>NC_054829.1:13843-1213843 GCF_018345385.1 Vulpes lagopus
TGCAAGAAGTTACTGTGGCCAAGTTCAAAAAGGGTGTTGCCTGTGTTCTCCTCTAGGATTTTGATGGAATCTTGTCTCACATTTAGATCTCTCATCCATTTTGAGTTTATCTTTGTGTATGGTGAAAGAGAGTGGTCCAGTTTCATTCTTCTGCATGTGGATGTCCAATTTCCCCAGCACCATTTATGGAAGAGACTGTCTTTCTTCCAATGGATAGTCTTTCCTCCTTTATCGAATATTAGATGACCGTACATTTCAGGGTCCACTTCTGGGTTCTCTATTCTGTTCCATTGATCTATGTGTCTGTTTTTGTGCCAGTACCACACTGTCTTGATGACCACAGCTTTGTAATACAACCTGAAATCTGGCATTGTGATGCCCCCAGCTAAGGTTTTCTTTTTTAAAATTCCCCTGGCTATTCGGGGTCTTTTCTGATTCCACACAAATCTTAAAATAATTTGTTCTAACTCTCTGAAGAAAGTCCATGGTATTTTGATAGGGATTGCATTAAACGTATAAATTGCCCTGGGTAACATTGACATTTTTACAATATTAATTCTGCCAATCCATGAGCATGGAATATTTTTCCATCTCTTTGTGTCTTCCTCAATTTCTTTCAGAAGTGTTCTATAGTTTTTAGGGTATAGATCTTTTACCTCTTTGGTTAGGTTTATTCCTAGGTATCTTATGCTTTTGGGTGCAATTGTAAATGGGATTGACTCCTCAATTTCTCTTTCTTCAGTCTCATTGTTAGTGTATAGAAATGCCATTGATTTCTGGGCATTGATTTTGTATCCTGCCACGCTACCAAATTGCTGTATGAGTTCTAGCAATCTGGGGGTGGAGGCTTTTGGGTTTTCTATGTAGAGTATCATGTCATCGGCGAAGAGGGAGAGTTTGACTTCTTCTTTGCCAATTTGAATGCCTTTTATGTCTTTTTGTTGTCTGATTGCTGAGGCGAGGACCTAGTCTTTCCTCCTTGATTGAATAACAGTTGACCATAAAGTTGAGGGTCCACTTCTGGATTCTCTATTCTGTTCCATTGATCTATGTGTCTGTTTTTGTGTCAGGACCACACTGTCTTGATGACCACAGCTTTGTAGTACAACCTGAAATCTGGCATTGTGATGTCCCCAGCTATGGTTTTCTTTTTTAAAATTCCCCTGGCTATTCGGGGTCTTTTCTGATTCCCCACAAATCTTAAAATAATTTGTTCCAACTCTCTGAAGAAAGTCCATGTTATTTTGATAGGGATTGCATTAAACATGTAAATTGCCCTGGGTAACATTGATATTTTCACGATATTAATTCTTCCAATCCATGAGCATGGAATATTTTTCCATCTCCCACCATTTGCTTCGACGTGGATGGAACTGGAGGGTATTATGCTGAGTGAAATAAGTCCACGGAGAAGGACAAACATTATATGGTCTCATTCATTTGGGGAATATAAAAAATAGTGAAAGGAAATAAAGGGGAAAGGAGAAAAAATAAGTGGGAAATATCAAAAAGGGAGACAGAACATGAAAGACTCCTAACTCTGGGAAATGAACTAGGGTTGATGGAAGGGGAGGGGGGCAGGGGGTGGGGATGACTGTGTGGCAGACACTGAGGTGGGCACTTGACGGGATGAGCACTGGATGTTATTCTGTATGTTGACAAATTAAACACCAATAAAAAATAAAGTTATTAAAATAAAAGACAAAGATTGAGTTAAAAAAAATAATCCCAGTTAGACAGGCATCAAAAATAAATATTTTTGCTTAAGTTTTACTAAGTAGATGAAATACTCTACTAAAAATGAACTATATTAATGAAAGTGTAAAAAAGGCCACAGAGAAATTCAAAGATAAGTACATTGGTAAATTTGAACATCATATAGTCACAGTGTGATCTACACAAAGTAATCTAGAATTTTGAAGTAATCCTTCTTTATAATGTGTAAATATGGAATTTAAGTTTGGAGTTGCTTATATAGTCAGAGGACATGCAAATTAGACCCTCCCTCCACTCATTAAACCATCCCAGCAAGGACCCTGCAGCCTGGAGAGGATCCCCAGCTCAGGATTCTCAGGTGACCCCGATCCAGGATCAGGACAGAATACAGACAACTCACCATGAAGTTAGTGCTCAGCTGGGTTTTCCTTGTCGCGATTTTTAAAGGTAATTCATGGAGAACAAGAGACTTTGAGTATGTGAGTGGAGGTGAGTGAGAGAAACCGGGGATGTGGGACAGTGTCCTGACCAGGATGTCTTGTGTCTGCAGGTGTCCAGGGTGAGGTGCAGCTGGTGGAGTCTGGGGGAAACCTGGTGAAGCCTGGTGGGTCCCTGAGACTCTCCTGTGTGGCTTCTGGATTCACCTTCAGTAGCTACCACATGGGCTGGGTCCGCCAGGCTCCAGGGAAGGGGCTGCAGTGGGTCGCATGGATTAGGTATGATGGAGGTAGCACAAGCTACGCAGACGCTGTGAAGGGCCGATTCACCATCTCCAGAGACAACGCCAAGAACACGCTGTATCTGCAGATGAACAGCTTGAGAGCCGAGGACACGGCCGTGTATTACTGTGCGAGGGACACAGTGAGGCGACCTCAGTGTGAGCCCAGAAACAAACCTCCGTGTAGAAGGGCATTGGGACCACCAGGGGGTGCACACTCCTCATCACTTCTGTCTTGAAGGCCCAGGAGCAGGTGCAGATGGAGGTTCTGGGCAGGTTTCCTGTCGGGGTCTGGGTTTCCTGTCCATGGAGCAATTTCCCCCAGGGAGACTCTCTGGACACATGATTCTGTGTTTACCTATTCCATTTGGATTTCTTTTTTTTTTTTTTAGGAAGCAACTATTGATATATGGAGATAGCACACATATGCTTAGACTTGATTACACTTGGGACTAAATATGAAATAATTACAAATATATCCATGTTGAGAATGATGAATATGAGGTCAACCAGTAAAAGTAGCCAAAATCCAAGTAGAGAGAAACGATCTGAAATATTGGAAAATGAGTAAAGTGATATCATGAAAACAGCAAAAAGCATGAAATAGAAGACACCTGAGGTCTTACCCAGACTCTCAGCTCGAAGCTGTCCTCTACTCAAGGTCATCAGCTGGTTCCAAAGGTCATGTGTGCACACAGTTCACACATGGACCATAATCTTCTATTGGATCCCTGAGGATCCTCAGGGTGAGGAGCTGGATTGGAAGACTTTCCATCTGGAGGGAATAACTCATGGATCCTTCAGGTGTTGATATTGCTCAATCTGTGTGACCTCTACCATCCCCACGTTGAATCATAAGCCCATGTAATGAGGGGAGCATGTGGGGCTTTATGGGAACACTCAGGTCAGGAGGTGCAGTGTCATGTCTGGATAAGGCCCCTTATATGCCAGGACAGGGAAACCTCCATTCTCTTGTCCCCACGTGAGGGAATAATTGAAAGTATATGATAAAATATGAGCTCTCTCCAGACACATCTGCCTGCAGCTGGAACTCAGGCTTCCCAGACTCCAGAACTGTGGGAATGAGTGTCTGTTTTTTAATCCACCCAGTCCATGTATGTTGTTCCAGCAGTTGGCACAGGAAAAGACACTAGTGACACGTGGACCCCATTCACTGATGCTATGGTTTTTTCCTGCTGCATTTGTCATGAAAAGTCCCTGATAACTTCCATCCATGAGGTAAAGGGTGGATTACTCACATGTTCACTCCTGCAGAGAGGAGGAACCTGTGGACAATCCTAGGCCTCTGTGTGAACAAGACCCAGTGGACACACAGAGTGAGAACCTTTACAGGCAGTCAGGGGGCTGGGAGATTGTGGAACTTTAGTGTAATGATGGTGATTTATCAACCTTTCCAGGGAAAGGGGATTTGCTGACCCTGTGGGACCTGAGTCTGAGCATCATCTTCCAGATGCTGATAGAATGATGGCTGTGAGGGTCATGAGAGCAGTTTGCTTGATGCTTTCCAGACTCCTTTCTTGTCTGAGTCCTTTGTGAGTTTAACTATATAATTCCTTGGAGATGGTCTACTTTTGTTAAATCTCATGTGAGTATCTGTACTTCTTGGATGTTGATGTCTGTGTAATTTGTGATTAGGGAGCTTTTCACTTACTATTTCATGGAATAAATAATCTGCCCCTTTTTCTCTCTGCCCTCCTAGGTCTTCTATTTTAGGAATGTTATTGTTTCAAAATTTGTTGATATTTGAAAATTTTCATCTTTGGTTGTTTAACTTTGTTTCAGCTTTTTCTCAGTCGTTATTTTTTTTTAATTTTATCTTCCCTAATGCTGACTTACACCTCCATTTCTTAAATGCTGACTTACACCTCCATTTCTTACATCATCATTTTATGAAATCCATTTTGGGTAGCATCTTGATTATATTACTTTTAATTTGGCCAGAATCAATTATAGCTCAATTATCTCAGCAGAAATGGAACCTCTATTGTCTTCTATCTTTTCTTCAAGTCCACCTTCTACTCTTTATATCATTGTTTTACATTCCAGTTTAGATATCTTTCTGTTACCTGTATTGACTAAAACAGTGATCAAGAGGTTTTCCTCTGCAAAAATTCTCAACTAGCCAATATTATCCAACAGTACTTTAAGAAAATTATTCACCATGAACAAGTAGGATTTATCCCTGGGACACAAGGATGGTTCAACACTCGTAAAACAATCAATGTGATTCATCATATCAGCAAGAGAAAAACCAAGAACCATATGATCCTCTCATTAGATGCAGAGAATGCATTTGACAAAATACAGCATCCATTCCTGATCAAAACTCTTCAGAGTATAGGTATAGAGGGAACATCCCTCAACATCTTAAAAGCCATCTATGAAAAACCCACAGGAAATATCATTCTCAATGGGGAAGCACTGGGAGCCTTTCCCCTAAGATCAGGAACAAGACAGGGATGTCCACGCTCACCACTGCTATTCAACATAGTACTGGAAGTCCTAGCCTCAGCAATCAGACAACAAAAAGACATTAAAGGCATTCAAATTGACAAAGAAGAAGTAAAACTCTCTGTCGTTGCAGTGACATGATACTCTACATAGAAAACCCAAACGCCTCCACCCCAAGATTACTAGAACTCATACAGCAATTTGGTAGCATGGCAGGATACAAAATCGATGCCCAGAAATCTGAGGCATTTCTATACACTAACAATGAGGCTGAAGAAAGAGAAATTAAGGAATCAATCCCATTTACAATTGCACCAAAAAGCATAATATAACTAGGAATAAATCTAACCAAAGAGGTAAAGGATCTTTACCATAAAAACTATAGAACACTTCTGAAAGAAATTGAGGAAGACACAAAGAGATGGAAAAATATTCCATGCTCATGGATTGGCAGAATTCATATTGTGAAAATGTCAATGTTACCCAGGGCAATTTACACGTTTAATACAATCCCTATCAAAATACCATGGACTTTCTTCAGAGAGTTAGAACAAATTATTATAAGATTTGTGTGGAATCAGAAAAGACCCCGAATAGTCAGGGAATTAAAAAAAAACATACCTGGGGGCATCACAATGCCAGATTTCAGGTTGTACTACAAAGCTGTCATCATCAAGACAGTGTGGTACTGGCACAAAACCAGACACATACATCAATGGAACAGAATAGAGAATCCAGAAGTTGGCCCTCAACTCTATGGTCAACTAATATTTGACAAAGGAGGAAAGACTATCCACTGGAAGAAAGTCTTTTCAATAAATGGTGCTGGAAAAATTGGACATCCACATGCAGAAGAATGAAACTGGACCACTCTCTTTTATCATACACAAAGATAAACTCAAAATGGATGAAAGATCTAAATGTGAGACAAGATTCCATCAAAATCCTAGAGGAGAACACAAGGCAACACCCTTTTTGAACTCGGCCACAGTAACTTCTTGCAAGATACATCCACAAAGGCAAAAGAAACAAAAGCAAAAATGAACTATTGGGACTTCATCAAGATAAGAAGCTTTTGCACAGCAAAGGATACAGTCAACAAAACTAAAAGACAACCTACAGAATGGGAGAAGATATTTGCAAATGACATATCAGATAAAGGGCTAGTTTCCAAAATCTATAAAGAACTTATTAAACTCAACACCAAAGAAACAAACAATCCAATCATGAAATGGGCAAAAGACATGAAGAGAAATCTCACAGAGGAAGACATGGACATGGCCAACAAGCACATGAGAAAATACTCTGCATCACTTGCCATCAGGGAAATACAAATCAAAACCACAATGAGATACCACCTCACACCAGTGAGAATGGGGAAAATTAACAAGGCAGGAAACAACAAATGTTAGAGAGGATGCAGAGAAAAGGGAACCCTCTTACACTATTGGTGGGAATGTGAACTGGTGCAGCCACTCTGGAAAACTGTGTGGAGGTTCCTCAAAGAGTTAAAAATAGACCTGCCCTACGACCCAGCAATTGCACTGTTGGGGATTTACCCCAAAGATTCAGATGCAATGAAACGTCGGGACACCTGTACCCCGATGTTTCTAGCAGCAATGGCCACAATAGCCAAACTGTGGAAGGAGCTTCGGTGTCCATCGAAAGATGAATGGATAAAGAAGATGTGGTTTATGTATACAATGGAATATTACTCAGCAATTAGAAACGACAAATACCCACCATTTGCTTCAACGTGGATGGAACTGGAGGGTATTATGCTGAGTGAAATAAGTCAATCGGAGAAGGACAAACAGTGTATGTTCTCATTCATTTGGGGAATATGAATAATAGTGAAAGGGAATATAAAGGAAGGGAAAAGAAATGTTGGGAAATATCAGGAAGGGAGACAGAACATAAAGACTCCTAACTCGGGGAAACGAACTAGGGGTGGTGGAAGGGGAGGAGGGCGGGTGTTGGAGGGGAATGGGTGACGGGCACTGAGGTGGACACTTGACGGGATGAGCACTGGGTGTTTTTCTGTATGTTGGTAAATTAAACACCAATAAAAGTTAATTAAAGAAAAAAAAATAAAATAAAATTACCACTTAAAAAAAAAAAAAACCCAGAGTCAATATCATCCTCAACAGGGAAAAATTGAGAGCATTTTCCATGAGGTCAGGAACACGACAGAGATGTTCACTCATCACTCTTCAATATAGTACTAGAAGTCTTCGTCTCAGCAATCAGACAATGAAAAGAAGTAAACTGTATCCAAATCAGCAAAGAAAAAGTCAAAATTCCACGCTTCACAGATGACATGATACTTTATGTAGAAACCCCAAAAGATTCCAACAAAAACCTGCTAGAACACAGGAATTCAGTAAGTCAAAGCATATAAAATTAATACATGGAAATCAGTGGCATTCCTATTCACTAAAAACGAAAAAGTAGAAAAAAAATCAAGGAATGAATTCCACTTATAATTTCACCAAAAAGCACCAGGCAAGAAGGAACAAATCTAACCAGGGAGAAAAAGTATGTGTAATCTGAAAACTAAGGAAGAAATTGAAGAAAACACAAAGAAATGGAAAAATATTCTATCATCATGGATTAGAAGAACAAATATTGACAAAATATCTGTGCTACCCAAATCTACAGTCAATGCAAACCCTGTCAAAGTACTACCACTATTTTTCTCAGAACTGGAATAAACAATCGTGTAATGTATGAAACCAGCAAAGACCCTGAATAGGCAAAGGGATGTTGAGAAGAAAAACAATCAGGAGACATCACAATGCCTGACATCAAGCTGTATTACAAAACTGTGATCTTCAAGACAGTGTGGTACTGGCACAGAAACAGACTCATGGATCAAAGGATAAGAAGAGAGAATCCAGAAATGGACCACCAACTCCATGTACCCCAGACGATTTTGGTGTTAACACTATTCCTCTTTCAGATCCTATGGGGTCCCTCCTGTGACTACAGGATGCTGGATTGGAAGGCGTTCCATAGCAGCCAAGTTCTGTTTCTGGGATGGGCACAGGAGATGTGGGTCTCAAATAATTTCTGCTCAGTGTCTTCTTGCTCTCCTCCAGCAGGAGCACTGGTGGGGGCTTTATGTGATAGGTTCCCATCCTACAGGGGAGGGATGCATGAGCATGGGATCGGTTTAATGATGTCGTCTTGGACAACTTCACACTATAATACCGTCAGCATATGAGATGTCAAGGTACCTATTACATATTCAGGCTGAACCTCGTGATCCTTTGTTTGTCACTTTTGTGCCAGGGTCTGGGGCTTCCTTTCCATCAAATATTTAACCCAGGGAGACTCTCTGGACACAGGATTCTATGTTGACCTATTCAGGGTTTACCTACAAATATACTTGTAATGGGAAGAGAAATACACTAAACTACACATATGAAACATTCACATGCATTGCTTATTCCTGTCCCTAAATACAAAAACATTATCAATATCCTGATGCTCATCAACTTATGCTTCACAGGAGACAAACTGACTTGGTGTGCATCACAGGATCACCCAGATCAACCAGCAAGCATGCTACAAGGAGCAAAAAGTGCATGCAGGACACGAGGCTACAGAGGCATTAACAATTCAAGAAACAGGAAAGTCCTCTGGTGGGGTCAGTATCTTGGACCATGATCACAGCATCAATGTCAGTGATCTTTGTATTGGATATACACATTTATAAGGATGTCGTGTCTTTTCTCATCTCTTATTTAGGTGTTCATATTGAAACCAGTTTTCTGATATGAGAATTTGCTACTGCAGAATTCTTGGATGACCCCTAGCAAGAAAAAAGTTTATCCACTAACTCAATTTCAATCTAGAGGTGTTGGATTGAAAATGATCCTCTTAACAGCAGAGAAAGATGATATCATGCACTAAGGTCAAGAACATGACACGAATGTCCACTCTCAAAAAAGTTCTTCAATATAGCACTGGAAGTCCTTGACTCAGCAATCAGGCAAGAAGAAATAAAAGTTTGGAAATCAAGAAAAAATAAGTCAAAATTTCACTCTCCACATATGACAAGGTACTCCACATAGAAAACACAAAGGATTCCAGGAAAACATTTTATATCTGAGTCAGCAATTCAGCAAAGTAGCAGGATATACATTCAATGCCCAGAAGTCAGGTACATTTTACACTAACAATGATAGAGTACAAAGAGAAACCCAGGATTCCATGGCATTTATAATTGCAACAACAAAACAAAAATAATTAACAGTGAATCAAATCAAAGAGGTAAAGGATGTGTACACTGAGAATTCAAGAACACTTAGGTTGGAAATTGAGGAAGACACAAAGGAATGAAAAACATTCCATGCTCAAGAATTAGACAAAGTGGAGGGGGAGGTGGGCAGGGGGTGGGGGTGACTGGGTGACAGGCACTGAGGGGGTACTTGATGGGATGAGCACTGGGTGTTCTTCTATATGTTGTCAAATTGAACACCAATAAAACGTCAATTTATTATATATATATATATATATATATATATATATATATATATATATATATTCTTAAATGTCTATGCTACCCAAGGAAATCTACATAGTTAATGTAATCTCTATCAAAATACCATCATTTTTCAGACACGTAGAAAAAGAATCTTAAAATTTGAATTGAAGCTGAAAAGACCATAAATACCAATGGGATGGTGCAAAAGAAAATCAAAGCAGGCGGCATTACAATGCCTGATGTCAAGCTGTATTACAAAACTGTGATAATCCAAACTGTGTGGCACTGGTGCAAAACAAACATATAGATCAATAGAACAGAGTAGAGAACCCAGATATGGGCCCTCAAATGTATGGTCAATAAACTTCGACAGAATAGGAAAGAATATCCCCTGGGAAAATTAAACAGTCTCAAAGAAAATTGGCATGGGGAAAATTGAACAGCTCCTGCAGAAGAATTAAACTGGACCATTGTCTTATACCAGACAAAAAGATAAAGTCAAATGGTTAAAAGATATAAATGTCAGACAACAATCCATCAAAATCATTGTGAGGAGAAGAAAGAAAAGACTGTCTTTCTTCCAGTGGAAAATCTTTCCTACTTTATCGAATGTTAGTTGACCATAAAGTTGAGGGTCCACTTCTGGATTCTCTATTCTGTTCCACTGATCTATGTGTCTGTTTTTGTGCCAGTACCACACTGTCTTGATGACCACAGCTTCGTAGTACAACCTGAAATCTGGCATTGTGATGCCCCCAGCTATGCTTTTCTTTTTTAAAATTCCCCTGGCTATTTGGGGTCTTTTCTGATTCCACACAAATCTTAAAATAATTCGTTCTGACTCTCTGAAGAAAATCCATGGTATTTTGATAGGGATTGCATTAAACATGTAAATTTCCCTGGGTAACATTGACATTTTCACAATATTAATTCTGCCAATCCATGAACATGGAATATTTTGCAAGATACATCCACGAATGCAAAAGAAACAAAAGCAAAAATGAACTATTGGGACTTCATCAAGATAAGAAGCTTATGCACAGCGAAGGTTACAGTCAACAAAACTAAAAGGCAACCTACAGAATGGGAGAAGATATTTGCAAACGACATATCAGATAAAGGGCTAGTTTCTGAGATCTATAAAGGACTTATTAAACTCAGGAGCAAAGAGACAAACAATCCAATCATGAAATGGGCAAAAGACATGAAGAGAAATCTCACAGAGGAAGACATAGATATGGCCAACAAGAAAATGCTCTGCATCACTTGCCATCAGGGAAATACAAATCAAAACCACAATGAGATATCACCTCACACCAGTCAGAATGGGGAAAATTAACAAGGCAGGAAACCGCAAATGTTGGAGAGGATGCAGAGAAAAGGGAACCCTCTTACACTGTTGGTGAGAATGGGAAATGGTGCAGCCACTCTGGAAAACTCTGTGGAGGTTCCTCAAAGAGGTAAAAATAGACCTGCCCTACGACCCAGCAATTGCACTGTTGGGGATTTACCCCAAAGATTCAGATGCAGTGAAACGTCGGGACACCTGCACCCCGATGTTTCTAGCAGCAATGGCCACAATAGCCAAACTGTGGAAGGAGCCTCGGTGTCCATTGAAAGATGATGGATAAAGAAGCTGTGGTTTATGTATACAATGGAATATTCCTCAGCCATTAGAAACGACAAATACCCACCATTTGCTTCAACGTGGATGGAACTGGAGGGTATCATGCTGAGTGAAATAAGTCAATTGGAGAAGGACAAACAGTGTATGTTCTCATTCATTTGGGGAATATAAATAATAGTGAAAGGGAATATAAAGGAAGGGAAAAGAAATGTTGGGAAATATCAGGAAGGGAGACAGAACATAAAGACTCCTAACTCGGGGAAACGAACTAGGGGTGGTGGAAGGGGAGGAGGGCGGGTGTTGGAGGGGAATGGGTGACGGGCACTGAGGTGGACACTTGACGGGATGAGCACTGGGTGTTTTTCTGTATGTTGGTAAATTGAACACCAATAAAAATTAATTTAAAAAAACACAAAGATACAGATGCAGTGAAATGCCAGGACACCTGCACCCCAATGTTTCTAGGAGTAATGTCCACAATAGCCAAACTGTGGAAGGAGCCTCGGTGTCCATTGAAAGATGAATGGATAAAGAAGATGTGGTTTATGTATACAATAGAATATGAATAATAGTGAAAGGGAATATAAAGGAAGGGAAAAGAAATGTTGGGAAATATCAGGAAGGGAGACAGAACATAAAGACTCCTAACTCGGGGAAACGAACTGGGGGTGGTGGAAGGGGAGGAGGGCGGGTGTTGGAGGGGAATGGGTGACGGGCACTGAGGTGGACACTTGACGGGATGAGCACTGGGTGTTTTTCTGTATGTTGGTAAATTAAACACCAATAAAAGTTAATTAAAAAAAAAATAAAAAATAAATAAAAAATAAAAAATAAAAAAAAATAAAAAAAAAAAAAGAATATTCCTCAGCCAATAGAAATGACAAATACCCACCATTTGCTTCAACGTGGATGGAACTGGAGGGTATTATGCTGAGTGAAATAAGTCAATCGGAGAAGGACAAACAGTGTATGTTCTCATTCATTTGGGGAATATAAATAATAGTGAAAGGGAATAGAGGGGAAGGGAGAAGAAATGGGTAGGAAATATCAGAAAGGGAGACAGAACATGGAAGACTCCTAACTCTGGGAAAAGAACTAGGGTTAGTGGAAGGGGAGGATGGTGGGGGGTGGGGATAACTGGGGGGTGGACACTGAGGGGGGCACTTGATTGGATGAGCACTGGGTGTTATTCTGTATGTTGGCAAATTGAACACCAATAAAAAATAAATTTATTAAAAAAAGAAAGATGAATTGATATACATACAAAGGGTTTATATATACAAAAGGATATTTCTCAGTCATCAGAAAGGATGAATAGCTACCATTTCCACCAACATGTATGAAACTAAATGGTCTTATGCCAAGTGAAATGAGCCAATCGGGGAAGGACAATCATCAAGGTTTCACTCTTACGTGGAATATAAGACATAGTGAAAGGGATCATAGGGAACAAGGAAAACTGAGTGGGGATAATTTGGAGAGGAAGGCAAACCATGAGAGACTCCTATCTCAGGGACTCATACAAAAGGTTGCAGAAGGGGAGGTGGGTGGTGGGACATGGTGCCTAGGTGCTGGGCACTAAGGAAGGCATGTGATGAGATGAGCATTTGGTGTTACTATATGTTGGCAAATTGAACTTAAATAAGATATTGAATAAATAATTGAAAAATAAATTATTAAAGAGAGGGATTATGAGCAATAACATGCCAACAAATTCAGCAATCTGGAAGAAATTGATGTCTTCCTATAAATGTAGAAACAACCCAATCTGAAACAGGAATGAATTTAAAAGCTGTACAGAATCAAAACCAGTAAATGAAAATCAAACATATTTAAAAGTCTTCTAACAATCAAAAGTCCAGGGACACATGGCTGCCCATGGGAATGTAACAAGCATTGGAATAGAATTAATACATATCCTGAAAATATTCCAAAAAATAGAAATTAAAGGAAACTTCCAAACTCATTTTCTGCAGGCAGCATTACCTTGACTTCAAAAGCAGACAAATATCAAACTTAAAAGGAGAACTATATAATAATATCCTTGATGTATATGGATGCAAAATTCTCACCAAGATCCTAACCAACAGGATCCAACAGTTCATTAAAAGGATAATTCACCATGACCAAATGGAATTAATTTATGGTATGTAACGGTGGTTCAGCAACTGCAAATCAAATGATGGGATTTGAGTCATTAATAAAAGAATGGATAAGGACCATTTTATCCTCTCAACTGAAGCCCAAAAAGCTTGGTCAAAAGAGATTATACTTTCTTGATAAAAAAATAAAACTCTTGCTGTGTAGAGATAGGGAGACATACTCAACATCATAAAAGCCATCTACACAGACACATGGAGAATGTCATCCTAAACAGGGGAAAGTTGAGAGCTTTTCCCCTAAGATCAGGAACAGGACAGGGATGTCCACCATCACCGCCGTTCTTTACCATCGTGCTAGTAGCCCTAGCCTCAACAATCAGACAACAAAGAGAAGTAACAGTCATCCAAATCAGCAAAGAAACAATCAAATGTTCACTCTTCACACACAAGATACTTTAAGTTCAAATCCCAAAAATTCCTTTGAAAAAATTGCTAGAACTGATACTAGAACTCAGCAAAATTGGAGTATGTAAAATCAATACAAGGAAGTCAGTGGATTTTCTATACAGTGCAAATGAAACAGAAAAAAGAAAATCAAGGACAGGATGCAATTTATAAGTGCACCAGAAATCATCAGGTAATGAAAAATCCTAACCAAAGAAGGATGGACTTATAGTCTAAACATTCCATAAAACTTATGAAAGACAGTAAGGAATACACAAGTAGATAGAAAATATTTATTCTTATATATTAGAAGAATAAGTATTGATAAAATATCTATGCTATCAAGAGCCAGTTACACACTCAAAGCCATCTGTATAAAAATATCACCAGCATTTTTCACAGAGTGGGAGCAAATAATCTGAAAATTTTTAAGGACCCACAAAGACCTCAAATGGTGAGAGCAATCCTGAAAAGGTAAAGCAAAGCTAGAGATATCCTGATTCTGCTTGTCAAGATAAATTACAACATTGTGATCATCAGGACAGTATGGCACGGGCACAAATACAGACATATAGATAAATAGAAAAGTTTGAGAACCTAGAAATGGACCCTGAACTCTGTGGTCAAAAATTCTTGACAAAGAAGGAAATAATATCCAATGGAAAAAAAAGAAAGTGTCTTCAACAAATGCCATTGGGAATACAGGAGACCCACATGCAGAAGAATGAAAGGGGACACTTTTCTGACATCATTCAAAACAATGGACTCAAAGTTGATGAAGGATCTAAATGTGAGTCAGGAAACCATCAGAATCCTCAGGCGAAAGAAGTCAGGGGGGGTGAATGGGTGATGGGATGCCCGTCACCCATTGATGGGATGAGCACTGGGTGTTATTCTGTATGTTGGCAAATTGAACACAAATAAATAGCAATTAAATATATTATTAAAAAAAGAAAAAAGAATAATCTTCAGGTGAACACAAGCAGCACCTTTTCTACCTCGGCTGCAACCATTTCCAGACGTGTCTCCAGAGGCAAGGGAAAGAAAAGGAAAATGAACTATGGGGACTTCATCAAGGAAAGAGCATTTTCACAGCAAAGGAATCACTCAAAGTAATTAAAAGACAACCTACAGAATGGGAGAAGATATTTGGAAATGTCTTATCAGACTAAAGGCTCAAATTCAAATCTACAATGAGAATTGGGCAGAAGTTGTGAACAGACTTCCTGTCCTGTCCAGAGATCCTGCATCACACCATATATTAGGGATCTCCGAATGCAAAACGATATTCATTTGCTCTCCTAGATATGCTATATATCAAACAAAATATTAGAACAAAGAATCTGACAGAAAAGAGGGAAAACATTCATGCCAAAGATTACCATACAAATTAAGCAATAATAAAAGATATTAAAATCAGTCAACAAGAAGTTAAATGATTTGTTTGCATATACACAGTCAAAGAGGAAAATCAATGCAAAAACACAAGTAATTAATGAGCTCACGGAAATTCAGGATATAAAATCAACATAGACAAAAAAGCTAATTTCTACACACTAACAAATTTTCTGTATAAAATTTACAAAACAATTCCCTTTAAACTGGTATCAAAAATAAATATTTATGATTAAATTTTATTAAGGAGAAAAATGCTCTTTAAAAGTGACCTATATTAATAAAAACATTTATTTTATTTTTTTAAGATTTTATTTACTCATGAGACATACAGAGCAGGAGAGAGAGGCAGAGACACAGGCAGAGGGAGAAGCAAGCTCCATGCAGAGAGCCCGATGTGGGACTCGATCCCGGATCTCCAGGATCACGCCCTGGGCTGCAGGCAGCGCTAAACCCCTGCGCCACCCAGGCTGCCCAATAAAAACTTTTTAAAAGGCACAGAAAGGCAAAGATAAATACACTGATGAATTAGAACATCATAAATCCACCGTGCCACCAAAAGAAAGTCATCTAGGGTTAGGAAGTAATGTTTGTATATAACTTGTAAAGAATTGAATTCTAAGTCTGGAGCTGACTATATAGTCAAAGAACATGCAAATAAGGCTCTCTCTCCACTGATTAAACCAGCCCAGCCCTGACCCTGCAGCTGGGAGAGCAGCCCCAGTTCCAGGATCCCCAGGTGACCCCATTCAGGGTTCACAACACAACACAGACAAACAACCATGGAGTCTGTGCTTGGCTTGGTTTTCCTTCTCACTATTCTAAAAGGTAATTCATGGAGAAGAGAGACCTTGAGTACGTGAGTGGAGGTGAGTGAGAGAAACAGGGGATGTGGGACAATTTCCTGACCAGGATGTCTTGTGTCTGCAGGTGTCCAGGGTGAGGTGCAGCTGGTGGAGTCTGGGGGAGACCTGGTGAAGCCTGGAGGGTCCCTGAGACTCTCCTGTGTGGCCTCTGGATTCACCTTCAGTAGCTACTACATGAGCTGGGTCCGCCAGGCTCCAGGGAAGGGGCTGCAGTGGGTCGCATACATTAGCAGTGATGGAAGGAGCACAAGCTACGCAGACGCTGTGAAGGGCCGATTCACCATCTCCAGAGACAACGCCAAGAACACGCTGTATCTGCAGATGAACAGCCTGAGAGCCGAGGACACGGCTGTGTATTACTGTGCGAAGGGACACAATGAGGGGACCTCAGTGTGAGCCCAGACACAAACCTCCCTGCAGAAGCGGATTAAGACCATTAGGGGGTGCACACTCCTCACCACTTCTGTCTTGAAGGCCCAGTAGCAGGTGCAGATGGAGGTTCTGGGCAGGCTTCCTGTCAGGGTCTGGGCTTCCTCTCCAAGGAGCATTTTCCCCAGGGAGTCTCTCTGAACACTTGATTATGTGTTTAACTATTCAGTCTCTTTCTTAGAGACTTAGGCACTCAACTATAGCACCTGCACTTACTTATACTTAACGTTTCCTGACCCAAAATATTAATCAATTACAAATAACTCCATTCAAGTCATCTGAACATTTTCATGAGTCCTAGTGGCACTCACTGTGGATCACAAGTCCCCAAGCTAACATCTTGTCTTCCACATCACAGTATAGAGGAATATCTGATCAACACAAGGGAATAGAGACATTCTACAAAAATGTTAATAACGGCCTCAGTGTGAGAGAAATTCTCAGCATGACATGGTAGGGAGGTGGACTCAGAGGTCACACATACACACACAATCACAAGAGTATAATCTTTTATCACCTTCACCTTCATGTCTGATGAGAGCCAGGCAGGCCTCTCATCATATAAATGCTTGAATGGTGACAGGGAAGAACACTGGCTCAGGGTGTGTGTTGTGGGTCAGTGGTAGGGACGGGTTCCTGCTCCACAAGGGGCTTGTGTGGAGTCAGTGTCCCAACTGCTTCAAAAGAGGGAAGTAGGGAAGCCTGGGTAGATCAGCGTTTTAGCTCCGCCTTTGGCCCAGGGTGTGATCCTGGAGACATGGGATCCAGTCCCTCGTTGGGCTCCCTGCATGGAGCCTGCTCCTCCTTTTCTCTGTGTCTCTGCCTCTCTCTCTATGTGTGTCTCTCATCAATAAATAAATAAAATATTTAAAAGAAGAGGGAACTCCTGGGTTATTGTTTGCTTTCTTATTCTTTTGGTGGAGCAGAAGAATGAGGAAGAAATATCAGGGAGCTAGCAGGCAATAAAGATTGGACCTGGTGTGAGGAATAATTTCACTAAAGGAGCATCAAACTGGGAGGACAAAGGAGAGACATGGTCATTCTCAGTAGACAAATGTCTTAATCACAGGGAAAGGAGTAGAATAATATTTGGAAGCAGCATGAATCATAAAATGATAATACAAATAGGCCAAGATCCTACCCAGGTCTCAGATGGAAGCTGTCCTCTCCCCAAGGTCACCAGCTGGTTCTGAAGATCATGTGTACATGGTGTGCTCAGAGACCAGAAGCTCCTACTGGATCCATGAGGTCCTCAGGGTGAGCAGGTGGATTGGAGGACCTTCCATCTGCAGGGAATAAATCATGGATCCTTCATGTGCTGATGTCAGCTCACTGTGCGTGACATCTGCCATCCCCATGTTGGAACCTAAGGCCCATGAGTTGGGGGAAGGAGGTGGCTTCAGGAGGTGCAGCCCCATGATTGGATCAGGACCCTTATACACCAGGACTGGGAAAGCTCCCTGTGCCATGGCCCCATGTGAGGTGACGGGAAAAGAACAGGCTAGGACGTGGTTGCTCTCCAGACACGACATTGGCCTGCACCTGGACCTCAGAAGTCCCAGAGTCCAGAACTTTGAGAATGAGTGTCTGTGGTTTATTCCGCCCTTCCCATGTACGATGTTCCAGCAGGGGGCGCATGCTAATCTCAATTTTTTTCTTTGTTTAAATTGAATTTACCAACATTTACTATACAATCAGTGCTCATCACATTATGTGCCCACCTTAACTCCCATTACCCAGTAACCCCATCCCCACCCCCTCCCTTCCAGCGACCCTCATTTTTTTTCCCAGAGTTAAGTGTCTCTCATGATTTGTCTCCCTCTATAGTATTGCCCCACTAAGTTTCACTCCTTCCCTTATGGTCTCTTTCAATATTTCCTATATTCCACACATGAGTCAGACCATACCATTGCCTTTCTGTGATTGATTTATTACTCTCAATATAATAACTCCAGTTCCATCCATGTTGAAAGAAATGTTATTTCATGTTATTCATCATGTCTGATGGCGGTGTAATATCCCACTCTATATATAAGCCACAACTTTTTGTATATTTTTTATTGGAGTTAGATTTGCCAAAGTATATTATGACACCCAGTGCTCAACCCCTCAAGTGTGCCCCTCAGTGCCCATCATCCAGTCACCCCAATCCCCCGCCCACCTCACCTTCCACTAACCCTTGTTAATTTTCCAGAGTTAGGAGTCTCATGTTTTGTCTCCCTCACTGATATTTCCCATTCATTTTCTCTACTTTCCCCTTTATTACTTTTCACTATTTTTTATTTTCCCCGTATGAATGAAACTGTATAATGATTGTCCTTCTCTGATTTACTTACTTCACTTGTCATAAACCCTCCAGTTCCATCCACATTGAAGGAATGGTGGGTATTCATCATTTCTAATGGCTAAGTAATATTCCATTGTATGCATAAACCACATCATCTTTATCCATTCATCTTTTGATGGACACTGAGGCTCCTTCCACAGTTTAGCTATTGTGGACATTGCTGCTAGAAACATTGGGGTGCAGGTGTCCCACTGTTTCACCAAACTCATCTGTCCCACCAACTTACCTATATAACTTTCAAATCATCCTGAAAATCTACAAATTCTACCTGAGATTTAAAGAGAGAATAGCTGAAATGCTACAGAGAGAAGAGTTTGAGCTTCTAAAAGTAGGAAGGCAGAAAAAATAAAGATTAAAAAACAGGGAAGCCTGGGTGGCTCAGCAATTTAGTGCTGCCTTCAGCCTAGAGTATGATCCTGGAGACCCGGGATCAAGTCCCATGTCGGGCTCCCTGAATAGAGCCTGCTTCTCCTTCTTCCTGTGTCTCTGCCTCCCTCTCTCTCTCTCTCTCTGTGTGTGTGTGTCTCTCATGAATGAATAAATAAAATTTAAAAAAATAAAAATAAAAAAGAATCAGTGGGGGAGGGCCTCCTGTGAGGAAGTAGGCTAAAGCCAGGTGGAGAAAGCCTCCAGGAAAGCCCAGTCCTGGAGAAGCAGAAGCCTCAAAAATCCACACCGGAGTCTTCCCGGACAGAAAGGCACTTAGCAGGGAACTTGGACAGAACCACAGGAGGGGCTGTGGAGCACCCAGGATCCGGGGGTCACTAACAGAGGAAGTGTGCTCCAGGGGACAGTGAGCCACAAACTGTGGGCCAATCTCTGTAAAGACCTGGAGTGTGAGCCTGGTGGCACCTTGGGAGCAGCTGAGGCAGTGGCTCCAGAGGGACTGGGCTGTGCCCTGCTGCCTTTGGGAGCCTCGCCCTGGGAGTGCAACTCCAGCAGCACAGATCCCAGACCCAAGGGCACCAGGTGGACAAAGCCCAGGATCCTTCCATCCCCCTGGGATGGGGGGAGGTGGGGAGGGCACAGGACAGCGAGACTCTCCTGCCACCAGATGCCCCAAACAGTGCAGATAGTGGCCCTGATGCTGGAGCATCCAAGCCAGTGTGGACTGGGACATTGGGGTACTTACTGCGAGAGCTGACTCCAGGGCTGGAAGGCTTGCTGTCACCACTGTTGTTGTTCCTCCTAGTGTCATCTTGTACCTGGGACTGAGCAGGGGCCTCACAGGATAAACAGCTCCCACTGAGCCCTGCACCTGGCAGGGGGTGGGGCAGCTCCCCCACGTGCACACACCTGAGAATCAGCGCAGCAGGCCTCTCCCACAGGAGACCAGCTGGAAAGACAGGGTAAGAGCAAGTTCTTGGCTGAGCAGCGCTGGAAAGCTCCAGGGGGAGTCAAGGGATTTACAGTGTATAGAATCAGAGGACTCCCCTTGTTTTTTTGTTTTTGTTTTTGTTTTTGTTTTTTGTTTTGCCTTGTTTTCTTTTTTTTCTTCCTTTTTCCAGTAAAACACGTTTTTAGACACACTGCACTGAGAAAAATTACTAGAAGAAAGGACTCACCACAAAAGAAAGAAGCAGAAACAGTCCTCTTTCCCACAGAGTAACAGAATTTGGGTAACAATTTTATGTCAAAAACAAATTCAGAGGAACAATTATAAATATACTGATGACTCTGAGAAAAAGCATAAAAGAATCGAGATTTCAGGGGATCCCTGGGTGGCGCAGTGGTTTGGCACCTGCCTTTGGCCCAGGGCACGATCCTGGAAACCCAGGATTGAATCCCACATCAGGCTTCCGGTGCATGGAGCCTGCTTCTCTCTCTGCCTATCTCTCTCTGCCTCCCTCTCTCTCTGTGACTATCATAAAATTAAAAAAAATAAAATAAAATATTTAAAAAAAAGAATCGAGATTTCATGACTGCATAATTTACATCTAATCAGGTCGAAATTAAAAATCAATTAAATGAGATGCAATCCAAACTGCAGGTTCTAACGATGAGGGTTACTGAGTAAGAAGAACGAGTGAGTGACACAGAAGACAAGTTGATGGCAAGGAAGGAAGCTGAGGAAAAAAGAGAAAAACAATGAAAACACCATCAGGAAAGGTTAAGGGAAATAAATGACAGAGAAAAAAATCTACGTATAATAGGGGTTCCAGAGGGAGCCAAGAGGGACAGAGGACCAGAACGCATATTTGAACAAATCATACATGAGAACCTCCCTAACTTGGAGAGGAAAACAAGCATTCAGATCCAGGAGATAGAGAGATGCCCCATAAAAATTAAAAAAAAATCAATACCTTGAAACCTAACAGTGAAACTTAGAAATTCCAAAGATAAAGAGAAGATCCTTAAAGAAGCAGGAGACAAGAGATCCCTAAATTATATTGGGAGAAATATTAGATTAACAGCAGACCTTTACATGAAGACCTGGCCGGCCAGAAAGGGCTAGCAGGATGTATTCAGGGTCCTAAATGAGAAGAACCTTCAGCCAACAATACTTTATCCTACAAAGCTCTCATTCAGAATAGAAGGAGAAATAAGGAGCTTCCAAGATAGGCAGAAACTGAAAGAATATGTGACCACCAAATGAGCTCTGCAAGGAATATCACGGGGGACTCTGTAAAAGAAAGAGGAAGTCCAAGGAAACAATCCACAAAAGCAGGGACTGAATAGGTATCATGATGACTATAAAAATTCATATCTTTCAATAGTAACTCTGAACGTGAATGGGCTAAATGATCCCATCAAAAAACACAGGGTTTCACACCAGATAACAAAGCAAGACTCCTCTATTTGCTGTCTACAAGAGACTCATTTGAGACCTAAGAATGCCTACAGCCTGAAAATTAAGGGTTGGAGAACCTCTTACCATTCAAATGGTCCTCAAAAGAAAGCAGGGGTAGCCATTCTTATATTGGATAAATTAAAGTTTATCCCAAAGACTGTAGTATGAGATGAAGAGGGACACTATATCATATTTAAAGGATCTATCCAACAAGAGGACCTAAGAATCATGAATATTTATGCCCCGAATGTGGGAGCTGCCAAGTATATCAATTAATTAATAACTAAAGTAAGACATACTTAGATAATAATACACTTATACTTAGAAAATTGAACACAGGGAGGGGCAAGATGGCGGAGGAGTAGGGTCTCCAGGTCACCTGTCCTCAGCAAATTACCTAGAAAACCATCCAATCATCCTGAAAACCTACGAATTCGGCCTGAGATTTAAAGAGAGACCAGCTGGAACGCTACAGTGAGAAGAGTTCGCGCTTCTATCAAGGTAGGAAGACGGGGAAAAAGAAATAAAGAAACAAAAGGCCTCCAAGGGGGAGGGGCCCCGCGAGGAGCCGGGCTGAGGCCGGGGCGAGTGTCCCCAGGACAGGAGAGCCCCGTCCCGGAGGAGCAGGAGCTGCACCGACCTTCCCCGCGGAAAGGGGCTCCCCGGGAATTGGAGCAGGATCCCCAGAAAGGCGGGGACGCCCTCGGGCTCCCTGGGACACTAACAGAGGAACTGCACCCCGGGAGATGCGCCGAGCTCCCTAAGGGCTGCAGCGCTCGGCGGGACCCGGAGCAGCTCGGAGGGGCTCGGGCGGCGGCTCCGCGGAGGGGGCTGCGGGGCACCGGGAACAGCTCAGCGGCGGCTCGGGCAGAGGAAGAAGCTCCGCGCGGAGGGGGCTGCGCGGCTCCGGGAACAGCTCGGAGGGGCTCGGGCGGCGGCTCCGCGGAGGGGGCTGCGCGGCTCCGGGAACAGCTCAGCGGCGGCGGCTCGGGCGGAGGAAAAAGCTCCGCGCGGAGGGGGCTGCGCGGCTCCGGGAACAGCTCGGAGGGGCTCGGGCGGCGGCTCCACGGAGGGGGCTGCGCGGCTCCGGGAACAGCTCAGCGGCGGCGGCTCGCGCAGAGGAAGAAGCTCCGCGCGGAGGGGGCTGCGCGGCTCCGGGAACAGCTCGGAGAGGCTCGGGCGGCGGCTCCGCGGAGGGGGCTGCACCGCCGGGAGCGCGAATCCAACAGCGCAGGCCCCGGAGCACAGGGCGCCGGGACACAGCCCAGGATCCGGCCTCCCCCGGGACAGGCAGAGGCCGGGAGGGCCCAGGACAGCAAGGACGCTCCTGCCTGGAACTGAGCAGATCAGCGGCCCCGCCCCGGAGCCCCCAGGCCCTGCAGAAGGAGAGCCCCGGAGCTACTGCGGGGGCTGGATCCAGGGTCCCAGAGCTGCCCCCGCCACTGTGGCTTCCTCCCGGGGCCTCACGGGGTGAACAACCCCCACCGAGCCCTGCACCAGGCAGGGGCAGAGCAGCTCCCCCAAGTGCTAACACCTGAGAATCAGCACAGCAGGCCCCTCCCCCAGAAGACCAGCGAGAGGGACCAGTTCCAAGGGAAATCAAGGGACTTAAACTACACAGAATCGGAAGATACTCCCCCGTGGTTTTTTTTGTTTTTTGTTTTTTTGTTTTTGTTTTTGTTTTTTTTTTTTGTTTTGTTTTGTTTTGTGCTTTTTTTTTTTCTCTCTCTTTCTTCTTGATTTCTGATTGCTTCCCCCACCCCCCCTTTTTTCTTTTTTCTCCTTTCTTTTTCTTTCTTTTTCTTCTCTTTTTCCCCTATTTTTTTCTTCTTTCTCTTTTTTCTTTTTCTCTTTTCTTTCCTTCTCTCTCTTTTTCTCCTTTTCCCAATACAACTTGTTTTTGGCCACTCTGCACTGAGCAAAATGACTAGAAGGAAAACCCCTCAAAAAAAAGAATCAGAAACAGCCCACTCTCCCACAGAGTTACAAAATATGGATTACAATTCAATGTCAGAAAGCCAATTCAGAAGCACTATTTTACAGCTACTGGTGGCTCTAGAAAAAACCATAAAGGACTCAAGAGACTTCATGACTGCAGAATTTAGATCCAATCAGGCAGAAATTAAAAATCAATTAAATGAGATGCAATCCAAGCTAGAAGTCCTAACGACGAGGCTTGACGAGGTGGAAGAACGAGTGAGTGACATAGAAGACAAGTTGATGGCAAAGAGGGAAACTGAGGAAAAAAGAGACAGGCAATTAAAAGACCATGAGGATAGATTAAGGGAAATAAATGATAGCCTGAGGAAGAAAAACCTACGTTTAATTGGGGTTCCTGAGGGCGCGGAAAGGGACAGAGGGCCAGAATATGTATTTGAACAAATCCTAGCTGAAAACTTTCCAAATCTGGGAAGGGAAACAGGCATTCAGATCCAGGAAATAGAGAGATCCCCCCCTAAAATCAACAAAAACCGTTCAACACCTCGACATTTAATAGTGAAGCTTGCAAATTCCAAAGATAAGGAGAAGATCCTTAAAGCAGCAAGAGAAAAAAAGTCCCTGACTTTTATGGGGAGGAATATTAGGGTAACAGCAGACCTCTCCACAGAGACCTGGCAGGCCAGAAAGGGCTGGCAGGATATATTCAGGGTCCTAAATGAAAAGAACATGCAACCAAGAATACTTTACCCAGCAAGGCTTTCATTCAAAATGGAAGGAGAGATAAAGAGCTTCCAAGACAGGCAGGAACTGAAAGAATATGTAACCTCCAAACCAGCTCTGCAAGAAATTTTAAGGGGGACTCTTAAAATTCCCCTTTAAGAAGAAGTTCAGTGGAACAATCCACAAAAACAAGGACTGAATAGATATGATGACACTAAACTCATATCTATCAATAGTAACTCTGAATGTGAACGGGCTTAATGACCCCATCAAAAGGCGCAGGGTTTCAGACTGGATAAAAAAGCAGGACCCATCTATTTGCTGTCTACAAGAGACTCATTTTAGACAGAAGGACACCTACAACCTGAAAATAAAAGGTTGGAGAACCATTTACCATTCAAATGGTCCTCAAAAGAAAGCAGGGGTTGCCATCCTTATATCAGATAAATTAAAATTTACCCCGAAGACTATAGTGAGAGATGAAGAGGGACACTATCTCATACTCAAAGGATCTATCCAACAAGAGGACTTAACACTCCTCAATATATATGCCCCGAATGTGGGAGCTGCCAAATATTTAAACCAATTAATAACCAAACTCAAGAAACACCTTGATAATAATACACTTATACTTGGTGACTTCAATCTAGCTCTTTCTACCCTGGATAGGTCTTCTAAGCACAACATCTCCAAAGAAACGAGAGCTTTAAATGATACACTGGACCAGATGGATTTCACAGATATCTACAGAACTTTACATCCAAACTCAACTGAATACACATTCTTCTCAAGTGCACATGGAACTTTCTCCAGAATAGACCACATACTGGGTCACAAATCGGGTCTGAACCGATACCAAAAGATCGGGATAGTCCCCTGTATATTCTCAGACCATAATGCCTTGAAATTAGAACTTAATCACAACAAGAAATATGGAAGGACCACAAACACGTGGAGGTTAAGGACCATCCTGCTAAAAGATGAAAAGGTCAACCAGGAAATTAAGGAAGAATTAAAAAGATTCATGGAAACTAATGAAAATGAAGATACAACCGTTCAAAATCTTTGGGATGCAGCAAAAGCAGTCCTGAGGGGGAAATACATCGCAATACAAGCATACATTCAAAACCTGGAAAGATCTCAAATTCAAAAGCTCACCTTACACATAAAGGAACTAGAGAAAAAGCAACAAATAGACCCCACCCCCAGCAGAAGAAGAGAGTTAATTAAAATTCGAGCAGAACTCAATGATATCGAGACCAAAAGAACTGTGGAACAGATCAACAGAACCAGGAGTTGGTTCTTTGAAAGAATTAATAAGATAGATAAACCATTAGCCAACCTTATTAAAAAGAAGAGAGAGAAGACTCAAATTAATAAAATCATGAATGAGAAAGGGGACATCACTACCAACACCAAGGAAATACAAACGATTTTAAAAACATATTATGAACAGCTGTACGCCAATAAATTAGGAAATCTAGAAGAAATGGACGCATTCCTGGAAAGCCACAAACTACCAAAACTGGAGCAGGAAGAAATAGAAAACCTGAACAGGCCAATAACCAGGGAGGAAATTGAAGCAGTCATCAAAAACCTCCCAAGACACAAGAGTCCAGGGCCAGATGGCTTCCCAGGGGAATTCTATCAAACGTTTAAAGAAGAAATCATACCTATTCTACTAAAGCTGTTTGGAAAGATAGAAAGAGATGGAGTACTTCCAAATTCGTTCTATGAGGCCAGCATCACCTTAATTCCGAAACCAGACAAAGACCCCACCAAAAAGGAGAATTACAGACCAATATCCCTGATGAACATGGATGCAAAAATTCTCAACAAGATACTAGCCAATAGGATCCAACAACACATTAAGAAAATTATTCACCATGACCAAGTAGGATTTATCCCTGGGACACAAGGCTGGTTCAACACTCGTAAAACCATCAATGTGATTCATCATATCAGCAAGAGAAAAACCAAGAACCATATGATACTCTCATTAGATGCAGAGAAAGCATTTGACAAAATACAGCATCCATTCCTGATCAAAACCCTTCAGAGTGTTGGGATAGACGGAACTTTCCTCGACATCTTAAAAGCCATCTACGAAAAGCCCACAGCAAATATCATTCTCAATGGGGAAGCACTGGGAGCCTTTCCCCTAAGATCAGGAACAAGACAGGGATGTCCACTCTCACCACTGCTGTTCAACATAGTTCTGGAAGTCCTCGCCTCAGCAATCAGACAACAAAAAGACATTAAAGGCATTCAAATTGGCAAAGAAGAAGTCAAACTCTCCCTCTTCGCCGATGACATGATACTCTACATAGAAAACCCAAAAGCCTCCACCCCCAGATTGCTAGAACTCATACAGCAATTTGGTAGCGTGGCAGGATACAAAATCAATGCCCAGAAATCAATGGCATTTCTATACACTAACAATGAGACTGAAGAAAGAGAAATTAAGGAGTCAATCCCATTTACAATTGCACCCAAAAGCATAAGATACCTAGGAATAAACCTAACCAAAGAGGTAAAAGATCTATACCCTAAAAACTATAGAACACTTCTGAAAGAAATTGAGGAAGACACAAAGAGATGGAAAAATATTCCATGCTCATGGATTGGCAGAATTAATATTGTAAAAATGTCAATGTTACCCAGGGCAATTTATACGTTTAATGCAATCCCTATCAAAATACCATGGACTTTCTTCAGAGAGTTAGAACAAATTATTTTAAGATTTGTGTGGAATCAGAAAAGACCCCGAATAGCCAGGGGAATTTTAAAAAAGAAAACCTTAGCTGGGGGCATCACAATGCCAGATTTCAGGTTGTATTACAAAGCTGTGGTCATCAAGACAGTGTGGTACTGGCACAAAAACAGACACATAGATCAATGGAACAGAATAGAGAACCCAGAAGTGGACCCTGAAATGTACGGCCATCTAATATTCGATAAAGGAGGAAAGACTATCCATTGGAAGAAAGACAGTCTCTTCAATAAATGGTGCTGGGAAAATTGGACATCCACATGCAAAAGAATGAAACTGGACCACTCTCTTTCACCATACACAAAGATAAACTCAAAATGGATCAGAGATCTAAATGTGAGACAAGATTCCATCAAAATCCTAGAGGAGAACACAGGCAACACCCTTTTTGAACTTGGCCACAGTAACTTCTTGCAAGATACATCCACGAAGGCAAAAGAAACAAAAGCAAAAATGAACTATTGGGACTTCATCAAGATAAGAAGCTTTTGCACAGCAAAGGATACAGTCAACAAAACTAAAAGACAACCTACAGAATGGGAGAAGATATTTGCAAATGACGTATCAGATAAAGGGCTAGTTTCCAAAATCTATAAAGAACTTATTAAACTCAACACCAAAGAAACAAACAATCCAATCATGAAATGGGCAAAAGACATGAAGAGAAATCTCACAGAGGAAGACATGGACATGGCCAACATGCACATGAGAAAATGCTCTGCATCACTTGCCATCAGGGAAATACAAATCAAAACCACAATGAGATACCACCTCACACCAGTGAGAATGGGGAAAATTAACAAGGCAGGAAACCACAAATGTTGGAGAGGATGCGGAGAAAAGGGAACCCTCTTACACTGTTGGTGGGAATGTGAACTGGTGCAGCCACTCTGGAAAACTGTGTGGAGGTTCCTCAAAGAGTTAAAAATAGACCTGCCCTACGACCCAGCAATTGCACTGTTGGGGATTTACCCCAAAGATTCAGATGCAATGAAACGTCGGGACACCTGCACCCCGATGTTTCTATCAGCAATGGCCACAATAGCCAAACTGTGGAAGGAGCCTCGGTGTCCATCGAAAGATGAATGGATAAAGAAGATGTGGTTTATGTATACAATGGAATATTACTCAGCAATTAGAAACGACAAATACCCACCATTTGCTTCAACGTGGATGGAACTGGCGGGTATTATGCTGAGTGAAATAAGTCAATCGGAGAAGGACAAACAGTGTATGTTCTCATTCATTTGGGGAATATGAATAATAGTGAAAGGGAATATAAAGGAAGGGAAAAGAAATGTTGGGAAATATCAGGAAGGGAGACAGAACATAAAGACTCCTAACTCGGGGAAACGAACTAGGGGTGGTGGAAGGGGAGGAGGGCGGGTGTTGGAGGGGAATGGGTGACGGGCACTGAGGTGGACACTTGACGGGATGAGCACTGGGTGTTTTTCTGTATGTTGGTAAATTAAACACCAATAAAAGTTAATTAAAAAAAAAAAAAAAAGAAAATTGAACACAACACTTTCTGCAAATGACAGATATTCTAAACACAACATCTTCAAAGAAACAAGAGCTTTAAATGATACACTGGACCAGATGTATTTAAGTTATTTACAGAATTTTACATCCAAACGCAACTGAATACACATTCTTCTCAAGTGCACATGGAACATTCTCCAGAATAGCCCACACACTGTGTCACAAATCAGGTCTCACCCAATACCAAAAGATGGGGATTGTCCACTGCTTATTTTCAGACCATAATGATTAGAAACTTAAACTCAATCACAAGAAGAAGTTTGGAAGAAATTCAAACATGTGGAGGTTAAAGACCATCCTGCTAAAAGATGAAAGGGTCAACCAGGAAATTCAAGAAGCATTGAAAAGATACATGGAAAAAATGAGAATGAGGATACAACCATCGAAATGTTTGGGATACAGAAAAAGCAGTCCTGAGAGGGAAATACATCCCAATAAAGCATCCCTCAAAAACCTGGGAAAAATGGGAATATACAAGGCACTCTTGGACTGAAAGGAACAGGAGAAAGAATAGCAAACAATACCTACACCAAGCAGAAGAGAATTAATAAGAAGTGGAGCAGATCTCAATGAATTAGGGACCATAGAAACTGGAATAAATCAACAAAACCAGGAGTTTGTTCTTTGAAAGAATTAATAAGATAAACCATAAGCAAGCCTTATTAAAAACAAAGAGAAGAGACACATATTAACAAATCATGAATCAAAAAGGAGAGATCACAATCAATACAAAGGAAAGAGAAACAATTTTAAAAACATATTAGGAGCAGATATATGCACAATAATTTAGGCAATAGAGAAGACATGAATGCATTTCTGAAAAACCACAAACTACCAAAGCTAGAACAGGAAGAAAAAAAACATGAATAAGCCTATAACCAGGGAGAAATTAAAGCAGTCATCAAAAACCTCCCAAGATACAAAAGTCAAGAGGAGGATGGCTTCCAGGTGAATTCTATCAAAAGGTTAAAGAAGAAACCATACCTATTCTACTAAAGCTGTTTGGAAAAATAGGAAGAGATGGAGTACTTCCAAACTCGTTCTACAAGGCCAGCATCAACTTAAGTCCAAAACCAGACAAAGACCACCAAAAAGGAGAATTATAGACCAATATCCCTGATGGACATGGATGCAAAAATTCTCAACAAGATACTAGCCAATAGGATACAACAACACATTAAGAAGATTATTCACCATGACCAAGTAGGATTTATCCCTGGGACACAAGGCTGGTTCAACACTCAAAAAACAATCAATATGATTCATCATATCAGCAAGAGAAAAAACAAGAACCATACTATCCTCTCAATAGATGCAGAGAAACCATTTGACAAAACACAGCATCCATTCCTGATCAAAACTCTTCAGAGTGTAGGGATAGAGAGAACATTCCTCAACATCTTAAAAGCCATCTATGAAAAGCCCACAGCAAATATCATTCTCAATGGGGAAGCACTGGGAGCCTTTCCCCTAAGATCAGGAACAAGACAGGGATGTCCACGCTCACCACTGCTATTCAACATAGAACTAGAAGTCATAGCCTCAGCAATAAGACAACAAAAAGAAATAAAATTGGCAAATTGGCAAAGAAGTCAAACTCTCCCTCTTCACTGATGACATGGTACTCTACGTAGAAAACCCAAAAGACTCCACCCCAAGATTGCTAGAACTCATACAGCAATTTGGCAGTGTGGCAGGATACAAAATCAATGCCCAGAAGTCAGTGGCAATTCTACACACTAACAGTGGCACTGAAGAAAGAGAAACTAAGGAGTCAATCACATTTACAATTGCACCCAAAAGCGTAAGATACCCAGGGATAAACCTAACCAAAGAGGTAAAGGATCTATACCCTAAAAACTATAGAACACTTCTGAAAGAAATTGAGGAAGACAAACAGAGATAGAAAAATATGACATGCTCATGGATTGGAAGAATTAATATTGTGAAAATGTCAATGTTACCCAGGGCAATGTACACGTTTAATGCAATCCCCATCAAAATACCATGGACTTTCTTCAGAGAGTTAGAACAAATTATTTTAAGATTTGTGTAGAATAAGAAAAGACCTTGAATAGCCAGGGGAATTTTAAAAAAGAAAACCATAGCTGGGGGCATCACAATGCCAGATTTCAGGTTGTACTACAAAGCTGTGGTCATCAAGACAGTGTGGTACTGGCACAAAAGCAGACACATAGATCAATGGAACAGAATAGAGAATCCAGACGTTGATCCTCAACTCTATGGTCAACTAATATTCGACAAAGGAGGAAAGACTATCCACTGGAAAAAAGACAGTCTTTTCAATAAATGGTGCTGGAAAAATTGGACATCCACATGCAGAAGAATGAAACTAGACCACTCTCTTGCACCATACACACAGATAAACTAAAAATGGATGAAAGATCTAAATGTGAGACAAGATTCCATCAAAATACTAGAGGAGAAAACAAGCAACACCTTTTTGAACTTGGCCCCAATAACTTCTTGCAAGATTCATCTACGAAGGCAAGAAAAACAAAGGCAAAAATGAACAATTGGGACTTCATCTAGATAAGAAGATTTGCACTGCAAAAGAAATGGTCAAAACCTCAAAGGCAACCTACAGAATGGGAGAAGATATTTGCAAATGACGTATCAGATAAAGGGCTAGTTTCCAAGATCTATAAAGAACTTCTTAAACACAACAGCAAAGAAACAAACAATCCAATCATGAAATGGGCAAAAGACTTGAACAGAAATCTCACAGAGGAAGACATAGTCATGGCCAACAAGCACATGTGAAAAGGGTCTGCATCAGTTGCCATCAGGGAAATACAAATCAAATCCACCATGAGATCCCACCTCACACCAGTGAGAATGAGGAAAATTAACAAGGCAGGAAACCACAAATGTTGGAGAGGATGTGGAGAAAGGGGAACCGTCCTGCACTGTTGGTGGGAATGTGAACTGGTGCAGCCACTCTGGAAAACTGTGTGGAGGTTCCTCAATGAGTTAAATATAGATCTACCCTATGATCCAGCAATTGCACTGCTGGGGATTAACCCCAAAGATACAGATGCAGTGAAATGCTGGGACTCCTGTACCCCGTGTTTATAGCAGCAATGTCCACAATAGCCAAACTGTGCAAGTGTCGGTGTCCATCGACAGATGAATGCATAGAGAAGATGTGGTCTATGTGTACAATGGAATATTACTCAGCCATTAGAAAAGACAAATACCCTCCATTTGCTTCTACATGGATGGACTTGGACGGCATTATGCAGAGTGAAATAAGTCAATTGGAGAAGGACAAACATTATATGGTCTTATTCAGTTGGAGAATATAAAAATTATTGAAATGGAATAAATGGTAAAAGTCTGAAAATGAGTGGGAAATATCAGAGAGGTGGACAGAGCATGAGAGATTCCTATCTCTAAGAAATGAACTAGGTGTAGTGGAAAGTGAGGTGGGCGGGGTATTGGGGTAATTGGGTTATGTGCACTGAGAGGAGCACTTGACGGGATGGGCACTGGTTATATGTTCTATGTTGGCAAATTGAACAGCAATAAAATAATTTTTTAAAGAAGAGAAAACACCATATGATTTCACTTATATGTGGAAATTAAGAAACAAAAAAAAAATGATCAAAGGGGCAAAATGAGACATAGAAGCAAAGCAAGAAACCGACTATTCACAAAGGAAACAACCTGAGGGTTACCAGAGGGGAGGAGTGTGGGGAATAAGCAATCAAATGAACTGAAGGAGGACTTTGATGAGCACAAGTGATGTATGGAGGTATTGAATCACTACATGCGTACCTGATACTAATATCACACAGCCTGTTAACTAACTGATATGAAAATTAAAATTATATTCTTATTTTTCTATATTTTATTTTCCGTGTATTTAAATTCAAGTAGCCGACAAATACCACATCATAAGTTTCGGAAGGAGGGTTCAGTAATTCATCAGATGCATAAACACCCATTCCTCATCATATCAGGTGTCTCCTTAATGTCCCTCTCCCAGTTATCCATCCTCCCACCTCCCCTACAGCGACCCTCAATTTCATGCACTTGTGTTTTGTACTTTTCAGAGTAGAGATCTTTTACCTCTTTGGTCATGTTTATTTCTTATTATCATATGGTTTTGGATACAATAGTAATGGAAGATTCTTTAATTTTTTATTATTCTCTCTCCATCTCATTTTTTTCGTATAGAAATGCAAGCGTTTTCTGTGCATTGGTTTTGTACCCAATCTGCCATGTTGCTGAATTGCTGCATATGTTCTAGTAATTTTGAGGTTGAGTCTTTGGATTTTTCCCCCAAAAGCATCATGTCATCTAGGAGAGTGACATTTTGACAAATTCTTGGCCAATTTGAATGCGTTTTATTTCTTTTTGATATCTCATGGCTGAGGCTAGGACTTGTACTAACATTTGAACAACAGTGATGAGTGTGGGAAACTATCCTGTTCCTGACCTTTGGGTAAAAGTTCTCCTTTTCTTGTCAATTGATAAAGATGTTTACTGTGGGATTTTCAGAGGTGGCTTTTTATGATATTGAGGTGTTCCCTAAGGTCTGAAGAGCTTTAATCAAGAAACGATGCTGTATTTTGTTATATGGCTTTCTGCCTGTATTGAGAGGATCACATGTTTCTTCTTATTTCTTTTCTTAATGTGATCATCCCTGAGATGCAAGGATTCTTCAGTATTTCATATAATAAATGAGACCCCCACCCATATTAACGGAGTGAATCATTGGATTTCATCATCCTTTCCATTAATGATTAATCCATTTGACAAAATCACTCTTTTATCATCAAAACATCTTAACAATCGAAGGAGAAATGATTGCCTCCACTAAATAGTCGCCATTTATGAAATAGTAGCCATTATGAAACTCACAACCAACACTATATACAACAGTGCAAAACTGAAGCCTTCCTGTCCAGTCAGGAGCCACACAGGGATGTTCATTAGCATAATGGGAATGATGGAGAATAAACTGGTATCACAAAAGAGAATAAGCTGTTCCACCCCAAATATATCAGCTGGTCCCCTGGGTTATTATGAATAAAAGTCCCCTGAAAGCACCCAGAGGATGGACAAGCTGAGCCTCCTATATCCCCCTGATGGCAGGAAATAAATATCCCATGGGAAATCTCCCTTCCCTCTACCAGGAGAGGAGAACCAACCACAGCACCAGAATAGGGAATATAGGGCCCAGAGGCTGTACAAACAACCATTGTCAGTTCCTCAATACTTCACTGACCCTAACCCATATTGTAGCCTGAAATCTCTACAAAACAAATTTCTTGTTGATTGAGAGGCAAAGGGCTGCCTATTTTGGTCATTGTCTGAGTGTTGTATTCTACGTAGCTCATGCATGTGGAAACTGAAAAACATTTCCATCTAGATCTGTTGTATGTCTATAGATTAATTATTCCAGACAAAGAACCCAGAAGAGTAGAAGGAAAACCCTTCTGCCCAAAGACTGGAATACCTATGTAGGAAAATTAGGCAATCAAAAAAATACATTTAAATCAGGAGAAAGAGAGAGAGAGACAGAGAGAGAGAGAAATTTTGATTCCATAAGACCTGATCTGCTACAGGTATAAACTCTGCAAACTCGACAAACAAACTTAGAATTAATGAATGATTTCAGAAAATCTATTGGACACAGAATAAACATAAAAAATAAATCTAGGGGATCCCTGGGTGGCGCAGTGGTTTGGCGCCTGCCTTTGGCCCAGGGCGCGATCCTGGAGACCCGGGTTCGAATCCCACATTGGGCTCCCGGTGCATGGAGCCTGCTTCTCCCTCTGGCTGTGTCTCTGCTTCTCTCTCTCTCTCTCTGTGACTATCATAAATAAATAAAGAAAAAAATATTTAAAAATAAATAAATCTAGGTTTCCATAATAATAATTTATCTAAAAGGGGAAAAATGCTGAGGAATGTTCCTTCTATCCCTACACTCTGAAGAGTTTTGATCACGAATGGATGCTATATTTTGTCAAATGCTTTGTCTGCATCTATTGAGAGGATCCTATGGTTCTTGTTTTTTCTCTTGCTGATGTGATCAATCACACTGATTGTTTTATGAGTATTGAACCAGGCTTGCATCCCGGGGAAAAAAATCCCACTTGGTCATGGTGAATAATCTTCTTAATGTACTGTTGGATCCTATTGGCTACTATCTTGTTGAGAATTTTTGCATCCGTGTTCATCAGGGATATTGGTCTATGATTCTCCTTTTTGGTGGGGTCTTTGTCTGATTTTGGAATTAAGGTGATGCTGGCCTCATAGAGTGAGTTTGGAAGTATTCCATCTCTTTATATCTTTCACAACATCTTTAGCAGAATAGGTATTGTTTCTTCTTTAAACATTTGATAGAATTCCCCTGGGAAGGCATCTAGCCCTGAGCTTTAGTGTCTTGGGAGGTATTTTATGACTGCTCCAATATCCTCGCTGTTTATTGGACTGTTCAGCTTTTCTATTTCTTCCTGTGCCATTTTTCATAATGTGTGGGTTTCTAGAAATGCATCCATTTCTTCTAAACTGCTGAATTTTTGGCGTATAGCTGCTCAAAATACGTTTTTAAAAATCATTTGTAACTAGAGGTAGTGGAAGGGGAGGAGGGTGGGGGGTGGGGGTGAATGGGTGATGGGCACTGAGGGGGGCACTTGATGGGATGAGCACTGGGTGTTATTCTGTATGTTGGCAAATTGAACATCAATAGAAAATAAATTTATTATTTAAAAAATAAAAATAAAAATAAAATCGTTTGTATTTCCTTGGTATTGGCTGTGATCTCTCCTCTTTCATTCATTATTTTATTAATTTGAGGTTTTTTTCTTTTTAATAAGGCTGGCTAATGGTTTATCTATCTTATTAATTCTTTTAAAGAACAAACTCCCACTTTTATTGATATGTTCTGCAATTCTTCTGGTCTCTATTTCATTCAGTTCTGCTCAAATCCTTATCTCCCTTTGTCTGCTTGCTGTAGGTTTTATTTGCTGTTCTTTCTTCAGTCTTTAGGTGCAAGGTTAGTTTGTGTATTTGAGTTTTTCCCAATTTATTGAGGGATGGTTGTATTTCAATGTATTGAGCAGCAACAAGAGGACAAACACAGGGTGCTTCCTAAGTCTACCTGATGGGAGGAAATATATCTCCCATAGGAAAGTTCCCTTTCCTTTACCAGGAGAGGAGAACCATGCTCAGGACCAGAATAGGAAACATGGGGTCCAGAAGGCTATGCAAACAATCCGTGTCAATTCCTCAATGCTTCACAGACCCAAACTCAAATCCTGGCCTTAACATCCACAAAACCAATGTTTTGTTGTCTAACAGGCACAGGGGCTGCCTTCTTTGGTCATCGTCTGGGTGTAGTATTCAAGGTAGCTCATGCACAAGCAAAACAAAATACATGTCCTTTAGCTCTGACTTTTGAAAAAATATTTTATTTATTCATGAGAGACAGAAAGAGAGAGGCAGAGACACAGGAAGAGGTAGAAGCAGACGCCTGCAAGGAGCCTAATGTGGGACGCAGGATCACGCCCTGAGCCAAAGGCAGATGCTCACAGGAGTGCCAACTTTTATATATGTGTCATGTCTACTGACTTACTAGACCAAAGAACCCAGAAAAATAGGAGAATCTTCCTTCCCAATAACTGGAAGACTTATCCAGAAATTGAAAATAAAAAAGAAGTTATGTAGATCAGTATAGAGGAAGAAAAATACTTTTTTCATATGACATGGTCTCGTACATATTAAGCACCACAATCTCCACAACAAAATCATAGAACTAATTGATGAATTCATCCAATTGTAGTACAAAAATCAGCATATAAAAGAAAGCTGTGTTTCCACAAAGTAACAACAAAATGTGCAAAAATGAAATTAACAAAATTATTACATTTACACTGGTAGCAGAAATATAATATTAAGGATTTAATATTAAGGATTAATATCAAAGTGATAATTATATCTAAGTTGACCTACATTGATGAAAGAATAAAAAGGCAATGAAATATTCAAAGATATTCTGCTCAAAGGTTAGAACACTTCATATTTTCACAGTGCCATCTACACAAAGTGTCTGCAAAGGTAACTCAATCCTAAATTATAACTTGTAAAGATTAGAATCTAAATCTGAAACTGATTATATAGTCATAGTACATGCAAATAGGACCCTCCCTCCAATGATTAAACCAACTCAGCCCTGACCCTGCATCTGGGAGAGCAGCCCTAGCCCCAGGATCCCCAGGTGACTGCCTTCAGGGATCAGGACAGAACACAGGCAACTCACCATGGAGTCTGTGCTCTGCTGGATTTTCCTTGTCACAATTTTAAAAGGTAATTCCTGGAGAACAAGAGGCCTTGAGTATGTGGGTGGTGGTGAGTGAGAGAAACGGGGATGTGGGACAGTTTCCTGACCAAGATGTCTTGTGTCTGCAAATGTCCAGGGTGAGGTGCATCTAGTGGAGTCTGGGGGAGACCTGGTGAAGCCTGGGAGGGGGTCCCATAGACTCTCCTGTGTGGCCTCTGGATTCACCTTCTGTAGCTACAGCATGTACTGGGTCCGCCAGGCTCCAGGGAAGCAACTTCAGTGGGTAGCATGGATTAAGAGTGATGGAAGTAGCACAAGCTATGCAGATACTGTGAAGAGTTGATTCACCATCTCCAGAGACAGAGCCAAGAACACGCTGTATCTTCAGATGAACAGCCTGAGAGCCGAGGACACAGCCGTGAATTACTGTGTGAGTGACACAATGAGAGGACCTCAGTGTGAGCCCAGGCACAAACCTCCCTGTAGAAGCGGATCAGGACCACCAGGGTGTGCAAACTCCTCACCACTTCTATCTTGAAGGTCCAGGAGCAGGTGCAGATGGAGGTTCTGGGCAGGTTTCCTGTCAGGGTCTAGGCTTCCTCCCCATACAGCAGTTTCCATAACGTGGCTAGAATGCGACCCCTCTCCAGACACTGTATCTGCCTGCACCTGGACCTCAGACCTCCCAGAATCCAGAAGTGTGCAATGAATATCTGTAGTTTAATCCACCCAGCCCATGTATGATGTTCCACCAGGAGGCACAGGCTAAGACATTAGTGACACGTGAACCGAATCACTGATGATTGGGTTTTTCCTGCTGCATTTGTTGTCATAAGTCCCTGATAAATTCCTTCCATGGGGTCAAGCGTGGATTTCTCACATCCTCCTGTCCAGAGGATGAACCTGTGGACACTCCTAGGACTCTGTGAACAAGACCCAGTGGACACACGGACGGATAACCTTTACACTGGAGTCAGGGAGCTGGGAGATTGTGGAACATTAGTTTAAGGATGATGTTTTATCAAGGTTCCAGAGGATGGGGATGTGCTGACCCTGTGAGACCTGAGTCTGAACACCACCGTCCAGATGCTGTTAGACTGATGGCTGTGAGGATCAGGACAGCAGTTCCCTTCCTGCTTTCAGGATTCTTTCTTTGTCTGAGTATTTTATGAGTTTCAATATGAAATGCCTTGGAGAAGGTCAAATTTGTTGAATTTCATGAGAGTATCTGTGCTTCCTGGATGTTGATGTTTCTGTCCTTCCTGATTAGAGGGCTTTTCAGTAATTATTTCATCAAATAAACCTGCCACCACTTCTCACTCTTCATTTTCTGGGCCTCCTATCATAGGAATGCTATTGTTTCATAAGTCACTGTGTTCCCTATGTCTACATTTAGGAACACTTACTTTGTTTCCCTCTACTGTTCTGTCATTATTTTCCACCATGTTATCTTCCATTTCCCCAAAATGCTGTTCTTTCATCTGTCCTCTTTTTTTTCCTGCATTTGGGAAAACATTTCTGTAATAGTATTTTTAATTTGGGGCCTAAAAGGGTTTATTTATTTTATCTCTACAATAAGGGACTCTCGAGTGTCTTCAATGTTTGTTCAATCCAGTTGTATCTTTAAAAACACTGTTTTAGATTCCTGCCTGCTTTATCACCTGAGCACCTTTAACCAGGCATATTCTCAAGTAGATTTCTTTTTTTAATTTTTATTTATTTATGATAGTCACAGAGAGATAGAGAGAGAAGCAGAGACACAGGCAGAGGGAGAAGCAGGCTCCATGCACCGGGAGCCCGACGTGGGATTCGATCCCGGGTCTCCAGGATCGCGCCCTGGGCCAAAGGCAGGCGCCAAACCGCTGCACCACCCAGGGATCCCAAGTGAGTAGATTTCTATAATGAATTCATAGAATGAAATGAAATCTGAATGATTTTCCTCTTTGATGCTTATCCTACATTGTGGTAGCTTCAGGAAGTTGTCTTCATCTCAGCCTCATCCCCATCCCCACAGCTATATCTCCCCAACACAACACTCCACAACTCCTATGTTCCAGAACATGGTGATTTTCTACATGCAGACTAGCAGTTTTTGTTCTCTGAGTCCTCCAGTTGGCTTCTTATCAGCTCAGAATGACTCGATAAATATCCAGCTGTGCTCAGGGATGAGGCAAGCCCAGGGTCCCATACCCGTCTGCCATCTTAACTCTTTCTCCCACATGCAATTGATAACAAAGAGGGTCTGAAGTAATAGAAGGATCAAATATGTATGACAGCTACAATCCTCATTTCAGTAACCAAACAAGAATAAAAACTATTAATTGACCTTCCTTCTTCATCTAATGATTCCATATACTCTTTGATTTTGGCAACCCTTCAGCTTGTCACAACCCATTACCTGAGAGGGTGACCAACACCTTCTTCCTTATGGGTCTCTGCTTGGTCTCTACTTTACAAGGTATTGCTACCTAGTTAGTGCTGTAACCCTGTATTCAAAAGGAAATTTCACTCATCTATAAAACCAGCTGCTTTAGGGATGTGGAGATCATGATAGTCTACTGAGTTCCACCCTCAAGTGGTGCTTGAATAACTGCAGAACCATCTGTGAATGAGGCTCATACCATGTCTTCCCCTTTCAAATAATTGTAGGAATCTCACTATGAGTTCATATGTGCAGGATATGAGAGAGACTGCAGTGGAGCAGGACTGGGGCTCATGAGGATTTGGAAGATCCTCAGTTCTCACATCAGATATGTGAGAACCTGGTTACCACATGCGATGTGATAAGCACAGGGTGTTACACTATATGCTGGCAAATTGAATTTAAATTAAGAAAAAATATGGTAAAAAAAATTCCATCAGCCACTACACATACTGCACGGACAACAACAGATTATTCCTTATTTTAAATTGTCTTTTGCACTAATTTTTGATCACTTATTCTAGCCAACCTTAAAACTTCTTTTCTCTTTAGATACTTTTCATTTAAAAATAAAAATTAGTGGGCAGCCCGGGTGGCTCAGTGGTTTAGCGCCACTTTCAGCCCAGGGCCTGATGCTGGGGATGCAGGATCCAGTCCCATGTCGGGCTCCCTGCATGGAGCCTGCTTCTCCCTCTGCCTGTGTCTCTGCCTCTCTCTCTCCTCTCTGTGTTTCTCATGAATAAATAAATAAACTCTTTTTAAAAAATAAAAATAAATATTAGTGAAAGGGAATAAAAGGAAAGGAGACAAAATGAGTGAAAATATCAGTGAGGGTGACAAAACATGAGAGACACCGAACTGCGGGAAATGAACAAGGAGTAGTGGAAGGGGGGGTGGGTGGGGGGTTGAGGTGACTGGGTGATGGGCACTGAGGGGGGCACTTGGCGGGATGAGCACAGGGTGTTATGCTATATGTTGGCAAATTGAACTCCAATAAAAAATTAAAAAAAATAAAAGCAGCCTTCCATCTGCAAAAATAAAAAAATAAATAAAAATATAAAAAGGAATATACTTTTAACTTCTTTAAGATAGTGTTAATTTTTTTTAGACTTGTGTTGTCTTATTACTTTTCTGTTACCAGATATGAATTAAGTCCTTTTAGGGTCAATCATTTTAGCCTTTGGCTATGATCTGGCCCTTCTTATTCCAACCTTTGAATATGTGGAACACCTGTTTACAAATGCAAAGAATAAATTCCTGCTTTAAAGTTAAAAACAAAAAAAGATTTTTGTGATAAATGCCTTGTGCATTATATCTCGAACCTCTAACTTGCACTCTGCCCTTTTATCTCACAATATCATAATCTTATATCCCTCTTTCCCCTGATCCAGCACTCCTATGGACTCAAGAGCTGATTTAATGTAGAAAGTCCATTGATTATGATACAATCAATATACGATTTTGCAGGAAGTAATGGTTGTTGCCTGAGGACCGTGCACATAATCTCCAGCAATAAGTGCCATAGGGAGGACAACTCTTGTCCCCAGTGACACTCGGGATCATGCAAGACATCAGAGGAGCTCGAAAGTGATAAGAATGGCAGGAATATTATTAACACTGCTCACTGCCCACATGCAGTGAATGTTGATGCCAGTTGGAGGGTGTGGACTGCTGGCAGTCTTCCTGATGCACACGATCCATTCAGAGATGGAAACTCTTGTAACTTGACATATACAAGGAGCTCTCTTCTCATCCTGCAGGGTTATGGGGATCTATCTGGGAAAACCAAATACTTATTTGATCAGAAATTCCCCTGAAAATTAATTCTTCCATCTTGACAGTTTCTCTATACCTCTACTTTCTTCCCTCTGTTAGAAAAGCCAGTTATGTTTTCTACTCCAGAAAGAACAGCTTTATGAGGAAGAGATTACTTAGTGTACAGGGTATGGAGCTTCAGAGAGTGTCTCTAGTGTGTGCTGTGTGCACTGTACCATTCTGTTTTGGTGCCTCTTTCCTTCATGTCAGGCATCTATACAGGTTCTCCCAGACTTCAGTGGGCAGTGTGTGGTCTGTGGCCAGAATATGGTGAGTTTTAATTGGGTGTCCTCTGCTCTGCTTGTTAAATGGGACCTGATACCACCTCCACTAGAAATTAGGCCCTGCAGAATTCTTTGGCAGGAGATGTGGGTGGGCAGGAGTGTAGCTGCTCTGGGAAACTGTATGGTGGAATTTCAAATAGGTAAAAGTATACCTACCCTGTGATCCAGCAAGAACACTACTGGGTATTTACCCTAAGAATACAAAAGTACTGAGATGCCTGGGTGGCTCAGCGATGGAGCACCTGCCTTCAGCTCAGGGAATGCTCCTGGCCTGGGGATCAAGTATTAAATCTGGCTCCTGAGAGGAACCTGCTTCTCCCTCAATGTGTCTGCCTCTCTGTGTCTCTCATGGATAAAAAAAATAAATCTTTAAGAGAAAAATAATATGAAAGTACTAATTCAAGGGATACATGCACCTGGAAGTTTACAGCAGCATAATATACATTAGCTAAACTATGGAAATAATGCATAAATGCAATGAAATCTAATCCATTTGCAACTATGAGGATGGAAGTCGCAAGTATAATGCTAAGTGACATGAGTCACTCAGAGAAAGACAAACACTGTATGATTTCAGTCATTGTTGAATTTAAGAAAGAAAACAAATGGGCAAAGGTAAAATGTTTTACATATACCAAGAAATAGCCCCTTCAGTGCAGAGAACAAAGTGATGCTCACCACATGGGAGGTAAGTGTGGGATGGGTGACCTGTCTGATGGGGATTAGGGAGTGTATTATTGTGCAGGACACATTGTGAGAACCCACATCTTGGGAGTGTCAGAAATACTGGTGCGAGGAGAGCTGTAGGGGAGGGCTGAGGAGGTGACAGTGACAAGGGTCCTTCTGACTTCCTCACACCAATGAGTTAGGATTTTGGGACAAAGATAATGCTGTTGTGTGCACACCATTCTCTCTAGGAGGATTTTAAGTGATAGCTATACTGATAGAATGATACAGCCTAACACTTTGCATCAAGAAAAAAAATTACCTTGTTTTAGGGGTGGGATATTTGCAATCTCTATATGGACAGAAGGAGAGGATTCCCCTTGAGGCATCCTCTGGGAAGAGTTGGGAGGTGTCAGGCTCCAGAGTCTGGGACTGTAGATTTGTCATTAATAAGGTGGAATATCTCCCCTTTTTTTGAAATGTGACAGAGTGCTTGGGGAAAAGAAAGGATGTGAGCGCCATGGATGAATTTCTCTGGCCCAGTCTCCATTTATGAGCACCACAACCATCCAATTCTGGTAGGATACTCATGAACTCATGGTCACAAGTCCTGGGCTGACAGATGTGCCAGGTTCAGTCTCAGTCTAGGTCAGCACATCATCTTTGCAGTCCCCCCTTCAGTGCTGAGTTCCTGCAGAGACTCCACCCACCCAGCCAGGCTCATGGGTGTCCTTGTCCCTGGGACACTATTTGTGGTCACCACACCACAGGGGCAGTGGGGGAGACTCTAGGAATTGGGACACTCACAACCCAGCCTGTCATATTCCCTGTGATCACTGTGTCCAGTTATCACACGCATGGCTCAGGTCTACATCTGTTTATTCCCCTACCCTCTGGAGGTCTTTTCTTTATGAATCTATTTTTATTGGTGCTCAATTTGCCAACATACAGAATAACACCCAGTGCTCATCCCATCAAGTGCCCCCCTCAGTGCCCATCACCCAGTCACCCCCACCCCCCATCCACCTCCCCTTCCACCACCCCTAGTTCGTTTCCCAGAGTTAGGAGTCTCTCATGTTCTGTCTCCCTTTCTGATATTTCCCACTCGTTTTTCTCCTTTCCCCTTTATTCCCTGTCACCATTTTTTATTCCCCAAATGAATGAGGCCATAAAATGTTTGTCCTTCTCCGATTGACTTCATTCACCATAATACCCTCCAGTTCCAGCCATGTCGAAGCAAATGGTGGGTATTTGTCATTTCTAATGGCTGAGTAATATCCCATTGTATACATAAACCACATCTTCTTTATCCATTCATCTTTCAATGGACACTGAGGCTCCTTCCACAGTTTGGCTATTGTGGACATCGCTGCCATAAATATTGGGGTGCAAGTGTCCCAGTGTTTCATTGCATCTCTATCTTTGGGGTAAATCCCCAGCAGTGCAATTGCTGGGTTGTCCTCTGGAGGTCTACATGAAGTCAACTTCATAGGCTGCAGTCAGTGCTGGAAGGGCTACACCCCTGCAGATGCTCTGGGATTCAGTCCATCCCTCCTTCATTCTAGAGCTGCACTCATTGTATTTTAAGGTCAAGATCCTTCCTATACCTTTCCCAAGTGTATACCCTCAAGCATCAATGGTCACATTACTACTTCTTCTCCAGAAGACTAACTAGCCCCTGTTACTTCTCATAAGAGCACTGGCATTAGCTGAGCAGCCACCCAGTTGCCCCAAAAAGGATATTCTTTTATTTTCTGTCATTTAAGTCTACTTGACATACGTTACATGTTTCTGGAGTACAGCACATTGATAGGACACAGTATAGGGTGAGCTATGCTCTAGGCAAGTGGAGCCACCAATGGGAAATAATATTAGTTCTATGATCTCTAGATTTTTTTTAATTTTTATTTTATTTATTTATGATAGGCACACAGTGAGAGAGAGAGAGAGAGGCAGAGACACAGGCAGAGGGAGAAGCAGGCTCCATGCACCGGGAGCCCGAAGTGGGATTCGATCCTGGGTCTCCAGGATCGCGCCCTGGGCCAAAGGCGGGCACTAAACCGCTGCGCCACCCAGGGATCCCCTATGATCTCTAGATTTAATGATATTTAGAAAAGTCCCTTATGCAATGTAATAGGACATTCACAGTTTCCATCCTTTATCAGGACACCACAGTCTACCCTGGGAATCCACAGTCCACTCTGGGACTCCACATCCAGCCCCCACACTAATACATGTATCACATCCCTACAGCCCCTGAAGGTTCAGCCTAGGATTGCATAAACTCCAGCCCAAAATATGTCTAAATATCATCACTCCAAATACCCATGTCTCATCATCTGAAACACATATGGGCAGGACTCCTTTTAATGAGGACCCATGATACGTAAGAATAAGTTATCTGTTTCCAAAATGCCTGGTGGGGTGGACCATATCACCACTTGTAGTCACACACATTGCAAGGATCACATGGAGGCAATATAGGAGTGGACCATAGTTTCTTAGAGCAATTGGGATATAAATAATGAGGACAGGGACTTTCTTTATTTAGTGGCTTTATACTGCATCTCTGGCTCCACCATGGCTGTCTTCTTTCCTTTTTCAAGAAATGAGCCAATGTGTGAACATGAGTGTTTTACCAGCTTGCATTCTACTAGGAGGATTTGGCAGCCATTGGGCATCACATATCTTGTCCTCTCTCTCCCCCAGCCAGCCCCACAAGGAAGTAATTCTACTACTTATTCTTAAAAACTATATGGGGCACTTTTGCATGAATGGGGATTAATAGCTCTTTTGATAAGGTCATTCCATAGCCACAATACAATAAGGAAATAAACATATTTTATTGAAGATACAAAACTAATAACTTTCACAAATTTGTAGAGTTTAGATTGCCCAGAATGGTTGTATATGTTTATTCCACTTTTCTACAGTCATGTGCTGAGGAAGAAGGAATACTGATGAATGGTCATCTGTCCTTCAGAGCCAACTGGGCCCATAAAGATATACATGGGATATTGTTAAGGGAATGCACACACCATGCACATATATCTAGAACATGCCCTACTTGCTTCCAGCCTATGAAAATGATTTCTCCATTGACCCTATCTTATGGAACAATATCATCCCTTTCTCTCCTAATCACAGGGATGCTAGAACAACATCCTCAGAATAGATCCCTATTTTCTGCAGGCTGTCATCACCACCACCTCTCCAAACAGGAAAAGTGCCCTATGACTACACCTGTACACACACTCCATTAGTAAAGGAAGCCAGGGTAAGGGTCCCTGGATCAGGACTCAAGACAGGACTTTGTGTCTTTTGGGTTCTATTCCAGAAGGATGGGGTGTCTTCTTGGGGCCTGAACATGAGGTCCCACAACTAAGGGCCCACTGCTCCTTCAGTACAGACAGAGTCCCTAGCAGAAGGGCCCTGAGTCCTCTAAGGGTCAGATTATTGATGAAGATTCAAATATCCCCAAATCTACTTCCCCATGGTTGAAAGGCCAAGCAATGAGTTTAGTGAGTCCTGTGTCCCAGCCTGGGGGGATCTGTGGTCCTCACTCAGACTGCTGACTATCCTTTACTCTGAGTGTTTATGTCGACAGCTCCCTCAGGGAAGGAGATTCCTGTCCCCATCCTGAGGTGGCTTTCTTCGCAGGAGATCTTTCCTATATCACCATGTAAGAATCTGTTTCTGGGCTGGGGAAACCCAGGCAGATGCTTACACTCACCTGCTCCTTCACTGGGTTCTCACTGAACACATCAGTGTGGGTCATATGGGTCCCTCAGCCTCCAGGGGAAAGGCACTGGAGTCAATGCCAACATCTGGTTGGAAGATGCTAAGTATCACAACCAAACTCTGAAAAGCATCAAGATGTATAGAAAGTCGAATGCCTGGAAAGGTAAATGTCCATGTTTCACACCAGAAGCACATATATTCAACCTATTGAACAATCAGACTGAAGGGACACGGCACAGCATCTGCCATGAAATCTAGAGTGAAAATTGGAGCATGAGAACAGATTTGTTTACAGTTTATCAAAATTACACCATGAAAATCAATAAATTGGTAATGAAGAAACTATTTACAATGAATAATAATGAAAACAGAAAGTTATAGATAAAACATCAAGATAAATAAAAACAAATATTAAAAATACACTCTGTGAAAATCAAAAACATTTTTCTGCCCACTGTTTTCAAGGTAAAGAAAGACACGTTATGGACTAAGGGTAAATATGTACAAATTACATAACCTACAAAAAACTTTCACCTGAATATGATCAGAACCCCCCAAAAATAAATAGCAAAAAAAAACCCCACTCATCCTTTAAACAGGCAGAGCCTTGTGCAGATATCTCATTCAGGAAGGTATAGAGCCATGAGGTAAGCATAGGAAAGGACACTTTCCACCAGGATCTGTCAGGGAAATTCACATCAATGATAATGAGATATGCTATATACTCATCACATAGTCTCAGTATGAAAGCACTAACCAGACTACCCTGGGGAACACGCAGGACACTCAGGTTCCCAACCCTACAAATAGTAATAAAAAATGAAACAGAATCCCTGGAAAATCATTTGTCTGTTCCTTCTGAAATTAAAGGTGGGTACACCTATCATGTGACTTGGAAATCTCACTCCTGATTGTATGATCCAGGAGAAGGAAATCCCATGCTCGTGTAAAAATGGCATGTGAATATTGTTAATGTCTTCATTTGTGTTAGAATCTGAGAAAACCCCAAAGGCTTCACGATTTAAAGAATAATCCCAGGAAACATCCATCAGGGGTACACCATTCTACAATAAGTCACACCATTGATGCACACACCATCCCAGGGAAAACTCAAGGACACAATGTCTAGTGAAGATCAGCAGTCTCAAAGATGACAGAGGCCTTGTACCCTGAGGTGTTCACGCAATCAGCCCAGGGTCACAGTGATTTGGTTGGGCTTTCTTTACCTCTCACTTCCCCAAATCCCTGTGATGAGCTCCTCTGCATCACTGCACGCTGCTGCCCTCGTGTCCACAATGTCCTCACATATGGAGTCTCACAGACTGAAACAAATCACCTTGGGGCCTCTGATTGGGAGTTCCTGAGACCAGAGTCTGATGTGTTTTCTGACAGCAGCTGTCCCCTCCAGCGTCTCCATCTCTGGTTCTCAAATGCAGGTCAGCAGGACTAGGTTAGGACACCTCCATTGAGTCCCTCTGTCTCCTGTTACTGCCTCTCCTCACAACCTGAGGTCTAGAACTTCCTTTCACTCAGCTGGAAATGAGGTCAGTGTTCAGAAACAGATGTGGAAATCTATGTAGTGTGTGGTGGCACCAGGATGATTTCTGTAGTAGCTACCCCATGTGGTCCTGCCATCCAGAGTGTCAAGGGCTTCCTGTCCACATCCTCACCAGCACTTGGCCCTTCTCATTTTCTTTGCTTTGGTTCTCTCAAATCCTAGGTAACAGCTGTGAGGAGATATATCAAGAGTTTGGGGTTGGATTTCTGTGATGATTGGTGAAGGTGAACCTTGAATAACTTTTGTCTTCTTCTTTAAGGTATTTTTATTTATTTGAGAGACAGAGTTTGCACAAGTAGAAGAAGGAGAGATGTGAGGTAGAAGTAGACTCCTAGCTGATCACAAGCTGACATGGCGTTCTGTCAGAATCCTGAGGTCATTATCTTAGCTGAGGTCAAATGCTTAACAACCTGAGCTTACAAGGGACTCTTTGTTGGTGTCTACAGGTAAAGTGATATAGAAGAAGTTGGGTGAATTTTTTAAGATTATTTATTTGTTTGTTTCTTCTAATTTGTAAGAAAGAAAGAGGTAGCAGATGGAGGAACAGAGAGAGAGAATGAAATCCTGAAGCAGATTCCCCATGAACACAGAGCCTGAGTCAGGGCTAGATCCCAGGACCTGGATTATAATCTGAGCCAAAATCAAGAGTCAGATGCTTAACCACCCGGGTCACCAAGGTGTTCCACGTTTCCCCAATACTTAATCAGGGGGTTTGTTTACTGTTATTATTCTGTTTGCTGTATTTTCTACTGAGATTAAGGAGTCCCTTCTGTATTTTGGGTACTAATTCCTTCTCAGTATATAGTTGAACACACTGACCCACATTTCATAGGCTGCTAATACTTGACCTGCACATTTTCTACTTTGATATAGCCCCACTCATCCGCCTTTGCTTTTGTTGATTTTAATTTTGCTTTTATACAAAATATATCACATACAAGCCCATTCCATGATATTTTCCCCTTTGTTTTCATCAACTAATTCTATGGTTGGATCTTCCTGTTAAGTCTTTAATCCATCTTGAGATTTTCTGTGTCCATGTATCTGGATGATGTAAAATATGGACCATTATTTTGCATGTGGCTGTCCAACACCACTTTTATAAAAAATATCCCTTCCCCATTGTGTACTCTGGGATATCCTGTGGAGGATTTGTTGACTGTATATGCACACATTTATTCTGGGGCTTCGTAATGTGCTGCACTGTGTACAAGTCTGACGTAATGCCAGTCACACAATGATGTACTGAATGTGCCTGTAAAACACATGTATACAGAGGGGTGTGTGATGATTGCATGATGAGCCCTCCTCATGATTCTGTGGTCACTTCCATGGCCTTGTTTTCCACATATATATGGATTTTTTCTATTTCTATAAAAAAGCAGTATTTTATTAAATAAATTAACTAAAAATTATAGAAGAGAAAAAATAGAAATATAGACTATAAATATACAAAAAATCAAAGAGGTTAAATATGGTATTAGGAAAATATAACTGAAATGTACAAATTATACAGAGACTAGAAATATAGGGAAACCTCAAATTGATAAAATCAGGGTTCAAATAGGCGAATACTTTTCACCAAAGATGAAAAGGACCATGAAGAAAATGCATTAATATATAGAACAGAAGGAGAATTATAAAATCTTTATAATTATCAATCCACCAAGTGTATTTCATGATGAAATAGAACATGAAATATACAAAAACTAATAAGAGGGCTGAATCCATAATCTAAAACCTTCTGCCAAATAAAAAGTCAGCCTGGAATCAGATAATTTATCTGAGAATTCCACCAAATATTAGAGAAGAATTAAAACCAATATATTTAAATATCTGCCAAATATATGATGAGAAAGGAATAAGCCCAAATTCATGGTAGGAGGGCAGCATGACCCTCATATCAAATACAGGCAAGGACTCCATGAGAAGAAAAACTACAGGCCAACTTCCCACATGAAAATACATGCAAAAATCCTGGCATCGTGAATGCAGCAGCACATGAAATGGATCATACAGGATGACCTAGTGGGAATAATCCCTGAGATGCAAGGATCCTTCAACATGCACAGATCATAGACTAGATCTTGTGTATTAACAGACTGAAGGATTGGATCCACATAATGCTCCCCTCTGATGGCCAAAAACATTTAAGAAAATTCAACATATGATTATTATTGAAATTGCTAATAATCAAGGAATAGAAGGAAATTACCTCCACATAATCATAGCTATTGAGTGGTTCCGGGGGGAGGGGCAAGATGGCGGCAGAGCAGGGTCTCCAGGTCACCTGTCCTCAGCAAATTACCTAGAAAACCATCCAATCATCCTGAAAACCTACGAATTCGGCCTGAGATTTAAAGAGAGACCAGCTGGAACGCTACAGTGAGAAGAGTTCGCGCTTCTATCAAGGTAGGAAGACGGGGAAAAAGAAATAAAGACACAAAAGGCCTCCAAGGGGGAGGGGCCCGCGAGGAGCCGGGCTGAGGCCGGGGCGAGTGTCCCCAGGACAGGAGAGCCCCGGCCCGGAGGAGGAGGAGCTGCACCGACCTTCCCCGCGGAAAGGCCTCCCGGGGAATTGGAGCAGGATCCCCAGAAAGGCGGGGACGCCCTCGGGCTCCCGGGGAAAGTAACAGAGGAACTGCGCCCCGGGAGAGTGCGCCGAGCTCCCTAAGGGCTGCAGCGCTCGGCGGGACCCGGAGCAGCTCGGAGGGGCTCGGGCGGCGGCTCCGCGGAGGGGGCTGCGCGGCTCCGGGAACAGCTCAGCGGCGGCGGCTCGGGCGGAGGAAGAAGCTCCGCGGAGGGGGCTGCGCGGCTCCGGGAACAGCTCGGAGGGGCTCGGGCGGCGGCTCCGCGGAGGGGGCTGCGCGGCTCCGGGAACAGCTCAGCGGCGGCGGCTCGCACAGAGGAAGAAGCTCCGCGGAGGGGGCGGCGCGGCTCCGGGAACAGCTCGGAGAGGCTCGGGCGGCGGCTCCGCGGAGGGGGCTGCACCGCCGGGAGCGCGAATCCAACAGCGCAGGCCCCGGAGCACAGGGCGCCGGGACACAGCCCAGGATCCGGCCTCCCCCGGGACAGGCAGAGGCCGGGAGGGCCCAGGACAGCAAGGACGCTCCTGCCTGGAACTGAGCAGATCAGCGGCCCCGCCCCGGAGCCCCCAGGCCCTGCAGACGGAGAGCCCCGGAGCTACTGCGGGGGCTGACTCCAGGGTCCCAGAGCTGCCCCCGCCACTGTGGCTTCCTCCCGGGGCCTCACGGGGTGAACAACCCCCACTGAGCCCTGCACCAGGCAGGGGCAGAGCAGCTCCCCCAAGTGCCAACACCTGAGAATCAGCACAGCAGGCCCCTCCCCCAGAAGACCAGCGAGACGGACCAGTTCCAAGGGAAGTCAAGGGACTTAAACTACACAGAATCGGAAGATACTCCCCCGTGGTTTTTTTTGTTTTTTGTTTTTTCGTTTTTTTTTTTGTTTTTGTTTTTGTTTTTTTTTTGTTTTGTTTTGTGCTTTTTTTTTCTCTCTTTCTTCTTGATTTCTGATTGCTTCCCCCACCCCCCCTTTTTTCTTTTTTCTCCTTTCTTTCTTTTTCTTTCTTTTTCTTCTCTTTTTCCCCTATTTTTTTCTTCTTTCTCTTTTTTCTTTTTCTCTTTTCTTTCCTTCTCTCTCTTTTTCTCCTTTTCCCAATACAACTTGTTTTTGGCCACTCTGCACTGAGCAAAATGACCAGAAGGAAAACCCCTCAAAAAAAAGAATCAGAAACAGCCCACTCTCCCACAGAGTTACAAAATATGGATTACAATTCAATGTCAGAAAGCCAATTCAGAAGCACTATTTTACAGCTACTGGTGGCTCTAGAAAAAACCATAAAGGACTCAAGAGACTTCATGACTGCAGAATTTAGATCTAATCAGGCAGAAATTAAAAATCAATTAAATGAGATGCAATCCAAGCTAGAAGTCCTAACCACGAGGCTTGACGAGGTGGAAGAACGAGTGAGTGACATAGAAGACAAGTTGATGGCAAAGAGGGAAACTGAGGAAAAAAGAGACAGGCAATTAAAAGACCATGAGGATAGATTAAGGGAAATAAATGATAGCCTGAGGAAGAAAAACCTACGTTTAATTGGGGTTCCCGAGGGCGCGGAAAGGGACAGAGGGCCAGAATATGTATTTGAACAAATCCTAGCTGAAAACTTTCCGAATCTGGGAAGGGAAACAGGCATTCAGATCCAGGAAATAGAGAGATCCCCCCCTAAAATCAACAAAAACCGTTCAACACCTCGACATTTAATAGTGAAGCTTGCAAATTCCAAAGATAAGGAGAAGATCCTTAAAGCAGCAAGAGAAAAAAAGTCCCTGACTTTTATGGGGAGGAATATTAGGGTAACAGCAGACCTCTCCACAGAGACCTGGCAGGCCAGAAAGGGCTGGCAGGATATATTCAGGGTCCTAAATGAAAAGAACATGCAACCAAGAATACTTTACCCCGCAAGGCTTTCATTCAATATGGAAGGAGAGATAAAGAGCTTCCAAGACAGGCAGGAACTGAAAGAATATGTAACCTCCAAACCAGCTCTGCAAGAAATTTTAAGGGGGACTCTTAAAATTCCCCTTTAAGAAGAAGTTCAGTGGAACAATCCACAAAAACAAGGACTGAATAGATATGATGACACTAAACTCATATCTATCAATAGTAACTCTGAATGTGAACGGGCTTAATGACCCCATCAAAAGGCGCAGGGTTTCAGACTGGATAAAAAAGCAGGACCCATCTATTTGCTGTCTACAAGAGACTCATTTTAGACAGAAGGACACCTACAACCTGAAAATAAAAGGTTGGAGAACCATTTACCATTCAAATGGTCCTCAAAAGAAAGCAGGGGTTGCCATCCTTATATCAGATAAATTAAAATTTACCCCGAAGACTATAGTGAGAGATGAAGAGGGACACTATCTCATACTCAAAGGATCTATCCAACAAGAGGACTTAACACTCCTCAATATATATGCCCCGAATGTGGGAGCTGCCAAATATTTAAACCAATTAATAACCAAACTCAAGAAATACCTTGATAATAATACACTTATACTTGGTGACTTCAATCTAGCTCTTTCTACCCTGGATAGGTCTTCTAAGCACAACATCTCCAAAGAAACGAGAGCTTTAAATGATACACTGGACCAGATGGATTTCACAGATATCTACAGAACTTTACATCCAAACTCAACTGAATACACATTCTTCTCAAGTGCACATGGAACTTTCTCCAGAATAGACCACATACTGGGTCACAAATCGGGTCTGAACCGATACCAAAAGATCGGGATAGTCCCCTGTATATTCTCAGACCATAATGCCTTGAAATTAGAACTTAATCACAACAAGAAATATGGAAGGACCACAAACACGTGGAGGTTAAGGACCATCCTGCTAAAAGATGAAAAGGTCAACCAGGAAATTAAGGAAGAATTAAAAAGATTCATGGAAACTAATGAAAATGAAGATACAACCGTTCAAAATCTTTGGGATGCAGCAAAAGCAGTCCTGAGGGGGAAATACATCGCAATACAAGCATCCATTCAAAAACTGGAAAGATCTCAAATTCAAAAGCTCACCTTACACATAAAGGAACTAGAGAAAAAGCAACAAATAGACCCCACCCCCAGCAGAAGAAGAGAGTTAATTAAAATTCGAGCAGAACTCAATGATATCGAGACCAAAAGAACTGTGGAACAGATCAACAGAACCAGGAGTTGGTTCTTTGAAAGAATTAATAAGATAGATAAACCATTAGCCAACCTTATTAAAAAGAAGAGAGAGAAGACTCAAATTAATAAAATCATGAATGAGAAAGGGGACATCACTACCAACACCAAGGAAATACAAACGATTTTAAAAACATATTATGAACAGCTGTACGCCAATAAATTAGGAAATCTAGAAGAAATGGACGCATTCCTGGAAAGCCACAAACTACCAAAACTGGAGCAGGAAGAAATAGAAAACCTGAACAGGCCAATAACCAGGGAGGAAATTGAAGCAGTCATCAAAAACCTCCCAAGACACAAGAGTCCAGGGCCAGATGGCTTCCCAGGGGAATTCTATCAAACGTTTAAAGAAGAAATCATACCTATTCTACTAAAGCTGTTTGGAAAGATAGAAAGAGATGGAGTACTTCCAAATTCGTTCTATGAGGCCAGCATCACCTTAATTCCGAAACCAGACAAAGACCCCACCAAAAAGGAGAATTACAGACCAATATCCCTGATGAACATGGATGCAAAAATTCTCAACAAGATACTAGCCAATAGGATCCAACAACACATTAAGAAAATTATTCACCATGACCAAGTAGGATTTATCCCTGGGACACAAGGCTGGTTCAACACTCGTAAAACCATCAATGTGATTCATCATATCAGCAAGAGAAAAACCAAGAACCATATGATACTCTCATTAGATGCAGAGAAAGCATTTGACAAAATACAGCATCCATTCCTGATCAAAACCCTTCAGAGTGTTGGGATAGAGGGAACTTTCCTCGACATCTTAAAAGCCATCTACGAAAAGCCCACAGCAAATATCATTCTCAATGGGGAAGCACTGGGAGCCTTTCCCCTAAGATCAGGAACAAGACAGGGATGTCCACTCTCACCACTGCTGTTCAACATAGTTCTGGAAGTCCTCGCCTCAGCAATCAGACAACAAAAAGACATTAAAGGCATTCAAATTGGCAAAGAAGAAGTCAAACTCTCCCTCTTTGCCGATGACATGATACTCTACATAGAAAACCCAAAAGCCTCCACCCCCAGATTGCTAGAACTCATAGAGCAATTTGGTAGCGTGGCAGGATACAAAATCAATGCCCAGAAATCAATGGCATTTCTATACACTAACAATGAGACTGAAGAAAGAGAAATTAAAGAGTCAATCCCATTTACAATTGCACCCAAAAGCATAAGGTACCTAGGAATAAACCTAACCAAAGAGGTAAAAGATCTATACCCTAAAAACTATAGAACACTTCTGAAAGAAATTGAGGAAGACACAAAGAGATGGAAAAATATTCCATGCTCATGGATTGGCAGAATTAATATTGTAAAAATGTCAATGTTACCCAGGGCAATTTATACGTTTAATGCAATCCCTATCAAAATACCATGGACTTTCTTCAGAGAGTTAGAACAAATTATTTTAAGATTTGTGTGGAATCAGAAAAGACCCCGAATAGCCAGGGGAATTTTAAAAAAGAAAACCTTAGCTGGGGGCATCACAATGCCAGATTTCAGGTTGTATTACAAAGCTGTGGTCATCAAGACAGTGTGGTACTGGCACAAAAACAGACACATAGATCAATGGAACAGAATAGAGAACCCAGAAGTGGACCCTGAAATGTACGGTCATCTAATATTCGATAAAGGAGGAAAGACTATCCATTGGAAGAAAGACAGTCTCTTCAATAAATGGTGCTGGGAAAATTGGACACCCACATGCAGAAGAATGAAACTGGACCACTCTCTTTCACCATACACAAAGATAAACTCAAAATGGATGAGAGATCTAAATGTGAGACAAGATTCCATCAAAATCCTAGAGGAGAACACAGGCAACACCCTTTTTGAACTTGGCCACAGTAACTTCTTGCAAGATACATCCACGAAGGCAAAAGAAACAAAAGCAAAAATGAACTATTGGGACTTCATCAAGATAAGAAGCTTTTGCACAGCAAAGGATACAGTCAACAAAACTAAAAGACAACCTACAGAATGGGAGAAGATATTTGCAAATGACATATCAGATAAAGGGCTAGTTTCCAAAATCTATAAAGAACTTATTAAACTCAACAGCAAAGAAACAAACAATCCAATCATGAAATGGGCAAAAGACATGAAGAGAAATCTCACAGAGGAAGACATGGACATGGCCAACATGCACATGAGAAAATGCTCTGCATCACTTGCCATCAGGGAAATACAAATCAAAACCACAATGAGATACCACCTCACACCAGTGAGAATGGGGAAAATTAACAAGGCAGGAAACAACAAATGTTGGAGAGGATGCGGAGAAAAGGGAACCCTCTTACACTGTTGGTGGGAATGTGAACTGGTGCAGCCACTCTGGAAAACTGTGTGGAGGTTCCTCAAAGAGTTAAAAATAGACCTGCCCTACGACCCAGCAATTGCACTGTTGGGGATTTACCCCAAAGATTCAGATGCAATGAAACGTCGGGACACCTGCACCCCGATGTTTCTATCAGCAATGGCCACAATAGCCAAACTGTGGAAGGAGCCTCGGTGTCCATCGAAAGATGAATGGATAAAGAAGATGTGGTTTATGTATACAATGGAATATTACTCAGCCATTAGAAACGACAAATACCCACCATTTGCTTCAACGTGGATGGAACTGGAGGGTATTATGCTGAGTGAAATAAGTCAATCGGAGAAGGACAAACAGTGTATGTTCTCATTCATTTGGGGAATATGAATAATAGTGAAAGGGAATATAAAGGAAGGGAAAAGAAATGTTGGGAAATATCAGGAAGGGAGACAGAACATAAAGACTCCTAACTCGGGGAAACGAACTAGGGGTGGTGGAAGGGGAGGAGGGCGGGTGTTGGAGGGGAATGGGTGACGGGCACTGAGGTGGACACTTGACGGGATGAGCACTGGGTGTTTTTCTGTATGTTGGTAAATTAAACACCAATAAAAGTTAATTTAAAAAAAAATCATAGCTATTTGTTGAAAACCAACACCCAACATCATATTCATTTTTTATAATAAATTTATTTTTTATTGGTGTTCAATTTGCCAACATCAGAATAACACCCAGTGCTCATCCTGGTAAGTGTCCCCCTCAGTGCCCATTACCCATTCACCCCCACCCCCCGCCCTCCTCTCCTTCCACCACCACTAGTTCATTTCCCAGAGTTAGGAGTCTTTATGTTCTGTCTCCCTTCCTGATATTTCCCACACATTTCTTCTCCCTTCCCTTATATTCCCTTTCACTATTATTTATATTCCCCAAATGAATGAGAACATATGTTTGTCCTTCTCTGATTGGCTTGTTTCACTCAGCATAATACCCTCCAGTTCCATCCACGTTGAAGTAAATGGTGGGTATTTGTCGTTTCTAATGGCTGAGGAATATTCCATTATATACATAGACCACATCTTTATCCATTCATCTTTCAATGGACACCGAGGCTCCTTCCACAGTTTGGCTATTGTGGACATTGCTGCTAGAAACATCGGGGTGCAGGTGTCCCAGCGTTTCACTGCATCTGTATCTTAGGGGTAAATCCCCAAGAGTGCAATTGCTGGGTCATAGGGTAGGTCTATTTTTAACTCTTTGAGGAACCTCCACACAGTTTTCCAGAGTGGCTGCACCAGTTCACATTCCCACCAACAGTGTAAGAGGTTTCCCTTTTCTCCACATCCTCTCCAACACTTGTGGTTTCCTGACTTGTTAATTCTCCCTATTCTCACTGGTGTGAGGTGGTATCTCATTGTGGTTTTGATTTGTATTTCCCTGATGGCAAGTGATGCGGAGCATTTTCTCGTGTGCATGTTGGCCATGTCTATGTCTTCCTCTGTGAGATTTCTCTTCATGTCTTTTGCCCATTTCATGATTGGATTGTTTGTTTCTTTGCTGTTGAGTTTAATAAGTTCGTTATAGATCTTGGAAACTAGCTCTTTATCTGATACGTCACTTGCCAACACCATATTCAACAGTGAAATCAGAAGCCTTCCCATCAAATCAGGAACCACACAAGGATGCTCGTTTCCATCATGAGTATTCAACATGGTATCATGAAGGATAAGATGTTCCATCCCAAATATGTCAGCTCAGCCCCTAGGTTATTTTGAACTAAAGTAAAATGAGAAACAGACACACTGAGCCTCCTATGTCCTTCTGACTACAGGAAATATATTTCCCATGGGAAAGTTCCCTTCCCTGTACTGGGAGAAGAGAATCATCCTCAGCATCAGAATAGGGATATTAGGGCCAAGAAGGCTGTGCAAATAAAGTTTGTCAGGTCCTCAACTCATTAACTGAACCAAACCCAAATTCTGGCTTTAAGTTTCCATAAACCCAATGTCTCACTTTCAAAGTGCTACAAAATCTGCCTACATTGGACATAGCCTGGGTGTTGTATTTAAGATAGCTCATGCACATGCAAGACGAAATACATTTCCCCCTAAATCTGTCTTATGAATACTTAATTGTTAGATGAGACAAAGAACCCAGAAGAATAGAAGGGAAATCTTTCTACCCCAATAACTTGGGGGCTTATCCAGAAATTGAAGCAATAAAAAAAGAAAGTATACTTATTTCAGCATAGAGGAAGAAAAATTCTTTTACCCATATGACATTATCTCATGTATAATGAACACTACAATACCACATCAAAATCATAAAACTAATTAGTGATTTCCAATAAACTATAGCATAAATATCAACAAACGAAATAAAGCTATGTTTCAAGAAAGTAACAACAAAATCTGTATAAAAAAAAGAAATTAACAACATTATTACACTTACATGGTCAGGAGAAATAAAATATTTACAATTGAACTTCCCAAGTACATAAAATGTGTATATCAAAATTAACCCACATGGATGAAAGAACTATAAAAAGGCATAAAATTTCAAATGTAATTCTGTTCACAAGATAGAAAAAGTCATATTGTCCCCTGACATCTACACAAAGTGATGTGCAAAGGTAAATCAATCCTAGTTTATAAGTTGTAAAGAATTTAATCTAAGTCTGGAGCTGACTATATAGTCAAAGGACATGCAAATAGGGCCCTCTGCCCACTGATTAAACCACCAAGCCCCGACCCTACAGCTGGGAGAGAGACCCCAGGAACAACAGGTGACCCCATTCAAGGATCAGAATAGAACACACAGAACTCACCATGGAGTTTGCGCTCTGCTGGGTTTTCCTTGTCATTCTTTTAAAAAGTAATCCATGAAGAACCAGAGACCTTGAGTAGGTGAGTGAGAGAAACAGGGGATGTGGGTAAGTGCCTTACCAGAATGTCTTATGTCTGCAGGTGTACAGGGTGAGGTGCAGCTGGTGGAGTCTAGGGGAGACCTGGTGAAGCCTGGGGAGGTCCCTCTCCTGTGTGGCCTCTGGATTAACCTTCAGTAGCTACTACATGGGCTGGGTCCACTAGGCTCCAGGGAAGGGGCTGCAGTGGGTCGCAGGTATTACCAGGGATCCCTGGGTGGCGCAGCGGTTCGGCTCCTGCCTTTGGCCCAGGGCGCGATCCTGGAGACCCGGGATCGAATCCCACATCGGGCTCCCGGTCCATGGAGCCTGCTTCTCCCTCTGCCTGTGTCTCTGCCTCTCTCTCTCTCTGTGTGACTATCATAAATAAACAATTTAAAAAAATTTAAAAATTTTTTTTAAAAAATAAAGAGAGAGAAGCTGGAATTCTAGAGAGAGAAGAGTTTGCACTTCTAACAAATACAACTCATTTTTAGCCACTCCACACTGAGCAAAATGACTAGAAGAAAGAACTCACCAGAAAAGAAATAATCAGAAACAGTACTCCCTGCCACACAGGTACAGAATTTGGATTACAATTTGATGTAGAAAGCCAATTCGGAAGAACAATTATAAAGCTCTGGAAAAAAGCATAAAAGAATCAAGAGACTTCATGACTGCAGAATTTAGATCTAAACAGACCAAAATACCACAGCAACTTCTTGCAAGATACGTCCATGATGGCAACAGAAACAAAAGCAAAAATGAACTCTTGAGACTTCATCAAGATAAGAAGCTTCTGCATGGCAAAAGAAACAGACAACGAAACTAAAAGACAACCTGCAGAATGTGAAAAGATATTTGCAAATGACCTATCAGATAAAGGGATAGTGTCCAAGATCTATAAAGAACTTATTCAACTCAACAGCAAAGAAACAAACAATCCAATCATGAAATGGGCAAAAGACATGAAGAGAAATCTCACAGAGGAAGACATAGACATGGCCAACATGCACATGAGAAAATGCTCCGCATCACTTGCCATCAGGGAAATACAAATCAAAACCACAATGAGATCCCACCTCACACCAGTGAGAATGGGGAAAATTAACAAGGCAGGAAACCACAAATGTTGGAGAGAATGTGGAGAAAAGGGGAACCCTCTTGCACTGTTGGTGGGAATGTGAACTGGTGCAGCCACTCTGGAAAACTGTGTGGAGGTTCCTCCAAGAGTTAAAAATAGATCTGCCCTATGATCCAGCAATTGCACTGCTAGGGATTTGCCCCAAAGATACAGGTGCAGTGAAACGCTGGAACACCTGCACCCCGATGTTTATAGCAACAATGTCCACAATAGCCAAATTGTGGAAGGAACCTTGGTGTCCCTTGAAAGATGAATGGATATAGAAGATGTGGTTTATGTATACAATGGAATATTCCTCAGCCATTACAAATGACAAATACCCACCATTTGCTTTGAAGTGGATGGAACTGGAGGGTATTATGCTGAGTGAAATAAGTCAATCATAGAAGGACAAACATATGGTCTCATTCATTTGGGGAATATAAAAAATAGTGAAAGGGAATAAAGGGGAAAGGAGAAAAAATAAGTGGGAAATATAAGAAAGGGAGACAGAACATGAAATACTCCTAACTCTGGGAAATGAAGTAAGGGTGGTGGAGTGGGAGGTGGGCATGGGGTGGTGGTGACTGGGGGGCAGGCACTGAGGTTGGCACTTGATGGGATGAGCACTGGGTGTTATTCTATATATTGACAAATTGAACACCAATAAAAAGTAAATTTATAAAAAAAAATAGAAATGACAAAACCCACCATTTGCTTCGATGTGGATGGAACTAGAGGGTATTATGCTGAGTGAAGTAAGTCTATCGGAGAAGGACAAACATTATATTGTTTCATTCATTTGAGGAATATAAGAATTAGTGAAAGGGAAGAAAGGGGAAAGGAGAGAAAATGTGTGAAAATATCAGTAAGGATGACAAAACATGAGAGACACCTAACTCTGGGTAACAAACAAGGGCTAGTGGAAAGGGAGGTGGGAGGGGGGTTGGAGTGACTGGGTGATGGGCACTGAGGGAGGCACTTGGCCAGATGAGCACTGGGTAATATGCAATATGTTGGCAAATTGAACTCTAATAAAAATAATTTCAAATAAATTTTAAAAATATAAGACTCCACCCCAAGATTGCTAGAACTCATACAGTAATTCAGCAGTATGGCAGGATACAAAATCAATGCCCAGAAATCAATGGCATTTCTATACACTAACAATGAGACTGAAGAAAGAGAAATTAAGGAGTCAACCCTATTTACAATTGCACCCAAAAGCATAAGCTACCTAGGAATAAACCTAACCAAAGAGATAAATGATCTATACCCTAAAAACCCAGAACACTTCTGAAAGAAATTGAGGAATACACAAAGAGATGGAAAATACTCCATGCTCATGGATTGGAAGAATTAATATTGTGAAAATGTCAATGTTACCCAAGACAATTTACACGTTTAATTCAATCCCTATCAAAATACCATGGACTTTCCTCAGAGAGTTGGAATAAATTATCTTAATATTTGTGTGGAATTAGGGATCCCTGGGTGGCACAGCAGTTTACCACCTGCCTTTGGCCCAGGGAGCGATCCTGGAGACCCAGGATCAAATCCCATGTCGGGCTCCCGGTGCATGGAGCCTGCTTCTCCCTCTGCCTATGTCTCTGCCTCTGTGTGTGTGTGTGTGTGATGTGACTATCATAAATAAATAAAAATTAAAAATAAAAGATTTATGTGGAATTAGAAAAGACTCCAAATAGCCAGGGGGATATTAAAAAAGAAAACCATAACTGGGGGCATCACAATGCCAGATTTCAGGTTGTACTACAAAGCTGTGGTCATCAAGACAGTGTGGTACTGGCACAAAAGATATACATAGATCAATGGAACAGAATAGAGAATTCAGAAGTGGACCCTCAACTTTATGGTCAACTAATATTTGACAAAGGAGGAAATACTATCCACTGGAAGAAAAGTCTCTTCAAAATATATGGTTTATGTAAACAATAGAATATTACTCAGCCATTAGAAACGACAAATACCCACCATTTGCTTCAACATGGATGGAACTGGAGGGTATTATGCTGAGTGAAATAAGTCAATCAGAGTACAAACATTATATGTTCTCATTCATTGGGGAAATATAAAAAATAGTGAATGGGAATAAAAGGGATAGGAGAAAAATAAGTGGGAAATATCAGAAAGGGAGGCAGAACATGAAAGACTCCTAACTCTGGCAAATGAACTAGGGGTGGTGGAAGGGGAGGTGGGCGGGGAATGGGGGTGACTCGGTGACCAGCACTAAGATGGACACTGGACGGGATGAGTACTGGGTGTTATTCTATATGTTGGCAAATTGAACACGAATACAAAATAAATTTATAAAATAAATAAAAATAAAATAAGCAACGGAAAAAAAAGAGTCTCTTCAATAAATGGTGCTGGGAAAATTGGAAAGCCACATGCCGAAGAATGAAACTAGACCAATTCCTTACACCATACACATGATAAACACAAAATGGCTGAAATATCTAAATGTGAGACAAGATTCCGTCAAAATCCTAGAGGAGAACACAGGCAACACCCTTTTTGAACTTGGCCACAGCAAATTCCTGCAAGATACATCCATGAAGGCAAGAGAAACAAAAGCAAAAATGAACTATTGGGACTTCATCAAGATAAGAAGTTTCTGCAGAGCAAAAGAAACAGACAACAAAACTAAAAGACAACCTGCAGAATGTGAAAAGATATTTGCAAATGACATATCAGATAAAGGGATAGTGTCCAAGATCTATAAAGAACTTATTCAACTCAACAGCAAAGAAACAAACAATCCAATCATGAAATGGGCAAAAGACATGAACAGAAATATCACAGAGGAAGACATAGACATGGCCAACAAGCACATGAGAAAATGCTCTGCATCACTTGCCATCAGGGAAATACAAATCAAAACCACAATGAGATCCCACCTCACACCAGTGAGAATGGGGAAAATTAACAAGGCAGGAAACCACAAATGTTGGAGAGGATGTGGAGAAAAGGGGAACCCTCTTGCACTGTTGGTGGGAATGTGAACTGGTGCAGCCACTCTGGAAGACTGTGTGGAGGTTCCTCAAAGAGTTAAAAATAGATCTGCCCTACGACCCAGCAATTGCACTGCTGGGGACTTACCCCAAAGATACAGATGCAGTGAAACTCTGGGACACCTGCACCCCGATGTTTCTAGCAGCAATGTCCACAATAGCCAAACTGTGGAAGGAGCCTCGGTGTCCATTGAAAGATGAATGGATAAAGAAGATGTGGTCTATTTAGACAATGGAATATTACTCAGCCATTAGAAACGACAAATACCCACCATTTTCTTCGACATGGAGGGACCTGGAGGGTATTATGCAGAGTCAATCAGAGAAGGACAAACATTATATGGCCTCATTCATTTGGGGAATATAAAAAATAGTGAAATGGAATAAAGGGGAAAGGAGAGAAAATGAGTGAGAAATATCAGAATTTGTGACAGACTATGAGAGACACCTAACTCTGGGAAATGAACAAGATGTAGTGGAAGGGGAGGTGGGTGGGGGGACGGGGTGACTGGGTGACGGGCACTGAGGGGGCACTTTTTAAAATTTATTTTTATTGGTGTTCAATTTGCCAAGATATAGCATAACACACAGTGCTCATCCCATCAAGTGCTCCCCTCGATACCTGTCACTCAGTCACCCCCACCTCTGCCCACCTCCCTTTCCACTACCCCTTGTTAGTTTCCCAGAGTTAGGAATCTCTCATGTTCTGTCTCCCTCTCTGACATTTCCCACTCACATTTTCTCCTTTCCCCTTTATTCTGAGGGGGGCACTTGATGGGATGAACACTGGGTGTTATGCTATATGTTGGCAAACTGAACTCCAATAAATAGAAATTTTAAAAAATTAAATAGAAATCAAAATTAGTGTTAAATATCCATGATAAACAACACATCAGAATTTTAAAGATGGGATCTGACCCTGACCCTGCATCCTGTCTCTATGTAAAAATGTGCCATTTTCCTCTGCACAGATTTATTCTTGCATGAATTTAGATCTTTCTTCTTGATGCCCATTTTTCTGTGCCCTTGTCAATACTCTCTGCCTGAGGCAAGTGTCGCACTCTCCTCTTGCTCCCTGCCCCAGGGAACAGCCTCACCCCTCTGCACCTGGTGTCTTCAGGAGCCCCAGTGCAAGTTGGATCCCAAGCTGTGTGTGTAGTGGCACAGCGATCCTTTGACTTCCAGGCCAGGACAGTGTGCGTGTTTATATGTGGAGTTGTGTGCTCACTGATGCAAAGTGCCTGGGGCCAAGTCCTAAGACACCAGTGTTCCCCCAGAGCTAATAGTGCAGCTTGGAGGTCAGAGAAGAGCATAGGAGCATGTGTAGGGATCCATCCTGGACCAGTCAGGCCCTGAAGGCCTTCCTGGAGGAGCTGACAGTCTACTAGGCATCAGGGAATTTGAAGAAGGGAAGAGATAACGTGTGACTGAATTAACGCTGGCAAAAACGATTGGCATGAAGAAGTGTCCAGGAGCAGCACCTTCTGTCAACTGAGGCAGATGTAGAGCTGTCACAAGGCTCTGGTAAATGGACATGTCCCTTCCTTTGCAGCAAACTTATTTTTCCTTTTTGGCTGACTCACACACACACAAGCCTCCAGCAGCCACCTCTTCTGCCCAGCACCCAGAGGTGATGGTGGCCTCCACACCCCATGATCCCTTCTCAGATGCATTTGCTGGCCTCTCCTGTGTCCTTGGGTTGCACTCTCCAGCAGCCTGTTGTCTCTGCTGGCATCTGATCCTCACCCACATCTGCAAAGGCCTGCTGAGCCCAGGTGTATGCATGTCATTCAGGCCTCATTTGCAGAGTCCATAAGTCCTGAATTCTCCCATAGGATTCTAAGATCCTTCCTCATTCACTCCTGCCTGGGAGCAAGCCACCACATCCATCAATTAATGCAGCCCAAAAAGTCAGTCCAGCTGAATGTAAACTAGATGTTCACACTTAATCACCCATCCCCAGGGGCTGGTTAGGCCAACTGCATGGGAGGAAAAAGCCCTGTGCAGACGTAAAATGAGCAAGGATGGCCTCCGTGGACATGGAAATATGCCCATGACATATATTGTTGGGTTGGAAAAATCAGGCTCCGCCAACCTAGTAGTCTGATATGATGGCCCTAGCTTTTGAAAGTGTGTATTTATACAAAGAGATGCCTGAGGTGGGTAGGGTTTGGGGCCACCAAATATGCCTGTGGTTACTTAGATTGAGATCCCTGATGACCTGAGAGCCAGGTACAATAGAAACTAAACCAACACTTACAATCTTAACACCTAAGGACAAACCCAAAGGGTCATTTACTCACCCAGGGCATATATGGTTCTAGGAAAGAACACATCAATCTGAGTTGGAAAGGGAAGGGTCAGTGTCCCCTTCCCACACAATGGTAGATGTGGAGACGTGACTATCCTGCCCCGACATCAGGTATCCTGGAGCATCTCCTGAGTCAGCTGACATGGTGCTGCTAGTTCTGCTCCTCCAATTTACAGGGTCACCTCTTCCACAATCATGGGGTCACCAGACCCTCAGCTTCAGGCCAGGGATGGTCAATGGATGAGAGCTCCTGCCTCTACTCTGCTCCAGGACTATGTTCATGCCTGGTGGTGTCTACACTAACCCAGAAGCAGTGAGTACAGCCCAGAGTCTGTGCACTGACCAGGTCTCTTGTATGGTTGGCATGATCCCAGCACCCAGCCCAGGTTGGAGGGGACACACACTTGTAGGCAGCCTGATGTGTCATGTGTACAGATGTATAGAACATGACCATGATACAAGCTGGATGACCATAAACTAGGGCAGTGACCAGAATCCTCCCAGTGCCCAGCATCACTGCTCACCCTGAAGAAGACCCACGAGGACCATCCACACGCAACATCAAGCTCTAGTGAGGAGTTATTTTTATCCAAACCAGAAGCAGATACATCTCCTCCACTATGCTATTTGTGTGAATCTTTTCTGTTCTTGAAATATGACCTATATTAGAGACTATTTGCATAGGTGAGATAGACACTGATCTCCAGGAGGGCCACCCTCAGTTTAGAGATCCTTCCCTGTCACTCAGGTAGGGGACGCTGATCCAACATGCCCAGGAACCCTATTACTGCAACAACTGCTATCTTTGCTTCTGGGGAGACTGCACTTTCCAGTGACCTCCATGACCTTGATTTGGGTCCCTGGCTGTGCTGTCTGGGAAAGAGGACCTCCAGGGACTTGGTGTTTCCTGAGACTTTCCCCATGGGTATGGGGCACAGTGCTGGAAACAATGAGAGAGTGTGTCATCCTGAGAACGATAATCTGAGGGGCTGACCTGGACCCTCCTGTCCATTGACCTGCAGGGTAACAGATGCTGGGAGAACATACAAAACCAACATGCACACACTTCCCCCTCTCTGAATCACATTTGCTTTAGTTCCATATTGTGAAACAAGTCACAAACCCAGGCCCAACTTCCATGTGGAGGAAAATGCATATCAGCTAGGTGCAGGGAACAAGGGCACATTGGGATCCTTACTGCAAATATCAGCTACTGTGTGTGTGTGTGTGTGTGTGTGTGTGTGTGTGTGTCTGTTGTTGGACAGTGGAGGTGCAGTGAACTGCAATCTGCCTGTGTCTGCACGAGCAGATATAGTCAAATGTGAACTTCAACCTCAGGAACCTAAAGGAGATAAGAGGCTTCCCAGAGAACTTTGAGTTTCTGGATTCCAGTGAGTGTGGACTGTGAGTGCATCTGGAGCTCCAGCAAAATGGCTCCATCAGGGTTCAGAGAACCCTTGCTCAGGGTCTCCCTACTGACTGCACAGGTAGGAACCCGGATCACTATTGCAGGAGATGTTATCAGAGCACATGGTGTCACTGAAAGAGCTCTCTGATGGTACAACACTCCCACTGTAGGGGCAGAAAGATTTCCCTCATTCCCTTTTAGGTTCTTAGGATGGGTTAATAGATACTTGGACATAAGACAAACAGGAGAAAAATAATGTTAACTTTGCACGTATAGCAGCTTGCAAAATATAAAGGCACAGAGATGTGAGCAATGAAGAAAATACTTATATCTATATAAAAGGTTGGGATTGGAAGGCATGACAACACATAGAAATGTGGGTTTATGGAATTAAGTTACTGAAGAAGTAAGGTTTGTTTGTACAGGTTCTTTGGCCCTAAAATCCTATTTCTTGTCATAATGAAATGTCTCTTCCTGGAATAGGGAGGACGCCTTTCCTTCAGGAGACTTGTCTTCACCCCAGAGTCAGGAGGGTTAGTATGTCTCTCCACTGGCTCTTTCTTGAGAAGCGTAAATTCCAGGGACACACTTGGGATGTCACATTCTGCCCCCATTCATAATGTAGTACTTGAGTAGAGACACTGTAGTAAATACCCTGTGAGCCCAGACAGGGTTCTCCAAGTAGAGTCGGGGTCTGGGCTGCAGGGGGCACTCAGGACCACGCAGCACAAGGCTTCTGCCCCAGGAGCAGGTGCACAGGGATCTGGGGAAGGATTTCCTCTGAGAAGTTGGGGTCACCTTGTTCTGGAACTATCTAAAATGCAGGTAGGACAGGAAGTGCTATAGGGTGTGAAATAAAAATTTTTATAAAATATTTACATGAAAAATACCTAAAAATGAAATTTATTGATGGACAAAATACAGAAATATGTGATTACCAACAGTTGACTCTATATCAATAACTACATGAATTGATATTTAAAATTTCACTTCAAATGGACTCATCTTATTAGAATATTCCTTAATCAAAATCATTATCTGCCCCTATTACATACATGATTATATCGCCCTGAGATCCCATTTGCACTTCCCTGTCTGCAAGTTCTAGGAATTGACCCCAGAATGAACAGAAGTTGGCTTCCACCATGTGAATCCAAACACCAGGCATCTCTCCCTTCTTGGATCATGAGGTTTCTCCAGGATCTCACTGCTGCTCACGATCCTCACCCAGCTCTTGCCAAAAACACACAACATGATGCTTCATTCATAGCAGTTTGCTTCTCAGGACATTGTAGGATGAGATCTTTCTGAAATTACTTTACCCCACAAGAGATAATAGCATGAACTGGTCAGGGTTCTCCTGAGGAATATAACTGATAGCTGATTGACTCCTGTGACTGAATAGGCTGAGAAGTCTATGATGTGCAGTCCTGAGGTCGACACCCAGAAAAGCCAGTAGAGAAATTTTCATTTGACTCTGCCCTAAACTTTCATTGGAGAACCAGGGGACATGCATGTGTAACTGTCTCCAAGGCAGGAGGATATGGATGTTCCAGATCAAGCCTGCGGGCAGGAAGAATGATGGAAGTCTTCATCCTTCTGCCATTTATTCTATTCAGAACCACTCAGGTGTCCCTTTTCTTTTGATATTTCATATATTTACTCATGAGAGACACAGATACAGAGGCAGAGACTAGGCAGAAGGAGAAGTAGGCTCCATGCAGGGAGCCCAATCTGGGACTGGATCCTGGGACTCCAGGACAACCTGAGCCAAAGGCAGATGCCCAAGCACTGAGCCACCCCGGCGTCTCGAGTATCTGCTGTTTAAATGCATCCAGTCCTTGCACAATGTTATAGCAGCCAGAACAGGGTATGACCCTAGTGACACATGAACCCAAGTAATGGTGCTCTGGCATGTCCACAAGTAGTGTCTCTGATGACACAGTGGGATTTGAATGGTACCATCTCTTTCCAGAGTTGTGTTATGCTGACTGCTGTGGGGTGTGCGCCTCACCACTGAGAACGACATTGGTCCCCCATGTCCCCAACCTAATACCCACCTGTGTCTGTTACTCTCCCTCCATAGACAAGTGAGGTTTCCAATGGTGAGCTCATTACTGGAAACCCTCAAACACCTGCAATAATTATTTACCCTTTATCTATATGTTTATATGCAGTCATTCATCTAGAGGGTTTCTACACCATCCTGGTGGCATGACCTGGTGTTTACAGTATATCTCAGCTCTGCCATCCTATTGCTTAGTTTATATGTGAACTTACTGGCACTGAAGCTGTTTCAGGAAGTTAAGTCCACTTATGGAAAGTGAGTCCCGCTGAGGATAGGAAATAAATCTTTGGTGGGATCCACCCCTTCTCTGTATCAAGAAGGAAAAACATCATCAGAAACAGAGTAAAGATCACAGGGCCCAGAAGGTTATACAAGCAACCCTTGTCAGTTCCTCACTCATTGACTGACACAAACCCAAATCCTGGTCTTAGATATCCAAAATGCAATGTCTATTGTCTAACAGACAGAAGTGCTGCCTGCAGTGGTCATTGTCTGGATGTTGTATTTTACATAGCTCATGCACCTGGAAAATGAAATGCATCTCTCCTTAGATCTATAAATTACCTACTGAGTTATCAGACAAGACAAACAAACCAGAAGAATAGAAGAGAAATCTTCCTGCCCAAACTATTTGAAGACCTACCCAGGGAAATTAGGCAATAAAATCATAATCAATAGAGAGAAAAAAAAATTATTTGTTTCCAAATGACATGATCTGCTACAGGGGCAATCATGTAGTCATGTTGTGGAGTCTACAACTCCACAAAAGTTAGGAATTAATTCAGGATTACAAGGAATATCCAGGACATAAAATAAACAAATACAGCCATGATTCCACACACAAAAAAAATTATCTATATAAAATTAACAAAAATATTCCTTTAATGAGATCAAAAATAAATATTTAGGATTACATTTCGATATGAGATAAAATGCCAGACTAAAAATGACCTATATTGATGAAAGGTTTTTTTAAAAAGCAAACAGAAATGAAAAAATAACACTGCTCACACAGGACTTGAGAGATTCCTAACTCTGGGATATGAACAAGGGGAGGTGGAAAGGGAGGTGGGCGGGGGGTGGGGGTGACTGGGTAACAGGCACTGAGGGGAGCACTTGATGGGATGAGCACTGGGTATTGTGCTATATGTTGGCAAACTGAACTCCAATAAAAGGAAATTTTTAAAAAAGATAACATCACTCACAGATGAGAACTTATTTCCACAGTGACATCTGCACAAAGAGATCTTCAAAGGTAATGCAATCCTTGCTATTAACTTCTTAGAATAGAATTTTAGTCAAGACCTGAATATATACTCAGAGGACATGCAAATAGGGCCTTCTCTCTGCTGATTAAACCAGCCCAACACTGACCCTGCAGCTAGGAGAGGAGCCCCAGCCTCAGATCCCCAGGTGACGCCATTCAGGGATCAGGATAGAGCACAGACAACGCACCATGGAGTCTGCACTCAGCTGGGTGTTCCTTGTCACTATTTTAAAAGGTAATTCATGGAGAACAAGAGACTTTGAGTATGGGAGTGGAGGTGAGTGAGAGAAATGGGATTTGGGACAGGTTCCTGACCAGGATGTCTTGTGTCTGCAGGTGTCCAGGGTGAGGTGCAGCTGGTGGAGTCTGGGGGAGACCTGGTGAAGCCTGGGGGGTCCCTGAGACTCTCCTGTGTGGCCTCTGGATTCACCCTCAGTAGTTACCACATGAGTTGGGTCCGCCAGGCTCCAGGGAAGGGGCTGCAGTGGGTCGCATACATTAGCAGTGATGGAAGGAGCACAAGCTACGCAGACGCTGTGAAGGGCCGATTCACCATCTCCAGAGACAACTCCAAGAACACGCTGTATCTGCAGATGAACAGCCTGAGAGCCGAGGACACGGCTGTGTATTACTGTGCGAGTGACACCGTGAGGGGACCTCAGTGTGAGCCCAGACACAAACCTCCCTGTAGAAAGGGATCAGGACCACCAGGGGGTGCACACTCCTCACAACTTCCCTCTTGAAGGCCCAGGAGCAGGTGCAGATGGAGGTTCTCAGCAGGTTTCCTGTCAGGGTCTGGGGCTTCCTCTCCATGGAGCAGATTATCTAAGGAGTCTCTCTAGACACACGATTAAGTGCCTTCTTATAAACTTTGTAATTTATGACATTTGTTTTAATATAAACTATTTTTTACATGCACTAAAGAAATTTGCTTACACTTTCAATCTACTGCCCCTACACATTATTTAATGACACATATCTCAGTGCACCTCAACTTCTCTGTTAGGAGTTTCCACCTTCTCATTAGAGAACCCCCCTGCTCAGCGTGCAAGGTTGATAGAAGTAGCATAAACCAAATGATGGACAGGAAGCTATAGATGAATCAGGAGTAGAAAGCAAAACTGAGAACTTCTGGAAGTGTCACTGTAATGAACCAAACTACCAGCATTCATTTTAGTGGTAACATGGAAGAGCAGTGGAAACTCCTCAAGGTTGTTATTAGGATGTGGAATATGGAGGTCACACATGCATGCACACACGCACATGCGCACACAGACACACACACACACACACACACACACACACGAGAGTATAAATCATCACATTTACCATGTCTGTTGAGAGCAGGGCAGGCCTCACAGCAAGTCATAAATTCTTGGATGGAAAAAGGAAGGACACTGACTCAGGGAGTGTGTTGTGGGTCAGTGGTGGGGATGGGGTCCTGCTCCAGGAGGAGCTTGCATGGAGTCAGTGTCCCCCCTGCATCAAAGGAGGGAAACCTATGGGTTTTTGTTTGATGACCCATGTTTGTGGAGCTGGAGAATAGGGAGGAATGGATGTCCAGGATCTAGCAGGTACATTCAAAATATGGTGTAAGTAATCATTCCACTAAACAAGAATGAAAACTGGTAGAACAATAGAGAGAAATGGTTGTTCTAAGTATGAAAAAGTATGATTTAGGGGGGTAAATTAGACAAATGTTTCTTAGAAGCCTTACACAGTATAAAGTGATTATACAAATGGACCAAGGATAACCCAGAGTCTCAGGTGGAAGCTTTCCTCCCCCCAAGGTCACCAGCTGATTGTGGAGGTCACGTGTGCACTGTGTGCACACAGAGACCCGAAGCTTCTACTGGACCCATGAGGCTCCTCAGGGTGAGGAGCTGGATTGGAGGACCTTTCACCTGAAGGGAATAACTCAGTAGTCCTTTGGGTGCTGATGTCAGCTCACTGTGTGTAATGTCTACCATCCCCAGATTAGAACCTAGTGCACATGTGATGGGAGGAGGAGGTGGAGGAGGGGACTTCGGGGAGGACTTGGGTAAGGAGGTGCAGCCCTATGATTGGATCAGTGGGACTTCTCTGTGCTTCTAGGATTTTGAAGTCTGTGTTCTTCCTGAGATTGGGGAACTTTTCAGCTATTATTTAATCAAATAACTTCCTTTTCCTGCCTCCTCATCTACTGGGACTCCTATCATATGAATATAATTATGACATCAGGATTAACTGAGCTCCATACATCTGGCTTTGTTGTCTCTACCTTTGTTTCCTCTTCTCAGTCATTATTTTCAATAATTTGAACTTGTCTCAACTGGCTCATCCTCTGTTTCATTCAACTGCATTTTTATAGCATTAACTGGGAATTAAATATTGGTTATAGAGTTATTAATATGAGAGGGAAGGGGCAAGATGGCAGAAGAGTAGGGTCCCTGAGTCATCTGTCCCCACCAAATTACCTAGATAACTTTCAAATCATCCTGAAAACCTATGAATTCAGTCTGAGATTTAAAGAGAGAACAGGGGTAATGCTACAGTGAGAAGAGTTTGCGCTTCTATCAAGGTAGGAAGACAGAAAAAAATAAAGTAATAAAAAGCATCCAAGGGGAAGGGGCCCCATGAGGAGCCGGGCTAAGACTGCGCAGTGAGTGACCCCAGGACAGGAAGCCCCATCCCCGGAGAAGCAGGGGCTTCACCAATATTCCCAGATGGAAAGGCGCTCACAGAGAGCTCGGGCAGGATCCCAGGAGGGGCAAGGATGCCCTCAGGTTCCCAGGGGCACTAATAGAGCACTTGCACCCAGGGGAGAGCGCACCACACCCCACAGCCGAGCTCCCTAAAGGGTTGCAGCGCGTGCATGGTGGGGCTTGGGAGCATCTCAGAAGCAGCCCCAGCAGAGGCTCCACGTGTTGGGAACTGCACAGCCTAGGAGCATGATACCAGTAGCACAGGCCTCGGAGCCCAAGGCGCCAGTGGACACAGCCCAGGATCCAGCACTCCCCTGGGGACAGGCAGAGGCCGGGAGGGCCCAGGACAGCAAGGACATTCCTGATGCCGGGAGGCCCCGAGCTGTGCAGATCAGCGCCCCTTGCACCCAGAGCATCCAGGCCCCTGTGGACTGGGAGCTGCGGTAGTTACTTCGGGAGCTGACTCCAGAGCTGGAGAGCTGGCCACTGCCACTGTGGTTGTTCTTCCTGGGGCCTAACAGGATAAACAACCCCCATTGAGCCTCACAGTGGTCTCACAGGATAAACAGGATGAACAACTCCCACTGAGCCCTGCACCAGGCAGGGGGTTGAGCAGCTCCCCAACGTGCTCACACCTGAGAATCAGCACAGCAGGCCCCTCCCCCAGAAAACCAGGTAGACAGAGAGGGGGAAAAGCAAGTTATTGACCAAGCAGCACTGGAAAGTTACAGGGGAAGTCGAGGGATTTACAATATACAGAATCAGATGATACTCCCCCTTGGTTTTGTTTCTGGTTTGCTTCCCCCCTTTTCTTTTTCTTTTTTTTTCTTCTTTTTTTTCTTCTTTTGTCTCTTGTCTCTTTTTCTCCTTTTCCAGTACAACTTGTGTTTGGCCACTCTGCACTGAGCAAAATGACTAGAAGGAAAAACTCACTTCAAAAGAAGAATCAGAAACAGTCCTCTCTCCAACAGAGTTACAAAATTTGGAATAATTCAATGTCATAAAGCCAATTCAGAAGCACAATTATAAAGCTACTGATGGTTCTAGAAAAAACCATAAAGGATTCAAGAGACTTCATGACTGCAGAATTTAGATCTAATAAGGCCAAAATTAAAAATCAATTAAATGAGATGCAATCCAAACTAGAGGATCTAACAATGAGAGTTAATGAGGTAGAAGAATGAGTGACAAAGAAGACAAGTTGATGGCAAGGAAGGAAGGTGAGGAAAAAAGAGAAAAACAATTAAAAGATCATGAGGATAGGTTACGGGGAATAAATGACAGCTTCAGAAGGAAAAATCTATGTGTAATTGGGGTTCTCAGGGGCACCGAAAGGGACAGAGGTCCAGAATATGTATTTGAACAAATCATACCAAAGAACTTCCCTAACCTGGGAAGGGAAACAGGCATTCAGATCCAGGAGATAGATCCCCCCAAAATGCAATAAAAACAACTCAACACCTCAACATTTAAAGTGAAACTTGAAAATTCCAAAGATAAAAAGAAAGTTCTTAAAGCATCAAGAGACAAGAAATCCATAACCTTTATGGGGAGAAATATCAGAACAACAGCAGACCTCTCCACAGAGACCTAGCAGGCCAGAGGGCTGAAAGGATATATTTAGGGTCCTAAATGAGAAGAACATGCAGCAAAGAATACTTTATCCAGCAAGGCTCTCATTCAGAATAGAAGGAGAAAGAAAGAGCTTCCAAGATAGGCAGAAAGTGAAAGTATATATGACCACCAAACCGGCTCTGCAAGAAATATTAGGGGGCACTGTAAAAGAAAGAGGAAGTCCAAAGAAGCAATCCACAACAATAGGGACTGAATAGGTATCATGATGACACTAAATTCATCTTTGCATAGTAACTCTGAATGTGAATGGGCTTAATGACGCCATCAAAAGGCGCAGGGTTTCAAACTGGATAAAAAAGACAGACCCATCTATTTGCTGTTTACAAGAGACGCATTTTAGGCAGAAGGACAGCTGCAGCCTGAAAATAAAAGGTTGTAGAACTATGTACCATTCAAATGGTGCTCAAAAGAAAGCAGAGGTAGCCATCCTTATATCAGATAAATTAAAGTTTATCCCAAAGACTATAGTAAGAGATGAACAGGGACACTATATCATACTTATCATCCATACTTAGAGGATCTATCCAACAAGAGGACCTAACAATCATGAATATTTATGCACCGAATGTGGGAGCTGCCAATCATATCAATCAACTAATAATCAGGTTAAGACATACTTAATAATAATACACTTATACTTGGTGACTTGAATATAGTGCTTTCTACAATCGACAGGTCTTCTAAACACAACATCTCCAAAGAAACAAGATCTTTATTCATACACTGGACCAGATGGATTTCACAGATATTTATAGAACTTTACATCCAAACACAACTGAATACACATTCTTCTCAAGTGCACATGGAACTTTCTCCAGAATAGACCACATACTGGGTCACAAATCAGGTTTTAATCGATACCAAATCATTGGGATCATCCCCTGCATATTTTCAGACCATAATGCTTTGAAACTAGAGCTAAATTCCAAGAAGAAGTTTGGATGAATTTCAAACACGTGGAGGTTAAGCACCATCCTGCTAAAAGATGAAACGGTCAACCAGGAAATTAGGGAAGAATTAAAAAGATTCTTGGAAACTAATGAGAATGAAGATACAACCATTGAAAATCTTTGGGATACAGCAAAAGAAGTCCTGATGGGGGAAATACATCACAATACAAGCATCCATCCAAAAACTGGAAAGAACCCAAATACAAAAGAGAACCTTCACCTAAAAGAGCAGGAGAAGGAACAGCAAATAAAACCATCACTCAGCAGAAGAAGCAAGTTAAAGATACAAGCAGAACTCAATGAAAGAAAAAACAGAACTGTGGAACAGATTAACAAAACCAGGAGTTGGTTTCATGAAAGAATTTAAGACAGATAAACCATTAGCCAGCTTTATTAAAGAGAAGAGAGAAAAGACTCAAATTAAGAAAATCATGAATGACAAAGGAGAGATCACCACCAATACCAAGGAGATACAAACGATTTTAAAATTTATTATGAACAGCTATATGCCAATAAATTAGGAAATCTAGAAGAAATGGATGCATTTCTGGAAAACCACAAGCTACCAAAACTGGAACAGGAAGAAATAGAAAACCTGAACAGGCCAATAACCAGGGAGGAAATTGAAGCAGTCATCAAAAACCTCCCAAGACACAAAATCCAGAGCCAGATGGCTTCCCAGGGAAATTCTATCAAACATATAAAGAAGAAACTATACCTATTCGACTAAAGCTGCTTGGAAAGACAAAAAGAGATGGAGTACTTCCAAACTCGTTCCATGAGGCCAGCATCACCTTAATTCCAAAACCAGACAAAGACCCCACCAAAAGAGAATTACAGACCAATATCCCTGATGAACATGGATGCAAAAATTATCAACAAGATACTAGCCAATAGGATCCAGCAATACATTAAGAAGATTATTCACCATGACCAAGTGGGAGTTATCCCCAGGATGCAAGGCTTCTTCAACACTCATAAAACAATCAGCGTGATTGGTCATATCAGCAAGAGAAAAAACAAGAACCATATGATCCTCTCATTAGATGCAGACGAAGCATTTGACAAAATACAGCATCGATTCCTGATCAAAACTCTTCAGAGTGTAGGGATAGAAGGAACATTCCTCAGCATCTTAAAAGCCATCTACGAAAAGCCCACAGCAAATATCGTTCTCAATGGGGAAACACTGGGAGCCTTTCCCCTAAGATCAGGAACACGACAGGGCCGTCCACTCTCACCACTGCTATTCAACGTAGTACTAGAAGTCCTGGCTTCAGAGATCAGGAAACAAAAGGAAACAAAAGACATTCAAATTGAGAAAGAAGAAGTCAAACACTTTCTCTTTGCAGATGATATGATATTGTATGTAGAAAACTCAAAGACTCCACCCCAATTGCTAGAACTCATAGAGCAATTCAGCAGTTTGCAGGATACAAATTCAATGCCCAGAAATCAGTGACATTTGTATACATTAACAATTAGACTAAAGAAAGACAAATTAAGGAATCGATCCCATTTACAATTGCATCCAAAAGCATAGATACTTAGGAATAAAACTAGCCAAATAAGTAAAGGATCTAAAGCCTAAAAACTACAGAACACTTCAGAAAGAAATTAAGGAAGACACAAAGAGATGGAAAAATATTCCATGCTCATGGATTGGCAGAATTAATATTGTGAAAATGTCAATGTTATCCAGGACAATTGACACGTTTAATGCAATCCTATCAAAATACCATGGACTTTCTTCAGAGAGTTAAAGGAATTATTTTAAGATTTGTGTGGAATCAGAAAAGACCCTGAATAGCCAGGGGAATTTTAAAAAGGAAAACCATAGCTGGGGGCATCACAATGCCGGATTTCAGGTTGTACTACAAAGCTCTGGTCATCAAGACAGTGTGGTACTGGCACAAAAACAGACACATAGATCAATGAAACAGAATAGAGAACCCAGAAGTGGACCCTTTATGGGTCAACTAATATTTTAAAAAGGAGGAAAGACTATCCACTGGAAAAAAGACAGTCTCTTCAATAGATAGTGCTGGGAAAATTGGACATCCACATGCAGAAGAATGAAACTGGACCATTCTCTTACACCATACACAACCATGAACCCCAAATGGATGAAAGATCTAAATATGAGACAAGATTCCATCAAAATTCTAGGGGAGAACACAGGCAACACCCTTTTTGAACTTGGCCACAGCAACTTCTTGCAAGATACATCCATGAAGGCAAGAGAAACAAAAGCAAAAAAGAATTCTTGGGACTACAACAAGATAAAAAGCTTCTGCACAGCAAAAGAAACAGACAACAAAACTAAAAAAACCTGCAGAATTCAAAAAGATATTTGAAAATGACCTATCAGATAAAGGGCTAGTATCCAAGATCTATAAAGAAGTTATTAAACTCAACAGCAAAAAAACAAACAATTCAATCATGAAATGGGCAAAACACATGAACAGAAATATCACAGAGGAAGACATAGACATGTTCAACAAGCACATGATAAAATGCTCCACGTCACTTGCCATCAGGGAAATACAAATCAAAACCACAATGAGATGCTACCTCACACCAGTGAAACTGGGGAAAATTAACAAGGCAGGAAACCACAAATGTTGGAGAGGACGTGGAGTATAATGAACCCTCTTGCACTGTTGGTGGGAATGTGAACTGGTGCAGCCACTCTGGAAAATTGTGTGAGGTTCCTCACAGAGTTAAAAATAGACCTGCCCTATGATCCAGCAATTGCACTGCTGGGAATTTACCCCAATGATACAGATGCAGTGAAATGCCAGGTGTCCATCGAAAGATGAATGGATAAAGAAGATATTATATATATATATATATATATATATATATATATATATATATATATAAATTAGTGAAAGAGAATAAAGGGAAAGGGGAGAAAATGAGTGAAATATCAGCGAGGGAGACAGAACATGAGAAACACCTCACTCTGCAAAATGAACGGGGGGTACTGGAAGGAGAAGTGGGCACCGGATTCGGGTGCCTGGGTGATGGTCACTGAGGGGGGCACTTGGCAGGGTGAGCACTGGGTGTTATACTATATGTTGGCAAATTGAACTCCAATAAAAAAATATTAAAATAAAATAAAAGGAAAGTGAGTCCCCCTGATGGCAGGAAATAAATTTGTGATGGGAATGATTCATTCCTTGTACCAGAAGGGGAGAACCATCGTCAGAACCAGAATAAGGACCACAGGATCCAGAAGGCTATGCAAACAACTCATGTCAGCTCCTCACTCATTCACTGACTCAAACCCAGATCCTGGTCTTAAATAACCACGAACACAATTTCGTATTGTCTAACAGATAGAAGTGCTGCCTACAGTGATCATTGTCTGGGTGTCGTATTTTACATAGCTTATGCATGTGGAAAATGAAATTCATCTCCACTTAGATTTGTCTTGTGTCTACTGAGTTATTAGAGTAGACATAGAAACCAGAAGAATAGAAGAGAAATCTTTCTGCCCCAACAAGCTGAAGACCCGCCATGGGAAATTAGTCAATAAAAAATAAAAATAAATAAAATCAGTAGATAAAAAGAAAATTATTTGTTTCCAAATGACATGATCCGATATGGGGGCAATGTCTACAAAATCCACAAACTCTAGGAATTAATTATTTCATGGAATATTCAGGGTATAAAATAAGCAAATACAGTTATGATTCCACACAAGAACAAAAAATTATCTTTATCAAATTAACAAAAGTAGCCCCTTTAACGAGCATCAAAAATAAATATTTAGCAGTAAATTTCAATAGTAGATAAAATACCATACTAAAAATGACCTATTTTGATGAAAGACTTTTTTAAATTTTTATTTTTTAAAGAGATTTTACTTATTTATTCATGAGAGACACAAAGAAAGGCAGAGACACAGGCAGAGGGAGAAGCAAGCTCCATGCAAGGAGCCTGATGTGGGACTTGATCCCAGGTCTCCAGGATCAGGCCCTCGGCTGAAGGCTGGCACTAAACTGCTGAGCCACCCAGGGATCCCTTAATGAAAGACTTTTTAAAAAGAAAATAAAAATGAAAAGGCAACACTGCTCACAGATGAGAACTTCATATTTCCGCAGTGACATCTGCACAAAGTGATCTGAAAAGGTAATGCAATCCTTGCTATTAACTTGTTGGTATCGAACTATAGTAAAGAGCTGAAGATATAGTCAGAGGACATGCAAATAGGGCCCTCTCTCCACTGATTAAACCAGCCCAGCCCTGACCCTGAAGCTGGGAGAGGAGCCCCAGCCCTAGGATCCACAAGTGACCCCATTCAGGGATCAAGACAGAACACAGACAACGCACCATGGAGTCTGTGCTCAGCTGGCTTTTCCTTGTCGCTATTTTAAAAGGTAATTCATGGAGAACAAGAGACCTTGAGTATGTGAGTGGAGGTAAATGAGAGAAATAGGATGTGGGGCAGTTTTCTGACCAGGATGTCTTGTGTTTGCAGGCGTCCAAAGTGAGGTGCAGCTGGTGGAGTCTGGGGGAGACCTGGTGAAGCCTGGGGGGTCTCTGAGACTTTCCTGTATGGCCTCTGGATTCACCTTCAGTAGCTACGACATGGACTGGGTCCGCCAGGCTCCAGGGAAGGGGCTGCAGTGGCTCTCAGAAATTAGCAGTAGTGGAAGTAGCACATACTACGCAGACGCTGTGAAGGGCCGATTCACCATCTCCAGAGACAACTCCAAGAACACGCTGTATCTGCAGATGAACAGCCTGAGAGCCGAGGACACGGCCGTGTATTACTGTGCAAGGGACACAGTGAGGGGACCTCAGTGTGAGCCCAGACACAAACCTCCCTGTAGAAAGGGATCAGGACCACCAGGGGGTGCACACTCCTCACCACTTCTGTCTTGAAGACCCAGGAGCAGGTGCAGATGGATGTTATGGGGAGGTTTCCTGTCAGGGCCCGGGCTTCGTCTCCATGGAGCAGTTTCCACAGGAGCCTTAGACAAATGGTTCTGTGCTTATCTACTCAATCTCTGGTTTAGAAACTTCATTTTTATAGGAAACGACTATTATAACAAGCACAAAAGTTGCTTACACTTGCTTACTACTTTCCCTAAACATCAATCAATTGCAAATGTCTCCATGTACATCAACTAATTCTTTACCTAAGCCACACCTGCCTTCACTGTGCATCACAGGACCACCCAGTTCAACGAGCCTGATTCTTAGGAGCAGCAAAAAGTGCCTGGTGGACATGAGACTAAGAGGCATCAACCATCTAAAGCAAAAGAAGACTCCTGGTGGCGTCACTATATTTGACCATGCCCACAGACTGGAAGGAAGGGTAGCCTCTACCAGGATATGCTGTGGATGCGGAATCTGAGGATCACACACACACACACACACACACACACACACAGAGACAGAGAGAGAGAGACAGAGACAGAGAGAGAGAGAGAGAGAGAGACAGAGAGAGAGAGAGAGAATAGTATAAAGGCTTTATCACTTGTCTTTTGAGAGCAGGGAAGGCCTCTCAGCAAGTCATAAATGGTTGGATGGAGCCAGGAAAGGACACCAGCTCAGAAAGCGTGTTGTGGTTCAGTGGTGGGACAGGTTCTTGCTCCAGGAGGGACTTGTGTGGAGTCAGTGTCCCCTCTGCATCAATGGAGGGAATTCAAGGTTTCCTCCTAGATTTCCCATGAGTGGGGCAGGAGGAGAGGTGGCAGGACTGGGGATCAAGGAGCTAGCATTTAAGACTCAAAGAATGCACTGTGATGACAAATTCCACTAACCAATTTTGAAAACTGGGATAAGAAAAGAAGAGAGGGAGGCTTCCACTTGCAGGGAATAACTCATTGATCACTGGGTGCTGATATCAGCTCACTGTGTGACCTTTACCATCCCCATGTTGGAACCTAACCTCCATGTGATGGGAGGAGGAGGTGGGGCCTTAGGGGAGCACTTAGGTCAGAAGTTGCAGCCTCATGATTGGATCAGGGCCCTTATACACCAGGGCTGGGAAAGCCTCCTGCCCACTAGCCCCATGTGAGGTGATAGAGAAAGGACAGGCTAGGATGTGGGTGTTCTCCAGACACCTCATCTGCCTGCACCTGGACCTCAGACTCCCCAGACCCCAGAACTATGAGAATGAGAGTCTGTTGTTTAATCCACCCAGTATGGGAATGTGGTGATATCACCAAACACACTAAAACAGGGTCTCACCACTTTTTGGTCCTTTGCAACTTGTCCCAGGAAAACACTCAGGTTATAGCAAAACAGAGCAGGAAACCCACACCTAGACTCACTGTCCTCAGCCAACTTCAATGCTCCTGTCCTTAGTAGCTGTGCATCACGTTGGTACCACACATTCTTCCTACCAGACTGGGGTTCTTTAGACCCATTAGTATCCTGGGATTTCTCCCTATTTACCACCTGAGCATCTTTAACCCAGGGACATCCCCATGGAAGCAGACATCTAAAAGTTCAGATTTTCCTGTCTGCTGCTCATAATACTTTGCAGAAGCTTCTGGAAGTAGCTTCCCTCCTGCCTTCATCACAACAGCTATATCTCCCCATGACAACATCCACATCTCCTACATCCCAAAAGGAGGTCGATTTTCTACGTGTGCACTTGCAGTTTTTGTTCTGTGAGACCTTTGAGTGATTTCATGCATGTTCAGAATGATTCAATAACTACCTATTCCAGGAACAAGTCAAGCTCAGGGACCCATGATCCAGCATCTTAACTCTTCCCTCCCAATGCTGTTATAGCAAAGGTGGTGTGTGGAATTCCTTCTGCTTTATATGCTGAAGATCAAATGTGAATCTGGTATTTTATGTCAAAATTACCTAAATTTATTTCCGTCCCCACTCTTATCTCAGTGCTAAGGATTCATTACCTGTTTGAGTGTATGTTATACAATTATTATATTATTTTGCATAATAATGGTTGATCACTGAGGGGGGCACTTGATGAGATGAGCACTGGGTGTTGTTCTATATGTTGGCAAATTGAACACCAATAAAAAATAAAAATAATAATAATAATGGTTGACTTTTGTGTTCCATGAAAATCATCTCACTAATGAGTGACAAAGAGAGAAAGCACTTCTCACCATGTGATATGGGCTTCAGGCAGGAGGTGAGACAACCTCCCAAGGACAAGAATTGCAGACATATTATTATCAATTATTATTGTCTTCCTACAGTGGATATAGCTGCACGTTGGATGGTGTGGGCTGCTGGCCATCTCTCTGATGCACACAATCCCCTCAGGAATGGGAACTGCTGGATCTGGAGGTAAAACATAAGTCCTGTATCAGTTGGCACGGCTAAAAGGACTTACGTGAGAAACCCAAAATTGAGGTGGATCAGAGCTGCAAAATGGAATTCAATTACTACATATCAGCATTTTCTCTAAGTCTCTACCTTCCTCTCTGTGTTAGAAAAGACAGTTACGGTTCATGCTACAAAAATAAGTCCTTTATGAAAAGATTTCCTATAGGCTCCTGAGTCAGGCACATCAGAGAATGTCTCAGGTGTGTGCTGCATGCACTGTGCTGTCCTGTTTTGGCTGCTCTTTCCTTCAAGTCAGGTGTCTCAGAGGCTCTCCCTACCTTCAGTGGGCAGTGTACTGTCTTTGGTAAGTTTGTGGTGAGTTTTAACTGGGTGTGCTCTGCTCAGCTTGTTAAATGAGCCCTGATACCACCTCCACTAGAACTGAGGCCCTGAAGAATTATCTGGTCAGGAGATGTGGTTGGGAAGGGGTGCAGCCTCTCTGGGAATCAGTATGGTGGTGCCTTAAATAGGTAAAAGTAGACATACCCTGTGATCCAGCAACTGCACTACTAGGCATTTACCCTAAGATAACAAAGGTACTCATTCAAGGTCATACATGCACCTCTATGTTTACCGTAGCATTATCTACATTAGCCAAACTATGGAAACAATCCTAATGTCATTCCAATGGTGATGGATAAAGTACATGTGAGATTGATAGGTTATTTTTTTTAAGATTTTGTTTATTTATTTATTCATGAGAGAAACACACACAGAGAGGGAGAGAGAGAGAGAGAGAGAGAGAAGCAGAAACACATGCAGAGGGAGAAAGAGGTTCCGTGTAGGAAGCCTGATGTGGGGCTCGATCCTGGAACTCCAGGATCACACCCTGGACTGGAGGCGGCGCTAAACTGCTGAACCATCTAGGCTGCCCTGATAGATGATATTGATGTTGATCTAGATCTAGATGCAGATATAGACAGATATATATATCACTGGGAAATCCATAAAATGAAATCTAACACTTTGCAACTATGGGGTTACGTAAGAATTATAATGCTAAGAGACCTAAGTCAGTCAGAGAAAGATAAATACTGCATGATTTCAGTCATATGTTGAACTTAAAAAAACAAAATAAAGAAGAAATGAAAAAATTGATGCGTAGACCAAGAAATACTTTTCTCAGTACAGAAAACAAACTTATGGTTACCACATGGTAGGTTAGTGGGTGATGGGTTATCTGTCAGGTGGGGATTAGGGAGTGCATTTGTTCTGATGAACACTGGGTGCTGTATGGAAGCAGTCAGTATACTGGACACCAGTAATGAATATTACACTGCATTTAAACTCTACTGAAATTTAAATAAAAACTTCAAAAGAGGCAAAACCTGAAATTGTATTCATTCTCTTAATTTCAAAACATAACGCAAAATTTTTCTATATAACAAAGATGACATTGTTCAGGAATTTACTAATTTCCACTTCCATGGATCTAAAAATCAATAATCTATCAGATATGCAGATTTATGACCTTGTATTCTATTGATTGACTTAGGGAGAAATATAAAAAGATAGAATTTTAGGGCTTGATTTGTATGCTTAGGAAACAGTTTGCCTATTTTTAAGTTTGGCTTTGGGATATTCATATTTTAAATTCTGCCTAATTGGTCTGCTGTTTATATGCTTCTCAATGAGGGAAGAAGAGAACATAACGTGCAAACATTAACATATTATTTGTATTTCTACTAAACTCAATTATATCAATAAACCTGAGAGCTCTTGCAAAGTTCCAGATGCTGTCCTACCAGGGATATGACTCCGGATGGTTCCTGAGCATGTAAGGGCTGACCCACATGTCAGGAGCCGTGGAATCAATGACATTATGCTGGGGGTAGTTCAGGATCAAACCAAGTGGTGCATATGCTTAACACTACTGTCCTTTACACTTCAAAAATTTTAAGATTCTATCCATGTGGCATTTCGAAAATTAAAAAAAAAAATCACTTGTAACAATTGACAGAAAATCAACCATATATTTATAATTTTTTTAGGTTTCAGAATAATTTTAGGATTCTACTGAATTCAAGTAGAAGGGAGAATTTATGTTTCAAAAGAACATAACCACTGAGATATAGAGTAAGGAGTCTCACTTGTTGAATTTACCTACTAACAAGTAGTGGACAATAATTAACTAAAACACTAGTGACCATCACTATGGTACCACATGGACGGGCCATTGATCTGCAGCTGCCATTCCTAGATCATCTGTGCCCACACCTCATGAGCAGCCCTTCCAGACATGGTCTTCCACATCCTGCCTGTGTGGGGTCATCCTGAGCTCCTGGACCAGGCTGGTTCACACAGGGTGCTGCTAGATCTGCAGGAAGCATAGACAAGTGTTAGCTGGCATTCCTGTGCACCTCCCTTTCCTCTGTATGGAACAAGACCAAGCTTAGGATGCCTGTTTACCATGATCTATTCCATGGTCTTCCCCATTGACATCACCCATGGATCCCAGCACTGGATTCTTACAGGAATTCTCAGACCAATGACAATCTCATTAGTGATTCACACTGAGAAGAGTTGGGAACAAGTGTGGACACCATATCAGATTTTAGCTGTAAGGGAAGAGGACATTCACTTTCACTGTCAGAACACAGAGCAGTGGTTTGTACCAGAGAGACAAGGTCCCAGGAACGACTCCTCCCAGGATAAGAAGATCCCTTAACCTTACTAAGAGAGGATACATTTCCCATGCAGTAGAAACTATGACACTACAAGACCTGGAGGGAAACAGCTCAGAAGCTTGAGGGCGCCACATAGATGGCAGGACCCCATGATCCCTCAGGTGAGGGACCCCCTGTGGGTGCCGCTGTGTCCCATCACTGTCAGCCTGTGGATGGTTATAGGTTCTAGTGGGACTTCCTAGACCCCAGTTTGTAGGACTGCCTCCACCCTCCACTGAGAGGTGTCCTGCATCATCTCATCAGGCTTCAGGGAACCAGGTTACCAGGCTCAGATGGCAATGACAAATCTAGGTACCTTTTCCTTGTTAATGCAAAGTCCTTCTCCACCTTCTGGTGTTTTCCATCCATCCATGTGCATCCATCAGGGTTCAGTTAGACACACAGAACAGGAAGGGTACCTGGACTTTGTGCAGGAAAGTGGCTGCACCTGGTCATGAGGGTTTCCTTACCCACTTCACAGAGTGTACACACTTACAGATGTGGGCACTTCAGTTCCTTTTACCCCATCTGTAGCCACAAGATGGACACAGGATGAATGCCACTCTCTCTCATGATGTCAACATCCACTCATCCTTATGGTGGTAATATCAAGATCTCTAAAATTATCAAACATGGCAGTCCTTTGGTCCACATAGGTTATCAACCACAGATTCAAGAATGACCCAGATGAATACAGTCCACACTCACACCTGAAAATGCTCACCTCCATCTCACATGACATTCACTATGTCATATCATGGAATCATCCTAAATGTCAACCCATAACAGCAATAACCCACATCCAAATTTTACATAAATATTATCACTTATAATGCCCCAAATCTAAATATCTATGTCAGGTATGGTGAGACTTAGGTAATTTCTTCGTGGGGTAAGATCTTCTACAGGAGTAGATAGAACAGTGATTCTAGAACACAGATCATCTCCTTCGAAATATAACAGCAGGGCAAGCATAAAACAACAGGTGTTAACATTCCTGTTCCAGAAGTGGAAAATTAAAGTTAAAAAGACATCACAACTTAACAATGCATATCCATCTGGGCAAACTCCATTTGGATGAAGTCAAGAGAGTGTTCTGAATCTCAGATTCCAACTACTGGCTATTTTTCTATCTAGGTCAATCCTTCCTAATCCTTGAAGTTGGTACAAGTTTGAGGCTGAGCATTTTGTCAGTCTATTTATTATAATTTGAGTCCCAAAAACGTCTTTCACTTTCCTTTCTCTTTTATTTAATATACAATGCTTCTGACTCTTAAAAATGTTAAGAACGAGTAGGTACAAGATTCTGGATCACCTCTGACTGCAGTAAAGGAAGCAGATTTACAGGCCAGGAACATAGTGCGGAGGCAAAGATGGGAAATAAGTAGAGGGACACACCTCTGAACAGGAGGAGGCTCTAGGATACTTATGCTGCAAGTGTCTCATGTTTGCTTGTGGATACAGGAGAAGGGAAGTAAAGGGGTCCGTGCATCTCTGCAGGGATCCTGGGATCCAACAGGTGCACTGGGACTATCAGGAGACACTCACACCTATGAGGGAGCTCAGGAACTTGGGAGCACTTAATCCAGGGAAGGAGGTCAGTTGAGCAGTCATCTCATCTTAGGGTCTTAGCATCATGCTCTGAAAACTTCCTGACATGAACACTGGGAACAATTTCTAAAGCTGGTAAGATGGCAAGATGGCAGAAGAGTAGGGTCCCCAAGTCACCTATCCCCAACAATTTACATAGATAACTTTCAAATCATCCTGAAAACCTATGAATTCAGTCTGAGATTTAAAGAAAGAACAGCTGGTTTTGATATGCATCTCCCTGATGGCAAGTGATGCAGAGCGTTTTCTCATGTGCTTGTTGGCCATGTCTATGTCTTCCTCTGTGAGATTTCTCTTCATGTCTTTTGCCCATTTCATGACTAGATTGTTTGTTTCTTTGCTGTTGAGTTTAAGAAGTTCTTTATAGATTTGGACACTAGCCCTTTATCTGATACATCATTTGCAAATATCTTCTCCCATTCTGTAGGTTGTCTTTGAGTTTTGTTGACTGTATCCTTTGCTGTGCAAAAGATTCTTATCTTGGTGAAGTCCCAATACTTCATTTTTGCTTTTGTTTCTTTTGCCTTCGTGGATGTATCTTGCAAGAAGTTACTGTGGCCGAGTTCAAAAAGGGTGTTGCCTGTGTTCTCCTCTAGGATTTTGATGGAATCTTGTCTCACATTTAGATCTTTCATCCATTTTGAGTTTATCTTTGTGTATATTGAAAGAGAGTGGTCTAGTTTCATTCTTCTGCATGTAGATGTCCAATTTTCCCAGCACCATTTATTGAAGAGACTGTCTTTCTTCCAGTGGATATTCTTTCCTCCTTTATCGAATATTAGTTGACCATAAACTTCAGGGTCCACTTCTGGATTCTCTATTCTGTTCCATTGATGTACGTGTCTGTTTTTGTGCCAGTACCACACTGTCTTGATGACCACAGCTTTGTAGTACAACCTGAAATCCTGCATTGTGATGCCCCTAGCTATGGTTTTCCTTTTTTTTTTTTTTTAATTAACTTTTATTGGTGTTTAATTTACCAACATACAGAAAAACACCCAGTGCTCATCCCGTCAAGTGTCCACCTCAGTGCCCGTCACCCATTCCCCTCCAACACCCGCCCTCCTCCCCTTCCACCACCCCTAGTTCGTTTCCCCGAGTTAGGAGTCTTTATGTTCTGTCTCCCTTCCTGATATTTCCCAACATTTCTTTTCCCTTCCTTTATATTCCCTTTCACTATTATTCATATTCCCCAAATGAATGAGAACATACACTGTTTGGTTTTCCTTTTTAAACTTCCCCTGGCTATTCAGGGTCTTTTCTGATTCCACACAAATCTTAAAATAATTCCTTTAACTCTCTGAAGAAAGTCCATGGTATTTTGATAGGATTGCATTAAACGTGTAAATTGCCCTGGGTAACATTGACATTTTCACAATATTAATTCTGCCAATCCATGAGCATGGAATATTTTTCCATCTCTTTCTGTCTTCCTGAATTTCTTTCAGAAGTGTTCTATAGTTTTTAGGGTATAGGTCCTTTACCTCTTTGGTTAGGTTTACTCCTAGGTATCTGATGCTTTTTGGTGCAATTGTAAATGGGATTGACTCCTTAATTCCTCTTTATTCAGTATCATTGTTAGTGTATAGAAATGCCATTGATTTCTGGGCATTGATTTTGTATCCTGCCACACTACCAAATTGCTGTATGAGTTCTAGCAATAGTGGGGTGGAGTCTTTTGGGTTTTCTATGTAGAGTATCATGTCATTGACGAAGAGGGAGAGTTTGACTTCTTCTTTGCCAATTTGAAAACCACAATGAGATACCACCTCACACCAGTGAGAATGGGGAAAATTAACAAGGCAGGAAACCACAAATGTTGGGGAGGATGCAGAGAAAAGGGAACCCTCTTCCACTGTTCGTGGGAATGTGAAATGGTGCAGCCACTCTGGAAAACTGTGTGGAAGTTCCTCAAAGAATTAAAAATAGATCTTCCCTACAACGCAGCAATTGCACTGCTGGGGGTTTACCCCAACGATTCAGATGCAATGAAACACCAGGACACCTGCACTCCAATGTTTCTAGCAGCAATGTCCACAATAGCCAAACTGTGGAAGGAGCCTCGGTGTCCATCGAAAGATGAATGGATAAAGAAGATGTGGTTTATGTAGACAATGGAATATTACTCAGCCATTGGAAATTACAAATACCCACCATTTGCTTCGATGTGGATGCAACTGGGGGCTATTTTGCTGAGTTAAATAAGTCAATCAGAGAAGGACAAACAGTGTATGTTCTCATTCATTTGGGGAATATAAATAATAGTGAAAGGGAATAGAGGGGAAGGGAGAATAAGTGGATAGGAAATATCAGAAAGGGAGACAGAACATGGAGGACTCTTAACTCTGGGAAATGAACTAGGGGTGGTAGAAGGGGAGGAGGGCAGGGGGTAGGGGTTACTGGGTGGCGAGCACTGAGGGTGGTACTTTATGGGATGAGCACTGGGTGTTATTCTGTATGTTGGCAAATTGAACACCAATAAAAAATAAATTTATTATTTAAAAAAAGAAAGAAAGAACAGCTGGAATCCTACAGTGAGAAGAGTCTGCACTTCTATCAATGTCGGAAGATGGAAAAAATATAAAGAAATAAAAAAGCATCCAAAGGGGAGGGGCCCACACGAAGAGCTGGGCTAAGGCCACCCAGCAAGTGCCCCCAGGACAGGAAAGCCCAGGCCCGGAGAAGCAGGAGCTTTATCAATCTTCCCGGAGAGAAAGGACCTGGTAGGGAGCTCGGATAGGATCCCAGGAAGAGCAGGGATGCCCTCAGACTCCCGGGGGCACTAACAGAGATCTAAAAGGTATTATTCTAAGTGAAATAAGTCATTCAGAAAAGACAAAACGCCATAGGATTTCACTTACATGTGGAATTTACGAACAAAAACAAATGAACAAAGGGTAAAAAAAGAGAGATAGAAGCAAACCAAAAAACAGACTATTAACACAGGGAACACGGGAGGGTTACAAGAGAGGAGGAGTGTGGGGAATAACAAATCAGATGGGAAATAAAGAGAGCATTACTCTAATGAGCACAAGTGATTTATGGAGGTATTGAATCACTACATGCATACCTAAAACTAATATCACACAGCATGTTAGCTAACTCGCATTAAAATAAAAAGTAATTTGTTATTTTTCTATTTATTTTATTTTTTATTTAAATTCAAGTAGCAGACAAATACCGTATCATCAGTTTCAGATGTACTGCTCAATAATTCATCAGATGCATAAACCCCAGGTCTCATCACATCATGAGCCCTCCTTAATGTCCATCACCCAGTTCCTATCCCCCCACCTCCCCTACAGCGACCCTCATGTTTTTCCCAGAGTTGAGTCTCCCATGGTTTGTCTCCGTCTCTGATTTCAGCCCATTCTGTTTCTCCTCTGTCCCTTATGGTCCTCTGCACTATTGCTTATATTCTGTATATGGAAGAAACTATGTGATTATTGTCTTTCTCCAATTGAATTAACTCACTTGACATGATACCCTCCAGTTTCATCCTTATGGATATAAATGGTAGTAATTGATCATTTCTGGAGGCTTAGGAATAGTCTACTGTGTATTTACCACATCTTTATCCATTCATCTGTCAGAAGACATCTAGGCTCTTTCCACAGTGTGGCTACTGTGGAGATGGCTGCTATGAACATGGAATGTAGGCACCACGTTACTTCACTACATAAGTATCTTTGGGGTGAATACCCAGTAGTGCAATTGCAGGATCATAAGGTAGCTCTATTTTCAAGTTATACAGAAACCTCAAAAATATTTTCCAGAGTGGATGGACCACCTTGCATTCCCACCAACAATTCACCACATCCTCACCAACATTTGTTTTCCCTATCCTATTGATTTTAGCCATTCTCACTGGTGTGAAGTAGCATCTCATTGTGGTTTTCATGTATATTTCCTGATGCCAAGTAATGGGGCATATTTTTCATGTCTCTGTTGGATATTCATATGTCTTCAGTGGAGAAATGACTATTTATCTCTTCTGCCCATTTCTTGACTAGATTATGTGGGGGTTTTTTGCATGTTGAGGTTGATGAGTCCATTATAGATCTTGGGAATAGGCCTTTATTTGACATTTTATTTGCAAATATTTTCTCCCATTCCATAGGTTGCTTTTAGTTTTGGTGACTGTTTCCTTTTGCTGTGAATATGTTTTTATCCCGATGAATCCCAAGAGTTCATTTCAGCTTTTGTTTCTTATGACTTCAGAAAGTGACTGCTGAGATGTTGCTGCTGCTGAGGTCAAAAAAATTTGCTACCTGTGTTCTCCCCTAGGATTTGGATGGTTTTCTGGCTCCCATTTAGGTCTTTCATTCACGTTGAGTTTATCTGTGTGTATGGTGTGAAGGAATGGTCATTTTATGCTTTTGCTTGTGGCTCTCCAATTATCTCACCTTCATTTATTAAATAGACTGTCCTCCTTTTGATTGGATATTCTTGTTTGCTTTGTCAAAGATGAGTTGACCAAGGAGTTGAGGGTCCATTTCTCGGTTCTGTATTCGGTTCCACTAATCTATTTGTCTGTTTTTGTGTCAATACAATACCATCTTGATGATCATCTCTTTTAAGTCAGGTGTTGTGATACCCTAGCTTTGGGTTTCTAACTCAACATTCCTTTGCCTTGGGATGCTTGGATGGCTCAGCGGTTTGTCACCTGCCTTCGGCCCAGGCTGTGATCCTGGAATCCCAGAATTGAGTCCCACATTGTGCTCCCAGCAAGGAGCTGGCTTCTCCCTCTGCCTGTGTCTCTGCCCCCCTCCCCGTCTCTCATGAATAAATGAGAGATGATAAATAAACTATTTTCTTTATTTAAAAATGACAAACACACAGACAGAGAGATGCAGAGACACAGGTGGAAGGAGAAGAGGGCTCCATGCAGGGAACCTGACATGGGACTCCATCCCCGGTCTCCAGGATCATGCCCTGAGTGAGGGTGGTGCTAAACTCCTGAGCCAACTGAATTCCCCTAAATAAATAAAATCTTTAAAAACAAATTACTTTGCCTATTCAGGGTCTTTTCTGGTTCTATATGAATAATAGAATGATTTATTTCAACTCTGTGAGAGCAATCCATGCTATTTTTTTAATAATTTTTATTAGTATTCAATTGACCAACATACACAATAACACCCAGTGCTCATCCCGTCAACTGTCCCCCTCAGTGCCCGTCACCCATTCACCCACACCACACGCCCTCCTCCCCTTCCACCACCCCTAGTTCATTTCCCAGAGTTAAGAGTCTTAATGTTCTGTCTCCCTGCCTTATATTTCCCACACATTTCTTCTCCCTTCCTTTATATTCCCTTTCACTATTATTTATATTCCCCAAATGAATGAGAATATACAATGTTTGTCATTCTCCAATTGACTTACTTCACTCAGCATAATACCCTCCAGTTCCATCCACGTTGAAGCAAATGGTGGGTATTTGTCGTTTCTAATGACTGAGTAATATTCCATTCTTTACATAAACCACATCTTCTTTATCCATTCATCTTTCGATGGACACCGAGGCTCCTTCCACAGTTTGGCTATTGTGGATATTGCTGCTATAAACATCGGGGTGCAGGTGTCCCGGCAATTCAATGCATCTGAATCTTTGGGGTAAATCCCCAACAGTGCAATTGCTGGGTAGTAGGGTAGGTCTATTTTTAACTCTTTGAGGAACGTCCACACAGTTTCCCAGAGTGGCTGCACCAGTTCACATTCCCACCAACAGTGTAAGAGGGTTCCCTTTTCTCCGCATCCCCTCCAACATTTGTTGCTTCCTGCCTTGTTAATCTTCCCCATTCTCACTGGTGTCAGGTGGGATCTCATTGTGGTTTTGATTTGTATTTCCCTGATGGCAAGTGATGCAGAGCATTTTCTCATGTGCAAGTTGGCCATGACCATGTCTTCCTCTGTGAGATTTCTCTTCATGTCTTTTGCCCATTTCATGATTGGATTGTTTGTTTCTTTGGTGTTGAGTTTAATAAGTTCTTTAAAGATTTTGGAAAATAGCCCTTTATCTGATATGTCATTTGCAAATATCTTCTCCCATTCTGTAGGTTGTCTTTTAGTTTTGTTGACTGTATCCTTTGCTGTGCAAAAGCTTCTTATCTTGATGAAGTCCCAATACTTAATTTTTGCCTTTATTTCTCTTGCCTTCGTGGATGTATCCTGCAAGAAGCTACTGTGGCCAAGTTCAAAAAGGGTGTTGCCTGTGTTCTCCTCTAGGATTTTGATGGAATCTTGTCTCATATTTAGATATCTCATAGACCTTGAGTTTATCTTTGTGTATGTTGAAAGAGAGTGGTCTAGTTTCATTATTCTGCATGTGGATGTCCAATTTTCCCAACACCATTTATTGAAGAGACTGTCTTTCTTCCAGTGGATATTCTTTCCTCCTTTATCGAATATTAGTTGACCATAAAATTGAGGGTCCACTTCTGGGTTCTCTATTCTGTTCCATTGATGTATGTGTCTGTTTTTGTGCCAGGACCACACTGTCTTGATGAACACAGCTTTGTAGTACAACCTGAAATCTGGCATTGTTATGCCCCCAGCTATGGTTTTCTTCTTAAAACTTCCTCTGGCTCTTCGGAGTCTTTTCTGATTCCACACAAATCTTAAAATAATTTATTCTAACTCTCTGAAGAAAGTCCATGATATTTTGATAGGGATTGCATTAAACGTGTAAATTGCCCTGGGTAACATTGACATTTTCACAATATTAATTCTGCCAATCCATGAGCATGGAATATTTTTCCATCTCTTTGTGTCTTCCTCAATTTCTTTCAGAAGTGTTCTATAGTTTTTAGGGTATAGATCCTTTACCTCTTTGGTTAGGTTTACTGCAAGATATGTTATGCTTTTAGGTGCAATTGTAAATGGGATTGACTCCTTAATTTCTCTTTCTTCAGTCTCATTGTTAGTGTATAGAAATGCCATTGATTTCTGGGCATTGATTTTGTATCCTGCCACGTTACCAAATTGCTCTATAAGTTCTAGCAATCTTGGGGTGGAGGCTTTTGGGTTTTCTATGTAGAGCATCATGTCATCGGTGAAGAGGGAGAGTTTGACTTCTTCTTTGCCAATTTGAATGGCTTTAATGTCTTTTTGTTGTCTGATTTCTGAGGCGAGGACTTCCAGTACTATGTTGAATAGCAGTGGTGAGAGTGGACATCCCTGTCTTGTTCCTGATCTTAGGGGAAAGGCTCCCAGTGCTTCCCCATTGAGAATGATATTTGCTGTGGGCTTTTCTAGATGGCTTTTAAGATGTCGAGGAAAGTTCCCTCTATCCCTACACTCTGAAGTGTTCTGATCAGGAATGGATGCTGTATTTTGTCAAATGCTTTCTCTGCATCTAATGAGAGGATCATATGGTTCTTGGTTTTTCTCTTGCTGCTATGATGAATCACTTTGATGGTTTTATGAGTGTTGAACCAGCCTTGTGTCGCAGGGATAAATCCTACTTGGTCATGGTGAATAATTTTCTTAATGTGTTGTTGGATCCTATTGGCTAGTATCTTGTTGAGAATTTTTGCATCCATGTTCCTCAGGGATATTGGTCTGTAATTCTCCCTTTTGGTGGGGTCTTTTTCTAGTTTCGGAATTAAGGTGATGCTGGCCTCATAGAACGAATTTGGAAGTACTCCATCTCTTTCTATCTTTCCAAACAGCTTTAGTAGAATAGGTATGATTTCTTCTTTAAACGTTTGATAGAATTCCCCTGGGAAGCCATCTGGCCCTGGACTCTTGTGTCTTGGGAGGTTTTTGATGACTGCTTCAATTTCCTCCCTGGTTATTGGCCTGTTCAGGTTTTCTATTTCTTCCTGCTCCAGTTTTGGTAGTTTGTGGCTTTCCAGGAATGCGTCCATTTCTTCTAGATTTCCTAATTTATTGGCATACAGCTGTTCATAATATGTTTTTAAAATCGTTTGTATTTCCTTGGTGTTGGTAGTGATGTCCCCTTTCTCATTCATGATTTTATTAATTTGAGTCTTCTCTCTCTTCTTTTTAATAAGGTTGGCTAATGGTTTATCTATCTTATTAATTCTTTCAAAGAACCAACTCCTGGTTCTGTTGATCTGTTCCACAGTTCTTTTGGTCTCGATATCATTGAGTTCTGCTCGAATTTTAATTAACTCTCTTCTTCTGCTGGGGGTGGGGTCTATTTGTTGCTTTTTCTCTAGTTCCTTTATGTGTAAGGTGAGCTTTTGAATTTGAGATCTTTCCAGTTTTTGAATGGATGCTTGTATTGCGATGTATTTCCCCCTCAGGACTGCTTTTGCTGCATCCCAAAGATTTTGAACGGTTGTATCTTCATTTTCATTAGTTTACATGAATCTTTTTAATTCTTCCTTAATTTCCTGGTTGACCTTTTCATCTTTTAGCAGGATGGTCCTTAACCTCCACGTGTTTGTGGTCCTTCCATATTTCTTGTTGTGATTAAGTTCTAATTTCAAGGCATTATGGTCTGAGAATATACAGGGGACTATCCCGATCTTTTGGTATCGGTTCAGACCCGATTTGTGACCCAGTATGTGGTCTATTCTGGAGAAAGTTCCATGTGCACTTGAGAAGAATGTGTATTCAGTTGAGTTTGGATGTAAAGTTCTGTAGATATCTGTGAAATCCATCTGGTCCAGTGTATCATTTAAAGCTCTCGTTTCTTTGGAGATATTATGCTTAGAAGACCTATCCAGGGTAGAAAGAGCTAGATTGAAGTCACCAAGTATAAGTGTATTATTATCAAGGTATTTCTTGAGTTTGGTTATTAATTGGTTTAAATATTTGGCAGCTCCCACATTCGGGGCATATATATTGAGGAGTGTTAAGTCCTCTTGTTGGATAGATCCTTTGAGTATGAGATAGTGTCCCTCTTCATCTCTCACTATAGTCTTCGGGGTAAATTTTAATTTATCTGATATAAGGATGGCAACCCCTGCTTTCTTTTGAGGACCATTTGAATGGTAAATGGTTCTCCAACCTTTTATTTTCAGGTTGTAGGTGTCCTTCTGTCTAAAATGAGTCTCTTGTAGACAGCAAATAGATGGGTCCTGCTTTTTTATCCAGTCTGAAACCCTGCGCCTTTTGATGGGGTCATTAAGCCCGTTCACATTCAGAGTTACTATTGATAGATATGAGTTTAGTGTCATCATATCTATTCAGTCCTTGTTTTTGTGGATTGTTCCACTGAACTTCTTCTTAAAGGGGAATTTTAAGAGTCCCCCTTAAAATTTCTTGCAGAGCTGGTTTGGAGGTTACATATTCTTTCAGTTCCTGCCTGTCTTGGAAGCTCTTTATCTCTCCTTCCATTTTGAATGAAAGCCTTGCGGGGTAAAGTATTCTTGGTTGCATGTTCTTTTCATTTAGGACCCTGAATATATCCTGCCAGCCCTTTCTGGCCTGCCAGGTCTCTGTGGAGAGGTCTGCTGTTACCCTAATATTCCTCCCCATAAAAGTCAGGGACTTTTTTTCTCTTGCTGCTTTAAGGATCTTCTCCTTATCTTTGGAATTTGCAAGCTTCACTATTAAATGTCGAGGTGTTGAACGGTTTTTGTTGATTTTAGGGGGGGATCTCTCTATTTCCTGGATCTGAATGCCTGTTTCCCTTCCCAGATTCGGAAAGTTTTCAGCTAGGATTTGTTCAAATACATATTCTGGCCCTCTGTCCCTTTCCGCGCCCTCGGGAACCCCAATTAAACGTAGGTTTTTCTTCCTCAGGCTATCATTTATTTCCCTTAATCTATCCTCATGGTCTTTTAATTGCCTGTCTCTTTTTTCCTCAGTTTCCCTCTTTGCCATCAACTTGTCTTCTATGTCACTCACTCGTTCTTCCACCTCGTCAAGCCTCGTCGTTAGGACTTCTAGCTTGGATTGCATCTCATTTAATTGATTTTTAATTTCTGCCTGATTAGATCTAAATTCTGCAGTCATGAAGTCTCTTGAGTCCTTTATGGTTTTTTCTAGAGCCACCAGTAGCTGTAAAATAGTGCTTCTGAATTGGCTTTCTGACATTGAATTGTAATCCATATTTTGTAACTCTGTGGGAGAGTGGGCTGTTTCTGATTCTTTTTTTTGAGGGGTTTTCCTTCTGGTCATTTTGCTCAGTGCAGAGTGGCCAAAAACAAGTTGTATTGGGAAAAGGAGAAAAAGAGAGAGAAGGAAAGAAAAGAGAAAAAGAAAAAAGAGAAAGAAGAAAAAAATAGGGGAAAAAGAGAAGAAAAAGAAAGAAAAAGAAAGAAAGGAGAAAAAAGAAAAAAGGGGGGGTGGGGGAAGCAATCAGAAATCAAGAAGAAAGAGAGAAAAAAAAGCACAAAACAAAACAAACAAAAAAACCAAAAAAAAACAAAAACAAAAACAAAAAAACAAAAAACAAAAAAAACCACGGGGGAGTATCTTCCGGTTCTGTGTAGTTTAAGTCCCTTGACTTCCCTTGGAACTGGTCCGTCTCGCTGGTCTTCTGGGGGAGGGGCCTGCTGTGCTGATTCTCAGGTGTTGGCACTTGGGGGAGCTGCTCTGCCCCTGCCTGGTGCAGGGCTCGGTGGGGGTTGTTGACCCCGTGAGGCCCCGGGAGGAAGCCACAGTGGCGGGGGCAGCTCTGGGACCCTCGAGTCAGCTCCCGCAGTAGCTCCGGGGCTCTCCGTCTGCAGGGCCTGGAGGCTCCGGGGCGGGGCCGCTGATCTGCTCAGTTCCAGGCAGGAGCGTCCTTGCTGTCCTGGGCCCTCCCGGCCTCTGCCTGTCCCTGGGGGAGGCCGGATCCTGGGCTGTGTCCCGGCGCCCTGTGCTCCGGGGCCTGCGCTGTTGGATTCGCGCTCCCGGCGGTGCAGCCCCCTCCGCGGAGCCGCCGCCCGAGCCCCTCCGAGCTGTTCCCGGAGCCGCGCAGCCCCCTCCGCGCGGAGCTTCTTCCTCCGCCCGAGCCGCCGCCGCTGAGCTGTTCCCGGAGCCACGCAGCCCCCTCCGCGGAGCCGCCGCCCGAGCCCCTCCGAGCTGTTCCCGGAGCCGCGCAGCCCCCTCCGCGGAGCCGCCGCCCGAGCCCCTCCGAGCTGCTCCGGGTCCCGCCGAGCGCTGCAGCCCTTAGGGAGCTCGGCGCACTCTCCGGGGCGCAGTTCCTCTGTTACTGTCCCAGGGAGCCCGAGGGCGTCCCCGCCTTTCTGGGGATCCTGCTCCAATTCCCGGGGAGCCCCTTTCCGCGGGGAAGGTCGGTGCAGCTCCTGCTCCTCCGGGACGGGGCTCTCCTGTCCTGGGGACACTCGCCCCGGCCTCAGCCCGGCTCCTCGCGGGGCCCCTCCCCCTTGGAGGCCTTTTGTTTCTTTATTTCTTTTTCCCCGTTTTCCTACCTTGATAGAGGCGCGAACTCTTCTCACTGTAGCGTTCCAGCTGGTCTCTCTTTAAATCTCAGGCCGAATTCGTAGGTTTTCAGGATGATTGGATGGTTTTCTAGGTAATTTGCTGAGGACAGGTGACTTGGAGACCCTACTCCTCCGCCGTCTTGCCCCTCCCCTCCTCTGCTCGAATTTTAATTAACTGTCTTCTTCTGCTGGGCATAGAGTCCATTTTCTTTATTTTCCTCTAGCTCTTTTATGTGTACGGTGAGCTTTTGTATTTGAGTTCTTTCCAGTTTTTGAATGGATGCTTGTATTACGATGTACTGCCCCCTCAGGACTGCTTTTGCTGCATTCCAAAGATTTTGAACGGTTGTATCTTCATTCTTTTTTTTTTTTTCTTTTTTTTTTTTTAATTAATTTTTATTGGTGTTCAATTTACCAACATACAGAAAAACACCCAGTGCTCATCCCATTAAGTGTCCACCTCAGTGCCCGTCACCCATTCCCCTCCAACACCCGCCCTCCTCCCCTCCCACCACCCCTAGTTCGTTTCCCCGAGTTAGGAGTCTTTATGTTCTGTCTCCCTTCCTGATATTTCCCAACATTTCTTTTCCCTTCCTTTATATTCCCTTTCCCTATTATTCATATTCCCCAAATGAATGAGAACATACACTGTTTGTCCTTCTCCGATTGACTTATTTCACTCAGCATAATACCCTCGAGTTCCATCCACGTTGAAGCAAATGGTGGGTATTTGTCGTTTCTAATTGCTGAGTAATATTCCATTGTATCTTCATTCTTATTAGTTTCCATGAATCTTTTTAATTCTTCCTTTTTTTCCTGGTTGACCCTTTCATCTTTTAGCAGGATGGTCCTTAACCTCCACGTGTTTGAGGTCCTTCCAAACTTCTTGTTGTGGTTTAGTTCTAATTTCAAGGCATTATGGTCTGAGAATATACAGGGGACTATCCCGATCTTTTGGTATTGGTTCAGACCCGATTTGTGACCCAGTATGTGGCCTATTCTGGAGAAAGTTCCATGTGCACTTGAGAACAATGTGTATTCAGTTGAGTTTGGGTGTAAAGTTCTGTAGATATCTGTGAAATCCATCTGGTCCAGTGTATCATTTAAAGCTCTCATTTCAAAAAAAAAAATAAAGCTCTCATTTCTTTGGAGATGTTGTGCTTAGAAGACCGATCGAGGGTAGAAAGAGCTAGATTGAAGTCACCAAGCATAAGTGTATTATTATCTAAATATTTCTTCAGTTTGGTTTAATTGGTTTAAATATTTGGCAGCTCCCACATTCAGGGCATATTTATTGAGGATTGTTAAGTCCTCTTGATGGATAGATCCTTTGAGTATGATATAGTATCCCTCTTCATCTCTCCCTATAGTCTTCGGGGTAAATTTTAGTTTATCTGATAAAATGATGGCTACCCCTGCTTTCTTTTGAGGATCATTTGAATGGTAAATGGTTCTCCAACCTTTTATTTTCAGGTTGTAGATATCCTTCTGTCTAAAATGGGTCTCTTGTAGACAGCAAATAGGTGGGTCCTGCTTTTTTATTCAGTCTGAAACCCTGCGCCTTTTGATGGGGTCATTAAGCCCGTTCACGTTCAGAGTTACTATTGACAGATATGAGTTTAGTGTCATCATGATATATATTCAGTCCTTGTTTTTGTGGATTGTTCCACTAAACTTCTTCTTAAAGGGGAATTTTAAGAGTCCCCCTTAAAATTTCTTGCAGAGCTGGTTTGGAGGTCATATATTCTTTCAGTTCCTGCCTGTCTTGGAAGCTCTTTATCTTTCCTTCCATTTTGAATGAGAGCCTTGCTGGATAAAGTATTCTCGGTTGCATGTTTTTCTCATTTAGGACCCAAAATATATCCTGCCAGCCCTTTCTGTCCTGCCAGGTCTCTGTGGAGAGGTCTGCTATTACAGTAATACTCCTCCCCATAAAAGTCAGGGACTTGGGATCCCTGGGTGGCGCAGCGGTTTGGTACCTGTCTTTGGCCCAGGGCGTGATCCTGGAGACCTGGGATCGAATCCCACGTTGGGCTCCCGGTGCATGGAGCCTGCTTCTCCCTCTGCCTGTGTCTCTGCCTCTCTCTCTCTCTCTGTAACTATCATTAATTAAAAAAAAAAAAGTCAGGGACTTTATTTCTCTTGCTGCTTTAAGGACCTTTTCCTTATCTTTGCAATTTGCAAGCTTCACAATTATACGTCGAGGTGTTGAACGGTTTTTATTGATTTTAGGGGGGGATCTCTCTATTTCCTGGATCTGAATGCCTGTTTCCCTTCCCAGATTAGGAAAGTTTTCAGCTAGGATTTGTTCAAATACATATTCTGGCCGTCTGTCCCTTTCGGCGCCCTCGCGAACCCCAATTAAATGTAGGTTTTTCTTCCTCAGGCTGTCGTTTATTTCCCTTAATCTGTCTTCATGGTCTCTTAATTGTCTGTCTCTTTTTCCTCAGTTTCCCTCTTTGCCATCAACTTGTCTTCTATGTCACTCACTCATTCTGCCACCTCGTTAACCCTCGTCGTTAGGACTTCTAGTTTGGATTTCATCTCATTCCATTGATTTTTTGGATCTTGCCTGTTTGGATCTGAATTCTGCAGTCATGAAGTCTCTTGAGTCCTTTATGCTTTTTTCTAGAGCCACCAGGAGCTGTATAATAGTGCTTCTGAATTGGCTTTCTGACATTGAATTGTAATCCAGATTTTGTAACTCTGTGGGAGAGAGGACTGTTACTGATTCTTTCTTTTGAGGTGCGGTTTTCCTTCTAGTCATTTTGCTCAGTGCAGAGTGGCCAAAAACAAGTTGTACTGGGAAAAGGAGAAAAAGAGAGAGATAGAAGGAAAGAAAAGAGAAAAAGAAGAAAGAGAAAGAAGAAAAAATGGAAAAAGGAGAAGAAAAAGAGAAAGAAAAGGAAAGAAAGGTGAAAACAAAAGGGGTGGGGAAAGCAATCAGAAATCAAAAAGAAGGAAAACAAAACAAAACAAAAAAACTAAAACCACGGGGGAGTATCCTCTGATTCTGTATACTTTAAGTCCCTTGACTTCCCTGGAACTTGTCCCTCTAGTTGGTCTTCTGAGGGAGGAGCCTGCTGTGCTGATTTTCAGATGTTAGCACTTGGGGGAGCTGCTCTGCCCCCTGCCTGGTGCAGGGCTCAGTGGGGGTTGTTTACCCCGTGAGGCCCCAGGAGGAACAGCCACAGAGCGGGGCCAGCTCTGGAAACCTGGATTCAGCCCCCGCAGTAACTCCGGGGCTCTCTGTCTACAGGGCCTGGAGGCTCCGGGGCGGGGCCACTGATCTGCTCAGCTCGGGGCAGGAGCGTCCTTGCTGTCCTGGGCCCTCCCGGCCTCTGCCTGTCCCAGGAGAGGCCAGATCCTGGGCTGTGTCCCTGCGCCCTGTGCTCAGGGGCCTGCGCTGTTGGATTTGCACTCCTGCCCCACAGCCCCCTTCGCAGAGCCACTGCCCGAGCCCCCTCGAGCTGCTCCCAGAGCCACGCAGCCTCCTCTGCGGAGCCGCCACCTGAGCCCCTCCGAGCTGCTCTGGGTCCCCTGTGCACGCTGCAGCCCTAAGGGAGCACGGTGCACTCTCCTGCGTGTGGCGCAGGTGCCTGTTAGTGTCTCAGGGAGCCTGAGGGCATCCCCGCCCTCCTGGGTCCTGCTCTAACTCCCTGCGAGACCCTTTCTGCCCAGGAAGGTTTGTGCAGGTCCTGCTTCTCCGGGACGGGGCTCTCCTGTCCTGGGGACACTGGCCCCAGCCTCAGCCTGGCTCCTGGAGGGGCCCCTCCCCCTTGGAGGCCTTTTGTTTCTTTATTTCTTTTTCCCCGTCTTCCTACCTTGATAGAAGCGTGAACTCTTCTCACTGTAGCATTACACCTGGTCTCTCTTTAAATCTCAGGCCAAATTCATAGATTTTCAGGATGATTTGAAGGTTATCTAGGTAATTTGGTGGGGACAGGTGATTTGGGGACCCTACTCTTCCGCCATCTTGCCCTCCATGCTATTTTTTATGGAAGTTTAACTTGATGATATGTAGCATACCACCAAGTGCTCATCCGTCAAGTGCCCCCTTCAGTGACTGTCACCCAGTCACCCCATCCCCCCCATCCACCTCCCCTTGTTCCATTCCCAGAGTTAGGATTCTTTCATCTTCTGTGACCATCACTGATATGTTCACTCATTTTCTTTCCTTTCCCCTTTCTTCCCTTTCACTATTTTGTATATTCCCCAAATGAATGAGACCATATAATGTTAGTCCTTCTCCAATTGACTTATTTCACTAGCATAATACCTCCAAGTTCATCCACGTCGAAATAAAAGGTGGGTATTTGTCGGCTGAGTAATACTCCATTGTATACATAAACCACATCTTCTCTATCCACTCATCTGTCGATGGACACCGAGGCTCCTTCCACAGTTTGGCTATTGTGGACATTCCTGCTATGTACATTGGGTGCAGGTGTTATGGCGTTCCACTGCATCTGTATCTTTGGGGTATTTCCCAACAGTGCAATTGCTGGGTCTCAAAGATCTATTTTTAACTCTTTGAGGAACCTCCACACAGTTTTTCAGAGTGGCTGCACCAGTTCACATTCCCATCAACAGTGCAAGAGGGTTCCCCTTTCTCCACATCCTCTCCAACATGTGTTGTTTCCTGTCTTGTTAATGATCACCATTCTCACTGGTGTGAGGTGGTATCTCATTGTTATTTGGATTTGGATTTCCCTGATGGCCAGTGATGCGGAGCATTTTCCAATGTCCTTGTTGGCCATGTCTATGTCTTCTTCTGTGATATAACTGTTCCTGACATTTGCCCATTTCAGGATTGGATTGTTTGTTTCTGTGCTGTTGAGTTTAATAAGTTCTTTATAGATCTTGGATACTTGCCCTTTATCTGATAGGTCATTTGCACATATCTTCCCCATTCTGTAAGATGTCTTAGTTTTGCTGGCTGTTTCTTTTTTAAAATTACTTTTTATTGCAATTCTTTTTTTAATTTATTTTTTATTGGTGTTCAATTTCCCAACATATTGCATAACATGCAGTGCTAATCCAATCAAGTGCCCCCCTCAGTGCCCGTCACCCAGTCACCCCAACCCCTGTGCACATCCCTTTCCACCACCCCTTGTTCGTTTCCCAGAGTTAGGTGCCTCTCATGTTTTGTCACCCTCTCTGATATTTCCCAATCATTTTCTCTCCTTTCCCCCTTTTTCCCTTTCAATTTTCTATATTCCCCAAATGAATGAGACCATGTAACATTTGTCCTTCTCTGACTGATTGGTTTCACTCAGCATAATACCCTCAAAGTCCCTATATGTCAAAGCAGATGGTGGGTATTTGTTGTTTCTAAAGGCTGAGTAATACTCGATTGTATATATACACCACGTCGTCTTCATCCATTCATCTTTCAATGGACACCAAGGTTCTTTCCACAGTTTGGTTATCGTGGATATTGCTACTATAAACAATGGAGTGCAGGTTTCCAGGTGTTTCAATGCATCAGTATCTTTAGAGTAAATCCCTAGCAGTACAATTGCTGGGTCATAGGGGAGATCTATTTTTAACTCTATGAGGAACCGCCACACAGTTTTCCAGAGTGGCTGCAGCAGTTCACATTCCCACCAACAGTGCAAGATGGTTCCCCGTTCTCCACATCCTCTCCAGCATTTATTGGTTCCTGTCTTGTTAATTTTCCCCATTCTCACGGGTGTGAGGTGGGATCTCATTGTGGATTTGATTTTATTTCCCTGATGGCAAGTGATGCGGAGCATTGTATCATTGTTGTTCGCCATGTCAATGTCATCCTCTGTGAGATTTCTGTTCATGTCTTTTGCCCATTTCATGATTGGATTGTTTGTTTCTTTGGTGTTGAGTTTAATAAGTTCTTTATACATCTTGTATATCAGCCTTTTATCTGATACATCATTTGCAAATATCTTCTCCCATTCTGTAGGTTGTCTTTTAGTTTTGTTGACTGTTTCTTTGGCTGTGCACAAGCTTCTTATTTTGATGAAGTCCCAATAATTCATTTTTGCTTTTGTTTCTTTTGCCTTCGTCAATGTATCTTACAAGAAGTTGCTGTGGCCAAGTTCAAAAAGGGTGTTGCCTGTGTTCTCCTCTAGGATTTTGATGGAATCTTGTCTCACATTTAGATCTTTCATCCATTTTGAGTTTATCTTTGTGTCTGGAGTAAAAGAATGCTCCAGTTTCATTCTTTGGTATGTGGATGTCCAATTTTCCCAGCACCATTTATTGAAAAGACTGTCTTTCTTCCAGTGGATAGTCTTTCCTCATTAGTTGACCATAAAGTTCAGGGTCTACTTCTGGGTTCTCTATTCTGTTCCATTGATCTATGTGTCTGTTTTTGTGCCAGTTCCACACTGTCTTGTTGACCACAGCTTTCTAGTACAACCTGAAACCCGCATTGTGATGCTCCCAGCTATGGTTTTCTTTTTTAAAATTCCCCTGGCTATTCGGGGTCTTTTCTGATTCCACACAAATCTTAAGATGATTTGCTCTAACTCTCTAAAGAAAGTCCATGGTATTCTGATAGGGATTGCATTAAATGTGTAAATTGCCCTGGGTAACATTGACATTTTCACAATATTAATTCTGCCAATCCATGAGCATGAAATATTTTTCCATCTCTTTGTGTCTTCCTCAATTTCTTTCAGAAGTGTTCTATAGTGTTTAGGGTAGAGATCCTTTACCTCTTTGGTTAGGTTTATTCCTAGGTATCTTATGCTTTTGGGTACAATTGTAAATGGGATTGACTCCTTAATTTCTCTTTCTTCAGTCTCATTGTTAGTGTATAGAAATGCCATTGATTTCTGGGCATCGATTTTGTATCCTGCCATGCTACCAAATTTTTCTATGAGTTTTAGCAATCTTGGGGTGGAGGCTTTGATTTTCTATGTAGGGTATCATGTCATTGGGGAAGAGGGAGAGTTTGACTTCTTCTTTGCCAATTTGAATGGCTTTAATATCTTTTTGTTGTCTGATTGCTGAGGCAAGGACTTCCAGAACTATGTTGAATAGCAGTGGTGAGAGTGGACATCCCTGTCTTGTTCCTGATCTTAGGGGAAAGGCTCCCAGTGCTTCCCCATTGAGAATGATATTTGCTGTGGGCTTTTCGTAGATCGCTTTTAAGATGTTGAGGAATGTTCCTGCTATCCCTACACTCTGAAGAGTTTTGATCAGAAATGGATGCTATATTTTGTCAGATGCTTTCTCTGCATCTAATGAGAGGATCATATGGTTCTTGGTTTTTCTCTTGCTGAAACACACTCAATCAATCACATTGATTGTTTCACAAGTGTTGAACCAGCCTTGTGTCCCGGGGATAAATCCTACTTGTTCATGGTGAATAATTTTCTTAATGTACTGTTGGATCCTATTGGCTAGTATCTTGTTGAGAATTTTTGCATCCATGCTCATCAGTGATATTTGTCTGTAATTCTCCTTTTTGGTGGGGTGTTTGTCTGGTTTTGAAATTAAGGTGATGCTGGCCTCATAGAACGAATTTGGAAATACTCCATCTCTTTCTATCTTTCCAAACACCTTTAGTAGAATAGGTACCGTTTCTTCTTTAAACGTTTGATAGAATTCCCCTGGGAAGCCATCTGGCCCTGGACTTTTGTGTCTTGGGAGGTTTTTGATGACTGCTTCAATTTCCTCCCTGGTTATTGGCCTGTTCCGGTTTTCTATTTCTTCTTGTTCCAGTTTGGTAGTTTGTGGCTTTCCAGGATTGCGTCCACTTCTTCTAGATTGCCTAATTTATTGGCGTAGAGCTGTTCATAATATGTTTTTAAAATCCTTTGTATTTCCTTGGTGTTGGTAGTGATCACTCCTTTCTCATTAATGATTTTATTAATTTGAGTCTTCTCTCTCTTCTTTTGAATAAGGCTGGCTAATGGTTTATCTATCTTATTAATTCTTTCAAAGAATCAACTTCTGGTTCTGTTGATCTATTCCACCATTCTGGTCTCGATTTCATTGAGTTCTGCTCAAATCTTTAGTAACTCTCCTGCTGGGTGTAGAATCTTTGCTGTTTTTTCTCTAGCTCCTTTAAGTGTAAGGTTAGCTTTTGTACTTGAGTTCTTTCCAGTTTTTGGATGGATGCGTGTATTGCGATGTATTTCCCCCTCAGAACTGTCTAGCTGTGTCCCAAAGATTTTGAGCATTTGTATCTTCATTCTCGTTAGTTTCCATGAATCTTTTTAATTCTTCCTTTATTTTCTGGTTGACACTTTCATCTTTAAGCAAGATTGTCCTTAACGTCCACGTGTTTGAGGTCCTTCCAAACTTCTGGTTGTGATTTAGTTCTAATTTCAAGGCATTATGTCTGAGAATATGCAGGGGCAATCCCAATCTTTTGGTATTGGTTCAGACCCGATTTGTGACCCAGTATGTGGTCTATTCTGGAGAAAGTTCCATGTGCACTTGAGAAGAATATGTATTCAGTTGAGTTTGGATGTAAATTTCAGTAGATATCTCTGAAATCCATCTGGTCCAGTGTATCATTTAAAGCTCTCGTTTCTTTGGAAATGTTGTCTTTAGAAGACCTATCGATTGTATAAAGTGCTAGAGTGAATTCACCAAGTATAAGTGTATTAATATCTAAGTATGTCTTAATTTTGGTTATTAATTGATTGATATATTTCATAGCTCCCACATTTGGAACATATATAGTGATGATTGTTACTCCTTTTGTTGTATAGATCTTTTAAGTATGATATAGTGTCCCTCTTCACCTCTCACTACAGTCTTCGGGGTAAATTTCAGTTTATCTGATATAAGGATGGCTACCCCTGCTTTCTTTTGAGGACCATTGAATGGTAAATGGTTCTCCAGTCTTTTGTTTTCAGGCTATAGGTGTCCTTCTGTCTAAAATGAGTCTCTTGTAGACAGCAAATAGATGGGTCCTGCTTTTTTTATGCAGTCTCACACCCTGTGTCTTTTGATGGGGTCATTAAGCCCATTCACGTTCAGAGTTACTATTGAAAGAAAGAAGGAAAGAAAAGATAAAAAGAAACAAGAAGAAAAACAGAGAGAATTGGTGGTTTATGTATACAATGGAATATTACTCAGCAATTAGAAACGACAAATACCCACCATTTGCTTCAACGTGGATGGAACTGGAGGGTATTATGCTGAGTGAAATAAGTCAATCGGAGAAGGACAAACAGTGTATGTTCTCATTCATTTGGGGAATATAAATAATAGTGAAAGGGAATATAAAGGAAGGGAAATGGGATTGACTCCTTAATTTCTCTTTCTTCAGTCTCATTGTTAGTGTATAGAAATGCCATTGATTTCTGGGCATTGATTTTGTATCCTGCCACGCTACCAAATTGCTGTATGAGTTCTAGCAATCTGGGGGTGGAGGCTTTTGGGTTTTCTATGTAGAGTATCATGTCATCGGCGAAGAGGGAGAGTTTGACTTCTTCTTTGCCAATTTGAATGCCTTTAATGTCTTTTTGTTGTCTGATTGCTGAGGCGAGGACTTCCAGAACTATGTTGAACAGCAGTGGTGAGAGTGGACATCCCTGTCTTGTTCCTGATCTTAGGGGAAAGGCTCCCAGTGCTTCCCCATTGAGAATGATATTTGCTGTGGGCTTTTCGTAGATGGCTTTTAAGATGTTGAGGAAAGTTCCGTCTATCCCAACACTCTGAAGGGTTTTGATCAGGAATGGATGCTGTATTTTGTCAAATGCTTTCTCTGCATCTAATGAGAGGATCATATGGTTCTTGGTTTTTCTCTTGCTGATATGATGAATCACATTGATGGTTTTACGAGTGTTGAACCAGCCTTGTGTCCCAGGGATAAATCCTACTTGGTCATGGTGAATAATTTTCTTAATGTGTTGTTGGATCCTATTGGCTAGTATCTTGTTGAGAATTTTTGCATCCATGTTCATCAGGGATATTGGTCTGTAATTCTCCTTTTTGGTGGGGTCTTTGTCTGGTTTCGGAATTAAGGTGATGCTGGCCTCATAGAACGAATTTGGAAGTACTCCATCTCTTTCTATCTTTCCAAACAGCTTTAGTAGAATAGGTATGATTTCTTCTTTAAACGTTTGATAGAATTCCCCTGGGAAGCCATCTGGCCCTGGACTCTTGTGTCTTGGGAGGTTTTTGATGACTGCTTCAATTTCCTCCCTGGTTATTGGCCTGTTCAGGTTTTCTATTTCTTCCTGCTCCAGTTTTGGTAGTTTGTGGCTTTCCAGGAATGCGTCCATTTCTTCTAGATTTCCTAATTTATTGGCGTACAGCTGTTCATAATATGTTTTTAAAATCGTTTGTATTTCCTTGGTGTTGGTAGTGATGTCCCCTTTCTCATTCATGATTTTATTAATTTGAGTCTTCTCTCTCTTCTTTTTAATAAGGTTGGCTAATGGTTTATCTATCTTATTAATTCTTTCAAAGAACCAACTCCTGGTTCTGTTGATCTGTTCCACAGTTCTTTTGGTCTCGATATCATTGAGTTCTGCTCGAATTTTAATTAACTCTCTTCTTCTGCTGGGGGTGGGGTCTATTTGTTGCTTTTTCTCTAGTTCCTTTATGTGTAAGGTGAGCTTTTGAATTTGAGATCTTTCCAGTTTTTGAATGTATGCTTGTATTGCGATGTATTTCCCCCTCAGGACTGCTTTTGCTGCATCCCAAAGATTTTGAACGGTTGTATCTTCATTTTCATTAGTTTCCATGAATCTTTTTAATTCTTCCTTAATTTCCTGGTTGACCTTTTCATCTTTTAGCAGGATGGTCCTTAACCTCCACGTGTTTGTGGTCCTTCCATATTTCTTGTTGTGATTAAGTTCTAATTTCAAGGCATTATGGTCTGAGAATATACAGGGGACTATCCCGATCTTTTGGTATCGGTTCAGACCCGATTTGTGACCCAGTATGTGGTCTATTCTGGAGAAAGTTCCATGTGCACTTGAGAAGAATGTGTATTCAGTTGAGTTTGGATGTAAAGTTCTGTAGATATCTGTGAAATCCATCTGGTCCAGTGTATCATTTAAAGCTCTCGTTTCTTTGGAGATGTTGTGCTTAGAAGACCTATCCAGGGTAGAAAGAGCTAGATTGAAGTCACCAAGTATAAGTGTATTATTATCAAGGTATTTCTTGAGTTTGGTTATTAATTGGTTTAAATATTTGGCAGCTCCCACATTCGGGGCATATATATTGAGGAGTGTTAAGTCCTCTTGTTGGATAGATCCTTTGAGTATGAGATAGTGTCCCTCTTCATCTCTCACTATAGTCTTCGGGGTAAATTTTAATTTATCTGATATAAGGATGGCAACCCCTGCTTTCTTTTGAGGACCATTTGAATGGTAAATGGTTCTCCAACCTTTTATTTTCAGGTTGTAGGTGTCCTTCTGTCTAAAATGAGTCTCTTGTAGACAGCAAATAGATGGGTCCTGCTTTTTTATCCAGTCTGAAACCCTGCGCCTTTTGATGGGGTCATTAAGCCCGTTCACATTCAGAGTTACTATTGATAGATAGGAGTTTAGTGTCATCATATCTATTCAGTCCTTGTTTTTGTGGATTGTTCCACTGAACTTCTTCTTAAAGGGGAATTTTAAGAGTCCCCCTTAAAATTTCTTGCAGAGCTGGTTTGGAGGTTACATATTCTTTCAGTTCCTGCCTGTCTTGGAAGCTCTTTATCTCTCCTTCCATTTTGAATGAAAGCCTTGCGGGGTAAAGTATTCTTGGTTGCATGTTCTTTTCATTTAGGACCCTGAATATATCCTGCCAGCCCTTTCTGGCCTGCCAGGTCTCTGTGGAGAGGTCTGCTGTTACCCTAATATTCCTCCCCATAAAAGTCAGGGACTTTTTTTCTCTTGCTGCTTTAAGGATCTTCTCCTTATCTTTGGAATTTGCAAGCTTCACTATTAAATGTCGAGGTGTTGAACGGTTTTTGTTGATTTTAGGGGGGGATCTCTCTATTTCCTGGATCTGAATGCCTGTTTCCCTTCCCAGATTCGGAAAGTTTTCAGCTAGGATTTGTTCAAATACATATTCTGGCCCTCTGTCCCTTTCCGCGCCCTCGGGAACCCCAATTAAACGTAGGTTTTTCTTCCTCAGGCTATCATTTATTTCCCTTAATCTATCCTCATGGTCTTTTAATTGCTTGTCTCTTTTCCTCAGTTTCCCTCTTTGCCATCAACTTGTCTTCTATGTCACTCACTCGTTCTTCCACCTCGTCAAGCCTCGTCGTTAGGACTTCTAGCTTGGATTGCATCTCATTTAATTGATTTTTAATTTCTGCCTGATTAGATCTAAATTCTGCAGTCATGAAGTCTCTTGAGTCCTTTATGGTTTTTTCTAGAGCCACCAGTAGCTGTAAAATAGTGCTTCTGAATTGGCTTTCTGACATTGAATTGTAATCCATATTTTGTAACTCTGTGGGAGAGTGGGCTGTTTCTGATTCTTTTTTTTGAGGGGTTTTCCTTCTAGTCATTTTGCTCAGTGCAGAGTGGCCAAAAACAAGTTGTATTGGGAAAAGGAGAAAAAGAGAGAGAAGGAAAGAAAAGAGAAAAAGAAAAAAGAGAAAGAAGAAAAAAAATAGGGGAAAAAGAGAAGAAAAAGAAAGAAAAAGAAAGAAAGGAGAAAAAAGAAAAAAGGGGGTGTGGGGGAAGCAATCAGAAATCAAGAAGAAAGAGAGAAAAAAAAAGCACAAAACAAAACAAAACAAAACAAAAAAAAACAAAAACAAAAACAAAAAAACAAAAAACAAAAAAAACCACGGGGAGTATCTTCCGATTCTGTGTAGTTTAAGTCCCTTGACTTCCCTTGGAACTGGTCCGTCTCGCTGGTCTTCTGGGGGAGGGGCCTGCTGTGCTGATTCTCAGGTGTTGGCACTTGGGGGAGCTGCTCTGCCCCTGCCTGGTGCAGGGCTCGGTGGGGGTTGTTCACCCCGTGAGGCCCCGGGAGGAAGCCACAGTGGCGGGGGCAGCTCTGGGACCCTGGATCCAGCCCCCGCAGAAGATATTTGCAAATGACGTATCAGATAAAGGGCTAGTTTCCAAAATCTATAAAGAACTTATTAAACTCAACACCAAAGAAACAAACAATCCAATCATGAAATGGGCAAAAGACATGAAGAGAAATCTCACAGAGGAAGACATGGACATGGCCAACATGCACATGAGAAAATGCTCTGCATCACTTGCCATCAGGGAAATACAAATCAAAACCACAATGAGATACCACCTCACACCAGTGAGAATGGGGAAAATTAACAAGGCAGGAAACAACAAATGTTGGAGAGGATGCGGAGAAAAGGGAACCCTCTTACACTGTTGGTGGGAATGTGAACTGGTGCAGCCACTCTGGAAAACTGTGTGGAGGTTCCTCAAAGAGTTAAAAATAGACCTGCCCTACGACCCAGCAATTGCACTGTTGGGGATTTACCCCAAAGATTCAGATGCAATGAAACGTTGGGACACCTGCACCCCGATGTTTCTATCAGCAATGGCCACAATAGCCAAACTGTGGAAGGAGCCTCGGTGTCCATCGAAAGATGAATGGATAAAGAAGATGTGGTTTATGTATACAATGGAATATTCCTCAGCCATTAGAAACGACAAATACCCACCATTTGCTTCAACGTGGATGGAACTGGAGGGTATTATGCTGAGTGAAATAAGTCAATCGGAGAAGGACAAACAGTGTATGTTCTCATTCATTTGGGGAATATGAATAATAGTGAAAGGGAATATAAAGGAAGGGAAAAGAAATGTTGGGAAATATCAGGAAGGGAGACAGAACATAAAGACTCCTAACTCGGGGAAACGAACTAGGGGTGGTGGAAGGGGAGGAGGGCGGGTGTTGGAGGGGAATGGGTGACGGGCACTGAGGTGGACACTTGACGGGATGAGCACTGGGTGTTTTTCTGTATGTTGGTAAATTAAACACCAATAAAAGTTAATTAAAAAAAAAAAAAAATAAAGGAAGGGAAAAGAAATGTTGGGAAATATCAGGAAGGGAGACAGAACATAAAGACTCCTAACTCGGGGAAATGAACTAGGGGTGGTGGAAGGGGAGGAGAGCGGGTGTTGGAGGGGAATGGGTGACGGGCACTGAGGTGGACACTTGACGGGATGAGCACTGGGTGTTTTTCTGTATGTTGGTAAATTGAACACCAATAAAAATTAATTAAAAAAACAGAGGGAAGAAAAAGAGAAAGAAGAAGAAAGAAAGAAAAAAAGGGGTGGTGGAAGCAAACAGAAATCAAAAAGAAAAAAATATGGAGAGTACCCTCTTATTCTGTATACTGTAAGTCCCTCGACTTCCCCTGGAACTTTCCGTTGCTGCTCGGTCAATAATTTGTTTTTCCCCTCTCTTTCTAGCTGGTCTTCTGGGGAAGGGGCCTGTTGTACTGATTTTCAGGTGTTAGCAGTTGGGGGAGCTGCTCTTCCCCCTGCCTGGTGTAGGGCTCAGTGAGTAATGTTTATCCTGTTTATCTGGTGACGCCACTGTGAGGCTCAGTGGGGGTTGTTTACCCTGTAAGGCCCCAGGAGGAACAGCAACAGTGGCAGCGGCCAGGTCTGGAGCCCTGGATTCAGCTCCCTCAGTCGCTACAGAGCTCTCAGTCTGCAGTGTCCTGGATGATCCAGGGCAGGGCTGCTGATCTGTTCAGCTTGGGGCAGGAGTGTCCTTGCTGTCCTGTGCCCTCCTGGCCTCTATCTGTCCCTGGGGTAGGTTGGATCCTGGGCTGTGTCCCCAGCGCCCTGTGCTCTCAGGCCTGCACCTTTGGATTCATGCTCCCAGCCACACAGCCCCCTCTCCACGGATCCGCCACCTGAAACCCCTCCGAGCTGCTTCTGGAGTCACACAGCCCCCTCCGTGCAGAGCTTCTTCCTCTACCAGAGCCATCCCTGAGCTGCTCCCGGGTCCAGCCCTGTGTGCGCTGCAGCCCTTTAAGGTGCTTGGCACACTCTCCTGGGGTGCAGGTGTCTGTTAGTGTCCCAGGGAGCCTGTGGGCATCCCTGCTCTCCTGGGGTCGAGCTCCTTTCCAGCCTGGAAGATTGGTGAAGCTCCTGCTTCTCTGGGACGTGCTTTCCTTTCCTGGGGGCACTCTCCCCAGCCTTAGCGCAGCTCTTTGGGGGGCCCTTCCCCCTTGGATGCCTTTTGTTTCTTTATTTCTTTTTTTACCATCTTCCTACCTTCATAGAAGCACGAACTCTTCTGACTGTAGCATTCCAGCTGTTCTCTCTTTAATCTCAGGCCGAATTCATAGATTTTCAGGATAATTTGAAGGTTATCTAGGTTATTTAGTGGGGACAGGTGTCTTGGGGACCCTACTCTTGAGCCATCTTGCCTCTCCCTCTTCTCTCTTCTTTTTAACAAGGCTGGCTAATGCTTTATCTATCTCATTAATTCTTTCAAAGAACCGACTGCTGGTTTTGTTAATCTATTCCACAGTTCTTCTGGTCTCGATTTCATTGAGTTCTGCTCGAATCTTTATTAACTCTCTTCTTCTGCTGGGTGTAGGATCTTTGCTGTTTTTTTCCAGCTCCGTTAGGTGCAAGGGTAGCTTTTGTATTTGAGTTTTTTCCAGTTTTTGGATGGATGCTTGTATTGCGATGTATTTCCCCTCAGGACCTCTTTTGGTGTATCCCAAAGATTTTGAACGGTTGTATCTTCATTCTCATTAGTCTTCATGAATCTTTTTAAACTTCCCTAATTTTCTTGTTGACCCTTTCATCTTTTAGCAGGATGGTCCTTAACCTCCACGTGTTTGAAGTCCTTCCAAACTTCTTGGTATTTAGTTCTAGTTTCAAAGCATTATGGTCAGAAAATATGCAGGGGACAATCCCAATCCTTTCGTATCTGTTAAGACCTGATTTGTGACCCAGTATGTGGTCTATTATGGAGAAAGTTCCATGTGCACCCAGAAGAATGTGCATTCAGTTGTGTTTGGATGTAAAGTTCTGTAGATATCTATGAAATACATATGGTCCAGTGTATCATTTAAAGCTCTCGTTTCTTTGCAGATGTTGTGCTTAGAAGAGCTGTCATTTCCCAAAAGTGCTATATTCAAGTCACCAAGTATAAGTGTATTAATATCTAAGTTTGTCTTAACTTTGGTTATTAATTGATTGATATACTTGGCAGCTCCCACATTCGGGGCATAAGTATTCATGATTGTTAGGTCCCCTTGATGATAGATCCCTTAAGTATGATATAGTGTCCCTCTTCATTTCTTACTGCAGTCTTTGGGATAAACTTTAATTTACCTGATATAAGAATGGCAACCCTAGTTTTTTTGGGGACCATTTGAACGGTAAATGGTTCTCCAACTTTTTATTTTCAGGATCTAGGTGTCATTATGTCTATAATGAGTCTCTTGTAGACAGCAAATAGATGGGTCTGGCTTTTTTATCCAGTCTGAAACCCTGCGCCTTTTGATGGGGTCAATAAGCACATTCGCATTCAGAGTTACTATGGAAGGATATGAATTTAGTGTCTTCATGATACCTATTCAGTCCCTGTTTTTGTGGATTGATTCCAAGGACTTCCTCTTTCTTTTACAGAGTCCCCCTTAATATTTTCTTTCAGAGCCAGCTGGGTGGTCACATATTCTTTCAGTTTCTGCCTGTCTTGGAAGCTTCAATTCTGAATGAGAGCCCTGCTGGATAAAGTATTCTTGGTTGCCTGTTCTTCTCATTTAGGACCCTGAATATATCCTTCCAGCCCTTTCTGACCTGCCAGGTCTCTGTGGAGAGGTCTGCTGTTATCCTAATACTTCTTCCCATAAAGGTGACGGATCTCTTGTCTCTTGCTGCTTCAATGATCTTTCTTTATCTTTGGAATTTTCAGGTTTCACTATTAAATGTTCAGGTGTTGAGCAGTTTTTATTGATTTTCGGGGGGGGGGTCTCTCTATCTCCTGGATCTGAATGCCTGTGTCCCTTCCCAAGTTAGAGAAGTCCTCATCTATGATTTGTTCAAATACACTTTCTGGACTCTGTCCCTTTCGGCGTCCTTGGGAACCCGAATCAAACATAGATTTTCCCTTCTGAGGCTGTCATTTATTTCCCTTAACCTATCCTTATGATCTTTTGATTGTTTTTCTCTTTTTTCCTCAGCTTCCTTCCTTGCCATCAATTTGTCTTGTATGTCATGCACTCATTCTTTTACCTTGTTAAACCTTGTCATTAGGACCTCCTGCTTGGATTGTATCTCATTTAATTGATTTTTTAATTCGACCTGATTAGATCTATATTCTGCAGTAATGAAGTCTCTTGAATTCTTTATGCTTTTTTTCCAGGACCACGAGTAGCTTTGTAATTATGCTTCAGAAATGGCTTTCTGACATCGAGTTGTAATCCAAATTCTTTACCTCTGTGGGAAAGAGTATTGTTCATGATGCTTCCTTTCTTGGTGAGTTCTTTCTAGTTATTTTGCTCAGTGCAGAGTGGCTAAAAACTAGTTGTCCTTGTTAGAAGTGGAAACTCTTTTCTCTGTAGTGTTCCTCTGTAGGTGTTCTCTCTTTAAATCTCAGGCCCAATTCTAGGTTTTCAGGAAAATTTGAAAGTTATCTACAGAGAGAGGAGGGGCAAGATGGCAGAAGAGTAGGGTCCCCAAATCACCTGTCCCCACCAAATTACCTAGATAACCTTCAAATCATCCTGAAAATCTACCAATTCGGCCTGAGATTTAAAGAGAGAACAGCTGGAATGCTACAGTGAGAAGAGTTCATGCTTCTATCAAGGTAGGAAGATGGGGAAAAAGAATTAAAAAAACAAAATGCATCCAAGGGGGAGAGGCCCCTCAAGGAGCGGGGCTAAGGCCCAGGCGAGTGCCCCAGGGACAGGAAAGCACCATCTCAGAGAAGCAGGAGCTTCACCAATCTTCCTGGGCAGAAAGGCGCTCACAGGGAGTTAGAGCAGGACCCCAGGAGGGCGGGGATGCCCTGAGGATCACTGAGACACTAACAGACACTTGCGCCCCAGGAAGAGTGAGCCAAGCTCCCTAAAGGGCTACAGTGCTCACAGGAATTGACCCGGGAGCAGCTTGGACGGGCTCAGGCGGCAGCTCTGCACGTCAGAGGCGGCTCCAGCAGAAGAAGAGGCTCCGTGCGGAAGGGGCTGCGTGGCTCCGGGAGCAGCTCGGAGGGGCTTGGGCGGAGGCTCCGGGAAGAGGCGTCTGTGCGCCATGAGCTCGAATCCAACAGCACAGGCCTGGGAGCACCGGGCACCAGGACATAGCTCAGGTATCGGCCTCCCCCTTGGACAGGCAGAGGCTGGGATGGTCCAGGACCGCAAAGATGCTCCTGCCCCGAGCTGAGCAGATCGCCGGAACTGCCCCCAAACACGCAGGCCCCTGCAGACTGAGAGCTCTGTACTTACGGCGGGAGCTGACTCCAGGGCTCCAGAGCTGGCTGCCACCATATTGGTTTTTCCTCCTGGGGCCTCACGAGGTAAGCAACCCCCACTGCGCCCTGCACCAGGCAGGGGGCAGAACAGCTCCCCCAAGTGCTAACACCTGAAAATCAGCACAACAGGCCCCTCCCCCAGAAGACCAGCTAGACAGACCAGTTCCAGGGGAAGTCAAGGGACTTAAACTATACAGAATCAGAAGATACTCCCCCGTGTTTTTTTTTCTTGCTTTTTGATTTCTGTTTGCTTCCCACACCCTTTATTTCCCTTTCTTTCTTTTCTTTCTCTTTTTCTTTTCTTCTTTCCATTTTTCTTCCTTTTTTTCTTTTTTCTTATTCTCTTGTCTTTCCTTCTTTCTCTCTTCTCTTTTTCTCCTTTTCCCAATACAACTTGTTTTTGGCCACTCTGCACTGAGAAAAATGACTAGAAGGAAAACCTCACCCCAAAAGAAAGAATCATAAACAGTCCTCTCTTCCACAGAGTTACAAAATCTGGATTACAGTTCAATGTCAGAAAGCCAATTCAGAAGCACTATTATAAAGCTACTGGTGGCTCTAAAAAAAAGCATAAAGGACTCAAGAGACTTCATGACTGCAGAATTTAGATCCAAACAGACAGAAATTAAAAATCAATTGAATGAGATGCAATCCAAACTAGAAGTCCTAACGATGAGGGTTAACGAGGTGGAAGAACGAGTGAGTGACATAGAAGACAAGTTGATGGCACGGAGGGCACTGAGGAAAAAGAGACAAACAATTAAAAAATCATGAGGATAGATGAAGGGAAATAAATGTCAGCCTGAGGAAGAAAAACCTACATTTAATTGGGGTTCCCGAGGGTGCTGAAAGGGACAGAGGGCGAGAATATGTATTGGAACAAATCATAGCTGAAAACTTTCCTAATCTGGGAAGGGAAACAGGCATTCAGATCCAGGAAATAGAGAGATCTCTCCCTAAAATCAATAAAAACCGTTCAACACCTCGACATTTAATAGTGAAGCTTGCAAATTCCAAAAATAAAGAGAAGATCCTTACAGCAGCAAGAGGATGTGGTTTATGTATATAATGGAATATTACTCAGCCATTAGAAATAACAAATACCCACCATTTGCCTCAACGTGGATGGAACTGGAGGTTATTATGCTGAATGAAGTAAGTCAATCGGAGAAGGGCAAACAGTGTATGTTCTCATTCATTTGGGGAATATAAATAATAATGAAAAGGAATATAATGGAAGGGAGAAGAAATGTGTGGGAAATATCAGAAAGGGAGAAAGAACATAAAGGCTCCTAACTCTGGGAAATGAACAAGGGGTGGTGGAAAGGGAGGAGGGCGTGGGGTGGGGGTGACGGTGTGATGGGCACTGATGGGGACATGTGACAGGATGAGCACTGGGTGTTATTCTGTATGTTGGTAAATTGAACACCAATAAAAAATTAATTTATTAAAAAAAATAAAACAAAGCAGCAAGAGACAAGAAGTTCCTGACTTTTATGGGGAGGAGTGTTACGGTAACAGCAGACCTCTCCACAGAGACCCGGCAGGCCAGAAAGGGCTGACAGGATATATTCAGGGACCTAAATGAGAAGAACATGCAACCAAGAATACTTTATCCAGCAAGGCTCTCATTCAAAATGGAAGGAAAGATAAAGAGCTTTCAAGACAGGCAGGAACTGAAAGAATATGTGACCTCCAAATCAGTTCTGCAAGAAATTTTAAGGCGGACTCTTAAAATTCCCCATTAAGAAGAAGTCCAGTGGAACAATCCACAAAACAAGGACTGAATGGATATCAGGATGACACTAAACTCATATCTTTCAATAGTAACTCTGAACATGAACAGGCTTAAAGACCCCATCAAAAGGTGCAAAGTTTCAGACTGCATAAAAACAGAAAGACCCATCTATTTGCTGTCTACAAGAGACTCATTTTAGACAGAAGGACACCTACAGCCTGAAAATATAAGGTTGGAGAACCATGTACCATTCAAATGGTCCTCAAAAGAAAGCAGGGGTAGCCATCCTTATATCAGATAAAATAAAATTTACCCCGAAGAAGGAAGTGAGAGTTGAAGAGGAACACTATATGATACTAGAGGATCTATCCACAAGAGGACTTAACAATCCTCAATAGATATGCCCTGAATATGGGAGCTGCCAAATATTTAAACCAATTAATAACCAAAGTGAAGAAATACTTTGATAATAATACACTTATACTTGGTGACTTCAATCTAGCTCTTTCTACACTCAATGGGTCTTCGAAGCACAACATCTCCAAAGAAACGAGAGCTTTAAATGATACACGGGACCAGATGGATTTCACAGATATCTACAGAACTTTACATCCAAACTCAACTGAATACACATTCTTCTCAAGTGCACATGGAACTTTCTCCAGAATAGACCACATACTGGGTCACAAATCGGGTCTGAACTGATACCAAGAGATTGGGATTTTCCCCTGCATATTCTCAGACCATAATGGGGTCTTGAAATTAGAACTAAATCACAACAAGAAATTAGAAGGACCTCAAACACGTGGAGGTTAAGGACCATCCGGCTAAAAGATGAAAGGGTCAACCAGGAAATTAAGGAAGAATAAAAAAGATTCATGGAAACTAATGAGAATGAAGATACAACCATTTAAAATCTTTGGGATGCAGCAAAAGCAGTCCTAAGGGGGAAATGCTTCACAATACAAACATCCATTCAAAAACTGGAAAGAACTCAAATACAGAAACTAACTTTACACATAAAGCAGCTAGAGAAAAAAGAGCAAATAGATCCTACACCCAGCAGATGAAGTTAATTAATATTTGAGCAGAATTCAACGAAATCGAGACCAGAAGAATGGTGGAACAGATGAACAAAACCAGGAGTTGGTTCTTTGAAAGAATTAACAAGATTGATAAACCATTAGCCAGCCTTATTAAAAAGAAGAGAGAGAAGACTCAAATTAATAAAATCATTAATGAGAAGGGAGGGATCACTACCAACACCAAGGAAATACAAAGGATTTTAAAAACATATTATGAACAGCTCTACACCAATAAATTAGGCAATCTAGAAGAAATGCACGCATTCCTGGAAAGCCACAAACTACCAAAACTGAAACAGGAAGAAATAGAAAACATAAACAGGCCAATAACCAGGGAGGAAATTGAAGCAGTCACCAAAAACCTCCCAAGACACAAAAGTACAGGGCCAGATGGCTTCCCAGGGTAATCCTATCAAACGTTTAAAGAAGAAACCATATCTATTCTACTAAAGCTATTTGGAAAGATAGAAAGAGATGGAGTACTTACAAATTTGTTCTATGAGGACAGCGTCACCTTAATTCCCAAACCAGAAAAAGACCCCACCAAAAAGGAGAATTACAGACCAATATCACTGATGAACATGGATGCAAAAATTCTCAACAAGATACTAGCCAATAGTATCCAACAATACATTAAGAAAATTATTCACCATGACCAAGTAGGATTTATCCCTGGGGCACAAGGGTGGTTCAACACTCATAAAACAATCAATGTGATTCATCATGGCAGCAAGAGAAAAACCAAAAACCATATGATCCTCTCATTAGATGCAGAGAAAGCATTTGACAAATGACAGCATCCATTCCTGATCAAAACACTTCAGAGCGTTTCGGATAGAGGGAACACTCCTCAACATCGTAAAAGCCATCTACGAAAAGCCCACAGCAAATATCATTCTCAATGGGGAGCACTGGAAGCCTTTCCCATAAGATCAGGGACAAGACAGGGATGTCCACTCTCACCACTGCTATTCAACATAGTACTGGAAGTCCTCGCCTCAGCAATCAGACAACAAAAAGACATTAAAGGCATTCAAATTGGCAAGAGGAAGTCAAACTCTTCCTCTTCGCCGATGACATGATACTCTACATAGAAAACCCAAAAGCCTCCACCCCAAGATTGCTAGAACTCATACAGCAATTTGGTAGCATGGCAGGATACAAAATCAATGCCCAGAATTCAGTGGCATTTGTATACACTAACAATGAGACTAAAGAAAGAGAAATTAAGGAGTCAATCCCATTCACAATTGCACCAAAAAGCATAACATACCTAGGAGTAAACCTAACCAAAGAGGTAAAAGATCTATACCCTAAAAACTATAGAACACTTCTGAAAGAAATTGAGGAAGACACAAAGAGATGGAAAAATATTCCCTACTCACGGATTGGCAGAACTAATATTGTGAAAATGTCAATGTTATCCAGGACAACTGACACGTTTAATGCAATCCTATCAAAATACCATGGACTTTCTTCAGAAAGTTAGAACAAATTATTTTAAGATTTGTGTGGAATCAGAAAAGACCCCGAATAGCCAGGGGAATTCTATGAAAGAAAACCATAGCTGGGGGCCTCACAAAGCCAGATTTCAGGTTGTACTACAAAGCTGTGGTCATCAAGACAGTGTGGTCTTGGCACAAAAACAGACACATAGATCAAGGGAGCAGAATAGAGAACTCAGAAGTCGACCCTCAATTTTATGGTCAACTAATATTTGATAAAGGAGGAAAGACTATCCACTGGAAGAAAGACAGTCTCTTCAGTAAATGGTGCTGGAAAAATTGGACATCCACATGCAGAAGAAGGAAATTAGACCACTCTCTTTCACCATACACAAAGATAAACTCAAAATGAATGAAAGGTCTAAATGTGAGACAAGATTCCATCAAAATCCTAGAGGAGAACACAGGCAACACCCTTTTTGAACTCGGCCACAGTAACTTCTTGCAAGATGCATCCACGAAGGCAAAAGAAACAAAAGCAAAAATTAATGATTGGGACTTCATCAAGATAAGAATCTTTTGCACAGCAAAGGATACAGTCAACAAAACTCAAAGACAACCTACAGAATGGGAGAAGATATTTGCAAATGATGTATCAGATAAAGGGCTAGTGTCCAAATCTATAAAGAACTTATTAAACTCAACACCAAGGAAACAAAGAATCCAGTCATGAAATGGTCAAAAGACACGAAGAGAAATCTCACAGAGGAAGATAAGGACATGGCCAACATGCACATGAGAAAACGCTCTGCATCACTTGCCATCAGGGAAATACAAATCAAAACCACAATGAGATCCCACCTCACACCAGTGAGAATGGGGAAAATCAACAAGGCAGGAAACCACAAATCTTTGAGAGGATGTGGAGAAAAGGGAAGCCTCTTACACTGTTGGTGGGAATGTGAACTGGTGCAGCCACTCTGGAACACTGTGTGGAGGTTCCTCAAAGAGTTAAAAATAGACCTGCCCTACGACCCAGCAATTGCACTGTTGGGGATTTACCCCAAAGATACAGATGCAATGAAACGCCGGGACACCTGCACCCCGATGCAGCAACGTCCATAATAGCCAAACTGTGGAAGGAGCCTCGGTGTCCATTAAAAGATGAATGGATAAAGAAGCTGTGGTTTATGTATACAATGGAATATTATTCAGCCATTAGAAGTGACAAATACCCACCATTTCCTTCGATGTGGATGGAACTGGAGGGTATTATGCTGAGTGCAGTAAGTCAATCGGAGAAGGACAAACATTATGTGTTCTCATTCATTTGGGGAATATAATAATAGTGAAAGGGAATACAAGGGACAGGAGAAGAAATGTGTGGGAAATATCAGAAAGGGAGACAGAACATAAAGACTCCTGACTCTGGGAAACAAAGTAGGGGTGGTGGAAGGGGAGGAGGGCAGGGGGTGGGGGTGACTGTGTGACGGGCACTGAGGGGGGCACTTGACGGGATGAGCACTGGGTGTTATTCTGTATGTTGGTCAATTGAACACCAATAAAAATAAATTTATTTTTTTAAAAAGAGCCCCATATCAGAATGTATACATAACTTGAGAATTTCCTCCCCCCCTCCCAGAGGTCCCCTAGATATGCCCATAAAACTAAGCTGGAACACACCTCGGGGTCCAAATCCCTACTCCGCTGTGTCGGGTATACTTGGACCCAAGCTCAAGCTTGTTAATAAACCCTCGTGTACTTGAATTCTTGTTGGCTCCTCAGTGTTTTCTCAGATTCACAATCTTGGGCACAACATTTGTGGGCTTTTCTGGGATCCAAGAGACCTCCAGGACCCCATCCGGAGGGTTTCACCCCTGGTGAGTGCACTCTACTTTTTCCACCTTTTCTGCGCACATTTTCTGAGAGCTCTATACTGTATTTTTACCTGTAGGAATTCCAATCTGTATTAAGTCGAGAATGGCTTAGGTGGACACACTGGCAGGCCATCGACCAGGGGTCTTGGGGAGACGTCTCTTGCCCCCGCCTGGAGGATGGAGTCCTCATCTGTAAGGAGGACAGGTGTCCTCATCTGTAAGGAGGGATGACTGTCAGCCCTTCGGTTACTTTTCTGTTTTGTCTCTGCGGCCACATTGGAATGTTTGTCTGTGTTATTGGGTCTTTGTTAATTTTCTTACTGTCTGTGTCTTAGCATGGATTGGGGACATAATGGGGCAGACACAAACCACTCCCTTGTTTCTGATGCTCTACCATTTCTTGGACATTAGAGAAAGAGCTCATAATCTGAGCACAGACATAATGGAGAGAGAGATTTCAAATTTATTGCATATCAGAATGGGCAACCTTTGATGCAGGATGGCCCCGAGAAGGAACTTTCCACTTACTTATTATCTTACAGGTTAAGGCTGTGATCTTCAGGGACAAATCAGATGACTACTCTGACCAGGTGTCCCACATCTTGGTCTGGCAGGACATGATTGAGAATCCCCCTCATTGGCTAAAACCATTTTTATACCCCCAAAGCAGGACCTACCAAGATTCTAGCCCTGCAAAAAGCCGAGAAGGAAACCGACTCTATGATCCAAGTGCCCCTTAATCCGGTCTTGCAGGATTCCTCCCCAGAGGACCTGATCCTCCCACGACTCTACCAGGCACCCCTCCCCCTTCCACCCCTCATTGGAGGCACTGGGGCCTGAAGAGGGGGCACCACCCCTCCCTGACAAGGGAGTTCCTATGCATGGGCCAGCAGCTAGGACAAGTGGATGGACCAACCAGGCAGCCCCACCTCCAAATCCGGGCCAGCCGACTCCACCACCCTTCCCCTCTGCACCATGGGGCCCCCCAATGAGACTGGCAGACAGCTAATGTTATATTGGCCATTCTCCACCAGTGACTTATATAATTGGAAAACCCAAAATGCAAAGTTCTCTGATAATCCGAGAAATCTAATCGGGCTTTTAGATACTGTTCTCTTTACCCATCAGCCTACTTGGGATGACTGCCAACAGCTCTTGCAGGTCCTCTTCACCACCGAAGAGAGAACGAATTCAGGTGGAAGCCTGGAAGTCTGTCCTGGGAGAGGACAGACAGCCGACACAAAACCCAGACCTCATAAACGCTGCCTTCCCCTTATCCTGCCCTACCTGGGACTACAACTCAGATGAAGGTAAGGAGAGACTTTGGGTCTACCATCAGACTCTAATGGCAGGTCTCAAGGCTGCCGCCCACAAGCCTACCAATCTGGCCAAGGTATGTGATGTAAGACAGGGTAAGGATGAGAGTCCAGCAGCCTTCTTAGGATCATAGAGGCTTTTAGGCAGTACACCCCTATGAACCCAGAAGCCCCAGAAGCAAAGGCCACAATTATCATGGCTTTTGTTAACCAGGCCGCTCCAGACATTAAAAAGAAATTGCAAAGTGTAGAGAGACTAGGAGAAAAGAGCTTGCAGCACTTAGTAATAGTAGCAGAGTCTATAATAATAGAGAAAGTCTGGAAGAGCAACAAACCAAACTAAGTGACCAGCAGACCTGAAACCTGGCCAAGATCCTGCTAGCCACAACCATGGATGACCCACAGGAAAGATGGAGGCACCTCAAGAAGCTGGCTTCAGGGACAGGTAGGGAGGATGGCCCTTGTCCCCGTTGGAAGTGCCCTAAGCTGAACAAAAACCAATGTACTTTTTGCAAAGAAAAGGGCCACGGGGTGAAAGACTGCCCTAACTAAAGATCTAAGGCCCCTGCCAAGATCTTGGAGATGGAGGACCTGGACGATTAGGGAAGTTGGGGTTCAGCACCCCTCCCTGAGCCCAAGGTAACTCTTAGAGTGGAGGGGCAACCTGTTGAATTCCTAGTGGACACTGGGGCACAACATTCAGTTTTATTACAACCTCAAGGGAAATTGGCAAACAAGATTTCATGGGTGCAAGGGGCCATGGGCACCAAACAGTACTCATGGTCCATCCAAAGAACTATAGATCTCAGCATGGGCTGGGTATCCCACTGCCTCATAGTCATCCCTGAGTGCCCCTACCCGTTGTTAGGTCAGGATTTGCTCACCAAGATGGGGGCACAAGTTCACTTTGGGCACAAATTGCCCGAAGCAGCAAAAATCATAAACAAGGAGGGGCACCCTATTCAGGTGCTTGTCCTGAGTTTAGAAGATGAATATCATCTCCACCAAATGCCCTCAGCCCCAATTACTAACATTGACTGTTGGCTGCGGGAATTTCCCCAAGCATGGGCAGAAACTGGGGGAATTGGGCTGGCCCAGCACTGACCAGCCATATACATAGAACTAAAGCTGGGGGCAGACCCTGTCAGGGTCCGCCAATACCCCATGCCTCTCATAGCACATACAGGAATCACACCCCACATATGGCGACTACTGGATTCGGGCATATTGAGGTCTTACCAATTGACATGGAACACTCCCTTGCTGCTGGTTCAGAAACCGCACTCTAATGATTACAGGCCAGTCCAGGACTTAAGGGAAGGCAACGGGCGAGTAGAGGATATGCACCCTACAGTCCCAAACCCATACACCCTCCTCTCCACCCTGTCTCCATACAAAACTTGGTATACGGTATTAGATTTAAAAGATGCCTTTTTCAGCCTGCCTTTAGCACCCAAGAGCCAAGACCTCTTCACCTTTGAATGGACGGACCCTGAGAAAGGCATCAATGGCCAGCTCACCTGGACTAAACTACCACAAGGATTCAAAAATTCACTGACCATCTTAGATGAGGCCTTACACGAAGACTTTGGTGAGTTCTGTTCCAAGCACCCTCATTTGACCTTATTGCAATATGTAGATGATATCCTGTTGGCGGCAGAGGACCAGGACACATGCCTGCGAGGCACCGGGGACTTGCTCCAGACAATAGTGGCTCTAGGCTCTAGGATACTGGGCCTCAGCTAACAAAAAGCCCAGATCTGCAGATCAGAGGTGAGCTACCTTGGGTACGAATTAAAGGATGGACAAAGATGGTTGATGGATGCATGGAAGGAAACCGTCCTAAAGATCCCACAGCCACAAAGTCTCTGCCAGGTACGTGAATTCCTGGGATCAGCAGGGTTCTGTTGATTATGGATTCTGGGTTTTGTAGAGATGGCCATACCCCTCTATGAGACCACCAGGCACCAGCAAAATTTTGAATGGACAGAGGCCATGAACAGAGCCTTTAATGACCTTAAATAAGCCTTGCTGTCTGCCCCGGCTCTTGGGTTGCCCGACCTAGCCAAGCCCTTCTATCTGTATGTAGACAAGAAAGACGGGGTGGTAAAAGGAGTCCTTGACCAGTACATAGGTCCCTGGAAGAGACCCATAGCCCATCTCTCCATAAAGCTAGACACAGTTCCCCCTGGATGGCCCCCATGCTTAAAAATTATTGATGTGGTGGCCACTATGGTCAAGGATGCAGACAAGATGGCCATGGGGCAAGAACTTCATGTTAACACCCCACATGGTATTGAAGGGGTACTCAAACAGCCGCCAGACCACTGGATCAGCAATGTCTGTCTGAACCATTATCAGAGCCTACTGCTAAGCCCCACCAGAATTTTATTTAAGCCACCAACAACCTTGAATCTGGTGACGCTACTCCCTAACCCAGACTGAGAACCCCCTCTGCATGACTGTCAAGAAATTTTGGCACAGGCGCAGGGAATCAGAGCTGACTTCCAGGACCAGCCACTGCCAAATGTGGACACCATCTGTACGTGGACAGCAGCAGTTTTGTCCAAGAGGGAATCAGATATGCAGGGGCAGCCATAACCATGGAAATGGAGACCATCTGGGCAGAGCCATTGGCAGCCGGAATGTCAGCTCAATGGGCAGAACTGATTACACTGGCCAAGGCACTGACCATGGGAGAAGGTAAACGAATAAGCATCTACACCAACAGCAGGTACGCCTTTGCCACCACTCACATCCACTGAGCCCTTTACAGAGAGAGAGAGGGCTTCTGACAGCAGAAGTAAAGACTATTAAAAACAAAACAGAGATCCTTGAACTCCTGAGGGCCCTCTGGCTGCCCAAGGCAATAGCTGTCATCCATTGTCCGGGACACCAAAAGATAGACACACCAGTAGCTGGAGGAAACTGGCTAGCCGATTCAAAAGCAAAGGAGGCAGCCCTTTCGGTGACCCAGGTCTTAACAATCATGCTACCTGATCCGGGGGCACTGACCCTGCCAGACACCCCCAATTATACTGATGCTGATTTACACTGGATCAAACGCTTGCCTATGACCCAGTGCTTATGTGGCTGGTGGAGGGCCACAGACTCCAGCATCATCCTGCCAGAGGAACTAGGATAATGAGTCCTATCCAAAATGCATCAGAGTACTCATATGGGAACAAGGAAGATGGAAGACCTCATACGACATGCAAATATCACTATTAAAGAGTCTTGAGCAAAGATCGAGCAGACTGTCGCAAGCTGCCACGCATGCCAGTTAACTAATGCCACCACCCATGGATCTAACCCAGGCACCTGGCTCCAAGGGGACCACCCAGGAGCCTATTGGGAAGTGGACTTCACTGAGGTAAAACTTGTAAAATATGGATACAGGTATTTACTAGTGTTTGTAGATACTTTTTCAGGATGGACAGAGGCATTCCCCCCAAACATGAAACAGCACAGACCGCAACCAAGAAACTGCTGGAAGACATCTTACTGAGGTATGGTTTTCCCGTTAAGATTGGATCAGACAACGGACCAGGATTTATCTCTAAGGTAACATAGGGAGTGGCACTAGTACTTGGGGGCAGATTGGAAATTACATGTGCATATAGGCCCCAAAGCTCAGGACAGGTAGAGAGGATGAACAGAACATTAAAGGAGACCTTAACTAAATTAGCCCTGGAGACTGGCAGGGACTGGGTGACTCTCTTCTCCTTCACCCTATATAGGGTGAGGAGTTCCCCATATAAGATGGGACTGACTCCCTACGAGATCATGTTCAGTCTTCCTCCACCTATTATCCCCAATTCAAAACCTGGGGTGCTTTCTGGATTTGATGATCAACAACTTTTCTCCCTCCAAATGTTACAACGAACCCATGAGCAGGTGTGGCCTAAGCTGAGGGCCCTCTATGAGACTGGGCCACCCCCGGACTCCCATCGATATTGGCCGGGTGACTGGGTGTACGTGCAGAGATACCAACACCAGACACTTCAACCTCCCTGAAAGGGACCCTACATCGTGATCCTGACCACCCCCACTGCTATCAAGGTCAATGGGATTACTCCCTGGGTCCACTACACCCATGTCCGGCCAGCTGACCCACACGCCATTCTCAAGGGCTTTGTTCCAGAATGGAAAAGCCAACCAGACAAGGACAATCCCCTAAAGCTAAGACAGCACTGTTCTCATTTATTTCCCACCTCTAAGACTCCCTAGTCTGAGGTTGTCCTTAAAAATAGAAGATTAGACTTAGTCTTCTTACAACAAAGGGGGGTGGTTATGTGCTGCCTTAAACATAGGATGTTGCAAAAAAAAAAAAAAACATAGGATGTTGCTTCTTCACTGGGACATAAATGGGAATGAGAAGAGCAACAAGGTTGGTTCAAATCCTGGTTCAATCATTCCCCCTGGCTCACCCTGAGAGCAACCTAGACCCACGATTCAGTCCTTCCTTAGGTTCCTCTGAGAGGGAGAAATGTGGAGGCCAAGAAAATTAAGGCCATTCCACCTTAAGTTCAGTGTTAGCATAAGTATAGCCATCTCAGGCCCCTGTGATTAACAACTGAACTTTACCTTACTTCAGTTACAGGAAGAAACAGCTTAACACCCTAGAAAGCCCCATATTAGAATGAGAACAGAACTCACCACCCATGGCAAAAAGTCCCATATCAGAATGAGAACAGAGCTTAATGCCTTTGAAAGCCCCATATCAGAATGTAAACAGAACTTGAGAAATTCCTCCCCCCCCTCCTAGAGGTCCCCTAGACCAGCCCATAAAACTAAGCTGGAACCCACCTCAGGATCCAAGTCCCTACTCCGCTGTGTCGGGTATACTTGAACCCAAGCTTGAGCTTGTTAATAAACCCTCGTGTACTTGCATGGGTGTTGGCTCCTCGGTGGTTTCTCAGGTTCACAATCTTGGGCACAACAATCCTTACCAAATTCCTTACTGAATCCTGAAAAGACTACTAGAGAAAGTTGTCCTTCAGAGTAGGATCTCACCACCTCACAAAGTAGAGCCTGTGCCATTTACCAAATAGAATGCTCTCTGTTCACACCTGATGAGTCTGCTGCTATGTCACATTACACCACACAGCTCACAAACAAATGCCCTTTGTGACCCTTTGCCAAGCCTAGAGAAATTAATAAATCAATAAAGATGGGAAAGTTGTCACTACAACTTTAAACATTTGATAGAATCCCCCTGGGTGGCCCGAATCAGGGAAGTTGCGCTGGTGTTGGGGAGTGTGGGGTTTTTTAAGCCTTATTGGTTCCAGGTCCGGATCCGGGTGGGTCCCTTGCCAAATTAGGCAAGGGAACACCATGTCCTTAGGTGATTGGCTGGGGGTGGGGATAGTACAGATGATTGGGGTGGTCCCTGGTTGGAAAGTCCTAGATGGAAAGTTTCAGTTTCCCATTTAGGCTTTGATTTACTGGAGATGATGTGGTGGTCATGGCTGCTTTGGTGAGAAGATCAGCCATTTTGACCCAATTTGAGATGTCCGCCATTTTGAGTGCCCCTGTCTCTCAGCCAGCCCAACTTTCTGACCTTTTGTTCTATTTATATAGAATATATATATATATATATATATATATATATATTTATTTATTTATTTATTTATTTATTTATTTATATATAATATAAATGGTGTGAGGGGCATCGACTCCATTCTGGCTACTTCCTGCTGACAGTTGGGCATCATTATAGGGGTAGTCATTATAGGGGTAGTTGGAGGTTGGTAGTCGGAGGTGGGCAGGCGAGAGTAGGGCTGTAGGAGGAGCAGATTTACTGAAACTCATGTCATCTCTCAAAGGCGTTCTTGTAGGCATCTAACAAGGCAAGGAGCAACAGATATTAGTAACAAGATTAAGCACAGGGGTCCTGCTAGTGGGAGGAGCCAAGTTACCCAAGTGCAGGGGTGTAGACCCCATAGGTGGGAATCCTGGCGTCTCGACTGTATCCAGTCTCTGAGTTCATGAATTTTGGAGGTGACTATGCCCAACTGGTTAACATAATAGCAACATTCTTCATTTAAGTAGAGGCAAGTCCCCCCTTTTTCTGCTGTTAGGAGGTCTAAGGCTCATCTGTTTTGTAGGGCGATGGCTGCAAGGCTGGTAATCTGCATCTGCAGGGCAGCAAGGGAATCAGCGATCTGTTCCATGTCATCATTAAATGGCTGGGAAAGCTTGTAATAAAAGTTTATTGAAGTTCTGAGACCTGCCGCTCCAGTGGCAACACCTGTGGTCAGGCCTGCTCCAATAAGTGGTCAGAGTTTTTCCCTGGTAACATTGCTGGGGTCTGAAAGTATAGGATTGGAAATAGCAGCTACTTCCTGTGCCATGCATGCATTGGCTACAATCGGCTGCCCCAGTTAAGGGGGTAAAAGGGTCAGAAGGAGGAGGTTGGCATGAAAGCCATATCTTAGTAGGCCCCAGAGGTTGGGCTGTCCACTCATCTTGAGAGGGAGCTTGTTTTAGTTTAGATAGGTGGACCTATCTAAAGGTGGACCTATGGGTGGATCCCAGCATACCTGAGAATAGAAATCTCACAGAATATTTTGTGGCCGTGGATGTGAATAACATGTTACATCTGTATGCCAGCATGCTGTACGAACGCCGGATTCTCATCGTCTGCAGCAAACTCAGCACTTTGACTGCTTGCATCCATGGGTCTGCCGCGATGCTCTACCCCATGTTCTGGCAGCACGTGTACATCCCTGTCCTGCCTCCACACCTGTTGGACTACTGCTGTGCTCCCATGCCCTACCTCATAGGAATCCATTTAAGTTTAATGGAGGAAGTGCTACTTCTCTTCTTCTGTTCCCTTCATTTCACGTCGACGAGGACCACCTGCTTCTTCACTAACTGTTGCACACTGTGCTATTGTGCTTACGAAAATGAAACAAGTTGGTTATCGAAAAACCTGTTTGTTTGACATTGAGAATCTTGATCAAAATAGACCACAGAAATCTGCTCAAATTTCTAATTTGACAGGACGGCCATGTGGCTCCTACATTCTGTTAACAGTTCCTCCTTGTCATCACCCAGCCCTGAGCACATACAGTACACAGTTTATGGACTATCTTGGATGGTGTATTTAGATCAGATTGAAGAGATTTCTTCTGTGTTTTACCTTTGTTTGTGAAGTTTAGGGGTGTATTCAAAGCTCCTATGTGAAAAATTAAAAGTGAATACTTTCAAAAAAAAAAAAAAAGGGGTATCCTAAAAGTTTTGCTGCAGTTGGAGTAGTAAGGATTGCTATGGGGCATGTCCACCTGGGTTATAGAGTATTAGGGTGTAATTATTTTAGTAAAACACTATCTCTGGGGGACAGATCCTGTAACGTGTCAGGGGTTGGGACCTCTGGAACAGTAATGACAGAATTGGCATGGGCTCGGAGAAGGGGCTCTCAAGAGAGTCAGGTAAGGTAGATAGGAGAGGAGGGGGGTGGTGATGAGGGAAGGTTATGAGTAAGTAGAAAGTGTCGCCCATACAGTAATTCAAAAGGGCTAAGTCCCGAGGGTCCCCTTGGGGTTGCCCTAAGCCTGGTTAGGGCAAGGTGGAGGAGGGAAGGCCATGACAAGCTTGTCTCAAGGGTTAATTTGGTAAGCTGTTCCTTGAAAAGGCCATTGGCCCTATCTACCTTACCCGAGGACTGGAGATGGTAGGGTACATGCAGTTTCCAGGAGATGTTGAGACTTTCAGAGACCTGCTCAGTGATGCTGGATGTGAAAGCCGGCCCATTATCTGACTGTAAGGTTCGAGGGAGAAAAATCTGGGAGTAATGTGTTCAATAAGTATTTCAGCAACATCAGCAGTCTCTCACGCAGTGGGGAAAGCTTCGATCCAACCAGTAAAGGTAACCACTAAAGTTAATACATATTGGAAGGCTTTATGATGGGGCATATGAGTGAAGTCAAGTTGCCAGTCCTTGCCCAGTTGGTGTCCCCTCAGTTGGTGGTTGGGCCCCGGTTGACAGATCCCTCCTTGTGAGTTAACAGAGTAGCATGTTTTACATGCATGGTGGACAGTCTCGATAGCCCTACGGAGATGAGGGTGATATAAAATGGGTTACAGGGAGTGATATAAAGCCTTAGGTCCTATGTGTAGAGACATGGATTTCAGTAAGTAGGGTATGGAGGAGTTTGTTTGGGAGGGCAATTTTTTTCCTGGAGAAAGATCCATCCCTTATCTCCAGGTTTCCCCCCATTTGTTTGAGGATGTTAAGTTCCTCATCTGTATATGAGGGGTGTGAGGTGTATTCAGGAACAGGGAGGGGCTGGGGAAGTTTCTTTAGCCATTTGTTTTGCCACAGTGTCGGCTTTGTTGTTCCCTCAAGAAACAAGGTCCTGGGATATCCGATGTCCTTGGCAATGTATAATGGCCACTTTGGTAGGGAAGTCGAGGTCCTGCCCAAAGAGGTGGGGGCTATCTCGAAAACCCTGAGGGAGGACCATCCACATAAGCTGCCCCAAGATGTGTGTGTCTGGGTCCTCCCAGGTAAAAGTGAAGAGAAAGTAGGAATCGGGGTGTAAGGGGACAGTGAAGAAGGCATCCTTCAGGTCTAGGATGGAAAAATGAGTGGTGTTGGGTGGGACTTTGGAAAGAATAGTATACGAGTTGGGCACTACCAGGTGAAGGGGTATAATGGCCTCATTGATGAGTCTTAGGTCCTGAACGAGGTGATATGCCCCAGTGGGCTTCCTTATGGGGAGGATAGGGGTATTACAGGGCAAGCTGATAGGTATAAGGAGCCCCTGTTGTTTGAGGCAGTCTATGATGGGCTTTAATCCTTGTCTCCTTGTCAGTGTGTCAGGAAAATGGTGAACTGAGGATGGGCTGGATACATAGATTGGTCTTTGAGTCTGATTTTTTATAGGTTGATGGTGGGATGCCACAACTGGCTTGGAGGTATCCCAGACCTGGGGATCAACAAACAGAAGGCGGGAAGGGGGTGTAAGTGATTCAGATGCCAGAAGGGAAAGAATTAGGTGGCTAGAGTGGTGGGAGAGGGGGAGAGCCATATAGTGGCCTTTAGTTTATGGAGAATGTCCCTTCCAAGAAGGGGAACTGGGCAAGAGGGAATGATAAGGAAAGAGTGAGCAAAAGGGAACCCGTCCAAGCTACAAGTGAGGGGCAGGGTTCACCTAGGACTGGTGGAGGTGCCATCAATTCCCATCACCATCACTGGGGAGGGTTGATTAGGTCCTGAGTAGGAGGACAGGACAGAATAGGCCCCCCGTGTCCAGCAAGAAGGATATGGACTTACCCACTACCTGGAGCATACTCCTGGGCTTGGTGTGGGTGAGTGGGGTGTCTGAGTCTGGGTGCCGTCAGTCGTCCTCCACACCCAGAGTTGGAAAGCCGGACTCACCGTTTCAGGGTCTCCTCCATGTGGAGGCACCAAGGATGCCCCAAGTCTGGGACAGTCAGACTTCCAGTGGCTCATCATCTTACACTGAGGGCATGCCCGGGTGGGCTCATTTGGATTAGGACAGTGACAGGCCCAGTGTCCCTCGGTCCCACATTTGAAACAGACTCCCAGAGGGGCATGACTGTTTCCTCCTTTTTTCTGATCCCCAGAGTTTTCTGGCCTCAGGGCAGCAACCAAGACTTGGGTTTGTAATTGGACTTTCTGTTGGAGTCTGGATTGCAGTTTCTGCTCGGCAGCCTCCTCCCAGGTGTTAAAAATTTTAAAGGTCATTTTCACCAGGTCTGAGATGGGAGTTTGAGGATCCTCCTCCACGTTTTTAAGTTTTTTTATGTCTGGCACCGACTGGGAAATAAAATGGGTCTCCAGCACAGTTGTCCCCACTGGGGGAGCTGGGTCTAAATGAGTATACTGAGTTAAGGCTTCCGTAAGTCTATTTAAGAACATGGTGCAGTTCTCATCGGGGTTCTGAACAATTTCTCGCAGTTTGTTATAATTGACCGCCTTGTTTGAGGACGCTCTTGTACCCACCAGGAGGCATTGCACCATGTGGTCATGGCGTCAGTGGCCCTCCTGGCCGGCCTGATAATCCCACCCGGGATCCACCCCAGGACCATCTGGGTGCCCACAGGCATCGTGGTGGCCATGAGATGGGCCTGGTCGGCGTGTTCCCACCATGGCCTGAATGTGCTCTCTCTCTTCAGGAGTGAGAGTCGTGGTCTGGACCACATGGAGGTAATGCCATGTGAGGTCATGGGCCTGAGCTAAATACTGAAATTCTTTAGTATAGTTATCTGGGCTGGCAATAAAAGAGCCCAGCCATTTTCCAATCAGAGAGAGATCTTGTAAAGAAAAAGGAACGTGAACGCAGACGACTCCCTCAACCCCCGCCACCTCCCGCAAGGGACAGACAAGGTCCCTCGGTGTTTGCTGAGATCCAGTATGGGCAGTGACTGGAGGGGAAGTTGGAGGAGATGGGGGAGCCAGAGGGAAGGGAGTAGGAGGGACAAGGTTAGGTTTAGAGTAAGGGGAGGGTGGATGAGCCAATGGTCCCAAGCGGGTGAGAGGATGTGTGGTTTTCAAGTGTTTTGGAAAGGGGAGAAGGGGAGTAGGAGTTGAGATCATTGGAATTGGTAGAAGGTATGTTAGGAGGTGCTGAACGGGCAAGCAGGACTTGAGTAGTTGAACAGTGAGAGCAGAGGGATGGACGAGAGCGCAGATCCCAAAAAGCTTATACATAAGGAACCTCGAGCCATTTGCCTTGGCATCTGCAAAGGTCATCAAGATCCATAAGAATTTGGTAATTGAAAGTACCCTCAGGAGGCCATTGAGACTGATTGTCTAACTGGTATTGAGGCCAGGCTACAGTACAGTAATGGATAAGGCATTGTTTCCTCAGGTCATGGAAATATCCCAAGACTTTAAAGTTAGCCAGCAGGCAGCCCAATGGGGTTTTGGGGTCAAATTTGGATCGGGCAGTTCCCATGATTCCTGCCGGGTAACCCAGAGACTGAAAACAGGTGTCCCCATTTGCAGCTCAGGGTCACGGACAGAAACGGAGGTCACCGTGAGAATGAGGACATCTTCCGATCCCCAGGGACCAGCGGAGAGCCACCTGGTGGCTTGGTGGAGGTGCCCTGGTGCGGCTGCAGCTTCAGACAGGACCACCCAGATGGGGGCACAGAATCAGGGAACTTACCCAACGTTTCCAGGCTCTGGGTTCAGTTAAGGTACTGGTGGTGAGAGGAGAGAGACTCCCCAACACGGTAGGGCCTTGATCTCCTCCTGGGTTTCAGCTGAGGTCCTGGTGGCGAGAGGAGAGAGGCCCCCTCCTGGAGCAAGGCCTGAATCTCCTCCTGGGTTTTGGCACCAAATATTAGGTTTTTTCCAAAATGAATGATGGAGAAATAAAAAACAAAACAAAACAGCAGAGCCAGGCAGTAGGTTCGAGAGGGCTTTTAATGGGGAGCACCCCTAGGCCAGGTTCCTTGACTTGGAGAGGTGGCCCGAGTCAGGGAAGTCGTTCAGGGGTTGGGGAGTGCGGGGGTTTTCAAGCCTTATTCATTCTGGGTCTGGTACCGAGTGGGTCCCTTGCCAAATTAGGCAAGGGAGCACCGTGTCCCTAGGTGATTGGCTGGGGGTGGGATAGTAAAGATGATGGGGGGTGGTCCCTGGATGGAAAGTCCTAGATGGAAAGTTCGGTTTCTCATCTAGGCTTCAATTTACTGGAGATGATGTGGTGGTCATGGCTGCTTTGGCGGGAAGATCAGCCATTTTGACCCAATTTGAGATGTCCATCATTTTAAGTGCCCCTGTCTCTCAGCCAGCCCAACATTGAGGAGACATCCAGAACCACTGAAAGGTCATGCTCTGTGCACAAAAGAAAACAATCAAGAGAACTACCCACACAGCTTAGTCCTGCATGGAGCATTGTGACCTGCCTATACTCTGCCTCATGGGGGTGGGGGATCCTGGGAAGGCATTCCACCCTGGAAAAAAGTCGCATGACCCAGAAACTTCACACTTTCTCATACAGCATCTCCGGATTCTCATCATAAGCTATGAACTATGCCAGGAGCTATAATGGAATGACCAAAAATCAGAAAAAGAAACAACACTTGCCATCAGGGAAATACAAATCAAAACCACAATGAGATACCACCTCACACCAGTGAGAATGGGGGAAATTAACAAAGTAGGAAACCAAAAATGTTGGAGAGGATGTGGAGAAAGGAGAACCCTCCTGCACTGTTGGTGGGAATGTGAACTGAGGCAGGCACTCTGGAAAACTGTGTGGAAGTTCCTCAAAGAGCTAAAAATAGATCTGCCCTACCACCCAGCAATTGCACTGTTGGGGATTTACCCCAAAGATACACATGCAATGAAATGCCAGGACACCTGCACCCCGATGTTTATAGCAGCAATGTCCACAATAGCCAAACTGTGGAAGGAGCCTCGGTGTCCATCGAAAGATGATGGATAAAGAAGATGTGGTCTATGTATACAATGTAATATTCCTCAGCCATCAGAAAGGACGAATACCCACCATTTGCTTCAATGTGGATGGAACTGGAGGTAATTATGCTGAATGAAATGAGTCAATTGGAGAAGCACAAAAATTATATGTTCTCATTGATTTGGGGAATATAAATAATAGTGAAAGGGAATAGAATGGAAGGGAGAAGAAATGGGTAAGAAATATCAGAAAGGGAGATAGAACATGAAGACTCCTAACTCTGGGAAATGAACTAGGGGTGGTGGAAGGGGAGGAGGGCGGGGGGTGGGGGTGACTGGGTGGTGGGCACTGAGGAGGGAACTTGAAGGGATGAGCACTGGGTGTTATTCTGTATGTTGGCAAATTGAACACCAATAAAAAATAAATTTATTGTTAAAAAAAGAAAAAAAAGAAATGACACATACCCACCATTTGCTTCAACGTGAATGGAACTGGAGGGTATTATGCTGAGTGAAATAAGTCAATCAGAGAAGGACAAACATTATATGGTCTCATTCATTTGGGGAATATAAAAAATAGTGAAAGGGAGTAAAGGGGAAAGGAGAAAAAATGAGTGGGAAATATAAGAAAGGGAGACAGAACATGAGAGATTCCTAACTGGGTAACGAACAAGGGGTAGTGGAAAGAGAGGTGGGCGGGGGGTGGGGATGAATGGGTGATGGGCACTGATGTGGGAACTTGACGGAATGAGCACTGGGTGTTATTCTATATGTTGAAAAATTGAACACCAATGAAAAATAAATTTATAATAAAAAAATAAAATAAACACTACACACACACACACACACACACACAAAGAAGACAGGGATTCCTTTTTTTTAATTTTTTTAAATTTATTTATGATAGTCACAGAGAGAGAGAGAGAGGCAGAGACACAGGCGGAGGAAGAAGCAGGCTCCATGCACCGGGAGCCTGATGTGGGACTCGATCCTGGGTCTCCAGGATCGCGCCCTGGGCCAAAGGCAGGCGCCAAACCGCTGCGCCACCCAGGGATCCCCAAGACAGGGATTCCTATGTGATGAAGACTTATCACCAAACAGTGTATTTGAAGTGCAGATGAGCCTTAAGAACATAGGAAGGGACCTTGACAGAGAGACCCTCCCAGTCACAGGGGAAGTCTGCACTGGGATGGCACAGGAGGAGGGTGGTCATACGGTGTGGAGGCTTGCCATTGACCATCCATATTTCAAGGACTCGGTGAATGGGTACCTCATCTCCTATGTACCTTTGCCTTTGGTATTCACCCCTAAAATAATGGAATTATAGGGCACAAAAATTGATCAGGACCTGCAATGTAGACTAAAGTTGGACACTGGAAGGAAGCTCAGAGGTAGAACAACAACATATATTTGGAGAAAGGATTGGGTTCAAACAATGTATATAACACAACACAGGGACACCTGGGTGACTCAAGGGTTGAGCATCTGCTGTTCTCTCAGGTCATGATCCCGAGGGCCTGGGATCAAGTCCTACATCAGACTCCCTGTCAGAAGCCTGCTGCTCCCTCTGCCTGTGTCTCTACCTCCCTTTCAATGGCTCTCATGAATAAATAAATAAAATCTAAAAGTAATAAATAAAATAAAACAACACACACTATAAGCATTCAGGAAAACACTGGGGAAAAACCTAGTTATAGGCTAAAAGGGGTTTTCTGTGGATGCTGGGAGAAGTTAATGTCCTCAAATAATTGGGAGTTTTTGTATTATAAATACTCTATGGGAACACCTGGGTGGCTCAGTGATTGAGCATCTGCCTTCGGCCCTGGATGTGGTCCTGGAGTTCCAGGATTGAGTCCCACATCAGGCTCCTGCATGGAGCCTGCTTCTCCTCCCTCTGCCTATGTCTCTGCCTCTCACTGTGTATTCATGAATAAATAAATAAAATCTTTAAAAATATATGATTTATCTGTATTGCATTGGGAAAACTATATAATTATAGATTTTAATTTGGAATAAAAGTTGTTATTCACTTGTATATTTTATTTTTATTGATAGTACACTTCATTCTAGAATAATAGTTCATTGAAAATTTTTTTAGATATTGACAGACTGGCATTCTACCCCATAGTCATGTTCTGAAGAATGGCATCTGTAATTTACCATGACAGCTAAGGTCACTGCTCAGCTCCCTGAAATGCAGGCAAGAGGGAAGGGAGGGAAGAAAAGACATGCATAGTGGTCCTTCAGGATCCTAGAGGCAACACTGACACTTCTACCATCCTTTATGATTGAGTTCATGGGGTGCAACCATCAGGATCATGGCCCAGGTCTCCCACATTCAGAAACATGCTGTCCAGGGTGGAGGTGCTTGCACTAGGTGGTATCAAACCCCAGTCACCCTACCCTACAGCCCACAGCCACTAGTGCGGGATGTGCAGTGTGGGTGTGAATACTGCTCCATTGCCATGAACCCACTTTGGGACTGGATCAGGGGAGAATACCCAGAGGGTGAGAAAAACCTCAGTGCCCATGGGCACAGGTTTGAAGGAACATCATGCATTTTCCCTAAAAGAGCCAGTAGCAACCTCCCTGAATTCTGCAGCCAGGGTCCTCAGCTCAAGGCCAGGCTACTGACTCAGGTCTTCCTGACAGAGTCTCGGGTTCAGGTTGGGCGCTTACAGGCTTACAAACATATGTAGAGGCCACCAACGTGTACTTTTTTCAAGATTTATTTCAGAGCAGTTGGTTGGAGACCAATCGCAGACCTGGTATGAGAGTCCCATGAAGTGCGTAGGACCCCATGTCTCCTGCAGACCCCTGGAAATATGGTTGTTGGCTCAGCCACAAGCTGTCTATAATTTCAGTCATGTTCCTTTGGATTGTTAATTGTTGTTCAAGGGTCTGGAGGCTGATTTATGGATTTTCTGTATCAACTATCTGCTCTTTAACTGTGACTGTCTTAATTTTTTTTACATTGGTGGCAACACCAAAGAGGAGTGCAGCAATGAAGGCATAGATTCGAGCAAAGATGACTCTCAGATATACCACTGCCTCACGACTTTGCCTGACTGACCGCCTTCTTCTTGGAGGGGGTCCACTGTCTATACTTCCTCCTTTACCTCGCAATTTGCAGAATGGGGGATCCCAGCCTATGTGGCAATGACAGTTCCTGTTGTTGTTGCAAATGCCCCTGCGATTGCATTTCTCAGGGAGACAGTCATAATTCATGTCACTTATAGTACCATTGCAGACAGAATTTGCACAGTATTTTTCAGGAGCACAGGGGGTACCAGGTCTCACATGACCAACATCATTTGTTCCTGTGCCACGATGGGAACCCACTCCAAAACACCAGACCCCTGATATCTTAGACTGATGGAATCCCACATGTTCTTGCAACGGAGGGAGATGAGTGACATTACTACACTGCAGCCTTCCACACTTGACATCTTGGTCCTGACAAGGAATAAAACGTCTGGCTGAATACTCTCTTTTACAGTGTCCAAATCGGTGGCCTTTTTTATTAATTTGGTAGCAGGCATCTGGAGCCTCCACAGTGGATGCTCCAAAGATTTCTTTGCAGTGCACAGTGCGGTCAGTACAGTTTCCATGATAGCAGTAGCCCCCTTCACTGCATGCGGTTCCATCTTGCATATAGAAATCATCAGGGCACTGATTGGATCCCCCCTTGCAATACTCTGGAAGGTCACAGATGTTTTGTATTGGTCTGCAGAGTGTCCCAGCAGCAGAGAAGGAGCAGTTTGTGCAGCATAGTCCCTTATCACAGAGAAATGTACTTTCAAGTCTGCAGTCATTACTGCAGCAGGGGTTGCTGCTACACTCCTTAAGGGAACCACAGTCACATTCTTCCCTACCCTCCACTATAGAGTTTCCACAACGTATGTGTGTCAGACTTGCATTAAAGAATATCACCTCTTCATTGAATAGGCAGTGCTTGTTAACACTCTGGATGTTTTGTAAGTGCATGAAAGAACAGTTACTAAAGGAATCAGTCAACACAGGGTATCTGTACATGATACAGGTGGACCTCCTCTGGCAACCACAATCAGCATTATCATAATACAGACCCAAGTTTCTCCCAGCATATTGAGACATTATCACTGCGAGCAATACATAATGTCTGCCTAGGAGACCAATCATATGTAGGCATCGAGCAGAACATATGCCACCTAATGTAGGTTCATTTTGATAATCTTGTGGCCCGTCTCTAACCAAAACAAAGGATGAACTAGGGTTTATGATCCTGAACAAGTTGTTCGCATGATATCTGTAGTATTCGCCAGCTGGCAATCTATAATCATTCATGTTGACTGGATCTCTCACATGAAATATCAGGACTGCAGTAAGATGGTACCTTATATCAAGACCTTTATATATTGAGTCTATTAAACTAACCATACTGATCAGAAACTTAGCACAGGTTGTAACATTATTATATAGACGATACATAGAATTGGAACTTTGAGCAAATCCTTTCAGCATGGCTTTATGGGAGGAAAAGACCCTACTACCCATCCGGGGAATGGCACTGGTATTTGCTTGAGAGAACAAGGGGTCCCTGTCCTCCTTCAGTCCCAGTTTATAGGTAGGGCCTGTTGCATTGGTGTCTGCCACTATCTGAGAAACAATGTGTTCAAATCTTTGGGAATTGTTGAGGGGTTTGATCTCATAGGCAAGGTCATCCAATTTCATAATACCTTCCAGTCCCCCATAGCACGTGTCCAGGGTGACCATGGAAAGAGGAACCTCCTCCAGGTAGCCAAGGTAGTAACAGTCAGGAGGGATGAAGGGGTAGTCCATCTGCAAGGCACCTTGGTCATCCTGAGTCATCACCAGCAGATGCCTGGACCAGAAGAGTTTCTTGCGCCGCATGTGGATAACGTGCCTCTTGCCCCCAAAACGCAGGCTGTAGGACAGCCAGCCTGGCATCTGGATGCCTTTGCCATGGTGCAACTCCTTCCTGGGAATGACCATCTCAGAGGAGACGTAGCGCCATGAAGGACGGCCTTGAGAACCCTGGGCAGGAGCCAGCCTTACCCAGAGCACAAGCAGCAAGAGGAGCCCTCTCATGGTGCCCCGGCCCTGTGCCAGCCTCACCCCCTGCTCAGGGACATCTGGCAGTGAGGTAGATAAAAGGAGGACCCTCAGCACATCCAGGTCTAGAGGATCTGACAGAACAGAGGACTGCCTCAGGCTGCCAGGTCCCTACACCTGGCAACCAGCTATGGGGAGTAGGTCACAGATACTGGGTGTGGCAGAGGGTGGGTCTGCACATCAGTTCAGCTGGGGTGGATATGCGAGAGGTGGGGAGGGGTATGAACCCAGAGGCAACCCCTTTCCCACATGTTGTCTTTCCTCCAGATCCACTGATGAAAGAAATTGAAGATGACAAAAATAAGAGATATGGAATACACACAGGTAGAAAGAAAAATGACTATTAAAATTTCTATATTACCTTGGTCACCAGGGTGTCAGTGTTGTTTCAATTTTGCATTTTACTCAGGTCGAGACATACTCATGCTGTGCTCCAGCACTGGGTCGGGCTCCCTGTTAATGAGGAGTCTGCTTCTCCCTCTCCCTTGATCCCTCCCTCATTCCTGCTCATCACTCTTCTCCCTCTCTCTCAAAGGATAACCAAACTCTTTTAAGGTATAGACGGGCACTGAGGGGGCACTTGATGAAATGAGCTCTGGGTGATTTACTATATGTTGGCAAAACGAATTCCAATTTAAAAAATAGTATATATTAAAAAAATAAAACCAGGGGATCCCTGGGTGGCGCAGCGGTTTGGCGCCTGCCTTTGGCCCAGGGCGCGATCCTGGAGACCCGGGATCGAATCCCACGTCGGGCTCCCGGTGCATGGAGCCTGCTTCTCCCTCTGCCTGTGTCTCTGCCTCTCTCTATCTCTCTGTGACTATCATAAATAAATAAAAATTAAAAAAAAAACCAGTAGTTATAATGACAATAAAAGATATAGAGATACATGATTACAAGCATACACACACACTTACATACATACACATATAAATGTCTATAATACTGAAAGCGGTGTCCACATTCAATACAGTCCCTACCAGAATACCACCAGCAAATTTTGGAACTGTATCGAACCATCCTACAGTTTGTATGGGAACACACAAAACCTAAATAGACAAAGCAATCCTGAAAAAGAACAGCAAAGCGGGAGGCATCAAGATTCTGATGTCAAGGTATATTACACAACTGATGTCAAGGTATATTACAAAGCTGTGATCATCAAGATGACATGGTCCTGGCACAAAAACAGACACATAGATCAATGGAATGGAACATAGAAAAAATAGGACCCTCCACTCTATGGTCACCTAAACTTTGACAAAGCAGACAAGAATATCTTATGGAAAAAAAACAGTGTCTACAGCACACGGTGTTGCTAAAACTGGAGAGCTGCTTGAAGAAGGATGGAACTGGACCACTGTCTCCACCATACACAGAGATAAAGTCAAAATGGATGAAAGATAAATGTGGGCCAGGGAACCACAAGTGTCCTGGAGGAGAACACAGGCAGCCAAGTCCTTCATAGGACCCATACAAATTCTCTCTAGAAGTGTCTCCAGAGGAGAGGAAGCCAAAAACAAAAATAAACATTCTGAACTTTATCAAGACAAAACAAGGACTTCTGCACATTGAAGGAATAGGCAACAAAAGGTAAAGGCAAACGATGGAATGGGAGAACATATTTGCAGATGCTGCATCTGATAATGGGCCGCATCTGATAATGGGCTAGTATGTAAACTATCCAGCACTTCATTAAGATTTTTTTCACATTTTTAGTAGACAGCATGTCCATTGGAGCTTAGCACACTGTCATGAGAGGAGCAGAGTTCCTGTCTTTCACTTTGTATTGTGGTAATTTCTCCACAACATGAGATCTACCCTCTTATCAAAATTGTACCTGTAGGCACACTATTGTGATTTACATGTGCAGGGTTCTGGAGCAAACCTCTGGAACCAAGTCATGTTGCATAACAGAAAACCATAACCCTAGAGATGCAAGTCCCCATTGCTCCTCCCACCAGTCCCTGGCAACTGCCAATCCATTCTCTGCTTCATTGTTCCCAAAACCCAACTTCAGGTGCCCATTGTTGACAAGGCTGATATTCAAGAGATGAGTTTTGACTGGAAAGTAAGGGAGCTTGGTTCAGGAGGCCACTCACGTGGGCTGGAGGAGCACACTTGTGAGGTTTCTCCTAACGCAGAGGCTATTAAAGGGTTTTTGGAAGCTAATCATACAAGGGAGTGCAGAGCTTGGAAACATTTCTTTCCCACACACAGGCTTTCAGGTGCTGGCTACCATCCTTGCCTCAGTACACCCCCATCCCTGGGTCTTCTGCTCAGGGCAGCCACCCATGCTGCTCAAGGCCAGGAAAGAACCACAGTAGAGGAGGACAGCAAACAACCCCAGGGTCACCCATGTGGTCAGAAGTATATTCTGTTCTCACAACCTGGCATGATAAACAATAAAATACAACCTGGGACCTCACCTGTCCTTGCCCAGAACACTGGGTAATGTTTTATTCAGTGAGCTCAAAGGAGGCTTCCAAGAAAATACCAAAGGATCAAATGACTGACAGATTGGTGGCAAAGCAGAATAAGACAAATAGAGTTACAAAGCCACGCCGTTCAAAGCCACATGGTAAAATTTGTCACATCTCCCTCAACAAGCCAATGAAGGAGCTAGCAGTGGTCTCCACAGGGAGGGATAGTGGCCTTGCACAGAACGTGACCCCGGGTAGCCATGGTAGATGGAACTGGTAGACAAAGTAATTGCTGTATAACCATATGGCACATATTCAAGGATCTGAAGGAAAGACAACATGTGGGAAAGGGGTTGCCTCTGCTACAACCCCCTCCCCACCTCTCGCACATCCACCCCAGCTGAACTGATGTGCAGACCCACCCTCGGCCACACCCAGTATCTGTGACCTACTCCCCATAGCTGGTTGCCAGGTGTAGGGACCTGGCAGCCTGAGGCAGTCCTCTGTTCTGTCAGATCCTCTAGACCTTGCTGTGTGGAGAGTCCTCCTTTTATCTACCTCACTGCCAGATGTCCCTGAGCAGGGGGTGAGGCTGGCACAGGGCCGGGGCACCATGAGAGGGCTCCTCTTGCTGCTTGTGCTCTGGGTAAGGCTGGCTCCTGCCCAGGGTCCTCAAGGCCATCCCTCATGGCGCTACGTCTCCTCTGAGATGGTCATTCCCAGGAAGGAGTTGCACCATGGCAAAGGCATCCAGATGCCAGGCTGGCTGTCCTACAGCCTGCGTTTTGGGGGCAAGAGGCACGTTATCCACATGCGGCGCAAGAAACTCTTCTGGTCCAGGCATCTGCTGGTGATGACTCAGGATGACCAAGGTGCCTTGCAGATGGACTACCCCTTCATCCCTCCTGACTGTTACTACCTTGGCTACCTGGAGGAGGTTCCTCTTTCCATGGTCACCCTGGACACGTGCTATGGGGGACTGGAAGGTATTATGAAATTGGATGACCTTGCCTATGAGATCAAACCCCTCAACAATTCCCAAAGATTTGAACACATTGTTTCTCAGATAGTGGCAGACACCAATGCAACAGGCCCTACCTATAAACTGGGACTGAAGGAGGACAGGGACCCCTTGTTCTCTCAAGCAAATACCAGTGCCATTCCCCGGTTCTCAAGTAAGATGTATGCATCTCATCACGGACAGGTGAAAGCACTTTCCTTAAGCTCCAACTCAATGTATAGAGTGTTCAACAATGTGTCTACATGTGCCCAATTCCTGATAAGGATTTTTAGTTTAATTGACACATTCTATCAAGCACTTGATATGAATTACTATATTGGATCCATGATTATTTACACTCAGGGAGAGCCAGCTGCGATGGACAGTTTTCATCCAATTCAAAGTCCATTAGCTAGATATTACCGTTCTAACCTTTATCCAATTTTTCTTCCACATTCAACCTTAATTGTAACTAAAGAAGGGCCACTGGATAATAATACAGAACCTATAATTTATGGTTTATGCAAAACACAAAACCTCCTCGTGCTTGAGTATCTAGACAAACATTATTTAATATTGTCTATCATAGCAGCACAGAAGGTGGGTAGAAGTTTTGGGTTGTATTATGACAACATGTATTGTGTCTGTCAGAGAAGGACTACATGCATTATGAACAGATACATGGGTCTGACTGATGCTTTCAGTAACTGTTCTTTTAAACATGCCCTAAGCGTTCTGGGTACTATTAAAGCTGAGTGCATGTACAGCACCAACATTGTGTACTTAAATAAAAGCCTGACTCATGATCGCTGTGGAAACTACATAGTGGATCCACTTGAACAGTGTGACTGTGGCTCCTTCAAACAGTGTTACAGCAATCCCTGCTGTCAGAGTGATTGTACCTTCACTACTGGAAGCATATGTAATACAGGCACATGCTGCACAAACTGCACCTATTCCCCTGCTGGGACACTCTGCAGACCAATCCAAAATATCTGTGATCTTCCTGAGTACTGTCGAGGAGAGTCCTTGACATGCCCTGATGATTTCTATATGCAAGATGGAACCCCATGCACTGAAGTGGGCTACTGCTATCATGGAAACTGTACTGACCGCTCTGTGCACTGCAAAGAAATCTTTGGTAAAAATGCTGTGAATGGTGCAGATGTCTGCTATACCATAAATAGAAGAGGCAATAGATTTGGACACTGCCGAAGGATAGCTGGGAAAAAAAACAGTATCTCTTGTGAGGTCGAAAATATTCAGTGTGGAAGACTGCAGTGTGGCAATGTCACTCATCTCCCACGGTTGCAAGAACATGTGGGATTCCATCAGTCTAAGATATCAGGGGTCTGGTGTTTTGGATTGGATTCCCATCGTGGCACAGGAACAAATGATGTTGGTCATGTGAGACCTGGTACCCTGTGTGCCCCTGGAAAGTTCTGTGAAAATACCTACTGCAATGGCAGTATAGCTCAGCTAAATTATGACTGCATCCCTCAGAAATGCAATCGCAGGGGGATATGCAACAACAGGAGGAATTGTCATTGCCACATAGGCTGGGATCCTCCTCGGTGCATTGATCGAGGTGCTGGTGGGAGCACAGACAGTGGACCCCCTCCAAGAAGAATGCGGGCAGTCAGGCAAAGTCATGAGTCAGTGATATATCTGAGAGTGGTCTTTGCTCGCATCTATGCCTTGATAGCTGCATTCCTCTTTGGCGTTGCCACCAATGTTAGAACCATCAAGATAGTTACAGTAAAAGAGGAAATAGTTGATGAAGCCAATCTGAAATACAACTTGAGAAAATGAAGCAACAAGCCAATCCATAAGTCAGCCTCCAGACCCCTGAAAAACAATTGGCAATCCACAGGAACATGAGTGAATCTATGGCAAGTTGGTGGCCAAACCGAAATCCACATTCCCAGGGTTCTGCAGGAGACACAGGGTCCCATGCATATCATGGGGTTCCACGTCTGCAACTGGTCTCCAACCAACCGTCCTGAAATAAATCTTGAAAAATACACGTTGGTGGCCTCTCCACATGTTTATAAGCCTGTAAGCACCCAACCTGAGCCTGAGACTCTGTCAGGAAGACCTGAATCAGTAGTCTGGCCTTGAACGAGGTCCCTGGTTGCAGAATTCAGGGAGGTTGCTACTGGTTCTTTTAGGCAAATTCATTATGTTCCTTCAAACCTGTGCCCTTGGGCACTGAGGTTTTTCTCACCCTCCGGGTAATCTCTCCTGCTCCAGTCCAAAAGTGGGTTCATGGCAATGGAGGGCTATCAGCACCCACACTGTGTGTCCCACACTGGGGTAGCTGTGGGCTGTATGGGAGGGTGACTGGGATTTGATGCAAACACTGCTACCGCATGTTTCTGAATGCAGGGGACCTGGGCCATGATCCTGATGATTGCATCCCGTAAACTCAATCATAAAGGATGGTAGAAGTGCCAATGTTGTCTCTACCATCCTTCAGGACCCCTATGCATGTTTGTTCTTCCCTCCCTTCCCTCTCCCCTGAATTTCAGGGAGTTGAGCAGTGACCATAGCTGAGTAGGTGCAGTGGAAATTCAACTTGTATTTCTGAGCTCCTGCATGGGCATCAGACATGAAATCACACCCACTCTCACCCCCCATAACCCTTGATAAGGACTTGCCTGTAACTCCTTCTCTGGTTGTCCCAGGTAGCTTTTTACAATCTCCAACCATGGTGGAGCCCATGAAAGGCTACAGACCTCAGTCCCTTTGACCTCCTGTGTAATTGGCTACTTGCTACCCTGTGCTCTTTCTCCTGTTCCCTGGGGACCCAGGATAGGAGTCACTCCTTCCTGGGTCATCGTAAACCTTCATTTCTGGGCTCTGAACCTAGTAAAACTTATGAGTCTGCTTCAGTTGAGGGGTGAACTGAAACCCGACATTCAGTCAGGAGAGCCTTCCAGTCACACAATCTCAAATTGGGAGCTCCAAGGCCAAGGAAGCCACCTATCACCTCCGTGTGGGCAGTAAAGCCTCCTCCTTCAGCAGGTCATTGTCTATGTGTTCTTAATTCAGGACATCAGGTTTTTGTACAATTCCTTGTATCATTAATAACTTTCCATTCTGTCTGAAATTTTTACTGAAATGTTTGTTGAGTCCATTGTTAAATTTACTTGGAATTTTATTCTTTTTTTTCAGAGTATAATTCCATTTAATTGTAAAGGCATTACTGCTGAGGAGAACAAAGGCAAAATATAGGCTAACAGTCAATCTCCTTACAACCTGCAGTCTCTGATGAATCACTGAGACATGCAAAGTGTGATGCTCCTCCAGGAACTCATAGCTCCCCTAAATTTGATGTTTTATTAGAGACTCAAGAAACTTTATTCTTTTAGTTGGTATATTAAGTGGAATATTTTCTTAACTTCCATCATAAAGTGTCCATTGCTGTTGGTAATGCATCTTAAATACACATTCTATGTGAAATATTCCAGTCTTAGAAGCCCACATATTGGGTGGTTTCATTTATACACTATCGCAGAAGTAAAAAACCATATTATGGTGAATGAATTAGAGCAAGAGCATTGATAGGTGAAGCATAGGTGATTTTTCATGTTGCTGACAAAATCCTATATGGCATTTTGATTGGGATCCAGGATGTTATGGATTTGTCAGGAGTCATGAAACTCTTCGACTTGGAATGAACTTCAAGGCACACAATTTTTTAAAATGCTCTGTAAGTCATGCATCTCAGGATGGAGTACAGGCTAAATAACCACATCTAACAGAGTTAGAAATTTCAAAAACCAACCTAAGGGAAGGCACATCTACGTGACTTTGGAGATGAGTGGAATTGGCAGGAGTTAAGGAGAAAGGAAGGCATCTGGCTGCTAATCATGCAGTTCCCCCCACAGCCCCAGATCATTCTGGGTGTGCACAGGGTCTGCACAGTGGTGGAAAGGATGGCATATGAGGGAAACCAGAGTCCTTGTTGTTGCCATGGGACTTCCACAGAACAAGGAAAGAAGGGCAGAGTTATATGAGGTGCTGAGTTTGGTTCAGAGGCACCAATATGTTCTCAAATTTCCTTTAGGATGGGTACGGAAGACTAGATTCACTAATACTCATCAATATATGTGTATATACAGTGAGGCGTACACACATTTATTTCCTTGGGATGTCAGACACATGGTCACAGACTCCAGTAACAATGAGCACCCTAAGCACCAATCATGGCTGCTAACACCACTCCACAATGAAAAAAAACAGAATTTCTTACAGAAATGTCCAGTGCCTGTGTTGGGAAAGAGAACATGCAAGACGCACCTTAGATATGTTGTACTTGTACAATGTGAGGTATCTCTCAAAGCAACAAAATCACAGAGAAGAGAGAAAAAAAACAAAATTAGAAACTTCAATGGAATCAAGAACTTATCCCAAAGTTCCTGCAAAGTTCTTTTTTTAAGATTTTATTTATTTATTCATGAAAGACAGAGAGAGAGAGAGAGAGAGAGAGAGAGGCAGAGACATAGACAGAGGGAGAAGCAAGCTCCATGCAGGGATCCTGATGTAGGACTCAATCCTGGGACTCTAGGATCATGCCCTGGGCCAAAGGCAGGCGCTAAACCGCTGACCCACCCAGGGATCCTCCCTACAAAGTTCTTAAAAGTAGGAAATGTTTGAACAGAATCAACACTGTATAACAGTTTTAAGACAAAGAATAAAATAAAAACCCACATATGCATATTGATATTAATGCAGAATTGAAGAAATGGCACACATATGGGAGAAAGAATTGCTTTCCTTTGGAGAATTACAAATAGCATGTAGATGTCCCCCTCTTCAAAGAGCAGAAGCTTAAGCCTCAGCACCGAGTGTAGAATGCACTTAGAAATGTGGGAGAACTGCTGTTCTTTGAGTTTGCCCACTAGTTTTTAGATATGGAACCCAGAACACCAGCCATGAAGAAAAATCAAAATCTAAGCATGCATCCAAATTTTGAATGCCTATTCTGGGAATATCACTGTGAAGGAACTCTTAAGGAAGCCATAGTCTAGAAAAATACACTTCCAGATAGCATCTTTGGTACAGATATGCAATTGGAATATACGTGGACACTTATAAATGACACAAAGAAGACAAATCGCTCAATTAAAGAATAGGCCAAAGATGGAACATCACCAAGGAAGAACTGGAGATGACCAAAAAGAATGTAGAAAGCTGTTGAAAACTTAGGTCACTAGGGAAATGTGAGTGAAAACAAAAATGTGCACTTATTTAAATGATAAAATCCAAATTACTGAGGACACGGAATGTTCAGGAGGATGAGGGAAATGGGGGCTCTTACTCATGGATTGAGATGCAACAGGCAAGACTACTGCAGGGCCTTTGAACACTTTACTCTTTTGTTGAATATAGACTTTCAGTGTAGTCCAGCTGTGAGGGAGTTACCACCATCATCTATAATATAGGTTCACAAAAAAGCATCTGTGGGAATGCTGATACCTCCACTTTTCATTTGAGTTTCTCTTAGGCTCATTCCTTCATCTTGTTGAGAGGGTGACTACTTGTCAAGCATCTTCCAGATGATTAGAGTGCTCATGTTCATTTTGCTCATTTTCATCCATCACTTCACTACATTGTGCAAGCAGCAGATCCACTAATGATCCCTGTCACCTCCTCAGCTCACCATCACAGCTGCCACCTCTCCAGGGCTTCTGAAACTCCAAGATGTGAGTTCTCACACTGTGTGTCCCACACAGTAATACGCAGCTGTGTCCTCAGGCCTCTGACTGCTCAGCAGCATGTAGGCTGTGCTTTGGACATGTCTGCCATCAGGGAGACTCTGCCCTGGAACTTCTGTGAATATCTTGTGGCACCATCTTTGGGACCACTCCATCCCATACACCCAAACCTTATTGCTGAAGCCTGTCATAACCAGTGCACATAAGCATCCATGTAGGTGTATCCAGATGCCTTCCAGGAGACCTTCACAGATGAAACTGGTTTCCTCACCTCAGCCCCAGACTGCACCAGCTGGACCTCAGATTGCCCACATCTGGAGAGGAACAGGAGGGGATGAAGTCATCCTGGACAGACCCTGGTCCCCTCCTCAACCTGGGAAATGGGGTGTCTCTTACCTGTAGCCAGTGCCAGCAGGAAGAGGATTCCCCAGCTGCAGTCTATGGTGAGGGATGTGATCTCAGGGCTTCTGGAAGGATGGTGTGCATGTGTTGGTGATGCTCTCAGGACACTGCTATTTACACAGCTATCCTAGAATATCTTAGATCATGTGAATACCCTTGAGGCATAATGTTTTATAATGAAACCTGAGCCATCCACAGATGATGCAGATTTTTGTCACATGACTGTTCTTAGTAGTAGTGTGAGGAACCAAGTCCTACTCCTGGTTTGAGATCATGGATCACCAGCCAAGGAACCTTGTAGGAAATTCAGGAAATATCAGAGTCAATGTGAACCAGAGTGAGTGAACATCATGAGATGCAGTGAGGCTCTGGGCAGAACAAATCCACAGGACTCAAATGAGTCATCTCATCTGGTGTCTTCTGCACATGGGCATATATTTATGCCAGCATCTTCTTGGGGCTCATACCTTGGCACTGAGAATGAGTCACCACATCTGCTTTCCTGGAGGGATACAGTGCATAAGGCAAATGGTGGACTTTCTCATCCTCCACGGTCAGCAAAATCATTTCCTTGGGGCACAAACACAAATTCACAATGATGTCAGCTGGAACCTACTGCTGATGTCCAGGAACAGAGAAGTGAGTTCATACATTTATACTATGACACTAAATTCATTTCTTATTAATAGTTACTCTGAACTTGAATGGGGAAAATTATTCCTTCAAAAGACGCAGGGTAAAAAAGCAAAACAAAACAAAAGGCGCAGGGTATAGAGGGGAAGGGAGAAGAAATGGGTAGGAAATATCAGAAAGGGAGACAGAACATGGAAGACTCCTAACTCTGGGAAACGAACAAGGGGTGGTGGAAGGGGAGGAGGGCGGGGGGTGGGGGTGACTGGTTGGCGGGCACTGGGGGGGGGGCACTTGACGGGATGAGCACTGGGTGTTATTCTGTATGTTGGCAAATTGAACACCAAAAAAAATAAATTTATTATTTAAAAAAAAGATGCAGGGTAATTGATTGAATAACAAAAAGCAAAACCCATCTATATACTGTCTAAAAGAGACTCGTTTTATTTTTTTTTTAATTTTTATTTATTTATGATAGTCACATAGAGAGAGAGAGAGAGAGGCAGAGACATAGGCAGAGGGAGAAGCAGGCTCCATGCACCGGGAGCCCGACGTGGGATTTGATCCCGGGTGTCCAGGATCACGCCCTGGGCCAAAGGCAGGCGCCAAACTGCTGTGCCACCCAGGGATCCCAAGAGACTCGTTTTAGATGTAAGGACACCTACAGCCTGAAAATGAGGGGGTGGAAAACAATTTACCATACAAATCGTGCTCAAAAGAAAACTGGGGGGAATCCCTGGGTGACGCAGTGGTTTGGTGCCTGCCTTTGGCCCAGGGCGCAATCCTGGAGACCCGGGATCGAATCCCACATCAGGCTCCCGGTGCATGGAGTCTGCTTCTCCCTCTGCCTGTGTCTCTGCCTCTCTCTCTCTCTCTCTCTCTCTCTCTCTCTCTGACTATCATAAATAAAAAAAATTAAAAAAAAAAGAAAATTGGGGTAGCAATCCTCATATCAGGTAAATTAGAGTTTATACCAAAAACTGTAGTAAGAGAAGAAGAGGGACACTATATCATACTTAAAGGGTCTATCCAACAAGAGGACCTAACAATTATGAATATTTATGCTCCTAATGTGGGAGCTGCCAAATATATCAATCAATTAATAACCAAAGTAAAGAGATACTTAGATCATAATACACTAATAGTCAGAGACTTCAACACGGCACTTTCTGTAAGTGACAAATATCTAAGCACAACATCACCTAAGAAATAAGTGCATTGAATGATACACTGGACCAGATGGATTTCACAGATATTTACAGAACTTTACATCCAAATGCAACTGAATACACATTCTTCTCAAGTGCACATGGAACATTCTCCAGAATAGATGCACAATTCAATCCTCACTTATACCAAAAGTTTAGGTACAATCACCTGCCTATTTTCATACAATTTTTTTTAAACCTGAACTCAATCACAAGAAGAAATTTGGAAGAACCTTGTACTTAGAAGTTAAAGAGCATCCTACTAAATGATGAATGGCTGAACAGGAAATTAGAGAAGAATTATAAAAGATTCATGGAAACTAATGGAAATGAAAGTAAAATTGTTCAAAACCTTTGGGATACAGCAAATGTGGTCCTAAAGGGGAAATATATCACAATACATATGTCACTCAAAAAAAGAGAAGAAAATCAAATACACAAGTTAAACTTGAAAATAAAGGAACTGAGAAAAGAACAGCAAACAGCAAAAAGCCTTATTGTAGTAAAAGATGAGAGATAATAAAGATTAGAGCAGAACTCAAAGGAATAGAGATCAGAAGAATTGTAGAAAGATCAATAACACCAGGATCTGGTTCTTTGAAACAATTAATTAAATAGATAAATCCATAGCCAGTCTAATTAAAAAGAAAAAAAGACTCAAATTAATAAAATCATAAATAAAGCTCAGGGACCACAACCAATACCAAAGAAACACAAAAAATTTAAAAAACATTATGAGCCACTACATGCCAACAAATTAGTCAATCTGGAAGAAGTGGGTGCATTACTGGAAACCAAGAAATTCCCAAATATGAAAGAGAAATAAATAGAATACCTGAACAGACCAATAACCAGTGAGGAACCTGAAGCAGTTATCAAAATTTCCAAAGAAACTGTAAGGCCAGATGGGGCGACTGGATGATGGGCACTGAGGGGGGCACTTGACGGGATGAGCACTGGGTGTTATACTATATGTTGGCAAATCGAACTCCAATAATAAAATATACAAAAAACAAAACAAAACAAAAGAAAAAAACTGTAAGGCCGGATGGATTCCCAGGGAAATTCTACCAAACATTTAAGGAAATAATTCCTCTTCTTCCAAGGCTGTTTCAAAGGATAGCAAGGGAGGGAATACTTTCAAACACGTTCTATGATGCCAACATTACCATGAACCCCAAACAAGACAAAGACCCACCAGAAAGGATAATTACAGACCAATATTCCTGATGGGCATGGATGTGAAATTCTCACCAAGATACTAGCCAATGGAATCCAACAGTACATTTGGAGAATTATTCAACAGGACAAAGTGGGGGAGGGCACAGGACAGCAAGGACTCTCCTGCCGCTCGGTGCCCTGCAAGCTGTGTAGACCAGTGCACCCATGCCTGCACCAGGAGCATCTAGGCCAGTGCGGACTGGGAGACTGCATTAGTTACTTGTGGGGAGCTGACTCCAGAACTGGAAATCTGGCAGCTGCCATCGTTTTTCCTCTTTGTTTCACCTTGTGCCTGGGAGAGGTGAGGTCGCCAGGGAACAAAGGCCTCAGAGTGTAAACAGCTCATACTGAACCCAGCACCTGGTGGAGGGGGGGGGCATCTCCACCAGGCATACACACCTGAGAATCAGCATGGCAGACCCACCCGCGAAGACCAGCCTGAAGAACAGGGAAAGAGCAAGTTCTTGACCAAGGAGAGCTGTAAAGCTCCAGGACTGAGGGAAAATAGGATATAGAACTAGAAGGGCTTCTTTAAAAGTTTGTTTGTTTTCTTCCTTTCTTTCTTCCTGCCTTTCTTTCTTTCTCTTTCTTTCATTCTCTTTCTTTTTTTCTTTTCTTTTCTTTCTTTTTTACAATATGGCTTGTTTTTATATCAGGTTAAAATTTCACAGTATGTTTTCTCTTTTCCCGCTTTAACTATAATATTTTACCAACTCTTCATTTTTGTTTTTTCCTCTTTGACTTTCATATTTCTACAATTACATTCTTAGATATATTGTTTACTTCTGTATTCTTTTCAACGTATTCAATTTAATTTTGTTAGCTATACAAGATATGAGTCTTTTACTTCTTGTTTTTGTTTTCTGTCTTGTTTTGTTTTGCAGTGATGGAAGTTAGTACATTCTAACACATGACCCAAATACAAACAGAACCAAGTGGAACACTGTGTTGGTTCATTCTGTGAGACTATATTCTCTCTTCCTTCCCATTCTCCCCATGCTTTTATCTTGTTTATGTTTTTGTGGACGATGTTAGGACTTTCTATAAATACTGCTAGTTTATACAAATTTCAGATTGAACATCTTCCAACATACAGAAAAAAATACACTCAGAACCAAGAGGATCAGCCTCTAGGTCCCCTCAGGAGACTATATTCTCTATTCACCACCACTTCTTCACCACCACAATCCCTCCCTTTTTTTCATCTTCTTTGTTTTTGCGTTTTTATTTTTTTCCACATATTTTATATTTTATTTTGGTTTTGCAGAGTTTTACAAAGGACAATAAAGTTTCATTTTTGCTTTTTAAATAGTGTGGTGCAGGGGGGGAGGGGCAAGATGGCGGAGGAGTAGGGTCTCCAGGTCACCTGTCCTCAGCAAATTACCTAGAAAACCATCCAATCATCCTGAAAACCTACGAATTCGGCCTGAGATTTAAAGAGAGACCAGCTGGAACGCTACAGTGAGAAGAGTTCGCGCTTCTATCAAGGTAGGAAGACGGGGAAAAAGAAATAAAGAGACAAAAGGCCTCCAAGGGGGAGGGGCCCCGCGAGGAGCCGGGCTGAGGCCGGGGCGAGTGTCCCCAGGACAGGAGAGCCCCGTCCCGGAGGAGCAGGAGCTGCACCAACCTTCCCCGCGGAAAGGGGCTCCCCGGGAATTGGAGCAGGATCCCCAGGAGGGCGGGGATGCCCTCGGGCTCCCTGGGACAGTAACAGGAACTGCGCCCAGGGAGATGCGCCGAGCTCCCTAAGGGCTGCAGCGCTCGGCGGGACCCGGAGCAGCTCGGAGGGGCTCGGGCGGCGGCTCCGCGGAGGGGGCTGCGCGGCTCCGGGAACAGCTCGGCGGCGGCGGCTCGGGCGGAGGAAGAAGCTCCGCGCAGAGGGGGCTGCGCGGCTCTGGGAACAGCTCGGAGGGGCTCGGGCGGCGGCTCCGCGGAGGGGGCTGCGCGGCTCCGGGAACAGCTCAGCGGCGGCGGCTCGCGCAGAGGAAGAAGCTCCGCGCGGAGGGGGCTGCGCGGCTCCGGGAACAGCTAGGAGAGGCTCGGGCGGCGGCTCCGCGGAGGGGGCTGCACCGCCGGGAGCGCGAATCCAACAGCGCAGGCCCCGGAGCACAGGGCGCCGGGACACAGCCCAGGATCCGGCCTCCCCCGGGACAGGCAGAGGCCGGGAGGGCCCAGGACAGCAAGGACGCTCCTGCCTGGAACTGAGCAGATCAGCGGCCCCGCCCTGGAGCCCCCAGGCCCTGCAGAAGGAGAGCCCCGGAGCTACTGCGGGGTCTGACTCCAGGGTCCCAGAGCTGCCCCCGCCACTGTGGCTTCCTCCCGGGGCCTCACGGGGTGAACAACCCCCACTGAGCCCTGCACCAGGCAGGGGCAGAGCAGCTCCCCCAAGTGCTAACACCTGAGAATCAGCACAGCAGGCCCCTCCCCCAGAAGACCAGCGAGACGGACCAGTTCCAAGGGAAATCAAGGGACTTAAACTACACAGAATCGGAAGATACTCCCCCGTGGTTTTTTTTGTTTTTTGTTTTTTTGTTTTTGTTTTTGTTTTTTTTTTGTTTGTTTGTTTGTTTGTTTTGTTTTGTGCTTTTTTTTTTCTCTCTTTCTTCTTGATTTCTGATTGCTTCCCCCACCCCCCCTTTTTTCTTTTTTCTCCTTTCTTTTTCTTTCTTTTTCTTCTCTTTTTCCCCTATTTTTTTCTTCTTTCTCTTTTTTCTTTTTCTCTTTTCTTTCCTTCTCTCTCTTTTTCTCCTTTTCCCAATACAACTTGTTTTTGGCCACTCTGCACTGAGCAAAATGACTAGAAGGAAAACCCCTCAAAAAAAAGAATCAGAAACAGCCCACTCTCCCACAGAGTTACAAAATATGGATTACAATTCAATGTCAGAAAGCCAATTCAGAAGCACTATTTTACAGCTACTGGTGGCTCTAGAAAAAACCATAAAGGACTCAAGAGACTTCATGACTGCAGAATTTAGATCTAATCAGGCAGAAATTAAAAATCAATTAAATGAGATGCAATCCAAGCTAGAAGTCCTAACCACGAGGCTTGACGAGGTGGAAGAACGAGTGAGTGACATAGAAGACAAGTTGATGGCAAAGAGGGAAACTGAGGAAAAAAGAGACAGGCAATTAAAAGACCATGAGGATAGATTAAGGGAAATAAATGATAGCCTGAGGAAGAAAAACCTACGTTTAATTGGGGTTCCCGAGGGCACGGAAAGGGACAGAGGGCCAGAATATGTATTTGAACAAATCCTAGCTGAAAACTTTCCGAATCTGGGAAGGGAAACAGGCATTCAGATCCAGGAAATAGAGAGATCCCCCCCTAAAATCAACAAAAACCGTTCAACACCTCGACATTTAATAGTGAAGCTTGCAAATTCCAAAGATAAGGAGAAGATCCTTAAAGCAGCAAGAGAAAAAAAGTCCCTGACTTTTATGGGGAGGAATATTAGGGTAACAGCAGACCTCTCCACAGAGACCTGGCAGGCCAGAAAGGGCTGGCAGGATATATTCAGGGTCCTAAATGAAAAGAACATGCAACCAAGAATACTTTACCCCGCAAGGCTTTCATTCAATATGGAAGGAGAGATAAAGAGCTTCCAAGACAGGCAGGAACTGAAAGAATATGTAACCTCCAAACCAGCTCTGCAAGAAATTTTAAGGGGGACTCTTAAAATTCCCCTTTAAGAAGAAGTTCAGTGGAACAATCCACAAAAACAAGGACTGAATAGATATGATGACACTAAACTCATATCTATCAATAGTAACTCTGAATGTGAACGGGCTTAATGACCCCATCAAAAGGCGCAGGGTTTCAGACTGGATAAAAAAGCAGGACCCATCTATTTGCTGTCTACAAGAGACTCATTTTAGACAGAAGGACACCTACAACCTGAAAATAAAAGGTTGGAGAACCATTTACCATTCAAATGGTCCTCAAAAGAAAGCAGGGGTTGCCATCCTTATATCAGATAAATTAAAATTTACCCCGAAGACTATAGTGAGAGATGAAGAGGGACACTATCTCATACTCAAAGGATCTATCCAACAAGAGGACTTAACACTCCTCAATATATATGCCCCGAATGTGGGAGCTGCCAAATATTTAAACCAATTAATAACCAAACTCAAGAAATACCTTGATAATAATACACTTATACTTGGTGACTTCAATCTAGCTCTTTCTACCCTGGATAGGTCTTCTAAGCACAACATCTCCAAAGAAACGAGAGCTTTAAATGATACACTGGACCAGATGGATTTCACAGATATCTACAGAACTTTACATCCAAACTCAACTGAATACACATTCTTCTCAAGTGCACATGGAACTTTCTCCAGAATAGACCACATACTGGGTCACAAATCGGGTCTGAACCGATACCAAAAGATCGGGATAGTCCCCTGTATATTCTCAGACCATAATGCCTTGAAATTAGAACTTAATCACAACAAGAAATATGGAAGGACCACAAACACGTGGAGGTTAAGGACCATCCTGCTAAAAGATGAAAAGGTCAACCAGGAAATTAAGGAATAATTAAAAAGATTCATGTAAACTAATGAAAATGAAGATACAACCGTTCAAAATCTTTGGGATGCAGCAAAAGCAGTCCTGAGGGGGAAATACATCGCAATACAAGCATACATTCAAAAACTGGAAAGATCTCAAATTCAAAAGCTCACCTTACACATAAAGGAACTAGAGAAAAAGCAACAAATAGACCCCACCCCCAGCAGAAGAAGAGAGTTAATTAAAATTCGAGCAGAACTCAATGATATCGAGACCAAAAGAACTGTGGAACAGATCAACAGAACCAGGAGTTGGTTCTTTGAAAGAATTAATAAGATAGATAAACCATTAGCCAACCTTATTAAAAAGAAGAGAGAGAAGACTCAAATTAATAAAATCATGAATGAGAAAGGGGACATCACTACCAACACCAAGGAAATACAAACGATTTTAAAAACATATTATGAACAGCTGTACGCCAATAAATTAGGAAATCTAGAAGAAATGGATGCATTCCTGGAAAGCCACAAACTACCAAAACTGGAGCAGGAAGAAATAGAAAACCTGAACAGGCCAATAACCAGGGAGGAAATTGAAGCAGTCATCAAAAACCTCCCAAGACACAAGAGTCCAGGGCCAGATGGCTTCCCAGGGGAATTCTATCAAACGTTTAAAGAAGAAATCATACCTATTCTACTAAAGCTGTTTGGAAAGATAGAAAGAGATGGAGTACTTCCAAATTCGTTCTATGAGGCCAGCATCACCTTAATTCCGAAACCAGACAAAGACCCCACCAAAAAGGAGAATTACAGACCAATATCCCTGATGAACATGGATGCAAAAATTCTCAACAAGATACTAGCCAATAGGATCCAACAACACATTAAGAAAATTATTCACCATGACCAAGTAGGATTTATCCCCGGGACACAAGGCTGGTTCAACACTCGTAAAACAATCAATGTGATTCATCATATCAGCAAGAGAAAAACCAAGAACCATATGATACTCTCATTAGATGCAGAGAAAGCATTTGACAAAATACAGCATCCATTCCTGATCAAAACCCTTCAGAGTGTTGGGATAGAGGGAACTTTCCTCGACATCTTAAAAGCCATCTACGAAAAGCCCACAGCAAATATCATTCTCAATGGGGAAGCACTGGGAGCCTTTCCCCTAAGATCAGGAACAAGACAGGGATGTCCACTCTCACCACTGCTGTTCAACATAGTTCTGGAAGTCCTCGCCTCAGCAATCAGACAACAAAAAGACATTAAAGGCATTCAAATTGGCAAAGAAGAAGTCAAACTCTCCCTCTTCGCCGATGACATGATACTCTACATAGAAAACCCAAAAGCCTCCACCCCCAGATTGCTAGAACTCATACAGCAATTTGGTAGCGTGGCAGGATACAAAATCAATGCCCAGAAATCAATGGCATTTCTATACACTAACAATGAGACTGAAGAAAGAGAAATTAAGGAGTCAATCCCATTTACAATTGCACCCAAAAGCATAAGATACCTAGGAATAAACCTAACCAAAGAGGTAAAAGATCTATACCCTAAAAACTATAGAACACTTCTGAAAGAAATTGAGGAAGACACAAAGAGATGGAAAAATATTCCATGCTCATGGATTGGCAGAATTAATATTGTAAAAATGTCAATGTTACCCAGGGCAATTTATACGTTTAATGCAATCCCTATCAAAATACCATGGACTTTCTTCAGAGAGTTAGAACAAATTATTTTAAGATTTGTGTGGAATCAGAAAAGACCCCGAATAGCCAGGGGAATTTTAAAAAAGAAAACCTTAGCTGGGGGCATCACAATGCCAGATTTCAGGTTGTATTACAAAGCTGTGGTCATCAAGACAGTGTGGTACTGGCACAAAAACAGACACATAGATCAATGGAACAGAATAGAGAACCCAGAAGTGGACCCTGAAATGTACGGCCATCTAATATTCGATAAAGGAGGAAAGACTATCCATTGGAAGAAAGACAGTCTCTTCAATAAATGGTGCTGGGAAAATTGGACATCCACATGCAGAAGAATGAAACTGGACCACTCTCTTTCACCATACACAAAGATAAACTCAAAATGGATGAGAGATCTAAATGTGAGACAAGATTCCATCAAAATCCTAGAGGAGAACACAGGCAACACCCTTTTTGAACTTGGCCACAGTAACTTCTTGCAAGATACATCCACGAAGGCAAAAGAAACAAAAGCAAAAATGAACTATTGGGACTTCATCAAGATAAGAAGCTTTTGCACAGCAAAGGATACAGTCAACAAAACTAAAAGACAACCTACAGAATGGGAGAAGATATTTGCAAATGACATATCAGATAAAGGGCTAGTTTCCAAAATCTATAAAGAACTTATTAAACTCAACACCAAAGAAACAAACAATCCAATCATGAAATGGGCAAAAGACATGAAGAGAAATCTCACAGAGGAAGACATGGACATGGCCAACATGCACATGAGAAAATGCTCTGCATCACTTGCCATCAGGGAAATACAAATCAAAACCACAATGAGATACCACCTCACACCAGTGAGAATGGGGAAAATTAACAAGGCAGGAAACAACAAATGTTGGAGAGGATGCGGAGAAAAGGGAACCTCCTCCCTGTTGGTGGGAATGTGAACTGGTGCAGCCACTCTGGAAAACTGTGTGGAGGTTCCTCAAAGAGTTAAAAATAGACCTGCCCTACGACCCAGCAATTGCACTGTTGGGGATTTACCCCAAAGATTCAGATGCAATGAAACGTCGGGACACCTGCACCCCGATGTTTCTATCAGCAATGGCCACAATAGCCAAACTGTGGAAGGAGCCTCGGTGTCCATCGAAAGATGAATGGATAAAGAAGATGTGGTTTATGTATACAATGGAATATTACTCAGCAATTAGAAACGACAAATACCCACCATTTGCTTCAACGTGGATGGAACTGGAGGGTATTATGCTGAGTGAAATAAGTCAATCGGAGAAGGACAAACAGTGTATGTTCTCATTCATTTGGGGAATATGAATAATAGTGAAAGGGAATATAAAGGAAGGGAAAAGAAATGTTGGGAAATATCAGGAAGGGAGACAGAACATAAAGACTCCTAACTCGGGGAAACGAACTAGGGGTGGTGGAAGGGGAGGAGGGCGGGTGTTGGAGGGGAATGGGTGACGGGCACTGAGGTGGACACTTGACGGGATGAGCACTGGGTGTTTTTCTGTATGTTGGTAAATTAAACACCAATAAAAGTTAAATAAATAGTGTGGTGCAGTAACTTCCTACCTAATGCTCTAACACTGATATCTACAATTCTGAGTATCACATTTTTGTCTTCTGTACTTAGTTGTGTCAAAACTGTTAAACTTTAATAGCATTCAGTATGATTAAATCATATTTTGAATCTCCTCTGGCACTCTCCATAGTTCAGATGTTGTGAAATATGTGCCTTGTAGTGGCCATTATTTTGAAAATGTAGTCTAACTCATATAATACAGTATCTATGACAGTATTTGCAGTTCTGTTTTTTCCTTAGTATATTAAGAGATGAGACTTACAAGCCAGTTTTTATCTTTGTATGAAAGAGTAGATAATCTGATAAATAAAACCCTTAAGGATATTAATAATATCCCTTATGCATTTATATATTGTTTGGAACTTTAAAAGGATAAATAAAACTCTCAGATTGAATAACTTTTTCTTACAACACTACTAATCTAGATTTTACATATGGGATTCCTTTTTTATTGGAGTTCAATTTGCCAACATACAGAATAACACCCAGTGCTCATCCCATCAAGTGCCCCCCTCAGTGCCCATCACCCAGTCACTGCCACCCCCCGCCGACCTCCCTTTCTACTACCCCTTGTTCATTTCCCAGAGTTAGGAGTCTCTCATGTTCTGTCTCACTTTCTGATATTTCCCACTCATTTCCCCTTTCCCCTTTATTCCCTTTCACTATTTTTTATATTCCCCAAATGAATGAGACCATATAATGTTTCTCCAATTGACTTATTTCACTCAACATAATACCCTCCAGTTCCATCCACGCCGAAGCAAATGGTGGGTATTTGTTATTTCTAATGGATGGAGAATATTCCATTGTGTACATAGACCACATCTTCTTTATCCATTCATTTTTCGATGGACACCGAGGCTCCTTCCACAGTCTGGCTATTGTAGACATTGCTGTTATAAACATCGTGGTGCAGGTGCCCGGTGTTTCACTGCATCTGGTATCTTTGGGGTAAATCCCCAACAGTGCAATTGCTGGGTCACAGGGCAGATCTATTTTTAACTCTTTGAGGAACCTCCACACAGTTTTCTAGTGTGGCTGTTCCAGTTCACATTCCCACCAACAGTGCAAGAGTGTTCCCCTTTCTCCACATCCTCTTCAACATTTGTGGTTTCCTGCCTTGTTAATGTTCCCCATTCTCACTGGTGTGAGGTGGTATCTCATTGTGGTTTTGATTTGTATTTCCCTGATGGCCAGTGATGCGGAGCATTTTCTCATGTGCTTGTTGCCCATGTCTATGTCTTCCTCTGTGAGATTTCTGTTCATGTCTTTTGCCCATTTCATGATTAGATTGTTTGTTTCTTTGCTGTTCAGGTAATAAGTACTTTATGGATCTTGGATTCTAGTCTGTTATCTAGTCATTTGAAAATATCTTTTCCCATTCTGTAGGTTGTATTTTAGTTTTGTTGACTGTTTCCTTTGCTGTGCAAAGGCTTCTTATCTTGATGAAGTCCCAATAGTTCACTTTTGCTTTTGTATCTCTTGCCTTCATGGATGTTTGGTGTTGCCTGTGTTCTCCTCTAGGATTTTGATGGAATTTTGTCTCACATTTAGACCTTTCATCCATTTTGAGTATATGTTTGTGTATGGTGTAAGAGAATGGTCTAGTTTCATTCTTCTGCATGTGGATGTCCAATTTTCCCAGCACCATCTATTGAAGAGACTGTCTTTCTTCCAGTGGATAGTCTTTCCTCCTTTATCGAATATTAGTTGACCATAAAGTTCAGGGCCCACTTCTGGGTTCTCTATTCTGTTCCATTGACCTACGTGTCTGTTTTTGTGCCAGGACCACACTGTCTTGATGACCACAGCTTTGTAGTGCAACCTGAAATCTGGCATTATGATGCCCCCAGCTATGGTTTTCTTTTTTAAAATTCCCCTGGCTATTTGGGGTCTTTTCTGATTCCACACAAATCTTAAGATGATTTGTTCCAACTCTCTGAAGAAAGTCCATGGTATTTTGATAGGGATTGCATTAAACGTGTACATTACCCTGGGTAAGACTGGCAGTTTCACAATATTTATTCTTCCAATCCATTAGCATGGAATATTTTTCCATGTCTTTGTGTCCTCCTCAATTTCTTTCAGAAGTGTTCTGTAGTTTTTATGGTATAGATCCTTTAACTCTTTGGTTAGGTTTATTCCTAGGTATCTTATGCTTTGGGGTGCAATTGTAAATGAGATTGACTCCTTAAATTCTCTTTCTTCAGTCTCATTGTTAGTGTATACAAAGGCCACTGATTTCTGGGCATTGATTTTGTATCATGCCACACTTCCAAATTTCTGTATGAGTTCTAGCAATTTGGGGTGTAGTCTTTCGGGTTTCCTAGGTACAGTATCATGTCATCAGTGAAGAGGGAGAGTTTGACTTCTTCTTTGCCAATTTGAATGCCTTTTATTTCTTTGTGTTGCCTGATTGCTGAGGCTAGTACTTCTACTACTATGTTGAATAGCAGTGGTGAGAGTGTATATCCTGTCTTGTTCCTAATCTTAGGGGAAAGTCTCCCAGTGCTTCCTCATTGAGAATGATATTTGCCGTGGGATTTTCGTAGACCCCTTTTAAAATTCTGATGAATGTTCCCTCTATCCCTACACTCTGAAGTTTAGATCATGAATGGATGCTTTATTTTGTCAAATGCTTACTCTACATGTATTGATAAAGTCAATGGTTCTTGTTTTTTCTCTTCCTGATATGATCAATCCATTGATTGCTTTACAATGGTTGAACCAGTCTTGCATCCCAGGGATAAATCCCATTTGGTCATGGTGAATAATTTTCTTAATGTACTGTTGGATCCTATTGGCTAGTATCTTCTTGAGAATTTTTGCATCCGTGTTTATCAGGGATATTGGTCTATAATTCTCCTTTTTGGTGGGGTCTTTGTCTGGTTTTGAAACTAAGGTGATGCTGGTCTCATAGTAGGAGATTGGAAGTATTCCATCTCTTTGCATCTTTCCAAATAGCTTTAGTTAGGTATGGTTTCTTCTTTAAACCTTTGATAGAATTCCTCTGAGAAGCCATCTAGCCCTGGACTTTGGTATTTTGGTAGGTTTTTTGATGACTGCTTCAATTTCCTCCCTGGTTATTGGCCTGATAAGGTTTTCTATTTCTTCCTGTTCCAGGTAGGGTAGTCTGTGGTTTTCCAGAAATGCGTCCATTTCTTCTAGATTGCCTAATTATTGGTGTATAGCTGTTCATAATAGGTATTTAAAATCATTTGTATTTCCTTGGTATTGGTATTGATCTCTCCTTTCTCATTCATGAATTTATTATTTTGAGTCTTTTCTCTCTTCTTTTTAATAAGTCTGGCTAATGGTTTATCTATCTTATTAATTCTTTCAAAGAACCAACTCCTGGTTTTGTTGATCTATTCCCCAGTTCTTCTGGTCTCTATTTCATTGAGTTCTGCTCAAATCTTTATTAATTCTCTTCTTCTGCTGGGTGTAGGATCTATTTGTTGTTTTTTCTCCAGCTCCTTTAGGTGCGAAGTTAGCTTTGTATTTGAGTTCTTTCCTGTATTTTAATGGACACTTGTATTGAGATGTATTTCCCCCTCAGGACTGCTTTTGCTGTTCCCAAAGATTTTGAACACTTGTATCTTCATTCTCATTAGTTTCCATGAATCTTTTTAATTCTTCTTTAATTTCCTGATTGACCCTTTCATCTTTTAGCAGGATAGTACTAAACCTCCACGTGTTTGAAATTCTTCCAAATTTCATCTTGTGGTTTAGTTCTAGTTTCAAAGCATTACAATCTGAAAATATGCAGGGGACTATCCCAATTATTTGATATAGGTTAAGACATAATTTGTGACGCAGTATGTGGTTTATTCTGGAGAAAGTTCCATGTGCACTTGAGAATGTGCATTCAGTTGCCTTTGGATGTAACGTTAGGGGCAGCCCTGGTGGCTCAGCTGTTTATCGCCACCTTCAGCCCAGGGTCTGATCCTGGAGACCCAGGATCAAGTCCTACGTCAGGCTCCCTGCATGGAGCCTGCTTCTCCCTCTGCCTATGTCTCTGCCTCTGTCTCTCACTCTGTGTGTGTGTGTGTGTGTGTGTGTGTGTGTGTCTCATGAATAGGATGTAATGTTCTGTATATATCAGTGAAATCCATCTGGTACAGTATATTATTTAAAGCTCTTGTTTCTTTGGAGATGTGCTTAGAAGATCTGTCAATTGTAGAAGGAGCTGTGTTCAAGATACGAAGTTTAAGTGTGTTATTATCTAAGTATGTCTTAACTTTGGTTATTAATTGATTGATATACTTGCAGCTCCCACATTCGCGGCATAAATATTCATGACTGTTAGGTCTCCTTGTTGGATAGATCCTTTAAGTATGATATAGTGTCCCTGTTCATCTCTTACTACAGTCTTTAGGATAAACTTTAATTTATCTCATATAAGGATGGATACCCCTGCTTTGTTTTGAGGACCATTTGAATGGTTAATGGTTCTCCAACCTTTTATTTTCAGGTTGTAGGTGTCCTTACATCTAAAATGAGTCTCTTGTAGAAAGCAAATAGTTGGGTCCTGCTTTTTTATCCAGTCTGAAACCCTGCGCCTTTTGATGGGGTCATTAAGCCCATTCATGTTCAGAGTTACTATGGAAAGATATGAGTTTAGTGTCATCTTGATACCTATTCAGTCCCTGTTTTTGTGGATTGTTCCCTTGGAATTCCTCTTTCTATTACAGAATCCGGCTTAATATTTCTTGCAGAGCTGGTTTGGTGGTCTCATATTCTTTCAGTTTCTGCCTAACTCAGAAGCTCTTTATCTCTCCTTCTATTCTGAATTAGAGCCTTGCTGGATAAAGTATTCTTGGCTGCATGCTTTTCTCATTTAGGACCCTGAATATATCCTGCCAGCCCTTTCAGGCCTGCCAGGTCTCTGTGGAGAGGTCTGCCGTTAACGTAATACTTCTCCCCATAAAGGTTAGGGATCCATTGTCTCTTGCTGCTTTAAGGATCTTTTCTTTATCTCTGGAATTTGCAAGTTTCAGTATTAAATGTCAAAGTGTTGTGTGGTTTTTATTGATTTTCAGGGTGGGGGGGAATCTTTCTATCTCCTGGAAATGAATGCCTGTTTCCCTTCTCAAGTTAGGGAAGTTCTCCGGTATATTGTTCAAATACACTTTATGGTCCTCTGTCTCTTTCAGCACCCTCAGAACCCCAATTAAACATAGATGTTTTCTTCCTAAGCTGGCATTTATTTCCCTTAACCTATCCTCGTGATCTTTTAATTGTTTTTCTCTTTTTTCCTGACCTTCCTTCCTTGCCATCAACTTGTCTTCTATGTCACTCACTCGTACTTCTACCTTGTTAACCCTCATCATTAGAACCTCCAGTTTGGATTGCATCTCATTTAATTGATTTTTAATTTCGGTCTGATTAGATCTAAACTCTGCAGTCATGAAGTCTCTTGAATCCTTTATGCTTCTTTCTAGAGCCATCAGTAGCTTTGTAATTGTGATTCTGAATTGGCTTTCTGACATTGGATTGTAATCCAAATTTTGTAATTCTGTGGGAGAGAGGACCGTTTCTGATTATTTCTTTTGTTGTGACTTTTTCCTTCTAGTCATTTTGCTCAGTGCAGAGTGGCCAAAACAAGTTGTACTGGAATAGGAGAAAAAGAGAGAGAAGAAATGGGGTGGGGGAAAGAAACAGAAAACAACAAAACAAGAGGGAGTATCCTCTGATTCTATATATTGTAAATCCTTCCACTTTCCCCTGGAACTTTCTAGTGCTGCTTGGTCAATAACTTGCATTCCCCCTGTCCTTCTAGCTGGTCTTCTGGGGGAGGGGCCTGCTGTGTTCTCAGGTGTGAGCACTTGGGGGAGCTGCCCAGCCCCCTGCCAGGTGCGTGGCTCAGTGGGAGCTGTTTATCCTTTTAGTCCCCTGCTGAGTATCAGGCACAAGGTGACACCAGGAGGAACAACAACAGGGGTGGCGGCAAGCTCTCCAGCCCTGGAGTCAGCTCCCACAGTAACTACCACAGCTCCCAGTCCACAGGGGCCTGGATGCTCTGGGGGCAGGGGCCGCTGGTCTGCATAGCAAGGGGCCGCCCGCCGGCAAGAGTGTCCTTGCTATCCTGTGTCCTCCCAGCCTCTGCTTGTCCCAGGGGGAGTGCTGGAACCTACGCTGTGTCCCCCAGCACCCTGGGCTCCTTGTGGGCCTGTGCTGCTGGGAATCACGCTCCCGGCCATGCAGCCCCCTCCACGCCGACCCTCTGCCTGAACCACCTCCGAGCTGCTCCTGGGCCCTGCTGGGTGCGTTGCAGCCCTTTAGGGAGCTCAGCCATGGTGTGTGGTGCACTCTCCCTGGGGCACAGGTGCTCTGTTAGTGTCCCAGGGAGTCTGAGGGCATCCCCGCCCCTCCTGGGATCCTGCACCAACTCCCTGTGAGCGCCTTTCTTTCTGGGAAGATTGGTGAACCTCCTGCTTCTCCAGACGCAGCCTTTCTGTCCTGGGAGCTCTTGCCACCCCCCTTTAGCCCAGATCCCTGAGGGGCCCCTCCCTCATGGATGCTTTTTTTATTTATTTTTCCCCATCTTCCTACCTTGATAGAAGTGCAAATACTTAAAAGTATTTTAAGTGCCCTACAACCCAGCAATTGCACTGTTGGGGATTTACCACAAAGATACAGATGCAATGAAATGCCGGGACACCTGCACCCCGATGTTTCTAGCAGCAATGTCCACAATAGCCAAACTGTGGAAGGAGCCTCAGTGTCCATCGAAAGATGAATGGATAAAGAAGATGTGGCTTATGTGTACAATGGAATATTACTCAGTCATTAGAAATGACAAATACCCACCATTTGCTTCAACGTGGATGGAACTGGAGGGTATTATGCTGAGTGAAATAAGTCAGTCGGAGAAGGACAAACATTATATATGTTCTCATTCATTTGGGGAATATAAATAATAGTGAAAGGGAATAAAGGGGAAGGGAGAAGAAATGGGTAGGAAATATCAGAAAGGGAGACAGAACATGAGAGACTCCTAACTCTGGGAAACGAACTAGGGGTGGTGGAAGGGGAGGAGGGCAGGGGGTGGGGGTGAATGGGTGATGGGCACTGAGGGGGGGCACTTGACGGGATGAGCACTGGGTGTTATTCTGTATGTTGGCAAATTGAACAACAATAAAAAATAAATTTATTATTTAAAAAAAAGAAGTGCAAACTCTTCTCACTGTAGCATTCCAGCTGTTCTCTCTTTAAATCTCAGACTGAAGTTGTAGTTTTTCATGATGATTTGAGTTATCTAGGTAAGTTGGTGGAGACAGGTGACTTGGGGACCCTACTCTTCCGCCATCTTGCCCCACCTCCAAAAGCTTCTTATCTTGATGAAGTCTCAATAGTTCATTTTTGCTTTTGTTTCTCTTGCCTTCATGGATCTATCTTCCCCCTTCCTAGTTTCATCCTTCTGCATGAGGCTGTCCAATTTTCCCAGCACCATTGATTGAAGAGACTGCTCATAGACTGTTATAGTATTTCTTGCTTTGTCAAATATTAGTTGATAGAATTAAGAGGTCATTTCTTGGTTCTCTATTCTCTTCCATTGATGTATGTGTCTGTTTTTGTGCCAGGACCACACTGTCTTGATGACCACAGCTTTGTAGTACAACCTGAAATCTGGCATTGTGATGCCCCAGCTCTGGTTTTCTTTTTCAACGTGTAAATTCCCTGGGTGACATTGACATTTTGACAATATTAATTTTTCCAATCCATGAGCATGGAATATTTTTCCATCTCTTTGTGCCTTACTCAATTTCTTTCAGAAATGTTCTGTAGGGATCCCTGGGTGGCGCAACGGTTTGGCGCCTGCCTTTGGCCCAGGGCGCGATCCTGGAGACCCGGGATCGAATCCCACATCAGGCTCCCGGTGCATGGAGCCTGCTTCTTCCTCAGCCTGTGTCTCTGCCTCTCTCTCTCTCTCTCTGTGACTATCATAAATAAAAAAAAAAAAAAAGAAATGTTCTGTAGTTTTTAGGGCATAGATCATTTACCTCTTTGGTTAGGTTTATTCCTAGGTATCTTATGCTTTTGAGTCCAATTGTTAATTGGGTTGATTTCTTAATTTCTCTTTCTTCAGTCACATTTTTGAAAAAACTGAAATACATGCTTCTAGTCCCTGCACAAGCACACATATAACCTTCAGAACCAGCTGAAAACTTTGGCAAGAGGACAGATTCCATTTGAGATTCTAGGTGAGTCATTGGTCTACTTCTATCTATAATCATATCATAAATTTGCTACTTCTCTGCGATCATTCCTATTTTTCAGGATGTTGGGTATTATTTTTTCCCACGGGGATTGTAGATCCCTCTATTTAAAAATATTTCATTTGTTTATTCATGAGAGAGAAAGAAAGAGAAGAGGCAGAGACCCAGGCAGAGGGAGAAGCAGTCTCCATGCAGGGAGCTTGATGTGGGACTTGAACTCGAGACTCCAGGATCATGCCCTAGGTTGAAGGCCAACACTATATGAGCCCCCCAGAGATCCCCTGATCCCTCTAATTCTTGAAGTACATGGAGATATTTGTGTATTTTTCATATTTAGGGAAATGGTAAATAAGTGTAAGCAACTCTGTCTTCTATGCTTATAAAGTAGCTGTTTTCCTAAAGAATCTAATTTTTAAAATCAGAAACCGAATAGTTTAGCACAAATTCCTGGTCCTCACAGGCTCCCTGGGGGAAACTGCTCCTTGGAGAGGAGCCCAGACCTCAACAGGAAGCCTGCCCAGAACCTCCATCTACACCTGCGCCTGGTCTTTCAAGACAGAAGTGGTGAGGAGTGTGCACCCCTTGGTGGTCCCGATCCCCTTCAGGGAGGTTTGTGTCTGGGCTCACACTGAGATGGCCTCACTGTGTGCATCATACAGTAATACACAGCCATGTCCTCAGCTCTCAGGCTGTTCACCTGCAGATACAGTGTGTTTTTGGCATTGTCTTTCAAGATGGTGAATCAGCCCTTCAAAGCATCTGCATAGCTTTTGCTACTTCCATCATTGCTAATCCATGTGACCCACTGCAGCCCCTTCCCTGGAGCTTGGTGGATCCAGTACATCCAGTAGCCACTGAAGGTGAATCCAGAGGCCACACAGGAGAGTCTCAGGGACCCCCCAGGCTTCACCAGGTCTCCCCCAGACTCCACCAGCTGCACCTCACCCTGAACACCTGCAGACACAAGACATCCTGGTCAGGAAACTGTCCCACATCCTCTGTTTCTCTCACTTAACTCAACTCATATATTCAAGGTCTCTTGTTCTCCATGAATTACTTTTTAAATTGTGAGAAGAAAGCCCAGCAGAGCAACAACTCCATGGTGGTTTGCCTGTGTTCACTCCTGATTACTGAATGGGTCACCTGGGGATCTGGGGCTGGGGCTCCTCTCCCAGCTGCAGAGTCGGGGCTGAGGTGGTTTAATCAGTGGAGGGAGAGCCCTATTTGCAAATCCTTGAATATATAATCAGTTCCACACCTATATTTCATTCTTTACAAGTTATTATCAAGGATTGCTTTACATTTGTCAGCCACTGTGTGTAATGTCTTGTGACATTATGAAGTGTTCAAATCTATGAAAAAAATTACTTTTGCATTTCTTTATGACTTTTTAAAAATCTCTCAATGTAGGTATTTTAAGTTTACAGTATTTTACCTCCTTCAGAATATTTAATCCTATATATTATGTTTTTAACAGCGATGTCAATGTAATAAGGTTTTATTAATTACCTTTTATTTTTTTAAGATTTTATTTATTCATTCATGAAAGACACAGAGGAAGGAGAGAGAGGGGCAGAGACACAGGCAGAGAGAGAAGCAGGCTCCATACAGGGAGGCTGATGTGGGACTCCATCCTGGGACTCACCAAGGGAGTTGCTAAACCTCTGAGCCACCCAGGGATTCCCCTATTAATTACCTTTTAAATACTCTTATTTGTAGGGATAAGGTGATAAGGGATAAGGGATATAAGGGATAAGCCACTGAGGTGGCTCAGTGGTTGAGGTCTGCCTTCTGCTCCTGGAGGGATCCTGGAGTCCAGAGATCCAGTCCTGCATTGGACTCTCTGCATGGAGCCTGCTTCTCTCTCTGCCTGTGTCTCTGCCTCTGTGTATCTTTCATGAATAATTAAATAAAACCTTTAAAATATAAAAAAAATTTGTTGTTAGTGTGTGGAAACCTAAATATATTTTGTATGTTTATTTTGTATCCTAAAGCTTCCCTGAAATTGTTTATTAACTAAGGGTTTGGTTTTGGACCTTCTGCGGTTTGACCATGCAACAGATCATGTCATATGGATACAAATATGTTTTTCTGTATATATTAAGTATCTGTTATTCTTTGTTTCCTAAATTTCCTGGATTGGAAATCCAGTCGTTGCCCCAGTAATATTTTCCTTCTCTTCTATATGGTTATTTTTCTGGACTAATTACTCTGTAGACATATGAAAGGCCTCAGTGGGGATGTATTTCATGTTGCATGTGCATGAGCTCCCTAGAACACAACACACAGACAATGACCAAAGTAGGCAACCTGTGTGCTTATTACACAATACGTTGGGTCTGTGGAGATATAAGGCCAGGATATTGGGTTTGGGTCAGTGAATTAGTAAGGAACTGATAAGGGATATTTGCACAGCCTTCTGGGCCCTAAAGACGGTTCTGGTGCTGAGGATGGTTCACCCCTCCCAGTAGGGAGAAGGGCATTGTCCTATGGGAGATTTATTTCCTTTCATCAGGGTAACATAGGAGGTTCAGCCTCTCTGTCCATCTGATGATTCTTGTGTGATTTTTTTCACAATAATCCAGGGAACCAGCTGACATATGTGGTGGCACAGTTTATTCTCCTTCAGTATAACATGTTGAATACTCAGGGTGGAAATGACCCCCTGTGTGGGTCCTGACTTGATAGAAGGGCTTCAGGTTTTCACTTTTGAATGCAGTGTTGGTTGTGGGTTTTTCATAGAATGTAACTACTTTCATCATTAGGAAGCAATCTCTCCTGCCTCAATTGTTAAGATGTTTTGAAGATAAAAGCATTTTAGACATTGTCAAGCGGTTTTAGTCATCATAGGAAAGAATCGTGTACATCCATTCCTTCACTCTGTTAATACAGGGGCCCTGTTTATGATCTCTGTGTGTTGAAGCATCCTTGCATCCAGGGATGATTTCCTCTAGGTCATCCTGTGCCATCTGTCCATGGGTTATTGGATTCAGGATGCCAGGATTTTTTCATTTATCTGCATCTGAGATGTTGTCCATGAGACCCTTCTTGTGGGGTCTGTGGTGTGGGTTTGTTTCCAGACTCATCCTGGCCTCCTTAAATCAATTTGGTCATGTTCAATTCTCATTTTGTTTTGGAAGTGATTTAAAAGTTTGGGCCTTAATTCTTAAAATATTTGAATATTCATAGATATAGCCATCTGATTTTGACCTTTTCTTTATTCTTTTTATAATTTCCATTGTCTTTTTTGAGGCAGAATATTTTTTAGAGATTTTATTAATTTATTCATTAGAGACACAGAGAAAGAGGCACAGACACAGGCAGAGGGAGAAGCAGGCTCACTGCATGGAGTCCCACGTGGGACTGGATCCCAGGTCTCCAGGATCAGGCCCTGGGCTGAAAGCAGTGCTAAACCCCTGAGCCACCTGGGCTGTCCCAGGGAGAATTTTTAGAAAATAGTTTCAGGCTTCATATTTGTTTGGTTTTGTTCATTTTTTTTATTTCTTCATGAATGAGTTTTGTTTATTGATAATACTAGTAATTTTGTAATTTGCCATGGTTATCCAATATTTACTGTCTTAAAATCTTAGAATTTTATTCAAGCTCCTTTTTTTGGTGTCAGTAATTTCTTCTCTTTGAAATATGATTATATTTATTAAGGCTTACCTATTTTCCTAGAGTGCCTATGAGTTAAATTTCATTTTTATTTTCTATATGCTTATTTAAATCTTCTTATTTTTATTTGTCAATGGAATAGATGAATTATTTGTTCTAAGAAATTTAATGTTGATTGGGTTAATCAAAATACCAATTGTTTTCTTACATAACAGAAAAACTCCATATTCATATGAAAAATAAAATCACATGATAGTGACCATACAATTATAAGAAATAAAAACAATAGTCGACATCACACATCCCTCTACAGAAATGTATTTTAGTCACACATTTAGCATTTCAGTGTGTGACTGCCTAAAGTCAGACCTTTTGACAGTGCAGCACATGATGGAGTCCAGAAGTAAACATGTGCATATACAGTCAGAAATCCTCCAAAAAGGGGAATGGGTGACGGGCACTGAGGTGGACACTTGACGGGATGAGCACTGGGTGTTTTTCTGTATGTTGGTAAATTAAACACCAATAAAAGTTAATTTAAAAAAAAATCCTCCAAAAATATCTACGAATACACAGTGGGGAAAGGATAGTCTCTATAGCAAATGGTGTTAGACAGCCTCATGAAAATAATGACTCTTGTTCCTTATCAAACATCACACAGATACAAGGACACAGAAAATCTAAAAATAGATTAAAGAGTTAAGCAGAAGTCTCAACCTTAGAACTTATACATGTAAACTAAGGGGAAAACATTATGATGTTTGCTTGGTTGTGATTTATTTGATATCACATTAAAATCACAGTAAAAAAACAAAGACATATGATTGGGGCTACCTCATGCCCAAAGTGTGCAGAACAAATATTAGCAGAGCAAGAAGGCAGCCTATGAAATGGGATACTGTGTGTTCAACTATATACTGAGACGGACTTAGTATCCAAAATACATGAGGGACTCAACCTCAATAGAAAGTCTGACAAAACACAATAATAACAAATCCAAACCCTCCATTAAATAGTTTCTCAAGGATGGGTCTCCCTTGCAACTCAGGTGGTTAAGGATCTAATTCTTGGTTTTGTCTCACGTCATGATCTCAGGATCCTGTATTTGAGTCCCAACTCAGGCTCTGGTCGTGGGGAATCTGCTTGAGATTTTCTTTTTCTCTCTCCTGCTCCTCTCCTCTTTCTCTCTAAATAAATATATAAATTATATTTTTAAATTAGGAAAAGTTCTTCTATATCTATTTCTCTATAGAAAACAAACAATAGTGGGATCCTGTGTGGACAGTTAATTAAAATTCTGACATCAACTCTGTTCGAAATACCTGACCTCATTTCCAGCTGAATGAGAGGAAGGTCTAGACTTCAGGTTGTAGGGAGAGGCAGTAGCAGGAGACGGATGGACTCAGTGGAGGTGTCCTCATGTAGTCCTGCTCTCCTGAAGGAGAGAGCCTGAGACTAAGACGCTGGAGGGGACACCTGCTGTCAGAATACACATCAGACTCTTGTCTCAGGAGCTCCCCATCAGAAGACCCGAGCTGGTTTGGGTCAGTCTGTGAAGCCTCCATACGTGAGGACATTGTGTACAGGAGGGCAGCATGCAGCCTGATGCAGAGGAGCTCATCATCTGGGTTTGGGGAAGAGAGAGGGAAAGAAAGCCCAACCAAACCACTGTGACCCTGGCCTGGCTGTACGAATGCCCCAGGCTGCACGGCCTGTCCTCTCTGAGACTGCTGACCTTCATGGAACATCACGTCCTTGAGGCTCCCCTGGGATCATGGGTGTACATCAATAGTGTGATGTCTTATCGCAGAATCCTCTCCCATTGATGGATGTTTTCTACTGGGATTATTCTTTAAATAACGAAGGCTTCTGGGGGCATTCTAGGCTTCTAACAGAAATGAAGACACTATAAATCATCACATACCATATTTACATGAACATGGGTTTTCATTATTCTGGAGCAACCAATGAGGAGCGGCATTTCCAGGTCACATGGTAGATTATCCATCTTTAATTTCAGGAGGAACAGATAAATTATTTTCCAGGGCTCTGTTTCATTTTTCATTCCTACCTGCAGGGTTGAGGCTCCAGGTGTCCTGTATGCTACCCAGGATGTTCTGGTCAGTGCTTCTTTCATACCTGAGCTCCTGTGATGAGTGTATAGGGCATCTTATTGTGGTGGATGTGAATTTCCCTCACAGATCCTGGTGGGATGTGTCCTCCTCTGTGCTTACTTCATGTATCTGTACACTCCTGTATAACATGTCCACACAAGGCTCTGCCTGTTTTATAGATGAATGCTGTTTTTTCTGAGTTTTGAGGATTCTTTAGATATGCAGGTGAACATTCTTTGTTGGTTATGAAACTTGTGCATGTTTTCCCTTGGTCCATATCTTGTTTTCATTACCTTGATAAATATGTGGATAGAAAAATTTAGTTGATTTTCACAAAGTATATTCTTAATGTTTGGTGTTATGCATATTGATTTTTTTTAAATTAACTTTTATTGGTGTTTAATTTACCAACATACAGAAAAACACCCAGTGCTCATCCCGTCAAGTGTCCACCTCAGTGCCCGTCACCCATTCCCCTCCAACACCCGCCCTCCTCCCCTTCCACCACCCCTAGTTCGTTTCCCCGAGTTAGGAGTCTCTATGTTCTGTCTCCCTTCCTGATATTTCCCAACATTTCTTTTCCCTTCCTTTATATTCCCTTTCACTATTATTCATATTCCCCAAATGAATGAGAACATACACTGTTTGTCCTTCTCCGATTGACTTATTTCACTCAGCATAATACCCTCCAGTTCCATCCACGTTGAAGCAAATGGTGGGTATTTGTCGTTTCTAATTGCTGAGTAATATTCCATTGTATACATAAACCACATCTTCTTTATCCATTCATCTTTCGATGGACACCGAGGCTCCTTCCACAGTTTGGCTATTGTGGCCATTGCTGATAGAAACATCGGGGTGCAGGTGTCCCGACGTTTCATTGCATCTGAATCTTTGGGGTAAATCCCCAACAGTGCAATTGCTGGGTCGTAGGGCAGGTCTATTTTTAACTCTTTGAGGAACCTCCACACAGTTTTCCAGAGTGGCTGCACCAGTTCACATTCCCACCAACAGTGTAAGAGGGTTCCCTTTTCTCCGCATCCTCTCCAACATTTGTTGTTTCCTGCCTTGTTAATTTTCCCCATTCTCACTGGTGTGAGGTGGTATCTCATTGTGGTTTTGATTTGTATTTCCCTGATGGCAAGTGATGCAGAGCATTTTCTCATGTGCATGTTGGCCATGTCCATGTCTTCCTCTGTGAGATTTCTCTTCATGTCTTTTGCCCATTTCATGATTGGATTGTTTGTTTCTTTGGTGTTGAGTTTAATAAGTTCTTTATAGATTTTGGAAACTAGCCCTTTATCTGATATGTCATTTGCAAATATCTTCTCCCATTCTGTAGGTTGTCTTTTAGTTTTGTTGACTGTATCCTTTGCTGTGCAAAAGCTTCTTATCTTGATGAAGTCCCAATAGTTCATTTTTGCTTTTGTTTCTTTTGCCTTCGTGGATGTATCTTGCAAGAAGTTACTGTGGCCAAGTTCAAAAAGGGTGTTGCCTGTGTTCTCCTCTAGGATTTTGATGGAATCTTGTCTCACATTTAGATGTCTCATCCATTTTGAGTTTATCTTTGTGTATGGTGAAAGAGAGTGGTCCAGTTTCATTCTTCTGCATGTGGATGTCCAATTTTCCCAGCACCATTTATTGAAGAGACTGTCTTTCTTCCAATGGATAGTCTTTCCTCCTTTATCGAATATTAGATGGCCGTACATTTCAGGGTCCACTTCTGGGTTCTCTATTCTGTTCCATTGATCTATGTGTCTGTTTTTGTGCCAGTACCACACTGTCTTGATGACCACAGCTTTGTAATACAACCTGAAATCTGGCATTGTGATGCCCCCAGCTAAGGTTTTCTTTTTTAAAATTCCCCTGGCTATTCGGGGTCCTCTCTGATTCCACACAAATCTTAAAATAATTTGTTCTAACTCTCTGAAGAAAGTCCATGGTATTTTGATAGGGATTGCATTAAACGTATAAATTGCCCTGGGTAACATTGACATTTTTACAATATTAATTCTGCCAATCCATGAGCATGGAATATTTTTCCATCTCTTTGTGTCTTCCTCAATTTCTTTCAGAAGTGTTCTATAGTTTTTAGGGTATAGATCTTTTACCTCTTTGGTTAGGTTTATTCCTAGGTATCTTATGCTTTTGGGTGCAATTGTAAATGGGATTGACTCCTTAATTTCTCTTTCTTCAGTCTCATTGTTAGTGTATAGAAATGCCATTGATTTCTGGGCATTGATTTTGTATCCTGCCACGCTACCAAATTGCTGTATGAGTTCTAGCAATCTGGGGGTGGAGGCTTTTGGGTTTTCTATGTAGAGTATCATGTCATCGGCGAAGAGGGAGAGTTTGACTTCTTCTTTGCCAATTTGAATGCCTTTAATGTCTTTTTGTTGTCTGATTGCTGAGGCGAGGACTTCCAGAACTATGTTGAACAGCAGTGGTGAGAGTGGACATCCCTGTCTTGTTCCTGATCTTAGGGGAAAGGCTCCCAGTGCTTCCCCATTGAGAATGATATTTGCTGTGGGCTTTTCGTAGATGGCTTTTAAGATGTCGAGGAAAGTTCCCTCTATCCCAACACTCTGAAGGGTTTTGATCAGGAATGGATGCTGTATTTTGTCAAATGCTTTCTCTGCATCTAATGAGAGTATCATATGGTTCTTGGTTTTTCTCTTGCTGATATGATGAATCACATTGATGGTTTTACGAGTGTTGAACCAGCCTTGTGTCCCAGGGATAAATCCTACTTGGTCATGGTGAATAATTTTCTTAATGTGTTGTTGGATCCTATTGGCTAGTATCTTGTTGAGAATTTTTGCATCCATGTTCATCAGTGATATTGGTCTGTAATTCTCCTTTTTGGTGGGGTCTTTGTCTGGTTTCGGAATTAAGGTGATGCTGGCCTCATAGAACGAATTTGGAAGTACTCCATCTCTTTCTATCTTTCCAAACAGCTTTAGTAGAATAGGTATGATTTCTTCTTTAAACGTTTGATAGAATTCCCCTGGGAAGCCATCTGGCCCTGGACTCTTGTGTCTTGGGAGGTTTTTGATGACTGCTTCAATTTCCTCCCTGGTTATTGGCCTGTTCAGGTTTTCTATTTCTTCCTGCTCCAGTTTTGGTAGTTTGTGGCTTTCCAGGAATGCGTCCATTTCTTCTAGATTTCCTAATTTATTGGCGTACAGCTGTTCATAATATGTTTTTAAAATCGTTTGTATTTCCTTAGTGTTGGTAGTGATGTCCCCTTTCTCATTCATGATTTTATTAATTTGAGTCTTCTCTCTCTTCTTTTTAATAAGGTTGGCTAATGGTTTATCTATCTTATTAATTCTTTCAAAGAACCAACTCCTGGTTCTGTTGATCTGTTCCACAGTTCTTTTGGTCTCGATATCATTGAGTTCTGCTCGAATTTTAATTAACTCTCTTCTTCTGCTGGGGGTGGGGTCTATTTGTTGCTTTTTCTCTAGTTCCTTTATGTGTAAGGTGAGCTTTTGAATTTGCATATTGATTTTTATCTATAACATTTGGATTTCACAATTAATGATTGCCTATGAATAATTTCTTCATTGACAATATATTGAAAAGTCTTTTTTTCCCCAGGTCTCCTCAGTGTTGCCATCTTCCCAACTTGGTCTTTAGTAACTCAGTGTTTTTATTTTATATGAATATAGACTCTGGCAATTGATTTTCATGGTGTTGTTTTCATAAATGGTAGCAATTCTGTTCTCCTGCTCAAACATGAACTTGTGATTTCATGGCAGATGCTCTGCTGTATATCATCAGGCTGGTTGTTCATCACGTTGAATAGATATGCTTCTCATGTGAAACAGAATCCTTTATCTTTCCAGGTTTTGGAATTTCTATACATCTTGCTGCTCTTCAGAGACAGGTTGTGGTGCTTAGCATTCTCCCACCAGATGTTGGCATTGACTCCATTGCCTTATCCGGGAAGCTGGTGGACCCATGTGACACCCACACTGACATGCGCAGTGAGAACCCAGAGAATGAGCAAGTGAGTGTAAGGGTCTACCTGGGTTTCCCCAGTCAAGATGCAGACTCTGGCAGGGTGACCTGGGACAAATCTACTGTGGAGAAAGACATCACAGGATGGAAACAGACTTGCCTTCCTTGAGGGAGCCTCCAACATGAGCACTCAGAGGAAATGATGGTCAGCAGCAGGGATGAGGAGCACAGGATGCTCAGGTTGGGATGTAAGATTCACTGCTCTAAACCCAGTTCTTGGCTTTTCAACCTAGGGGAGGATTTGGGGACGTTTCCATCCTCATAAATGTCTTGAATCACATGTGGGTGGGACTCAGGGCCTTGCCACATGGAGACTGAGATTGTCTGGGAGGAACAGTGAGCACTCAGATCTGAGATCTCATGTCCTAAATCCCAAAGGGGACACTCCAACTTTCAGGACTGGAGCCCTCACAAAATCCTCTTCTCAACTTGATCCAGGAACCCTCACCCTGGGGCTTCTCTACTAGAGGATTTGGTATAGAGGTATAGACTGGGGGCACTGCTCCTGCCTGCAGAGGTGGTGGTGTCATCCTTCAAAGAGCAGGAATCTATTCTGAGTATCTTGTGCTAGCGTCACTGTGATTAGGAGAGAGAGGGATGACATTGTTCAATAAGACGGGGTCAATAGACACATCATTTTCATAGAATGCAGAAACAAGGACATGTCTAGAGATATGTATGTGGTGTGTACTTTCCCTTAGGAATAGTCCATGAATATGTTGATTTCACAGTCAGGTTTGAGACACAGGATACCACACACGATGCTCTTCCCTCTTCATCAGCCCAATACTACATAGGGATGCTAGGCAGCTGGCTGTCAGCATATTCACCCCTATCCTAACCTGTACCTGAACTGGATACGGTCTTATTTCATGTCAGGTCCTGGAGAATTCCTCCATGGAGATTGTCCTCAACACTATGTAAAATTACATGCGGAAAAATGACATTTCAAGATCAGTACCATCAAAGACAGTTACCTGCATGGTGGCCAAACCAACCACCAGGATTTGTGAAAGTTAGGGTTTATATCTTCAATAAAATATGATTATTTCCATCGTTGTAGTGTGGCTATGAGTTGATTTTATTCATATTCAATGAATCCCCACTCATGCAGGGGAGCACCGTGCAGTGTTTAAGGTGTAGATGTAGGATCACACCCACGTGGGGGTGACCAGGAGAGATAGAGGATAAAATGGCCATCTGCTCCCCTAATTGTTAGACCAGAGGGCATGCTGATCAACACTCATGTCCTCACATTGGCACAGATCCTGAAATGGATAGAGGTCCCCAAGCGAAGAGCCACAAACCCAGTGTAGATCCTGGAAATAGAGAGAATCTAGGCCTCAGAACCTAATTGTTTCCAAGTTTTTCTTAGAAATGTATGTCCAGGGATCCCTGGGTGGCGCAGCGGTTTGGCGCCTGCCTTTGGCCCAGGACGCGATCCTGGAGACCTGGGATCGAATCCCACGTCAGGCTCCCGGTGTGTGGAGCCTGCTTCTCCCTCTGCCTGTGTCTCTGCCTCTCTCTCTCTCTCTCTCTCTGTGACTATCATAAATAAATAAATAAAAATAAAAAAAATTTTTTTTAAAAAGAAATGTATGTCCAACTCCTATATCCCCTCCATGTGATCCCTGCACTGGGAGTGTCTACAGCTGGTGCTCCTTGTGGGGTCCACCAGGCATTTTGGAATCAGATAACTTTTTTTATTTAGAATCATGCATCCTCAAGTATAGAAGAGACATTCTCAGTGTGATCACACCCTGAGTCCTGCCCACATGTGTTTGAAATGTTGAGATGTGGGATGATGATGTTCAGACAGATGTGGACTGGAGATTATGCATTTCTAGGCTGAGGCTTCGAGGACTGTAGTGATGTGATAAATGTATTAGCATGTGGGCTGCATGTGGAGCTTGGAGTCCCAGGGTGGATTGTGGTGTCCTGATAATGGATGGAAACTGTGAATGTTCTATTATGAGGCAAAAGGGACATTTATGTATCTCATTAATTTAGACATCATAAGATTAATATAGTTTCCTGATGGTGGAGCCGCTGGGCAAGAGAATATCCCACCATATACTCCGTCCTGTCACTGTGCTGTAATCCAGAAACATGTAATACAGTGTGTGAAGTACACATAAGTGATAGAAAATAAAATAATATCCTTTATGGAACATCTTGGTGGCTCCTCAAGTAATGTCAGTACTCTTATCAGAGGTAATAGAGGAAGATAAGGCCCCAAAAGGAAAGTAATGTGACTACTGGTGCTCAATGATCTTTTCTCTGTGAAGGTGGAAGAAGAATCATGATATGAAACTGCAAGGAGGGCTGCTGTGGAAACAAGGAGGAAGGGTCTGAACATCCAGGAATCTGCAAGGATGTAGCCCTGCAAGCATGGACTCTAGCTGATGGAGCTGACTTCAGGTAGACCTCCAGATGGTAGGGGAATAAAAGCATGTAGACATGAGCCCTTTGTGTGGTACCTGGACAGTGTGGTCATGGAAAGAATATAGGTTGGGAATTCAGTGTCACATTCCAGGTCACACAATAATGCCCAGGTTTGTGTGACCACCAGTACTGTCCCAGGGACAGGACCACACAGGGGCTGGGTTGTGTGAGGAAGAGCCTCTGCAGGAACTCAACACTGAAGGGGGGACTGCAAAGATGATGTGCTGACCTAGACTGAGCCTGAACCTGGCAAACCTCTCAGTCCAGGACTTGTGAGCATGAGTTCATGAGTATCCTCCGATAATGGTATGGTTGTGGTGCTCACATGGAGACTGGGACAGAGAAATTTATCAATGGTGCTCATATTCTTTCTTTTCCCCAAGAACATTGTCACATTTTTTTAAAATGCTGGGGGAAGATATCCCACGCTTGATAAAAACAGATCTACAGTCCAAGTCTCTGCAGCCTGACACATCCCAAATCTTCCCAAATGATGCCTCAAGGGACACTCTCTCCTTTTGTTCATATAGGGGTTGCAAATATTCCCAATACAAAAAGTAATTTTTTTTCTTGATGCAAATTGTTTAAACTGTATCATTCCTTCAGTTTAGCAGTTGCTTCAAACCTTCCTAGAGAGAATGGTGTGCACACGACAGCATTATCTTTGTCCCGAGGGCAATTTACACATTTAATGCAATTCCTATCAAAATACCATGGAATTTCTTCAGAGACTTGGAACAAATCATCTTAATATTTGTATGGAATCAGAAAAGATCCTGAATAGCCAGGGGAATATTGAAAAAGAAAACCAGAGCCAGGGCATCACAATGTCGGATTTCAGGTTGTATTACAAAGCTGTGATCATCAAGACACTGTGGTACTGGCAAAAAAACAGACACATAGATCCATGGAACAGAATAGAGATTCCAGAAATGGGCCCTCAACTCTATGGTCAACTAATATTTGACAAAGCAAGAAAGACTATCTACTGGAAAAAGGACAGTCTCTTCAATAAATGGTGCTGGGAAAATTGGACAGCCACGTGCAGAAGAATGAAACTGGACCATTCTCTTACACCATACACAAAGATAAACTCAAAATGGATGAAAGATCTAAATATGTGACAAGAATCCCTCAAAATCCTAGAGGAGAACACAGGCAACACCCTTTTTGAACTTGGCCACAGCAAATTCTTGCAAGATCCATCTCTGATGGCAAGGGAAACAAAAGCAAAAATGAACTAGTGGGACTTTATGAAGATAAAACGCTTCTTCACAGCCAGGTAATAGTCAACAAAACTACAAGACAGTTTACAGAACTGGAGAAGATATTTGCAAATGACATATCCAATAAAGGGCTAGTATCCAAGTTCTTTGAAGAACTTATTAAACTCCACAACAAAGAAACAAACAATCCAATCATGAAATGGGCAAAAGACATGACCAGAAATTTCACAGAGGAAGACATGGACATGACCAACAAGCACATGACAAAATGCTCTGCATCACTGACCATCAGATAAATACAAATCAAAACCACAATGAGATCCCACCTCACACCAGTGAGAATGGTGATAATTAACAAGACAGGAAACAACACATGTTGGAGAGGATGCAGAGAAAAGGGAACACTCCTGCACTGTTGGTGGGAATGTGAACTGGTGCAGCCACTCTGGAAAACTGTGTGGAGGTTCCTCAAAGAGTGAAAAATAGATCTGCCCTATGACCCAGCAATTGCACTGCTGGGGATTTACCCCAAAGATACAGATGCAATGAAACGCCGGGACACCTGCACCCCGATGTTTATAGCAGCAATGTCCACAATAGCCAAACCGTGGAAGGAGCCTCTGTGTCCATCGAGAGATGAAAGGATAAAGAAGATGTGGTCTATGTATACAATGGAATATTACTCAGCCATTAGAACGATAAATACCCGCCATTTGCTTCGATGTGGATGGAACTGGAGGGTATTAATCTGAGTGAAGTCACTTGGAGAAGGACAATCATCCTATGGTTTCACTCATATGAGGAATATAAAAAATAGTGAGAGGGATTATAGAGTAAATGGAGAAAATGAGTGGGAAATGTCAGAGAGAGTGACAAAACATAAGAGACTCCTAACTTTGGTAAACAATGGGTGGTGGAAGGGAAGGTGGGTGGGGTAATGGGAGGGACTGGGTGATGGGCACTGAGGGAGGCACTTGACAGGATGAGCACTGGGTGTTATATGTTGGCAAATTTAACTTTTATGGAATAAAATATATATACAAAGAATTTAAAAAAGAATTGGGTGCTTAACTAAATGAGTCACACACAGGCCCCAACCTTGGCCCAATATTTTTAAAATATTTTTATTTCATTTATTCATGAGAGAAAGACACAGAGAGAGAGTGCCAGAGACATAGACAGAGGGAGAAGCAGTATCCTCACAGGGAGCCTGATGTTGGACTCTGTCTCTAGATTGGGATCATGACCTGAACTTAAGACAGATGCTAAACCACTGAACCACCAGAAGTCCCCTTGGCCCAATTTTTAATCAGAGGATTGGTTTACTGTTGTTATGTGTTTTTTGTATTTTCTATTGATGAGTAAGTGTCCCTTCTGTGTTTTTGGATACTAACTCCTCAATATGTGATTGAGCACACTGAGTCCCATGTCATAGGCTGACTTCTTCCACTGTTATAGTTTTATTTTTTATTATTACTATTTTTATATTTTTTATTTAAATTTAAATTGCCAAAATACAACTCTCGGTGCTCATCCTATCATGTGCCCTCCTTATTGTTCTGCTAATATGTGTTCTCCACACTTACTACTTTGATGTAGCCCACTTATCTGTTTTGATTTTGTTGCCTGTGATTTTGCTGCTATATCAAATAAATCACAAAAAGCACATGTCATGATGTTTTCCCATTTGTTTTCATTTACAAAATTTAGCATCGTGTCTTCTGCTTAAGTCATTAATCCATTTTGAGATTTTCTGTGTCCATGTATCTGTACAATGTAAGATAAGGACCAAGTGTTATTATTTGCACGAGGCTGTCCAACACCATCTGTTATAGAGACTATCCTTTCCCCAATGTGTATTCTTAGATATCCTGTGGAGGTTTTCTGACTGTATATGCACACGTTTACTTCTGGGCTCTGTAATGTGATAATGTAAACATGTCTGATGTTATGCCAGTCACACAACGATGTACCAAATGTGCCTCTAAAATACATTTGTATAGGGAGTAATGTGATGTCTGAGGATTGTTGGGAGAACCATCCTCCGCACCAGAGTAGGTAACGTAGTACCCAGAAGGCTGTGATGAAACTTTTGTCAGTTCCTCACTCATTCACTGACTCAAATCCAAATCCTGGCCTTAAATCTCCACACACCCAATCACTTATTGTCACAAGCAAAAGGGCTGCCTACTTTGGTCATTGCCTGGCTGTCATATTGCATGTAGCTCATGCACGTGCAAAATGAAATACATTTCTCCCTATATCTGACTTATGTCTACTGAGCTATTAGACCAGACAAAGAAACCAGAAGAAAAGAAATCTTTCTGCCCCATCAAATAGAAGACCTATCCAAGAAAATAAGGCAATAAAAAAAATAATCAATCACTTTAGAGGCAGAAAAAATATTTGTATCCATATGACATGATCTGCTACAGGGGTAAATTCTACAAACTCCAAAAACACTTATAGTTAAATAACAATTTCAGAATACAAAATCAACAATTAAAAGGAAGATAGGATTCTTCACACTAAAAAAAATTATCTATATAAAAATTTTTAAAATCCCCTTTACACTGGCATCAAAAATAAATATTTAGGATGAAATTTAATAATAGGTAGAATACCATACTAAAATTGACCTATTTGATGAAGGGCTTTTCAAAAAGGAAACAGAAATGCAAAGTTAGCATTGCTCACAGATTAGAACTTCATATCTCAACAGCGCCATCTGCACAATGATCTGCACAGGTAATGCAGTCCTTGCTATTAAATTGTTAGAATGAATTTTAGTCAAGACCTAAATATATAGTCGGAGGACATGCAAATAGGGCCCTCCCTCCACTGATTAAACCAGCCCAGCCCAGACCCTGCATCTGGGAGAGGAGCCCCAGCCCCAGGATCCACAGGTGACCCCATTCAGGGATCAGAACAGAACACAGACAACTCACCATGGAGTCTGTGCTCAGCTGGGTTTTCCTTGTCGCTATTTTAAAAGGTAATTCATGGAGAACAGAGACCTTGAGGATGTGACTGGAGGTGAGTGAGAGAAACAGGGGATGGGGGACAGTTTACTGACCAGGATGTCTTGTGTCTGCAGGTGTCCAGGGTGAGGTGCAGCTGGTGGAGTCTGGGGGAGCCCTGGTGAAGCCTGGGGGGTCCCTGAGACTCTCCTGTGTGGCCTCTGGATTTACCTTCAGTAGTTACTATATGTATTGGGTCCGCCAGGCTCCAGGGAAGGGGCTTCAGTGGGTCTCACACATTAACAAAGATGGAAGTAGCACAAGCTATGCAGACGCTGTGAAGGGCCGATTCACCATCTCCAGAGACAACGCCAAGAACACGCTGTATCTTCAGATGAACAGCCTGAGAGCTGAGGACACGGCCGTGTATTACTGTGCAAAGGACACAGTGAAGGGACCTGAGTGTGAGCCCAGACACAAACCTCCTGTAGAAGGGGATCAGGTCCACCAGGGGGTGCACACTACTCACCACTTCTGTCCTGAAGGTCCAGGAGCAGGTGCAGATGAATGTTCTGGTAAGGTTTTCTGTAGGGGCCTGGGATTCCTCTCCATGGATCAGTTTCCCCCAGGAGGCCTCTCTGGACACAGGATTCTGTTCATACCTATTCATCTCTAACTCACAAACATAGTTGTCATAGGAAGACGAATATACTAACATGCAGAAAATACAGAATCATCTACATTTGACTTAGTCTTGTTCTTAAATACCAAAAATTTACAAATATCCTGATGCTCATATAATTAAGCTTTGCAATAGCCACAGATGTACTCACTGTGCATCACAGACCACCCAGCTCAAGGAACAAGCTGTCTAGAAGCAGCATAAAGTGCTTGCCGGATATGAGGCTACAGAGGCAACAACAATCCAAGCAACAGAACAAAGGCCCCTGGTGGGGTCGCTATCTTGGACCATACTCACAGCCTCAATGCCATTGACAGCCTATGAAAGCAGTGGAACTCAAACTAGGACATATATGGATGTGGGGTCTGAAAATCACACAAACACAGACACATACACACACACACACACACACACACACACGACAGTATAAAACCATTATCACCTTTACCTAATTTATCTGCATTAGAGTTGGTCCGTATAGAGAAGTAGACAGCTGTACACATCTGCCTCAAGAAACAAGGAAAATCTCAAATAAAAAACCTAGCCCAATCACTAAAGAGCTGGAGAAAGGACAACTGAAACCAAAACTCAGCAGAAAGAAGGAAATAGTAAAGATTAGAGCTGAAATCAATGATATAAAATCTCAAAAACAACTGGTCATAGAAACTAGAGTCTGGTTGGAAAAAAAAACAATAAAATTGAGAATCCTTGACCTGTATTTATCAAAAAGAAAAGAGAAAGAACCCAAATAAATAACATAGAAGTCCTTCTGGTCCACTGTGTCATTATAAGCCCATGTTTCCTTGTTGATCTTTTACTGAGATGATGTGTCCACTAATTTGAGTGGGTTTGTAAATTATCCTATTATTGTTCTTCTATAGGCAATGAGTTTCTTTAATTTTGTAATTACTGCATTTATATAATTGCCTGCTCTCATATTGGGGCATAAATATATATGATTTTTAGATCTTTATGTTGGATAGACACATTTAAGGATATAATGTCCTTCTCCATTTCTTATTTCAGCCTTTGGATTGAATGCAGTTGGCTAAACAAAGGATGGCTTCTGAGATGCCTGCATGGCTCACTGGTTGAGCATCTGCCTTCAGCCCAGGGTGGAATCCCAGGATCCAGGATCAAGTCCCACATTGGGCTCCCTACAGGGAGCCTGATTCTCCCTTTACCTCTTTATCTCTCTCCCCCCATCTCTCATGAATAAATAAATATCTTTTATAAAAAGGATAGTTAACCCAGTGTTCTTTCATGACCACTAGCAAGATAAATGATTCTCCACAAACTCTTAATCTGAAGGTGACTTTGCGACTAAAATTAGTGTCTTGAAAGCAGTGAAGAGGGGGTGGGGCAAGATGGCAGAGGAGTAGGGTCCCCAAGTCACCTGTCCCCACCAACTTACGTAGATAACTTTCAAAGTATCCTGAAAACCTATGAATTTGACTTGAGATTTAAAGTGGGAATGGCTGGGACGCTGCAGAGAGAAGAGTTTGTGCTTCTTACAGGTAGGAAGGTGGAAAAAAAGAATCAAGTGGGGGCATGGCACCAGGAGGAGCCACGCTAAGGCCAGGCAGAAAAATCTCTGGGACAGGAAAGTGCAGTCCCAGAGAAGCAGGAACTTCAAAAATCCACACCGGATTCTTCCCAGACGCAAAAGGGCTTAGCAGGGAATTCAGACAGAACCACAGGAGGGGCCGTGGAGCCTCCAGTCTCCTGGAGTCACTAACAGAGGAAGTGCCTTCCTGGGGAGGGTGCGCCACAACTGTGGGCCGATCTCAGTAAATGGCTGGAGTGTGCACCAGGCGAGGCCTCTGGAGAAGCTCAGGAGGTGGCTCTGGACAGAGGGGGCTGCACCCTGCTGCCTTTTGGAGCTGAGCCGGAGAGCACGAGTCCAGCAGCACAGTGGAAAAAGCCCAGGATCCTGCACACCCCCCAGGGCAGGTTGAGACGGGTAGGGCACAGGACAATGAGGATGCTTCTGCCACCGGACACCCCCAACCTGTGCAGACCAGCGCCCCCCCCTCTACCCCCAGAGCATCCAGGCCAGTGTGGACTGGGAGACTTGGGTAGCTACTGTGGGATCTGACTCCAGGGATGGAGACATGGCTGTCGCCAAGGGCTTGTTCCTCCTGGTGTCACACAGTACCTGGGAGGGTCAGGGCCACTAGGGTACAAGGGCCTCATGGGGTAAACAGGTCCCACTGAGCCCAGCACCCGGTGGAAGGTGGGCATCTCCCCCAGGTGCACACACCTGAGAATCAGCACAGTGGCCCATCCCCCAGAAGACCAGCTGAAAGGACAGGGAAAGACTGAGTTATTGACTGAGAAGCACTGGAAAGCTCCAGGGGAAGTTGGGAGATTTACAGTATATAGAACCAGAGGAGGGGATGCCTGGGTGGCTCAGTGGTTTAGCACCTGCCTTTTGCCAATGGTGTGATCCTGGAGTCTCGGGATCGAGTCCCACATCAGGGTCCCTGCATGGAGCCTGCTTCTCCCTCTGCCTGTGTTTCTGCCTCTCTCTCTTTCTGACTCTCTCATCTCTCATGAAGAAATAAATAAAGTCTTTTAAAAAAGAAAAACGGACTGAAGGATACCCCTCCTTTTTTTTCTCTTCTTTTTTTCCAGTACAACTCGTTTATATCCACACTGCATTGAGCAAAATGACTAGAAAGAAGAACTCAATACAAAAGAGTCAGAAATGGTACTCGCTGCCACAGAATTACAGAATTTGGATTACAATTCAATGTCAGAAAGCCAATTCAGAAGCTCAATTAAAAAGCTACTGGTAGCTCTAGAAAAAAGCATAAAGGATGCAAGAGACTTCATGACTGCAGAATTTAGATCTAATGATGCCGAAATTAAAAATCAATTAAATGAGATGCAATCCAAATTGGAGGTCCTAATGATGAGGGATAACGAGGTAGAACGAGTGAGTGACATAGAAGACAAGTTGATGGCAAGGAGGGGACTGAGGAAAAAAGAGAAAAACAATTAAAAGATCATTAGGAAAGGTTAAGGGAAATAAATGACAACCTCAAAAGGAAAAAATCTACTTTTAATTGGGGTTCCAGAGAGCGCTGAAAGGGACAGAGGACCAGAAAAAATATTTGAACAAATCATAGTTGAGAACTTCCCTAATTTGGGGAGGGAAACAGGCATTCAGAACTGAGAGATGTAGTGATATCCCCCATAAAATCAATACAAAGCATTCAACACTTCGAAATTTAATAGTGACACTTCCAAATTCCAAAGATAAAGAGAATATCCTTAAAGCAGCAAGAGACAAGAAATCCCTAACGTTTATGGGGAGAAGTATTAGGTTAACAGCACACCTCTCCACAGAGACCTGGCAGGCCAGAAAGGGCTGGCAGGATATATTCAGGGACCTAAATGTGAAGAACATGCAACCAAGAATCATATATCCAGCAAGGCTCTCATTCAGAATAGAAGGAGAGATAAAGAGCTTCCAAGATAGGCAGAAACTGAAAGAATGTGTGACCATGAAGCCATCTCTGCAAGAAATGTTAAAGGGGACTTTGTGAAAGGAAGACGATGCCCGAAGAAATAATCCACAAAAACAGGGACTGAATAGGTATCATGATGACAGTAATTCATATTTTTCGCAAGTAACTCTGAAAGTGAATGGGCTTAATGACACCATCAAAAGAATCAGGGCTTCAGACTGGATAAAGAAGCAATGCCCATCTATTTGCTGTCTACAAGAGACCCATTTAAGACATAAGGACACCTTATGTCCTTATGAAAATAAAAGGTTAGAGAGCCATTTACCATTCAAATGGTTCTCAAAAGAAGGCAGGAATAGCCATCCTTATGTAAGATAAATTAAAGTTTATCCCGAAGACTGTAGTAAGAGATGAAGAGGGACACTATATCATACTTAAAGGATCTATCCAACAAGAGGACCTGACAGTCATGAATATTTATGACCCAAATGTGGGAGCTGCCAAGTATGTCAATTAATTAATAATCAAAGGAAATGCATAGGTAGATATTGATACACTACTATTGAGAGATTTCAACACAGACCTTTCTGCAAATGAGATATAGTCTAAGTACAGTATCTCCAAAAAAACAAGAGCTTTAAATGATACACTGGAACAGATGGATTTCAAAGATATTTACAGAACTTTACATCCAAACACAACTGAATACACATTCTTCTCAAGTGCACATGGAACTTTTTCCGAAATAGATCACATACTGGGTCACAAATCAAATCTCAACTGCTACTAAAAGATGGGGATGACTGCAACCAAAAGATGGGAATTGTCTCCTGCATATTTCCAGACCATAATGCTTTGAAACTTGAACTCAATCACAAGAGGAATTTTGGAAGAAGCTCAAACACGTCTAGATTAAAGGTCATTGTGCTAAAAGATGAACGGCTCAACCAGGAAATCAGAGAAAAATTTAAAAGAGTCATGGAAACTAATGAGACTGAAGATACACAACCCTTCAAAACTTGGGATACAGCAAAAGCAGTCCTGAGAGGGAAATACATCACAATACAAGCATCCCTCAAAAAATTGGGAAAAAAAACAAATGCACAAGCTAACCTTGCACCTAAAAGAACTGAAGAAAGAATAGCAAATGAAACCTAAAATAGGCAGAAGAGAGTTAATGAAGATTCGAGCACAACTCAAAGAAATAGAGACCAGAAACTGTGGAACAAATTAACAAAACCAGAGTTGGTTCTTTGAAAGAATTCCTAAGATAGATAAACCATTAGCCAACCTTGTTTAAAAGAAAAAAGACTCTAATTAATAAAATAATGAATAAAAAAGGAGACATCACAACTAAGAACAAGAAAATATAAACGATTTTTAAAACGTAATATGAGCAGCAATATGCCAACAATTTAGGCAATCTAGAAGTAATGGACGCATTTCTGTAAAACCACAAACCACCAAACTGGAACTGGAGGAAATAGAGAACCTGAACAGGTCGATAACCATGGAGGAAATTGAAGCAGTCATCAAAAACCTCCCAAGACACAAAAGTCCAGGGCCACAGGGCCTCCCAGGGGAATTCTATCAAATGTTTAAAGAAAAAACAATATTAATTCTACTAAAGCTGACCTGAAAGAAAGAAAGGGATGGAATGCATCCAATCTCATTCTATGAGGCCAGCATCTCCTTAATCTTAAAATCAGACAAAGACCCCACCAAAAAGGAGAATTACAGACCAATATCACTGATGAACATGGATGCAAAAATTCTCAACAAGATACTAGCCAATAGGATCCAAAAGTACATTAAGAAAATTATTCACCATGACCAAGTAGGATTTATTCCCGGGACACAAGGCTGGTTCAACACTCGTAAAACAATCAATGTGATTCATCATATCAGCAAGAGAAAAACCAAGAACCATATGATCCTCTCATTAGATGCAGAGAAAGCATTTGACAAAATACAGCACTGATTCCTGATCAAAACACTTCAGAGTGTAGGGATAGAGGGAACTATCCTCAACATCTTAAAAGCCATCTACGAAAAGCCCACAGCAAATATCATTCTCAATGGGGAAGCACTGGGAGCCTTTCCTCTAAGATCAGGAACAAGACAGGGATGTCCACTCTCACCACTGCTGTTCAACATAGTTCTGGAAGTCCTCGCCTCAGCAATCAGACAACAAGACATTTAAGGCATTCAAATTGGCAAAGAAGAAGTCAAACTGTCCCTCTTCGCCAATGACATGATACTCTACATAGAAAACCCAAAAGCCTCCACCCCAAGATTGCAAGGACTCATGCAGCAATTTGGTAGCGTGGCAGGATACAAATTCAATGTCCAGAAATCAGTGGCATTTCTATACACTAACAATGAGACTGAAGAAAGAGAAATTAAGTAGTCAATCCCATTTACAATTGCACCCAAAAGCATCAGATACCTAGGAATAAACCTAACCAAAGAGGTAAAGGATCTATACCCTAAAAACTACAGAACACTTCTGAAAGAAATTGAGGAAGACACAAAGAGATGGAAAAATATTCCATTCTCATGGATTGGCAGAATTAATATTGTGAAAACGTCAATGTTACCAAGGGCAATTTACACGTTTAATGCAATCCCTATCAAAATACTATGGACTTTCTTCAGACAGTTACAACAATTTATTTTAAGATTTGTGTGGAATCAGAAAAGACCCTGAATAGCCAGGGGAATTTTAAAAAAGAAAACCATAGCTGGGGACATCACAATGCCAGATTTCAGGTTGTACTACAAAGCTGTGGTCATCAAGACAGTGTGGTACTGGCACAAAAACAGACACATAGATCAATGGAACAGAATAGAGAACCCAGAAGTGGACCCTGAACTTTATGGTCAACTAATATTCGATAAAGGAGGAAACACTATCCACTGGAAGAAAGACAGTCTCTTCAATAAATGGTGCTGGGAACATTGGACATCCACATGCAGAAGAATGAAACTAGACCACTCTCTTGCACCATACACAAAGATAAACTCAAAATGGATGAAAGATCTAAATGTGAGACAAGAGTCCATCAAAATCCTAGAGGAGAACACAGGCAACACCCTTTTTGAACGTGGCCACAGTAACTTCTTGCAAGATAGGCACAAAGGCAAAAGAAACAAAAGCAAAAATGAAGTATTGGGACTTCATCAAGATAAGAATCTTTTGCACAGCAAAGGATACAGTCAACAAAACTAAAAGACAACCTAGAGAATGGGAGAAGATATTTGCAAATGACGTATCAAATAAAGGGCTAGTTTTCAAGATCTATAAAGAACATATTAAACTCAACACCAAAGAAACAAACAATCCAATCATGAAATGGGCAAAAGACATGAAGATAAATCTCACAGAGGAAGACATAGACATGGTCAACATGCACATGAGAAAATGCTCTGCATCACTTGCCATCAGGGAAATACAAATCCAAACCAAAATGAGATCCCACCTGACACCAGTGAGAATGGGAAAAATTAAAAAGCAGGAAGCCACAAATGTTGGAGAGGATGCGGAGAAAAGGGAACCCTCTTACACTGTTGGTGGGATGTGAAATGGTGCAGCCACTCTGGAAAACTGTGTGGAGGTTCCTCAAAATATAAAAATAGATCTGCCCTACCACCCAGCAACTGCACAGTTGAGGATTTACCCCAAAGATTCAGATGCAATGAAACCCTGAAACACCTGCACCCCAATGTTTATAGCAGCAATGTCCACAATAGCCAAACTGTGGAAGGAGCCTCAGTGTCCATTGAAAGATTAATGGATAAAGAATATGTGGTTTATGTGTACAATGGAATATTACTCAGCCATTAGAAATGACAAATACCCGCCATTTGCTTCAATGTGGATGGAACTGGAGGGTATTGCTGAGTGAAGTAAGTCAATTGGAGAAGGACAAACAGTGTATGTTCTCATTCATTTGGGGAATATAAATAACAATGAAAGGCAATATAAGGGAAGGGAGAAGAAATGTGTGGGAAATATCAGAAAGGGAGATAGAACATAAAGATGAACTAGGGGTGGTGGAAGGGGAGGAGGGTGAGGGGTGGGGGTGAATGGGTGACGGGCACTGAGGGGAGCACTTGATGGGATGAGCACTGGGTGTTATTCTGTATGTTGGTAAATTGAACACCAATAAAAAATAAATTTATTTTTAAAAAAGACCACAAAAAAAAAAAAAAACGATGTGGTTTATTTATACAATGGAATATTACTCAGCCATTAGAAATGACAAATACCTACCATTAGCTTCGATGTGGATGGAACTGGAGAACTGGGGGGTATTAGGCTGAGTGAAATAAGTCAGTAAGAGAAGGACAAACATTATATGGTCTCATTCATTTGGGGAATATAAATAATAGTGAAAGGGAATAGAAGGGAAGGGAGAATAAATGGGTAGGAAATATCAGAAAGGAAAACAGAACATGAAGACTCATAACTCTATGAAAGGCACTAGGGGTGGTGGAAGGGGAGGAGGGCGGGGGGTGGGTGTGAATGGGTGACGGGCACTGAGGGGGGCACTTGACAGGATGAGGACAGGGTGTTTTTCTGTATGTTGGCAAATTGAACACCAATAAAAAATAAATTTGTTATTAAAAAAATAGAAGACAAGTTGATGGCACGGAGGGCACTGAGGAAAAAAGAGACAAACAAAAAAATCATAAGGATAGATGAAGGGAAATAAATGACAGCCTGAGGAAGAAAAACCTACATTTAATTGGGGTTCCCAAGGGCGCCAAAAGGGACACAGGTCCAGAATATGTATTTGAACAAATAATAGCTGAAAACTTACTTAATCTGGGAAGGGAAACAGGCATTCAGATCCAAGAAATAGAGAGATTCCCCCCTAAAATCAATAAAAACCATTCAACACCTCGACATTTAATAGTGAAGCTTGCAAATTCCAAAGATTAAGAGAAGATCCTTAAAGCAGCAAGAGACAAGAAATCCCTGACTCTTATGGGAAGGAGTATTAGGGTAACAGCAGACCTCTCCACTGAGACCTGGCAGGCCAGAAAGGGCTGGCAGGATATATTCAGGGTCCTAAATGAGAAAAACATGCAACCGAGAATACTTTATCCAGCAAGGCTCGCATTCAGAACTGAGGAAGGAGAGATAAAGAGCTTCCAAGACAGGCAGGAACTGAAAGAATATGTGACCTCCAAACCAGCTCTGCAAGAAATTTTAAGGGGGACTCTTAAAATTCCCCTTTAAGAAGAAGTTCAGTGGAACAATCCACAAAAACAAGGACTGACTAGATATCATGATGACACTAAACTCATATCTGTCAATAGTAACTCTGAACGTGAACGGGCTTAATGACCCCATCAAAAGGCGCAGGGTTTCAGACTGGATAAAAAAGCAGGACCCATCTATTTGCTGTCTACAAGAGATTCATTTTAGACAGAAGGACACCTGTGGCCTGAAAATTAAAGGTTGGAGAACAATTTACCATTCAAATGGTCCTCATAAGAAAGCAGGGGTAGCCATCCTTACATCAGATAAACTAAAATTTACCATGAAGAGTGTAGTGAGAGATGAAGAGGGACACTATATCATACTTAAAGGATCTATCCAACAACAGGACTTAACATTCATCAATATATATCCCCGAATGTTGGAGCTACGAAATATATCAATCAGTTAATAACCAAAATTAAGACATACTTAGATAATAATACACTTATACTTGGTGACTTCAATCTAGCGCTTTCTACACTTGATAGGTCTTCTAAGTGCAACATCTCCAAAGAAAAGAGAGCTTTAAATGATACACTGGACCAGATGGATTTCACAGATATCTACAGAACCTTACATCCAAACTCAACTGAATACACATTATTCTCAGGTGCACATGGAACTTTCTCCAGAATAGATTTACCCCAATGATCCGGAGGCAGTGAAACGCTGGAACACCTGCACCCCAATGTTTATAGCAGCAATGTCCACAATAGACAAACTGTGGAAGGAGCCTCTGTGTCCATCCAAAGATGAATGGATAAAGAAGATGTGGTCTATGTATACAATGGAATATTACTCAGCCATTAGAAGTGATGAATACCCACCATTTGCTTAAATGTGGATGGAACTGGAAGGTATTATGCTGAGTGAAGTAGGTCAATTGGAGAAGGACAAACATTATATGGTTTCACTCATATGGGAAATATAAGAAATACTGAAAGGGATTGAAGAGGAAAGGAGAGAAGTGAGTGATAAATATCAGAGAGGGAGCCAGAACATGAGAGACTCCTATCTTGGGAAATGAACAACGGGTAGTGGAAGGGAGGTTGATGGAGGGATGGGGTGACTGGGTGATGGGCACAGGGAAGCACTTCACGGAATGAGTACTGTGTTATAGTATATGTTGCAAATCGAACTCCAATAAAAAAAAATATAGAAAAAATAGAAGGAAAATCCAAAAATTTGTATAGAAGCATAAAAGGCACCACATAGCAAAGGAATGTAGAAAGAGAAAACCAAAGCTTGAATCCTGATATTTCTGGACTTAGCTGTATTATAAAGCTGTGGTCATCAAGACAGTATGATACTGGCACAAAATCAGACACATAGATAAATGGAACAGAATAGAGAACTCGGAAAAGGACCTTCAACTCTATGGTCAACTTATCTTTCTGTTCTCTTGTTTTTATATCTTTTTAAGATTTTATTTATTTATTCATGAGAGACACAGAGAGAGAGGCAGAGACACAGTCAGAAGGAGAAGCAGGGTCCCTGCAGGGATCCCGATGCGGGACTCCATCCCAAGACCACTGGGATCACGACCCCGGTCAAAGACAGACAGCGACTGAGCCACCAAGATGCCCCTGGTCACCTTATCTTTGACAAAACAGGGAAGAATAGCCGATGGAGAAGGATATTCTCTTTAAAAATGGCATAGGAAAACTTGAACAGCCATAAACAGAAGACTGTAACTAGACCAGTTTCTTAGATGACTTAAAAATATGCTCAAAATGGAGTAAAGTGCTAAATGTGAGCCAGGAATTACTCAAAATCCTAGGGAATAACACAAGTAGCAATCTCTCTAACCTCAGCCACAGTAATTTCTTGCATGATGTATCTCCAAACACCAGGGAAACAATGGTAAAGATAAACTATTTGCAGTTCAATAGAATAAAAATTTTGTTCAGCAAAGGTAATGGTTAAGAAATCTAAAGACAGCCTACAGAGGGAGTGAGGATATTTGCAAATGATGAATCAGATAAAGAGATAATATCCAAAATCTATGGAGAACTTAGCAAACTCAACATTCGATGAACAAAGAATCTAGTCAAGAAATGGGCAGAAGACGCAAACAGACATTTTTCAAAAAAAAAAGATATATAAATGGCCAAGAAACACATGAAAAATTCTCTACATCACTCAGGTTCAGGGAAATACAAATCAAAACCACAAGGAGATATCAGCTCACACTGCTCAGAATGGCTAAAATTAACAAGTCAGGCAATAATAGATGCTGGTGAAGATGCAGAGAAGGGGGACTCTCTTGCACTGTTGGTGAGGATGCACCTGGTGCACTACTCTGGAAACAGTAGGTCTGTGTACATTCCATGGCTCAGGACCCCTGTGAATTGAGAACGTGGACCACCAGGTAAGGGAGCAGTGAGCCCTGGTGAGGAGGAGGTATCTGGTCCCTTGGGGTCCTCAGGACCCTCTGACCACAGGTCCCAGCCCCAGGAACAGTGCAGAGTGAGGCTGGGAAGTGAGGGCTCTCCTGTTGGGCTCTGCAGTTTCTGTGCCTGAGAACAGATCCACGTTTTGAGCCTCTTTGGACTTTTATCTGCCTCTGGGTCTCAATGTCCCTGATAACCTCACCCTCTGGGGAAATGATCAGGGGCTCCTGAGCCCTCATCAATTCAGGACCTGGAAGATGCTGAATAAGACAAATGCTCTGGGATGCCTGTGTGGTTCAGCAGTTGAACACCTGCCTTCGGTCAAGGGTGTGTTAGAATCTCAGGATCATGTCCCACATCAGGCTCCCTGCATAGAACCTGCTTCTCCCTCTGCCTGTGTCTCTGCCTCTCTGTGTGTGTCTCTCATGAATAAATATAATCTTAAAAAAAAAGACAAATTCTCTGATTTTACCTCCTCTCCATTTAAGGATGCAATTCTGTCTCTGTAATGGATTAGGTTTCAAAGGCATATTCTGCTTTTTCACAATGGGTTTACTACCAGAACATGGGTGTCATGAAAACCACCGCTAAACCTAAACCAAAATGGGAAAGGAAAAGACTCACATCAACATCATCATCATTGGACACATACATTTGGGCTAGTCTACCACTACTGGCCATCTGATCTACAAATGTGGTGGAACTGACAAAAGAACTATTGAAAAATTTGAGAAGGAGGCTGCTGAGATGGGAAAGGGTTCCTTCAAGTATGCCTGGGTCTTGGATAAACTGAAAGCTGAATATGAACATGGTATCACCATTGATATCTCCCTGTGGAAATTCGGGACCAGCAAGTATTATGTGACCATCGTTGATGCCCCAGGACACAGCGAGTTTATCAAAAACATGATTACAGGCACATCCCAGGCAGACTGTGCTGTCCTGATTGTGGCTGCTAGTGTTGGTGAATTTGAAGCAGGTATCTCCAAGAATGGGCAGACCCGTGAGCATGCCCTCTGGCTTACGCTCTGGGTGTAAAACAACTAATAGTTGGTGCCAACAAAATGGATTCCATGGAACCACCCTACAGCCAGAAGAGATACAAGGAAATCATTAAGGAAGTCATCACCTACATTAAGGAAATTGGCTACAACCCTGACAGTAGCATGTATGCCAATTTCTGGTTGGAATGGTGACAACATGCTGGATCCAAGTGCTAAAATGCCTTGGTTCAAGGGATAGAAAGTCCCCTGTAAAGATGGGAGTGCCCGTGGAAGCACACTGCTTGGAGCTCTAGGTTGCATTCTGCCGCCAACTCGTCCAGCTGATAAGCCCTTGCCTCTGCCTCTCCAGGACGTCTACAAAATTGGTGGTATTGGTACTGTTCCACTGGGTGGAATGGAGATTGGTGTTCATAAGCCTGGCATGGTAGTCACCTTTGCTCTGGTCAATGTTACAACTGAAGTAAAGTCTGTTGGAATGCACCATGAAGCTTTGAGTGAGGCTCTTCCTGGGGACAATGTGGGCTTCAATGTCAAGAACGTATCTGTCAAAGATGTTCGTCGTGGCAATGTGGCTGGTGACAGCAAAAAATGACCCACCCATGGAAGCAGCTGACTTCATGGCTCAGGTGATTATCCTGAGCCATCCAGGCCAAATCAGTGCTGGATATGCACCTGGACTGGATTGTCACACAGCTCACATTGTTTGCAAGTTTGCTGAGCTGAAGGAGAAGATAGATTTTCGTTCTGGAAAAAAGCTGGAAGATGGTCCCAAGTTCTTGAAATCTGGGGATGCTGCCATTGTTGATATGGTTCCTGGCAAGCCTACGTGTGTTGAGAGATTCTCTGGCTCTACTCCTCTGGCTGTTTTGCTGTTCATGACAGGAGACAGGTGGTTGCTGTGGGTGTCATCAAAAAAAATGGACAAGAGGCAGGTGAAGCTGGCAAAGTCAACAAGTCTGCTCGGAAAGCTCAGAAAGCCAAATGAATATTATCCCCAATACTGGAGGAGGGAGCAAGATGGCGGAAGAGCAGGGTCCCCAAGTCACCTGTCCCCACCAAGTTACCTAGATAACTTTCAAATCATCCTGAAAACCTATGAATTTGGCCTGAGATTTAAAGAGAGAACAGCTGGAATGCTACCGTGAGAAGAGTTCACACTTCTATCAAGGTAGGAAGACGGGGGAAAAGAAATAAAGAAACAAAAGGCATCCAAGGGGGAGGTGTCCCACAAGGAGCCGGGCTAAGGCTGGGGCGAGTGTCCCCAGGACAGAAGCAGGAGTTTCATCAATCTTCCCGGGTGGAAAGGGGCTCACAGGAAGTTACAGCAGGACTCCAGGAGGGCAGGGATGCCCTCAGATTCCCTGGGGCATGAACAGAGGACCTACACCCCTGGGAGAGCGCACCACACCCCATGGCCAAGCTCCCTAAAAGGCTGCAGCACGGCGGCTGGACTCAGGAGCAGCTCAGAGGAGCTCGGGGGGAGGTTCAGCGTGGAGGGGCCTACGCAGCCCAGGGAGCAGCTCAGAGGGGCTCAGGCAGCAGCTCCGCAGAGGGGGCGGCACAGCCAGGAGCACAAATCCAACAGCACAGGCCCAGGATCACAGGGTGCCGTGGACACAGCTAGGATCTGGCGCTCCCCCCGGGACAGGCAGAAGCCAGGAGGGCACAGGACAGCAAGGACACTCCTGCCCCAAGTTGAGCAGATCAGCGGCCCCACCCCCAGAGCATTCAGGCCTCTGCAGACTGAGAGCTCTGTGGCTACTGCGGGAGCTGACTCCAGGGCTCCAGAGCTGGCTGCCGCCACTGTGGTTGTTCCTCCTGGGGCCTCACAGGGTAAACAACCCCCACTGAGCCTCACAGTGACCTCATAGGATAAAGAGGTTAAACAACCTTCACCGAGCCCTGCACCAGGTTGGGAGCTGAGCAGCTCCCCCAAGTGCTAACACCTGAGATTCAGCACAGCAGGCCCCTCCCCCAGAAGACCAGGTAGACGGACGGGGGGGGGGGGGAAATTATTGACACTTTCCAGCAGCACTGGAAAGTTCCAGGGGAAGTCGAGGGATTTACAGTATACAGAATCAGAGGATACTCCCCCTTGTTTTTTTTTTTTTTTCATCTCTGTTTGCTTCTGCCCTCCCATTTTTTTTCTTCTCTCCTTTTTTTTTCTTCCTTTTTTTTTCTTTTTCTTTTCTTCTTCCTCCTCTCTTTTTCTCCTTTTCCCAATACAACTTATTTTTGGCCACTCTGCACTGAGCAAAATGAATAGAAGGAAAAACTCACCTCAAAAGAAAGAATCAGAAACAGTCTTCTCACCTACAGAGTTACAAAATGTGGATTACAATTCAACATCAGAAAGCCAATTCAGAAGCACAATTATAAAGCTACTGGTAGCTCTAGAAAAAACATAAAGGACTCAAGAGACTTCATAACTGCAGAATTTAGATGTAATGATGCTGAAATTAAAAATCAATTAAATGAGATGCAGTCCAAACTGGAGGTGCTAATGACGAGGGTTGACAAGGTACAAGAACGAGTAAGTGACATAGAAGACAAGTTGATGGCAAGGAGGGAAACTGAGGTAAAAAGAGAAAAACAATTTAAATATCATGACGATAGATTAAGGGAAATAAACGAAAGCCTCAGAAGGAAAAATCTACGTTTCATTGTGGTTCCCAAGAGCGCCGAAAGGGACAGAGGTCCAGAATGTGTTTTTGAACAAATCATAAGTGAAAACTTCCAGAACTTAGGAAGGGAAATAGGCATTCAGATCCAGGAAATAGAGAGATCCCCCCCCCTAAAATCAATAAAATTTGCTCAACAACTTGACATTTAATAGTGAATCTTACAAATTCCAAAGATAAAGAGAAGATCCTTAAAGCAGCAAGGAAATCTCTAACATTTATGGGGAGAAATATTTGATTAAGAGCAGAACTCCCAAAGAGACCTGGTCGGCCAGAAAGGGCTGGCAGGATATATTCAGGGTCCTAAATGAGAAAAACATGCAGCCAAGAATACTTTATACAACAAGGCTCTCATTCAGAATAGAAGGAGAGATAAAGAGCTTCCAAGACAGGGAGGAACTGAAAGAATGTGTGATCACCAAACCAGCTCTGCAGAAATACTAAGCGTGACTCTGTAATAGAAAGAGAAGGTCAAAGGGAACAATCCACAAAAGCAGGGACTGAATAAGTATCATGATGAAACTAAATTCATGTCTTTCCATAGTAACTCTGAACGTGGATGGGCTTAATGACTGCATCAAAAGGCGCAGGGTTTCAGACTGGATAAAAAAGCAAGACGCATCTACTTCCTGTCTACAAGAGACTCATTTTAGATGTAAGGACACCTACAGCCTGAAAAAAAAAAAGAAAGTTGGAGAGCCATTTACCATTCAAATGCTTCTCAAAAGAAAGCAGGGGTAGCCATTCTTATATCAGATAAATTAAAGTTTATCCCAAAGACTGTAGTAAGAGATGAACACGGACACTATATCATACTCAAAGGATCTATCCAACAAGAGTACCTAACAATCATGAATATTTATGCAGTGATTGTGGGAGCTGCCAAGTATATCAATTAATAACCAAAGTTAAGACATACTTTATAATAATACACTTATAATTGGTGACTTGAATGTAGCGCTCTCTACAATCGACAGATATTCTAAGCAAAACACCTCCAAAGAAACAAGAGCTTTAAAAGATACACTGGACCAGATGGATTTCACAGATATTTACAGAACTTTATATCCAAACACAACTGATGGGAGACAGAACATGAGAGACTCCTAACTCTAGGAAACAAACTATGGGTGGTGGAAGGGGAGGTGGGCGGGGCATGAGGGTGACTGGGTGATGGGCACTGAGGGGGACATTGATGGAATGAGGACTGGGTGTTTTTCTATATGTTTGCAAAATGAACACCAATAAAATAAATTTATGAAACTAAAAAAGCAACTGAATACACGTTCTTCAAAAAAGGAATCTTCTCCAGAATAGACCACATACTGGGTCACAAATCAGGTCTGAACTTATACCAAAAGATTGGGATCAACCCCTGTGTATTTTCAGACCATAATGCTTTGAAATTAGAACTAAATCACAAGAGGAAGCTTGGAAGGATTTCAAACACGTCGAGATTAAGGACCACCCTGCTATAAGATGACAGTGTCAACCAGGAAATTAAAGAACACTTAAAAAGATTCCTGGAAACTAAAGATAATGAAGATACAACCATTCAAAATCTTTGGGATACAGCAAAACAGTCCTGAGGGGGCAATACATCACAATACAAGCATCCATCCAAAAACTGGAAGGAACTCAAATACAAAAGCTAACCTTGCACCTAAAGGAGCTAGAGAAAAAAACAGCAAATAGATCCTACACCCAGCAGAAGAAGAGAGTTAATAAAGATTCGAGCAGAACTCAATGAAATTGAGACCAGAAGAACTGTGGAACAGATCAAGAAACCAGGAGTTGGTTCTTAGAAAGAATTAATAAGATAGATAAGCCATTAGCCAGCCTTATTAAAAACAAGAGAGAGAAGACTCAAATCAATATAACCATGAATGAGAAAGGAGAGAGGAAATGAAAACGATTTTAAAAACATATTATGAACAGCTATACGCCACTAAATTAGGCAATCTAGAAGAAATGGATGCATTTCTGGAAAGACACAAATTTCAAAAACTGGATGAGGAAGAAATAGAAAACCTGAACAGGCCAATAACCAGGGAGGAAATTGAAGCGGTCATCAAAAACCTCCCAAGACACAAGAGTCCAGGGCCAGATGGCTTCCCAGGGGAATTCTATCAAATGTTTAAAGAAGAAACCATACCTATTCTACTAAAGCTGTTTGGAAAGATAAAAGAGATGGAGTACTTCCAAATGCATTCTATGAGGGCAGCATCACCTTAATTCCAAAACCAAACACCAAACCAAAAAGGAAAATTATAGAACAATATCCCTGATGAACATGGATGCAAAAATTCTCAACAAGATACTAGCCAGTAGGATCCAACAACACATTAAGAAAATTATTCACCGGGGGATCCCTGGGTGGTGCAGCGGTTTGGCACCTGCCTTTGGCCCAGGGCGCGATCCTGGAGACCCGGGATCGAGTCCCACGTCGGGCTCCTGGTGCATGGAGCCTGCTTCTCCCTCTGCCTGTGTCTCTGCCTCTCTCTCTCTCTCTCTCTCTGTGACTATCATAAATAAATAAAAATTAAAAAAAAAAAGAAAATTATTCACCATGACCAAGTAGGATTTATTCCCGGGACACAAGGCTGGTTCAACACTCATAAAACAATCAGTGTGATTCATCATATCAGCAAGAGAAAAACCAAGAACCATATGATCCTCTCATTAGATGCAGAGAAAGCATTTGACAAAATACAGCATCCATTCCTGATCAGAACACTTCAGAGTGTAGGGATAGAGGGAACATTCCTCAACATCTTAAAAGCCATCTACGAAAAGCCCACAGCAAATATCATTCTCAATGGAGAACTGGGAGCCTTTCCCCTAAGATCAGGAACAAGACAGGGATGTCCACTCTCACCATTGCTATTCAACATAGTACTGGAAGTCCTCGCCTCAGCAATCAGACAACAAAAAGACATTAAAGGCATTCAAATGGCAAACAAGTAGTCAAACTCTCCCTCTTCACCGATGACATGATACTCTACATAGAAAACCCAAAAGCCTCCACCCCAAGATTGCTAGAACTCATAGAGCAATTTGGCAACGTGGCAAGATACAAAATCAATGCCCAGAAATCAATGACATTTCTATACACTAACAATGAGGCTGAAGAAAGAGAAATTAAGTAGTCAATCCCATTTACAATTGCACCCAAAAGCATCAGATACCTAGGAATAAACCTAACCAAAGAGGTAAAGGATCTATACCCTAAAAACTATAGAATACTTCTGAAAGAAATCGAGGAAGACACAAAGAGATGGAAAAATATTCCATGCTCATGAATTGGCAGAATTAATATTGTGAAAACGTCAATGTTACCCAGGGCAATTCACACGTTTAATGCAATCCCTATCAAAATACCATGGACTTTCTTCAGAGAGTTAGAACAAATTATTTTAAGATTTGTGTGGAATCAGAAAAGACCCCGAATAGCCAGGGGAATTTTAAAAAAGAAAACCATAGCTGGGGGCATCATAATGCCAGATTTCAGGTTGTAGTAGAAAACTGTGGTCATCAAGACAGTGTGGTACTGGCACAAAAACAGACACATAGATCAATGGAACAGAATAGAGAACCCAGAAGTGGACCCTGAACTTTATGGTCAACTAATATTCGGTAAAGGAGGAAACACTATCCACTGGAAGAAAGACAGTCTCTTCAATAAATGGTGCTGGGAATATTAGATATCTACATGCAGAAGAATGAAACTAGACCACTCCCTTGCACCATACACAAAGATAAACTCAAAATGGATGAAAGATCTAAATGTGAGACAAGAGTCCATCAAAATCCTAGAGGAGAAGACAGGCAACACCCTTTTTGAACTTGGCCACAGTAACTTCTTGCAAGATACATCCACGAAGGCAAAATAAACAAAAGCAAAAATGAAGTATTGGGACTTCATCAAGATAAGAATCTTTTGCACAGCAAAGGATACAGTCAACAAAACTCAAAGACAACCTACAGAATGGGAGAAGATTTTTGCAAATGACATATCAGATAAAGGGCTAGTTTCCCACATCTATAAAGAACTTATTAAACTCAACACCAAACAAACAAACAAACCAATCATGAAATGGGCAAAGGACATGAAGAGAAATCTCACAGAGGAAGACATGGACATGGCCAACATGCACATGAGAAAATGCTCCGCATCACTTGGCATCAGGGAAATACAAATCAAAACCACAATGAGATACCACCTCACACCAGTGAGAATGGGGAAAATTAACAAGGCAGGAAACCACAAATGTTGGAGAGGATGCGGAGAAAAGGGAACCCTCTTACACTGTTGGTGGGAATGTTAACTGGTGCAACCACTCTGGAAAACTATGTGGAGGTTCCTCAAAGAGTTAAAAATAGACCTGCCCTACGACCCAGCAATTGCACTGCTGGGGATTTACCCCAAAGATACAGACGCAGTGAAATGCCAGGACCCCTGCACCCTGATGTTTACAGCAGCAATGTCCACAATAGCCAGACTGTGGAAATAGCCTCGGTGTCCATCGAAAGATGAATGGATAAAGAAGATGTGGTCTATGTATCCAATGGAATATTACTCAGCCACTAGAAATGACAAATACCCACCATTTTCTTCGACTGGATGGAACTGAAGGGTATTATGCTGAGTGAAATACATCAATCGGGGAAGGACTAACATTATATCGCATTCATTTGGGGAATATAAAAAATAGTGATAAGGAATAAAGGGCAAAGTAGAGAAAATGAGTGTGAAATATCAGAGAGGGAGATAGAACATGAGAGACTCCTAACTCTGGGCAACGAACAAGGGGCAATGGAAGGGGAGTTGGGCCAGGGTTGGGGGTGACTGGGTGATGGGCACTGAGGGGGACATTTGATGGGATGAGCACTGGGTGTTATGCTATATGTTGGCAAGTTGAACTCCAATAAAGAGAAATTTTTAAAAAGCTACAATGAATTTATCAAGCTCAATAGCCACCATGTATCTCTAATCAGAATTGGGCAGAAGTTGTGAACAAACTTCCTGTCCTGTCCTGAGATTCCACATCACACCATATATATAGGAATCTCATTCGCATACAAAACTAAATTCATTTGCTCTCCTAGATCTGCCATATATCTTTTTTTAGATTCTATTTATTTATTCATGAAAGACACAGGGAGAGAGAGAGAGACAGAGACCCAGGCAGAGGGAGATAGATGCAGGCTCCATGAAGGGAGCCTGATGTGGGACTTGATCCAAGTACTCCAGGATCATGCCTTGGGCTGAGGATAGGCACTCAATCGCTGAGCCCCCCAGGCATTCCTAGATTTGCCATATATCAAACCAAATATTAGAGCAAAGAATCTGACAGAAAAGAAGGAAAACATTTTTTAAAGATTTTATTCACTTATTCATGAGAAACACAGAGAGGAGAGAGAAAGGCAGAGGCAGAAATAGGCTTCATGCGGGGAGCCCTGATACTCCAGGATCAGGCCCTGGGCTGAAGGCGGTGCTAAACCACTGAGCCACCCGGGCTGACAGAGGGAAAACTTTTTTGACCCTAACTCGAAGATTACCATAGAAATTAGGCAATAAAAAATAAAATATATTAAAATCAGGCAACAGGAAGAAAAATAATTTGAATGCATATGACATTGTCTTATACTTAATGAATGAGAAAAAATCTTACAAAAAACACTTAGAAGTAACTAATTAGCTCAAGGAAAATTCAGGATGTAAACTCAACATATACAATAAAGCTAATTTCTACACACTAACAACAAATTATCTATATAAAATCAACAAAACAATCCTCTTTACACTGGTATCAAAAATAAATATTTGGCTCAGTAGTTTGAGTGTCTGCCTCTCTCAAGGCATGATCCTGAGTCCAGGATCATGTACCATATCAGGCTCCTTGTTGGGTGCCTGCTTCTCTCTCTGCTATGTCTCTGCCTCTCTTTCTGTGGGTCTCTTATGAATAAATAAGTAAAGTCTTTTTTAAAAAAACAGAAATAACAAAAATAAATATTCATGATTAAACTTCAATAGGGATACAAAATCATCTACTAAAAATGAACTGCATTAATGAAAGTTTGTAAAAGGCACACAGAAATACAAAGATAACTACTGTGACAGATTAGAACTTCCTATATTCACAGTACCACCTATACAAAGTGATCTAGAATTGTGATGTAATCCTTGTTTATAACTTGTAAGATCAAATCTAAGTCGGCAGCTTGTCTATATAGTCAGAGGGCATGCAAATAAGGCCCTCCATCTGCTGATTAAATCAGCCCAGCCCCGACCCTGCATCTGGGAGAGAAGACCCAGCCCCAGGATCTCTAGGTGACCCCATTCAGTGATCAGGACAGAACACAGACAACCCACCATGGAGTCTGTGCTCAGCTGGGTTTTCCTTGTCACGATTTTTAAAGGTAATTCATGGAGAACCAAAGACCTTGAGTATGTGAGTGGAGGTGAGTGAGAGAAACAGGGGATGTGGGACCGTTTCCTGACCAGGATGTCTTGTGTCTGCAGGTGTCCAGGGTGAGGTGCAGCTGGTGGAGTCTGGGGGAAACCTGGTGAAGCCTGGGGGGTCCCTGAGACTCTCCTGTGTGGCCTCTGGATTCACCTTCAGTAGCTACAGCATGTACTGGGTCCGCCAGGCTCCAGGAAAGGGGCTTCAGTGGGTCGCATACATTAGCAGTGATGGAAGTAGCACAAGCTACGCAGACAATGTGAAGGGCCGATTCACCATCTCCAGAGACAATGCCAAGAACACGCTGTATCTGCAGATGAACAGCCTGAGAGCCGAGGACACGGCCATGTATTACTGTGCAGACACAGTGAGGGGACCTCAATGTGAGCCAGACGCGAACCTCCACACAGGGACACAAGCAGGACTCGGCTGTAGGGGATACTCAGGTCACCAGGGGACGCTTAAGAGATTCTCAGGTCACCAGGGGATGCTCAGGGCGCTAGGGGGGCACTCAGGTGACCAGTGAGTGGTCAAGTCATTAGGAGGAGCTCAGGTCACTAGCAGTTGCTCAGGGCACCAGGGGACATTCAGGAGACTCTCAGGGCACCAGGTAGCACTCAGGTCAGCAGGGGTCTGTTTGGTCACCAGGGGGCGTTCAGGTCAGCAGGGGACTGTCTGGTCCCCAGGGGGTGCTCAGGGAACCAGGGGGCGCTCAGGTCAGCAGGGGACTGTCTGGTCCCCAGGGGGCGCTCCGGGAACCAGGGGGCGCTCAGGTCAGCAGGGGACTGTCTGGTCCCCAGAGGGCGCGCAGGGCACCAGGGGGCGCTCAGGATACACCAAATACAGCGTAGGTAAAGTTACAAGTGCAGGTGAATTGTTTTTCTTCTCTGCTAGAAAAATATGTACTGGGTTTGTGGGTCTGGATTTTTACCAGTTGTGATATTTTTAGTATTATCTTGTGATTGTTAGGCTTTACTTTGTAATAATTTTTTTTAAATTTTTATTTATGATAGTCACAGAGAGAGAGAGAGAGAGAGGCGCAGAGACACAGGCGGAGGGAGAAGCAGGCTCCATGCACCGGGAGCCTGATGTGGGATTCGATCCCGGGTCTCCAGGATCACGCCCCAGGCCAAAGGCAGGCGCCAAACCGCTGCGCCACCCAGGGATCCCTACTTTGTAATAATTTTTAAACTCAAATATATTTTGAGTGCTCTCTGGAAATAAAAGATAAAAATATATATTTGGAAGAAATAATTTGTAATTATTTCCTCTTATCCTTTCAGAGCTTTATTAATATTTATTGATATTTCTAATTACAAAGTTATTGAATTTTAATATACAACTATAGGTAAATGGGTAAATACACAAATCTATAGGGTAACCTATTTATTAAATATTTTAATAAATAATGATAAAATATTATTAAATATTTTAATATTATCAAATGTTATTATTAGTAAAAAAATAATAAAAATTAATAAAAATAAAATAAGTCCATAAATTATTCCTAAATAATAAAATTTAATGATGGACAAAATATCAGTGATTTTGGTTATCCATATCTAACTTCAATATGTCCACATACCATACATAAATTAATTTTTATTTTTCACTCAAATGTACTCTATTTATTCATTAGTCAAAATCCTTATCACTCTGTTTCAGAAAGATGACATCATCTGGAGATTCTCATCTGCACTCTTGCTTCTGCAAGATTTGTAGGATTGCCCCAGGATGAGCAGAAGCAGGATTCCCCTTTATGTGTTCAAGGACCAGGGGTCTCTCCCTTCCTGGATCAGGTGATCTCTTCAGGATATCATAGCTCCTCACTATCGTCACCCCCTTCTTGTCCCAAACACACAACACAACACTTCCTTCAGAGAATTTTGCTTCTCAAGCCTTTATATGTGTGACGTATTTTTCAGTTATTGTAAACCACAAGACATACTAGAATCTCCACATATATAGTCAGGGTTCTCCTGAGGAACAGAACCCATCATCCATTGGCTCATATGACTGAATAGGCTGAGAAGTTCCATGATCTCCTATCCCAAGGTGGAGACCCTGGAAAGCTAGTGGAGTTTTCTCATGTGATTGTGCACTGCTATCTAGTCTGAAAACCTGGAGACCTGACGGTGTAACTCTCAGTCCCAGGGAAGGAGGATCCAATGTTCCAATACAGGCATGAATGCAGGAAGGAAAAATGAGTGAATTTTTCCTCCTTCTGCTTTTCATTCTATTCAGAATCTTAATGGGTTGAATGATGCCCACTTACACAGCGACCATGGATGAAAGTACCAATCTCTTCTGGAAACAGCATCCCAGACACCCAGAGAAATGATGCTTACTCTGGGCACCCACATCCCAGTCACTTTGACACAAAGAGTTAACCATCACTAACTAGTCAGCCTTCTGGAAACTTAGGCATACATATGCATCTCCTTAAATCACATTCATTCTGCAACTAAAGCAAATAATAAGGTCATGATTTCACCTTATATGAGACAAGTATTCTGCATACAATGAAAAACACACAAACCCCATCCCCAGAAGAGCAAGTGAAGCTCTTAAGTGGTGCTTACTCTTCTCAATATCCCTCAACTGAACTATTACGATGCAAAATTAAGAATTCTTAAATGCAGTGATATAAAGTCAATACATCTATGTCAAATGGAAAAGTAACAAAGCAGGGAAGAAAACAAACACACACACATATTTACAGAAAAATAAGGAGGAAATATGCATGATAGCTAAGGTCCTCATTTCTGTAACTGGAAAAGGATGAAAACTGCTATTTATAATTACTTTCATCTTCTATCAATAATATATTATCTTTGTTGTTAGCCAGCTCTTCAGCCTGTCCCAATCCATTACCTGGTAAGATTACCAAATCTTCATTTCCTGAAGGACCTCAACTTTGCCTCAAATTTGCAAGATATTGTCACTGAGTTAATGCTGTGATCGTGTCTTCATTAGGAAATTTCTCTTCTAAAAAACCAGGTGCTTCAGGGTTGGGGAAAACATAATAAGACTCGTGAGTTCTGCCTTTAACTGGTGTATGAATAGTATGCAGAAACTAATATGAACTAGGTTCAACTATTTTTTTCCTCTTTGGTGTATCTGTAGGACTTTCCTCATAAGACCACAGGTGCAGGTTGGGAAAGAGAAGATAGTGGAGCTCAACTGGGGATCATGAGCATTTTGAAACTATTTCATGTGGCATGCTGTGTCTTCAGGATCTCCTCAGACTCCATCTCTTCTCCCTTTTAATGAAGTAGGATCACTGTGCATGACAAACATTATGGCTGAGTTAGTCAATAATATCCAGTTCAAGGTGAGCGGTCCAATGTGCAGAGTAACTTAGCGACCCAGGTTTCAACCCTTAGGTTCTAAGATCTGGGAACAGATAGGAGCTATTTAGCAAAAGAAGAGTCACAATCTGCAGATAATAGCAGGAATTTACTCCAAAATCTTGAAATCCAAGACTATGATTTACCTATACCGGGCTACCACAGCTCCTAACAGCTTATGCAGCCTAAATAGGAGTGGTGAATAAGCCTGGAGTGGGCCTTACCACCCCTAGAACTTCCTTATCCATGATGGTGGCAGTAATCTGAGCAGTTTTTCCAGGAACATATGTCAGAGTAATCTTTTATTCTTCCAGAAAGAGATAAGTGATATATGCAAATATGTTTATCCTCACATGTCCACTAATAATGGCTAAAATACAAAAAGATTGATAATACCAAATGCCAACAAGAATATACAGAAAGTAGGACTCTCATTACTTTCCAGATGAAATTTCACCTGGAAAAAATATATATATAAATATATCATATGATCATGGAGCCTGAGAAGTCCCATGGTCTGTCCTTTGCAATCTGCAGACAGAGGAAAGACAGTAGTATACATCTTTCTGAGTCTGCTGGACTGAAAACCAGGTGTATTGGCATATTGCTCAGTATAGGAGTAAGAGAAGGTAACAGGAGGTGACCAGCGCAGGCATTGAAGTAGAATAAAAATGGGTGAAGTCTACCTTCCACTGACTTTTGTTCTATTCAGGCTCTTGTTGGGTGGGATGATGCTCATCTCCATTCAAGAGGGAAATATACCTCACTCAGCCCAGGAATCCAATGATAATCTCACCTGGAAACAAGCTCATGGGATCCCTGGGTGGCGCAGTGGTTCAGCACTTGCCTTTGGCCCGGGGCGCGATCCTGGAGACCCGGGATTGAATCCCACATCGGGCTCCCGGTGCATGGAGCCTGCTTCTCCCTTTGCCTGTGTCTCTGCCTCTCTCTCTCTCTCTCTGTGACTATCATAAATAAATAAAAATTAAAAATAAATAAATAAATAAAAAAGAAACAAGCTCACTCCTATGGAAATCTATGGCTTCTGTGCAAGGCACATAGACCTCAGTTGTGTCTGTGGATGCACATGCCGTTCTGTAGTTTGAGCCAATGGTTTCCTCTATAAACTCTGCTTTCTGATGAACCTAAGAAATGTGTCCTTCTTTTTTCAACATCTCCCTCATTTCCTCTTAATTTTTCGTTTCAATGTTGTTAGGAGCATTGTTGTTAGTAGAATCCAGTGATTCATGGCTTGTATACAACAACCACTGCTCATCACAAGTATCCTCCTTAATTCCCTTCACCCGTCTATCCCATCCCCAATCCATCTCCCAATATCAACCCTCAGTTTGTTGCCTACCAATAAGAGCTTTTAATGGCTTGTTTCCCTCTCTCCCTTTTTACTTTTTCCCCTTTCTCATTTTTATCTTTTCTTTCTTAAATTCCATGTGAGTGAGAACATATAGTATTTCTCTTTCTCTGGATGACTTATTTCACTTAGCGTAATACCACCCCTGCAATCCAGTAATAAATCCCACTTGGTCCTGGTGAAAAATTCCTTTAAAGTAATGTTGAATTCAATTTCCTAGTATTTTATTGAGAAAGTTTCCATCCATACCTTTCAGAGATATTTGCCTGTAATTGTTTTTGGTGAGGTCTTTGTCTTGTTTTGGAATCAAGTTCATGCTGGCCTCAAGAATGAGTTTCATAGTACTCTTTCCACTCATATTTTTTTAAATAGATTGATGGGATCCCTGGGTGGCGCAGCGGTTTGGCGCCTGCCTTTGGCCCAGGGCGCGATCCTGGAGACCCGGGATCGAATCCCACGTTGGGCTCCCGGTGCATGGAGCCTGCTTCTCCCTCTGCCTGTGTCTCTGCCTCTCTCTCTCTCTCTCTCTCTCTCTCTCTCTCTGTGTGTGTGTGTGTGTGACTATCATAAATAAATAAAACTAAAATAAATAAATAAATAAATAAATAAATAAATAAATAGATTGAGAATAGGCATTTACTCTTCTTTAAATGTTGAGTACATTTCCCCTGGTCCAATAAAAAGACATAGGTATCAGAATGGATTTTTTTTAATTGATACACCACTTACAAGAGACTCGTTTTAGACCCAAAGATAGCTCCAGATTGAAAGTGAGTGGGTAAAGAGCCCTTTATCATGTCAATGGACAGCAAAAGAAACTTGGGGTAGCCATCCTTATATCTGACAAACTAGATTTTAAACCAGAGACTGTAATAAGAGATGAGGAAAGACACTATATCATAATAGAATGGTTTAACATTTGTAAATATCTATGACTCTAACTTGGAAGCACTGAAGCATATAAATGAACTAACAACAAAATTAAAGAAACTCAGTGATAATAATACAATAACAGTGCGGACACTAATGTCCCACTGATGGCAGGGATATATCATCTCAGCAGAAGCTCAACCAGGAAACAAGGGCTTTGAATGACACATTGGACTGGATGAACTTTAAAGATATATATGCAGTATTCCATCCTAAAGCGAGAAAGTGGACATTCTTCTTCAGGGCACATGGATAATACTCCAGAATTTATCACATAGAGGGTCACACATCAAGTCTCAACTGGTACAGAAAGTCTGAATTCATTCCATGCACACTTTCAGACCACAATGCGATGAAACTAGAAGTGAACCACCATAAAAAATACGGAAGGAACACAAATACATGGAGGTAAACGTACTTCCTACTGAAGAAGGAATGGGCCAACCAAGAAATTAAAGAAGAATTAAATCAAATACATGGAAGTAATGAACATGAAAACACGACCCTTAAAAACCTTTAGGGTATAGCAAAAGCAGTCTTCAGAGTGAAGGAAAGAGCAATACAGGCCTTCCTCCAGAAAGAAGAAAAGTATCAAATACACAAGCTAAGTTTCCACCTAAAGGAGTTGGAGAAAGAACAGCAAGGAAAGCCTAAATCCAGTGGGAGAAGTGAAATAATCAAATTAGAGCATAAATCAATGATAGAGAAGTAAAAAAAAAAAAACAGTAAAATAAATGAATGGAAGTAGGAGCTGTTTCTTTGAAAGAATTAATAAAATTGGTAAATGCCTGTGCAGACTTATCAAAAAGAAGAGTACCAACCCAAATTAATAAAACCATGAATGAAAGAGGAGAGATCACAACCAAAACAGAAAAAAACAGGGATCCCTGGGTGGCGCAGCGGTTTGGCGCCTGCCTTTGGCCCAGGGCGCGATCCTGGAGACCCGGGATCGAATCCCACATCGGGCTCCCGGTGCATGGAGCCTGCTTCTCCCTCTGCCTGTGTCTCTGCCTCTCTCTCTCTCTCTGTGACTATAATACATAAATAAAAAAAACAGAAAAAACACAATTATAAGAACATATTATGAGAAATTATATGCCAACAAATTAAGCAATCTAGAAGCAATGAATGCATTCCTAGAAAAAGGCAAACCACCAAAATTAAAACAGGAAGAAATGGAAAAGCTGCACAGTTCCATAACCAGCAAAGAAGATCAATCAGTAATTAAAAGTCTTTCAACAAACAGTCCAAGGCTAGATGGTCTCCTGGGGAATTTGACAAACACTTAAAGAAGAATTAATAACAATTCTTCTGAATCTGTTCCAAAAAAAAAATTAGAAATACAAGGAAAACTTCCTAAATCATTCTATGAGGCCAGCATTAGAAGATCCAAAAACGAGACAGAGATCCCACTAAAAAGGAGAATTACAGATCAATATCCCTGATGAATACGGAGCCAAAATTCTCACCAAGATACTAGTGGGTAGGATCCATTAAGAGGATTATTCACCAAGAACAAGTGGGATTTATCCCTGGGATGCAAAGGCGGTTCAATATCTGCCAATCACTCAATATGATACATTATAAAAGAACGGACAAGACCAATTGATCTGGGTTACTGGGTGGCTCACTGGTTGGGCATCTGCCTTCTGCTCAAGGTGTGATCCCGGGGTCCTGGGATTGAGTCCCACATCAGGCTCCCTGCAAGGAGCTGCTTCTCCCTCTGCCTGTGTCGCTACCTCTATGTGTGTGTCTCATGAATAAATAAAATCTTTAAAACAAAAAAGACCAAATGATCCTTTCTGCATCCTAGATGCAGAAAAAACATTTGAAAAATACAGCATCTTTTGTTTTCTTATCTTTCCTTTTTATTTTTTATTATTTTTATTTTTTAAAGATTTTATTTATTCATTCATGAGAGACACACCTACAGAGAGAGAGAGGCAGAGACACAGGCAGAGGGAGACACAGGCTCCATGCAGGGAGCCCAATGTGGGACTTGATCCCGGGACTCCAGGATCACGCCCTGGGTCAAAGGCAGGTACCAAACCACTGAACCACCCAGGGATCCCTGGTAGCTCTATCTTTAATTCTTGAGGAACCTCCACACAGTTTTCCAGAGTGGCTGCACCAGTTCACATTCCCACCAACAGTGCAAGAGGGTTCCCCTTTCTCCACATCCTCTCCAACATTTGTTGTTTCCTGTCTTGTTAATTTTCCCCATTCTCGCTGGTGTGAGGTGGTATCTCATTGTGCTTTTGATTTGTATTTCCCTGATGTTAAAGGATGCTGAGCATTTTCTCATGTGCTTATTGGCTGTCTGTATGTCTTCTTTGGTGAAATTTCTGTTTATGTGTTTTACCCATTTCATGATTGGATTGTTTGTTTTTTAGGCTTTGAGTTTGGTAAGTTCTTTATAGATCTTGGTTACTAGTCTTTTATCCGATATGTCATTTGCAAATATCTTCTCCCATTTTGTAGGTTGTCTTTTAGTTGTATCAGATATTTCTTATGCTGTGCAAAGGTTTTTTCTCGGTAAGTCCCAAGAGTTCATTTTTGTCTTTCATTCCCTTGCCTTTTGAGACCTGTATAGCAAGAAGCTGCTCTAGCTGAGGTCAAGAATTTCTGCCTGTGTTCTCCTCTAGGATTCTGGGGGATTCTTGTCACACATTTAGGTCTTTCATCCATTTTGAGTGTATCTGTATGTCTGGTGTAAGAGAATGGTCTAAGTTTCTTTTTTCTGCATGTGGCTCTCCGATTTTCCCAACACCACTTATTGATGAGACTGTCCTTTTTCAATGGGACAGTCTTTCCTGCTTTATTGAAGATTATTTGACCATAGAGTTGAGGGCCTATTTCTGGATTCTCTATTCTGTTCCATTGATCTATGTGTCTGTTTTTGTGCCAGGACCACACTGTCTTGATGATCACAGCTTTGTAGTACAACCTGAAGTCAGACATTGTGATGCCCCTGGCTCTGGTTTTCTTTTTGAACATTCCACTGGCTATGGGGTTCTTTTCTGGTTTTATACAACTCTTAAGATTATCTGTTTTTAAAACTTTAGAATAATTTTGACATTTTCCCACAGTTCAGGTAAGAAAGAGAGAAATTATGCCTTGAAAGGTCATAATCATTGGGATCTAGGGTAATGAGACTCTTTCCATTTAGTCTTCTTATCTTTAACTGGTAGTGGACATTAATTAACTAAAGTCATCATGATTCTCACTGTAGTACCACATGGTTTGGACCTAGAAACACAACTGTCCTTCCTAGCTCATCTGTGCCCACAATTCATGTGCAGCCTATCCAGATACATTGCATCCAATGTCCTCTGTGTGGTCATCCTGTACACCTGGACCATAGTTGTTTACACAGGTGCTCCTTGGTGCTCAGGAAGCATGGACAAATGTCAGCTGGCATTCCCTTGCACCTTCTACTCCTCTGTAGGGAATAATCCCAAGTTTAAGGATTCATGTTTACCATGTACTGCTCTCCTGGTCTTCACCACCTGACACCACCCATATTTTTGAATACCTGCTTCTTAATTTTTTTATTGGAGTTCAATTTGCCAACATATAGCATAACACCCAGTGCTCATCCTGCTAAGTGCCCCCCTCAGTGCCCATCACCCAGTCACCCCAACCCCCTGCCCACTTCCCCTTCCACTACCCCTTGTTCATTTCCCAGAGTTAAGAGTCTCTCATGTTTTGTCACCCTCACTGATATTTCCCACTCATTTTCTATCCTTTTCCCTTTTTTCCCTTTCACTATTTTTTATATTCCCCAAATGAATGAGACCATATAATGTTTGTCCTTCTCCGATTGACTTATTTCAATCAGCATTATACCCTCCAGTTCCATCCACATCAAAGCAAATGGTGTGTATTTGTCGTTTCTAATGGCTGAGTAATATTCCATTGTATACATAGACCACATCTTCTTTATCCCGAATACCTGCTTCTGAGTGAATTCTCACACCAATGACAATTTCACTGATGATTCACATAAAAAATAATCAGGAATGCCGGGAATTGGAGCAGGATCCCCAGAAAGGCGGGGAAGCCCTCGGGCTCCCTGGGACAGTAACAGAGGAACTGCGCCCCGGAGAGTGCGCCGAGCTCCCTAAGGGCTGCAGCGCTCGGCGGGACCCGGAGCAGCTCGGAGGGGCTCGGGCGGCGGCTCCACGGAGGGGGCTGCGAGGCTCCGGGAACAGCTCGGAGGGGCTCGGGCGGCGGCTCCGCGGAGGGGGCTGCGCGGCTCCGGGAGCAGCTCGGCGGCGGTGGCTCGGGCAGAGGAAGAAGCTCCGCGGAGGGGGCGGCGCGGCTCCGGGAACAGCTCGGAGGGGCTCCGGCGGCGGCTCCGCGGAGGGGGCTGCGCGGCTCCGGGAACAGCTCAGCGGCGGCGGCTCGCGCAGAGGAAGAAGCTCCGCGCGGAGGGGGCAGCGCGGCTCCGGGAACAGCTCGGAGGGGCTCGGGCGGCGGCTCCGCGGAGGGGGCTGCGGGGCTCCGGGAACAGCTCAGCGGCGGCGGCTCGCGCAGAGGAAGAAGCTCCGCGCGGAGGGGGCAGCGCGGCTCCGGGAACAGCTCGGAGGGGCTCGGGCGGCGGCTCCGCGGAGGGGGCTGCACCGCCGGGAGCGCGAATCCAACAGCGCAGGCCCCGTAGCACAGGGCGCCGGGACACAGCCCAGGATCCGGCCTCCCCCGGGACAGGCAGAGGCCGGGAGGGCCCAGGACACCAAGGACGCTCCTGCCTGGAACTGAGCAGATCAGCGGCCCCGCCCCGGAGCCCCCAGGCCCTGCAGACAGAGAGCCCGGGAGCTACTGCGGGGGCTGACTCCAGGGTCCCAGAGCTGCCCCCGCCACTGTGGCTTCCTCCCGGGGCCTCACGGGGTGAACAACCCCCACCGAGCCCTGCACCAGGCAGGGGCAGAGCAGCTCCCCCAAGTGCTAACACCTGAGAATCAGCACAGCAGGCCCCTCCCCCAGAAGACCAGCCAGACGGACCAGTTCCAAGGGAAGTCAAGGGACTTAAACTACACAGAATCGGAAGATACTCCCCCGTGGTTTTTTTTTTGTTTTTTGTTTTTTTGTTTTTCTTTTTGTTTTTTTTTTTTTGTTTTGTTTTGTGCTTTTTTTTTCTCTCTTTCTTCTTGATTTCTGATTGCTTCCCCCACCCCCCCTTTTTTTCTTTTTTCTCCTTTCTTTCTTTTTCTTTCTTTTTCTTCTCTTTTTCCCATATTTTTTTCTTCTTTCTCTTTTTTCTTTTTCTCTTTTCTTTCCTTCTCTCTCTTTTTCTCCTTTTCCCAATACAACTTGTTTTTGGCCACTCTGCACTGAGCAAAATGACTAGAAGGAAAACCTCACCTCAAAAAAAAGAATCAGAAACAGCCCACTCTCCCACAGAGTTACAAAATCTGGATTACAATTCAATGTCAGAAAGCCAATTCAGAAGCACTATTTTACAGCTACTGGTGGCTCTAGAAAAAACCATAAAGGACTCAAGAGACTTCATGACTGCAGAATTTAGATCCAATCAGGCAGAAATTAAAAATCAATTAAATGAGATGCAATCCAAGCTAGAAGTCCTAACGACGAGGCTTGACGAGGTGGAAGAACGAGTGAGTGACATAGAAGACAAGTTGATGGCAAAGAGGGAAACTGAGGAAAAAAGAGACAGGCAATTAAAAGACCATGAGGATAGATTAAGGGAAATAAATGATAGCCTGAGGAAGAAAAACCTACGTTTAATTGGGGTTCCCGAGGGCGCGGAAAGGGACAGAGGGCCAGAATATGTATTTGAACAAATCCTAGCTGAAAACTTTCCGAATCTGGGAAGGGAAACAGGCATTCAGATCCAGGAAATAGAGAGATCCCCCCCTAAAATCAACAAAAACCGTTCAACACCTCGACATTTAATAGTGAAGCTTGCAAATTCCAAAGATAAGGAGAAGATCCTTAAAGCAGCAAGAGAAAAAAAGTCCCTGACTTTTATGGGGAGGAATATTAGGGTAACAGCAGACCTCTCCACAGAGACCTGGCAGGCCAGAAAGGGCTGGCAGGATATATTCAGGGTCCTAAATGAAAAGAACATGCAACCAAGAATACTTTACCCAGCAAGGCTTTCATTCAAAATGGAAGGAGAGATAAAGAGCTTCCAAGACAGGCAGGAACTGAAAGAATATGTAACCTCCAAACCAGCTCTGCAAGAAATTTTAAGGGGGACTCTTAAAATTCCCCTTTAAGAAGAAGTTCAGTGGAACAATCCACAAAAACAAGGACTGAAAAGATATGATGACACTAAATTCATATCTATCAATAGTAACTCTGAATGTGAACGGGCTTAATGACCCCATCAAAAGGCGCAGGGTTTCAGACTGGATAAAAAAGCAGGACCCATCTATTTGCTGTCTACAAGAGACTCATTTTAGACAGAAGGACACCTACAACCTGAAAATAAAGGGTTGGAGAACCATTTACCATTCAAATGGTCCTCAAAAGAAAGCAGGGGTTGCCATCCTTATATCAGATAAATTAAAATTTACCCCGAAGACTATAGTGAGAGATGAAGAGGGACACTATCTCATACTCAAAGGATCTATCCAACAAGAGGACTTAACACTCCTCAATATATATGCCCCGAATGTGGGAGCTGCCAAATATTTAAACCAATTAATAACCAAACTCAAGAAATACCTTGATAATAATACACTTATACTTGGTGACTTCAATCTAGCTCTTTCTACCCTGGATAGGTCTTCTAAGCACAACATCTCCAAAGAAACGAGAGCTTTAAATGATACACTGGACCAGATGGATTTCACAGATATCTACAGAACTTTACATCCAAACTCAACTGAATACACATTCTTCTCAAGTGCACATGGAACTTTCTCCAGAATAGACCACATACTGGGTCACAAATCGGGTCTGAACCGATACCAAAAGATCGGGATAGTCCCCTGTATATTCTCAGACCATAATGCCTTGAAATTAGAACTTAATCACAACAAGAAATATGGAAGGACCACAAACACGTGGAGGTTAAGGACCATCCTGCTAAAAGATGAAAAGGTCAACCAGGAAATTAAGGAAGAATTAAAAAGATTCATGGAAACTAATGAAAATGAAGATACAACCGTTCAAAATCTTTGGGATGCAGCAAAAGCAGTCCTGAGGGGGAAATACATCGCAATACAAGCATACATTCAAAAACTGGAAAGATCTCAAATTCAAAAGCTCACCTTACACATAAAGGAACTAGAGAAAAAGCAACAAATAGACCCCACCCCCAGCAGAAGAAGAGAGTTAATTAAAATTCGAGCAGAACTCAATGATATCGAGACCAAAAGAACTGTGGAACAGATCAACAGAACCAGGAGTTGGTTCTTTGAAAGAATTAATAAGATAGATAAACCATTAGCCAACCTTATTAAAAAGAAGAGAGAGAAGACTCAAATTAATAAAATCATGAATGAGAAAGGGGACATCACTACCAACACCAAGGAAATACAAACAATTTTAAAAACATATTATGAACAGCTGTATGCCAATAAATTAGGAAATCTAGAAGAAATGGACGCATTCCTGGAAAGCCACAAACTACCAAAACTGGAGCAGGAAGAAATAGAAAACCTGAACAGGCCAATAACCAGGGAGGAAATTGAAGCAGTCATCAAAAACCTCCCAAGACACAAAAGTCCAGGGCCAGATGGCTTCCCAGGGGAATTCTATCAAACGTTTAAAGAAGAAATCATACCTATTCTACTAAAGCTGTTTGGAAAGATAGAAAGAGATGGAGTACTTCCAAATTCGTTCTATGAGGCCAGCATCACCTTAATTCCGAAACCAGACAAAGACCCCACCAAAAAGGAGAATTACAGACCAATATCCCTGATGAACATGGATGCAAAAATTCTCAACAAGATACTAGCCAATAGGATCCAACAACACATTAAGAAAATTATTCACCATGACCAAGTAGGATTTATCCCTGGGACACAAGGCTGGTTCAACACTCGTAAAACCATCAATGTGATTCATCATATCAGCAAGAGAAAAACCAAGAACCATATGATACTCTCATTAGATGCAGAGAAAGCATTTGACAAAATACAGCATCCATTCCTGATCAAAACCCTTCAGAGTGTTGGGATAGAGGGAACTTTCCTCGACATCTTAAAAGCCATCTACGAAAAGCCCACAGCAAATATCATTCTCAATGGGGAAGCACTGGGAGCCTTTCCCCTAAGATCAGGAACAAGACAGGGATGTCCACTCTCACCACTGCTGTTCAACATAGTTCTGGAAGTCCTCGCCTCAGCAATCAGACAACAAAAAGACATTGAAGGCATTCAAATTGGCAAAGAAGAAGTCAAACTCTCCCTCTTCGCCGATGACATGATACTCTACATAGAAAACCCAAAAGCCTCCACCCCCAGATTGCTAGAACTCATACAGCAATTTGGTAGCGTGGCAGGATACAAAATCAATGCCCAGAAATCAATGGCATTTCTATACACTAACAATGAGACTGAAGAAAGAGAAATTAAGGAGTCAATCCCATTTACAATTGCACCCAAAAGCATAAGATACCTAGGAATAAACCTAACCAAAGAGGTAAAAGATCTATACCCTAAAAACTATAGAACACTTCTGAAAGAAATTGAGGAAGACACAAAGAGATGGAAAAATATTCCATGCTCATGGATTGGCAGAATTAATATTGTAAAAATGTCAATGTTACCCAGGGCAATTTATACGTTTAATGCAATCCCTATCAAAATACCATGGACTTTCTTCAGAGAGTTAGAACAAATTATTTTAAGATTTGTGTGGAATCAGAAAAGACCCCGAATAGCCAGGGGAATTTTAAAAAAGAAAACCTTAGCTGGGGGCATCACAATGCCAGATTTCAGGTTGTATTACAAAGCTGTGGTCATCAAGACAGTGTGGTACTGGCACAAAAACAGACACATAGATCAATGGAACAGAATAGAGAACCCAGAAGTGGACCCTGAAATGTACGGCCATCTAATATTCGATAAAGGAGGAAAGACTATCCATTGGAAGAAAGACAGTCTCTTCAATAAATGGTGCTGGGAAAATTGGACATCCACATGCAGAAGAATGAAACTGGACCACTCTCTTTCACCATACACAAAGATAAACTCAAAATGGATGAGAGATCTAAATGTGAGACAAGATTCCATCAAAATCCTAGAGGAGAACACAGGCAACACCCTTTTTGAACTTGGCCACAGTAACTTCTTGCAAGATACATCCACGAAGGCAAAAGAAACAAAAGCAAAAATGAACTATTGGGACTTCATCAAGATAAGAAGCTTTTGCACAGCAAAGGATACAGTCAACAAAACTAAAAGACAACCTACAGAATGGGAGAAGATATTTGCAAATGACATATCAGATAAAGGGCTAGTTTCCCACATCTATAAAGAACTTATTAAACTCAACACCAAAGAAACAAACAATCCAATCATGAAATGGGCAAAAGACATGAAGAGAAATCTCACAGAGGAAGACATGGACATGGCCAACATGCACATGAGAAAATGCTCTGCATCACTTGCCATCAGGGAAATACAAATCAAAACCACAATGAGATACCACCTCACCCCAGTGAGAATGGGGAAAATTAACAAGGCAGGAAACAACAAATGTTGGAGAGGATGCGGAGAAAAGGGAACCCTCTTACACTGTTGGTGGGAATGTGAACTGGTGCAGCCACTCTGGAAAACTGTGTGGAGGTTCCTCAAAGAGTTAAAAATAGACCTGCCCTACGACCCAGCAATTGCACTGTTGGGGATTTACCCCAAAGATTCAGATGCAATGAAACGTTGGGACACCTGCACCCCGATGTTTCTATCAGCAATGGCCACAATAGCCAAACTGTGGAAGGAGCCTCGGTGTCCATCGAAAGATGAATGGATAAAGAAGATGTGGTTTATGTATACAATGGAATATTACTCAGCCATTAGAAACGACAAATACCCACCATTTGCTTCAACGTGGATGGAACTGGAGGGTATTATGCTGAGTGAAATAAGTCAATCGGAGAAGGACAAACAGTGTATGTTCTCATTCATTTGGGGAATATGAATAATAGTGAAAGGGAATATAAAGGAAGGGAAAAGAAATGTTGGGAAATATCAGGAAGGGAGACAGAACATAAAGACTCCTAACTCGGGGAAACGAACTAGGGGTGGTGGAAGGGGAGGAGGGCGGGTGTTGGAGGGGAATGGGTGACGGGCACTGAGGTGGACACTTGACGGGATGAGCACTGGGTGTTTTTCTGTATGTTGGTAAATTAAACACCAATAAAAGTTAATTAAAAAAAATCAGGAATGGGTGGAGGAGTAGGGTGACCCTAAGCTTTTCTCCTCCCTCAAACACAGCTAGATAAATATTAAATCATTCTGAACATGGAAGAAATAGGTTGGCAATCTTAGAGAACAAATCTGCTCAGCTACAAACCATAAAAATGACCCATGGAAGGTAGGAACTTCAGAGTTTATTTATTGGAGAAAAGACTATGGGTAGTGCACAGAAATGGAGCTCTGATTCCAGAGAGAGTAGTGAGACAGAAGGAAGAAGGAGAAAAGGCATGGGGGGGAGGAAGAGTGAAAATATATGCAAAGGATGGCACCAAAAACTCCTCCCCAAAACCACTGACAGGGAAAGGGAGACGGTTATAATACTACCAGTTTTCTATTCCACTCTTAGCAGAGTGCAAGGGGTGCCAGCATCACAGCTGAGGAGCTGAGCCTCAGCAGCAGGCAGCTTGAGGATCCCCAGGGTCAGAGTGGGGGAGCAATACCCCTGCTTGGAGTGCATCTAGTAGAGGTGATATGGCCTATCCATGGGCAAAGGACCTTGTGGGCACCATTGAGATGCCCAGCTCACCAGTACAGGAACAGAGATGCTGACTGAGGGCAGCAAACTCTGGTGCTGGCTGTGAATTCTGATTTACCATAAAGCCCCAACTGCAGCAGAGTCACATAACTCTCTTCTGAAACAAGCCAGCACCACCACAGTGCAGGAGGACCCTCCCTCAAAGGATCAGTGTGGGTCTATGCTTTAGGGTTTCTGAAGTGTGGGGTTTTGCAACAGAGCCATATCTGAGATAAAACACTGGAGTGCTATAACATTTGGCAGGTGGACAGATCAGACACAGAGGGAGTGAATGTGGAGATCTGAAAGAAACCAGGGACACGGCGGGGAGTGGCGGGGAGGTCAATGGTTATGAGTGTGTGAGGGTTACTGAAAGAGGCAGCATGCAATTCCTGCTCTGGGAACAAGAGAGTGGGGCAAAGCCATTGCCTCTCTGGGCGCCCTCCACCCCTCATTTTGCTCCATTTCAGTGAGCCAAAGTGCAACAGCAAGTTGAGAAGCAGCCCTACACCTAGCCCTACCCCCTGTGCCCAGCAGGCGCATCTCCACTAAGGCAATTCCACTTGACAACCAGGGCAGCATTCCCCTCCCCTAGAAGATCAGCACAGACCTCTTGCCCACACCAAGACTGCAGATTACAGACTACTACAAAACTTCAGCTGTAGAAGAAACACAATCAAGTGTCCTTTGAGGTTTTTTTGTTTGTTTCCTGTCATGTTTTTTGTCTTTTTTTCACTATTTTTTATTTATTTGCTGATTTATTTGTTTGTTTTTGTATTTGCCTTTGTTTCTGTTTGGGTTTTGTTTCTTTGTTTTGGATGCAGAAAGAGCAATTTTTATTTATTTTTATTTTATATATAATTTAATTTTTAAATACTTTCTTCTTTTTTCTTTTCTTTCTTTTTACCTTTTTTCTATCATGCTTCACATAACAAGCAGATCGAAACACACCTTGGATCTAGCTCATTCATGTATTTCATTTGGCTTCTTTATTTTTTCAGCTCTTCAATTCTTATTTTGTTTTACTTTCCTTTCTTTCCCTCTCCAAAATGACAAGACGGAGGCATTCACCTCAAAAGAAAGAACAGGAAGAAATGGTGGCCAGAAATTTAATCAATGAAGATATAAGTAAGATGTCTGAACTAGAATTTAAAACAATAATTATAAGGATGCTACCTGAGATTGAAAAAAAACATAGAAGACACTAGACAATCCCTTTGTGCAGATATGAAAGAACTAAAATCTAGTCAGGCTGAAATAAAAATGCTATAACTGAGAAGCAAACCCAAATGAATGCCACCAAAACAAGGATGGATAAGGCATAGAAGTGAATCAGTGATATAGAAGATAAAATTATGGAAAATAAAGAAGCTGAAAAGAAGAGGGAAATAAAAGTAATGGACCATGAAGACAGACCTAGGGAACTCAGTGACTTATTAAAATATAGTAAAATTCTTATCATAGGAGTCCTAGAAGATGAAGAGAGAGAAAAAGGGGAAGAGGGTTTATTCAAACAAATTATAGCTGAAATGTTTCCTAATCTGGAGAAGGACACAGACATCAAAATCAAAGAAGCAAAGAAAACTCTCATCAAATTCAACTAAAGCCAACTATCACCAGGGCCAAATTCACAAAATACAGAGAAATGAATCGTGAAAGCAGTAAGCAAAAAAGAAGTCCTTCACATACAAAGGAACAGATTAGGCTCACAGCAGATATGCCCACAGAAACTTGGCAGGCCAAAAAGAAGTGGAAAGAAATATTCAATGTGCTGAACTGGAAAAATATGCAGCCAAGAATTCTTTATACAGCAAGGCTGTCTCAGAATAGAAGAAGAGATAAAAGAGTTTCCCAGGCAAAAAAAAACTAAAGAAGCTCATGACAACTAAACCAGCCCCAGAAGAAACAGTAAGGGGGACTCTGTGTGGGAACAAAATATCAAAAGCAACAAAGACTAGAAAGGACCAGAGTACATAATCAGAAACACCAACTCTACAGGGAACAAAATGACACTAAATTCCTATCTTTTAGTAATCACTCTGAAAGTAAATGGACTAGATGCCCCAATCAAAATACATAGCATATCAGAATGGATTTTTAAAAATCCATCTATACTCTGCCTACATATTGAAAGTGCAGGACTGGAGAACCACCTGTCAAACTACTGGACATCAAAAGAAAGAGTAACCATATTTATATAAGGCAATCCAGATTCTTAAACAAAGGCTATTAACAAGAGATGAAGAAGGGCATTATTGCATAATCCAGGGGTCTAACCATCAAAAAAATTTAACAGTTGTAGATATTTATTTCCCCATCTTAGAAGCACCCAACTATATAAATCAATTGATAATAACACAATAATAGTAGAAAAATTTAACACTCTTCCTACAGCAATGTCTGCATCATGTAAGCAGTAAATCAACAAGGAAAAGTGGCCTTGAGTGATACACTTAACCAGATGGACTTCATAGATATATTCAGAATATTCCATCCTAAAGGAGTAGAATACCCATTTTTTTCAAATGCACATGAAATAGTCTCCAGCATGGATCACATACTGGGTGACTAATTTGCCCTCAATCAGTACAAAAACATCCAGATCATATCATGCATATTTTCAGGTCACAACACTATGAAACATGAAGTCAACCACAAGAAAAAACGTGTAAAGACTTCAAATGGAGATTAAAGTATATCCTAGAACAGAATGAATGGATTAGTGAGAAAATAAAAGTAGAAATTTGAAAATATAAGGATGTAAATGAAAATGGAAACAAAACTGTCCTATAAATTTGGGTTTGGGATGCATCAAAGGCAGTCCTAACAGGGAAGTACATTGCAACACAGAACAACATCAAGAAGTAAGAAAAGTCTGATATACACAATCTAACCTTCCATCTAAAGGACACAGAAAAGAAACAGCAAATAAAGTCCAAGGTAAGGAGAAGAAAGGAAATAATAAATATCAGAGCAGAAATAAATTATATAGGAACATAAAACAACCACCAGAACAGATCAATGAAACTAAGAGCTGGTTCTTCAAAAGAATTAATGAAATTGATAAATCCCTAAACAGACTTATCAAAAAGAAAAGAGAAATAACTCAAATACATAAAATCAGGAATGGAAGAGGAAAGATCACAGACAATATCACAGAAATACAAACAATTATAAGAGAATGCTATAAGAAATTATATGTAATAAACTTAATAGAGGTCATATATGACAAGTACATGGTTACCATCATACATATAGGGTCTGGAATTAAACATTTAACACTAAAAGTTTAACACTAAAATATTAAAGATTCTTTGTTGTTTTTCTTGATAATTTCTTTGTTACAGTCTATTCAGATTTTCTGTTAATTCATTATGAATCCTGATACATTGAATATTTCTAGGAGCTTATTAATTTCTTCTATATTATGCAATTTGTTAGTTTAAAATTGTTTTATTTATACTCTCTTATAATTCTTTTAATTTTGTGATCATAGTTGCAATGTCTTCATTTATTATTATATTCATTAGACTATTCTTTTTAGTCTAGCTAAAATTTTGTCGATTTTGTTTCTTTTCACCAACAGTTAGCTTTGTTGATGATTTCTAAAGTATTTTTGATGTGTATTTTGTTTATTTTCACTTATTTTTTTCCTTCTGATAACTTTGGGCCTAGTTTGTTTCTCTTTGTTTAGTTCTTTTAGTTACATAGTTAAGTTTTTTTATTTGAGGTATTTTGTTTCCTTTATGTAAGCATCTATTACTAAAAACTTCCCTCTTATAACTGATTTTTCAGCATTTCACAGGATTTGGTATACTGTCTGTCTCTCTTCCTTCCTTCCTTTTTTTTTTTTGTCTCCACACCCAGCATGGAGCCCAATGCAGGGGTTGAACTCACAACTCTTGAGATCAAGACATGAGCTGAAATCAAGACTTGGACACTTAATTAATTGATCCATCAAGGTACCCCATATTTCTCATTTTAATTTGTTTCAAAAACATTTTTTACTTACCTTATGATTTCTCCTTTGGCCCATTAGTTGTTCAGAAGTGAGTTATTATCAACAGATCTGTGAATTTTTCAGCTTTCCTCTTGTTATCTATTTCTAGTTTCATACCATTGTGGTCAGAAAATGATACTTGGTATGATTTTAACCTTCTTTAGTTTGATAAGACTTATCTTATAACCTATCACATGGTCTACCCTGGAATTTGCTCTATGTGCACTTAAGAAGAGTGTGCAATCAGCTACTGTTTAATAACATCTTCTGTATAAGCTTGTTACATTTATCTTGTCTAAAGTGATGGTTCTTTGTTGATTTTCTTTTCGATAATCTATTATTTAAGTATCAAAGTCCTCTGCTGTTATTATATTGTGGTTTATTTCTCCATTCAGAACTGCTAGTATTCCCTTATTATATTTTGATGCTCCAATGTTTTTTTCTTTTTTAAAGTTTTTTTATTTATTCATGAGAGACACAGAGAGAGAGAGAGACAGAGAGATGCAGACACACAGACAGAGGTAGAGAAGCAGCCCCCATGCAGAGAGCCCGAGGCAGGACTCGATCCTCGAGCAGGTGGAGCAGATGACCTCTTCCTCCCACTCTCACCCCTAGTCCTGTGTGGAGCTCTGTGAAGACAGTGCCCAGCAGCCAGGCAGGAGGCCTCAGTGCCTGGTCTGGCTGCTTTGGCTGGGCCGCACACCCAGCTGACTCCATTTCAGACACACCACAGCATAGTCAGCACACACCTCCCCCAAGGAGAGCAAAGGGATGCAGCTGCAGAGCCTTGGGTTAACTCTGGGTTGGGTAAGAGGTGCCTCAGGAATCCTCTTTCCACCCTGCCCATCATGACATCAGGGTGACCCTGAAGGGATCACCAAGGAACCTGCTGCCCTGCAAGGTCCTCCAGCCTGGATGCAACCTGACCACACATCCCGTTTCCCTGAAACTGAAGAGGAGGGGATGGGGCTTCCCAGGATGGCTGGCACAGGTGGCCTGGCCTGGCCTGGGCTACTCTGTATTACCTTAGGGCGCCTCCTGAAAAATGCCCTGAGGCATTGGGTTTGCTGGCTGAGCCAAAGTCTACAGCATGTGAAAAAGCCACATCCCTGGGGTCTCTGGAATCCAGAGTCCCAGGAAGTGGGCAAGCAGCAAGAGAACATCTTTCGGTAGCAGATGTCTCCAGCCAAGTAAGCCTGAGGTGGGGCTGCACTAGAATGTGGGGGCCCAGGTGCAGGGGTTCCAAGTTCTGTTGGGCTTTGTTGTGAAAGAAGTGACCTCACTGCCTGGGACCCCTTACCTGAGTCCACTCCCGGTTGAACCTTCTGTCTTGTCTTTTCACTTTTGTGTCTAATGGCCATCTGACATTTAACTTCTGGAAACAAAACGATTCCCTTCCACCTCAGGCCCTCCACCCCAGTGTTCCATGGTGGGCTTCTTTATTCCAGTTCCACTTACGTGGACCATCCACCTTGGAGGTGTCCTGGATTTCTCCTTCTCTCACATCCCACATCCTGTCCATGACATTCACAACATGAATTGTGCCCTTGTGTTGTCCGCACCATTCTTGCCTCATGTCTCTGTGCTGTCCATATCATTCTCACCTCGTTTCTCATGTCATGATGTACCGGAGCGAGCTCTGACAAGGCAAGCAGATGTGAGAGTCCAAGGAATTTTGTGAACTGGTTGGTTTCATTTTGGGAGCTTGAAATAATTCATCACTATAGAACAGTATAATTTATGTATTTATGTTTCCTATCTACTGTCTGTGTCCACCCAAGTGCCTACTTGATGCTCCAATGTTGAGTACATATGTATATCCACAATTGTTATATCTTATGAAAAAATTGATTTGTTAATCATTATATTTAAAAAAATGAATTATATGCCAACAAACTGAACAAGCAGGAGGAAATGGAAAACTTTCTAGAAACCTACAAACTACCAAAACTGAAACAGAAAGAAATAGAAAATTTGAACAGACCCGTAACCAGCAAAGAAATTAGAACAGTCATCACAAATCTACCAACAAAATAAGTTCTGGGCCAGATGGCTTCCCAAGGGAGTTCTACAAGACATCTAAAGAAGTTGATACTTACTCTTCTCAAACTCTTCCAAAAAATAGAAGTGGAAGGAAAACATCCAAAATCATTCTTTAAGGCCAGCATTACCTAGATTCTAAACCAGACAAAGACCCCACTGAAAGGAGAATTATAGGCCAATATCCCTGAAGAACATGGATGCAGAAATTCCCAATAAAATTCTACCAAATCAAGTTGAACAAATCAAGAATTATTCACCACAACCAGTTATTTCTGGCCTACAGGTTTGGTTCAATATTCACAAATCAATTGTGATGCACCATATTAATAAAAGAAATGACAAGAACCATAGGATTCTCTGAACAGATGCAGCAAAGGTATTTGACAAAATTGAACATCCTTTATTGAGGACAAACCCTTCACAGTGTAGGGATAGAGGGAATATTCCTCAACATCATAAAAGCTTTATATGAAAGACCCACAGTGAATATCATCCTCAATGGGGAAGAATGGAAAAGTCTTCCCCTAGGGATCCCTGGGTGGTGCAGTGGTTTGCACCTGCCTTTGGCCCAGGGTGTGATCCTGGAGACCCAAGATCGAGTCCCACGTCAGGCTCCCGGTGCATGGAGCCTGCTTCTCTCTCTGCCTGTGTCTCTGCCTCTCTCTCTCTCTGTGTGTGTGTGACTATCACAAATAAATAAAAAATTTTTTATAAATAAAATTTTTTAAAAAATTAAAAAATAAAAAAAATTTAAAAAAGGAAAAGTCTTCCCCTATGATCAGGAACATGACAGAGATGTCCACTCTCACCATTACTATTTAATATAGAACTAGAAGTCCTAGATTCAGCAATAAAAATAAATAAATGGCAATCAAATTGGCAAGCAAGAAGTCAAATGTTCACTGTTTGCAGACAACATGATACTCTATGTAGAAAACCTAAAAGATGCCACCAAAAAATTGCTAGAATACATGAATTTAGCAATGTTGCAACATATAAAATCAATGTGCAGGATTTTTTTGCATTTCTGTATGTCATTAACAAAGCAGGAGAAACAGAAATCAAGGAATTGTGCCCACTTCCAACTGCACTAAAAACAATGAGCTATCCAGAAATATACCTACCTAAAGAGGTAAAGTTCTGTACTCTGAAAACAATAGAATACTTACAAAAGAAATCGAGGAGGATAAGCATTCCATGTTCATGGTATGTAATGACAAACATTGTTAAAATGCCTTTACTTCCCAAAATAATCTACACATTTAATCGATCCCTATCAAAATGTCACCAGTATTTTTCACAGGGCTAAGCCAACAATCTTAAATTTTTATGGAACCACAAAAGACCCCAAATGGCCAAAGTAATCCTGAAGTACAAAAAGAAAGCTGGATGTATCATGATTCTGGATTTCAAGCTGCATTACAAAGATGTGATCATCAAGACAGTGTGGTCCTGGCACAAGACAGACACATAGATCAGTGGAACAGAACACAGAACTCAGAAATGGGCCCTCAACTCTATGGTCAAACCATTTTTGACAAAGTTGGAAAGACTATCCACTGGAAAAAGGGACAATCTCATCAATAAACAGTGCTGGAAAAATTGGACAGCCATGTGCAGAAGAATGAAAAACTGGACCATTCTCTTATACCAGACAAAAAGATAAACTCAAAATGGATGAAGGATCTAAATGTGAGAAAGGAAACCATCAAAATCCTAAAGAAGAACATGAGCAGAAACCTCTTTGACCTCAGCCACAGCAACTTCTTATTGGATACAATGCCTGAGACAAGGTAGAGAAAAGCAAAAATGACTATTGGGTCTTTATCAAAACAAAAATATTCTGCACAGCAAGGAAACATCTGATAAAACTAAAAGACAACCTACAGAATGGGAGAAGATACTTGCAAATGACGTATCAGATAAAGGGCTAGTATCCAAGATCTACAAAGTCTTACCAAAATCAACACTCAGAAAATAAAAAAAAATCCAATAAAGAAATAGGAAGATGACATGCACAGAAATTTTTCTAAAGAAGACATTCAGATGGCCAACAGACACGTGAAAAGTTCAAGATCACTCAGCATCAAGGAAATATGCATCAATACCACACTGAGATAGCACCTCACACCTGCTAGAATGGCTAAAAGTAACAAGACCAGGAAACAACAGGTGTTGGTGAGGATACAGAAAAAGGAGAACTGTCTTACACGGTTGGTGGGAATGCAAGCTGGTGCAGCAGCTCTGGGAAACAGTCTCTCCAGCAGAAACAGTTCCTCAAAAAGTTAAAAACAGAGCTGCCCTACAACCCAGCAATGCACCACTAAGTATTTCCCCAAAAATAATTATTTGAAGGGCCACCTGCCTCCCACAACGTGCATAGCAGCAGTGTCCACTATACCCAAACTGTGGGAGGAGCCATAATGTCCTTCAACAGATGAATGGATGAAGAAGACGTGGCTTATATATGCAGTAAGATAGGACTAAGTCATCAGAAAGGATGAAATTCTACCACTTGCAATGACTTAGATAGATCTAGAGGGTATTATGCTGAGTGAAATAAGTCAATCAGAGAAAGACAAATACTATATGATCTCACTCCTATGTGGAATTTAAGAAAGAAAACAGATAAACATATGGGAAGAGGGAAAGAAAAAGAGGAGAGAGGGAAACACTGCATGAGAGCCTCTCGACAATAGAGAACAAGCTGAGGGTTGAGAGTTGAGGGAGGGAGGTGAGTGGGGGATGGGTATGAAGGAGGGCACCTGTGTGATGAGCCGTGGGTGTTGTGTGTGATGAATTACTGAATTCTACTCCTGGAACCAATATTGCCCTGTATAATAACTAAAATTTAAATTTAAAAAATGAGCAAAGAATTCTTCCAAGTCAACAACAAGAAACCAATCCAACTTAAAACTGAAGAAAAGATCTAAACAAACACCTCACCAAGGAGGATTTGCAGATGGAAAATAAGCTCTTTCCCTGCTGGTGGAAATCCAAAATGGCGCAACCACTCTGGAAGACGGCTTGGCAGTTTCTTTTGGAGCTAAACCTAACCCTTGGCATGAGCCACAAATATCTTCTTATTTATGGGACTGGCTTGAAAAGATCGCTCACGTGAAAGTCCGCACCTGATGCTGTGGCAGCTCTACTCAGTGTCCTTACTGTGTGACGGAGTAGAGACACGCGGACATCAACACAATGGAAAACGCCTTGCCAAGAGCTTTGCTCTTTGTATAAAACTTGTATCATTGCTCTCCAGAATCATATCAACTTAGGCTTTTATGCTTTCAACATAATTTCAACTTCATGATAATCCCCAGGTGGTCTCTCATTCCTCTATGCATCTCCCTTTAATATCACTCTCCTCAGAAATGAACTAGGGGTGGTGGAGGGGGAGGAGGGGGGAGGTGGGGGTGAATGGGTGACGGGCACTGAGGGGGACACTTGACGGGATGAGCACTGGGTGTTATTCTGTATGTTGGTAAATTGAACACCAATAAAAAATTAATTTATTTTAAAAATATATCACTTTCCTCAAACTGGTTGAATTCATACCTTCATTTTACTAAGTTATACTGTCCCATCTCAGTTCATTTGGGACATCGATTGCTTATTTTCCTTTTCCGTTCTCCATGCAGACTTCCTATCCAAGCCTCTGTTTCTTTTTATCCTTGTCTGTGTGGGTGTTTTGGAGAGCTCTTCCAGGACTCTTTTTTTTTTTTTTTTTTTCTTCTTCCAGGACTCTTAATAGGGTGTTCCTAGGGACTGGTCACAAGAGTTCTGACTAGAAGACCTTTGTGTGTTGTGGATTATAGAGCTATCTTGATGGAAGCTGGCTTAACTCAGAAATCCCACTTTTCAGGCAAAGTTGTAGCTTTTAAATCTTATGTTTCTCAGATGAATAGATATTCATGTTACCATCTCCTGACAGGTAACGGCCAGCCTGCCAACTTCCTGGACTCTCCAGAGTGGAAGTAGAATGGGAACCCCCTTGCCCACATGCAGAGGCCTGGGAGACCTGCTTTCTGGCAAGGAGCCTCCTCTCCACCCTCAGCCAACTCCATGACCCTGAGTCCAGACACAGCCACCCAATTCCTCTGCCCTGTCTCCACTTGGATGAGCTCATTCCCTTCTGTACATGCCCAAGTATAGTTCCCAACACCCCCATTTGTAGAGGAGATTGAGGATGGTATCCATTGCAATCATTTCTAGGACCCCATATCTGATTGGAGGGGGAGAATGACCTGAATCAGGCAAGCAGGCAGTGGTCTGGATCCCAGGTCACCACCTCATCCTCCGTGTTTCTGAGCAGGTAACTCTGAAGATGGAAAGTGCAACCCATAATCAGAGAGCCTGAAAACAGAATATGAGAGAACCTTCATAAGGTTCCCCAAGTTCATCAAGTGTAGCACTAACCCCCTCAAGGAAACAGGGCTGGGGAACAGCTGAGCCAGAAGCAGAGCCCAGATCACTAGGACCAGGTTTACTGGGCCCTCACTCTACTGGGCACCAGGAACAGGGGACTATGACTGGGGTTCAAGATCTTTTAATGTGTCCTTTCCTCCATAGGGACCCACATGCAAATCACCTCTGGTGCTCCTACAAGAAGTCAGCATCACAGGAAGAGGCCAGAACCTGGGTCTCCATCCTGCAGACAGCCATGCAGATGCTGTGGTCCCTCCTCTGCCTGCTGGCAGCTCCCCTGGGTGAGGGCCTGGGAGCTCCCAGATGGGCGGGGGCCTTCCTGTTGGATGGGACAGACTCACAATGACCCTCCTTGTCCCTAGGTGTCCTGTCTGAACTCACACTGCAGGAGTCAGGGCCAGGACTGGTGAAGCCCTCACAGACCCTCTCTCTCACCTGTGTTGTGTCTGGAGGCTCCGTTACCAGCAGTTACTACTGGAACTGGATCCGCCAGCGCCCTGGGAGGGGACTGGAATGGATGGGGTACTGGACAGGTAGCACAAGCTACAACCCGGCATTCCAGGGACGCATCTCCATCACTGCTGACACAGCCAAGAACCAGTTCTCCCTGCAGCTGAGCTCCATGACCGCCGAGGACACGGCCGTGTATTACTGTGCAAGAGACACAGTGAGGGGACCTCAGTGTGAGGCCAGACACAAACCTCTCTGCAGGGACACAGGAGGGGCTGGGCTGAAGGGGCACTCAGATGACCAGATGGTGCTCAGGTCACCAGGGGGCACACAGGTCGCCAGAGGGCAGCCCAGATCAGAAAGGGGGCAATCAGGACAACAGGACGCTTTACCACAGAGAGAAGCCAGGAAGCAGGTGCAGAGCAGGAATTCAGGAGGGAGGACCTTCCTGTCACTCTCTGGGCCTTTCCCTCTCTGATACTGTTTGCCAAACTCCCTCACTTTGGCACCTGGATTCTTCTGTATTTCAGGCCCAGGGTGACCTCAAGACCTTGGCACTGATGCCATTTTCACCATGTACAGGTAGTGCACGTTGAGGTCAATGCACCGCTGCCTCCCTCCCTGTACTCCTTTCTCTGACATGGGTCCTGATCAGACCCCTTTCATCTCATCAGAAATAGTAACTCAGGCATTACCTGATGGACACTGTAGTCTCCATCCTATAACATTAGAGAATTGGGGTTCACATGATATATTTGTAATCTCTCCACAGCTACCTCTCTCTCTCATTTGGTCTTCAGACAGCACACAGCCCTTCCTTCTTCTGTGTGTCGCAGAGTTTCTGAGCTCAAGACATCACTACAGGGCCATCCTCCCTAGCCTGCACACATTGGCTGGGCTGGCATCTTGCTCCGTCCTCCTTGGGTCCCCTTGTTTCTCACCCCATTCCACAAGGGTGATTTCTGAGCTCCCTGCAGCTGTTCTGTGGCAGAGTTTCAGGATTCTTGTTTCAAGGAATCAAAGGATGAATCTCGTGAACACAAAACTGTGAAATGAGGAGGAACTTTATTATGTGAAGGTGAGAACAGAAAGGAAAGCTCTGTAGAGGAGCCCCTGGGTTTCTCAGTGGTTAAGGCTTCTGCTCAGGCTGTGATCCTGGAGTCCTGGGATTGACTCCCACATCGAGTGTTCCAGGGGGAGTCTGCATCTCCCTCTGCCTGTGTCTCTGCCTCTCTCTGTGTGTCTCTCATGAATATTTTTAAATAAATTTATTTTTTATTGGTGTTTAATTTGCCAACATATAGAATAACACCCAGTGTTCATCCCATCAAAGTGCCCCCCTCAGTATCCGTCACCCACTCACCCCCACCCCCCACCCACCTCCCTTTCTATCACCCTTAGTTCGTTTCCTAGAGTTAGGAGTCTCTCATGTTCTGTCTCCCTTTCTGATACTTCAACAAAGGGTTTTAATGAATAAACAAGTAAAATCTTGAAAGAAGAAAGAAGAAAAGAAAGAAAGAAAGAAGAAAGAAAGAAAGAAAGAAAGAAAGAAAGAAAGAAAGAAAGAAAAGAAAAAAAGAAAAGAAAAGAAAAAAAAGAAAAAAAAAGAAAAGAAAAGAAAAAAAAGAAAAGAAAAGAAAAGAAACGAAAAAAAAGAAAAGAAAAGGAAAGAAAAGGAAAGAAAAGAGAGAGAAAGGTCCGTAAAGTGAGAGAGGTCCAGAAGGGGTTGCACTGAGCGCTTTTATGATCCTTTTTCATAGGAAACTGACCAGGGCTCTTGGTAAATCCCCTGTCCATGTCCCCATGCATTTGTGGGTATCAGGTCTCTATGTAGAGCAAACAGGGTGGACTTGTAACTATCGTGGGAACACACAAGGTGTCCTTGTAAACACAATGTATCATTCTGTACATCTGGGATTTCTCTGCCTGGTTATGCAGCTCCCTGCATGAGCCTGGTCAGTAGCCCCTACCTGTCTCTCCCTCCCTCCCTAGCGTCACCTGTCCCCTAGATATGCCCCCCACCTAGAATGGTTCCCTAACTGCCCTTAGGGAATGGGACAATGATGCTCTGGCTGCTTCCTGCTGAGATGGGGCTGCAGGTCGTGCAGCAGTTAGAATCTATCCAGGGATGGATCCAAGGGCCTGAGGAAGGGCTGTGGGGGGGCGGATTGACAGCCAGTGGTGCCTGCATTGATATGTGCAGGAGAATAAGCATAAGAGTGAGGTTCCAACTTGTAACTACATCTCTTAGATGACACTCCCATTACCAATTCGGTCAAACAAACCAGTGGATACCTGGGTCCCATTAAATTGATAATGAATGTCCCCTAGTGAAGGGAGATAAAATGAGTGGGAAATGTCAGAAAAGGAGACAGAACATGAGAGACTCCTAACTCTGGGAAATGAACTAGGGGTGGTGGAAGGGGAGGTGGGCGGGGGATGGGGGTGACTGGGTGACGGGCACTGAGGGGGGCACTTGATGGGATGAGCACTGGGTGTTATGCTATATGTTGGCAAATTGAACACCAATAAAAAATAAATTTACAAAAAAAATGAATGTCCCCTAAATTGGGACACCTTGTGGGAGTTATCTGTGACATTACAGCTACACGTGTGAGGAAACTTCTCACACCGCAACTGGTGTAGCAATCCTACACTGTCAATAGGGGCTCAGTTTTGGAGAAGTCCCTCTCTGACGTCACTTAATTCTTGGTTGAGTGTGTTTAGAGGCCTGCACAGCAAGCCTCCTGTTCCCCTTATCTCGTGTGGCTGTCCTGACTTAAGTCCTGCAAGTGTCATCGTGAGCAGTTGTCCTTCTGTCACTGACTTAAATCACGCAGCGTAATACCCTCCAGTTCTGTGCACACTGAAGCAAATGGTGGGTATTGATCCTCTCTGATGGCTGAGTCATATCCCATTGTATGTATAAGCCATGTCTTCTTTATCCATCATCTGCCGAAGGACACTGAGGCTCCTCCCATGGTGTGGCTGCTGTGGACTTTGTTGCTTGAACATGGGGGTGAAGGTGTCCCATCGTTTCACTACATCAGTATCTTTGGGGTGAATCCCCGAGAGTGCGCTTCCTGGGTCATGGGGTAGCTCTATCTCTATTTTTACCTTCTTGAGGCCCCTGCACACTGTTTTGCACAGTGGCTGCACCAGTTTGCATCTCCACCCACAGGGCCGAGGGTTCCCCTATCTCCACATCCTCTCCAACATCTGTTGTTTCCTGTCTTGTTAATTTTCACCTTTCTCACTGTTGTGATGTGGGACCTCATCGTGTTTTTTTTTTTCTTAATTTATTTTTTGTATATTTTTAAATTGGAGTTCGATTTGCCATGTTTTCATTCATCATGGTTTTGATGTGTATTTCCCAGATGGCAAGTGATGCAGAGCATTTTTCATCTCCGTTTTTTTTTTCTATTCAGAAAAAAAATTTCACCCTTCATTATTCTTTTTTAACAAAGGCCCCAGGGAGAGGGAACTAGGGGAAGTGTGACAGGGGAAGCGAGGCCCCAGCCCCACAACCCCACCCCACCCACCCCTTTCCCCCTTACATATTTATAATCTATGTGCAAGCCCCAGGGGTGGGGGGCAAGGGGAACTCCCTCAGCTAACTGAGGCTGCAGGTATCCTCTAGGAGCTACAGTGGTGAAGAGAGGGGATGCCAGAAAACCAGTGTCCATACTCCAGAGGGAACTGTTTAGACCCAATGATCCCCCACAATCACCACAGAGGGGATGCCCAAGAGCCACTGGGAGGCCCCAGGAAAGGTCGCCCTCCTGGAGTCTCCAGTGCTCCAGCACCAACCCCAGGCAGGTAAGCAGGAGGGCACCTGGGCCTCCCCTGCACCTGCTCCTGGTCCTCCCTGGGCCCCCCAGGGCACCCTGGACCTCCTCTGGGACTTACCACAGGGTCCTCCCCAGCTGGGCCCGCGGCCTCCAGGGAAGGAGGATTGGGGGTGGCTCTGAGTCACTGTGGTACTACTGTACTGGGGATGACTGTTTCTACCACAACGTTTCAGCGCCCATCAAAATCCCCATCCCGAGGCCCCAGGCATGGCTCTGTCCTGGGTGCAACAGGGACACCAGCCCCTGGATTTGGAGTGGAGCCACCTCACCAGGAGCGTGCTGGTCACCACAGCAGTGTGGCCCCGAACCGAAAGGCCCTGGGGGCGGAAGACTAGGCCCCCTCGGCTTCAGGGACAAGGCCAGCCAGCCTCCCCCAACCGGGTCCTGTCTGCTGCCTGCTGCCTGCCAGACCCCCCAGAATCACCCAGGCCAGGGCCACCCCAAACCTCTCTCAGATCTCCTGTCTGGGCGGGCCCAGCATGCAGGCAGGCTGGACCCAGGGCCTAACCCTGCCCCTCCCTCCAGCCACTGCCCCAGGAGGTGGGGCTTCTATCTACCCACGAAGGAGGGCATCCCCTCCTCCCTGGGGAGACCGGGAAGGAGAAGGGTCCAGATCACCGCAGGTGCCCGGGGCCCTGGGGAAGAGGCAGGGCCTCCCCAGGGGGTCCTTAACTGCACTCCCCTCTGGGGACTTTTTGACAAGGAGCATTGCACTGTGCTACTACGGTAGCTACTACCACAGTGACAGAGGCAACAGCAAAAACTCAGGCGGAGTCCCAGGGCCCACAGGCCTGGCTCCCCAGGGTCAGAGCCAGGGCCCTTGGCCCTCAGAGCCACTGGCAGCCAGCTTGGCCCACGGGCTTGGGTCCAGGTACAATGTCCACCACAGCCAGGGTCCCAAAGGGCCTGGCAAGCTGGCAGGCACACACCTGGCATTCCATACTCATGGCCAGGAAGGAGTCCTGGAGGACAGAGCCCAGGCCAGGACTCCTGCAGCACTCGAGCCCCCACTGGGCAGGACCCCAGAGACCAACAGGCAGGCTGACAGGAGGGGACGCTGCAGCCGGGCCCCTGAAGGTCGTGTAGGAGCTCAGTGACATTGGAGGGACAACAAGATCGACGGGGCACAAAGCTCCTCCCAGTTTGTAGCCGTCCTGAGGGAGGGGGCTGCTCCTGGGCTGGCGAGGGGTCATCTAGGGGCCTCTCCCCAGGACAGGCGCTGTGCATGCTCTGGCTGTACTACATCTTGCTGGTCAGTGGCAGGAGGCACTGTGGGTTAGGAATCCACCCCACTGAGTGGCCTCCAGGTACAGCCCCCGGGAGGAGCCCACCCTACCCAGGCTTTGCGAGGGTGCCCTGAGCTGTGCTGCCCTGAGGGTGGGACCCTGGAGCATCCTAGGCAGGCTCCACCCCCGCCCACACCCAGGCTTCTGTCCCCAAGGGCTGCATCCCCAGGAGGGAGCCCCCCCTGAGTGAACCCTTGTAGCCGGGTGGCAGCAGGATGGCCGGGATTCTAACTGGGGTTGTGGCTCTGCATTTCCTAGGAGACTTAACAGAGGAAGCGAACAAGCTCCAGCCCACCTCTTCCAGGAGGGCAGCAGAGGTGGGCCAGGCACAGGGCAGTGGCATTGGGGACTCCTCCCTCCCATGGGACCTGCCTGCAAGCCACCACCTTCCTCCCCCACCATCCACCACTTCCAGTGACCCCTCAACCTGAGCCCAGGCCCAGCCCAGGTTCCCAGGTGCCCAGGGACTCTCCCTCCCCAGACCCCGCCCTGGGGTTGCAGGTCTGAGCGCCACCCCACAGCAAGCCATTCACCCCGAGGTCCAGCCTGCCCACGGGCCCTGCAAGCCCGGAAGGCACAGACCACGGGCTCTCAGATGGAATCCTTGGGGTTCCTCTCCTTGCCCAGCCTCCCCAGTGGCTGCAGAGGGCAGGCTTCAGTTCTCCTGCCCCAGCAAGGGACCTGCGTCCCTCCCAGAGCAGCCCCCACCCCCTCCAGGGCCCTTCTAGACCTGCATCTACCAGCCCCATCCTGAGGAAGCTCCTCCTGCCAGCCTCTCTCCCAGTGCTGGGCCCCAGTTATTGTCAAAGGGTGTCACACAGTGCTATATACATACGGATACCACAGTGATGCCTCCCATAGCAGCAACCAGGGACTGGGGCACCCTGGGGGCTGCCCTGACCCAAGCCACCCGCCTCACCCCTGGGCTACAGGCCATGGGCCTCTAGCCTCTGGCCCTGAAGGGCTGGACTCCACATACTGAGGGCCTCCCAGGTGGCCTCAACATGATAGGCAGCGTCCAGTATGTCCAGCAGGGCTGTGCTGCGGCCTGGGGAGGAAGCAACCACAGGCCACCAGGAGCCTGGGTGCTCAGAGAGCCCAAGCCAAGTGGCCACCCTGCCCCCTCGAGGCCAGGCAGCATGGAGGCTGTAGGCTGGACTCCACAGCCGGGCAGCCAGGGCCCTGGGCAAGCCTGCCCGGCTAAAAAGAAGGCTGGGAGCCCAGATCCCTGCACCTGCCCACAGTGCCTCTCCCGGGGGCCCTGGTCTCCTCACCATCCACCAGAGATGAGCCACAGTGGGGGCCGGACCCAAGGGGGGACCCAGGGTCCCCTCAATCAGGCTCCATCTCCTGCCCCCCCCACGCTTCCTCCCAGGGTCACAGCAGCCTCAGCTGGTTCCTCCAAGGCAGACGGATGGGACTGTGGCCTCCACCAGGTCAGGATATGGGCAGCTGTGAGCTGCACCCCCACCTCCAAAGTCCTGGGGACAGGCCATACTGTCCAAGCCTCTGTCACTAAGGGCACTGGAATGCCATCTCCAAGAGCGACACGGTCTGTGCTCAAAACCAGCAGCCCTCCCTGGGGCCCACTGTCCCTACACGCTGTCCTCCCAATGGCACAGGTCAGTGAGCTCCAGAGAGCCCCTGTCTCCAGCAGCAGGCACGGTGGGTCAGACCGAGGGACGCTGCCCTCTGAGCACTGGGGTCCAGTGTCATCACCCCAGGAAGGAAGGATGTCACCACACCCTGGCCTGGCCCCTGAAACCCTCCTGCCCAGAGCTGGGCCCTCTTCTCATGCCCACCCTGCCTGGGCCCCCGGGAAGGCCCCCCTCCTCCCTGGGCCCAGCCTGGAACCTGACCTGGAGCTGAGCGGATGCCCGCAAGGGCTCCCCATACTCTGGATGCCAGCCTGTCTCCCAGGTCCCAGCTCCCTTCCTTGGGCACCTGTCCAGGGGAGGGCACATGCAGAGGGTGCTGCGGGGTGGGGGAGGGGCTGGGGATCACAGCTGAGGATGCCACGAACTCACCCCCACCCCACACCTGGGGGAACGGGCAGGAGGGACACTGTCACAGTGAGACAACTGCACAGCAGTTGAGGAAAGACCCAGGGCCCCTCCCTGAGCCCTCTGTGCCTGTGCTTGGGGATCCCCTCCCACGGACACCCAGACTGGTCAGCAAGGCTGAGTAGCAGACCCCCTGGAAGAGAGGATGGACCCGACATGTCCAAGAGGCCCCGACCCAGGAGGGCAGAGAGCCCGGCCAGGCAGACCCTAGGCTCTGGCTGCAGCCACAATGCTCCATTCCAGGTGGGCTAGGGGTGCTGAACTCCATCTCAGAGCCCACCCACCTACAGGACACTCACCTGGCAGCAGCCTGCATGGGATACTCACACCCTGGGACTGAGGGCCTCTGGGGCTCAGGAGTGTCCAGCAAGGAGAAGCCCCCACCCCTCCACCAGACAGGCCAGGAGGTTTCAGACCCGGTCTGTGTCACGGTGGAATAGTGATAGCTGGTACCACAGTGACACCATCCAGGCCAGAAAGCCCCTCCTCCAGGTTAGAGGCGGCCAGCAGAGGGCCTGGACCTGGCGGGCAGCCTCTGCGCTTTCGGCCAGCAGACACCCTGACCCTGGTCCTCGGGGGCTTCTGACAGCCTGCGGGGATGTCCTGGTCCAGGAGAGGGGCAGCCCGGGGCAGCCAGGAAGGACCACAGCAGTACTCCTGATCTGGGACAGATTTTGTAAAGGCCTGAGGCAGCGTGAGTTATAGTGGTTGGGGCTCACAGTGTCTGAGGCCAATCACAAAAACCTATCTCAGGCTCCACCACATGGGAGACTTTGTCCCAGCCCAGCCCCTCCACCCAGGAGGATGCAGGCAGGTCCTCAGCAGCCCTGACTACTGTGGGCCCTGGAGGAACTAGCGCCCACTGCCCAGCCCCCATTGCAGTCTGCCTGAGGAGCCTGGCCTAGCGAAGAGTCCAGGGCTCCTGGAGTCACTGGACAGGCCCGGTGGCCCTCAGCATCCCCATCTCATGACCAGGACCGGAGGCAGGCTGCTCAGTGTGGAGCGGGGCTCTGTGCTCACCCCCCTCCTCAGCTCCACTCCAGAGACCCTAGGCAGAGCCCACTCTCAGGTCACTGCCGCCCTGGGACTGAAGGGAGGCCCATCCTCCCCTCCAGTCCCGGGGGCCACCACAGACCTGCAGGCAGGAAGTAGATCAGCTCCAGGGCAGGGAAGGCCCTCCTGCCCCACCTTCCTGCCCACCCTGCCCCTCCACGTGCCTCACCTTCCTGCCCTCAGGCTTGGGACCTTTTAGTTTTCAGCAGGGATTTCTCTGTAATTACATTTTTCTAGTCCACACTGTGTTTCTTGACTCACTGGCTTGCGTGTTCACTCACTCGTCATCCCAGAGAGTCTGAGCCGGGCCCTGGGCTGTGCACACAGCTCCTGTGCAGACATTTGCACAGGTGTAATGTGGGCCTATGAAGGGGAGACACGGGGTGGGGCATGGAGGCTGGGGTGCCCCACCTGTCTGGAGGCAGCCAGGGCAGCTTCCTGCAGAAGGAGGCACTATAACCACAGAGGGAGAAGCATCCAGGTCTTGGCGATGGGCGTGGAGGGGCTAGCAAGGATGCTTCCGGGGGACAGGGAGCCTCAGGTGGGGGAGTCTGGGTCGCTGGAGGCTCCAGGACTCCTGCACTGGAGCTCAGGAGCCTGCTGGAGCTGGAGACAGGGCTGGGCTGCAGTCAGGAGCCAGGGTCTCACAGGTTGCCTCAGGGGGCATGCCCTTGAGAGGGCAGGGCACAAACCAGCTCCTACTCCTGGCCCCAGGCACAGAGACCAAGCTGCCGTCCTCTAGGGCACTGAGGTCAGCACCGTCAGGCTTCCGTGGACACACCCCTCCAGCAGGGAATCTTACTGATCTGCGGATACAGGGGGCGGACACAGTGAGGCTGCAGAGGGGACCCCGGGGAACCCCACAAAGCTGCAAGGCCACACAAGGGTGTGCTCCCCGCCAGGACACTGGGCTCAGCCTAGGGCTGGGCTCCAGGAAGGAGGCTGCACCACTGCCCACACCCCCAGAAGACCAGAGCCCCATGGGCTCCACCCCCAGCCCCACAACGACCCCCTGAGCCCAGCGGGGACCCCACCCCATGGACATGGTCTGACCCCACAGCCCCTGTCTGCCCCTGCCCAGCCATGCTCAAGCTCCGCAGGCCCAGAGTCACACACACAGGCACCCAGTGCTCTCCGTGTCCCCTCCCAGCCCAGCCCTCTTGGGAAGGCTGCTGCCTCCCCTACTGGGTACCCCACATGGGCCCCCAGGACCCTCCACCCAGCTCCTGGGGCAGCACCCAGGACCCTGACCCACACCCTTCCCCAGAACCCAGCATGTTCACTCTTACTCTCCAGGAGAGACCTGGGACTCCCTGGCACATGTGCTGCAGCAGGCTGTGGGCTGACCAGCTTCACTCCCACAGGCCATCAGCACTGTGTGGGGCAGCCATCCACAGGCCCAGCCAACCTCTGTGTCCCCCTCCCCTTCCAGCACAGCCCAGACCCCTCTGTGTGGGGTGGCCACTGGACCCATCTCTCACCAGTGGGATATCCTTGGGGGCACGGGTCGTCCAGAGTGCGGTTAGCTATTTGCTGTCTGCCTATCCTGGGATGTAAATGCACTGCCTGGAGAGGAGCAGCCCCTTTGCCCACCTGCAAAGTCCAGCAGGCCAAAACTCCAGTTGGAACGTGGATCAGCAGTGGTGTTTAGAGGTTCCTCCATTCTCACATGAGAGGAAGAAAGTCCCTGTGGTTATACTGGTGGAGGGGTCTCGATGAGGGCTGTACTGATGCTTCCCCTGGGATGAGCTGCCTTGCCACCTCCAGCACCTGGGCCACGCCATGCATCCCTCCACCGAGGGTCCCTCTGCCAACCCTTCAAGCCTGGTCCCACTTGCTCGCCTGGCTGGCATCCTCTGCTACTTGGAGCAGAGTGATAGAAGAGGATGCCCTGCCACCTCAGCACAACCCACAATCTGCTGGTATTGGGGGGCAGGGATTCCTGGGGAGGCACCCTTGCAGGCCAGCCAGAGGAGGGCTATGCCAATGGCCACAGTACTCGCAGGCAGGGATCTAATAAATACGAATATAAGTCAGATGCCAAAACTAGGCTTCAAAACAATGATTAAAATATACTGGCCAGGCTTAAAAAGCATTGAAGTCACTAGGGAATCTCTTACTGGAGAAATAAAAGAACGTAAATCTAATCAGGTCAAATCCAAAAGGCTATTACTGAAATGCAATAAAAAATGGAGGCTGTGATTGTTAGGGCAACAGGCAGAGGAGAGAGTCGGTGATATAGAAGACAAGGTGATGGAGAATAAAGAACCTGAGAAAAAGAAAAACAAATACAGAATTGCGAGGGGAAGATTTCACAGATAAGCGATACAAAAAAGTGAAACAGAATTAGAATAAATGGGGCCCCAGAGAAAGAAGAAAGAGAGCAAGAAAGACAGAAGATATATTTGAACAAATTATAGCTGACATCTTCCCTAATCTGGGGAAGGAAGCATGTGTGCAACTCCAGGGGCACAGAGAAACCCCCTCAAATTCAATAAATATAGATCAACACCCCAACATGTAAAGTGAGGCTTAAAAATCTCAGAGACAAAGAGAATATCTTGAAAGCAGCTTGAGACAAGAGATTCTTAACCTACAGGGGTAGGAATGTTCAACTGGCCTGAGAACTCTCCACAGAGACCTGGGAGGTCAGACACGGTGGATGATACACTCAGGGTAGTAAATGAGAAGACCATGCAGCCCAGAATACATTACCCAGCAAGGCTGTCATTCAGAATAGAAGGAGAGATCAAGATCTTCCAGGACAGACAGAAACTGAGAGAGGACGTGACCACCAAACCGGCTCTGCACGAAATATTAAGGGGGACCCTATAAGTGAAGAGAGAGGTCAATAGTAACATAGACCAGAAATAAACAGAGACATTGTGCAGAAACAGGGACTGCAGAGGTCCTACTATGGCACTAAATTCATATCTTTCAATAGTTACTCTGAACCCGAAAGGGCTAAGTGCTCCAGTCAAAATACACAAGGTATCAGACTGGACAAAAAAGCAAGTCCTTCCTGTATGCTGTCCACAGGAGACTCATTTTAAATGTGAAGACACCTTCAGCCTGAAGATGAGGGGGTGGAGAACCATTTGCCACGTGAATAAGCCTTGAGAGCAAGCCAGAGTAGCAAACCTCATAAGAGATAAATTACATTTTAAACTAAGGACTGTAGTAAGAGTTGAAGAGAGATATAATAACATAGTAAAAGATATATCCAAGAAGATCCAACAATTGTACATGTTTATGCCCTGACTTGAGAGCAATACATTATATAACTAATTAAAAATTAAATTAAAAAAACACATTGAAAATAATACAATAACAGCAGTGGACATCAACACACCACTCTAAGCAACGGACAGATCCTCTAAGCAGAAGGTCAACAAGGAAACAAGGCCTTTGAATGACACTGGGCCAGATGGACTCGATAGACACATACGGAACATCCCACCCAAAAGGAGAACACACCTTCGTCATGATGGCACAAGGGAGTTCCTCCAGAAGAGGCAACATGCTGGGTCACAAATCAGGTCTCGACCAGAACAATAAGATTGGGATGATTCTCTGCACATTTTCAGACACAGTACTTTGAAACTTGAACTCAATCACAAGAGGAATGTTGCAAAGAACTTAAATACATGAAGGTTAAAAAGAATCCTGGAAAAGAATGAATGAGTAAACCAGGATATTAGAGAAGAATTTTTAAATTCCATGGAAGCAAATGAAAATGAAAACAAAACCATTCAAGACCATTGGGATACAGCAAAGACATTTCTTTTTTTTTAGCAAAGACATTTCTAACAAGGAAGTACATAGCGATACAAGCCTCTCTCAACAAATTAGTAAGAAACTTCTTCACAGCAAAGGAAACAGTCAACAAAACTCAAAGACAACCTACAGAATGGAAGAGATATTAGTAAATGACATCACCTAAAGGACTAGTGTCCAAGATCTATAAAGAACGTATTAAATTCAACAGCAAAGACACAAACAACCCAATCATGAATTGGGCAGAAGATATTAACAGAAAAATCAGCAAAGAAGGTATTGACATGGCAAACAAGCATATGAGAAAATTCTCCGCATCACCTGCCATCAGGGAAATACAAGTCAAAACCACAATGAGCTACCACCTCACCCCAGTGAGAATGGGGAAAATTAACAAGGCAGGAAACCACAAATGTTGGAGAGGATGTGGAACAAGGGGAACCCTCTTGCACTGTTGGTGGGAATGTGAACTGGTGCAGCCACTCTGGAAAACTGTGTGGAGGTTCCTGAAAGAGTTAAAAATAGACCTGCCCTACAACCCAGTAATTGCACTGTTGGAGATTTACCCCAAAGATACAGATGCAATGAAACGTCGGGACACCTGCACCCCGATGTTTCTATCAGCAATGGCCATAATAGCCAAACTGTGGAAGGAGCCTCGGTGTCCATCGAAAGATGAATGGATAAAGAAGATGTGGTTTATGTATACAATGGAATATTCCTCAGCCATTAGAAAAGACAAATACCCACCATTTGCTTCAACTTGGATGGAACTGGAGGGTATTATGCTGAGTGAAATAAGCCAATCAGAGAAGGACAATCATTTTATGGTCTCATTCACTTGGGGAATATAAAAAATAGTGAAAGGGATTATAGGGGAAAGGAGAGAAAACGAGTGGGAAATATCAGTGAAGCCAATCAGAGAAGGACAATCATTTTATGGTCTCATTCACTTGGGGAATATAAAAAATAGTGAAAGGGATTATAGGGGAAAGGAGAGAAAACGAGTGGGAAATATCAGTGAAGCTAATCAGAGAAGGACAATCATTTTATGGTCTCATTCACTTGGGGAATATAAAAAATAGTGAAAGGGATTATAGGGGAAAGGAGAGAAAACGAGTTGGAAATATCAGTGAGACAGACATGAGATATTCCTAACTCTGGGAAATGAACAAGGGGTAGTGGAAGGGGAGGTGGGCGGGGATTGGGGGTGACTGAATGATTGGCACTGAGGGGGGCACTTGACGGATAAGCACTGGGTGTTATGCTATATGTTGGCAAATTGAACTCCAATAAAAAATAAATTTAAAAAAAATAAAGAAAAATGCTGAAAAAAAAAAGCCAATTCAGAAACACAATCATAAAGCTACTGGTGGCTCTGAAAACAGGCATAAAGGAATCAAGAGATTTCATGACTGTAGAACTTAGATCTAATCAAGCTTAAATTAAAAATCAATTAAATGAAATGCAATCCAAACTGGAGGTTCTAAAGACGAGGGTTAATGAAGTAGAATAGAAGAACGAGTGAGTGACATAGAAAACAAGTTGATGGCAAGGAAGGAAGCTGAGAAAAAAGACAAAAAATTAAAAGATCATGAGAAAATATTAAGGGAAATAAATGACAGTCTCAGAAGGAAAAATCTACGTTTAATTGGGGTTCCAGAAGGCGCAGAAAGGGACAGAGGACCAGAAAGTGTATTTAAACAAATCATAGCTGAGAACTTCCTTAACTTAGGGAGGCAAACAGGCATTCAGGTCCAGGAGATAGAGATTCCCCCCTAAAATCAATAAAAACCGCTCAACACCTCGACATTTAATAGTGAAATTTGCAAATTCCAAAGATAAAGAGAAGATCCTTAAAGCATCAAGAGACAAGAGATCCCTAACCTTTATGGGGAGAAGTACTAGGTTAACATCAGACCTCTCCCCAGAGACCTGGCAGGTCAGAAAGAGCTGGCAGGATATAGTCAGGGTCCTAAATGAGAAGAACATGCAGCCAAGAATACTCTATCCAGGAAAGCTCTCATTCAGAATAGAAGGAGAGATAAAGAGCTTCCAAGATAGGCAGAAACTGAAAGAATATGTGACCACCACACCAGCTCTGCAAGATATATTAAAGGGGACTCTGTAAAAGAAAGAGGAAGTCCAAGGAAACACTCCACAAAAACAGGGACTGAATAGGTATCATGACACTAAATTCATATCTTTCAATAGTAAATGATGGGTATTTGTTGTTTCTAATGGTCGTTTCTGATTCCACACAAATCTTAAGATAATTTGTTCCAACTCTCTGAAGGAAGTACATGGTATTTTGATAGGGATTGCATTAAATGTGTAAATTGCCCTGGGTAGCATTGACATTTTCACAATATTAATTCTTCCAATCCGTGAGCATGGAATATTTTCCATCTCTTTGAGTCTTCCTCAATTTCTTTCAGAAGTGTTCTATAGTTTTTAGGGTATAGATCCTTTAACTCTTTGATTAGGTTTATTCCTAGGTATCTTATGCTTTTGGGTGCAATTGTAAATAGGATTGACTCCTTAATTTCTCCTTCATCAGTCTCATTGTTAGTGTATAGAAATGCCACTGACGAATGTGAACTGGTGCAGCCATTCTGGAAAACTATGTGGAGGTTCCTCAAAGAGGTAAAAATAGACCTGCCCTATGACCCAGCAATTGCACTGTTGGGGATTTACCCCAAATATTCAGATGCAATGAAATGCCGGGACACCTGCACCCCGATGTTTCTAGCAGCAATGTCCACAATAGCCAAACTGTGGAAGAAGCCTCAGTGTCCATCAAAAGATGATGGATAAGGAGATGTGGTCTATGTATACAATGGAATATTCCTCAGCCATTAGAAACGACAAATACCCACCATTTGCTTCAACGTGGATGGAACTGGAGGGTATTATGCTGAGTGAAGTAAGTCAATCGGAGAAGGACAAACAGTGTATGTTCTCATTCATTTGGGGAATATAAATAATAGTGAAAGGGAATATAAAGGAAGGGAAAAGAAATGTTGGGAAATATCAGGAAGGGAGACAGAACATAAAGACTCCTAACTCTGGGAAACGAACTAGGGGTGGTGGAAGGGGAGGAGGGTGGGGGGTGGGGGGGAATGGGTGACGGGCACTGAGGGGGGCACTTGACGGGATGAGCACTGGGTGTTATTCTGTATGTTGGTAAATTGAACACCAATAAAAATTAATTTATTAAAAAAAGATGTGGTTTATGTGTACAATGGAACATTACTCAGCCATTAGAAATGACAAATACCCACCATTTGCTTCAACATGGATGGAACTGGAGGGTGTTATGCCGAGAGAAGTAAGTCAATCGGATAAGGACAAACATTATATCTTCTCATTCATTTGGGGAATATAAATAATAGTGAAAGGGAATAGAAGGGAAGGGAGAAGAAATGTGTGGGAAATGTCAGAAAGGGAGACAGAACATAAAGACTCCTAACTCTAGGAAACGATCGAGGGGTGGTGGAAGTGGAGGAGGGGTGGGGGTGGGGGTGACTGGTTGGTGGGCACTGAGATGGGCACTTAACGGGATGAGCGCTGGGTGTTATTCTGTATGTTGACAAATTGAACACCAAAAAATAAATTTATTAAAAAATAAAAAATAAAAATAAAAAAATAAATGCCACTGACTTCTGGGCATTGATTTTGTTCCTGCCACACTGCCGAATTGCTGTGTGAGTTCTAGCAATCTTGGGGTGGAGTCTTTTGGGTTTTCTATGTAGAGTAACATGTCATCTGTGAAGAAGGAGGGTTTAACTTCTTCTTTGCCAATTTGCATGCCTTTTAGTTCTTTTTGTTGTCTGATTGCTGAGGCGAGGACTTCTAGTACTATGTTGAATAGCTGTGGTGAGAGTGGACACCCCTGTCTTGTTCCTGATCTTAGGGGAAAGGCGTGCAGAGCTTCCCCATTGAGAATTATATTTTCAGTGGGCTTTTCATAATGGCTTTTAAGACGTTGAGAAATGTGTCCTCTCTCCCTACACTCTGAAGAGTTTTGATCCGGAATGGATGCTGTATTTTGTCAAATGCTTTCTCTGCATCTATTGAAAGGATCCTATGGTTCTTGTCCTTTCTTTTGTTAATGTTCTATATCACCCTGACTTACTTGCAGATGTTGAACCAGCCTTGCATCCCAGGGATAAATCCCACTTCATCATGGTGAATAATCTTCTTCATGTATTGTTGGATCTTATTGGCTAGAATCTTGAGAATTTTTGCATCTGTGTTCATCAGGGAAATTGATCTGTAATTCTCCCTTTTGGTGCGGTTTGGGATCAAGGATCAATGCTGGCCTTAAGAATACCTTTGGAAGTTTTTCTTCCATTTCTATATTTTGAAACAGCTTCAGTAAAATACGTTATTTCTTCTTTTTTTTCTTTTTTTTTTAATTAACTTTTATTGGTGTTCAATTTACCAACATACAGAAAAACACCCAGTGCTCATCCCGTCAAGTGTCCACCTCAGTGCCTGTCACCCATTCCCCTCCAACACCCGCCCTCCTCCCCTTCCACCACCCCTAGTTCATTTCCCCGAGTTAGGAGTCTTTATGTTCTGTCTCCCTTCCTGATATTTCCCAACATTTCTTTTCCCTTCCTTTATATTCCCTTTCACTATTATTCATATTCCACAAATGAATGAGAACATACACTGCTTGTCCTTCTCCGATTGACTTATTTCACTCAGCATAATACCCTCCAGTTCCATCCACGTTGAAGCAAATGGTGGGTATTTGTCGTTTCTAATTGCTGAGTAATATTCCATGTATACATAAACCACATCTTCTTTATCCATTCATCTTTCGATGGACACCGAGGCTCCTTCCACAGTTTGGCTATTGTGGCCATTGCTGATAGAAACATCGGGGTGCAGGTGTCCCGACGTTTCATTGCATCTGAATCTTTGGGATAAATCCCCAACAGTGCAATTGCTGGGTCGTAGGGCAGGTCTATTTTTAACTCTTTGAGGAACCTCCACATAGTTTTCCAGAGTGGCTGCACCAGTTCACAGTCCTACCAACAGTGTAAGAGGGTTCCCTTTTCTCCGCATCCTCTCCAACATTTGTTGTTTCCTGCCTTGTTAATTTTCCCCATTCTCAGCGGTGTGAGGTGGTATCTCATTGTGGTTTTGATTTGTATTTCCCTGATGGCAAGTGATGCAGAGCATTTTCTCATGTGCTTGTTGGCCATGTCCATGTCTTCCTCTGTGAGATTTCTCTTCATGTCTTTTGCCCATTTCATGATTGGATTGTTTGTTTCTTTGGTGTTGAGTTTAATAAGTTCTTTATAGATTTTGGAAACTAGCCCTTTATCTGATATGTCATTTGCAAATATCTTCTCCCATCCTGTAGGTTGTCTTTTAGTTTTGTTGACTGTATCCTTTGCTGTGCAAAAGCTTCTTATCTTGATGAAGTCCCAATAGTTCATTTTTGCTTTTGTATCTTTTGCCTTTGTGGATGTATCTTGCAAGAAGTTACTGTGGCCAAGTTCAAAAACGGTGTTGCCTGTGTTCTCCTCTAGGATTTTGATGGAATCTTGTCTCACATTTAGATCTCTCATCCATTTTGAGTTTATCTTTGTGTATGGTGAAAGAGAGTGGTCCAGTTTCATTCTTCTGCATGTGGATGTCCAATTTTCCCAGCACCATTTATTGAAGAGACTGTCTTTCTTCCAATGGATAGTCTTTCCTACTTTATCAAATATTAGATGACCTTACATTTCAGGGTCCACTTCTGGGTTCTCTATTCTGTTCCATTGACCTATGTGTCTGTTTTTGTGCCAGTACCACACTGTCTTCATGACCACAGCTTTGTAGTACAACCTGAAATCTGGCATTGTGATGCCCCCAGCTATGGTTTTCTTTTTTAAAATTCCCCTGGCTATTCGGGGTCTTTTCTGATTCCACACAAATCTTAAAATAATTTGTTCTAACTCTCTGAAGAAAGTCCATGGTACTTTGATAGGGATTGCATTAAACGTATAAATTGCCCTGGGTAACATTGACATTTTTACAATATTAATTCTGCCAATCCATGAGCATGGAATATTCTTCCATCTCTTTGTGTCTTCCTCAATTTCTTTCAGAAGTGTTCTATAGTTTTTAGGGTATAGATCCTTTACCTCTTTGGTTAGGTTTACTCCTAGGTATGTTATGCTTTTAGGTGCAATTGTAAATGGGATTGACTCCTTAATTTCTCTTTCTTCAGTCTCATTGTTAGTGTATAGAAATGCCATTGATTTCTGGGCATTGATTTTGTATCCTGCCACGCTACCAAATTGCTGTATGAGTTCTAGCAATCTTGGGGTGGAGGCTTTTGGGTTTTCTATGTAGAGTATCATGTCATCGGCGAAGAGGGAGAGTTTGACTTCTTCTTTGCCAATTTGAATGGCTTTAATGTCTTTTTGTTGTCTGATTGCTGAGGCGAGGACTTCCAGAACTATGTTGAACAGCAGTGGTGAGTGTGGACATCCCTGTCTTGTTCCTGATCTTAGGGGAAAGGCTCCCACTGCTTCCCCATTGAGAATGATATTTGCTGAGGGCTTTTCGTAAATGGCTTTTAAGATGTCGAGGAAAGTTCCCTCTATCCCAACACTCTGAAGGGTTTTGATCAGGAATGGATGCTGTATTTTGTCAAATGCTTTCTCTGCATCTAATGAGAGTATCATATGGTTCTTGGTTTTTCTCTTGCTGATATGATGAATCACATTGATGGTTTTACGAGTGTTGAACCAGCCTTGTGTCCCAGGGATAAATCCTACTTGGTCATGGTGGATAATTTTCTTAATGTGTTGTTGCATCCTATTGGCTAGTATCTTGTTGAGAATTTTTGCATCCATGTTCATCAGGGATATTGGTCTGTAATTCTCCTTTTTGGTGGGGTCTTTGTCTGGTTTCAGAATTAAGGTGATGCTGGCCTCATAGAACGAATTTGGAAGTACTCCATCTCTTTCTATCTTTCCAAACAGCTTTAGTAGAATAGGTATGATTTCTTCTTTAAACGTTTGATAGAATTCCCCTGGGAAGCCATCTGGCCCTGGACTCTTGTGCCTTGGGAGGTTTTTGATGACTGCTTCAATTTCCTCCCTGGTTATTGGCCTGTTCAGGTTTACTATTTCTTCCTGCTCCAGTTTTGGTAGTTTGTGGCTTTCCAGGAATGCGTCAATTTCTTCTAGATTTCCTAATTTATTGGCGTACAGCTGTTCATAATAGTTTTTAAAATCGTTTGTATTTCCTTGGTGTTGGTAGTGATGTCCCCTTTCTCATTCATGATTTTATTAATTTGAGTCTTCTCTCTCTTCTTTTTAATAAGGTTGGCTAATGGTTTATCTATCTTATTAATTCTTTCAAAGAAGCAACTCCTGGTTCTGTTGATCTGTTCCACAGTTCTTTTGGTCTCGATATCATTGAGTTCGGCTCGAATTTTAATTAACTCTCTTCATCTGCTGGGGGTGGGGTCTATTTGTTGCTTTTTCTCTAGTTCCTTTATGTGTAAGGTGAGCTTTTGAATTTGAGATCTTTCCAGGTTTTGTTTTTGTTTTTGTTTTTTTGTTTTTTTTTTTAATTAACTTTTATTGGTGTTTAATTTACCAACATACAGAAAAACACCCAGTGCTCATCCCGTCAAGTGTCCACCTCAGTGCCCGTCACCCATTCCCCTCCAACACCCGCCCTCCTCCCCTTCCACCACCCCTAGTTCGTTTCCCTGAGTTAGGAGTCTTTATGTTCTGTCTCCCTTCCTGATATTTCCCAACATTTCTTTTCCCTTCCTTTATATTCCCTTTCACTATTATTCATATTCCCCAAATGAATGAGAACATACACTGTTTGTCCTTCTCCGATTGACTTATTTCACTCAGCATAATACCCTCCAGTTCCATCCACGTTGAAGCAAATGGTGGGTATTTGTCGTTTCTAATTGCTGAGTAATATTCCATTGTATACATAAACCACATCTTCTTTATCCATTCATCTTTCGATGGACACCGAGGCTCCTTCCACAGTTTGGCTATTGTGGCCATTGCTGATAGAAACATCGGGGTGCAGGTGTCCCGACGTTTCATTGCATCTGAATCTTTGGGGTAAATCCCCAACAGTGCAATTGCTGGGTCGTAGGGCAGGTCTATTTTTAACTCTTTGAGGAACCTCCACACAGTTTTCCAGAGTGGCTGCACCAGTTCACATTCCCACCAACAGTGTAAGAGGGTTCCCTTTTCTCCGCATCCTCTCCAACATTTGTTGTTTCCTGCCTTGTTAATTTTCCCCATTCTCACTGGTGTGAGGTGGTATCTCATTGTGGTTTTGATTTGTATTTCCCTGATGGCAAGTGATGCAGAGCATTTTCTCATGTGCATGTTGGCCATGTCCATGTCTTCCTCTGTGAGATTTCTCTTCATGTCTTTTGCCCATTTCATGATTGGATTGTTTGTTTCTTTGGTGTTGAGTTTAATAAGTTCTTTATAGATTTTGGAAACTAGCCCTTTATCTGATATGTCATTTGCAAATATCTTCTCCCATTCTGTAGGTTGTCTTTTAGTTTTGTTGACTGTATCCTTTGCTGTGCAAAAGCTTCTTATCTTGATGAAGTCCCAATAGTTCATTTTTGCTTTTGTTTCTTTTGCCTTCGTGGATGTATCTTGCAAGAAGTTACTGTGGCCAAGTTCAAAAAGGGTGTTGCCTGTGTTCTCCTCTAGGATTTTGATGGAATCTTGTCTCACATTTAGATCTCTCATCCATTTTGAGTTTATCTTTGTGTATGGTGAAAGAGAGTGGTCCAGTTTCATTCTTCTGCATGTGGATGTCCAATTTTCCCAGCACCATTTATTGAAGAGACTGTCTTTCTTCCAATGGATAGTCTTTCCTCCTTTATCGAATATTAGATGGCCGTACATTTCAGGGTCCACTTCTGGGTTCTCTATTCTGTTCCATTGATCTATGTGTCTGTTTTTGTGCCAGTACCACACTGTCTTGATGACCACAGCTTTGTAATACAACCTGAAATCTGGCATTGTGATGCCCCCAGCTAAGGTTTTCTTTTTTAAAATTCCCCTGGCTATTCGGGGTCTTTTCTGATTCCACACAAATCTTAAAATAATTTGTTCTAACTCTCTGAAGAAAGTCCATGGTATTTTGATAGGGATTGCATTAAACGTATAAATTGCCCTGGGTAACATTGACATTTTTACAATATTAATTCTGCCAATCCATGAGCATGGAATATTTTTCCATCTCTTTGTGTCTTCCTCAATTTCTTTCAGAAGTGTTCTATAGTTTTTAGGGTATAGATCTTTTACCTCTTTGGTTAGGTTTATTCCTAGGTATCTTATGCTTTTGGGTGCAATTGTAAATGGGATTGACTCCTTAATTTCTCTTTCTTCAGTCTCATTGTTAGTGTATAGAAATGCCATTGATTTCTGGGCATTGATTTTGTATCCTGCCACGCTACCAAATTGCTGTATGAGTTCTAGCAATCTGGGGGTGGAGGCTTTTGGGTTTTCTATGTAGAGTATCATGTCATCGGCGAAGAGGGAGAGTTTGACTTCTTCTTTGCCAATTTGAATGGCCTTTAATGTCTTTTTGTTGTCTGATTGCTGAGGCGAGGACTTCCAGAACTATGTTGAACAGCAGTGGTGAGAGTGGACATCCCTGTCTTGTTCCTGATCTTAGGGGAAAGGCTCCCAGTGCTTCCCCATTGAGAATGATATTTGCTGTGGGCTTTTCGTAAATGGCTTTTAAGATGTCGAGGAAAGTTCCCTCTATCCCAACACTCTGAAGGGTTTTGATCAGGAATGGATGCTGTATTTTGTCAAATGCTTTCTCTGCATCTAATGAGAGTATCATATGGTTCTTGGTTTTTCTCTTGCTGATATGATGAATCACATTGATGGTTTTACGAGTGTTGAACCAGCCTTGTGTCCCAGGGATAAATCCTACTTGGTCATGGTGGATAATTTTCTTAATGTGTTGTTGATCCTATTGGCTAGTATCTTGTTGAGAATTTTTGCATCCATGTTCATCAGGGATATTGGTCTGTAATTCTCCTTTTTGGTGGGGTCTTTGTCTGGTTTCAGAATTAAGGTGATGCTGGCCTCATAGAACGAATTTGGAAGTACTCCATCTCTTTCTATCTTTCCAAACAGCTTTAGTAGAATAGGTATGATTTCTTCTTTAAACGTTTGATAGAATTCCCCTGGGAAGCCATCTGGCCCTGGACTCTTGTGCCTTGGGAGGTTTTTGATGACTGCTTCAATTTCCTCCCTGGTTATTGGCCTGTTCAGGTTTACTATTTCTTCCTGCTCCAGTTTTGGTAGTTTGTGGCTTTCCAGGAATGCGTCAATTTCTTCTAGATTTCCTAATTTATTGGCGTACAGCTGTTCATAATAGTTTTTAAAATCGTTTGTATTTCCTTGGTGTTGGTAGTGATGTCCCCTTTCTCATTCATGATTTTATTAATTTGAGTCTTCTCTCTCTTCTTTTTAATAAGGTTGGCTAATGGTTTATCTATCTTATTAATTCTTTCAAAGAAGCAACTCCTGGTTCTGTTGATCTGTTCCACAGTTCTTTTGGTCTCGATATCATTGAGTTCGGCTCGAATTTTAATTAACTCTCTTCATCTGCTGGGGGTGGGGTCTATTTGTTGCTTTTTCTCTAGTTCCTTTATGTGTAAGGTGAGCTTTTGAATTTGAGATCTTTCCAGGTTTTGTTTTTTTTTTTTTTAATTAACTTTTATTGGTGTTTAATTTACCAACATACAGAAAAACACCCAGTGCTCATCCCGTCAAGTGTCCACCTCAGTGCCCGTCACCCATTCCCCTCCAACACCCGCCCTCCTCCCCTTCCACCACCCCTAGTTCGTTTCCCTGAGTTAGGAGTCTTTATGTTCTGTCTCCCTTCCTGATATTTCCCAACATTTCTTTTCCCTTCCTTTATATTCCCTTTCACTATTATTCATATTCCCCAAATGAATGAGAACATACACTGTTTGTCCTTCTCCGATTGACTTATTTCACTCAGCATAATACCCTCCAGTTCCATCCACGTTGAAGCAAATGGTGGGTATTTGTCGTTTCTAATTGCTGAGTAATATTCCATTGTATACATAAACCACATCTTCTTTATCCATTCATCTTTCGATGGACACCGAGGCTCCTTCCACAGTTTGGCTATTGTGGCCATTGCTGATAGAAACATCGGGGTGCAGGTGTCCCGACGTTTCATTGCATCTGAATCTTTGGGGTAAATCCCCAACAGTGCAATTGCTGGGTCGTAGGGCAGGTCTATTTTTAACTCTTTGAGGAACCTCCACACAGTTTTCCAGAGTGGCTGCACCAGTTCACATTCCCACCAACAGTGTAAGAGGGTTCCCTTTTCTCCGCATCCTCTCCAACATTTGTTGTTTCCTGCCTTGTTAATTTTCCCCATTCTCACTGGTGTGAGGTGGTATCTCATTGTGGTTTTGATTTGTATTTCCCTGATGGCAAGTGATGCAGAGCATTTTCTCATGTGCATGTTGGCCATGTCCATGTCTTCCTCTGTGAGATTTCTCTTCATGTCTTTTGCCCATTTCATGATTGGATTGTTTGTTTCTTTGGTGTTGAGTTTAATAAGTTCTTTATAGATTTTGGAAACTAGCCCTTTATCTGATATGTCATTTGCAAATATCTTCTCCCATTCTGTAGGTTGTCTTTTAGTTTTGTTGACTGTATCCTTTGCTGTGCAAAAGCTTCTTATCTTGATGAAGTCCCAATAGTTCATTTTTGCTTTTGTTTCTTTTGCCTTCGTGGATGTATCTTGCAAGAAGTTACTGTGGCCAAGTTCAAAAAGGGTGTTGCCTGTGTTCTCCTCTAGGATTTTGATGGAATCTTGTCTCACATTTAGATCTCTCATCCATTTTGAGTTTATCTTTGTGTATGGTGAAAGAGAGTGGTCCAGTTTCATTCTTCTGCATGTGGATGTCCAATTTTCCCAGCACCATTTATTGAAGAGACTGTCTTTCTTCCAATGGATAGTCTTTCCTCCTTTATCGAATATTAGATGGCCGTACATTTCAGGGTCCACTTCTGGGTTCTCTATTCTGTTCCATTGATCTATGTGTCTGTTTTTGTGCCAGTACCACACTGTCTTGATGACCACAGCTTTGTAATACAACCTGAAATCTGGCATTGTGATGCCCCCAGCTAAGGTTTTCTTTTTTAAAATTCCCCTGGCTATTCGGGGTCTTTTCTGATTCCACACAAATCTTAAAATAATTTGTTCTAACTCTCTGAAGAAAGTCCATGGTATTTTGATAGGGATTGCATTAAACGTATAAATTGCCCTGGGTAACATTGACATTTTTACAATATTAATTCTGCCAATCCATGAGCATGGAATATTTTTCCATCTCTTTGTGTCTTCCTCAATTTCTTTCAGAAGTGTTCTATAGTTTTTAGGGTATAGATCTTTTACCTCTTTGGTTAGGTTTATTCCTAGGTATCTTATGCTTTTGGGTGCAATTGTAAATGGGATTGACTCCTTAATTTCTCTTTCTTCAGTCTCATTGTTAGTGTATAGAAATGCCATTGATTTCTGGGCATTGATTTTGTATCCTGCCACGCTACCAAATTGCTGTATGAGTTCTAGCAATCTGGGGGTGGAGGCTTTTGGGTTTTCTATGTAGAGTATCATGTCATCGGCGAAGAGGGAGAGTTTGACTTCTTCTTTGCCAATCTGAATGCCTTTAATGTCTTTTTGTTGTCTGATTGCTGAGGCGAGGACTTCCAGAACTATGTTGAACAGCAGTGGTGAGAGTGGACATCCCTGTCTTGTTCCTGATCTTAGGGGAAAGGCTCCCAGTGCTTCCCCATTGAGAATGATATTTGCTGTGGGCTTTTCATAGATGGCTTTTAAGATGTCGAGGAAAGTTCCCTCTATCCCAACACTCTGAAGGGTTTTGATCAGGAATGGATGCTGTATTTTGTCAAATGCTTTCTCTGCATCTAATGAGAGTATCATATGGTTCTTGGTTTTTCTCTTGCTGATATGATGAATCACATTGATGGTTTTACGAGTGTTGAACCAGCCTTGTGTCCCAGGGATAAATCCTACTTGGTCATGGTGAATAATTTTCTTAATGTGTTGTTGGATCCTATTGGCTAGTATCTTGTTGAGAATTTTTGCATCCATGTTCATCAGGGATATTGGTCTGTAATTCTCCTTTTTGGTGGGGTCTTTGTCTGGTTTCGGAATTAAGGTGATGCTGGCCTCATAGAACGAATTTGGAAGTACTCCAACTCTTTCTATCTTTCCAAACAGCTTTAGTAGAATAGGTATGATTTCTTCTTTAAACGTTTGATAGAATTCCCCTGGGAAGCCATCTGGCCCTGGACTCTTGTGTCTTGGGAGGTTTTTGATGACTGCTTCAATTTCCTCCCTGGTTATTGGCCTGTTCAGGTTTTCTATTTCTTCCTGCTCCAGTTTTGGTAGTTTGTGGCTTTCCAGGAATGCGTCCATTTCTTCTAGATTTCCTAATTTATTGGCGTACAGCTGTTCATAATATGTTTTTAAAATCGTTTGGATTTCCTTGGTGTTGGTAGTGATGTCCCCTTTCTCATTCATGATTTTATTAATTTGAGTCTTCTCTCTCTTCTTTTTAACAAGGTTGGCTAATGGTTTATCTATCTTATTAATTCTTTCAAAGAACCAACTCCTGGTTCTGTTGATCTGTTCCACAGTTCTTTTGGTCTCGATATCATTGAGTTCTGCTCGAATTTTAATTAACTCTCTTCTTCTGCTGGGGGTGGGGTCTATTTGTTGTTTTTTCTCTAGTTCCTTTATGTGTAAGGTGAGCTTTTGAATTTGAGATCTTTCCAGTTTTTGAATGTATGCTTGTATTGCGATGTATTTCCCCCTCAGGACTGCTTTTGCTGCATCCCAAAGATTTTGAACGGTTGTATCTTCATTTTCATTAGTTTCCATGAATCTTTTTAATTCTTCCTTAATTTCCTGGTTGACCTTTTCATCTTTCAGCAGGATGGTCCTTAACCTCCACGTGTTTGTGGTCCTTCTATACTTTTTGTTGTGATTAAGTTCTAATTTCAAGGCATTATGGTCTGAGAATATACAGGGGACTATCCCGATCTTTTGGTATCGGTTGAGACCCGATTTGTGACCCAGTATGTGGTCTATTCTGGAGAAAGTTCCATGTGCACGTGAGAAGAATGTGTATTCAGTTGAGTTTGGATGTAAAGTTCTGTAGATATCTGTGAAATCCATCTGGTCCAGTGTATCATTTAAAGCTCTCGTTTCTTTGGAGATATTGTGCTTAGAAGACCTATCCAGGGTAGAAAGAGCTAGATTGAAGTCACCAAGTATAAGTGTATTATTATCAAGTTATTTCTTGAGTTTGGTTATTAATTGGTTTAAATATTTGGCAGCTGCCACATTCGGGGCATATATATTGAGGATTGTTAAGTCCTCTTGTTGGATAGATCCTTTGAGTATGAGATAGTGTCCCTCTTCATCTCTCACTATAGTCTTCGGGGTAAATTTTAATTTATCTGATATAAGGATGGCAACCCCTGCTTTCTTTTGAGGACCATTTGAATGGTAAATGGTTCTCCAACCTTTTATTTTCAGGTTGTAGGTGTCCTTCTGTCTAAAATGAGTCTCTTGTAGACAGCAAATAGATGGGTCCTGCTTTTTTATCCAGTCTGAAACCCTGCGCCTTTTGATGGGGTCATTAAGCCCGTTCACATTCAGAGTTACTATTGATAGATATGAGTTTAGTGTCATCATATCTATTCAGTCCTTGTTTTTGTGGATTGTTCCACTGAACTTCTTCTTAAAGGGGAATTTTAAGAGTCCCCCTTAAAATTTCTTGCAGAGCTGGTTTGGAGGTTACATATTCTTTCAGTTCCTGCCTGTCTTGGAAGCTCTTTATCTCTCCTTCCATTTTGAATGAAAGCCTTGCGGGGTAAAGTATTCTTGGTTGCATGTTCTTTTCATTTAGGACCCTGAATATATCCTGCCAGCCCTTTCTGGCCTGCCAGGTCTCTGTGGAGAGGTCTGCTGTTACCCTAATATTCCTCCCCATAAAAGTCAGGGACTTTTTTTCTCTTGCTGCTTTAAGGATCTTCTCCTTATCTTTGGAATTTGCAAGCTTCACTATTAAATGTCGAGGTGTTGAACGGTTTTTGTTGATTTTAGGGGGGGATCTCTCTATTTCCTGGATCTGAATGCCTGTTTCCCTTCCCAGATTCGGAAAGTTTTCAGCTAGGATTTGTTCAAATACATATTCTGGCCCTCTGTCCCTTTCGGCTCCCTCAGGAACCCCAATTAAACGTAGGTTTTTCTTCCTCAGGCTGTCATTTATTTCCCTTAATCTATCCTCATGATCTTTTAATTGCTTGTCTCTTTTTTCCTCAGTTTCCCTCTTTGCCATCAACTTGTCTTCTATGTCACTCACTCGTTCTTCCACCTCGTTAACCCTCATCGTTAGGACTTCTAGCTTGGATTGCATCTCATTTAATTGATTTTTAATTTCTGCCTGATTGGATCTAAATTCTGCAGTCATGAAGTCTCTTGAGTCCTTTATGTTTTTTTCTAGAGCCACCAGTAGCTGTAAAATAGTGCTTCTGAATTGGCTTTCTGACATTGAATTGTAATCCATATTTTGTAACTCTGTGGGAGAGTGGGCTGTTTCTGATTCTTTTTTTTGAGGTGAGGTTTTCCTTCTAGTCATTTTGCTCAGTGCAGAGTGGCCAAAAACAAGTTGTATTGGGAAAAGGAGAAAAAGAGAGAGAAGGAAAGAAAAGAGAAAAAGAAAAAAGAGAAAGAAGAAAAAAAAGGGGGGAAAGAGAAGAAAAAGAAAAAGAAAGAAAGGAGAAAAAAGAAAAAAAGGGGGGTGGGGGAAGCAATCAGAAATCAAGAAGAAAGAGGAAAAAAAAGCACAAAACAAAACAAAACAAAAAAAAACAAAAACAAAAAAACAAAAACAAAAACAAAAACAAAAAAAAACACGGGGGAGTATCTTCCGATTCTGTGTACTTTAAGTCCCTTGACTTCCCTTGGAACTGGTCCGTCTCGCTGGTCTTCTGGGGGAGGGGCCTGCTGTGCTGATTCTCAGGTGTTAGCACTTGGGGGAGCTGCTCTGCCCCTGCCTGGTGCAGGGCTCAGTGGGGGTCGTTCACCCCGTGAGGCCCCGGGAGGAAGCCACAGTGGCGGGGGCAGCTCTGGGACCCTGGAGTCAGCTCCCGCAGTAGCTCCGGGGCTTTCTGTCTGCAGGGCCTGGAGGCTCCGGGGCGGGGCCGCTGATCTGCTCAGTTCCAGGCAGGAGCGTCCTTGCTGTCCTGGGCCCTCCCGGCCTCTGCCTGTCCCTGGGGGAGGCCGGATCCTGGGCTGTGTCCCGGCGCCCTGTGCTCCGGGGCCTGCGCTGTTGGATTCGCGCTCCCGCCCCACAGCCCCCTCCGCGGAGCCGCTGCCCGAGCCCCTCCGAGCTGTTCCCGGAGCCGCGCTGCCCCCTCCGCGCGGAGCTTCTTCCTCTGCCCGAGCCGCCGCCGCCGAGCTGCTCCCGGAGCCGCGCAGCCCCCTCCGCGGAGCCGCCGCCCGAGCCCCTCCGAGCTGCTCCGGGTCCCGCCGAGCGCTGCAGCCCTTAGGGAGCTCGGGGCATCTCCCGGGGCGCAGTTCCTCTGTTACTGTCCCAGGGAGCCCGAGGGCATCCCCGCCTTTCTGGGGATCCTGCTCTAACTCCCTGAGCCCCTTTCCGCCCGGGAAGGTTGGTGCAGCTCCTGCTCCTCCGGGACGGGGCTCTCCTGTCCTGGGGACACTCGCCCCGGCCTCAGCCCGGCTCCTCGCGGGGCCCCTCCCCCTCGGAGGCCTTTTGTTTCTTTATTTCTTTTTCCCCGTCTTCCTACCTTGATAGAAGCGCGAACTCTTCTCCCTGTAGCGTTCCAGCTGGTCTCTCTTTAAATCTCAGGCCGAATTCGTAGATTTTCAGGATGATTGGATGGTTTTCTAGGTAATTTGTTGAGGACAGGTGACTTGGAGTCCCTGCTCTTCCGCCGTCTTGCCCCTCCCCCCCTATGTTATTTCTTCTTAAGCATTTGGTAGAATTCCCCTGGGAAGCCATCTAGCCCTGGATTCTTGTTTGTTAAGAGATTTTTGACGACTGCTTCAGTTTCCTTTCTGGTTATGGGTCTCTTCAGTTTTCTATTTCTTTCTGTTTCACTTTTGTTAGTTTATATGTTTCTAGAAATTCATCCATTTCTTCCAGATTGCCTAATTGGTTGGTACATCTTTGCTCATATGTTCTTAAAATTGTTTGTATTTCCTGGTGTTGGTTATAATATCTACTCTTTCATTCATGATTTTATTAATTTGGGTCCTTTTTTTCTTCTTGATAAATCTGACCAAGGGTTTATTGACATTATTAATTCTTTCAAAGAATCAGCTCCTAGTTTCCTTGATCCTTTGTACCCTTCGTTTGGTTTCTTTATTATTTCTCTTCTCCTGCTTGGCTTAGACTTTAATTTCTGTTCTTTCTCCAGCTTCCTTAGGTGGAGAGTTAGCTTGTATATTTGATATTTTTCTAATTTGTTGAGAGGCTCATATTGCAGTGTACTTCCTTGTTAGGAATTCCTTTGCTGTATCCCAATGGTTTTGAACAATAGTGTATTTGTTTTCATTCATTTCCATGATTTTTTTAATTCTTTAATTTCCAGGATGACCAATTTATTCTTTAGTATGATGCTCTTTATCCTCCATGTATTTATGCACTTCCAAATTTCCTCTTGCAATTGAGTTTAAGTTTCAAAGCACTGTAGTCTGAAAATATACAGGGGATAATCCCAATCTTTTGGTATCAGTTGAGACATGATTTGTGACCCAGTATGTGATCTGTTCTGGAGAATGTTCCACGTGCCCTCAAGAATAATGTATATTCTGTTACTTTAGGATAAATTGCTCTGAATATATCTATGAGGTCCATCTGGCCCAGTGTGTCATTCAAAGCTCTTGTTTCTTTGTTGTTCTTCTTTTTAGATTATGTGTCTACAGCTTAGAGTGAGGTGTTAAAGTTTCCTACTATTGTATTATTATCAATGTGTTTCTTGACTTTGGTTATTAATTGGTTGGTATAATTGCTCCCAAATCAGGAGCATAAATATTTATAATGGTTAGATACTCTTGCTGGATAAATCTTTTTATTATGATATAGTGTTCCTTTTCATCTCTTATTATAGTCTTTGGTTGAAAGTCGAATTTGTTTGATATAAGGATGGCTACTCGAGCTTTCCTTTAAGGTCCATTGGCTTGATAAATGGTTTTTCACTCCCTCACTTTCAGTCTGGATAGGTCTTTGAGTCTAAAATGAGTTTCCTGTAGACAGTATGTAAGTGGCTCTCTCTCTCTCTCTCTCTCTCTCTCTCTCTCTCTCTCTCCAATTTGATACCCTAAGACTTTCAATTGGAGCATTTAGTCCATTTACATTCAAAGTTTCAAAGTAACTATGGGAAAAAAAGTAACTATGGAAAGGGACACCTGGGTGGCTCAGTGGTTGGATGTCTGCCTTTGGCTCAGTGCATGGCCCCAGGGTCCTGGGATCAAGTCCCACATTGGGCTCCTCATAGGAAGCCTGCTTCTCCCACTGCCTGTGTCTCTGCCTCTCTCTCTGTCTCTCTCTCTCTGTGTGTCTGTCTGTCTCTCTCAAATAAATAAAGTCTTTTTTAAAAAGTAACTATGAGAAAATATGAATTTAGTCCCATAGTAGGACCTCTACAGTCCCTGTTTCTGAAGAATGTCTCTGTTTCTTTCTGGTCTATATTACTATTGGCCTCTCTCTTCACTTGCAGAGTCCCCCTTAATATTTCTTGCAGAGCTGGTTTGGTGGTCATGTCCTCTCTCAGATTCTGTCTGTCCTGAAAGCTTTCTCTCCTTCTATTCTGAATGAGAACCTTGCTGGATAACATATTCTTGATCGTGTGGTTTTCTCATTTAGCACCCTGAATATGTCATGCCAGCCTGTCTGACCTGCCAGGTCTCAGTGGAGAGGGTAATGCCACGTGTACATTCCTACCCCCATAGGTTAAGAACTTCTCGTCTTGAGCCACCCTCAGGATTTTCTCTTTATCTCTGAAATTTGCAAGATTCACTATTATATGTCAAGATGTTGACCTAGTTTTATTAAATTTGAGGGGATTCTCTGTGCCTCCTGCACTTGAATGCCTATTTCCTTCCCCAGATTCAGGAAATTCTCAGCTATAATTTGTTCAAATAAACCTTCCCCCTCTTTTCTCTCCTGAAACCATATTATTGAGATATTATTTTGCTGTATGGTATTGCTGACTTCTCAAAGTCTCCTCTCATGATGCAGTAGTTTTTTTTTCTCTTTTTTTCTCAGCTCCCTTATTCTCCATTATTGTCTCTTTTTAAGATTTTATTTATTTATTCATGAGAGACACAGAGAGAGAGGCAGAGACACAGGCAGAGACCTAAGCAGGCTCCATTCAGGGAGCCTGATGTGGGACTTCATTCCAGGACCCTGGGACCATGCCATAAGCCAAAGGCAGACACTCAATCACTGAGCCATCCAGACGTCCCTTACTTTGTCTTTTATATCACTGACTCTTCTGCCTTATTTATCCTAGCAGTTAGAGCCTCCCTTTTTAAAAAATATTTTATTTATTTATTTATTTATTTATTTATTTATTTATTTATTTATCTATTTATTTATTCATGAGAGAGAGAGAGAGGGAGAAGCAGACTCCCTGCAGGGAGCCCAATGTGGGACTCAATCCCAGGACCCTGGAATCATGACCTGAGCCGAAGGCAGACGCCCAATCTCTGAGCCACCCAGGTGTCCCTAGAGCCTCCATTTTTCACTGAAGCTCAGTAACAGCATTTTCAATTTTGGCCTGATTAGATTTTAGTTCTTTTATTTCTACAATAAAGGATTCTCTAGTATTTTGTATGTTTTTTTTCAAACCCAGCTAGTATCTTGATAATCATTGTTTTGAGTTCCAGTTGTGACTTCTTTTTTATATCCATATTGATTAAATCCCTGGCTATGGGTACTACGTCTTGTTCTTTCTTTTAAGGTGAGTTTCCCTATTTCATCCTTACGTCCAGAAAAGAATAAATGAAAGACTAAGAAAAGACAAAAAATAACAACAACAGCACCAGAAAAATAAAAAGAAAGCAAACCAGAAGAAAATGGAAACAGAACAAAGTAAGAAAAAAATCAAACAAGAAGTAAAGTGGAATACAGCAATACCCTAGTCCTTGGTGTATTTTCGTCTGCTTCTTAAAAGTAACTAGACCCCAAAATAGGAAGGAAAGGAAAAGTTATACATGTACAAAAATAAAATAAAATACGATGAAAGAAAACAATAATTGAGAGGCAAAATGGTGGAAAGGAGGAGTTCTCGTTTCATATGGTCCCCTGAATTTAGCTAGGTACTATCAAATAACGCCTATGGATTCAAACTAAAATGTAAGAAAAGAATGGCTGGAATTCTACAAATAGAAAATCAACCACTTTTTATAAGATAGGAATGCAGAGAATAGAAATGGAAGGGATACAACAGAAGATAAATGGTGGGGGGATATAGGCTACCTAAGCTGGTTACCAGAAAGTGATATAGCCCTGGAGCTCAAAATCATAACCTTTAGAAATCTGCTCCATGAGAGATATCCCTGCTGAAAGGTGCTCAGTGGTGAAGTGGCACAGAATCCCAGATAGAACAGTGGGGTTGCAAGATCCCTGGAGTCACAGAAAGAACAGGGATACCTGAACTGGCAGATTTCCCAAGCTTTGGAGTGGGGAAACTGGTTTAGGTCAGCCCCCCCATCCGGGAAATAGGCTTTCAGATCAATTGGCCATAAACCCACAAATGGTGCCCCGACAGGGTGAGTACTCTCTGTGTTGCATCCCTGAAAAGGACTGGAACACAGCAACCCCATGCCTGCCTCTGGGAGAGGGAGAGCAGGTGAGTACTCTCCCTGCCAGAGCCCTGAAAAGTGCACAAATCAGGATCCCCCACAACCTCACCCAGAAGGATCTGAGTGGGCGGGGCCCATAGGAGTCTGCAGAGTTTGGCACACACCATGATCTTTCAGCTCTGGGGATAGAGTTTAGGGTAAAGTCTTTTTCATTTTCACCCTCTAAAGATGTGCAGAGAGCCTTCAGGGAACAAAAGCCACACAGCAAACAGCTCACACTTCGCCCATCCCCCTGGCAAGCAGTGGTGCCCCTCCCCCCAGGCACAGATACCTGAGAATCAGCACAGCAGACTCCTTACCCAGAAGACCAGCTGGAAGAACAGGTGAATAGCAAGTTTACGACCAAACAGAATTGCAACCCTCCAGCCTCCAGTTTTTTCTTGTTTCTTTTTCAACTTAAAAATTTCCCATTTTTTTCCTTTTTCTAGTTTCATCTAGTTTCTTATTTTATCAACTCTTTGTTTTTAAGTCTCTTTTAAACTTTGATTTTTTTTCCATTTACATTTTATAAATATATTCTCTTCATTTTTGACTTCCTTTCGCACTATTCAATCTTATTTTTTGTATATATATTCTTTGATTTCTTTATAATTTGGGGATTTAGCATCTTCTAACAAACCAGACCAAATTACAACCCAGGACAAGGTGTATCGCCCTGTTTTGTTCACGTTGTGAGATTATATTCTTTCTCCCCCCCTCTTTTTTTTCTTTTGTTTTGTTTAGTTTTTCATCTTCCTTGTCTTTTTTGGTTTTCTTTCTGATTTCTGACATCTTTGCATTTGCGTAATGTGTATTTCACTTGGGTCGTGGTTGATATTTTTTTTAATTAACTTTTATTGGTGTTTAATTTACCAACATACAGAAAAACACCCAGTGCTCATCCCGTCAAGTGTCCACCTCAGTGCCCGTCACCCATTCCCCTCCAACACCCGCCCTCCTCCCCTTCCACCACCCCTAGTTCGTTTCCCCGAGTTAGGAGTCTTTATGTTCTGTCTCCCTTCCTGATATTTCCCAACATTTCTTTTCCCTTCCTTTATATTCCCTTTCACTATTATTCATATTCCCCAGATGAATGAGAACATACACTGTTTGTCCTTCTCCGATTGACTTATTTCACTCAGCATAATACCCTCCAGTTCCATCCACGTTGAAGCAAATGGTGGGTATTTGTTGTTTCTAATTGCTGAGTAATATTCCATTGTATACATAAACCACATCTTCTTTATCCATTCATCTTTCGATGGACACCGAGGCTCCTTCCACAGTTTGGCTATTGTGGCCATTGCTGATAGAAACATCGGGGTGCAGGTGTCCCGACGTTTCATTGCATCTGAATCTTTGGGGTAAATCCCCAACAGTGAAATTGCTGGGTCGTAGGGCAGGTCTATTTTTAACTCTTTGAGGAACCTCCACACAGTTTTCCAGAGTGGCTGCACCAGTTCACATTCCCACCAACAGTGTAAGAGGGTTCCCTTTTCTCCGCATCCTCTCCAACATTTGTTGTTTCCTGCCTTGTTAATTTTCCCCATTCTCACTGGTGTGAGGTGGTATCTCATTGTGGTTTTGATTTGTATTTCCCTGATGGCAAGTGATGCAGAGCATTTTCTCATGTGCATGTTGGCCATGTCCATGTCTTCCTCTGTGAGATTTCTCTTCATGTCTTTTGCCCATTTCATGATTGGATTGTTTGTTTCTTTGGTGTTGAGTTTAATAAGTTCTTTATAGATTTTGGAAACTAGCCCTTTATCTGATATGTCATTTGCAAATATCTTCTCCCATCCTGTAGGTTGTCTTTTAGTTTTGTTGACTGTATCCTTTGCTGTGCAAAAGCTTCTTATCTTGATGAAGTCCCAATAGTTCATTTTTGCTTTTGTTTCTTTTGCCTCTGTGGATGTATCTTGCAAGAAGTTACTGTGGCCAAGTTCAAAAAGGGTGTTGCCTGTGTTCTCCTCTAGGATTTTGATGGAATCTTGTCTCACATTTAGATCTCTCATCCATTTTGAGTTTATCTTTGTGTATGGTGAAAGAGAGTGGTCCAGTTTCATTCTTCTGCATGTGGATGTCCAATTTTCCCAGCACCATTTATTGAAGAGACTGTCTTTCTTCCAATGGATAGTCTTTCCTCCTTTATCGAATATTAGATGGCCGTACATTTCAGGGTCCACTTCTGGGTTCTCTATTCTGTTCCATTGATCTATGTGTCTGTTTTTGTGCCAGTACCACACTGTCTTGATGACCACAGCTTTGTAATACAACCTGAAATCTGGCATTGTGATGCCCCCAGCTAAGGTTTTCTTTTTTAAAATTCCCCTGGCTATTCGGGGTCTTTTCTGATTCCACACAAATCTTAAAATAATTTGTTCTAACTCTCTGAAGAAAGTCCATGGTATTTTGATAGGGATTGCATTAAACGTATAAATTGCCCTGGGTAACATTGACATTTTTACAATATTAATTCTGCCAATCCATGAGCATGGAATATTTTTCCATCTCTTTGTGTCTTCCTCAATTTCTTTCAGAAGTGTTCTATAGTTTTTAGGGTATAGATCTTTTACCTCTTTGGTTAGGTTTATTCCTAGGTATCTTATGCTTTTGGGTGCAATTGTAAATGGGATTGACTCCTTAATTTCTCTTTCTTCAGTCTCATTGTTAGTGTATAGAAATGCCATTGATTTCTGGGCATTGATTTTGTATCCTGCCACGCTGCCAAATTGCTGTATGAGTTCTAGCAATCTTGGGGTGGAGGCTTTTGGGTTTTCTATGTAGAGTATCATGTCATCGGCGAAGAGGGAGAGTTTGACTTCTTCTTTGCCAATTTGAATGCCTTTAATGTCTTTTTGTTGTCTGATTGCTGAGGCGAGGACTTCCAGAACGATGTTGAACAGCAGTGGTGAGAGTGGACATCCCTGTCTTGTTCCTGATCTTAGGGGAAAGGCTCCCAGTGCTTCCCCATTGAGAATGATATTTGCTGTGGGCTTTTCGTAGATGGCTTTTAAGATGTCGAGGAAAGTTCCCTCTATCCCAACACTCTGAAGGGTTTTGATCAGGAATGGATGCTGTATTTTGTCAAATGCTTTCTCTGCATCTAATGAGAGTATCATATGGTTCTTGGTTTTTCTCTTGCTGATATGATGAATCACATTGATGGTTTTACGAGTGTTGAACCAGCCTTGTGTCCCGGGGATAAATCCTACTTGGTCATGGTGAATAATTTTCTTAATGTGTTGTTGGATCCTATTGGCTAGTATCTTGTTGAGAATTTTTGCATCCATGTTCATCAGGGATATTGGTCTGTAATTCTCCTTTTTGGTGGGGTCTTTGTCTGGTTTCGGAATTAAGGTGATGCTGGCCTCATAGAACGAATTTGGAAGTACTCCATCTCTTTCTATCTTTCCAAACAGCTTTAGTAGAATAGGTATGATTTCTTCTTTAAACGTTTGATAGAATTCCCCTGGGAAGCCATCTGGCCCTGGACTCTTGTGTCTTGGGAGGTTTTTGATGACTGCTTCAATTTCCTCCCTGGTTATTGGCCTGTTCAGGTTTTCTATTTCTTCCTGCTCCAGTTTTGGTAGTTTGTGGCTTTCCAGGAATGCGTCCATTTCTTCTAGATTTCCTAATTTATTGGCGTACAGCTGTTCATAATATGTTTTTAAAATCGTTTGGATTTCCTTGGTGTTGGTAGTGATGTCCCCTTTCTCATTCATGATTTTATTAATTTGAGTCTTCTCTCTCTTCTTTTTAATAAGGTTGGCTAATGGTTTATCTATCTTATTAATTCTTTCAAAGAACCAACTCCTGGTTCTGTTGATCTGTTCCACAGTTCTTTTGGTCTCGATATCATTGAGTTCTGCTCGAATTTTAATTAACTCTCTTCTTCTGCTGGGGGTGGGGTCTATTTGTTGCTTTTTCTCTAGTTCCTTTATGTGTAAGGTGAGCTTTTGAATTTGAGATCTTTCCAGTTTTTGAATGTATGCTTGTATTGCGATGTATTTCCCACTCAGGACTGCTTTTGCTGCATCCCAAAGATTTTGAACGGTTGTATCTTCATTTTCATTAGTTTCCATGAATCTTTTTAATTCTTCCTTAATTTCCTGGTTGACCTTTTCATCTTTTAGCAGGATGGTCCTTAACCTCCACGTGTTTGTGGTCCTTCCATATTTCTTGTTGTGATTAAGTTCTAATTTCAAGGCATTATGGTCTGAGAATATACAGGGGACTATCCCGATCTTTTGGTATCGGTTCAGACCCGATTTGTGACCCAGTATGTGGTCTATTCTGGAGAAAGTTCCATGTGCACTTGAGAAGAATGTGTATTCAGTTGAGTTTGGATGTAAAGTTCTGTAGATATCTGTGAAATCCATCTGGTCCAGTGTATCATTTAAAGCTCTCGTTTCTTTGGAGATGTTGTGCTTAGAAGACCTATCCAGGGTAGAAAGAGCTAGATTGAAGTCACCAAGTATAAGTGTATTATTATCAAGGTATTTCTTGAGTTTGGTTATTAATTGGTTTAAATATTTGGCAGCTCCCACATTCGGGGCATATATATTGAGGAGTGTTAAGTCCTCTTGTTGGATAGATCCTTTGAGTATGAGATAGTGTCCCTCTTCATCTCTCACTATAGTCTTCGGGGTAAATTTTAATTTATCTGATATAGGGATGGCAACCCCTGCTTTCTTTTGAGGACCATTTGAATGGTAAATGGTTCTCCAACCTTTTATTTTCAGGTTGTAGGTGTCCTTCTGTCTAAAATGAGTCTCTTGTAGACAGCAAATAGATGGGTCCTGCTTTTTTATCCAGTCTGAAACCCTGCGCCTTTTGATGGGGTCATTAAGCCCGTTCACATTCAGAGTTACTATTGATAGATATGAGTTTAGTGTCATCATATCTATTCAGTCCTTGTTTTTGTGGATTGTTCCACTGAACTTCTTCTTTTTTTTTTTTTTCTGAACTTCTTCTTAAAGGGGAATTTTAAGAGTTCCCCTTAAAATTTCTTGCAGAGCTGGTTTGGAGGTTACATATTCTTTCAGTTCCTGCCTGTCTTGGAAGCTCTTTATCTCTCCTTCCATTTTGAATGAAAGCCTTGCTGGGTAAAGTATTCTTGGTTGCATGTTCTTTTCATTTAGGACCCTGAATATATCCTGCCAGCCCTTTCTGGCCTGCCAGGTCTCTGTGGAGAGGTCTGCTGTTACCCTAATATTCCTCCCCATAAAAGTCAGGGACTTTTTTTCTCTTGCTGCTTTAAGGATCTTCTCCTTATCTTTGGAATTTGCAAGCTTCACTATTAAATGTCGAGGTGTTGAACGGTTTTTGTTGATTTTAGGGGGGGATCTCTCTATTTCCTGGATCTGAATGCCTGTTTCCCTTCCCAGATTCGGAAAGTTTTCAGCTAGGATTTGTTCAAATACATATTCTGGCCCTCTGTCCCTTTCCGCACCCTCGGGAACCCCAATTAAACGTAGGTTTTTCTTCCTCAGGCTATCATTTATTTCCCTTAATCTATCCTCATGATCTTTTAATTGCCTGTCTCTTTTTTCCTCAGTTTCCCTCTTTGCCATCAACTTGTCTTCTATGTCACTCACTCGTTCTTCCACCTCGTCAAGCCTCGTCGTTAGGACTTCTAGCTTGGATTGCATCTCATTTAATTGATTTTTAATTTCTGCCTGATTAGATCTAAATTCTGCAGTCATGAAGTCTCTTGAGTCCTTTATGGTTTTTTCTAGAGCCACCAGTAGCTGTAAAATAGTGCTTCTGAATTGGCTTTCTGACATTGAATTGTAATCCATATTTTGTAACTCTGTGGGAGAGTGGGCTGTTTCTGATTCTTTTTTTTTGAAGGGTTTTCCTTCTAGTCATTTTGCTCAGTGCAGAGTGGCCAAAAACAAGTTGTATTGGGAAAAGGAGAAAAAGAGAGAGAAGGAAAGAAAAGAGAAAAAGAAAAAAGAGAAAGAAGAAAAAAATACGGGAAAAAGAGAAGAAAAAGAAAAAGAAAGAAAGGAGAAAAAAGAAAAAAGGGGGGGTGGGGGAAGCAATCAGAAATCAAGAAGAAAGAGAGAAAAAAAAGCGCAAAACAAAAAAAAACAAAACAAAAAAAAAAAACAAAAACAAAAAAACAAAAAACAAAAAACAAAAAAAACCACGGGGGAGTATCTTCCGATTCTGTGTAGTTTAAGTCCCTTGACTTCCCTTGGAACTGGTCCGTCTCGCTGGTCTTCTGGGGGAGGGGCCTGCTGTGCTGATTCTCAGGTGTTAGCACTTGGGGGAGCTGCTCTGCCCCTGCCTGGTGCAGGGCTCGGTGGGGGTTGTTCACCCCGTGAGGCCCCGGGAGGAAGCCACAGTGGCGGGGGCAGCTCTGGGACCCTCGAGTCAGCTCCCGCAGTAGCTCCGGGGCTCTCCGTCTGCAGGGCCTGGAGGCTCCGGGGCGGGGCCGCTGATCTGCTCAGTTCCAGGCAGGAGCGTCCTTGCTGTCCTGGGCCCTCCCGGCCTCTGCCTGTCCCGGGGGAGGCCGGATCCTGGGCTGTGTCCCGGCGCCCTGTGCTCCGGGGCCTGCGCTGTTGGATTCGCGCTCCCGCCCCACAGCCCCCTCCGCGGAGCCGCCGCCCGAGCCCCTCCGAGCTGTTCCCGGAGCCGCGCCGCCCCCTCCGCGGAGCCGCCGCCCGAGCCCCTCCGAGCTGTTCCCGGAGCCGCGCCTCCCCCTCCGCGGAGCTTCTTCCTCCGCCCGAGCCGCCGCCGCTGAGCTGCTCCCGGAGCCCCGCAGCCCCCTCCGCGGAGCCGCCGCCCGAGCCCCCCCGAGCTGCTCCGGGTCCCGCCGAGCGCTGCAGCCCTTAGGGAGCTCGGGGCATCTCCCGGGGCGCAGTTCCTCTGTTACTGTCCCAGGGAGCCCGAGGGCATCCCCGCCTTTCTGGGGATCCTGCTCCAATTCCCGGGGAGCCCCTTTCCGCGGGGAAGGTCGGTGCAGCTCCTGCTCCTCCGGGACGGGGCTCTCCTGTCCTGGGGACACTCGCCCCGGCCTCAGCCCGGCTCCTCGTGGGCCCCTCCCCCTTGGAGGCCTTTTGTTCCTTTATTTCTTTTTCCCCGTCGTCCTACCTTGATAGAGGCGCGAACTCTTCTCACTGTAGCGTTCCAGCTGGTCTCTCTTTAAATCTCAGGCCGAATTCGTAGGTTTTCAGGATGATTGGATGGTTTTCTAGGTAATTTGCTGAGGACAGGTGACCTGGAGACCCTACTCCTCCGCCATCTTGCCCCTCCCCCCGTGGTTGATATTTTTGATAGTGCTCACGTGTCCATCGATCCTTCTCAGGGAAAAATGACTAGAAGGAGAAATTCAAAACAAAAGAAAGAACCAGAGGTCATACTCTCTGCCACAGAACAAATCAATATGGCTTTAAGTAAATGTCAAAGATGTAATTCAGAATAACAGTTATAAAGTTACTAGCTGGGCTTGAAAAAAAGCATAAAAGATACTAGAGAATCTCTTAGTGCAGAAATGATGAGAACTGAGTGTATTATGAAACTGACAAACCATTGAAAACTACAATGGAAAATAATGATATACTATTTGTTGGCAAACTGAATTTAAATTAAAAAAAGAAATGAGGGGATCCCTGAGTGGCTCAGTAGTTTGGCACCTGCCTTCAGCTCAGGGTGTGTTCTGAGAGTCCCAGGATCAAGTCCCACATCAGGCTTCCTGGATGGAGCCTGCTTCTCCCTCTGCCTGTATCTCTGCCTGTGCCTCTGCGTCTCTCTCTCTCTCTCTCTCTCTCTCGTATCTCATGAATAAATAAATAAAATCTTTAAAAATAATAATAATAAAATCGTATAAAAAAGAAACAAGATCGAATCAGGTGAAAAAGAAAAAATGCTCTAACTGCAATGCAGTCTAAATTGGATGCTCTAACAGCTAGGGTAAGTGAGGCAAAAGGGACAGTAAGTGACTTAGAAGACAAATTGATAGGAAGGAAGCTGAGAAAAAGAGAGAAACACAACTAAGGACCACAAAGGAAAGCTTTGAGAAATCAAAGATGCCATAAAATGAAGCAAATCCGAATTATTGGAGTGCCTGAGGGCAAGAAAGAGAAAGAGAGCAAGAAAGAGTATTTGAGCAAATCATGGCGGAGAACTTCCTTCATCTGGGGAAGGAAACAAAGAAAGAAACATTCACAACTAAGAGGTAGAGAGGACCCCTCCCAATATCAATAAAATAGCCCATTACCCCAACATATATTAGTGAAATATATATAATTTCAACCAGGAAAATAGAGAAGAATTTTATTAGTTTTTAAAATATTATTTTTATTGGAGTTGTTTCCCAACATATAGCATATGACCCAGTGCTCATCCCATCAAGTGCCCCCCTGAGTGCCCGTCACTCAATCATCCCAAACCACCGCCCACTTCCCCTTACACCACCCCTTGTTCCATTCCCAGAGTTAGAAGTCTCTCACAATCTGTCACCTCCAGTGATATTTCCCATATATTTTCTCTCCTTTCTCCTTTCACTATTTTTCATATTCCCCAAATGAAAGAGACCATATACTGTTTGTCCTTCTCTGATTGACTTATTTCACTCAGCATAATACCCTCCAGTTCCATCCACGTCGAAGCAAGTGGTGGGTATTTGTCGTTTCTAATGGCTGAGGAATATTCCATTGTATACATAGACCACATCTTCTTTATCCATTCATCTTTCGATGGACACCGAGGCTCCTTCCACAGTTTGGCTATTGTGGACATTGCTGCTAGAACCATCGGGGTGCAGGTGTCCCAGCGTTTCATTACATCTGTATCTTTGGGGTAAATCCCCAACAGTGCAATTGCTGGGTCGTTGGGCAGGTCTACTTTTAACTCTTTGAGGAACCTCCACACAGTTTTCCAGAGTGGCTGCACCAGTTCACATTCCCACCAACAGTGCAGGAGGGTTCCCCTTTCTCCACATCCTCTCCAACATGTGTTGTTTCCTGCCTTGTTAATTTTCCCCATTCTCACTGGTGTGAGGTGGGATCTCATTGTGGTTTTGATTTGTATTTCCCTGATGGCAAGTGATTCAGAGCATTTTCTCATGTGCTTGCTGGCCAAGTCTATGTCTTCCTCTGTGAGATTTCTGTTCATGTCTTTTGCCCATTTCATGATTGAATTGTATGTTTCTTTGCTGTTGAGTTTAATAAGTTCTTTATAGATCTTGGAAACTAGCCCTGTATCTGGTACATCATTTGAAAATATATTCTCCCATCTGTAGGTTGTCTTTTAGTTTTGTTGACTGTATCCTTTGCTGTGCAAAAGCTTCGTATCTTGATGAAGTCCCAATAGTTCATGTTTGCTTTGTTTCTTTTGCCTTTGTGGATGTATCTTGCAAGAAATTACTGTGGCCAAGTTCCAAAAGGGTGTTGCCTGTGTTCTCCTCTAGGATTTTGATGGAATCTTGTCTCACATTTAGATCTTTCAACCATTTTGAGTTTATCTTTATGTATGGTGAAAGAGAGTGGTCCAGTTTCATTCTTCTGCATGTGGATGTCCAATGTTCCCAGGACCATTTATTGAAGAGACTGTCTTTCTTCCAGTGGATAGTCTTTCCTCCTTTGTCGAATATTAGTTGACCATATAGTTGAGGGTCCACTTCTGGATTCTCTATTCCATTCCGTTGATCTATGTGTCTGTTTTTGTGCCAGGACCACACTGTCTTGATGACCACAGCTTTGTAGTACAACCTGAAATCTTGCATTATGATGCCCCCAGCTATGGGTTTTTTTTTTAAATCCCCCGGGGTATTCGGGGTCTTTTCTGATTCCACACAAATCTTAAAATAATTTGTCCTAACTCTCTGAAGAAAGTACATGGTATTTTGATAGGGATTGCATTAAATGTGTAAATTGCCCTGAGCAATACTGACATTTTCATAATATTAATTCTGCCAATTCAAGTGTATGGAATATTTTCCCATCTCTTTGTGTCTTCCTCAATTTCTTTCAGAAGTGTTTTATAGTTTTTAAGTTATAAATCCTTTACCTCTTTGGTTTGGTTTATTCCTAGGTATCTTATGCTTTTGGGTGCAATTGTAAATGAGATTGACTCCTTAATTTCTCTTTCTTCAGTCTCATTGTTAGTGTATAGAAATGCCACTGACTTCTGGGCATTGATTTCATATGCTGCCACACTGCCAAATTGCTGTATGAGTTCTAGCAATCTTGGGTGGAGGCTTTTAGGCTTTCTATGTAGAGTATCATGTCATCGGCAAAGAGGGAGAGTTTGACTTCTTCTTTGCCAATTCGAATGCCTTTAATGTCTTTTTGTTGCCTTATTGCTGAGGCTAGGACTTCCAGTACTATGTTGAATAGCAGTGGTGAGAGTGGACATCCCTGTCTTGTTCCTGATATTAAGGGAAAGGCTCCCAGTGCTTCCCCTTTGAGAATATTTGCTGTGGGCTTTTTGTAGATGGTTTTTAAGATGCTGAGGAATGTTCCCTCTATCCCTACACTCTGAAGAGTTTTGATCATGAACGGATGCTGTATTTTGTCAAATGCTTTCTCTGGATCTATGGAGAGGATCATATGGTTCTTGTTTTTTCTCTTGATATGATCAATCACATTGATTGCTTTACAAGTGTTGAACCAGCCTTGCATTTTGAGGATAAATGCCATTTGGTCATAGTGAATAATCCTCTTAATGTATTGTTGGATCCTACTGGCTAGTATCTTCTTGAGATTTTTTTGCATCTGTGTTCATCAGGGATGTTGGTCTATGATTCTCCTTTTTGGTGGCATCTTTCTCTGGTTTTGGAATTAAGGTGATGCCGGCCTCATAGAACGAGTTTGGAAGTATTCCATCCCTTTCTAACTTTCAGAACAGCTTTTGTAGAATACGTATGGTGTCTTCTTTAAACAATTGATAGAATTCCCCTGGGAAGAAACAAACAAGGGGTGGTAGAAAGGGAGGTGGGCAGGGAGTGGGGATGACTGGGTGGCAGGCACTGAGGGGGAAACTTGATGGGATGAGCACTGGGTATTATTCTATATGTTGGCAAATTGAATGCCAAAAAAAATAAATTTTAAAAATGAATTCCCCTGGGAAGCCATTTGGCCCCGGACTTTTGTGTCTTGGGAGGTTTTTGATGACTGCTTCAATTTCTTACCTGGTTATCAGGCTTTCAGGTTTTTATTTCTTCCTGTTCCAGTTTTGGTAGTTTGTGGTTTTCCTGAAATGCATCCATTTCTTCTAGGTTGCCTAATTTATTGGCGTACAACTGCTCATAATATGTTTTTAAAATCGTTTGAATTTCCTTGGTATTGGTGGTGATATCTCTTTTTGTTTCATAATTTTATTAATTGGAGTCTTTACTCTTTTGTTTTTAATACGGCTGGCTAATGGTTTATCTATCTTACTAATTCTTTCAAGGAACTAATTGCTGGGTTATTGATCTGTTCCACAGTTCTTCTGGTCTCTATTTCACTGAGTTCTGCTAGAATCATTATTAACTGTCTTATTCTGATGGGTGTAGGATCTGTTTGCTCTTCCTTCACCAGTTCCTTTAGATGCAAAGTTAACTTGTGTATTTGAGTTTTATCCAGTTTTTTGAGGGATGCTTGTATGGTGACATATTTCCCTCCCAAGACTGCTTTTGCAGTATCCCAAAGATTTTGAATGGTTGTGTCTTCATTCTCATTAGTCTCCAGGAATCTTTTTAATTCTTCACTAATTCCTGGTTGACCCTATCATATTTTAACAAGATGGTCTTTAACATCCACGTGTTTGAATTTCTTCCAAATTTCTTCTTCTAATGTGTGGGAAATATCAGAAAGGGAGACAGAACATAAAGACTCCTAACTCTGGGAAAGGAACTAGGGGTGGTGGAAGGGGAGGAGGGCGGGGGGTGGGGGTGAATGGGTGACGGGCACTGAGGGGGGCACTTGACGGGATGAGCACTGGGTGTTATTCTGTATGTTGGCAAATTGAACACCAATAAAAAAATAAATTTATTATTAAAAAAAACAAATTTCTTCTTCTGATTGAGTTCTAGTTTCAAAGCACTGCAGTCTGAAAATATGCAGGGGACAATCCCAATCCTTTGGTATCACTTAAGACCTGATTTTAATCCAGTACTTGGTCTATTTTGGAGAAAGTTACATGTGCACTTGAGAAGAATGTGTATTCAGTTGTGTTTGGATGTAAAGTTCTGTGAATATCTGTGAAATCCATCTGGTCCAGTGTATCATTTAAAGCTCTTGTTTTATAGAAAGAGATGGAGTACTTCCAAATTCGTTCTATGAGGCCAGCATCACCTTAATTCCGAAACCAGACAAAGACCCCACCAAAAAGGAGAATTACAGACCAATATCCCTGATGAACATGGATGCAAAAATTCTCAACAAGATACTAGCCAATAGGATCCAACAACACATTAAGAAAATTATTCACCATGACCAAGTAGGATTTATCCCTGGGACACAAGGCTGGTTCAACACTCGTAAAACCATCAATGTGATTCATCATATCAGCAAGAGAAAAACCAAGAACCATATGATACTCTCATTAGATGCAGAGAAAGCATTTGACAAAATACAGCATCCATTCCTGATCAAAACCCTTCAGAGTGTTGGGATAGAGGGAACTTTCCTCGACATCTTAAAAGCCATCTACGAAAAGCCCACAGCAAATATCATTCTCAATGGGGAAACACTGGGAGCCTTTCCCCTAAGATCAGGAACAAGACAGGGATGTCCACTCTCACCACTGCTGTTCAACATCGTTCTGGAAGTCCTCGCCTCAGCAATCAGACAACAAAAAGACATTAAAGGCATTCAAATTGGCAAAGAAGAAGTCAAACTCTCCCTCTTCGCCGATGACATGATACTCTACATAGAAAACCCAAAAGCCTCCACCCCAAGATTGCTAGAACTCATACAGCAATTTGGCAGCGTGGCAGGATACAAAATCAATGCCCAGAAATCAATGGCATTTCTATACACTAACAATGAGACTGAAGAAAGAGAAATTAAGGAGTCAATCCCATTTACAATTGCACCCAAAAGCATAAGATACTTAGGAATAAACCTAACCAAAGAGGTAAAAGATCTATACCCTAAAAACTATAGAACACTTCTGAAAGAAATTGAGGAAGACACAAAGAGATGGAAAAATATTCCATGCTCATGGATTGGCAGAATTAATATTGTAAAAATGTCAATGTTACCCAGGGCAATTTATACGTTTAATGCAATCCCTATCAAAATACCATGGACTTTCTTCAGAGAGTTAGAACAAATTATTTTAAGATTTGTGTGGAATCAGAAAAGACCCCGAATAGCCAGGGGAATTTTAAAAAAGAAAACCTTAGCTGGGGGCATCACAATGCCAGATTTCAGGTTGTATTACAAAGCTGTGGTCATCAAGACAGTGTGGTACTGGCACAAAAACAGACACATAGATCAATGGAACAGAATAGAGAACCCAGAAGTGGACCCTGAAATGTACGGTCATCTAATATTCGATAAAGGAGGAAAGACTATCCATTGGAAGAAAGACAGTCTCTTCAATAAATGGTGCTGGGAAAATTGGACATCCACATGCAGAAGAATGAAACTGGACCACTCTCTTTCACCATACACAAAGATAAACTCAAAATGGATGAGAGATCTAAATGTGAGACAAGATTCCATCAAAATCCTAGAGGAGAACACAGGCAACACCCTTTTTGAACTTGGCCACAGTAACTTCTTGCAAGATACATCCACGAAGGCAAAAGAAACAAAAGCAAAAATGAACTATTGGGACTTCATCAAGATAAGAAGCTTTTGCACAGCAAAGGATACAGTCAACAAAACTAAAAGACAACCTACAGAATGGGAGAAGATATTTGCAAATGACATATCAGATAAAGGGCTAGTTTCCAAAATCTATAAAGAACTTATTAAACTCAACACCAAAGAAACAAACAATCCAATCATGAAATGGGCAAAAGACATGAAGAGAAATCTCACAGAGGAAGACATGGACATGGCCAACAAGCACATGAGAAAATGCTCTGCATCACTTGCCATCAGGGAAATACAAATCAAAACCACAATGAGATATCACCTCACACCAGTGAGAATGGGGAAAATTAACAAGGCAGGAAACAACAAATGTTGGAGAGGATGCGGAGAAAAGGGAACCCTCTTACACTGTTGGTGGGAATGTGAACTGGTGCAGCCACTCTGGAAAACTGTGTGGAGGTTCCTCAAAGAGTTAAAAATAGACCTGCCCTACGACCCAGCAATTGCACTGTTGGGGATTTACCCCAAAGATTCAGATGCAATGAAACGTCGGGACACCTGCACCCCGATGTTTCTATCAGCAATGGCCACAATAGCCAAACTGTGGAAGGAGCCTCGGTGTCCATCGAAAGATGAATGGATAAAGAAGATGTGGTTTATGTATACAATGGAATATTACTCAGCAATTAGAAACGACAAATACCCACCATTTGCTTCAACGTGGATGGAACTGGAGGGTATTATGCTGAGTGAAATAAGTCAATCGGAGAAGGACAAACAGTGTATGTTCTCATTCATCTGGGGAATATGAATAATAGTGAAAGGGAATATAAAGGAAGGGAAAAGAAATGTTGGGAAATATCAGGAAGGGAGACAGAACATAAAGACTCCTAACTCGGGGAAACGAACTAGGGGTGGTGGAAGGGGAGGAGGGCGGGTGTTGGAGGGGAATGGGTGACAGGCACTGAGGTGGACACTTGACGGGATGAGCACTGGGTGTTTTTCTGTATGTTGGTAAATTAAACACCAATAAAAGTTAATTAAAAAAAAAAAGTGAAAGGGAATATAAAGGAAGGGAAAAGAAATGTTGGGAAATATCAGGAAGGGAGACAGAACATAAAGACTCCTAACTCTGGGAAACGAACTAGGGGTGGTGGAAGGGGAGGAGGGCGGGTGTTGGAGGGGAATGGGTGACGGGCACTGAGGTGGACACTTGACGGGATGAGCACTGGGTGTTTTTCTGTATGTTGGTAAATTAAACACCAATAAAAAAAAAAAAAAAAAAAAAGAAGACAGAATATGTATAGTCAGTCACTTTATAATTTAAAAAAAAAAACAAAAAAAAAGAATGAAATCTTGCCATTTTCAATAACACGGATGGAGCTAGAGAGTATTATGCTGAGTGAAATAGAGAAAGACAAATACCACATGATTTCACTTATCTGTGGAATTTAAGAAACAAAACAAATGAGCAAAAAGGAAAGAGAAAGAAAGACAAACCAAGAAACAGAATCTCAACTATAGAGAACACACTGATGGTGACCACAGGAGCGATGGGTGGGAGATGGGGGATGAGGATTAAGGACTGCACTTGTCTTGATGAAGCAAAATAAAATAAAATGATTATTTAAAAAACAAATTTAAAGATTTCAGCCTCCATGTCATGGCAGAGGACTCCTTGCCTCTTCTCTGTACGTACTCCCTGGCATTGAGCTCCTCTTTTGCATCACTACCTCTTAATCCTGCAAGACTCATGAGCAAGATGCTACTTCCCATGTTCCTGCAGATAAGGGATCTTGAAGCTCAAAGCATTCAAGTGACTCTTCCAAGGAAGATCATGGTAAATGTGGAAAAGGACTAAGCTGCACCTCTGCACACACCAAAGTCCCTGCTTTCTTACTGCAAGAAGAGCAGCTGGTCTACCCATGGCAGGGGCCACAAGGAGCTGGCTCTTAGCAGACACAGAGCCATCAGAAGAAAAGCAACTCACCACGTATGAGCTAACTGGGTGGGTCAGTGGTCATGGTGGTGGCACCTCACCATCTTCATGTTCCAAAAGCTGAGAGTCATGTTTCCCCATTCTGTCCACCCAGACACTTTATCCACAGAACATCCACTCTCTCTAACACAATTGGGGTGCCCAGTCTTGACTAATGGCCTTGGGAGGCCCCCAAGAATTCCAAAGGCACTTTGCTCTTCCCTTCCCGCTCACTACTAGGTGGGAACCTATGAAGACAGGAGTCTGTGGGAACAATGAGGAAGGGGTAAGAGCCTCCCAGTCTAAGTCGGGACAGTCCTCAGGACAAAATCTTGAATGCTGCCTCAAAAGTGCATATGGCTGGCAATGCTCACAAGAGCATGACAACAGTGACAAGGGGTCAGGGCCTTTGGCTGTGGACATCCCTCTGGGTACTGTTGGCTGGGCATTGAGCTTAACCTGATTTATTGCAGCCTTAAGGTAAAGAAGGGGTGAGGGGACATGTCATGATCTCTGAGACTTAGTGAATGTCCAGGTCATTGCAGAGCTTGAGCTGCAGGGACGGGCACGTCCCACTCTTGCTGGGGGCGGGCATGGAGGGTGGTGGCCCCAGGACCTGAGCCACCCATTGTGGCCACCCACCCATTCCCTGCAGCCATTCTCAGAAGCAGCCCTTCTGTGCCACCAAGAAAGCAGGTTGACGTGAGCTGTCTGTCCAGCCTGGTGAAAGAATCCTGCCAGGTCCAGGGGACGAGACCCTCAGGGAGACCCGAGATGGACATGGGATTCACTCTGGACAAGGAGATACAGAAGATGTCGAGGCTTCCCTTCTTGTACAAAAAGCCAGGATGGCAATGAGAGTGCGTTACCTCCTGCTGGGCCCTTGGCTTCGGGCACTGGTGGCTGCAGCAGCCCCTCTCCTGCCATGAAGGAACGCCCTTCACAGAGACACCCACCCAACACCCTACACCCTCAGCGACATCAGCCCTGGTTACCCACTGGTCAACCCTCGGTCTCATGTCTGAAGTTGCTCCAGGCCCTAGAGAGTGATGACTGCCCCGGCCTGCTGGCCCCTTCTCTCTGGGCTTTGTTAACCACCTAGCACCTCTCTGAGCTGCAGGGACAAGGGTGGTGCTGCCAGGAGCCACTGGGGTCTTCTGTTCTTCCCATAGCAGGACTTGGAGCCCCTCCCCTTGTTGTTTCATATTTGTTTGTAAGCTCTTGCCTTTTTTTCCTGGTTTTTACTCCTTTTTGCTTACGTCACAGGGTCTCAGAGGAGGGAAATTCTGTTTCTTATTCCTCTCTGTTCCCTTTGGTGGCTTCTCACAACCTTCGGTTTGTTGGCAACAGCAGCTATTTGCTCTTTGCAGCTTCTGGCCTGAGAAATGTAGCAAGAGGACTTTCTTCTTGTGTTCTCACCCATATGGACCTTCCTCCTGGAGCGTCAGGCTCAGGAAGCAGCTCCCTGCTGGCAGAGGCCACCAGAGGTAAAGTCTCAGAGACAAAGCTTCTCCCTGTGAGTGTGAGGACCAGCGGTCAGTACTCAGAGCACACCTGCATTCTGGCCATCTGGTCTACCACCGTGCTCGATTCCGGGGGGAACAAGACCCTGCAGCAAGATTAGCTCACCAAGGCATGGCAGCACCACAAGCCCCAGGCCAGCCACTCCTAGCTCACCGCCTTTTTCAGAAGCAATTGCGTGGACATGTCCTGACTGAACAGGGTGGTCTCCCCACCTGCCTTGGAGTTCGGCCTCTGACTCAACTCTGAGTCTTGCTCAGGGCAGCTGAGTCAGCCAGGAGACACCTTCCCAGTCACTGTTCTGGAAGGCGTAGGGGAGCCAGGAGCCTGCAGCTGTGAGCAGAGGCTGGAAGACCCACCAGTTAGCCCAATCCTGGCCACCCCATTATGCTGGTCCAGACACCACAGCCAGCCCTCGCCAAGGTGCACACCTGAAACGCCCATGTCCTCTCCCTGGACGATAGGGCCAGGCTCCCAGCACTGAGCATGAGCACAGCCAGCCACACAGACCCAGCTCAGCTGCCCCGATCCAAACTGCACACAGTGTGCAGTTCTCTGTGGAAGGCTCAAGAGCTATGCCAAGGTTAGGTGCTATCCTCCCCAAGGGCCTGACAGGACGCGCAGGTCCCCCAGAGCTGTGATGGGTCCTCTGTAGGCCAGACGGCACCTGCAACCTGCCTGGTTTTCTGTCTCTGCCATGGTGGAGAGGCAGGGCTAGGGCCTAGGGCTGGGAGCTGGAAGAGATGGGCCTGCAGGGCACAGAGGGCACCTGCCCTTCCCCCAGCCAGGAACTGAAGGTTCTAGAAAGCCAGAGCAGGTGCTTCCTGAAGGGCCAGAGCAGAGCTTACCCTTGTTCCCTAAAAGGAGAGAAGAGGTCCCAAGGCTGAGACCTTAACACAGTGATCCCAGAAAGGGGCTGGGGCTCAACAAGCCCTGCCTGTGAGCCAGGAGCTACCCCTGTGGGTTCCCAGGAGGCCCGGGCATGGGGATGGGAAGGGACCAGAGGCCACAACCCAGCCCTCAACCTGCCCTGCCCCCCAGCCCGGGTCCCCAGGGCCAGCCGTTCTCATGGAGGCTGCAGCCACCCCCTCCCATGACAGACCACTGCTCTTTCTCCACTGTCCCTGCCTCATCCCTGCCTCCCCTCCCCCACTGGCTTCCTTCACAGGTGCCTCGGGCCCCTTAGGCTGCTCTGCCCCTACACAGGGCCTCCCTACGGTTCTCCCCCGGCTGGGCCGTCATCACCCGACTGGACACTGTCCATGTGCTGGTGTCCAGCCATGTCCAGAGAGGCTCTGCACCCCAGCATGGCAGCGGGTCCCCCCCCACACCTGTCGTCAGCCTCCCCGAGGTGACATCGACAGCTACACCCCTCGCTGGGCCTGCTTCTCCTCATTTTCCCAAGACCAGGCCAGAAGCCTAGAGCCCCAGCCTCAGCCCTGAATCCTGGGTGCACAGCCCTGCAAGGCGCACTGTCCTGCCCTCCCTGCTCCCCCCATCCTCATCCCACCACCTCCCACAGGAGACCCTGTGACCTACCTGCCACCCCAGGGGCTCCCTAACAATCTCCCAGCATCCAGGCTTCCCTCTCCTGCTGCCTCCAGGCCTCCTGGATCCATTCTTCACACCGTACTGGACAGAACTTTCCAGAAAGAGACTCTAAACAGGGCCCGCACACCCATCAGCCTCTTCGAGGGGCACACAGGCCACTCAACTACATGGAGCCTCCTCCGTAGGCGCATGGCCAGCCTGGGGTTTTGGCAACTTACTCTTCACTGACCCCTCTGCCAGCAAGCCTGTCATCGCCCCCTCCCAGTCCCTGGCCCACACATGAGCACACCTGCCTCACCAGCATGGGCCCGGGGAGCCTGTAGGTCCTGGCACCCAGCCTGATGGGTGGTGTCTGGGGACAGCAGCCTGTGTGGGGTGGGGGTGGGGCGGCCCTGGGCCCTGGACCCTCATGCCCCTCCCCCTGCACCCACCCCACAGCCAGGGGCATGCAGAGCTGAGAGCCTTCTCCATGACCAGCAGTTGGGGCAGACAGGCATGTGGCAGCCACAGTGGGCACTGCCTTGGCCCCCAGGGGCCTGTTCACGAGGACACTGATGTGCTGCTCTGTGTGCACAGACGTGGCCAGGGGGGAAGCAGCCTTGCAGGCCGAGACTCTGGGAGGCCCCTGGGGCGGGCTGGTGGTTGTCCACCCCCTGGGGGCCCCGGGGCCTGGGTGGGGACCAGGGGCCCAGCAAGCACTGGTGCTGCCTGCCCCTCCACCTGTGCCACCACCCAAGGCCCACGTGGCCTGAATGCAGGTGGCCCATGGGCGCAGCCTTGGACCTTCTCTAATTTCAGGAAGAGCAAAGGAAAACTGATGCAGGAGAGCCTTCAATGCTGGGATTGTTGTTCGTAGTGGCCACCAGTTTGCAGCTGATGTGGGAATGGCTGGGAGGATGCAGCCCCGTCTCCCGTGCCAGCTCTGAGGCCCCACCCAGCACCCCTCTGGCCCTGGGGGTTTTGGCCCAGGCAGGAACCACAGTGCTAACTGGGGACACAGTGATTGACAGCTCTACAAAAACCTGGTGGTCCAGCGGTCCGAGGGTGCCTGAGGCTCATGGGGCAGGCTCACTGCAGACCCAGCGTGGGTCAGCGGGCAGCCCCAGGAGGCTGAGAGGGGTGCTTAGTCTGCTCAGAAGGGACATGGCAAGTGGACGTGACATGGCCAGAGGGCTGGATGGGGCCCTGGTGGTGAGGGCCGTGTATGGAGAATGTGCCCTCAGGATCACAACCGGTCAGCTGTCAGGAAGGACACCCACATGGCAGCCCAGGGGCCTGAGGCAGGAGGGATCACGCGGGGCACGGGGCGGGACATTTATTCGAGCAGAGGAAAGACTTTCCGGCTCCTGCATCTCCCTGGGGACCCTGGCTGTGGGGTCTGCTTCAGGCTGCAGCACAGGGACAGCTCACTGGGTGACATTTACTTTGACATCTGGGGCCCAGGCACCCTGGTCACCGTCTCCTCAGATGAGTCTCCCCTGCAGCTGCTCCATGGGCCCCAGGCCATGTCCCCAGGGCTGCTCGCAGCTCCACCACGGCCATAGTGCTGGAGCCCCAGAGCCCCGGAGCCCTGCTGTCGTTAGCCTGAGATCCAGCCTGGGGCCCCGCAGGACTGTGGTGCAGCCCCCTTGGGCCCTGGGGGGTAAGCAAGCCAAGAGCCAGGCAAGAGAGCCTGGGGACAGCTGACGGCTGGGAAGGAGAAGTTGTATCAGGGCCCGGCTTTTTGTGTGCTGGGGACTAGGCAGATGTATCAGTGTGAACATGATTACTTAGACCTCTGGGGCCAGGGCACCCTGGTCACCGTCTCCTCAGGTAAGTGCACCCCTACCTGTGTCTGTCTTCCCGTGGGGTCATGTGGCTGGGGGCAGGGAAGCCAGCTGCGTGCGGCACCCTCCAGCATCGAGACACAGCCCATGCAGGGGGCCGGGGAGGGTTTATGTCAGGGGAGAAGCAGGGACTGTGTCCCTGTGCAATGCTTTTGGTTACTGGGGCCAGGGGACCCTGGTCACCGTCTCCTCAGGTAAGACAGCTTTCTGTTCGCCCCTCTGTCCTGGTGCAGGGAAGCAATTTCCAGAGACTCCTGGGTCTCTGAGGGACCCTGTGGGGAGCCCAGGAGCTGCTTTGGAGGCTGTGAGGTCCTCGCTCTGTGGACGGCCTTTCTGGGGGCCATGGGGGTTTGCCTGCGGCAGTCAGGCCGGCACAACGGGCTGTGTCTGGGGCGCACAGACCAGAGGACTTGGGGCGTCTGTGGCGGCCGGGCGGCTGGGCAGTGGGTGGGAGTGAGGTTTTTGTACACCACCTAATGGGGCCCTTGGCAATGTGACAACTTTGAGTACTGGGGCCAGGGAACCCTGGTCACCGTCTCCTCAGGTGAGTCCTCACAACCCTTCTCTCCTCTTTCTCTCCGGGGCTTTTTGCTGCATTTGGGGGAAAATGAGGGTGTCTGGGTCTGGGGTCCAGAAGGACTCGGGAAGGAGCCAATGGGTCAGCGGTCCCTTGCCACCTGGCCCTCCGGCAGCCTTGGCTCCTGGGGCCACCTGGTTCTCTCAGCCCCAATGGCTGTGATTTGAGGTCCAAGGCCTTTCTGGGTCCCATTTCTTGTCTGGGGTCCCAGCATGGTTGTCATATTGTGACAACTGGTTCTACAACTGGGGCCAAGGGACCCTGGTCACCGTGTCCTCAGGTGGGTCTGCACCCTCCCTAGTCGGGCTGCAATTGGGGGTTCACGGTGTTGGGCGTTCTGGGGCTCAGGAAGTGGAGGCAGAGATGGAGCGCCAGAGATGGCCCTTCCACTGCCCCGAGGACGGCCGCAGAGAGGGACGGGGCAGCTTCTTTGCCTGGTCTGGCCACCTAATCTGAGCCTTCCTGGGGGCCGCTGTGGCTGTGGCGTAGTCAGCAGAATAGGGATCTGTGGCTTTGACACACCCGCTCTCTGGGGTGACGGCCCTTGGGGTAGATTGGACTCTGTGTCCCCAATGGTTGGGGGCTGTTGGCCGGCAGACAGGCGGCCCAGGCAGGCAGTGGCCGGGATGTAGGGTCTCAGGGGCAGTGGAGGGTCTAAGAGCCTCCGGGTGACAGTGACTCAGAGGATGGGCTTCCACGGGCCGGACATAGTGCAAGCCTCGGAGTCGGGGCGATGCCGGGCCAGGCCCCTAGGGTTTCGGTCGGGTGTGGATGGTGATTTCACCACTGTGATTACTATGGTATGGACTACTGGGGCCATGGCACCTCACTCATCGTGTCCTCAGGTAAGAGAGGCCCTCCTGGGGCCTTTATTTTCTGCTCCTTTCTCTGGGGTTTTCTGAGCATTGATGGCGGGTCCTCAGGACGTGACCCCCAGGGTCGGGCTGGCTGGGAGGGGACGAGGACTGGGAGCCTGAGGGAAGTCAGAGCCTCTTGATTGTCTGATGCCTTTCTGAAACCAGAGTAATGCCGGCATGCCCAGGGGAATCACTGACCCTTGGGAGGGGCTGGGGGCTGGACCCCCATGGCAGCAGGACTGTGGGGCTGTTGGTATGGGCTAAGGAGTGTGCAGGGCTCATGTGTGTGCAGATCCACGAGAATGTCACTTGTAGAGCGTGCAGTGAGAGACTTCCCGCAGAATCACGGGTGATGTTTTGTGCTAGGCTGTGTCTATGAGACTCGTCTGGGTGAGGAGGGATGCTTGGTCCGCCCAGTGTGGGTCCCAGGGTGGGGCTGGGGGGCTGCAGGGCTCGGCTCCTGCCGGGCAGCGTCTAAGACCAAGGGGTCTGCTCCTCCTAAGTGCTAACTAGTGAAGGACAGGACATCTTTGAAGTGGCTTCTGAGGGGAAAAAAATATAGGAAATCTGTGAGTTTAAAATGTGAGAGATTTTCAAGTATATGAGACTTTTTAATTGTATCAGTTGAATCTTATGTTTCTGGAGTTGATACAAGAAATAGTGACATGGTGCTGTCCTGTCCTGCTGCGAGATTTGAGTTTTGACCACCATAAATTAAGTTTATTAATTTTTAAAAATTAATTTGGAGATTCTGGAAGTGGTGGTGCTGGGTTTCGCTGAGCCGCGGCATGGGGCCAGGCACCTGCAGGTGGCAGGAAGCGGGTCACATGGACTGTCTATTTTAGGAAGCAAGAAAACACACTTGGCAAATTTATAGTTTGTGGTTATGCAGCCATGGTTTTCGGGTTGTTTTGCCCAGCCCAGCGAAGCTGAACACGGCCACAGTGCAAAACAACACCTGTGCAATTTGCATTTCTAAAATAAGACCGCGATGCTGGCAGAAGCTGAGAAGCTTTCCTTTTTTTAACTACTTGAATCTAATTTTTCAGTCTTAGCTCATTATGCCCATTTCCAAAGAATGTCTAAGAAATTAAACTGTCTTCAGGACAGTTGATCAACATGTTTGTGTAATGGGTTTTTTGTTTATTTATTTATTTTTATTATTTTTTAAATTATTTTTTTTATTGGAGGTCAATTTGCCAACATATAGCATATCACCCAGTGCTCATCCCATCAAGTCTGTAACAGTTTTTAATTGGTTTTTCCTGCCGGCGGTCGTTAACCCAAGCCCATTCTCTAGAGCCCAGAAGCACCGTTTCCACAATCACTGTGTTCGCAGATTTTTAAGCTAGATTTTCTGTTTGTGATTAAGAGGCACTTGGATAGGCTGATAAAGCGGGCTTGGGCTCAGCTTTTCAAGCCTTCCTGCTGAGACAAATCTTAGGTGAAACGTGCCTGATGGTCCCAAATGATCTCAGCAAAGCGTGTTTCTTGTTGGAGGGAGAGGAAGCCTAGTCAGGTCTCAAGTCAGAAGGGAGCTGTGCTGGCTCTCAGGCCGCAGGAGCCCCCCAGGCCCGCTGTGGCTGGGGTCCCCCAGGCCTGCCATGGCTGGGGGCAGGCCAGCGTGGCTTCTGCCACTAGGCCCACCGGCTACCCATCGACCAACCGATTTTAATGGACTTGGAGGAAGTCTTCAAAGCCCGCACGGTGACCAGGGAGCCGAACTGGTAAGAGAGGCAGCCCCGGCTGCCAAATCTACTCCTCTGGGAAGTTGCTATTTGCTGTTTTGGTTTTCTGTTGATGAGGAATCACTCTTTAATGACTGCTCAGTGAGACAATATTTATTTGTATGAATCCCTGAGTGACCATTGCCTTGGTCCCTCACATTCAACTTTCTCTAAAGATCGTGTCTAGGAAATGGTGCAAAGTGGTGCCCCGGGGCTTCTTACCTACAGATCCTAGGATCCTAACTTAGAGGGCCACTTAGGCACTCTCTGTTGTGAACGTGGCTTTGGATGTGAGGTCATTACTGTGCATTTGAAAGTAGCCCACTGCCTGGTAGAGAGCTTTCTGATACAGAGCAGAATTAGAAGTGCAAGTTCAGATAAGATGCATTTTTGGTCATATGTAATGATGATTTTTATTTAGAGGAAATTTACCTAAGTCAGGGGTCCTACCTTAGACTCAGAGAGCGGGAGTTCGGCCAAGGGCCAAGTCCCAAGGGGAGGATCCAAGCACACTTAGCCCAGAAGCAGCACTGCCTATTCTAAAGCAAAGATGAGCTTTTCCCGATGACAGGAAACCTTCCCCAATCCTTGTAAAATTTCTTAATGGATTCAGACTTGTCAGGAAGCATTTTCCCCGGGATACTGAGATGGGAGTGATTGATTGATAAAGCTTGGGCACCACCGGCAGGCTGAGGCCGGGGCAGGGCCTGGACACAAAGGGGACCCAAGTGCAGAAATCCGCAAGGACAAAAAGGGCAGGGGTAGGCACAGGAGGGAGTGACCCCGAGCCTGGCTGTGGTCTACAGCTTTCCTGGATAAGACAGCTTTAGCTCAAAAGGCAAGCAGGTCTGCTGGCCTGAAACTTTCTAGCGAGTCCAGGACCCAGCTTTCAGGGCTGCACTGGACAGGACAACTGGGCTGCCCAGAACAGTTCTCAGCGCAGCTGAACTAAACCACATTGAACTGGCACTTCTGAGCTGAACCGGGCTGAGCTGAGCTGAGCCAGGCTGGCTGGGCTGAACTGGGCTGCACTGAGCTGGTGAGCCGGGCTGAGCTGAACTAGGTGGGCTGGGTGAGCTGGGCTGAGCTGAACCGGGCTGAGCTGGGCTGAGCTGGGCTGAGGTGAGCTGAGCTAGGCTGAGCTAGGCTGAGCTGTGTGAGCTGAACTGAGGTGAGCTGAACCGGGCTGAGCTGGTCTGAGCCAGGCTGGCTGGGCTGAACTGGGCTGCACTGAGCTGATGAGCGGAGCTGTGCTGAGCTGAACCAGGCTGAGCTGGGTGAGCTGGGCTGAGCTGTGCTGAGCTGAGGTGAGCTGAGCTGGGTGAGCTGAACCGAGCTGAGCCAGAGGCTGGCTGGGCTGAACTGGGCTGCACTGAGCTGGTGAGTGGAGCTGGGCTAGGCTGAGCTGGGCTGAGCTGAGCTGAACCGGGCTAAGCTGGGCTAAGCTGAACTGAGCTGAGCTGGGCTGAGCTGGGTGAGCTGAACCAGGCTGAGCTGGGTGAGCTGGGCTGAGCAGGGCTGAGCTGAGCTGGGCTGGCTGGGCTGAACTGGGCTTCACTGAGCTGGTAAGCTGATCTGGGCTGAGCTGGGTGAGCTGGGCTGGGCTGAGCTGGGCTGAGCTGGGTGAGCTGAGCTGGGCTGAGCTAGGTGAGCTGAACCAGGCTGAGCTGAGCTGAACCGGGCTGAGCTGAGCTGAAGCGGGCTGAGCTGGGTGAGCTGGGCTGGGCTGAGCTGGGCTGAGCTCATGTGAGCTGAGCTGGGTGAACTGAACTGAGCTGAGCCAGAGGCTGGCTGGGCTGAACTGAGCTGCACTGAGCTGGTGAGTGGAGCTGGGCTGGGCTGAGCTGGGCTGAGCTGGGCTGAGCTGGGTGAGCTGGGCTGGGCTGAGCTGAGCTGAGCTAGGCTGAGCTGGGTGAGCTGGGCTGGGCTGAGCTGAGCTGGGCTGAGCTGGGTGAGCTGAGCTGAGCTGAACCGGGCTGAGCTTGGTGAGCTAAACTGGCCTGAGCTGGGCTGAGCTCATGTGAGCTGAGCTGGGTGAACTGAACTGAGCTGAGCCAGAGGCTGGCTGGGCTGAACTGAGCTGCACTGAGCTGGTGAGTGGAGCTGGGCTGGGCTGAGCTGGGCTGAGCTGGGCTGAGCTGGGCTGAGCTGGGTGAGCTGGGCTGGGCTGAGCTGAGCTGAGCTGGGCTGAGCTGGGTGAGCTGGGCTGGGCTGAGCTGAGCTGGGCTGAGCTGGGTGAGCTGGGCTGAGCTGGGCTGAGCTGAGCTGAACTGGGCTGAGCTGTGCTGAGCTGGGCTGAGCTGGGTGAGCTGGGTGAGCTGGGCTGAGCTGGGCTGAGCTGAGCTGAGCTGAACCGGGCTGAGCTGTGCTGAGCTGGGCTGAGCTGGGTGAGCTGGGCTGGGCTGAGCTGGGCTGGGCTGAGCTGGGTGAGCTGGGCTGGGCTGAGCTGAGCTGGGCTGAGCTGGGTGAGCTGGGCTGAGCTGGGCTGAGCTGAGCTGAGCTGAACCGGGCTGAGCTGTGCTGAGCTGGGCTGAGCTGGGTGAGCTGGGCTGGGCTGAGCTGGGCTGGGCTGAGCTGGGTGAGCTGGGCTGGGCTGAGCTGAGCTGGGCTGAGCTGAGCTGAACCGGGCTGAGCTGGGTGAGTTTGGCAGGGCTGAGCTGAGCAGGGCTGAGCTGGGTGAGCTAAACCAGGCTGAGCTGTGCTGAGCTGGGCTGAGCTGGGCTGGGCTGAGCTGAGCTGGGCTGAGCTGGGCTGGGCTGAGCTGAGCTGGGCTGAGCTGGGCTGAGCTGGGCTGGGCTGGGCTGGGCTGAGCTGAGCTGGGCTGAGCTGAGCTGAACCGGGCTGAGCTGGGTGAGTTTGGCAGGGCTGAGCTGAGAAGGGCTGAGCTGGGTGAGCTAAACCAGGCTGAGCTGGGCTGAGCTGGGCTGAGCTGGGTGAGCTGGGCTCAGCTGAGCTGGGCTGAGCTGGGTGAGCTGAACCGGGCTGAGCTGGGCTGAGCTGGGTGAGCTGGGCTGAGCTGAGCTGGACTGAGCTGGGTGAGCTGAACCGGGCTGAGCTGTGCTGAAACAGGCTGAGCTGTGCTGAGCTAGGCTGAGCTGAGGTGAGCTGAGCTGAACCAGGCTGAGCTGGGTTGAGCTGAGCCGGGCTGAGCTGGGTGAGCTGGGCTGAGCTGGGATGAGCAGGGCTGAGCTGGGCTGAGCTGAGCCGGGATGAGCTGGGATGAGCAGGGCTGAGCTGGGTGAGCTGGGCTGAGCTGGGATGAGCAGGGCTGAGCTGGACTGAGCAGGGCCGAGATGGGTGAGCTAAACTGGGCTGAGCTGCCCTGAGCTGCGCTGAGCTGGGCAAAGCTGGGCCGAACTGGACTGAGCTGGCTGATCTGAGCTGGGCTGAGCTGAGCTGAACCGGGCTGAGCTGAGTGGGACTGAGTGGGGCTGAGCGGGGCTGAGTGGGGCTGAGCAGGGCTGAGCTGGGTGAGCTAAACCGGGACGAGCTTGGCTGAGCTGAGCTGCGCTGGGCTGAACTGGGTGAGCTGAATCAGGCTGAGCTGAGCTGAACCAGGCTGGGCTGAACTGGGCTGCACTGAGCTGGTAAGCTGATCTGAGCTGAGCTGATCTGGGCCAAGCTGAGCTGGGCTGGGCTGGGCTGAGCTGAGCTGAGCTGAGCTGAGCTGAACCGGGCTGAGCTGAGCTGAGCTGAGCTGGGCTAAGCTGAGCTGGTCTGAGCTGAGTGAGCTGGGCTGAGCTAAGCTGGGCTGGGTGGGATGAACTGGGCTGAGCTGAGCTGACCTGGGCTGGGCTGAGCTGGGCTGAACCGGGCTGAGCTGCACTGAATCAAGCTGGCCTAGCCGGGTGAGCTGAGCTGGGCTGAGCTGAGCAGGAGTGAGCTGGGTGAGCTGAGCTGGGCTGGGCTGGGCTGGGCCGAGCCGGACTGAGCTGCACTGAATCAGGCTGGCCTAGTCGGGTGAGCTGAGCTGGGCTGAGCTGAGCAGGAGTGAGCTGGGTGAGCTGAGCTGGGCTGGGCTGGGCTGGGCTGGGCTGAGCCGGACTGAGCTGCACTGAATCAGGCTGGCCTAGCTGGGTGAGCTGAGCTTGGCTGAGCTGGGCTGGGCTGTGCTGAACTGAGTTGAAGTGGCCTGAGTTGAATTGAGGTGAGCTGGGCTGAACTGTCCTAGCTGGGCAGAGCTGAGCTGAATTAGGCTGAATGAACTGGGACTAGGCTTGGTGCACTGAGCTGGTTAGCCATGGTCACTGAGATAGTCCAGCAGAAATGGACTGACTGAGTTGCTTTGACCCAGGAGTTTGAAGTCGTAGTTTGGGCTAGATTCATCTGCACTGGGGCATTTAGTTCTAGTCGGGGGGTGAGCTGGCCTTGCTGGGCTGTCCTGACTAACCTTGATGTGACCTCAATAACCTAGTTGTGCTAAGGATGGGCCAAGGGGAATCTGCATCACCCGACTCCTCATATGCACACCGTTCGCTGACCCTAGACACACTGGCCAGGGCTGGTTGGTTGGTTGGGGCGCTCCTCTCTATTCTATCAACCTGCCTCACAGATGGCTCTCAGGCTTGTGACTGAGTGTGGCAGCCTGGCTCCTGTGTCTCAGGGGGAAAGCCACACTGGCCGAGGCCAAGCCATCCCACAAGTCCAGAGCTGGGCTTCTGCGGCAGGGTGGGGGCAGTTGCGCCTCCTCTTCCCGGCAGGACTCGATGTCAGCACTGTCATCCACTGCACTGTTGGGCTCCTCCCCGGGCTGGGGATGCTGCGAGGCCAGCCTTTGTGGCAGTGAGGTGAGGGAGCTGCAGGGCTGGCCACAGCCCGCCTGGCAGAGTATGAAAAGAACACAGCTTCTCACCCATCTCTTGTCCCTCTCTGGTCCTCAGAGAGTCCATCCCCTCCAAACCTCTTCCCCCTCATCACCTGTGAGAACTCCCTGTCTGATGAGACCCTGGTGGCCATGGGCTGCCTGGCCCGGGATTTCCTGCCTGGCTCCATCACCTTCTCCTGGAAGTACGAGAACCTCAGTGCAATCAACAACCAGGACATTAAGACCTTCCCTTCGGTTCTGAGAGAGGGCAAGTATGTGGCGACCTCTCAGGTGTTCCTGCCCTCCGTGGACATCATCCAGGGCTCAGACGAGTACATCACATGCAACGTCAAGCACTCCAATGGTGACAAATCTGTGAACGTGCCCATCATAGGTGAGAGCAGGGCCCTCCTCCCCGTGGCCGGATGGGTAGTGTGGGCCAGCCAGGCTGACGCACTGTCCCCTCATTCCAGGGCCTATTCCGACGTCTCCCAACGTGACTGTCTTCATCCCACCCCGCGATGCCTTCTCTGGCAATGGCCAGCGCAAGTCCCAGCTCGTCTGCCAGGCTGCAGGTTTCAGCCCCAAGCAGATTTCCGTGTCTTGGTTCCGTGATGGAAAGCAGATCGAGTCTGGCTTCAACACAGGGAAGGCAGAGGCCGAGGAGAAAGAGCACGGACCTGTGACCTACAGCATCCTCAGCATGCTGACCATCACCGAGAGTGCCTGGCTCAGCCAGAGCGTGTTCACCTGCCACGTTGAGCACAATGGGATCGTCTTCCAGAAGAACGTGTCCTCCATGTGCACCCCCAGTGAGTGACCCCACCACTACTGCAGGCCCTTGGGCTTGGTGTCCACTCGGGCCAGCTGCTCCCCGAGCCTTGGCTTCCTGCAGCGGCCAAGGGCGGGGCGGTGGGGGCCTAGCATTCCCCTCCAGAGGGTCCTTGCAGCTGAGGAAGGCCCATGGATGGGGCCTCCATTCTTTGGGGAAAATCTCCACTTTGCCTGATTTCATGTCCAGTCACTGATGCAAACTCTCTCCTGATCTAGATACACCCGTTGGCATCAGCATCTTCACCATCCCCCCCTCATTTGCCAGCATCTTCAACACCAAGTCGGCCAAGCTGTCCTGCCTGGTCACTGACCTGGCCACTTATGACAGCCTGACCATCTCCTGGACCCGTCAGAATGGCGAGGCTCTGAAAACCCACACCAACATCTCTGAGAGCCACCCCAACAACACCTTCAGTGCCATGGGGGAGGCCACCGTCTGCGTGGAGGAATGGGAGTCAGGCGAGCAGTTCACCTGCACAGTGACCCACACAGATCTGCCCTCACCACTGAAGAAGACCATCTCCAGGCCCAAGGGTAGGGGCCCACTCCTCCTCTGCCCCAGGGCTCTTCCACAGCCCCTGGGCGCCTCTCCCCACCAGCCCCTCATCTGAACTCACGACTGTCTTTCCTCCCACAGATGTCAACAAGCACATGCCTTCTGTCTACGTCCTGCCCCCGAGCCGGGAGCAGCTGAGCCTGCGGGAATCAGCCTCACTTACCTGCCTGGTGAAAGGCTTCTCACCTCCAGATGTGTTCGTGCAGTGGCTGCAGAAGGGCCAGCCTGTGCCCCCTGACAGCTACGTGACCAGCGCCCCGATGCCCGAGCCCCAAGCCCCCGGCCTCTACTTTGTCCACAGCATCCTGACCGTGAGTGAGGAGGACTGGAATGCCGGGGAGACCTACACCTGTGTTGTAGGCCACGAGGCCCTGCCCCATGTGGTGACCGAGAGGAGCGTGGACAAGTCCACCGGTAAACCCACCCTGTACAACGTGTCCCTGGTTTTATCTGACACAGCCAGCACCTGCTACTGACCGCTGGGCCGCCCACTCCAGGCGGGTGACCCGTTGCTGTGTGTGCACATGTGCAAACTAACCATGTCAATGGGCTGAGATATGGCATTTTATCAAAATTAGAAATAAAAACATCCATTCAAAAGATGCTCGTCCTGAGTAAGCAATGCTCTTGCCGGCAAGGGCCCTGGCTGTGCTGCCGCCATCCCCAGACCACCCTCCACCACCATCCCTTCCCCCACCCAGCCTCCGGAGGTCGCTGTGCTCCTCGCAGACCAAGCCCATGCTCATTGCTCCTCTAGCTGCTCCCACAGCCACATACATGCACACATGCACACAGACGTGGACACATGGACACACAGCAACATGCATGCATATGGACACAGACATGTATACAGTGCACATGGGCACACATACCCAGGCATGCACACACATGGGTGTGGACACAGATGCACCTCCACACACACACACACACACAGACATACAGACACAGGCATGTGCACATGTGGGTGTGGACATAGATGTCCCCACATACACATGCACAGACATACAGGCAGACACGCAGACACAGGCATTCGCACACGTGGGTGTGGACACAGATGTGCTTGCCTACACACAGATAGACATACAGGCAGACATACAGACATAGGCACACACACGTGAGTGTGGACACAAGCACACCTCCACATACATGCACAGACATACAGGCAGACATGTGGACACAGGCATGCGCACATGTGTGTAGACATAGATGTGCCTGCCTACACACAGACATACAGGCCGACACATGGACACAGACACACACACGTGGGTGTGGACACAGATGCACCTCCACATACACATGTACAGACATACAGGCAGACACGCAGACACAGCCATGTGCACACGTGAGTGTGGACGCAGGTGCAGCTCTACATACACACAGACATATAGGCAGACACTCAGACACAGATGCACACACGTGAGTGTGGACACAGGTGCAGCTCCACATACACACAGACATATGGGCAGATACTCAGACACAGATGCACACACGTGAGTGTGGACACAGGTGCAGCTCCCATACACACGCACAGACATACAGGCAGACACGTGGGCACAGATGCACACACGTGAGTGTGGACGCAGGTGCAGCTCCACATACACACGCACAGACATATAGGCAGACACACGGACACAGACGCACACACATGTGGACACAGATGCACCTCCACATACACATGCACAGACATACAGGCAGACACGTGGGCACAGATGCACATACGTGAGTGTGGATGCAGGTGCAGCTCCACATACACATGCACAGACATACAGGCAGACACACGGACACAGATGCACACACGTGAGTGTGGACGCAGATGCAGCTCCACATACACACGCACAGACATACAGGCAGACACATGGGCACAGATGCACACACATGAGTGTGGACGCAGGTGCAGCTCCACATACACACGCACAGACATATAGGCAGACACACGGACACAGACGCACACACATGTGGACACAGATTCACCTCCACATACACATGCACAGACATACAGGCAGACATGCAGACACAGCCATGTGCACGTGAGTGTGGATGCAGATGCAGCTCCACATACACATGCACAGATATACAGGCAGACACGTGGGCACAGATGCACACACGTGAGTGTGGACGCAGGTGCAGCTCCACATACACACGCACAGACATACAGGCAGACACATGGGCACAGATGCACACACATGAGTGTGGACGCAGGTGCAGCTCCACATACACACGCACAGACATATAGGCAGACACATGGACACAGACGCACACACATCTGGACACAGATGCACCTCCACATACACATGCACAGACATACAGGCAGACACGTGGGCACAGATGCACATACGTGAGTGTGGATGCAGGTGCAGCTCCACATACACATGCACAGACATACAGGCAGACACACGGACACAGATGCACACACGTGAGTGTGGACGCAGATGCAGCTCCACATACACACGCACAGACATACAGGCAGACACGTGAACACATGCACACACGTGAGTGTACACAGGTGCACACACACACAGACATACAGGCAGACACATGGACACAGACACACACGTGGGTGTGGACACAGGTACACATGGACACAGATACATGTGCACACACATGACACATGCACACTTATTCACACATGTATACAGCCACGCTGACACATGTGCACACACATGGATGCCAGCCCTTGCACACCCTCTAACCCAGGGCCTCCCGTCGTCTCCAGCCATGTCACTTCCTGCAGGCCTTCATGCCCCAGCTCTGCTTGTCCTTCTGTCTCTGACCACAGCTGCCATTCCCAGGCCTGGGTCCAAGGGAAGCCCCTGCCCATGCCCAGGCGCTCGAAGGAAGCAGAACCCCAGCACCCGGGGATGAACGGGGCTGGGCCTGTCCTGACAAAGCAGGCAGGGGGAGGCCGCAGAGAGTCTGATCTGAGTGGGGGGCCCCTGTGAACATCAGGCCCTGGAAATGGTGGGAAGCAAGGCTCCCGGGAGCAAGCCTGAGGGAGCACAGAGCCCTCCGGGCAGAGAAGGGTGGGGGCCACAGTGGCATCTCCTCTGCCAGCAGCCACAGGCAGCAGAGCCTCCTTTGGGCTGCCTCTGAGACCCTGTCTGCACACCAGGCCCTTGGGAGCCTGAGCTCCAGATGCCCCCAAGGGCCCACTTGGGCTGAGGCTGGAGCCCCTTGAGTGCCCTCAGCCTGTGCACCCCAATGTCACCCTCCCTGGAGCTTCAGCGTTCTATCTGGCCCCTGGGTCCCCGAGCACTGGTGGGGTGGACAGCCAGCCAGGGCCCCACTTGGCCTCTCACATGTGCCACCCACTCAGAGCAGGGAGGGCGAGCCAGCAGGGATCTCACTGGGAAGCTGGGCCTCAGCGGCCTCCGCAGCCAGGGGCACACGCACCCCAAGCCACCATTGGTGGAGGGGCCTGCTCCCTGCCTCAGTCCCAGGTGATCCTGGCTGAGCCACCAGCCCCCCCCACCCCGGGACACTGAGCCACCCATCTGGGGCCCCACGTCTCACCCAAGCCCAAGCCATACCGCTGTGTCTGTGTTGCTCTGCCGAGCTCTCTGCTGCCCCAGGGCTAATAGGGTAGGTGCTCAGGGTCACCACACCACTCTGCTTTGGCCATGTTCTTCCTTGGCCTGACCCCTGCATCAAGTGGCCAAGGCCTCGCTAACGCCTGACTCAGACCCTTCTCCACAGAACCCAGGAGCCCTGGGCCCCACAGGGCAGGTACTGAGGCGTTGGGGGGGCTGAGAAGCCATGTGCCCTCACCGGCCCTCCTGAGGGCAGCACAGCCGGGGCCAGGGGCGGCTCTGGGGCTGGGCCCTGCTGGCCATGGCCTGACCCCTGTGTGCTGTGTCCCCTGCAGGGGGGGAGGTGAGTGCCGAGGAGGAAGGCTTCGAGAACCTGAATACCATGGCATCCACCTTCATCGTCCTCTTCCTCCTCAGTGTCTTCTACAGCACCACAGTCACTCTGTTCAAGGTAGCGGCAGGGTGGCAGAGGGAGGGGGGTGCACACAGCCACAGGCCTGCCTCACCTGCCCCTGCACCACGGGGAAACATCTCACACTGTCTGTCATCTGCAGGTGAAATGACCGGCCAGCTAGGAGCGTCAGAGCCCCGGGAGATGGAGCCCAGGGGGCACTGCCTTGGGGTCTGGGGTCCCCAGCCTGTTGGGCCCGTCAACTTGTGCCTAAATCTTTCGCACGTCGTCCCTCCCGCTTCCAGCTCGAAGACAAGGGCTTCTCGAGACTTGGCCAATGCCGGGACGCGTGGGAGCCTGCAGCCGCGGCTCCGCTGCGAGCGTTGCTTTGCAATGTATACGCATGTCGCCTTGAAATAAACGTGTACATTTTGCGAAACTGCTGCCTTGTGCTGGTGTTTTTGTTCCGAAAGGCACTAATTGGGTGCTGCATGTGCGTCTCAACAGGCAGCCCTTGTTTGGAAGGGCACGTGAGAAGGGGGTCTGTCTGCATGCAGGCCTGCCAGGGGACATGCCAGGAAAGGGGACCCCGGCGGCACCCCGGGATTCGCGCACGTCCAGCCTGCTTCAGAGAGTCCCAAGCCTGACCTCCTGGACACGGCAGGTGCCAGGAACCTGGCGTGGGCCTCGGGGTTTCGTGTGCAGCCAGCAGGGGCCTCTGCCTTGGGGTCCCCTCACGGTGCACTGCCCAATCTCCGTCCCCAGCAAGTCTGGCCACCCTAAGGGCTTGTCCCACCCGCTGTGGGCATCTGGGGGCTGGCAGGACTGCGGGAGCTCACCCCACATCTGGGCTACACAGTGGCTGGTGTGGGGAAAGCAGGAGTTTCTGGTGAGCAGGCGAGGAGAGGCAGAGGGCAAAGGATGGGCATGTCCACATCACTGCAGAAGCAGGGCAGGCGGTGCCGGGCCCAGGGCCATGGCTGAGTTGGAGCCATGCAGAGGGGGCTGGTCCGGCCACAGTGCGGGCAGCCAGTGTGGACCGCGGGCCATGGAGCCATGGCAGCAGGCATCTGGGTGCAGGCGCATGGGACAGGAGGCTGAGAGGGAAGGCGCAGACCTCCACTAGGGATGTGGGGTGGCACCTGGCGAGGACGGCTGAGCCAGGCTGCAGGAGGAGGCTCCAGAGGTGCGGAGAGCAGCCGAGAGCTTGCAGGGCCAGCCATCCACATGTTGCCCAACCCCAGAGGGGTGGCTGCCATGGAGGCAGGAGAGGGGCGTGGTCCTGGGACATCTGTCCCCCAGCCTGGGCTCCAGGTGGACACTTCTGGTTCTGGCTTTGCTTTGGTTAAATGGACTGCACCTCGGCCCCATGAGGGGCATGTGGGCCTGGGGGCTCTGGTGCTGGGGGCAGCTGTCGGCTCAAGACGGCACCTGTGGGAGCAGCAAGACCCATGGACGCTGGGGGCAGGAGTTGGCTCCAGGCTGCGTCTTGGCTTCCAGGGCTGCCGTGGTTGGTGGCGACCTTGTCTTGGACACGAGGCACCCTCTCCCTGCCATCTCGCTCCCCAGGCGCCGCTGCGTGCATGTGCCCTTTGTAAGGATGCTCGTCGTGCGGGATTAGGGCCTTGGCCCAATCCAGTGGGACAAGTACATCCCCAGGGATCCAGTCCCCCACGAGCTCCCCATCAGGGGCACAAGGGTGACAGGATGTCAAGGTATAAGCTGGCACACACGATTCCAGCCGCCCACCCCGTGGCCCCAACTTCATGTCCTTCTCCTGTGCACAGCACTTCGGGAACAACTCCAGAGGTCACCCTGCTCAGCATCAACCGTGAGGTCAGCATCTCATTTATCACCTGAGTGATAGGAGAGAGTTAGGAGCTGTGAACACAGTGAGGAGTTGATGAAAGAGTGTGGAGTGACCTGGTGCAGCCACTCTGGAAAACTGTGTGGAGGTTCCTCAAAGAGTTAAAAATAGACCTGCCCTACGACCCAGCAATTGCACTGCTGGGGATTTACCCCAAAGATTCAGATACAGTGAAACGCAGGGACACCTGCACCCCGATGCAAGTCTCCACACAGTTTTCCAGAGTGGCTGCACCAGGTCACTCCACACTCTTTCATCAAGTCCTCACTGTTCACAGCTCCTAACTCTCTCCTCACCTCCACTCTCTCTCTTCAGCTCCACACTTTGTACTCAACCCCATGCTCTGCTCACTCCTCACCCCCACACTCTTTCCTCAGCTCCACACTCTATCCTCAACTCCGAACTCTATACTCACCTCAATGCACTCTCCTCAGATCATCCCTCTCTCCTCAGCTCCTCACTCTGTCCTCAGCTTCCTACTCCCACCTCAGCTCCACGTTCTGTCCTCAGATCCACATTCTTTCCTCAGCTTCTAATTCTGCCCTCAAGACTACCTCCATCCTCAGCTCCACACTGGATTCTCATCCACACTCTGTTCTCACCTCTGGGCTCTCTCCTTACCTCTGAGCTTTCTCCTCAGCTCCACACTCTGTCCTCAGCTCAACTCTCCCTGCTCATCTCCACTCTCTCTCCTCAGTTCTACACTGTTTTTTCAGCTTCACACTCTCCTCAACTCCAGGTTTTCTCCTCATACCCACAATCTATCCTTACCTCCAGGCTCTCTCCTCAGTTCCACACTCTGTCCTCAGCTCCACTTTCTCTCCTCACCTCCACAGTCTCTCCTCAGAAGCTCACTTTATCCTCAGCTCTACACTAGGTTCTCAACTCATCACTCTGTCTTCACCTCAACAGTCTCTCCTCAGCTCCATGCTCTCTCCTTGGCTCCACACTCTGTTCTCACCTCCTTCTTCTCTCCTCAGCTCTTAGCTCTCTCCTCAGTGCCTTGCTTTCTCCTCGGCTCCAGACTCTATCCTCAGCTCGGTGCTCTCTCCTCAGCTCCACACTCTGTCCTCAGCTCCTCACTCAGTCCTCACCTCAATGCTCTTCCTCAGCTCATTGCTCCCTCCTCAGCTCCTCACTCTCTCCTCAGCTCATCGCTCTCTCCTTAGCTCCACACTCAGTCGTCAGCTTCACCCTCTGTCCTCACCTCCACACTCTATCCTCCACTCCACACTCTGTCCTCAGCTCCTCACTCAGTCCTCGCCTCAATGCTCTTCCTCAGCTCATTGCTCCCTCCTCAGCTCCTCACTCTCTCCTCAGCTCATCACTTTCTCCTCAGCTCCACTCAGTCATCAGCTTCACCCTCTGTCCTCACCTCCACACTCTTTCCTCAGCTCCACACTCTGTCCTCACCTCCACATCCTCTTCTCAGCTCCTCACTCTCTACTTAGCTACACCCTCTCTCCTCACCTCCCTCCTCTGTCCTCAGCTCCTTGCTATCTCCTCAGCACCTTGCTTTCTTCTCAGCTCCACACTCTGTCCTCATCTCCACACTCTCTCCTCAACTACACACTCTAATCTCAGATCCACATTCTTTCCTCAGGTCCTAATTCTGTCCTCAAGTCCAGCTCAGTCCTCAGCTATACACTCAATCCTTATATCCACTCTCTGTCCTCACCTCCAGGGTTCTCTCCTCAGCTCCACACTCTGTCCTCATCTTGATTCTCCTCAGCTCCATGGTCTCCTTTGTTCCACACTCTCTCCTCAGCTCCACATTCTGTCTCATCAGCTCCACACTCTCTCCTCAGCTCCACACTCTGTCCTCATCTTGATTCTCTCTCCTCAGCTCCATGGCCTCCTTCGTTCCACACTCTCCTCAGCTCCACATTCTGTCTCCTCAGCTCCACACTCTCTCCTCAGCTCCACGCTCTCTCCACAGCTCCTCACTCTCTCCTAAGCTCCTCAGTCTCCTCAGCTCCAGACTCTGTCCTCAGTTCCATGCTTTCTCCTCAGCTCCACACTCTCGCCTCAGCTCCGTACTCTGTCTTCTCAGCTCCACACTCTGTACTCTTGCCCACGCTCTGTGTTTGGGGTCACACTCTGTCCTTGGGGCCATGGTCTGTCCTAAAAGCCAGATTTCCTCTGCTTTGTGCAGTCAGTTCTGTTATAGTCATGTAAAATCTTAAACACCGTGTGGGCACTGCGTGCACTTCAAGGGGATACAGACCAGGACACAAGAAGGCTGTCCACCTACGTTCCTGGATAACCACCCAACTACTCCTGGCTCTTCTCAGATGAGGGATCAGATTGTAGAAGGGTGCCTGTTCGGACCCTCTGCCCCAAGGCCAGATAGGCAGTGCCCCCCACCCAAAGCTTCTAGTTCTGGCTCCTGAGTGCCTCTATCCCCTCCCACATTTCCTGGGAGCAGGGAACGGAGGTTGGACCTTCCCCTGCACTTAGTTTAGAAAAGTCCATGCCCCGTAACTGCAAGGCCTGCTTTGAAGAAAGCACAGCAACACTCTCTTGGTGACAAAGTTGTAGTCCCAGCAGCTGTCCCCTCCATTTTGAGCCCTCACCCAGAGTCCCCTTTAACATCCAAATTTCTACCATCTGTCTCCAGGGCAATTTGGCTTTTTCTGACACAAACATCAAAACTCTAGCCTCTGCCCGTCAGCATGTTCCAAAGCCACGTCCTTATTTCTAGGTGTTTCTTACATCATGCTCCATTTCTGGTACCAAAACTGGCATTTGTTTCCTGTGGGTGGCTAAACAAGAGACATATTGTGCCAGTCTTGGGGACAGGGAGGCCCAGATCAGGGTATGGTGGGTTGGCTCCCTCTGGGGCCCGGAGGCGTCCTGTGTCCTACACCACCGCTGCTGCTGGTCATGGGTGACCCTTGGTGTTCCTGGATTGTAGCACGTGCTCCAGCCACCAGCTCTTCCTCACAGGGTATTTGTCCTCTGTGCATCCCACTGCATCTCATAAGGACAGTCGTATTGGGCTTGGCATCCGCGCTCTGACAGTATAACCTCAATAAATTATTTATTCTTCTGCTATGACCTTATCTCCATACAAGGTCACATCCTGGGGCACTGGGGGTCAGGACACAGCTCTGCCCACAGACCCACTCATGCCTGGCATCCCCCCGACCATGTGTTATAGGAGTCCTTGCCTGAGAGAATGCCAGGGAGCTGTCTGGGCAGCAGGGGCCCCAAGGGCAGCTTGGCCAGCTGCTTAGGGGAGCAGAGAGCTGTCCTGCTCACGGGACCAGTGGAGTGGGCACTGGCACCACCACCCAAGCAGACAGCCCAGGTGGCAGGCTGACGAATGGGCACGTCTGAGCAACAGCAGTGGTGCCTGGGAGGCGTGGCACTGATATGGGAGAGCAAGGTTCTTTTTTATATATTTTTTTATTGGAGTTTGATTTGCCAACAAATGAGTGGGAGAGCGAGGTTCTTATCTCATGCAGTCGAAGAACGAATCTTGGGGACAATGGAGAGTGAGCAAAGCGATAGGATTTTATTAAACAAAGGTCTAGAGAAAGCTCTCAGAAGTGAGAGAGGTCCCGTCAGGGTTGCCTCTGAGGGCTTTTAGCAGGAGTCTTTTATTGAGAACTGACTAGGAAGCTGGTGGCCTTGAGATTTTTGTGCTGTCTTGGTTTGAGCAGGACTATTGATAACACCCTCAATGACTTCATTCTTTGTGGTCTGGTGAGTTTCTGTGATTGCTTGGTAACCATCAAAGGGAGATACTCCCTAACATTTCGCAGCTAGGGAGCCAGGTTTTGGGGTTGTTGTTTTTTTTTCTGTTTCCACTGTCTTATCTGTTTCCTTAGGATCTATGGGAGCCTGACTCCGGGCCTTTCCCTTACCTTGTCCTGCCTAAGCCCATCTGTTCCTACCTCAGCACAAGGCAGAGGCCACAGCCTAACAGGCAGCTGTGCCATCAGGGACACAGGCAGGGACCCCACATTTGTTTGGTCACACTTTGCCAGCCAGGTCCCAGGGAGAGGTCAAGGGGCCCTGAGCAGGGGTCTGGGTGACACCAGCTCGAGCATTGACCAAGCCATGGGCTCTGCAGCGAGGGAGCACCAGTTATCTGATTCAGACGACAGGTGGGGCCATCAGCCACTGGCTACCTCTGCCCTCCCAGCCACACCCCCTGAGCCCCCTCCCCAGCCACCCTGCATGCTCACAACCTGTGTCTGTCTTCCAGCCTCCAGAGAATCGGCACTTCTGCTCCCCTTGGTCTCAGGATGTAAGGTCCCAAAAAATGGTGAGGACATAACCCTGGCCTGCTTGGCAAAAGGACCCTTCCTAGATTCTGTGCGGGTCACGACAGGCCCAGAGTCACAGGCCCAGATGGAAAAGACCACACTGAAGACGCTAAAGATACTGGACCACACTCAGGTGTCTTTCCTGTCCATCCCCTGGAAGCCAGAGCTGCACTACTGCGAAGCCATCATGAAAGACAACAAACGGAAGCTGCATAAAGCCATCCACTGGCCAGGTTGGTGGCCCCCGACCACCAAGGAGGGCCCTCCAGGCCCCCCACACACCTTCACCACAGGGCTGGTCCCTGAGCACTGACACCACAGCCAGGCCACGCAGGACACAGCAACTCCCCCTCCACCACCCAACCCTCGAGTCCTCTCCTGACAGACCATGCCCCACGGTGTGAGAGAAAGGCTGTGCTGGGCGCGAGGCCTCCTAAGGCCCAGTGCTCACCTCTGCATGGTGCAACTGCTCACCCCTCCTTCCTGCCATCCCCAGCATGCACTCTCTGGCCCTCACCTGCCACTGTTCCTCTGATTTTAGCATCCTGGGAAACTGCCACCTCCATGTTGACTCATGCGCCATCCAGGACCACACCCAAGCCCCCAGGACCACACCTAAGCCCCCAGCACACCCAAGCCCCCAGCATGGCCAGGGTCTCAGGTGAGGAGCCCCCTCCTGCCTTCCCATCCCTTCCGCTGACTCCTTCCAGCAGCCCTCCGTGACATCTCCCATGAGCCTCTCAGTCCCGTCTGGGTCAGGAAGGGCAGGTGCTGCAGTGGCGTCTACCCACAGCAGGCCCTGTGCTGGGCAGCAGCAGACACCACGCCAGGCCCCTTGTGAACAGGAGACACCCCCACAAAACACCCCACAGACAGCACAGGGACAGGGTGTGACCCAGAGGACAGAGCTTGGATGTGAGCTTGACACAGAGCCCCACGGAGGATACATGGCCAAAGCGTAGAGTGAGGAAAGTGGCCCCATGACCCTTACAGAATGGTAGCTGGCCACCTGAAGGCTCAGGAGCCCTGGGGACCCAGGACCTCCTTGCCACACAGGGCCTCTCTGAGCTGCCTACCCTCCTCCATAGGGTCTAGTTGCCTCTCTGCAGGCCACACGGGGTCACAGCCACCCTGCTTGCACCCTCAGGACAAGGTTCAGTCCTCTAAGCCAGGCAGCAGGCCTCATGAGCAGAGGATGGCAGCCCCGGTGCCAGCCCTCTGGGGCGTCGGTGAAGCTCATACAGGGCAGAGGCTGTGGGCTGCTGCAGCCCCTCTGTGGGCTCTCCACAACCTGCCCCAGTGCCATCCCCAACCCCTGGCTCAGCACAGCCTGGTCAGACACGGAGGGGACAGGGTCATCGAGAGAAGTCAGCCCTCCAGGCAAGGATGCGGAATGCCACCATGACCTGTGGCCAGGGTACACGCCCGCTGATGAGGAGCCTGGGCTGGATGCTGCACACAGGCTGGGCCCTCACACCCTGTGGCTGGGTGGGCCTCTGGGGGAAGGTGACCTTGGTGTGGCAGCCTGAGGTGTGCTGTCCCAGGAGCCTGGCCCTGAGAACAGGCCAGCCACATCTATGCCCCACACCGCCTGTCCTGCCGGCCAGATGCAGCCCAGACCCTGTGTCCTGCAGCTTTAGGGGGATGGGGATGGGAGAGGCGGGATCCCCACTGACTGCAAAGCCTAAATGTTAACAATGTGACCCTTGACAGAACAGACCTGTGGGCCCCTGGTCTATCCCATGCCTGTGGCCCAGAGCCCTACTGGCTGTCCTCACCCTAACTGTAGAGGTGACCCTGGTGGGGCGACCACTCAGGAGCCTGGAGGAAGGGGCAGCGGCGGGTGTGGGAAGGCCCTGGGGCCCCGGGGAGCAGGAAGGCCTAGGGGCCCCCCTACGTGTGCTGCCGTCTCATCTCCCTTTCCTCCCTAGTGCCTCCCACCAGCCACACCCAGACGCAAGCCCAGGAGCCAGGATGCCCAGCGGACACCATCCTCAGAGGCCAGTTCCTGGGGTGCAGAGTGGGGGAGGAGAGGAACCACCTGAGGAACACAGGGAAAGCCAGACCCCAAGCCAACCTCCAGCCCCACAGTGGGAGGCCAGGAAGCAAAGAGGGCAGAGTCTGCACTAGGGAGAGTGGCCCTCCTGGGGTCAGCAAGCCCCCCAGGCAGGATCTGTATCCCCCCACCCCCAGCACCACCCCCAGGCAGGGTCTGTATCCCTCTACCCCCCAGCACCGCCTCCAGGCAGGGTCTGTATCCCCCCACCCCCAGCACCACCCCCAGGCAGGGTCTGTATCCCCCACTCACCCCTGCTGACCAAGGTTGCTCTCCCCGACAGAGTGTTGGAACCACACCCACCCTCCCAGCCTCTACATGCTGCGCCCTCCCCTGCGGGGACCATGGCTCCAGGGAGAAGCTGCTTTCACCTGCCTGGTGGTGGGGGATGACCTGCAGAAGGCCCACCTGTCCTGGGAGGTGGCCGGGGCGCCCCCCAGCGAGGCTGTGGAGGAGGGGCCACTGCAGGAGCATGAGAATGGCTCCCAGAGCTGGAGCAGCCGCCTGGTCTTGCCCATATCCCTGTGGGCCTCAGGGGCCAACATCACCTGCACGCTGAGCCTCCCCAGCATGCCTTCCCAGGTGGTGTCCGCAGCAGCCAGAGAGCATGGTGAGGCCTGCCCCCAGGCCCAGGAGACAGGCTGGCTGGGCACCCCCCCCCACCATGCACACACATGACTCCTGTGGGCTCTGCTGGCCACCTCCTCCCATAAGGAGACACCAAGTGGGGGGACCCACCATCCCCCAGGCCACCCAGCTTCTCCCAATGCCCCCAAGGGGCTCAAGCATAACCAGGCTTCTCCCCGCAGCTGCCAGAGCACCCAGCAGCCTCAACGTCCGTGCCCTGACCATGCCCAGAGCAGCCTCCTGGTTCCTGTGCGAGGTGTCTGGCTTCTCACCCCCTGATATCCTCCTCACCTGGATCAAGGACCAGATTGAAGTGGACCCTTCTTGGTTCGCCACTGCACCCCCCATGGCCCAGCCGGGCAGTGGCACGTTCCAGACCTGGAGTCTCCTGCGTGTCCTCGCTCCCCAGGGCCCTCACCTGCCCACCTACACGTGTGTGGTCAGGCATGAGGCCTCCCGGAAGCTGCTCAACACCAGCTGGAGCCTGGACAGTGGTGAGTCGCACATGGGTATGCGGCCTTCAGTGCCGGCCTCTCCTGAGCACAGGGTCGGGGTGGAGGGGCAGCCCTCAGAGTTGCTGAGTGACCAGGTCCTGGGGCAGCAGCCAAGGGCCTGTGCCACCCAGCCAGGATGGCCCCACCCAGCCAGCTCAGCATCTGGACTGTGCACATGCTGTCTCCACACTGAGGACTTTGTATGCACTGACACCTGTGTCCTCAGGTCCACACACCACATGCTGGGCTAGGAGGGGTGGGGAGGTGGGTGTCACCGCTGCCAGGCCCCAAACAGCAGCCACTTCCCACCAAGACATGCCCCACTGGTGGATGCAGAACAGGGCCCTCCCCTGGAGAGGGTGGTCATTCCCAACACTACTCTCAGGGACATTGGAGCCTCCCCAAGCCCCAGGAGCCCCCTAGTCTGGGAGAACAGTCTGCATCTCAGGGGCCAGATACACCCAGAAGTGGGAGCTGGTCTGCCCAAGAAATCTGACCAACGCATGCCCACAACAGTCTACCCCTTGTCCTAAGCCTCTCTTCTCGACCCTGTGTCCTGCCCCTCTGGGTGCCACCTGCCCTGGGCCACCTGTCATGGCTCATGTTCCCCTAGGACTGTGTACTCCAGCCCCTAGAGCAGCCTCCTGGCCCTACTTCTCCTCCCTCCCCTGGGCCAGGTCCACACTGGCAGTCTTCCTGGCTCTACCCTCCTACACCCTGCATACAGGCTGCTTCCAGGCACAGACCCAGCTTCCATGGCCTGACGTCATGGTGAGGCTAGACTAGCCCCCCAGACAGACTCTGTCAAGGCTGGAGACTGATCTGCCATCAAGCACCAAGCCCCAGGCTGCAGGCTGCAGGTGTGCACCTGCTCTCCTAGCTCACCTGAGCCCATAGATGTGCCAGCATGTGGAGAGGCCTGGACAGCTCAGTGGACAGGGCTCAGCTCCAATGAGGTCCTCATGATCCCCTCCATGGGACTGTGGCACCTATGCCCATTGTTGCTGTGGGTGCTCACTAGGCCTCCCCTTGGACCCACAGGGGTGGGCATGTGTAGAGTAGGGCAGGGGAACATGGAGGAATGTGAGTGAGCAGGGAGTGGCCAAACCTCCTTGGGCCCAGCTCCGACCACCACCCTGCTGATATCTGTGTGGTGGTCACACTTCTTGCATGGGACAGGGGTAAATCCACCTGCCAAGGTCACACACTCTGGACACAGGATGCAGTGGGGGGGTCATCCCGGCCCCAGGTACAGGGGGATGGAGGAGGATCAGCCCTGCCCAGGGCACAGGGGGATAGAGGGGAAGGTCAGCCCCACCTAGGGCACATGGGGACAGAGGGGAGGGTCAGCCCATTGAGGGCACAGGGGGACAGAGGGGAGGGTCAGCCCACCGAGGGCACAGGTGGACAGAGGAGGGTCAGCCCGGCCCAGGGCACAGGGGGACAGAGGAGGGTCAGCCCGGCCCAGGGCACAGGGGGACAGAGGAGGGTCAGCCCCGCCCAGGGCACATGGGGAGAGAGGGGAAGGTCAGCCCCACCCAGGGCACAGGGAGACAGAGGAGGGTCAGCCCCAGACAAGGCACAGGGGGACAGAGGAGGGTCAGCCCCATCCAGGGCACAGGGGGACCGAGGTGTGATCATCCAGGGAGGAGGAGGGAATGAGGGAATCCCCAAGACTCTAAAGTCCTCATGGGATGACACCTGCTATGAGCACAAAAGCATCCTCTCTGCATCCTCTCCACCACTGATTGCTCCATACAGGAGCCTGCTCAGTGGCCACCATGGGAAGAACTGGGTCAGGTGTCCAGGCCTACAGCCTCTGTGGGCAGAGGGTCCTGACCCCATCCCTGTCCTGCTAGACTCCCACCCCCCCCTCCCAGGGAGAGTGCACTTACCCTCTGCCAGCTGTTGGCTTGTTCACAATGTCCAGCACGCAACCAAAAATTAAAAGACATGCAAAGAAGCAGAAGAGCTTCACCCACAATCTGATGAAAAGTAGCAAACAGAATTTGACCCCAAGGAGATCCAGGCCCTGTAATTAAAAACAGTTCCACTTGTGTCCAGATCCCATGTCAGGCTTCTCCAGGCTGTGCTCCACAGACTGCCTTCTGCCCTGCCCTGCCGCGCTGCAGTGAAGGCCGCACAGGAAGCATGTCCTACCCGCCCCACCCCTGTCTTCTGACAAGCGCTCCCTGCCTCGCCACCCTGGGGCTGGGTCCACTGCCCTGGCTGGGGGTCATTACCTGGACAGAGCTCTGTCCGGGGCAACCGCCACAACGTCCACCTGTCTGGTTGAGCCCCCCAGCCTTTCAGCACAACATCCCGTGTCTAGAACAGGTTTTCCTATATTACCTGGAGTCAGAACCACTGCCTTTTTTGAAATTCCCTGTGCGACATGGACCAGTAGCCTAGTGGAACGCACTAGAGTTTAGTTACTCAAAAAATGAAATAAACAGAACAAAAATGTGCCTAAGTTTCATTACCAGATGTGACAACTGCTATAGAGTCTGCAAGGCCCGCGCGGTGTCCACGCTTGCTTCCTCTGTCCATGACCTGCGCCGCCCCAGGCCCACTGTACTGAGCCTCACCAACTGCTTGTCAGGCCAAGGGCCTGATGCGCCTGCACCCAGTGAGGGTTCCCGGGGCAGCGGTGGCTTCAACAGGCAGATCTGGCCAAGTCAGTCACCCGCTTCAAGGCCCTAGGGGCTCCCTGTTGCTCTGAAGGGCCCTACCCAGCCCCAGCCCCTCTGCCACCCCTGCCCAAGCTCTCTGCTCTGGCCACACTGGGCCCCTCTACCCTCCTGGTTCAGGCTCCATCCCAGAGCACGGCGTTACTTCTGCTTAGAGTGTGGTCCCCACTTCTGGTCGCATGGTCAAGCCGTCTGGTCCCTGTCATGACAGCAGCCCCTCTTTAAAGGTGCTTTCACCATGGCTGGGCCAGGCTGCCTGTGTCTGCACCTGCCAAGTGCCACCCACTGCCCGTGTGCACTTGCCATGCTGACATGTTGGCTTCTGTGCCAGGGTGTGTGGTTCCAGTCCATCTGCCCCACTTGGTTCTGGGCCTCCCTGTTTCTGTGGAGCCCCTGGTGCTGGAGGGAGGGGGGCAGGGAGAGCTTTACAGAGGTGCATCAGGTGGGCACTCCGTCAGGATCAGGAAGCCTCAGAGTCATCTGTAGCTTGGCACCCCCCCTCACGTGGGCCAGGCGCAGGACTGAACCTTCCCACTGGTGCCATTGCTCCCAGGTCTGGCCATGACCCCCCCAGCCCCCCAGAGCCACGACGAGAGCAGTGGAGACTCCATGGATCTGGAAGATGCCAGCGGACTGTGGCCCACGTTCGCGGCCCTCTTCGTCCTCACTCTGCTCTACAGCGGCTTTGTCACCTTCCTCAAAGTAAGGCAGCCGGCACACCTGTGAACAGGGCCGGGGCACACGCTGGAGCAGGCTCAGGGAGTCTGCAGGGAGAGGGGGCACGTGCGGCCTTGGTGGGCCCCGGGCGGGCGGGGAGACACCAGGGACCCCTCCCCTCCACCACAGCACCCCACAGTGAAACATCTGGCCCTGACTCAGCCAGGCAGGACACAAGGATGGGCTGTGTCCTCTGGGGACCCTGCCTCTCACACTCTCCCCCTGCTCCACTCTGGCCACCAGCCCCCTTCCTCACTGGACTCCTCCTGCAGGTGAAGTAACGCCAGGAGAGTAGACACCTGGCACCCTCAGAGAAGGGAGGCCCAGCCTGCATGCTGTTGCCAAGGACAGAGAGGCCCGGCCTGGACTCTGGGGGCCCACCTCTGCTCACCCCCTGCCTACCTCTGTCTACCTCTGTCTAGAGTTCAGCCACCAGATGCAGAGAGGAGGGCATCCCACCCTGCGTGTCCCCGATCCAGCCGTCCTGACGGCAGCCCCTTGCCTTTTTGCTCCATAAATAACCTTGCTACTGGGTGTTATGCTATATATTGGCAAATTGAACTCCAATAAAATAAATAATAATAATAATAAATAATTTTTTAAAAAAACAACCTTGCTCATTCCACCTGCCTCCTGCTTCCCCACCTCAGTCTTAAAGACCTACCTCTGCTCAGAGGATCCAGGGTCTGCAGACAAACGTCCAAGAGATTCACACCCAGGGCAGGGGTAGAGCAGTGGTCAGGCACGTGGTGTGGAGGCATGGGAAAAGGTGGGTGGGGGTCTCTCTGCCCTGGGACCTACTGCTCTCTGCCCTGGGACCTCTGCCCTGGGATGGGACCTACTGCTCCCCACACCCACGGGTACATGCATGCAGGCATGTGTGCATCCAGATGTGCACAGGAGCACAGGTCACAGGGGGCTGCTGCTCCCCACACCCACGGGCATATGCATGCAGACATGTGTGTACATACGTGTGCACGAGCATGGTTCACACATAAGCACACATGCACAGGCACAAACAATATACATGTGCATTGTACCCCTATAAACACGGAGCACACACACATGCATACAAATGTGCAAATACCCAGGCATGTGCACACATGTGCATGTACACATGCTGGTCTGCTGTGTGTAATCACGTAAATGCACAGACATGTGCCCATGCACCCACACAGGTTCACACACAACATTGGAACATGGCTCTACATGGTGGGAGTTAGGACAGCCCCGTAGACAGAGCTCTTTCTGTGTGTGCCTGGTCTCACAGCCTCAGGCATGACCTCAGACCCTCGTGAATCACGTCCTTCCAGGGAAGTGGGTGGGAGCATACCTGTCAGTGGAATGGGGTGAGCGGTAATTGCAGGAGTGCCTGAAGGGGCCCAGAGGTGACCCTGGCATGGCTCAGCACACAGTCACCACTTGCAGTCCTGCCGTCACCCAGAGTCCTCAGCTGCAGGAGCGGAAGTGGTCACAGGGGGCAGGCGACTGTGGTGGACACCTTCCATGCTCCCTGCCCGCCCCGCCCACTGGCCAGGGAGAAGAGTGAGGGGGAGCCGCTGCCAAGCCCAATGCCCCCAGCCAACCCACGGTAACACCCCTGCTGGCTCCTGACACCACAGTGTCGGTGCTCCCCTGTCACTGCTTATGCCTCCAGGTGCCTCCATCCTCACCCACCCAATCATGCCTCACGGCTTCAGCCCACGTCTCATTGCTACATGCAGACTTTGACTCCACATGTCGCCACTGGAGCTCCACGTCACTGACACTCTGGCTGATCCCATCTGGCTGATCCCATCTGGCTGATCCCATCTGGCTGATCCCATCTGGCTGATCCCATCTGGCTGATCCCATCTGGCTGATCCCATCTGGCTGATCCCATCTGGCTGATCCCATCTGGCTGATCCCATCTGGCTGATCCCATCTGGCTGATCCCATCTGGCTGATCCCATCTGGCTGATCCCATCTGGCTGATCCCATCTGGCTGATCCCATCTGGCTGATCCCATCTGGCTGATCCCATCTGGCTGATCCCATCTGGCTGATCCCATCTGGCTGATCCCATCTGGCTGATCCCATCTGGCTGATCCCATCTGGCTGATCCCATCTGGCTGATCCCATCTGGCTGATCCCATCTGGCTGATCCCATCTGGCTGATCCCATCTGGCTGATCCCATCTGGCTGATCCCATCTGGCTGATCCCATCTGGCTGATCCCATCTGGCTGATCCCATCTGGCTGATCCCATCTGGCTGATCCCATCTGGCTGACCTGTCGCCTCGGTGTGCACACCATGCACCCTTGGTGGCGTCCTGTGCAGCCACCCTGCCCACTGCGCCCTTGACAGCCTCTCAGCGGTGTGGGCAGCCCTGTGTCCAGAACCAGATGAGGCCTCAGTCTCCCCACGGTTCACCAGAAGACTGCACATGGGGCCTGTGGTGGCTCTGCCCCCTGCCCTCTGCTCCTCCCCCACTGAGTTCTCTTCTCTCCCCTCTGGCACATTCTCTGGCTCCCTTTCTTATTAAATTGGTCGGTTATTTCTTTCTCCTTGCCAGAGCACAGTGTTTCCTGTTGCTCCTTGATGACCCCCAACATGCAGAGCAGAGCCCAGTACACATTAGGTGCTCAGCAAACAGTTGCTGAGTGAATGAACATCTGCCTGCACATGGCACAGATTTACAAATGCAGCACAATTCCTGATCCCATCTGGCTGATCCCATCTGGCTGATCCCATCTGGCTGATCCCATCTGGCTGATCCCATCTGGCTGATCCCATCTGGCTGATCCCATCTGGCTGATCCCATCTGGCTGATCCCATCTGGCTGATCCCATCTGGCTGATCCCATCTGGCTGATCCCATCTGGCTGATCCCATCTGGCTGATCCCATCTGGCTGATCCCATCTGGCTGATCCCATCTGGCTGATCCCATCTGGCTGATCCCATCTGGCTGATCCCATCTGGCTGATCCCATCTGGCTGATCCCATCTGGCTGATCCCATCTGGCTGATCCCATCTGGCTGATCCCATCTGGCTGATCCCATCTGGCTGATCCCATCTGGCTGATCCCATCTGGCTGATCCCATCTGGCTGATCCCATCTGGCTGATCCCATCTGGCTGATCCCATCTGGCTGATCCCATCTGGCTGATCCCATCTGGCTGATCCCATCTGGCTGATCCCATCTGGCTGATCCCATCTGGCTGATCCCATCTGGCTGATCCCATCTGGCTGATCCCATCTGGCTGATCCCATCTGGCTGATCCCATCTGGCTGATCCCATCTGGCTGATCCCATCTGGCTGATCCCATCTGGCTGATCCCATCTGGCTGATCCCATCTGGCTGATCCCATCTGGCTGATCCCATCTGGCTGATCCCATCTGGCTGATCCCATCTGGCTGATCCCATCTGGCTGATCCCATCTGGCTGATCCCATCTGGCTGATCCCATCTGGCTGATCCCATCTGGCTGATCCCATCTGGCTGATCCCATCTGGCTGATCCCATCTGGCTGATCCCATCTGGCTGATCCCATCTGGCTGATCCCATCTGGCTGATCCCATCTGGCTGATCCCATCTGGCTGATCCCATCTGGCTGATCCCATCTGGCTGATCCCATCTGGCTGATCCCATCTGGCTGATCCCATCTGGCTGATCCCATCTGGCTGATCCCATCTGGCTGATCCCATCTGGCTGATCCCATCTGGCTGATCCCATCTGGCTGATCCCATCTGGCTGATCCCATCTGGCTGATCCCATCTGGCTGATCCCATCTGGCTGATCCCATCTGGCTGATCCCATCTGGCTGATCCCATCTGGCTGATCCCATCTGGCTGATCCCATCTGGCTGATCCCATCTGGCTGATCCCATCTGGCTGATCCCATCTGGCTGATCCCATCTGGCTGATCCCATCTGGCTGATCCCATCTGGCTGATCCCATCTGGCTGATCCCATCTGGCTGATCCCATCTGGCTGATCCCATCTGGCTGATCCCATCTGGCTGATCCCATCTGGCTGATCCCATCTGGCTGATCCCATCTGGCTGATCCCATCTGGCTGATCCCATCTGGCTGATCCCATCTGGCTGATCCCATCTGGCTGATCCCATCTGGCTGATCCCATCTGGCTGATCCCATCTGGCTGATCCCATCTGGCTGATCCCATCTGGCTGATCCCATCTGGCTGATCCCATCTGGCTGATCCCATCTGGCTGATCCCATCTGGCTGATCCCATCTGGCTGATCCCATCTGGCTGATCCCATCTGGCTGATCCCATCTGGCTGATCCCATCTGGCTGATCCCATCTGGCTGATCCCATCTGGCTGATCCCATCTGGCTGATCCCATCTGGCTGATCCCATCTGGCTGATCCCATCTGGCTGATCCCATCTGGCTGATCCCATCTGGCTGATCCCATCTGGCTGATCCCATCTGGCTGATCCCATCTGGCTGATCCCATCTGGCTGATCCCATCTGGCTGATCCCATCTGGCTGATCCCATCTGGCTGATCCCATCTGGCTGATCCCATCTGGCTGATCCCATCTGGCTGATCCCATCTGGCTGATCCCATCTGGCTGATCCCATCTGGCTGATCCCATCTGGCTGATCCCATCTGGCTGATCCCATCTGGCTGATCCCATCTGGCTGATCCCATCTGGCTGATCCCATCTGGCTGATCCCATCTGGCTGATCCCATCTGGCTGATCCCATCTGGCTGATCCCATCTGGCTGATCCCATCTGGCTGATCCCATCTGGCTGATCCCATCTGGCTGATCCCATCTGGCTGATCCCATCTGGCTGATCCCATCTGGCTGATCCCATCTGGCTGATCCCATCTGGCTGATCCCATCTGGCTGATCCCATCTGGCTGATCCCATCTGGCTGATCCCATCTGGCTGATCCCATCTGGCTGATCCCATCTGGCTGATCCCATCTGGCTGATCCCATCTGGCTGATCCCATCTGGCTGATCCCATCTGGCTGATCCCATCTGGCTGATCCCATCTGGCTGATCCCATCTGGCTGATCCCATCTGGCTGATCCCATCTGGCTGATCCCATCTGGCTGATCCCATCTGGCTGATCCCATCTGGCTGATCCCATCTGGCTGATCCCATCTGGCTGATCCCATCTGGCTGATCCCATCTGGCTGATCCCATCTGGCTGATCCCATCTGGCTGATCCCATCTGGCTGATCCCATGGCTGATCCCTACTGGCTGGTCCCTACTGGCTGGCCTCTGTGGGCTGATCGCTCCTGACTGGTCCTTCATGGCTATTCCTTCCTGGCTGATTCCTCCTGCCTTATTGCTTCTGGCTGGCACTTCCTGGCTGATCCCATCTGGCTGATCCCATCTGGCTGGAGCTTCCTGGTTGATCCCTCCTGGCTGATTCTTCCTGGCTAATCCCTGCTGGCAGATCCCTCCTGTCTGTTTCCTCCTGGCTGATCCCTCGTTGGTGATCTCTTCAGACCTACCACACTAGTCCCTCCTGGATGATCACTCCTGGGTGATCTCTCCTGGGTGATCCATCTGGGTTGATCCCTCTTGGCTGGCCCCTCCTGCCTGGTCCCTCCTGGCTGATCCCTCCTGGATGCTTCCTATGACTTATCCTTGCTGGCTGATCCCTTCTGGTTATTTCTTCCTGGCTGATCCCTCTTTGATGATCCCTCCTGGCTGATCCCTACTGGCTGATACCTCCTTGTTAGCCTCTCCTTGCTTGCTCCTCCTGGTTGATTCCTCCTGGCTGGACTAGCCTGGCTGATCCCTCCTGGCTGATACTTCCTACTTGGCAACTTCTGGTTGGCCTTTCCTGGCTGATCCCTCCAGGTGGTCCCTCCTGACTGGTGTCTCTTTCTTATCCCTCCTGGCTGGTCCTGCGTGGTAGACCCCTCCTGGCTGAAGCCTCCTGACTGATCCTTCCTGGATGATCCATCCAAGCTGATCCCTCTTGGGTGATCTTTACTTACTGATCCAACCCGACTGATCCCTTTTGCTGATCCCTCCTTGCTGGTCCCTCCTGTCTGGCCTCTCCTTGCTGGTCCCTCCTGGTTGACCCCATCTGGTTGATTCCTCCTAGCTGATCCTTCCTGGATAATCCCTGCTGGATGATCCCTCCAGGCTGTTTGTCCCTGGCTGATCCCTCCTTGATGATCCCTCCTGGGTGATCCCTTTGTCTCATCCCTCCTGTCTGGTCCATTTGGCTAATCCTCCCTGGCCATTCCCTTTTGACTGACCCCTGCTGGCTGGTACCTCCTCACTGGTCCCTCCTGGCTTGTCCCACTGGCTGATCCCTCCCTGATGATCCCTCCTGGGTGATCCCTTCTCACTGACCTGCCCGGTTGGCCTCTCCTGACTGATCCCTCCTCCCTGATCCTTCCTGGCTTCCTGGATAGCCCCTCTTTACTGATTCCTCCTGCCTGATCCCCCCTGTCTGGTCCCTCCTGGCTGATGCCTCCTAGCTGATCCCCCCCTGGTTGGTCCCTCCTGCCTGGCTTCTCCTGGCTATTCCCTCTTGCCTAGTCCCTCCTGACTGATCCATCTTGGTTGGCCCCACCTGATGGCTCCTCCTGGCTGATCCCTTCTGACTAATCCCTCCTTGTTGGTCCCTCCTAGCTGGCCCCTCTTGACTGATTCCCCCTGGGTGATTCCCTTGTCTGATCCACCTGACTGATACTTCCTGACTGCTCCTTCCTCACTGATCACTCCTGACCAATCTCTTTCACTGATCCTTCCTGGCTGGTCCCTCCTGGCTGGACTCTCCTACCTGGTCCCTCCTGGATGCTCCCTCCTGAGTGATTCCTCCTCGCTGATCCCTCCTGACTGGTCTCTCCTGGTTTGTCCCTCCTGGATGGTCCCTCCTGGATGATCCCTCCTGGCTGATCCCTCCTGACTTGCCCCTCTTAACAGGTCCCTCCCGGCTGCTCCCTCCTGAGTGATCCTTCCTGGCTGGTCCCTCCTGGATGATCCCTCCTGGATGGCCCCTCCTGACTGGTCCCTCCTGGTTGATCCCTCCTGTCTGGTCCCTTCTAGCTGGTCCCTCCTGGCTGATCCTTCCTTACTAGTCCCTCCTGGCTGATCCCTCCTGACTGGTCCCTCCTGGTTTGTCCCTCCTGGCTGGTACTTCTTGGATGATCCTTCCTGGTTGATCCCTCCTGGCTGGTCCCTCCTGGTTGGCCCCTCCCAACTGGTCAGGCTATTTCCTTCAATGGAAGAATCCAGTGGTCTGCCTTTTACTGGGACTTCCCCTTTTGTCTTAAATAAGCATCAACTGACCTCTGCCCAACTTCAGAAATCTATGTGCCAGAGACATGTGACAGTCCCTGTGGGGCCCCAGTTTAGGCTGTTTGCCTTGGTGTAGGGAGTGTGTGTGTGTGATCTTCCCCAGTCCTGCAGCCACAAGCTGTAACTCAACCCTATGACAGCAGGCCAAGGGCGGTTTCCCTGCACGCTCCGCAGCTCACCCGGGGCCACCGCAGTCCAGCCTGCCGGGAAGCCATCCACCCTGGGCAGAAACATCTGTTTCCAGCTCTGTGATAAACAGGACATATGTGCCCTCCCACACCTAAATCAAGGCTTGACAAGTCTGGTCCCACACGGTGGAATTCACCGCCTAGCCACCTGCATGGGGCCCAACTGATTTCCCCCTCTCTTGATGTTTGAGGGGAGGATTTGAGCTGCTCTGCCACCAGGGCCTGTGGCCCAAGGCTTCCTGGCATGTAGGCAGAAACCAGAGTTCTGTCCTGCAGGCAAGGGCCTGTTGTCCATTCCCGACTGTGGTCAGGCCTGCCCATGCTTCCTGAGCTTATTCTGGAAGACAGAATACACAAAGTGAAAGGGACGGGAGACAGCAGCCAAAGCATTTGACATCAAAGAGTCTATTGGTTAGAGTTCTTCAGAGAATAAACAGTGATAGACCAGATAGATAGATTATACATAGATAAATGATTGATAGATGTGTGTGTGTGACAGGAAAATCTGTCAATATTATTTCAAAATCTCATCTATCCTTTATATAAATATATATATATATATATATATTTGTATTTATATTTTATTTATATTTATGGGGGGGTATTTTAAGGACCCAGAGCACATGATTATGAAGACTCGGTTAGCCAAAAATCTATAAAACAGGCCTGCATCTGGGAGAGCAGAGTGGATGCTGCAGGTCAGGTCAGGAAGTGTCTGAAGGCAGAGCTCCGTCTTCCTTGTGAGACCTCAGCCTTTTTTCACTCAAGGCTTTCAACTGATTTGACAAGGCCCACCATCACATGGAGGCAATCTGCTTTACTCATTGTCTACTGATTTATTTTTTTTAATTTTTATTTATTTATGATAGTCACACACAGAGAGAGAGAGAGAGAGAGAGAGAGAGAGGCAGAGACACAGGCAGAGGGAGAAGCAGGCTCCATGCACCGGGAGCCCTATGTGGGATTCGATCCTGGGTCTCCATTATCGCGCCCTGGGCCAAAGGCAGGCGCCAAACCGCTGCGCCACCCAGGGATCCCTGTCTACTGATTTAAATGTTAATCACGCTTTTAAATTACTTTCAGTCTCTGGATGAGTGTTTGACCAAATACTGGAGTACCGTAGCCTGGTCACATTAACAGACGAAATTAAGCATCACCGCATCTCCATAAGGAGCGATGGAACCATGCAGACAGTGGGAGAGATGTGAGCTTCAGACAGTTCTCAGTGGAAGGTGGAGAAGGGAAGATCGCTCCCAGGGGGCTGTAAATGCAAACAACCAAGAAAACACATGACATTATTGTCACAAATAACCAAAGAAAGCAGCTCCAAACAACTGAGCAGTTGTTCAGCTAGCTGCTGTTCATTGACAGCCCGCTGTGCATCAAGAAGGTGTCAAGGTGGAAGTACACACAGGGTGTCTGCACTGCAGCACCAGTGTCCAGATGTAGGATGAGCAGAAAAACAGGTAAATGTCCCTGTAAAAAACGGGGCCAGGCCAAACAGCAGCACTGGGTGCTATCGGGCAGATGACCAGGACACTACCTGGAGGTGCTGGCTTTGACCTGCAAGGTCAGTGTGGGGCTGGGGGAGCACATTGCAAGCAGACAGGGCAGCAGGTGAAAGGATCCATTGGCATAATGCACCATGGGCTTCACTCCGAGGTGACAAGAAGCCCCCAGAGGGGTTCTTCAAATGGTGTCAAGTGGTGACAGTGCAGGAGTCTGAACAGGACACAGAGGCAGTGGTGTGGGGGCAGTGGTAGTAGAGAACAGGGTTCAGGTCATGCACATCCTGGGGTGGAAGACCTGACAGGTTTGCAAGGAGGTCTCCTGACCCATAGCTTGGATGGAATTGCCACTTACTGAGATCGAGAGATCAAGAGCTTCCTTTCTAGGATGGCATTGGAGTTGCCAATTAGATGGCTGTGAAGGGATGCTGGGGTGGGGTCCCACAGCGAGACCCACAACTGCAGTGTTCACATAGAGACCAGAGATGGGGACTTGAATTTGGAACCGTCTGCACGTGGCTGGCATTGATCTTTACAGGACTGGTGGGGACAACCAAGGACAAAGTGTGCACAGAAGTCCAAGCCAGGAGGCAGGGAGTGCCAGACACCAGGAGCGGGAGCCTCCATGACCAAGGCTGGAGAGCAAGAGGCAGAGAGGCACTCAGTAGAGAAGGAGGTGCTCCAGCTACACCCAGCATCTCTGACAGGTCTTGTCAGGGGGCTGGAGGATGACCCCTGGGTCAGGCACAGCAGAGGTCATGCTGCCCTCTCAAGAGCAGTGTCAGTGGCAAGATGAGGTCAAGCCCTGAGCAGAAGGGACTCAAGAGGTGGGAATCGCCATGCAGACATTTGAAAGCAGAGCCACAAGCACTATCTGTCAGACTTTGTGGGATTCTGACCCAGAAATCAAGGAGCGCTTCTCCTTGGACACACTGCAGATTGTAGAAACTCACCCTCAGCTGGGTCCTGGTTCACAACTCAGTAAATGTTGAAATGTTTGGGCCCAATGCAGCACACTCCCTGACAACACGGTGAACATGATGAGTGTGTTTGGCAAAAGGTGAGTGACCTGCCCATGTCTCATGCCATGTCCGAGGAAGAATCCATAGCCTTAAGTGTCTGGAAGAGAGAAAATGTAAGTTAAGGAAGAGTCCAAGTTTACAAGTTGGAAAAGGAGCAACAACAACAACAAAAAACACAAAGCAAGAAAGGACATAATTGTTATATAAACAAAAAACATCAATTAAATGTAGAAAAGAAGCAACTGAGAGGCACCGAAAGTCCAGAATTGTTTCTTAAAAAGGACAGACTTCTGAGGGGACTGGTCAGGAGAAAGAGAAAGAGGACAAAATATACATAAAGAACAAGAGAGAGAATTACTACTTGATGAAGGGATACAATATCATCCACTAATATTTAGATGAGATAGAAAACCCTAGAGACGTATCTTATCAAATACGAGTCAAGTACACTGTATTTATTGAATCAGCTGAAGCCTTACAGAACCAGAGGGCTTAAAGAAAGCCAGCACCGTGCACGCAGCCACAGGACAGGGCAGGCGCCCTGGCTTCAAGGATTAACTGTGACTCAGACGGTCGCTGCAGCAGCAGAAGCAACAGAAGAGAAGGCGGAGCTGAAGGAAAGAACAGAGCTGCCAGAGCGACTATCCTCCAAAACTACAGCCGTTCTGTAGCAGTTCTGGAAGCTCGAAGCCTGACATCATGGTGTGGAAGGGCCACCCTCTTGCCAGCGCATCTATGGGAGGACCCTCTCTGCCTCTTTCAGCTACAAGGAGCCGCTGACCACACAGAAAACCTTAGCCTTGGCCAGTCGCGCCAATCTCTGCCTCCATTGTCCTGTGGTGTTCAGCTTGTGTCTCTGTATGAATATCCTTCTAAGGACAGTAATCACATTGGATGGTGGGACATCCCACTTCCAGATGGCTTCATCATAATTTGATTATGTCTGCAAGGAGCCCATTTCCTTTATTTTCTTTTTTTATAATAAATTTACTTTTTATGGGTTTTCAATTTGCCAATATAGAGAATAACACACAGTGCTCATCCCCTCAAGTGCCCCCCTCAGTGCCCGCCACCCAGTCACCCCCACCGCCCGCCCTCCTCCTCTTCCACCACCCCTAATTCGTTTCCCAGAGTTAGGGGCCTCTCATGTTCTGTCTCCCTTTCTGATATTTCCCACACATTTCTTCTCCCTTCCCCTCTATTCCCTTTCACTATTATTTATATTCCCCAAATGAATGAGACCATATAATGTTTGCCCTTCTCTGATTGACTTATTTCACTCAACATAATACCCTCCAGTTCCATCCACATTGAAGCAAATGGTAGCTATTTGTCATTTCTAATGGCTGAGTAATACTCCATTGTATATATAGACCACATCTTCTTTATCCATTCATCTTTCGATGGACACCGAGAAGGAGCCCATTTCCAAATGTGGTCATGGTCATAGGGTCTGGGTGGGCATGAATCTGGGGAATGAGGGGTGGGATCATGATCCAACCCAGGACCTTTCATTTCCTGAGCAATTTGCCACCAAGCTGTTATGTGGGCAGATCAAGATGGGGACACCAAACCCCAGAGCAGAGTCAGAGCTCAGAGCCCCACCCAGGGTGGAGCAGCCCTCCTGGGAATTGAGGTCTAAAGCAGGGTCCAGAAGTTCTGCTGGGGGCACCCTGGACCTCCAAACCCCAGATTACAGGAAGGTCTCCATGTGAACAAAGAATGGTGGCAGAGACAGGAGGATGTTGCACCCAGGATGTTGACCCAGTAAGTGAATGCATAGAGGAGAGGAAAGGAGAGGAGAGGAGAGGAGAGGAGAGGAGAGGAGAGGAGAGGAGAGGCCCTCAGCCACCAAGATTGGGAAAACTAGACAGGGCATGTACTAGGGGGTGGGTTGGGTGCATCAGTTTGAAGTCATGGTTTGCAGCATATTGAGAATATATATAAAAATAGAATAGATTAAATAATGGCAACTAGTCCTTTATCTGATACATCATTTGCAAATATCTTCTCCCATTCTGTAGGTTGTCTTTTAGTTTTGTTGACTGTATCCTTTGCTGTGCAAAAGCTTCTTATCTTGATGAAGTCCCAATAGTTCATTTTTGCTTTTGTTTCTTTTGCCATCATGGATGTATCTTGCAAGAAGTTACTGTGGCTGAGTGCAAAACGGGAGTTGCCTGTGTTCTCCTCTAGGATGTTGATGGAATCTTGTCTCACATTTAGATCTTTCATCCACTTTGAGTTTATCTTTGTGTATGGTGCAAGGGAGTGGTCTAGTTTCATTCTTCTGGATGTGGATGTCCAATTTTCCCAGCACCATCTATTGAAGAGACTGTCTTTCTTCCAGTGGATAGTCTTTCCTCCTTTATCGAATATTAGTTGACCATAAAGCTGAGGGTTCACTTCTGGATTCTCTATTCTGTTCCATTGATATGTGTCTGTTTTTGTGCCAGTACTAGTTTCCAAAATCTATAAAGAACTTATTAAACTCAACACCAAAAAACAAACAATCCAATCATGAAATGGGCAAAAGACATGAACAGAAATCTCACAGAGGAAGACATAGACATGGCCAACATGCACATGATAAGATGCTCTGCATCACTTGCCATCAGGGAAATACAAATCAAAACCACAAGGAGATACCACCTCACACCAGTGAGAATGGGGAAAATTAACAAGGCAGGAAACCACAAATGTTGGAGAGGATGCAGAGAAAGGGGAACCCTCCTGCACTGTTGGTGGGAATGTGACCTGGTGCAGCCACTCTGGAAAACTGTGTGGAGGTTCCTCAAAGAGTTAAAAATAGACCTGCCCTACGACCCAGAAATTGCAATGTTGGGGATTTACCCCAAAGATGCAGAACACAATGAAATGCCAGGACACCTGCAACCCGATGTTTATAGCAGCAATGGCCACAATAGCCAAACTGTGGAAGGAGCCTCGGTGTCCATCGAAAGATGATGGATAAAGAAGTTGTGGTCTATGTATACAATGGAATATTACTCAGCCATTAGAAATGACAAATACCCACCATTTGCTTCGATGTGGATGGAACTGGAGGGTATTATGCTGAGTGAAGTAAGTCAATTGGAGAAGGACGGTGTATGTTCTCATTCATTTGGGGAATATAAATAATAGTGAAAGGGAATAGAAGGGAAGGGAGAAGAAATGTGTGGGAAATACCAGAAAGGGAGACAGAACATAAAGACTCCTAACTCTGGGAAACGAACTAAGGGTGGTGGAAGGGGAGGAGGGTGGGTGGTGGGGGTGAATGGGTGACGGGCACTGAGGGGGCACTTGACAGGATGAGCACCGGGTGTTATTCTGTATGTTGGCAAGTTGAACACCATTTAAAAAATAAATTTATTATTTAAAAAATAAAAATAAAAAAGAAAATAAAAATAATAATAAATAAATAAATAAATAAATAAATAAATAAATAAATAATGGCAAAAGCTTTCCAAATTTGATGAGGGCCATGAGTCTGCATACACAGGAAGCTCATGAACTCCAGTAGGATAAGCTCAAAGATAACTTTAATGTAAGTGAGCTAAAGATGCTGTACTTTAATGCCAAAGGTGTAGGGGGAATATTTCTATATATAATGTGTTTTTTATACTTTATGTTTTTAAAAAATTTCTTTATTTGAGAGACACAGGGAGGGAGAATGAGTAGGGGAGGAGGAGCAGACGCATAGGGAGAAGCAGACTCCCCATTGAGCAAGAAGCCTGATGCAAGACTCAGCTCCAGGACCCCGGAATCATGACCTGAGCTGAACGCAAACACTTCACCAACTGAGCCACCCAGGTGCCCCATATGTTCTGTGTTTTTTTTTCTTTTTTCTTTTTCTTTTTTCTTTCTTTTTTTCTCTTTTTTCTTTTTTTTCTTTTTTCCTTTTTCTTTTTTTCTCTTTTTTCTTTTGTTTTTTCATTTTTTTCTCTCTTTTTTTCCTCCTTTTTATGTTCTGTGTTTTAATATAAAATACTAAGCTAGTTAAGCTCAGTGATATTTACCCAAGGAAAGCAGTTGTAGCCATATTGATCTCAAATAAAACAAACTGAAAGACAAAAGTTTCATCCCCCTTCCTGGGGATGAAGAGTGATAACACAGTTCTCAATGTGCACACACCTGGACTACAGCTCTAAAATACTAAACAGGAAATGGAAAGACCTGCAGGAAGAATCACAGATTCACAGTTATCATGGAAGATATTAACATTTATGTCTCCATCATGCACAGAGCAAGAGGAAAACACAGGCAACACCTTTTTTGAACTCGGCCACAGAGACTTCTTGAAAGATACATCTATAAAGGCAAGAGAAACAAACACAAAAATGAATTGTTGGGACTTCATCAAGATAAAAAGCTTTTCCACAGCAAAGGAAACAGTCAACAAAACTAAAAGACAAACTATAGAATGGGAGAAGATATTTGCAAGTGACCTATCAGATAAAGGGCTAGTTTCCAAGATCTGTAAAGAACTTATTAAACTCAACAGCAAAGAAACAAACAATCCAGTCATGAAATGGGCAAAAGACACGAACAGAAATTTCACAGAGGACATAGACTTGGCCAACAAGTACTTGAGAAAATGCTCCATATCACTGGCCATCAGGGAAATACAAATCAAAATTACAATGACATACCACCTCACACCAGTGAGAATGGGGAAAACGAACAAGGCAGGAAACCACAAATGTTATAGAGGATGTGGAGAAAGGGGATCCTTCTTGCACTGTTGGTGGGAATGTTAACTGGTGCAGCCACTCTGGAAAACTGTGTGGAGGTTCCTCAAAGAGTTAAAAATAGATCTGCCCTATGACTCAGCAATTGCACTTTGGTATTTACCCCAAAGATACAGATGCAGTGAAATGCCGGGACACCTGCACCCCGATGTTTCTAACAACAATGTCCACAATAACCAAACTATGGAAGGAGCCTCGGTGTCCATCAAAAGATGAATGGATAAAGAAGATGTGGTCTGGTATTCAATGGGATAGTACTCAGCCATCAAGAATGACAAATACCCACCATTTACTTCGACATGGATGGAACTGGAAGGTATTGTGCTGAGTGAAGTAAGTCAATGGGAGAAGGACAAACATTATATGGTCGCATTCATTTGGGGAATATAAAAAATAGTGAAAGGGAGTGAAGGGGAAAGGAGTGAAAATATCAGTGAGGGAGACAGAACATGAGAGACTCCTAACTCTGGAAAACAAGGGGTGGTGGAAAGGGGGGTGGGTGGGGCATTGGAGTGACTGGGTGATGGGCACTGAGGGGGGCACTTGATGGGATGAGCACCGGATGTTATACTATATATTGGGAAATCAAACTCCAATGAAAAAATATACAAAAAAAGACAAAAAACAAGTGGATGAATATTGGTAAAAATGCACTTGCTGTTATCACTATATCAATAACTGGACCTGCTGGGCTTATGCAGGACTGGAAGAGCCACTGCAGCAGTCTCACACATTCCAAGCCTTGCAGAACATTCACTCACTATTCCATAATGTGGTCATAAAAAACGACCCACCATGTTCCCAAGGACAAAGGGCATTTAGTTACAGAGTGACAGCAGCATGATTACACCTTGAGGGACTGTCGTCTCCCCTTTGTATCTCCTTCAGGCTGGGCCAGCACTTCTGTGGGTTGGACTCTGTCTCTGGTAGAGAGCCCTACACCTCCTCTTCTGCATAATCTCAGACCCCAATCAATGTGTGCTTATTCCAGGTCTTGGGGTCCCACTCCTCCACTGTTAGACCCTTCCTTTTGTGGGAGAGACCTCTTGGCTTTTGAATTCAGTCTGCTTTGTAACCCTCACCACTCTGAGACCAGATGCTAGACCCAATTTTTAGTACTATTTGTCCTCAGGCCACAGGATAGGGGGCCCTTTACATGCTGTCATAGGGGATTCCTGGTGTTCACCCAGTTCCCTGAGTTGACAGAAAAAGGGGCTGACTCACTGAACCATCTTCCTTCTTTAGTCTCAGTGTGAACACCACCGAGCTACACCACTGTGTCCACTGGTCATCTGATGCCCACTGACCCATGACTCTTAAAGGCTACAGATGAAAAATAAATAAATAAAGGCTACAGATGTTGCACATGGTGTACCCCCTTCCTGCCCATGTTCCATTATGAGCATTCAAGAGGGTTTCTTTAAAGGAACTACTTATAGGTAGAATATGACAGAACGATGGGAGCAGGGCAGTATGGCCAGGTGTTGACAGTAGAGCTGTTTCCACCCCAAGGTCCAAATATCAACTTGTTTTGGACAAGACATAAACTATAAAAGACACTATTGAGGGAGACAAGATGGCAGAAGAGTGGGAAACCTCATTTCATCTGTTCCTTTGAATCTAACTAGATAACCATCAAAGGACTCTGATCACCCATGAATGTAAGAAAAGAATATCTGGAACTCTATAAGGAGAAAAGTGACCACTTTTTCAAAGTCAGAGATGCGGAGAAGTGACTGTGAGGGGAGGTATCAGAAGAGAAAAGTTGTGGGGATGGAGCCTCCGGAAGCCAGCTACTGGAAAGTGATACAGCCCAGGAGGGCACCATGTGAACCCTTAGAAATCTGCTCCAATTAGAGATGTCCCTGCATGAAAGGTGCTCAGGGGGTGAAATGGGCAGAAATGTAGGTGAGGCAGTGTGGCCTCAGGATTCCAGGAGTCACAGAATTAAGGGTGGTGCCTGAGCCGGTGGAGCTCCCAAGCAGTGGAGCAGGGAGAATGGTTGTGGTCAGCGAGCCCTGGAGAGGCTCTCAACTTGGTTCTCCATAGACCATGAGCCAGGGCCCAACCAGGTTACCACACCCTGCCTGGGGACTGTGCAGAGGACTGGAACATGGGGACCCTCTGTCATCCCACAGGAGGAGTGAAGCAGGTGCACCTGTCACCAGACAACAGCTCTCAGGGTGGGGTCCCAGTAAAAGACAGTATCAGGTGGACTTCCACCTTCCCTCAGGGGAGGGGCAGAGAGGGTGCACGCACCATCCAGGGGCTGTTATCAGTGTCAGTGCCTTGCACAGTGCAGTGGAACAGGACAGTTTTCCTCCAAGAAGATTGGTGTGGGCATGTAACCCAGGGGGTGTGCAGACTGTGGCACACACAAAATTGATGACTGCATGTCCCTGAGGCTTTGCTGAAAGGGGGGACCGTGATCCTTTAGCTCTGGGGCTGGAGATCAGGCTGCAGCCTTTTTTGTTTGGATCCTCTGAAGAGGAGAGGAATGCCTTTAGGGAACTCAAACCACACTGAGGACTCGCGTCCACTGAGCCCAACCCCTGGGAAGGGTCAAAGCATCTCCAACCAGCCACAGACACCTGAGAATCAGCACAGAAGATCAGCTCCTCCACCAGAAGATCAGCTACAAGAACAGGTGAACAGCAAGTTTATTGATCAGCAGGATTTCAATACTCCAGTGCTAGGAGAAAATAGTATATAGAACTCGAGATTTTTTTTCTTGTGATTCATTATCAATTTAAACTCTTCCATTTCTATTTTACTTCTTCTTTCTCTTTCAACTATTTTCTTATTTTATCAACTCTTTGTTCTTAATTCTTTTAACTTTCATTTTTTACATATATTTTTTATAGATATACTCTTCATTTTGGCTTCCTTTTACTCTATTCAATTTTACTAGGGTATATATAAGTTTTGCTTTCTTTACAATTTAGGGATTTAGTGTCTTCTAACACAGAAACCAAAATACACTTAGGAACAAATAGATTACACAATTTGGTCAAACTTGTGAGACCATATTCTCTTTTCTCCCCTCCATTAATTTCTTTTTTTTCTTTTGCTTTTCTGTTTTGCATTCTGACTTCATTGGATTTGTCTAGGGCATCTTTTGCTTGGGTCATGGTTGATATTTTTTTCACTTATGATTACATATGTATTATAATATATATACACACACGTAGTCTAAAAATATATTTTATATAACATATACAGTATCTAAAAAACAAAGTATAACTTAGAGAAGCAGAGAGTAGATCAGTGGTATCAGAGGCTGAAGAAATGGGGAGACATTGCTAAAAGGGTACAAAGTTGCAGTTACACAGGATGAATAATCGAGATCTAATATACAGGAGTGATGACTATACTTACTATTAATACACTGATTGCTAAAAATATGCTGAGAGAGTACATTTCAGGGATACTCATCACACACAAAGAATGATAACTATGTGAAGAGGTGGTGACATGTTAATTAGGTTGCCTCTAGTACTCATTTCACCAATTACAAATGTTTTGAATAATCATGTTGCACACCTTAAATTATATGCAATCTTCATTTTAAATATATAAGTAATGAAAAAATTAATTGACCGTATCTGGTCAATTATTCTCTCCATTCCACTGATGTATATGCCTATCCTTTTTTTATAAATTTATTTTTTATTGGTGTTAAATTTGCCAACATATAGAATAACACCCAGTGCTCATCCCATCAAGTGCCCCCCTAAGTGTCATGGTTGATATTTTTGATTCTGTTCACTTGTTACTCAATTCTTCTCTGGGAAAAATGACTAGAAGGAGAAATTCACAACAAAAGAAAGAACCAGGGGCAGGGCAAGATGGTGGGAGAGTAGGATCCCCAAGTCACCTTCCCCACCAACTTGCCTAGATAACTTTCAAATCACCCTGAAAACCTATGAATTGAGCCTGAGATTTAAAGAGAGAACAGCTGGAATGCTACAAGGAGAAGAGTTCGCGCTTCTATCAAGTAAAACTTGTTTTTGGCTACTCTACACTGAGCAAAATGTCAAGAAGGAAAACCTCACCACAAAAGAAAGAATCAGAAATAGTCCTCTCTCCCACAGAGTTACAAAATTTGGAATACAATTCAATGTCAGAAAGCCAATTCAGAAGCACGATTAGAAAGCTACTGGTGGCTCTAGAAAAAAGCATAAAGGTTTCAAGAGACTTCATGACTGCAGAATTCAGATCTAATCAGGCCGAAATTAAAAATCAATTAAATGAGATGCAATCCAAACTAGAGGTCCTAATGACAAGAGTTAATGAGGTAGAAGAAAGAGTGAGTGACATAGAAGACAAATTGATGGCAAGGAAGGAAGTTAAGGAAAAAGAGGAAAACAATTAAAAGATCATGAGGAAAGCTTAAGGGAAATAAACGACAGCCTCAGAGGGAAAAGTCTATGTTTAGTTGGGGTTCCCAAGGGCGCCAAAAGAGACAGAGGACCAGAAAGTGTATTTGAACAAATCATAGCTGAGAACCTCCCTAATATGGGAAGGTAAACAGGCATTCAGGTCCAGGAGATAGAGAGATTCCCCCCTAAAATCAATAAAACTGTTCAACACCCCCAACATTTAATACTAAAACTTGCCATGTCCATGTCTTCCTCTGTGAGATTTCTCTTCATGTCTTTTGCCCATTTCATGATTGGATTGTTTGTTTCTTTGGTGTTGAGTTTAATAAGTTCTTTATAGATTTTGGAAACTAGCCCTTTATCTGATATGTCATTTGCAAATATCTTCTCCCATTCTGTAGGTTGTCTTTTAGTTTTGTTGACTGTATCCTTTGCTGTGCAAAAGCTTCTTATCTTGATGAAGTCCCAATAGTTCATTTTTGCTTTTGTTTCTTTTGCCTTTGTGGATGTATCTTGCAAGAAGTTACTGTGGCCGAGTTCAAAAAGGGTGTTGCCTGTGTTCTCCTCTAGGATTTTGATGGACTCTTGTCTCACATTTAGATCTCTCATCTATTTTGAGTTTATCTTTGTGTATGGTGAAAGAGAGTGGTCCAGTTTCATTCTTCTGGATGCGGATGTCCAATTTTCCCAACACCATTTATTGGAGAGACTGTCTTTCTTCCAATGGATAGTCTTTCCTCCTTTATCGAATATTAGATGACCATACATTTCAGGGTCCCCTTCTGGGTTCTCTATTCTGTTCCATTGATCTATGTGTCTGTTTTTGTGCCAGTACCACACTGTCTTGATGACCACAGCTTTGTAGTACAACCTGAAATCTGGCATTGTGATGCCCCCAGCTATGGTTTTCTTTTTTAAAATTCCCCTGGCTATTCGGGGTCTTTTCTGATTCCACACAAATCTTAAAATAATTTGTTCTAACTCTCTGAAGAAAGTCCATGGTATTTTGATAGGGATTGCATTAAACGTGTAAATTGCCCTGGGTAACATTGACATTTTCACAATATTAATTGCACATGAGAAAATGCTCTGCATCACTTGCCATCAGGGAAATACAAATCAAAACCACAAGGAGATACCACCTCACACCAGTCAGAATGGGGAAAATTAACAAGGCAGGAAACAACAAATGTTGGAGAGGATGCGGAGAAAAGGGAACCCTCTTACACTGTTGGTGGGAATGTGAACTGGTGCAGCCACTCTGGAAAACTGTGTGGAGGTTCCTCAAAGAGTTAAAAATAGACCTGCCCTACGACCCAGCAATTGCACTGTTGGGGATTTACCCCAAAGATTCAGATGCAATGAAACGTCGGGACACCTGCACCCCAATGTTTCTAGCAGCAATGGCCACAATAGCCAAACTGTGGAAGGAGCCTCGGTGTCCATCGAAAGATGAATGGATAAAGAAGATGTGGTTTATGTATACAATGGAATATTACTCAGCAATTAGAAACGACAAATACCCACCATTTGCTTCAACGTGGATGGAACTGGAGGGTATTATGCTGAGTGAAATAAGTCAATCGGAGAAGGACAAGCAGTGTATGTTCTCATTCATTTGGGGAATATAAATAATAGTGAAAGGGAATATAAAGGAAGGGAGAAGAAATGTGTGGGAAATATGAGGAAGGGAGACAGAACATAAAGACTCCTAACTCGGGGAAACGAACTAGGGGTGGTGGAAGGGGGGAGGAGGGCGGGTGTTGGAGGGGAATGGGTGATGGGCACTGAGGTGGACACTTGACGGGATGAGCACTGGGTGTTTTTCTGTATGTTGGTGAATTGAACACCAATAAAAATTAATTTAAAAAAAATACTAAAACTTGCAAATTCCAAATAAAGAGAAAACCCTTAAAGCAGCAAGAGACAATAGATTCCTAAACTTTATGGGGAGAAGTATTAGGTTAACAACAGACCTCTCCACAGAGACCTTGCAGGCCAGAAAGGGCTGGCAGGATATATTCAGGGTCCTAAATGAGAAAAACATGCAGCCAAGAATACTCTATCCAGCAAGGCTCTCACTCAGAATAGAAAGAGAGATAAAGAGTTTCCAAGATAGGCAGAAACTGAAAGAATATGTGACCACCAAACCAGGGCTTCAAGAAATATTAAGGGGGACCCTGTAAAAGAAACAGGAAATCGAAGGAAACACTCCACAAAAACAGGGACTGAATACATATTATAATGATACTAAATTCATATCTTTCAATAGTAACTCTGAATGTGAATGGGCTTAACGATCCCATCAAAAGGCGCAGGTTTCAGACTGGATAAAAAAAAAAAAGCAAGACCCATTTATTTACTGTCTACAAGAGACTCATTTTGGATGTAAGGACACTGACAGCCTGAAAATGAAAGGTTGGAGAACCATTTACCATTCAAATGGTCCTCAAAAGAAAGCAGGGGTAGCCATCCTTATATCAGATAAACTAAAGTTTATCCCAACACTGTAATAAGAGATGAAGAGGGACATTATGTCATACTTAAAGTTTCTATCCAACAAGAGGACCTAACAACCATGAATATTTAGGCCCCAAATGTGGGAGCTGCCAAGTATATCAACCAATTAATAACCAAAGATAAGACATATTTAGATAATAATACACTTATACTGGGAGACTTCAACACAGCGCTTTCTCCAAATAATAGATCTTCTAAGCACAACATCTCCAAAGAAACAAGAGCTTTAAATGATACACTGGGCCAGATGGATTTCACAGATATTTACAGAACTTTACATCCAAACGCAACTGAATACACATTCTTCTCAAGTGCACATGGAACTTTCTCCAGAATAGACCACATACTGGGTCACAAATCAGGTCTTAAGTGATACCAAAGGATTGGGATTGTCCCCTGCATATTTTCTGACCATAATGCTTTGAAACTAGAACTAAATCACAAGAAGTTTGGAAGGATTTAAAACACGTGGAGGTTAAGGACCATCGTGCTAAAAGATGAAAGGGTCAACCAAGAACTTAGGGAAGGATTAAAAAGTTTCATAGAAACTAATGAGAATAAAGATGCGACCGTTCAAATTCTTTGGGATACAGCAAAAGCAGTACCAAGGGGGAAACGCAACACAATACTAGCATCCCTCAAAAAACTGGAAAGAACTCAAATGCAAAAGCTAACCTTGCACCTAAAGGAATGGAGAAAGAAGAGCAAATGAAGCCTACACCTAGGAGAAGAAGAGAGTTAATAAAGATTCAAGCAGAACACAATGAAATAGAGACCAGAAGAACTGTAGAAGAGATCAACAAAACCAGGAGTTGGTACTTGAAAGAATTAATAAGATAGATAAAGCATTAGACAGCCTTATGAAAAACAAAAGAGAAAATACTCAAATTAATAAAATCATGAATGAAAAATGAGAGATCACCACCAACACCAAGGAAATATAACTGATTTTATTTTATTTTTTAACACTTTGCCATATAATTTATTTTCAAATATTGCTCATACCTGTTTCTAGACATTCTGAGCCATTTTAACTTCATATGTCTAGAAGCATGCCAACACCATATTTTCTGATGACTCTGGATTTTTTTATTGGAGTTTCAATTCTCCAACATATAGCATAACACCCAGTGCTCATCCCATCAAGTGCCCCCCTCAGTGCCCGTCACCCAGTCACCCCCACCCCCCGCCCTCCTCCCCTTCCATCACCCCTAGTTCATTTCCCAGAGTTAGGAGTCTCTCATGTTCTGTCTCCCTTTCTGATATTTCCCATTCATTTTCTCTCCTTTCCCCTTTATTCCCTTTTACTATGTTTTATATTTTTCAGGGTCTTTTATGATTCCATACAAATCTTAAGATGATTTGTTCCAACTCTGCGAAGAAAGACCATGGTGTTTTGATAGGGATTGCATTAAATGTATAAATTGGCCTGGGTAGCATTGACATTTTCATAATATTAATTCTTCCAATCCATGAGCATGAAATATTTTTTCCATCTTTTTGTGTCTTCCTCAATTTCTTTCAGAAGTGTTGTGTAGTTTTTAGGGTATAGATCCTATGGCTCTTTGGTTAGGTTTATTCCTAGAAGAAATCTTATGCCTTTGGGTGCATGGTGAAAATTAACAAGACCGGAAACACGAAGTGTTGGAGAGGATGTGGAGAAAGGGGAACCCTCTTGCACTATTGGTGGGAATGTGAACTGGTGCAGCCACTCTGGAAAACTGTGTGGAGGTTCCTCAAAGAGTTGCAAATAGATCTGCCCTATGGCCCAACAATTGCATGGCTTGGCATTTACCCCAAGGATATAGATGCAGTGGAACGCCAGGAAACCTGCGCCCCAATTTCATAGCAGCAATGTCCACAATAGCCAAACTGTGGAATGACCACAATGTCCTTTGAAGATGCCTGGATAAGAAGATGTGGTCCATATATACCATGGAATAGTCCTCAGCCCTCAGAAAGGATGACGATCCACCGTTTGCTTCGAGGTGGATGGAATCGAAGGGTATTATAGTGACTGAAGTAAGTCCATTCGACAAGGAGAATCATCATATGGTTTTACTCTTACGAGGAATATAAGAAATAGTGAAAGGGACTATAAGGAAAAAGAGGGGAAGTGAGTGGGAAAAATTAGAGAGGGAGACAAACCATGAGAGACCTCTAACCCTGGGGAATGAAGAAAGGGTAGTGTAAGGGGAGGTGGGCAAGGGTTTGGGATAACTGGGTGATGGGTACTGAGGAGGGCACTTGAAGGATTGAGCACTGGGTGTTATACTATGTGTTCACGAATTGAACTTTAATAAAAAAACAAACAAACTAAAAATAAATAAATAAATAAATAAATAAATAAATAAATAAATAAATGATGTGGTTTATGTATACAATGGAATATTACTCAGCCATTAGAAATGACAAATACACACCATTTGCTTCAATGTGGATGGAACTGGTGGGTATTATGCTGAGTGAAGTAAGTCAATCGGAGAAGGACAAACATTATAGGTTCTCATTCATTTGGGGAACATAAATAATATTGAAAGGGAATATAAGGGAAGGGATAAGAAATGTGTGGGAAATATCAGAAAGGGAGACAGAACATAAAGACTCCTAACTCTGGGAAATGAACTAGGGGTGGTGGAAGGGGAGGAGGGTGGGGGATGGGGGTGAATGGGTGACGGGCACTGAGGGGGGCACTTGATGGGATGAGCACTGGGTGTTATTCTGTATGTTGGCAAATTGAACACCAATAAAAAATAAGTTTATTATAGAAAAGAATGGAAATATCAGAAAGGGAGACAGAACATAAAGACTCCTAATTCTGGTAAACAAACTAGGGGTGGTGGAAGGGGAGGAGTGTTGGGGTTGGGGGTGAATGAGTGATGGGCATTGAGGGCGGCACTTGACCGGATGAGCACTGGGTGTTATTCTGTATGTTGGAAAATTGAACACCATAAAAAATAAATTTATTATTTAAAAAAATAATGTCATCCATAGCTACTAGGTTGTACACTGAGGTGAATGCTTTTAATACATTTTAATGAGTGTGTTTTCAAGATTTTTATTTAAAAAAACCCTCGTAAAGCAATCAATGTGATCGATCATATCAGCAAGAGAAAAAAAATAACCATATGATCCTCTCAATATATGCAGAGAAAGCATTTGACAAAATACATCATCCATTCCTGATCAAAACTCTTCAGAGTGTAGGGATAGAGGAAACATTCCTCAGCATCTTAAAAGCCATCTAGGTAAAGCCTACAGCAAATATCATTTTCATGGGGAAACAGTGGGAGCCTTTCCCCTAAGATCAGGAACAAGACAAGGATGTCAACTCTCACCACTGCTATTCAACATAGTAGTAGAAGTCCTACCATCAGAAATCAGACAAGAAAAAGAAATAAAAGGCATTCAAATGGGCAAAGAAGTCAAACTCTCCCTCTTCACAGATGACATGATACTCTACATAGAAAACCCAAAAGCCTCCACCCCAAGATTGCTAGAACTCATAAAGCAATTCAGCAGTGTGGCAGGATACAAAATCAATGCCCAGAAGTCAGTGGCATTTCTAGACACTAACAATGAGACTGAAGAAAGAGAAATTAAGTAGTCAATCTCATTTACAACTGCACCCAAAAGCATAAGATACCTAGGAATAAACCTAACCAAAGAGGTAAAGGATCTATACCCTAAGACCTACAGAATATTTCTGAAAGAAATTGAGGAAGACACAAAGAGATGGAAAAATATTCCATGCTCATGGATTGGCAGAATTAATATTGTGAAAATGTCAATGTTACCCAGGGCAATTTACACGTTTAATGCAATCCCTATCAAAATAACATGGACTTTCGCCCTCCGGTCCTGGGCGTGAGCTGTGAGGGGTGAGCACATGTGCTGAAGCCGCAGAACAATGCCGTCCCTATCCCTCTCACCTGTGAACATCTTCAAGGCTGGAGCTGATGAAGACAGAGCGGAGATGGCTCGGCTGTCGTCTTTTATTGGTGCCATTGCTATTGGAGACTTGGTGAAGAGCACCCTAGGACCTAAGGGCATGGATAAAATTCTATGACGTAGTGGATGAGATGCTTCTCTTATGGTAACCAATGATGGTGCAACTATTCTAAAAAAACATCGGTGTGGACAATCCAGCAGCTAAAGTTTTAGTTGATATGTCAAGGGTTCAAGATTATGAAGTTGGTGATGGTACTACCTCTGTTACTGTGCTAGCAGCAGAATTTCTAAGGGAAGTGGAAACTTTGCAAAAAAGATTCACCCACAGACCATCATTGCGGGTTGGAGAGAAGCTACAAAGGCAGCAAGACAGGCTCTGCTGAATTCTTCAGTTGATCATGGTTCTGATGAAGTTAAGTTCCATCAAGATTTAATGAACATTGCGGGAACAACATTGTCCTCAAAACTTCTTACTCATCACAAAGACCACTTTACTCAGTAAGCCATAGAAGCTGTTCTCAGACTGAAAGTCTCTGGTAATCTGGAGGCAATTCATGTCATCAAGAAGCTAGGAGGAAGTCTGGCAGATTCCTATTTAGATGAAGGCTTTCTGTTGGATAAAAAAATTGGAGTAAATCAACCAAAGCGAATTGAAAATGCTAAAATTCTCATTGTGAACACTGGTATGGATAATGACAAAATAAAGATATTTGGTTCCAGGGTAAGAGTTGATTCTACAGCAAAGGTTCCTGAAATAGAACATGCTGAAAAGGAAAAAAATGAAGGCGAAAGTTGAACGTATTCTTAAGCATGGGATAAATTGCTTTATTAACAGGCAGTTAATTTACAATTATCCTGAACAGCTCTTTGGTGCTGCTGGTGTTATGGCTATCAAACATGCAGATTTTGCAGGTGTGGAATGCCTAGCTCTTGTTACAGGTGGTGAAATTGCATCTACCTTTGACCACCCAGAACTAGTGAAGCTTGGAAGTTGCAAGCTTATCAAGGAAGTCATGATTGGAGAAGATAAACTTATCCACTTTTCTGGGGTAGCCCTTGGTGAAGCTTGTATCATTGTTTTGTGTGGTGTCACTCAACAAATTTCAGATGAAGCAGAAAGATCTTTGCATGTTGCTCTTTGTGTTCTTGCCCAAACTGTGAGGGATTCTAGAACAGTGTATGGAGGAGGCTGTTCTGAGATGCTGATGGCTCATGCTGTGACACAGTTTGCCAGTAGAACACCAGGCAAAGAAGCTGTTGCAATGGAGTCTTATGCTAAAGCACTGAGAATGTTGCCAACTATCATAGCTGATAACGCAGGCTATGACAGTGCAGACCTGGTGGCCCAGCTGCGAGCTGCCCACAGTGAAGGCAACACAACTGCTGGCCTAGATATGAAGGAAGGTACCATCGAAGATATGGCAGTACTGGGTATAACAGAAAGTTTCCAAGTGAAGCGACAAGTTCTTTTGAGTGCAGCTGAAGCAACAGAGGTGATTCTGCGTGTGGACAACATTATCAAAGCAGCATCAAGGAAACGTGTCCCTGATCACCACCCCTGTTAAACATTCCCATGTGCTGTTGAGCTCTGAACCAGATAGCAAAGTTGTGTTTAAAAGACTTCGACCTCTCAAAGAAGACTGTGGAATCGAAGTTTATCTGTGGCTCTTACATCCTTAAGTTTGGAAATATAACTGACCTTCTATTTTAACATGGGTCTAATTTATTTGCTGTTTCATTTTCCATAAGATTCAGATGATTTAAAAGTTTGTTTCTCATACTGTGCATCAAAATAAAAATTTGAACGATTAAAAAAAATAACATGGACTTTCTTCAGAGACTTGGAACAAATTATTTTAAGATTTGTGTGGAATCAGAAAAAAACCCAAATAGCCAGGGGAATATTAAAAAAGAAAACCATATCTGGGGGCATCATAATGCAAGATTTCAGGTTGTACTAGAAAGCTCTGGTCATCAAGACAGTGTGGTACTGGCACAAAAACAGACACATAGATCAATGGAACAGAATAGAGAATCTAGAAATGGACCCTCAACTTTATGGTCAACTAATATTCGACAAAGCAGGAAAGACTATCCATTGGAAAAAAGACAGTCTCTTCAATAAATGGTCCTGGGAACATTGGACATCCACATGCTGAAGAATGAAACTAGACCATTCCCTTGTACCACACACAAAGATAAACTCAAAATGGATGAAAGATCTAAATGTGAGACAAGATTCCATCAAAATCCTAGAGGAGAACACAGACAACACCCTTTTTGAACTTGGCTACAGTAACTTCTTGCAAGATCCATCCATGAAGGCAAGAGAAACAAAAGCAAAAATGAACTATTGGGACTTCATCAAGATAGGAAGCTTTTGCACTGCAAAAGAAACAGTCAACAAAACTAAAAGCCAACCTGCAGAATGGGAGAAGATATTTGCAAATGACGTATCAGATAAAGGGCTAGTATCCAAGATCTATAAAGAGCTTATTAAACTTAACACCAAGAAGCAAACAATCCAATCATGGTATGGGCAAATTAGTAACGAAAAATACCCACCATTTGCTTCGACATGGATGGAACTGGAGGGTATTATGCTGAGTGAAATAAGTCAATCGGAGAAGGACAAACATTATATGGTCTCATTCATTTGGGGAATATAAATAATAGTGAAAGGGAATAAAGGGGAAGGGAGAAAATGAGTGGGAAATATCAGAAAGGGAGGCAGAACATGAGACACTTCTAACTCTGGGAAACGAACTAGGGGTGGTGGAAGGAGAGGTGGGCGGGGGGTGGGGGTGACTGGGTGACGGGCACTGAGGTGGACACTTGATGGGATGAGCACTGGGTGTTATTCTATATGTTAGCAAATTGAACACCAATAAAAAATAAATTTATAAATAAACAAACCTTCCCAAAAACAAGAGTCCAGGGCCAGATGTCTTCCCAGGGGAATTCTCCCAAACATTTAAAGAAGAAATAACACTTATTCTTCTGAAGCTGTTTCAAAACCCAGAAATGGAAGTTAAACTTCCAAATTCATTCTATGAGGTCAAAGTTGCCTTGACCCCAACACCTGAAAAAGACCCCACCAAACAGGAGAATTGCAGACCAACATCCCTCATGTATATAAATGCCAAAATACTCACCAAGATACTAGCCAATAGACTCCAACAGTACATTAAAAGGATTATTCAGCACGACCAATCGGGATTTATTCCTGGAATGCAAGATTGGTTCAACATCTGCAAATCAATCAATATGAAAAATCACATCAATAAAACAAAAGAGCCATATTATCTTCTCAATGGATGCATAAAAAATTTGACAAAATAGAATATCCTTTCTAGATTAAAACTTTTGAAAGTGGAGGTATAGAAGGAACATTCCTCAATATCATAAAATCCATCTATGAAAAGACCACAGCAAAAATTCTTTATATATATTTTTATTGGAGTAAGATTTGCCTACATATAGTATAACACTCAGTGCTCATCCCATCAAGTAACCCCCTCAGTGCCTGCCACCCAGTCATCCCCACCCCCCGCCCTCTTCCCCTTCCATCACCCCTAGTTAATTTCCCAGAGTTAGGAGTCTTCCATGTTCTATCTCCCTTTCTGATATTTCCTACCCATTTCTTCTTCCTTCACCTTTATTCCCTTTCACTATTATTTGTAGTCCCCAAATGAATGAGACCATATAATGTTTGTCCTTCTCCTATTGACTTATTTCACTCAGCATAATACCCTCCAGTCCCATCCACGTTGAAGCAAATGGTGGGTATTTGTCGTTCCTAATGGCTGAGTAATATTCCATTGTATACATAAACCACATCAAAAGATACTTCTTTAAAAATAAGAGATGAGTTACAACCTTGGAAAATACATTTGGCAAAGGAATGTTTTCAGTAGTAAACAAATAGTTCGTGGAAAGCAAGAAAAGACAAGAATGTTGAAAACAAGGCCAAGGGATACCTGGGTGACTTAGAGGTTTAACGCCTGCTTTTGGCTCAGGGTGTGACCCTAGGGTCCTGGGATCAAATCCCACATAGGGCTCCCCGCATGGAGTCTGCTTCTCCCTCTGCCTGTGTCTCTGTCTCTGTCTGTCTGTCTCTCTCTCTCTGTGTATGTGTGTGTCATGAATAAGTAAATAAAATATTTTTTACAAAGAAAAAGAAAGAGAGAAAGAAAGAAAGAAAGAAAGAAAGAAAGAAAGAAGAAAGAAAGAAAGAAAGAAAGAAAGAAAGAAAGAAAGAAAGAAAGAAAACAAGGCCAAAAGGCATAAATAGACATGTTGGAGAAGAGAAATACATAAAGCCAGTAGTCATATAAAAAGATGTCAGCTTCATTGGCAATGAGAGGAAATTCAACTCAAGAGCAGAATGTTGGCAAATTGAACACCAATAAAAAATAAATTTATTATTAAAAAAAGAATGACTGTATGTTGGCAAATTGAACACCAATAAAAAAATAAATTTAGTGAAAGGGAACATAAGGGAAGGGAGAAGAAATGTGTGGGAAATATCAGAAAGGGAGACAGAACATAAAGACTCCTAACTCTGGGAAATGAACTAGGGGTGATGGAAGGGGAGGAGGGCGGGGGGTGGGGGTGACTGGGTGACGGGCACTGAGGGGGGCACTTGACGGGATTAGCACTGGGTGTTATTCTGTATGTTGGTAAATTGAACACCAATAAAAAATAAATTTATTATTTAAAAAATAAAAAAGGGTTAATAAATAAATAAATTTATTATTAAAAAAAGGAATGAGATATCACCTTAGCAAAGTGATGTCAGCAAACATGAAGAAGTCTGACCAAACCAAGTGTTAGGATGTGGATCTACAGCAGCTTTCATGCATGAGTTACTGTTGGAAAATCAAACTGAAAAAGTCACTTTGGGAACCAGTTTATCATTGCCTCCAACTATCCAGAGTCCATACTCCATCATCAAGCAGAGTCAACCCTAGATACATATTGGAGAGCCCAGAAAACACCTATAATAAACCAGTTTTATGGAAACCCATTCATGATGGGTTCCATGATGAATGCAGGATCACTATGTGTGATAGGGAATGCAGGATGTCAGGCATTGAACTCTGCAGAAGTGTGGGGAAAGCTTGGAAAGTCCAGTTTTGGAGAGTTCACTGTGCACTCAGAGAAAACTCCCCAACCAGAGACCCTGAAGTGGATCCACCAATGAGGGTTATAGAAGGCTCCTGCCACTACAACTGGCAGAGGGTTTAAAGGTACTGTTGTTCATCAGGGCAGGAAGTTTGGGTAATGGAAGAAGAGCTACATAAAGAACAGGGAGAGAAGAAATTTCTGGGAAGATGGCAGAGTAGGAAGCACCAGAAATCTATGTCTCCACGTAGACAACAACTGTTCCCACAGAATCTGTATGATGTAAGCATTTTGGAACTATGGAGTCTGCTGAAAGCTTGCAACTTCTAAGAGAAGTCCTGGATAGTAAATGTGCCTAAGTTTGGTCAATTTTAGCTCTTACTTAGCACAGTAGCAGCTACCCAGATCCCAGATCCCATCCCCCAGGCCCCAGCCCCATGTCAGGCAGTTGTGCACACGTGCCTGGAGTGACCTGCACAGAGCTTACAAGAGTCAGAGTATGGAAAAAGGACTCTGTCCTCCAAAAAGAAGGGATCAATTCTCTGGTCAGACTGTAGACAAGAAGAGGGAAGCCAATGTTCCATGTCCCTTCCTCTTCTGGCTGAAATGATATCCAGGGAACAAGGGTAAGCACTTTTGCCTGCTCACTTTACTTCTCTCTTTTTCTCTTTTTGGGAAGCAGATATAAAATAATAAGATATTCAAAAGCAAGCACATATACCAGTATATTAAGAAAGTGACTGCATATGCCAAGCAAAGCCTCAGATTCAGAAGAGACTTCAGAAGACATTAGGTTTACACCTCACGGTGACACTTAACACAGAGAGAGCCTACAACAAAGAGGAAAAAATAAACAATAACAACACAAAAATAACCTCAAGGAAGAAGAATCTGACTTCCGGAGTTAACACAATAAATCCAAATGTCCTATATTCAACAACAACAAGATCACAAGGCATAGAAATAAACAGGAAAGTATGGCTGACTTGAAAGAAAACAAAATCAACAGAAACTGTCCCCAGGAAACACTGATGGTGAACCTACTAAAGATTTAAAACAACCACCTTAAAGATACTCAAAGAACTATAGGCGGATGTGGAGAAATTCAAGAAAATGATGTATGAACAAAATGCAAATATCAATAAAGAAATAGAAAATCTAAAAAAGGAATAAAGGGGGAAGGAGAAAAATGAGTGGGAAATATCAGAAAGGGAGACAGAACATGAGAGACTTCTAACTCTTGGAAATGAACAAGGGGTGGTGAAAGGGAGGTGGGCAGGGGGTGGGGGTGATTGGATGACAGGCACTGAGGGGGGCACTTGATAGGATAAGCACTGGGTGTTATGCTATATGTTGGCAAATTGAACTCCACTAAAAAAAAAAAATCTAAAAAGAAACCAAGAATAAATTTAGGAGGTGAGGGGATCCCTGAGTGGCGCAGCGGTTTGGTGCCTGCCTTTGGCCCAGGGCGCAATCCTGGAGATCCGGGATCGAGTCCCACGTCGGGCTCCCGGTGCATGGAGCCTGCTTCTCCCTCTGCCTGTGTCTCTGCCTCTCTCTCTCACTGTGTGCCTATCATAAATAAATAAAAAATTAAAAAAAAAACTTAGGAGGTAAAAAGTACAGTAGCTGAAATGAAAAATTCACTAGATAGATTCAAAGCAGATTTTACTTCTTTTTTCTTTTTTTTTACATATTTTTTATTTTTTATAAATTCATTTTTATTGGTGTTCAATTTGCCAACATATAGAATAACACCCAGTGCTCATCCCATTTTATATTCGTCAAATGAATGAGACCATATATAAATGCTTTTTGTTCAGTTAAAAAATAAAAATATTTTAAAAATAAATAAATAAAAAAAAATAAAATATAAAAATATATATTTTTTAAAAAACAGATTTTAGCAATGATTCCTTGAGAAGAGTCAATGAACCAGAAAATGGGACAATTGAATGAACGAATCTGAGGAACAGAATGAAAAAAGATTGAATAAAAGTGAAAAAGCCTATGAGACGCCATCAAGTGGATCTGCATACTGTTTGTGGGAGTCCCAGAAAAGAAAGGTAGAAAAAAGCAGAGAGACTATTTGAAGAAATAAGGACTGACAAATTCTGACATTTGATGAAAGACATGAATATAAACATCCAAAAGCTCAATTAACTTGAATCAAGATGAACTAAGAGCCTTAGTGCCAAGTACTCAGGGTAGAAAGGTACACATAGTCCATGACTTTAAGATACATAAGACCATAGGATGATGGACAGGACTTAAAGGTCTACACATCACTCACTGCCCACATGGAAGGCTGTCAGGCCATGTCACCCACGACGCCATCCAGCACCAGCGACTTCCCTGCCAAACTGCTTTCTCCTCCCCGTCCCTGCTTCTGTAACCCTATAACCAGAAGACCGTGCTCTTTCAGAACAGGTTCAGGGCCATAGGTGAGAGAGCAGAAAGGAGTTTCCACATGGCCCAGAGCCCGACCAGGTGCCCAGGTTCACTGTGATTGACAGCTAGCACAGGGTGCTCCAGTGAGTAGGCACGAGGAGCCAGTGCTAGTACATCCCGCTGAGGTCAAGGGCAGGGCAGACGTGGTGCTCACCGCCCCTGCAGGCCCGTCCTGGAGCCCTGGCCCAGGCAGCCCAGCCCCGCGTCCCCCACACAGGCTCTGTCCATGGTGCTGCCCTGGTCAGCCCTGCTCTGCCAGCTGCTGTCCCCGGGCTCCCCACCACAGTCCCTGCACCATTCCTTCCTTCCATACAAGAGCCCCTCTGCTCACCTGCTCCTTCCTCGTTCAGCCCTAATGCCCAGGCCACCAACCCTTTCACTGTCATAGTCACCCTGCCTTCCTGAAGTCGTGAGCTGGAATGGGACAGCATGGAACCTTCTCCAGCTGCCCCCTCCCTTGGCACTCAGGGCCAGCGTGGGGCCCACACGTGTGCACGGGACGACTCCAGGGTGGGACTCGAGGGGTGCAGGTGTGTTGGGGGCTTGACCATGAGAGCCCTGATGCACTTCACACATGATTCCTGCCTAAAAGCCTTGTGCAGTTTGTGTGGACACCCTGGATGAGGCAGCAGCACAGGATCAGGGTGGGCAGCCAAGGCTCCCACTCTTCAGACATGTGGGGGCCCCCTGATGGCAACCACACAGGCTCCCAGAGCAGGGACATGTGGGGGTAGGTCAGGCCAGCCCATGAGGCTCCCAGCTCAGCTTCAGAGGCCAAAGGGAGACCAGATGAGGCTGAAACATGGCCTGGGCTGGCTGTGGGGGCCCAGATAGGTCATCCTCCAAAAGCCCCATGTTAGGTTAAATTATTTCAACCTGCCACCATGGGTGGAGACAGGGCAGACAGCATTCTCCTGGGAGGACAGGACAAATCCCAGGGCTACAGCCACACTGCTCACTGGTCAGGGCACAGAGAGGAGCCCACCAGGGTTGGAGTCCCTGAGGACCCAGGGAGGGCAGGTGTCTCTGGGCTGGAGGGACCAGGCTGCAGACATTTCCTGAACAAACAGCAGCACATGGGGCTGACCTGGGCCTCCTGGGCTAACCCCTAGGGACCCTGGGTACCTAACATACTCCACCCACACACACTAACATGAGCAGGCCTTGACCCTGTGTGGACTTCCCCCAGACCCTGTAAGACAGAAACCACCCAGAAGAAAAGGGAACTTTGGGATGCTGGCCAGACCATTTGGTTTTGAAGCTATGTTAATCTTTCCAGGGCTGCTGGGACCTAGGAAGCAGGGCTGTGGACACAGAGCTCAGCCACATGGAGCTCCAGGGGGGGGTTGTCAGAGTAGGGATGGGGCAGGCTTCAGGGGGACTGAGGCTGCAGGAAAGCCATGGCCACAGCCCGGACCGAGATGAGTGGAGTGTGCCCGGAACCAGGACAGAGGGAGGGAGGTGGTGCAGCAGAACCAGCCACAGGACCTGAGGAGACACCAGGCCCTGAGGACCCATGGAGGCAGCAGCAGCTGAGCCGACAACGGAGAGGGCAGGCCACCCGTTGCCTACATGACATCCCAGGAACACACTGGTTGAGTGAGACGGCACGAGCACACCCAGCCAACATGGGTGGATGCACAACACACTGGTGGCTGGGGAAGGACCTGGACCATCAAGAAACATGACGGGCCCGGTGGGCAGGAGCCTGAGGGCTGCCCTTCATCGCACCTGCAGGGGCCCAGGGCTGGACTGCATGAGCCACTGAAGGAGCAATGTCTAGACGGACAGGTGGGTCCCAGGTGAGGACGTGGGGGGGGCCTGACTCACCAGAGGAGGGGAAGACACCCCAGGGAGCCTGGGGCCTGTCCAGGTTAAGGAAGCAGCTCAAGCCCCCGGGAGGGTCACAGGTGAGGGCCAAGCAGCCCTGAGCTGCATCAGATGAGCAGAGGTGAGTTGGAGTGGAGCAGGGGGACCAGCATAGGCTCACGGGACCCAGAGCCCAGGTCAGCAGAGGGGCTGAGGGGCAGATCCACATGGATGGGAGCCCAGGGGTGAGGGCAGGATCCAATCCGGGACACAGGGTGGGGGGATGGGACGCAGGGCAGGGGCAGACCTGGAGCACACAGAGACTGGGGTGCAGCTGTCAGAGCTCTGGGGACAGATCCCAGGACAGGAGGGTGGGGGATGAGGTGTCCAGGAGATCCTGGGACCAGGAGAGAGCAGCCATAGGTGAGCAGGAGCCACGGGGGGCAGCACCAGCAGAGGGTTGCCCATGGACCCCAGGGAGCAAGGAAGCTGGTGTAGGGGAGCAGGAGCAGGTAGGGGAGTAGGAGGAGCAGGGGTCACCCCATGAGGACACGGTGCAGAGGAGCTGGTGCAGGTGAGCAGGGCAGGTGGGGAAGCAGGAAGGGCAGGAGTTACCCCAGGAGCTCAAGGAGCAGGGGGGCTGGTGTAAGGGAGCAGGGACAGGTGGGGGGAGTAGCAGGAGCAAGGCTCCCAGGAACCAGGGGGCAGAGGAGCTGGTGCAGGTGAGCAGAGCAGGCGGGAGAGCAGGAGGGGCAGGGGTCAGCCCAGGAGCTCAGGGAGCAGGGGGACTGGTGCAGGGGAGCAGAGCAGGTGGGGGAGCAGGAGGTGCAGGTGTCAGCCCAGGAGCTCAGGGAGCAGGGGGACTGGTGCAGGGGAGCAGAGCAGGTGGGGGAGCAGGAGGGGCAGGGGCCAGACCAGGAGCTCAGGGAGCAGGGGGGCTGGTGTAGGACGCAGGGGCAGGTTGGGGAGCAGGAGGTGCAGGGATCACCCCAAGAGCTCCGGAAGCAGGGTGGCTGGTGCAGGGGAGCAGAACAGGTGGGAGAGGAGGAGGGGCAGGGGTCAGCCCTGGAGCTCAGGATGCAGGGAAGCTGGTTTAGGGCGCAGGAGCAGGTTGGGGAGCAGGAGGTGCAGGGGTCACCCCAGGACCTCAGGGAGCAGGGAGGTTGGTGTAGGGGAGCAGGGGCAGGTGGGGGAATAAGAAGGACAGTGGTCATGCCAGGAGCTCAGGGTGCAGGGGAGCTGGTGCAGGGGAGCAGAGCAGGTGGGAGAGCAAGAGGGGCAGGTGTCAGCCCAGGAGCTCAGGGAGCAGGGGGGCTGGTGTAGAGCCCAGGGGCAGGTTGGGGAGCAGGGGGTGCAGGGGTTACACCAGGAGATCAGGGAGCAGGGAGGCTGGTGTAGGGGAGCAGGGGCAGGTGGGGGAGCAGGAGGTGCAGAGGTCACCCCAGGAGCTCAGGGAGCAGGGAGGTTGGAGTAGGGGAGAACAGGTGGGGGAGTAGTACAGCAGGGGTCAGCCCAGGAGCTCAGGGAGCAGGGGGGCTGGTGTAGGGGAGCAGGGGCAGGTGGGGGGAGTAGGAGGGGCAAGGGTCACCCCAGGAGCTCAGGGGGCAGAGGAGCTGGTGCAGGTGAGCAGGGCAGGTGGGGAAGCAGGAGGGGTAGGGGTCATCCCAGGAGCTCAGGGTGCAGGGGAGCTGCTATAGGGGAGCAGGGGCAGGTGGGGGAGTAGGAGGGACAAGAGTCACCCCAGGAGGACAGGGGACAGGGGAGCAGGTGCAGGTGAGCAGAACAGGGGGGAGAGCAGGAGGGGCAGGGGTCACCCCAGGAGCTCAGGGAGCAGGGGGACTGGTGCAGGGGAGCAGAACAGGTGGGAGAGGAGGAGGGGCAGGGGTCAGCCCAGGAGCTCGGGATGCAGGGGAGCTGGTGTAGGGGAGCAGGGGCAGGTTGGGGAGCAGGAGGTGCAGGTGTCAGCCCAGGAGCTCAGGGAGCAGGGGGACTGGTGCCGGGAGCAGAGCAGGTGGGGGAGCAGGAGGGGCAGGGGCCAGCCCAGGAGCTCAGGGAGCAGGAGGGCTGGTGTAGGACACAGGGGCAGGTTGGGGAGCAGGAGGTGCAGGGATCATCCCAGGAGCTCTGGGAGCAGGGGGGCTGGTGCAGGGGAGCAGAACAGGTGGGAGAGGAGGAGGGGCAGGGGTCAGCCCAGGAGCTCAGGATGCAGGGGAGCTGGTTTAGGGCACAGGAGTAGGTTGGGGAGCAGGAGGTGCAGGGGTCACCCCAGGAGCTCAGGGAGCAGGGAGGTTGGTGTAGGGGAGCAGGGGCAGGTGGGGGAGTAGGAGGGGCAGGGGTCAGCCCAGGAGCTCAGGGAACAGGGGGGCTGGTGTGGGGTACAGGGGCAGGTTGGGGAGCAGGGTTGCAGGGGTCACACCAGGAGCTCCGGGAGCGGGGAGGCTGGTGTAGGGGAGCCGGGGCAGGTGGGGGAGCAGGAGGTGCAGAGGTAACCCCAGGAGCTCAGGGTTCAGGGGAGCTGGTGCAGGGGGGCAAACCAGGTGGGAGAGCAGGAGGGGCAGGGGTCACCCCAGGAGTTCAGGGTGCAGGGGAGCTGGTGTAGGGGAGCAAACCAGGTGGGAGAGCAGGAGGGGCAGGGGTCACCCCAGGAGTTCAGGGTGCAGGGGAGCTGGTGTAGGGGGGCAGGGGCAGGTGGGGGAGTAGGAGGGGCAGGGGTCACCCCAGGAGTCCAGGGAGCCAGGGAGCTGGTGCAGGAGACAGGGGTAGGCGGGGGAACAGGAGGGGCAGGGATCACCCCAGGAGCTTATGGATCAGGGTGTGAGGAGGCAAAGGGGCAGGTGGGGAAGCAGGAGGGACCGTGGTCACCACAGAAGCCCAGGCAGCATGGGAGCTGGTGCAGGGGAGCAGAGGCAGGTGGGGGAGCAGGAGTTACCCCATGAGCCCAGGGAGCAGGGATCACCCCATGAGCCCAGGGAGCAGGCTATTTGAGGAGATTAAGGGGCAGATGAGGAAGCAGTACAGACAAGGGTCACCCCAGGACCTCAGGGAGCAATGGAGCCAGTGCAGGGTAGGTGGTGCAAGTGAGCAGGGTAGGTGGGGAACAGGAGGGGCAGGGGTCACGCCAGGAGCTTAGGGAGCAGGGGAGCTGGAACAGGGGAGCAGGGGCAGGTGGGAGAGCAGGAGAGGCAGGGGCCAACCCCTAGGAGCCCAGGAAGCAAGGAGCTGCTGCAGGTGAGCAGGGCACGTGGGGGAACAACAGGGGCAGGCATCATCCCAAGAGCCCAGGCAGCAGAGGAGCTGGTGCAGGGGAACATAGCAGGTGGGAGAGCAGGAGGGGCAGGGGTCACCCCAGGAGCTCAGTGTGCTGGGGAGCTGGTGTAAGGGAGAGGGGGAGGTGGGGGAGCAGGAAGGCCAGGGGTTACCCCAGGATTCCAGGGAGCAGGGGGGCTAGTGTAGGGGTGCTGGTGTAAGTGAGCAGGGTAGGTGGGGAGCCGGAGGTGCAGGGTTCATCCAGGAGTACAGGGAGTGGGTAGCTCATGCTGGGGAGCAGGGGCAGGTGGGTGAGCAGAAAGGGCAGAGGTCACCCCAGGAGCGAAGGGAGCAGGGGAGCAGGTGCAGGTTAGCAAGGCAGGTAGGGGAGCAGGAGGGGCAGGAGTCACCCCAGGATCGAAGGAAGCAAGGAGATGCTGCAGGTGAGCAGGGCAGGTGGGAGAGCAGGAGGTGCAGGGGTCACCCCAGGAGCTCAGTGCTCAGGGGAGCTGGTGCAGGGAAGCAGGGACAGGTGGGGGAGCAGGAGGGGCAGGGGTCAGTCACTCCAGGAGCCCAAGGAGCAGGGGAGTAGAGGGGATGAACTGGCAAGAGGGGGAGCATGAGGGATTGGGGTCACCCCAAGAGCCCAGGGAGAAGGGGAGCTGGTGCAGGAGAGCAGGGGCTGGTGAAGGAGCAGGCAGGGCAGGGGTCACCCCAAAGCTCAGTGAGCAGGGGAGCTGGTTAAGGTGCGCAGGGCAGGTGGGGAGCAGGGGGAGCAGGGGTCACCGCAGGAGCTCAGGCAGCAGGGGAGCTGGGGTAGGGGAGCAGGGCAGGTGGGGAGCAGGAGGGGCAGGGGTCACCCCAGGAGCTCAGGGATCAGGGGAGCTGGTGCAAGACAGCAGGTGCAGATGGGGACGGGAGGTGCAGGGGTCACCCCAGGAGACCAGGGAGAAGGGATTGGGTGCAGGTGAGCAGGGCAGTAGGGGAGCAGGAGGGGCAGGGGTCACCCCAGGAGCTCAGGCACCAGGGGAGCAGGTGCAGGGGAGCAGGGCAGGTGGGGAGCAGGAGGGGCAGGGCTGTGCTCAGATCTCAGCTCAGCGAGGCCCTGGAACATGCTCCGTCTCAGTGGCCCAGGGGGGCAGGGAGGTGCCGCCTTGTTCCAAAATCTCAGCACCGAGGCCTGAGCGCCAAGCAGGGCTGCACTGTGCAGTGCCTGAGCCGGTGCCGCCCGTGCAGGGGCTGAGGGTCAGGGCAGCTGAGCATCCTGGACCCGGGGACTGTGAGGCGGTGAGGCCGGGTGGGGAGCAGAGCCTCGCCAGGAAGGCCTTGGGGCCCAGGGGAAGGGGGGCCACTCTCTGAAGGAGGGAGCCACAGGTTTCCAGTCAGGACAGCAGCATGGTACTGTAGGCCCCTGAGACCCGCCCAGGAAGGGGGTCGTGGCCAGCCGGGTCCCGGGGTGCAGGGCCGAGGATCCAGAGGCAGGAGAAAAAGGGGCCCGTGGGGAGCCCTGGCAGGACTGCCAGCCGTGGTGGGCGTGCGAGGGGCAGCTTCAGGGCCCTGAGCTGAGCAGCAGGGCCCAGGTCCGAGGGGACAGGCCTGCGGGTGGCAGCGTCTGAGCTGCAGCCTACTTGCTGTCACCACGCAGGAAGGGACAGCCAGGGCAGGGCCGCGCTCCCTCCCACCCCGAGGGGCGCACAGGCTCAGGGCAGCCCTGGGTGCGGGAGGCCTGTGGGAGCTGCCCGGGCTCCAGAGCAGGGGTGGCAAGGGCCGGGGCCAAGGCGGGAGCTGCCCTGAGGGAGGTCAGGAAGCCATGCCTGGAAGGCCTGGGGCAGTCCCGACGGCTCGGGCAGGGACAAGATCCCGGGCCCAGGTGCTTGGCTGCAGAGCTGACCCAGATGTCATGGCGCCTGGAGGGCACATGGCAGCCCAGGACGAGAGCTCTGTGCTGAGGGTCCTGAGCAGTGGGTCAGATGGGGACAGCAGGCCTGGGCTCAGGAGACCAGCAGGAGCCCACTGGGCGCAGGACCCCCAGGTCAGGGCTCCACAGAGGCCGTGGTCAGGTGGGGCAGCCAGAGAAAACCTGAGGGGGGACCCAGGGGCCGAGGCCCTGGGGACGTGATCCAGGTGGTCACCCAGCACTGACCAGGCCGATGAGTCCAGCTTCTGTGGCCACAGTGAGCTGGGCCGCATGCCTGGTGTGAAGACTCCCTGAAGCACATGGGCGTGGTGCCCAGAGCCACCCCAGGCCCGCACCCCTGAGACCCTGGGGGTCACACAGCCTCCTCTCTTGCAGCCTCCACCACGGCCCCCTCGGTTTTCCCACTGGCCCCCAGCTGCGGGTCCACTTCCGGCTCCACGGTGGCCCTGGCCTGCCTGGTGTCAGGCTACTTCCCCGAGCCTGTAACTGTGTCCTGGAATTCCGGCTCCTTGACCAGCGGTGTGCACACCTTCCCGTCCGTCCTGCAGTCCTCAGGGCTCTACTCCCTCAGCAGCATGGTGACAGTGCCCTCCAGCAGGTGGCCCAGCGAGACCTTCACCTGCAACGTGGCCCATCCGCCCAGCAACACTAAAGTAGACAAGCGAGGTGAGATGTCGGACCTCAGGGAGGGGTCCACTCGGGGACAGGCCAGGTCAGCTGTCCCTCCCGGACCCATGTCACCGGGGAGTCACCTCAGTGTCCCTGCCCTCAAGGCCTCCCCTTTCTGGGAAGGTGTCCTCTGGGCGTGGCTGCCTGGTCCAGATGACCACAGGCTGCATTCCCCACTGTATTTCCAGGACCCATTGGGTGCCACAGCTCAGGGGTCCCCTAAGTTCACCCCAAGACCTGTGCCCACACCAGGCCCCCAGTAACCCCCCGTCTGCTCTCTCTGCAGTGACCAAAAGAGAAAATGGAGGAGTTCCTCGCCCACCTGGTTGTCCCATATGCCCAGGTGAGTCAGCTGGGCCCCGCTCTGCATCCCAAGCCAATGGTGCACACCCAGGCACAGCCTGATGGGCTAATGGGTGTTGGAGAAGTCCACCTAAGTGCTATCTCATCCTTGTGTCTTCCATTTTAGTCCCTGAAATGCTGGGAGGGCCTTCGGTCTTCATCTTTCCCCCGAAACCCAAGGACACCCTCTTGATTGCCCGAACACCTGAGGTCACATGTGTGGTGGTGGATCTGGACCCAGAAGACCCTGAGGTGCAGATCAGCTGGTTCATGGATGGTAAGCAGATGCAAACAGCCAAGACTCAGCCTCGTGAGGAGCAGTTCAATGGCACCTACCGTGTGGTCAGTGTCCTCCCCATTGGGCACCAGGACTGGCTCAAGGGGAAGCAGTTCACATGCAAAGTCAACAACAAAGCCCTCCCGTCCCCCATCGAGAAGACCATCTCCAAGGCCAGAGGTAGGCAGCAGGGCATTGGGGCTGCAGGGAGGGAGAGTTGCCCTGTAAATTGATACCAGTCCTCCACCCTGATAGTGACCATCTGTGCTGATCCTTTACCCCATAGGGCAGGCCCATCAGCCCAGTGTGTATGTCCTGCCGCCATCCCGGGAGGAGTTGAGCAAGAACACAGTCAGCTTGACGTGCCTGATCAAAGACTTCTTCCCACCTGACATTGATGTGGAGTGGCAGAGCAATGGACAGCAGGAGTCCGAGAGCAAGTACCGCACGACCCCGCCCCAGCTGGACGAGGACGGGTCCTACTTCCTGTACAGCAAGCTCTCTGTGGACAAGAGCCGCTGGCAGCGGGGAGACACCTTCATATGTGCGGTGATGCATGAAGCTCTACACAACCACTACACACAGAAATCCCTCTCCCATTCTCCGGGTAAATGAGCAACACGCCCGGCACCCAGCAAGCCCCCCACCTTTGGCTCTCAGGATCCCATGAGGACGCCTGAGCCCCCATCCCTGTGTACATAACCCCGGGTAGGCACCTGGCATGAAATAAAGCACCCAGTACTGCCCTGGGACCCTGCACGCTGTCATGGTTCTTTCCGGGACAGAGCCCAGGACACCCAGGCACTGGGTGGTACGGGCAGGCCAGCTCTGGGTCTCAGGTGTCACCATTGGTGGGTGGGTCTGCACCTCCAGTGTGGAGGGCTGCACAGGCTGCCACAACGTGGGGCCAGGAGCTGCCTGAGGCTGGGGAGCGCACGTTGCCAGAGGTCCAGCCCCTGTGGGCCCTCAATCCAGCCAGAAGCTAGCCAGGGCTGGGGTGTGTGGATGGGGATGGCAGGAGTTGTCCCCTCCAGGACCCCTCAGGGAAATGAGCACCCAAACTTTCCCACCTCTGTACCGAGTTGTGGGACACTGGCCTGTCCTCATGCCCTGGCCTCCTGTCCCCTGGGCCTGCGGAGAGCTCTGCTTGGTAGCTCTGTGTCAACACAGTAGCCATGCCTGTCCTGTCAGGAGGGGACAGGCCTTGTTTGCCCTCAGACACGACACTCCATCATGTACAGTCCCCCACCCTACGTCCAGTGAGGAGGTCCCACCTGAGTTCATCCCCCCTGGGCCAGGCCTGTCCACTCATGGGGACACTCACCCCGTGCCCCAGTGGGGCAGAGGCAGGTGGCCCTGAGTGCCCTGGGGAGGGACAATTGGAGACCTCCACATGGACACTGAGTCCAGATCCATTGAAAACAAGCCCATCGTGCTGAGCACTGCCACCTTCTCACACACACACAGAGACACACACACACACACAGACCTTATACCCTGGTCCTCACACAGGACCAACTGCAGTGCCCAGAGCAGAGCCAGTCTTAGGAACCCTCGCCATGGGCAACACCCTGGTCCCCACCTCCTCCAATGTCCGTCAGCTGCTCAGCAGCTCATCCACACACTGTCCACACCAACCTGCCCTCCTCTGCCCCAGGGAACCTACACCCCCTCTTGACGTGCACAAAACCCCCACAACCCAGCTTATCCTGATGCTCTCACACACTTGTTCAATGGGGACACTCCCTGTCACTCTGGGCCCTTCTTTATTCTCCGCTGACCCTCCCATAAGGGCCTAGACCCCCAGGGCAAGAGGAGGTGTAGCAGTCAGGGCTCATTCTCTCCACAGGGTCCCTGCACAGGGCAGAGCAGAGAGGGTGCGGGTCCCCCACTGGCCTGGCCCAAGCGGTAGGGATGGGGTGCTGAGGCTGGCACCCAGGGTTGCAGAGGGCTGTGACTGTCCCTCAGGGAATCTGCCCCTCTGCTGGCCCAGTACTGACCACCCCCTTCCTGTCCAGAGCTGATCCTGGATGACAGCTGTGCTGAGGACCAGGACGGGGAGCTGGACGGGCTGTGGACCACCATCTCCATCTTCATCACCCTCTTCCTGCTCAGCGTGTGCTACAGCGCCACTGTCACCCTCTTCAAGGTGGGCACAGCCGTACTGTCCCCAGACTATAGCCCACTGTCCCATCGCTGTCCTCACCATGTGCCTGCACGGACCCCACAATGACATGCTGACTCCAATCTGTTGGCATGATGACTCTTCGCTGTGCACCCACTTCCCCTCCCTATCCACACAATGTCCCCACACTGTCCCCTCATTGTCTCCTCACTGTCCCCACTCTGTCCGCACACTGACTCCTCACTGTCCCCTCACTCACTCATCACTGTATCCATTGTCCCATTTCTGTCCCCACACCGTCCCCACACTGCCTCTTCATGGTCCCAATGCTGACTCCTCACTGTCTACATACTATACTCATACTGCCCCCTCTCTATCACTCACTGTCCCCTGATGTCCCATCATTATCCCTCACTGTCCTCTCATTGTGTCCCACTCTCCCCACTCTGTCCCCTTTCTCCTCCCTGTCTCCTCACAGTTCCCACACTCCCCTGACTTTCCTCTCACTGTCCCCACACAGTCCCCACCCTCTCTCCTCATCCCCCCCATTGTCCCTTCTTTCTCCTCAATGTCCCCACAAAGTCTCCCCACTGTCTCTTGACTGTCGCCACAAAGTACCTTCACTGTCACCTCATTATCACCATACTGTCCCTCAAAATCCCCCACAAAGTCCCCTCACTGTCTCTGCACTGTCTCCTCACTATCCCCACACTGTCCTTTCACTGTCCCCACACTGTCCTGTCACTGTCTCTTCACTGTCTCCTCACTGTCCCCACACAGTCCCCACCCTCTCTCCTCATCCCCCCACTGTCCCTTCTTTCTCCTCAATGTCCCCACAAAGTCTCCCCACTGTCTCTTGACTGTCGCCACAAAGTACCTTCACTGTCACCTCACTATCCCCATGCTGTCCCTCAAAATCCCTCACAAAATCCCCTCACTGTCTCCGCACTGTCTCCTCACTATCCCCACACTGTCCTTTCACTGTCCCCACACTGTCCTGTCACTGTCTCTTCACTGTCTCCTCACTGTCCCCACACAGTCCCCACCCTCTCTCCTCATCCCCCCACTGTCCCTTCTTTCTCCTCAATGTCCCCACAAAGTCTCCCCACTGTCTCTTGACTGTCGCCACAAAGTACCTTCACTGTCACCTCACTATCCCCATGCTGTCCCTCAAAATCCCTCACAAAATCCCCTCACTGTCTCCGCACTGTCTCCTCACTATCCCCACACTGTCCTTTCACTGTCCCCACACTGTCCTGTCACTGTCTCTTCACTGTCTCCTCACTATGCCCTCACCATTCCCTTCTGTCACCACACTTTCCCAAACTATCCCGTCACCATTCCCACAATGTCCCCTAACTGTCTTCTTATTGGCCTGTCACTATCCTCTCACTGACTCCTCATATTCCCCACACTATCCCCACATTCTGTCCTCACTGTCTCCTCACTCTCCCCTCACTGTTCCCATAAAGTCCCCTCACAGTCCTCTCACTGTCCCTCACAATCCCCACAAAATCCCCTCACTGTCTCCTCACTATCCCCATACTGTCCCTCGCTGTCCCTAAAGTCTTATCATCTTCTCCTCACTATCCCCACACTGTCCCTTCACTGTCCCCACACTATCCCTACACAGTCTCCTCACTGTTCCTCACTGTTCCCTCACTCTCACCACAGTGTCCCAAACGCTGTGCTCACTTATGCCTCACTGTCCCCATACTGTTCCCTCATATTGTCCTCACTGCCTCCTCACTATCCCCTCACTGTCACCACAAAATCCCCTCACTGTCCCCAAACAATCCCTCACTGTCCCCACAATGACCCCAAAATGTCCTCTCACTCATGCTTCACTGTCCTCACACATCATCTGTCCTCACTGTCTCCTAACATCTCACTATCCCCACAAAGTCCCCTCACACTCCGCTCATTGTCCAAACAATCCCCACAAAGCCCCCCTCACTGTCTCCTCACTATCCCCACACTGTCGCTTCTCAGTCCCAACCTTGTCCTCTCACTGTCTGCTCCCTCTACCCACACCGTCCCCTCCAGGATCCCCTCACACTACCTAGTCTTGGGGGCAGGAACTTGGTCATGAAGGGAGGCGGTCCGTGGAGGTCGAGGCCAAGCTTACACCCTCCCCTCCCTGATGCAGGTGAAGTGGATCTTCTCGTCAGTGGTGGAGCTGAAGCGCACGATTGTCCCTGACTACAGGAATATGATCGGGCAGGGGGCCTAGGGCCAGCCCTCTGGGAAGGATGTCCGGAACTGCTCTAGACCCCATGTACAAAACGGGTGCCTAGGTGTGTACCGCTTGGCCTGCTGCCAGGCCTGCTCCTCTGCCATCTGACCTTGTCACCCTCTGACCTCACAGCCACCCTGGGCCTTCACCTCCACCATCTGGCCTCATGGCCACTATGGGCTGCATCCTGCCCCCTGGTCCACTGTTTGGAGAATCAAGGGAACAAAAAGAATGCCTCCAACCTGAGCTGTGGGACACCTGCTGGCCCCTCCTAGCAGCCACCAAGATACACCTGGGACCATGTGGACACTGAGGCATAGGGCATATGGCTCTCAGGGGATGGCCCCTGGGTAGGCCAGCATGTTGATCCCCCAAGAGGCAGATGGCAGTGAGTCCAGTGTCTATCTGGGCAGGGTATAGCCTCTGTGCACACCCCATCCAGACCAGGCTTCAGAATGCAGGATGTCCCCAGACAGGCATGTTCTGGCACGTTGAGAGGAAGCCATGGGTCACTGTCACCCAAAGGGAAACTCCTGATGTGGTGCTAATGGTCAGTCACATCTTCTCCACCAGGGGAGATCATAGTGAGAGGGCCAGGGCCTGAGGCTGCTGAAGGAGGCCCATAGCTGCTGGATGACAACACTTGGGGAAGCAGTGATGCCACCCAGACAGGCCTCCTGGAGAAGGGTCTGCTGACCTGATCCCAGGCAGGAGGACGCAGGCTCCATGGACAGAGCTGTAGGGTCCTGGAGGGCCAAGGCTGCAGACTCAGCCCACTCTGTCCTGTGGCCTGGACCTGAGTCCCATGGGGCAGGAACTCCTTCTAGCTTGCAGTTCCGGGGAAGTAGCAGGGGTCAGAGAGAGTGCCCGTGGCCATGGGTAATGGCCAGGGAACCCCAAGGCCTGGATCTCTGTGTGTCCTGGAGCTACTGCCAGGTGGGAGCCCCTACATGGCCTGAGACAGCCGTGCCCAGAGGAGAAGCAGAGCCCCCGTACCCCTTGGGAGAGAATGTGCAGGGATCATGCAAATGAAAGCCACTGTTGTAGCTTGGCTAGCTTGTTTTAATCTCTTTACATTTCTGGAGCTTATTAAATTCCTTACAATTTCTTTCTTTTCTTAAAGACAATAAAATCTTTAAAATTTTCAGAAATCACTGGGGAAAGTCTTCCTATGTTGATGGGTGAGTGAAATCCACAGCCATGCCACACCATGAATTGGCTCCCTCCAGCCATAGGAATTGGGTGGAGAGCAGACCCAGCTTGGGGCTGGAGGCACAATGGCTGCCCGCCTTGGCCGTGGACAGAAAACAGACATGTGTTGGGTGTGTATTAGTCAGTGCAGGCTGCCAGACAAAGATCTCGATTCTGGCATCTTAAACCACATGCATTTATGCTTTCACAGTCCTAGTAGCCAGCAGTGGAGATACACACCTCACAGGGCCCCTCTCCGTGTCCTCCCTGGCCGACCTCCTGTACTTCCCATATCCTGACACCTGCTCTTACAAGGACAGGGGTCCATGTGGAAGACCAGCAATGCTGATGGGGCTAATGACCTCCTTTCACCTTGCTACCTCTCAAAGAACCCATCTCAAATGCAGCCACAATCTGAGGTTCTGGGTCAGGACACAAGACTTGAATTTGGGGGACATATTTAGGCCAATGCAGGCTGGTGGGGTCCAGGCACAAGTACCAGATGGGATCACTGGTGAAGGCCAGGCCAGGTGAGGCTATGGGGAGAGCATTGGCAAAGGTAAGCAAAGCAGGACACCAGTCAAGTGATCAGGACACTGGGTCAGGAGAGACCCTAAGGGGATGTTGTGTGAACTCCACCTGGGGACAGAGTGACCGTGTTTTCCAGGTAAACAAGGAGTGAGGGCAGGCAGGGTGCCAGTGAATACTCAAGAAGGGTTGTTCACATGCAGGTCTACTCAGGCCGCAGATCCAGAGCCAGCAATTACAGAGTCAGGATTCTGTCCTTGTGGTGACTGGGAGGTCTCAGGTCCAAGAAAGATGCCCCTGGATCATAGGGGACACACACTACTCAGAGGCAGAGGCCATACTTCCCAGCTCTTTCCAGTAAAGTATCCAGGGAAGGGATGTGGGTCTGTTGGCAGCATTGGGCCTCCCCAGGCCAGCATGAGGCCAAGGGGCCAGGAGCCAAGCCACCGTCCATTCTGCCCACCAGTGGGAGTGGGGAGCGGGCTCTGAGTCTGCAGTCCGATAGTGAAGCCTGAGGCCCAGGAAGAACGCAGATCTTGATCAGCATGGCCACGGCCCCTGGGCTGGTCCGGAAACACCTTTCCAGATCCCTGTGGGTGACAGGGAATTGTCTGCAGAACAGGGGCTGTTTCACCAGTGGTTAGGGAAGCAGGAGGGGCAGCCACGGACTCCTGGCCTGGGACCCATGATTTATGTGCCACAGAGAGCACATCCAGGAGAATGACCCAGTCCTCAGGGACACTGGAGGCCCCAGGTTACCATCCTGAGGCTCACACCCACCCTCCAGCCCCTTCATACTACACATCTACCTGAGAAGCCAATTTGCCAGTGTCCACACAGCCTGCCCATCCCCCTCCTACTCTGCATGCCAGCACCTGCCCCATTCCTATTCCCTGGAACAATGATCAGCCCACATCACACCTAGCACTCCGAAGGGTATGGCAGGATCTCCCATAACAGGAGAAGCCCATGTCCTCCTTGCCAACACCAAGCCCAGACAGAGCTACACTCTCACCCTCAGGGCTACGATGCCTACCCTGTGACTACTACTGCTCACAGGCTCTAGGGCTTCCAAATGTGACCCTCAAATATTGTCCAAGCACACAGACACCCCTCACATCTCCACATGCATCCGATCACCCACACACAGTATGTGAGACTTACACAAGCTTCACAGACTATGCATCAAACAGCACAAGAGTAACAGACCAGAGGAAATAGATGAGAAGTAGGAGATAGAGACCCAGCATAACAGACCCAGGAAGAGAAGGATGAGAGACAAAGGAAAGAGACCCAGAGTCACACAAACAGGAGGAGAATGAAGAGAAGTAGGTGATAGAGGCCCAGAGTCAAAGAACCACGAAGAGAAAGATGGGAACTAAGAGATAGAGACCCAGAGTTAAAGGGCCAAGAGAAGAGTGAGTAGTTGCAGATACAGACCCAGAGTCACAGAACCAGGAGGTGAATGGTGAGAGGTAAGAGATAGAGACCAAGAGTCAAGAACCTGGAGGTAAATGATGAGGAGAGACAGAGACCCAGAGTCACTGATCCAGAAGTTAGATGAGCAGTAAGAGATAGAGATCCCATGTCACACAGCCAGGAGGAGATTGATGAGAGGTAAGAGATAAGACCCAGAGACACAGAGCCAAGAGGAGCTTGATGATTGTATGAGAAAGAGACACAGGTCAAATAACCAGGAAGAGAAATGAGAACTAAGAGATAGAGGCATGAGTCACAGAAGTGGGAGGAGTAGATGAGCGGTGAGAGATAGAGACCCAGAGTCACACAAGCAGGAGGCAAATGGTGAGAGGTAGAGATGGAGAACCAGAATCACAGAGTCAGGAGGACATGGAAGAGAGTAAGAGAAAGAGACCCAGAGTTGCAGAAACCATTTAGAGAAATGAGAAGTAAGAGATAGAGACCATGGATCACAGAAGCAGGAGGAGAGTGATGAGAAAAAAGAGATAAAGATCCACAGTTATAGAACCAAGAGAAGGATGAGAGGTTGCAGATACAGACCCAGAGTCATAGATCCAGGAGGTGACAGATGAGAGGTAAGAAATAGAGACCCAAGGTCACAGAACCATGAGATGAATTATGAGGAGTAAGAAATAGAGACCTAAAATCGCATAACCAGGAGGTGAATGATGAGAGGTAAGAGATAGGGTCCCAAAATCCCAAAGTCACAGAGCAAGGAGGGGATTTTTGAGAGGTAAGAGATAGAGACCCAGACTCAAATAACCAGAAGTAGAACTGAGAGGTAAGAGATTGAGTCCCGGAGTCACTAAAACTAGTAGAGATGAGAAGTAAGAAAGACCCAGGGTCACAGAATCAGAAGGAGACTGATAAGAGCTAGGAGATAGATATCCAGGACCACAGCGCAGGTGGAGATCGATGAGATGTAGAGATTGTGACCCAGACACATAGAAGCAGGAGGAAATGATGACAGGTAAGATTTATAGACCCGGAGTCACAGAACCAGGAAAAGACAGATGAGAAGTAAGACAAAGAGACACAAGAGTCAAGAACCAGGAGGTAAATGATGAGAAGTATGAGATAGAGACCTAGAGTCACACAAACAGGAGGAGAATGATAAGAGGTAAAATAGAAACCTAGAGTCAAGAACTAGGAGGTGAATGACGAGATGTAAGAGATAGAGACCTTGAGTCACAAAACCAAGAGGGAATAATAAGAAGCAGGAGATAGAGATCCAAAATCATAGAATCATGGGGGTAATGATGAGTGGTAAGAGGAGTAGTCCCATGTTTGAGAACCATGAAGTGAATGATGAGAGTTAAGATATAGAGACTTAGAGTCACAAAACAAGGAGAAACTTATGAGAGGTAAGAGATAGACACCCAAGGTCACAGAACCTTTGGGTGAGGGATGAGAGGTAAGATATAGAGACCCAAAGTCACAGAACCATGAGGTGAATAATGAGGGGTAAGAAATGGAGACCCAGGGGTGAATAACCAGGAGGTAAATGATGAGAGGTAAGAGATAGGGTCCAAAGTCACAGAGCAAGGAGGAGATTTATGAGAGGTAAGAGATAGAGGCCCAGAGTCAGACAACCAGGAGACAAATGATGAGAAGTAAGAGATTGAGGTCAAGAGTCAAACAAGCAGAAGAGTGATGAGAGATAAGAGATAGTGACTCAAGTCACAGAACTGGGTGGAGGGCATGATTGGTAAGATATAGAGAGCCAGAGTGAGAGAGCCAGAAGGAGATTGATGATAGGTAATAGAATGAGACCTAAGTCACACAAGCAGGAGGTAAATGATGAGAGGTAAGAGATAGAGACCCTGAGTCCGAGTGCCAGGAGGAAATTGATGAGAGTAAGAGAAAGAGACCTAGATTCAAATAACCAGGAGTAGAACTGAGAGGTAAGAAATAGAGACCCAGCATCATCAAACCATGTAGAGGCATGAGAAGTAAGACATAGAGACCCAGGGTCACAGAACCAGAAAGAGACAGATCAGAGGTAAGAGATAGATACCCAGAGTTCAGAACCAGGAGGAGAATGATGAGAGGTAAGAGATAGCGGGTTCACAGAACCAGAGGATATTGATGAGAGGTAAGAGATGATACCCAGGGCCATATAGCCAGGAGGAGTTGAATAAGAGGTAAGAGATTGTGACTCAGAGACTAAGAACCAGAAGGAAATGATGAGAAGTAAGAGGTAAAGACCTGAGTCACAGAACCAGGAAGAGACAGATGAGAAGAAACAGATAGAGGCCCAGGGTCACAGAACCATGAGAAAAGAGATGGCAGGTAAGAGTTAGAGACCCAGATTCACAGAACAAGGAGAGAATGATAAGAGGTACAAGATAGACCCAGAGTTAAGAAGGATGAGATGAATGATGAGAAGTATGAGATAGAGATCCAGAGTCACACAAAAAGGTGGAGAATGATGAGATGTAAGAGAAACCCAGAGTCAAAAACCAGGAGTTGAATGTGAGAGGTAAGGGAGAGAGACACAGAGTCAAACCAGGAGGTAAATGATGAGATGTAAGAGATAGAGACTTTGAGTCACAAATCCAAAAGAGAATGATGAGAGGTGAGAGGTAAGAGATAGAGACCCAAGGTCACAGAACCATGAGGAGAATGAAGGCATGTAATATATAGGGACCCAGAGTCAAGAACCAGGAGTAGAATGATGTGAGGTAAGAAATAAACACCCAGAGTCACAGAACAAGGAAGAGAATAATGAGAAGTAAGAGATAGAGATCCAGGGACACAGAACAAGCAAGAGACAGATCAGAGGTAAGAGATTCACAGTGTTCAGAAACAGGAGAAGATTGATGAGCAGTAAGAGACCTAGTAGCAAACAGCCTGAAAGAATGGTTAGAGGTAAGAATTACAGACTCACAATCACGTAAACAGGAAGAGACAGATGAGAAGTAAGAGATAGAGACTCAGTATCACAGAACCAGGAGGAGAGAGATGACAGGTAAGAGATAGAGATTCAGAGTCACAGACCAGGAGGAGTTTGATGAGAGGTAAGAGATAGAGAGCCAGGGTAAAAGAACCAGCAAGAGATATATCAGAAATAAGAGATATATACCAAGGGTCACAGACCCAGGAGGTGATGATGAGAGGTACGACATAGAGACCCATGGTTACAGAAGCAGGAGAAGATTGGTGAAACTTATTAGGAAGAGACCTAGAGTCACACAAAAAGGATAATTTGAGAAGTAAGAGTTAGAGACCCAGTGTTGGCAGAACCAGGAGAGACTTATGAGAGGTAAGATATAGAGACCCAGAGTCACAGGACAGGAGGAGACTGATGAGAGGTAAAAGAGAGAGACCCAAAGTCACAGAACCACAGATGAATAATGAGAGGTAGAAATAGAGATCCAGAGTCACGAAACAAGGAGTTGAATGATGAGACCTAGAGTCACAAAAAAGGAGGAGAACTGAGAAAATGAGTGGGAAATATCAGTGAGGGAGACAGAACATGAGAGACTCCTAACTCTGGGAAATGGGACAAGGGGTAGTGGAAGGGGAGGTGGTCAGGGGGATGGGGTGCCTAGGTGATGGGCACTGAGTGGGGCACTTGATGGGATAAGCACTGGGTGATATGCTATATGTTGGCAAATAGAACTCCAATAAAAAATATACAAAAAAAAGGAGGAGAATTTTGAGAAGTAAGATATGGACCCAGTGTCACAGAACCAGAAGAAACTATTGAGAGGTAAGAGATAGTGACCCAGAGCCATAGAACTGGGAGGAGTAGGTGACTGGTAAGCAATAGAAACCAGGAGTCGCAAACCAGGAGAAGATGATGAGAGGTAAGAGATAGAGACATAGAGTCACACGAAAAGGAGGAGAATTTTGTGAAATAATAGAGAGAGAAATCCAGTGTCCCAGAACCAGGAGAGACAAATGAGAGGTAAGAGATAGGGTCCCAAAATCCCAAAGTCACAGAGCAAGGAGGGGATTTTTGAGAGGTAAGAGATAGAGACCCAGACTCAAATAACCAGAAGTAGAACTGAGAGGTAAGAGATTGAGTCCCGGAGTCACCTAAAACTAGTAGAGATGAGAAGTAAGAAAGACCCAGGGTCACAGAATCAGAAGGAGACTGATAAGAGCTAGGAGATAGATATCCAGGACCACAGCGCAGGTGGAGATCGATGAGATGTAGAGATTGTGACCCAGACACATAGAAGCAGGAGGAAATGATGACAGGTAAGATTTATAGACCCGGAGTCACAGAACCAGGAAAAGACAGATGAGAAGTAAGACAAAGAGACACAAGAGTCAAGAACCAGGAGGTAAATGATGAGAAGTATGAGATAGAGACCTAGAGTCACACAAACAGGAGGAGAATGATAAGAGGTAAAATAGAAACCTAGAGTCAAGAACTAGGAGGTGAATGACGAGATGTAAGAGATAGAGACCTTGAGTCACAAAACCAAGAGGGAATAATAAGAAGCAGGAGATAGAGATCCAAAATCATAGAATCATGGGGGTAATGATGAGTGGTAAGAGGAGTAGTCCCATGTTTGAGAACCATGAAGTGAATGATGAGAGTTAAGATATAGAGACTTAGAGTCACAAAACAAGGAGAAACTTATGAGAGGTAAGAGATAGACACCCAAGGTCACAGAACCTTTGGGTGAGGGATGAGAGGTAAGATATAGAGACCCAAAGTCACAGAACCATGAGGTGAATAATGAGGGGTAAGAAATGGAGACCCAGGGGTGAATAACCAGGAGGTAAATGATGAGAGGTAAGAGATAGGGTCCAAAGTCACAGAGCAAGGAGGAGATTTATGAGAGGTAAGAGATAGAGGCCCAGAGTCAGACAACCAGGAGACAAATGATGAGAAGTAAGAGATTGAGGTCAAGAGTCAAACAAGCAGAAGAGTGATGAGAGATAAGAGATAGTGACTCAAGTCACAGAACTGGGTGGAGGGCATGATTGGTAAGATATAGAGAGCCAGAGTGAGAGAGCCAGAAGGAGATTGATGATAGGTAATAGAATGAGACCTAAGTCACACAAGCAGGAGGTAAATGATGAGAGGTAAGAGATAGAGACCCTGAGTCCGAGTGCCAGGAGGAAATTGATGAGAGTAAGAGAAAGAGACCTAGATTCAAATAACCAGGAGTAGAACTGAGAGGTAAGAAATAGAGACCCAGCATCATCAAACCATGTAGAGGCATGAGAAGTAAGACATAGAGACCCAGGGTCACAGAACCAGAAAGAGACAGATCAGAGGTAAGAGATAGATACCCAGAGTTCAGAACCAGGAGGAGAATGATGAGAGGTAAGAGATAGCGGGTTCACAGAACCAGAGGATATTGATGAGAGGTAAGAGATGATACCCAGGGCCATATAGCCAGGAGGAGTTGAATAAGAGGTAAGAGATTGTGACTCAGAGACTAAGAACCAGAAGGAAATGATGAGAAGTAAGAGGTAAAGACCTGAGTCACAGAACCAGGAAGAGACAGATGAGAAGAAACAGATAGAGGCCCAGGGTCACAGAACCATGAGAAAAGAGATGGCAGGTAAGAGTTAGAGACCCAGATTCACAGAACAAGGAGAGAATGATAAGAGGTACAAGATAGACCCAGAGTTAAGAAGGATGAGATGAATGATGAGAAGTATGAGATAGAGATCCAGAGTCACACAAAAAGGTGGAGAATGATGAGATGTAAGAGAAACCCAGAGTCAAAAACCAGGAGTTGAATGTGAGAGGTAAGGGAGAGAGACACAGAGTCAAACCAGGAGGTAAATGATGAGATGTAAGAGATAGAGACTTTGAGTCACAAATCCAAAAGAGAATGATGAGAGGTGAGAGGTAAGAGATAGAGACCCAAGGTCACAGAACCATGAGGAGAATGAAGGCATGTAATATATAGGGACCCAGAGTCAAGAACCAGGAGTAGAATGATGTGAGGTAAGAAATAAACACCCAGAGTCACAGAACAAGGAAGAGAATAATGAGAAGTAAGAGATAGAGATCCAGGGACACAGAACAAGCAAGAGACAGATCAGAGGTAAGAGATTCACAGTGTTCAGAAACAGGAGAAGATTGATGAGCAGTAAGAGACCTAGTAGCAAACAGCCTGAAAGAATGGTTAGAGGTAAGAATTACAGACTCACAATCACGTAAACAGGAAGAGACAGATGAGAAGTAAGAGATAGAGACTCAGTATCACAGAACCAGGAGGAGAGAGATGACAGGTAAGAGATAGAGATTCAGAGTCACAGACCAGGAGGAGTTTGATGAGAGGTAAGAGATAGAGAGCCAGGGTAAAAGAACCAGCAAGAGATATATCAGAAATAAGAGATATATACCAAGGGTCACAGACCCAGGAGGTGATGATGAGAGGTACGACATAGAGACCCATGGTTACAGAAGCAGGAGAAGATTGGTGAAACTTATTAGGAAGAGACCTAGAGTCACACAAAAAGGATAATTTGAGAAGTAAGAGTTAGAGACCCAGTGTTGGCAGAACCAGGAGAGACTTATGAGAGGTAAGATATAGAGACCCAGAGTCACAGGACAGGAGGAGACTGATGAGAGGTAAAAGAGAGAGACCCAAAGTCACAGAACCACAGATGAATAATGAGAGGTAGAAATAGAGATCCAGAGTCACGAAACAAGGAGTTGAATGATGAGACCTAGAGTCACAAAAAAGGAGGAGAACTGAGAAAATGAGTGGGAAATATCAGTGAGGGAGACAGAACATGAGAGACTCCTAACTCTGGGAAATGGGACAAGGGGTAGTGGAAGGGGAGGTGGTCAGGGGGATGGGGTGCCTAGGTGATGGGCACTGAGTGGGGCACTTGATGGGATAAGCACTGGGTGATATGCTATATGTTGGCAAATAGAACTCCAATAAAAAATATACAAAAAAAAGGAGGAGAATTTTGAGAAGTAAGATATGGAGACCAAAGTCACAAAACCAAGAGAGAACTTTGAGAGATAAGAGATAAAGACCCAAGTCACAGAACCATGAGGAGAATGATGGGACATAAGAAATAGAGATCCTGAGTCACAGAACCAGGAAGAGAATGATGAGAGGTAAGAGATAGAGACCCAGGGTCACATAAGCAGGAGGAAAATGATGGAGGTAAGAGATAGAGATCCAGGGTCACAGAACAAACAAGAGACGGATCAGAGGTAAGAGATAGATACCCAGTGTTCAGAACCAGGAAAAGATTCATGGAGGTAGGAGACAGACCCAATGTTACAGAGCCATGATGAAATGATGAGAGGTAAGAGATACAGGCCTGGAGTCACAGAACCAGGAAGAGACATATGAGAAATAAGAGATAGAGACCAAGGGTCACAGAACCAGGAAGAGTTTGAAGAGAGGTAAGAGATAGAGACTCAGGTAAAACAACCAGCAGGAGATAGACCAGAAGTAAGAGATAGAGACCCAGGGCCACAAAAAGGCAAGAAGTACATGAGCAGTAAGAGTTAGAGACGCAGAGTCACAGAGGCAGGAAGAGATTGATGAAGGTAAGAGAAAGAGACCCAGAGTCAAATGACCAGGAGGACAATCTAGAGGTAAGTGATAGACCCAGAGTCACCAAATCAAGAAGAGACATGAGAATTACAAAGCAGGAGGACACTGATGTAAGGTAAGAGATAGGAACCTCGGGTCACTGAACCAGCAAGAGACACATATGAGATAAGAGATAGATACCCTGAGCTCAGAACTAGGAGGAGATTGATGAGAGGTAAGAAATTATGACCCAGAGTCCAGGAAACAGGAGGAAATGATAAGAGGTAAGAGAGAGAGTATACACACATGCAGACACAGACCACCATGCACACACATGCACCTGCACATGCATGCACACACAGGCATACTCTGGCTCCCAAGTACTCACATGCACATGGAGACACGTGCACACAGAGGCACTGCCCCCCCCACACACATGCACAGCTGAGAAGCTGCCCATTTACTGTCTGTCCCAGGTCACTGTTGTCCAGAAGCAGCACTGTGTGGGACTCTGCAGGCAGGACAGCTGTGAAGGCCAGAGCAGAGCAGTCTGGACCTCAGTGTCCTGTGCCTGCTACCTGCATCTGCCCCAACAGCCCAGAATCGGATGCATGGGCACCTCCAGAAAGCCACTCCATGGTCCCCACCCCTGTTCTGGGCAACCACAAAACATAGATCCATGGCACAGTCCACACCAGACTCCAACAGCTATAGAGTTCTTGCAGAGATACATTGATGATAGATGGGTGGATAGATAGATAGATGATAGATAATAGATGATAGATAGATGATAGATAGATGATAGATAGATAGATAGATAGATAGATAGATAGATAGATAGATGATAGATAGACAGATAGATGATAGATAGATTGATAGATGATAGATGATAGATAGATAGATAGATGATAGATAATAAAACAATATCACAAGAGACTTTATTCATTTTGTACCACAACCCACCCCCACCTGTCAGGTTCTCAGAGGCCCAGGCCTGGGGGCCTTCCTCCCATCCCCTGGACTGGGGATACCTCAGGGTAGCACTGAGCGTCTTCCTTGTCTGACTGGTGCCCCAGTTCAGGAGACCTGCCTTGTGGACCCCAGCTCAAGGGCAACCAGGGCTCGGCTCACACAGGCCCTGAGCACCAGAGACCCCCGCACAGGGGAAGAAGGCATCTGCCCTGAGCCTGGGAGGAGATGAGTGCCGGTCACCAGTCAAGCGGGGCCAGCAGAGGCCTGTCACACGGGGAGCACAGCCTGAGAGCAGGGTATGGAGGACAGTACCAGGGATGCTACCTTCACATGCCCTCAGGCACCAAGAGGTCACCATGTCAGGTCCCTCTGTCCCTCTCTCTCTCCTTCTCTTATGAACCCAGCATAGTGGGCTGAACAGTGGCACCTGGAGGCTATGTCCACCCCCAATGCTGTGACACCTGTGGATGTGACCTTGTTTGGAAAAAGGGTCTTTGCACATCTGATTCAAGTCGACGAGCTTAAGATGAGAAGTTCCAGGCTTACACCCGATGGTAGGCGTCCTACAAGATGCACGCAAGGAAAGACACAGATGCAGAGGAGAAGCCTCATGAAGACAGAGGCAGAGGCCGGAGGGACGTGGCCACAACCCGGAAGCGTGTGGGGCCCACAGAGGCTGGAAGAGGCAGGAAGGACCCTCCATGAAGCCTGTGGGGGGAGGGCTGTCCTGCCTCCCCACCCCAGACCTGAGACATCTGGCCTCCAGAGCTGGGAAGGGAAATTTCTACTGCTCAAGTCAATCTGTGGCTCTTGTCACAGCAGCCCCAGGACGCTTACACACACAGCCAGAAGGGCTTGGCCAAGAGGAGGTTCAGGGAACTCCTGGGTCTTTCAAGCCACATGGGCCCAGTGCTGTCCAGAGCCCCTGACCCTGCAGGGTGCTGGTCACACAGGGCACAGTCTCTGACCTCTGGAGGTATTGTGTCATGCTGAGCACACGCCCTGACTCCTGGAGGTGTTGGGTCACACTGGGCATAGCCCCTGAATTCCAGAAGGTACTGGGCCATGCTGGGCAGTCCCTGATCCCTGGAGGTATTGTGTCATACTGGGCACAGCCCCTGACTCCTGGAAGGTACTGGGTCATGCTGGTACAGCCCCTGACCCTTGGAGAGAACTGGGTCAAACTTGGCCGAGTGCACTTCAGAACTGTTTCCTGTGTTCCCAGTATTTGACAACTCAACACAATACTCAAGCTGCCCACACAGAGAACCATTCCCAAAAAAGAAATTATGGCAAATCTACCAAAGATTTAAAACAACCACCTTAAAGATGCTCAAAGAACTATAGGCAGAAATACAAGAAAATGACGTATGAACAAAATACAAATATCAATACAGAAATAATCTTTTTTTATTTTATTTTTTAATGGAGTTCAATTTTCCAACATATAATACCCACTGCTCATCCCATCCAGTGCCCCCCTCAGTGGCCGTCACCCAGTCACCCCTACCCCCCACTCACCTCCCTTTCCTTTTTTTAATAATAAATTTATTTTTTATTGGTGTTCAATTTGCCAACATACAGAATAACACCCAGTGCTCATCCCGTCAAGTGCCCCCCTCAGTGCCCATCTCCCATTCACCCCCACGCCCCGCCCTCCTCCCTTTCCACCACCGCTTGATTGTTTCCCAGAGTCAGGAGTCTCTCATGTTCTGTCTCCCTTTCTGATATTTCCCACTCATTTTCTCTCCTTTCCCCTTTATTCCCTTTCACTATTTTTTTATTCCCTGAATGAGACCATATAAAGTTTGTCCTTCTCCGATTGACTTATTTCACTCAGCATAATACCCTCCAGTTCCATCCACGTCGAAGCAATTGGTGGGTATTTGTCATTTCTAATGGCTGAGTAATATTCCATTGTATACATAGACCACATCTTCTTTTTTTATATATACTTTAAAAAATACTATTTTATTTATACTCATGTATGAAAAAAATGGCTATACTGCCATGTTTACATACATACCAATTCTGGAAACAGAATTCAATAATGAATTACTTCTAAATTTTATAAAGAACACACAAATATTAAAACACTGGTTATAGAAAGCAGAGTGGAGAAAAAAAACCATTAGCTATCGTTTTCATTAAAGAGCGGCACCCTCTGAGAAGAATCAAATCAATTAGTAATATTCACCTATATTGCAAAATAATATATACATAGAAAAGTTAGTGATTGTACTGATTTTATTACTTTTACTAAGCCTTTTATCTTCCTCACACTCAATGCAAAGAAATAAAACCATATAAAGAAAAATATGTCCTCACTATTCACAATAAAAATGGTCTGCTTCATTCTGCAGGCCTGGGCATATTATATAATAGGGAGCACTTAATGGCTCAAGTGGATCAAAGTATCATTTTGATTCTGATCCAATGAATAGAATCTCATGCATATCTGTGACTGGACTAACTCCATGGGAGCTGTGATATACTGAACCATTTCTGTGGTAACACCAGATCTCACTAAGTCAAGAAAAGACCCTACACAAGAAAAGATAACAATCAATCTGTCCATAAATTATAACTATAGGCTCTTTATTTAGTGTAAGGAGGGAAAAGGGGCCCTTTCATGGGTACAAGTATTGTTTAGACCACATCTTCTTTATCCATTCATCTTTCTATGGACACCGAGGCTCGTTCCACAGTTTGGCTATTGTGGACATTGCTGCTATAAACATCAGGGTGCAGGGGTCCCTGCATTTCATTGCATCTGTATCTTTGGGGTAAATCCGCAACAGTGCAATTGCTGGGTCATAGGGCAGGTCTATTTTTAACTCTTTGAGGAACCTCCACACAGTTTTCCAGAGTGGCTGCACCAGTTCACATTCCCACCAACAGTGCAAGAGGGTTCCCCTTTCTCCGCATCCTCTCCAACATTTGTTGTTTCCTGCCTTGTTAATTTTCCCCATTCAAACTGGTGTGAGGTGGTATTTCATTGTGGTTTTGATATGTATTTCCCTGAACAAAAAAAAAGAACTATAGGCGGAAATTCAAGAAAACGATGTATGAACAAAATACAAATATCAATACAGAAATAGAAAAACTAAAAAGAAAAAAAAAAAACAAAAAACAAAAAAAAAACAAAAAAAAAAAGAAAAGAAAAACTAAAAAGGAACTAAGAAGAAATTTGGGAGATGAAAACTATACTAGCTGAAATAAAATTCCACTAGAGAGATTCAAAGCAGATTTTAGCAATGATTCCTTGAGAAGAGTCAATGAACTAGAAAACGGGACAATTGAAATGACCAAATCTGAGGAACAGAAAGAAAAAAGATTGAATAAAAGTGAATAAGTCAGGCAGCCCTAGTGGATCAGCAGTTTAGTGCCGCCTTCAGCCCAGGGCCTGATCCTGGAGACCCGGGATCGAGTCCCACATCGGGCTCCCTGCGTGGAGCCTGTTTCTCCCTCTGCCTGTTTCTCTGTATTTCTCTCTCTCTCTCTCTCTCTCTCTCTCTCGAATAAATAAATAAAATCTTTTTAAAAAAAAGTGAATAAGCCTGTGAGATGCCATCAAGTGGATCTGCATACTATTTGTGAGAGTTCCAGAAAAAAAAAGGCAGAAAAAAGCAGATAGACTATGAAGAAATAAGGATTGACAAATTCTGACATTTGATGAAAGACATGAATACAAACATCCAAAAGCTCAATTAACTGGAAGCAAAATGAACTAAGAGCCTTAGTGCCAGGTACTCAGGATAGAAAGGTACACGTAGTCCATGACTTTGAGACCATACATGAGACCATAGGATGATGGACAGGACTTGAAGGTCTACAAGCCACTCACTGCCCACATGGAGAGCCATCAGCCTGTGTCACCCACAACGCCATCCAGCACCAGCCACTTCCCTGCCGAGCTGCTTTCTCCTCCCCATCCCTGCTTCTCTAACCCTGTAACCTGAAGACCGTGCTCTTTCATAACAGGTTCAGGGCCATAGGTGAGAGAGCAGAAAGGAGTTTTCACATGGCCCAGAGCCCGACTGGGTGCCCAGGTTCGCTGTGATTGACAGCTAGCACGGGGTGCTCTGGTGGGTAGGCACGAGGAGCCAGTGCTAGTACATCCCGCTGAGGTCAAGAGCACGGTGGACGTGGTGCTCACCGCCCCTGCAGGCCCGTCCTGGAGCCCTGGCCCAGGCAGCCCAGCCCTGCGTCCCCAACCCAGGCTCTGTCCATGGTGCTGCCCTGGTCAGCCCTGCTCTGCCAGCTGCTATCCCCGGGCTCCCCCACCACAGTCCCTGCACAATTCCTTCCTTCCACACAAGAGCCCCTCTGCTCACCTGCTCCTCTTTTGCTCGGCCCTAACACCCAGGCCACCAACCCTCTCACTGTCATAGTCGCCCTGCTTTCCCGAAGTCATGAGCTGGAATGGGACAGCATGGAGCCTTCTCCAGCTGCCCCCTCCCTCGTCACACAAGACTAGTATGGGACCCAAAGGTGCCCACAGGGCCGACTCCAGGGTGGGACTCAAGGGGTGCAGGTGGTTGGGGGATTGACAGTGGGAGCCCAGCTGCGCTTCACACACAGGAGAGGCACTTTGAGTAGGAAACAACATCCACTGAGCCGAGCTGTCGGTGCTCTCCTGGAAAGAGGCACTGCTGTTGGGGGACTGACCCTGGTTCTGATGACACAGAGAAAACCCTAGCGACCTGACACAGAGGGGAAGCCACCATAGAGTCTCCATCAGCACAATGGGACCCAAAATCCGTCCACCCCGAGCCTGCCTGATGGCGCCCCCACCTGCACTGGGCACCCGTGTGGGGATGAGTAGCCTAAGGAAGACCGTCTCATCCTTCATGTGCCCGTCAGTGCTCCTACTGCCTGAATTTCTCCGTGAGAAGACACGGGATTCCTGCCTGGGTGCTAATCTACCTTCCTGAGAGCTTCCTTCCTCAGGAAGACCTTAGGCCTGGGGTTCGTTCTCTGGAGCACTCTCTCTGGGGGCAGGTGAATGACCCGGGATCCATCCTGAAGAGGACCCAGGTAAACCTTCCCCCTTTCTTGTACAGATGCTAAAAGGCTTGTGCAGTTTGTGTGGACACCCTGGACGGGGCCGCAGCACAGGCTAAGGGTGGGGAGCCATGGCCCCCGCCCTTCAGATGTGCTGGGCGGGCCCTGATGGCAACCACACAGGCTCCCAGAGCAGGGATGTGCGGGGGGTAGGTCAGACCAGCCCACGAGATTCCCAGCTCAGCTTCAGAGGCCACAGGGAGACCAGCTGAGCCTGCAACATGGCCTGGGCTGGCTGTGGGGACCCAGATAGGTCAGCCTCCAAATTCCCCATGTTAGGGTAGATTATTTCAAGGTGCAGGCAGCCAGAAAGAAGCAGACTCAGAAAACCCTGCTCCTTGCTTCCGATCAAGAAGGGCAGTGTGCTCCTGAACACCACTGAGCCCAGACCCTCAGCACCACCAGTGCCCCACAAGCCTTCCATACACACCTTGCTCTCTGAGGTCCTGTTCCTCTTTCCTCCTCTAGCTCCAAATGCTCTCTCCTCTCCTTAGGACACCACCTCAGCCCGAGCATGTCAGGGCTTTTGAGTACTTGTCTCCATTCAGCCTCCCTCCTCTTAGTCTACTTCTCAAGGCCCAGCCATAGGACCTAAGGATGGTGGGAGGGTCCTTCCCAATGATGGCAAGCCCCTCCCTCAACCCTGATGGAGTAGGGTAGGGGTCTTCTGAGATTTAAGGGGAGTGCAGGCCGAGGCCCCTTTGAGAGGAGCCTGCTGGGGGCAGCCCCACAGGGACAGAGCCAGGGGGTTCCTGGCCTCAGGTCATGTCCCTGTTCCCTGACAAGTTGACCCATCCACAGCCAGGTCAGAGTCCACCTGAGGCGAGGTGGTGGGGCTGGTGGGGGACATTGGCAGAGCCAGGCACCCAGCAGGCACAGCCTGAGAGATGCATGCTGAGTCTTGAGGACCCTACCTGGAGAGAGGCTGGGTGCCAGGCCTGGAGGAACTGATTTCAGAGGGAATCACAGGTCGCAGAGCCATCAGGATCATCTGACACACTTCCATTCTAGAGGACAACCCACCCCAATGACAGGGGCTGGACGCTCCTCACCTAAGCTCCTTTGCTGCCTCTGCAGCATCATGCACTGAAGGAGACACAGAGTCAGACACAGAGGAATCCCTGGGAGGCTTCCAAGAAGATGAGCGGGGTGCCATGCGGCAGGACCCCCCAGGTTCCCATTCACCCCCAGAGCTCTGTGGCGCCTTGGGTGGACACAGAAGGTGCTGGAAGGTGCCCTGGCCATGACTCTTCTGGTGAAGCCCCCCTGGGCACATCCCCACAAGGGGCCATATGGAGCTGGGGAGCCAGGGGCCCATCATGCCAGCTTGACAACAGCTGCCCAGCCACAAAGGCCAGGTCCTCGCTGAGGCTGTTCTGAGGTCAGAGGACAGTGGGGTCTGCACGCCGGGTCAGAGCAGCACACAGGGCTTTTACATGGTGCCAAACGGGAAATCGGGCATCCAGAATTGGGAGATGCATGTCCAGCACAGCCCGGGGGTTATAGCAGAAAACCGTGGGGGCAGCAAGGGGTCAGGTTAACCTCTCTCTGAGGAAAGGAGCCTTCGATTTATACACTTATTTTTATTAGCACAAGATAAACCTTTGAAATAGGTTTCCATTCTGACTCAAAATCTAAGCTCCCCATACGGCCCAACATGTTCTTCTTCTGGGTGCTCACGAAGATGATGGCCCTCCGCAGGGGTGACTCCAGCGGCCCCCAGTTGGCAACTTCACCCAGGCATGACAGGAGGAAGCCGCTGCCCCCCCCATGCCCGCTCACATGCACAGTGGTCCCAGGACCCGTGTGCCAGAGGGTCGGCACCAGGACACGCACACTGGAGGCCCTTACTTGCCATGCCCAGGCCACCCTCACATACTCACACTCAGAAACTCTGGATGAGGGTTTGTGGTGAGGTCCCGAGGATTCAATCCAATGACAGCCACGCCACAGCTAAAGACAGAACTCTGACTTGTAGGCAGCGGCCAGCGGCCCATGAAGCAGCATGCGGGCTCTGGGGCAGACATGCAGGAAGGCAGACCTCCATCTGCAGCCAGCACCCAGCACCCAGGAAGCCTAACCACCGCCCTGGAACACCGTCCAACTTCCGGGGCTTGCAACGGCTTCCATAGTTTTGGTGCCACTTTCAATTGAGGACCAACTGGAGAAAGCCAAGTGAACTCCCCAAGCAATCGTGTGGGCCACCGCACCTGCCCAGGCCCCAGCATCCCCTGGCTACCACTGGGCCCCTCTTGTTCCTGTAATGAAGCTTTCCACACATGGAAAATATTTTAATTTATTAACATATATGCTTGGCTTCTGGGGATTTACCACAGAGATACAGATGCAGAGAAAGACCAAAACACCTGCACCCCAGTGTTCACAGCAGCAATGTCCACAATAGCCAGAATGTGGAAGGAGCCTCGGTGTCCATTGAAAGATGAAGGGATGAAGGAGAGAAAATGAGTGGGAAATATCGGAGAGGGAGACAGAACATGAGAGACTCCTAACTCTGGGAAACGAACAAGGGGTGGTAGAAAAGGAGGTGGGTGGGGGGTGGGGGTGACTGGGTGATGGGCACTGAGGGGGGCACTTGGCGGGATGACCATCAGGTGATATGCAATATGTTGGCAAATCAAACTTCAATTAAAAAATATACAAAAAAAACCATATGTGCTTGGGACACCTGGATGGCTCAGAGGTTGAGCATCTGCCTTCAGCTCAGGGCGTGACCCCGGGGTCCTGGGATTGAGTCCCATGCCAGGCTCCCTGCAGGGAGCCTGCTTCTCACTCTGCCTGTGTCTCTGCCGCTCTGTGTGTGTGTGTGTGTGTGTGTGTGTGTGTGTGTGTTTCATGGATAAATAAATAAAATCTTGTAAAAAAAATATGTGCTTCATGAAGCCTGTGCATGTACAACACACATATGTTATACACACACACGTATGCTAAGTACTCCATAGTGATCACGGACACGTATATGCTATGACGTGTATGTATACTCCTTTTACACATTGCACATGTGCACATAACCAAGCATGTGTGTGTGAACACACATCATGTAACACATACACATGGACGTGACCACCTCACACACCCACACATGGCGTTACACGTGCATCACAGGATGCACAGAGGCACCATGAGTGCACACCACATGCCCATGTACGACACCATGTGTCCACAGGAACAATCCCCGTGCACTCGGATAAGAAGCCAGCCAGCGCCCCCTCCCGCAGCCTGCAGTCTCTGCCAAAGGCAAGTGGTGGTGACCCAATCCAGGACAGAAGCAGCTCAGAATAAACAGCCTTTGCTTGTTCGGTATTTCCACAGGTTTAGAACCTGTAGGATAATAACTCCCACTGGCAGTGACAAGCAGGTGTGCTTGGACAAAAACAGGGTTAGAAGTGAAGCTGAAGAGCAACCACATGAGGTCAGGTGGGGCCCAGGCGGAGGCTGATGGATGGGAGTCACCCCCAGAAAAGCAGCTAGACTCGGAGGGGAGGAGGTTGGCCCGGGGGGCCCCGGGCCGAGCAGCAGGGTGGGCAGGGAGCTCTCCCAGTGACTGCTGTGCCTTGGCCACGAGGAGGGAATGGTGGGCTCCACCGACACCCCCTCGTCCTCCTGGGATGGTCACAGGGCTGGGCCCACACGTAAGCTGGCGGGCACCAAGAGCTGTGCCACCAAGACAGGTTCACAGGGCACTCCCTGGAGATAGTGAGCAAGTGGCCTGCCAATGGGTCCTTGATCTGCCAAACGATATGTGCCCTCCCGGACCGCAAGCCCCAGCACCCCCGGGAGCCAGCAACGCTTTCTCAAAGGTCGCTTTCTGTTGACTCTCCTTAGAATTTGCATGCGTTTTGATTTCCTGGGTGCCATCGTTCACACCTGGAATGTGTGGAGGACTCTATGTTCTCTGGATTCGACCTGGACTTACAGAGCAATCAGTAAGAATTACTTCTTTTTTTTTAATAAATTAATTTTTTATTGGTGTTCAATTTACCAACATACAGAATAACACCCAGTGCTCATCCTGTCAAGTGCCCCCCTCAGTGCCCATCACCATTTACCCCACCCCGCCCTCCTCCCCTTCCACCACCCCTAGTTCATTTCCCAGAGTGAGGAGTCCTCCATGTTCTGTCTCCCTTCCTGATATTTCCCACACATTTCTTCTCCCTTCCCTTATATTCCCTTTCACTATTATTCATATTCCCCAAATGAATGAGACCATACACTCTTTGTCCTCCTCCGATTGACTTACTTCACTCCGCATAATACCCTCCAGTTCCATCCACGTGGAAGCAAATGGTGGGTATTTGTCATTTCTAATGGCTGAGTAATATTCCATTGTATACATAGACCACATCTTCTTTATCCATCATCTTTCGATGGACACCGAGGCTCCTTCCACAGTTTGGCTATTGTGGACATTGCTGCTAGAAACATCGGGGTGCAGGTGTCCTGGCGTTTCCCTGCATCTGTATCTTTGGGGTAAATCCCCAGCAGTGCAATTGCTGGGTCGTAGGGCAGGTCTATTTTTAACTCTTTGAGGAACCTCCACACAGTTTTCCAGAGTGGCTGTACCAGTTCACATTCCCACCAACAGTGTAAGAGGGTTCCCTTTTCTCCGCATCCTCTCCAACATTTGTGGTTTCCTGCCTTGTTAATTTTCCCCATTCTCACTGGTGTGAGGTGGGATCTCATTGTGGTTTTGATTTGTATTTCCCTGATGGCCAGTGATGCAGAGCATTTTCTCATGTGCATGTTGGCCATGTCCATGTCTTCCTCTGTGAGATTTCTCTTCATGTCTTTTGCCCATTTCATGATTGGATTGTTTGTTTCTTTGATGTTGAGTTTAATAAGTTCTTTATAGATCTTGGAAACTAGCCCTTTATCTGATACGTCATTTGCAAATATCTTCTCCCATTCTGTAGGTTGTCTTTGAGTTTTGTTGACTGTATCCTTTGCTGTGCAAAAGCTTCTTATCTTGATGAAGTCCCAAGAGTTCATTTTTGCTTTTGTTTCTTTTGCCATCGTGGATGTATCTTGCAAGAAGTTACTGTGGCCACGTTCAAAAAGGATGTTGCCTGTGTTCTCCTCTAGGATTTTGATGGAATCTTGTCTCATATTTAGATCTCTCATCCATTTTGAGTTTATCTTTGTGTATGGTGAAAGAGAGTGGTCCAGTTTCATTCTTCTGCATGTGGATGTCCAATTTTCCCAGCACCATTTATTGAAGAGACTGTCTTTCTTCCAGTGGGGAGTCTTTCCTCCTTTATCGATTATAAAGTTCAGGGTCCACTTCTGGGCTCTCTATTCTGTTCCATTGATCTATGTGTCTGTTTTTGTGCCAGGACCACACTGTCTTGATGACCACAGCTTTGTAGTACAACCTGAAATCTGGCCTTGTGATGCCCCCAGCTATGGTTTTCTTTTTTAAAATTCCCCTGGCTATTCGGGGTCCTCTCTGATTCCACACAAATCTTAAAATAATTTTTTCTAACTCTCTGAAGAAAGTCCATGGTATTTTGATAGGGATTGCATTAAACATGTAAATTGCCCTGGGTAACATTGATATTTTCACAATATTAATTCTGCCAATCCATGAGCATGGAATATTTTTCCATCTCTTTGTGTCTTCCTCAGTTTCTTTCAGAAGTGTTCTATAATTGTTAGGGTATAGATCCTTTACCTCTTTGGTTAGGTTTATTCCTAGGTATCTTATACTTTTGGGTGCAATTGTAAATGGGATTGACTCCTTAATTTCTCTTTCTTCAGTCTCATTGTTAGTGTATAGAAATGCCATTGATTTCTGGGCATTGATTTTGTATCCTGCCACGCTACCAAATTGCTGTATGAGTTCTAGCAATCTTGGGTGGAGGCTTTTGGGTTTTCTATGTAGAGCATCATGTCATCGGCGAAGAGAGAGAGTTTGACTTCTTCTTTGCCAATTTGAATGCCTTTAATGTCTTTTTGTTGTCTGATTGCTGAGGCGAGGACTTCCAGAACTATGTTGAACAGCAGTGGTGAGAGTGGACATCCCTGTCTTGTTCCTGATCTTAGGGGAAAGGCTCCCAGTGCTTCCCCATTGAGAATGATATTTGCTGTGGGCTTTTCATACATGGCTTTTAAGATGTCGAAGAATGTTCCCTCTGTCCCTACTCTCTGGAGAGTTTTGATCAGGAATGGATGCTGTATTTTGTCAAATGCTTTCTCTGCATCTAATGAGAGGATCATATGGTTCTTGGTTTTTCTCTTGCTGATATGATGAATCACATTGATTGTTTTACGAGTGTTGAACCAGTCTTGCGCTCCAGGGATAAATCCTACTTGGTCATGGTGAATAATTTTCTTAATGTGTTGTTGGATCCTATTGGCTAGTATCTTGTTGAGAATTTTTGCATCCATGTTCATCAGGGATATTGGTCTGTAATTCTCCTTTTTGGTGGGGTCTTTGTCTGGTTTTGGAATTAAGGTGATGCTGGCCTCATAGAACGAATTTGGAAGTACTCCATCTCTTTCTATCTTTCCAAACAGCTTTAGTAGAATAGGTATGATTTCTTCTTTAAACGTTTGATAGAATTCCCCTGGGAAGCCATCTGGCCCTGGACTCTTGTGTCTTGAGAGGTTTTTGATGACTGCTTCAATTTCCTCCCTGGTTATTGGCCTGTTCAAGTTTTCTGTTTCTTCCTGTTCCAGTTTTGGTAGTTTGTGGCTTTCCAGGAATGCGTCCCTTTCTTCTAGATTTCCTAATTTATTGGTGTATAGCTGTTCATAATATGTTTTTAAATCGTTTGTATTTCCTTGGTGTTGGTAGTGATCTCTCCTTTCTCATTCATGATTTTATTAATTTGAGTCTTCTCTCTCTTCTTTTTAATAAGGTTGGCTAATGGTTTATCTATCTTATTAATTCTTTCAAAGAACCAACTCCTGGTTTTGTTGAACTGTTCCACAGTTCTTCTGGTCTCAATTTCATTGAGTTCTGCTTGAATCTTTATTAAGTCTCTTCTTCTGCTTGGTGTAGGATCTATTTGCTGTTTTTTCTCTAGTTCCTTTAGATGCAAGGTTAGCTTTTGTATTTGAGTTCTTTCCAGTTTTTGAATGGATGCTTGTATTGCGCTGTATTCCCCCCTCAGGACTGCTTTTGCTGTATCCCAAAGATTTTGAATGGTTGTATCTTCATTCTCATTACTTTCCATGAATCTTTTTAATTCTTCCTTAATTTCCTGGTTGACCCTTTCATCTTTTAGCAGGATGGTCCTTAACCTCCACGTGTTTGAGGTCCTTCCAAACTTCTTGTTGTGATTTAGTTCTAATTTCAAGGCATTATGGTCTGAGAATATGCAGGGGACAATCCCAATCTTTTGGTATCGGTTAAGACCTGATTTGTGACCCAGTATGTGGTCTATTCTGGAGAAAGTTCCATGTGCTCTTGAGAAGAATGTGTATTCAGTTGAGTTTGGATGTAAAGTTCTGTAGATATCTGTGAAATCCATCTGGTCCAGTGTATCATTTAAAGCTCTTGTTTCTTTGGAGATGTTGTGCTTAGAAGACCTATTGAGTGTAGAAAGTGCTAGATTGAAGTCACCATGGGTAGGAAATATCAGAAAGGGAGACAGAACATGAAGACTCCTAACTCTGGGAAATGAACTAGGGGTGGTGGAAGGGGAGGAGGGCGAGCGGTGGGGATGACTGGGTGACGGGCACTGAGGGGGGCAGTTGACGGGATGAGCACTGGGTGTTTTCTGTATGTTGGCAAATTGAATACCAATAAAAAATAAATTTATTATTAAAAAAATATGTCACGATGAGTTAAACTCATAGCCTCACCAACTGTCTTGTGAAAGAATGATTCTGGAAATCCCAGACCTTGGGGACTAGGCTGGCGACAGGTGTGTAGTCTCTGGTGAAGCCCGGGGCCTTGGCCATCCACGTCGTCTGACCAAGCCTTGGCAGCCAAAGCATCCTGCCCCTCACACTGCCCAGGGACAGCAGATCTGGGGCATAAGTGCCCTGTGACGAGAACCCAAGCATGATGCTGAGCCCACCGCCATTTCCAAGGGCCCACATGGGGACCAGGCAGGGTCACAGGCACACCAAGTGAAATGCACAGTCTGCCAGTTTGTGCTGCCAATGCTTGGGTTGGAGGAGTAAGCAGGCTCTTCATGCCTCACACCCAACAGCCTGGATATCTCTGGGGTTTTGCCAAACTCATCAATGTTGGTGATCCAACCAGAGGTTATATACCTTGATGCATTTCCTAAGCAACTGCAAATGACACTCATGGCATGCAGAGCAGGTGACCATGGCCATGGCTGAACTTGACCATGAGCGTGGCCTGCCTGTATTGTCAGGGCAGCAGCAAGGGGCCTGGGCTGTGGGAGCCAGAAATGTGGGGAGCTGTATCAGGAGCATGCCATGGCCAGGGACCAGAGGACCCTCACTTCACCAGGCTGTGGCCAATGATGTTTTGCAAAGTGGCCACAGAGATATTCCTAGGACCATGGGCTCCTCCACCACTTTACCCTGCCCCTTGCAGGGGTGGCCCACTCCCCTCCCCAAAAGCTCAGGAGGTGTGTGACTGCCTCCATGGGGTTCAGGCTGTAGAAAAGTCATGCCTGGTCTCTAAGTTCAAGATCTAAGCAGACATGGCTTGTCCTCGGGGTCTGCCCCTGGGCACTGTGCAGCAGTCCAGTGAATACAGTCCAGCTAATGGTGCCAGAATGGAGAGTCCCAAGGACCAAGGTGCCCAAGGGAGCCACCCAGCCCAGGTGCCAGACTGCAGGAAGAGCCTTCAGCCTAAATAAGGTGAGTGTGAGCAGGGCAGGGAGGAGGGCCCATGGCCACAGACCCTGGCATGACAGGCCAAGAGCCCTGGGCATACCCACAAACCACCAGACCAGATGTTGGCCCTTAGACATGCTGCTTCTGGGGAAAAACCCAAATCTGGGGAGTGGTGAGAGGCCAGAGCACGCACCCACCCACCAGCTGGGGAAGCAGCCACCCCAACCCCCACCATAATTGCCTCCCTGGAGCTTTTAGGGAGGTTGCTAGTGTTCCTAGAGGTCCTGATCCAGGCCCACCATGGAAACAAGGCACAGCCCAGGGCTACATACTGTGGCACTCCTGACACAAGAAATTGAGGGTTCCTGTTCCGGGCATAGATGTCTGGGCCATGACACACAGGACAGGACGGAGCCTGCACACTCTCACCGACAAGAGCATCAGCCTCATCACCACCCTGAGCTCTGTCCATGCACATCAGACTCCTCTGTCTTCCACATCACAAGTGGGGCTGAGATGATACCTTCTGAGACCACAGGATAAGGCTCCAGTGATTGGTAAGAGCTGCCACCATGGATGGCGACAGGGCAGATGGCATTTTCCTGGGAGGACAGGACAAGGCCCAGGGCTACAGCCACACAGCACGCTGGCCAGGGCACAGAGAGGAGCCCACCATGGTTGGGGTTCCTGAGGGCTCAGGGAGGGCCAGTGGCTCTGGGGAGTAGGGACCAAGCTTCAGGCATATACCTGCAGGAGCTTGAGAGCAGACAGCAGCACATGGGGCCGTCCCGGGGCTCCAGTCTCCCACCAGGGCCCCTGGGTACCCATCACACCCAACCCACACTACCCACAAAGGGAGCCTAGGCCGACTGCAGACTCCCCAAGGCCCTGTAAGACAGAAACCAAACAAGAAAAGGGAACTTCAGGATGCTGACCAGGCCATTTGGTTTTGAAGCTATGCTAATCTTCCCAGGGCTGCTGGGACCTAGGAAGCAGGGCTGTGGGCACAGAGCTCAGCCACAAGGAGCCCCGGGGGGGGTTATCAGAACAGGGATGGGGCAGGTTGCAGGAGGACCAAGGCTGCAGGGGGACCAAGGCTGCAGGGAAGCTGCGGCCACAGCCCAGACCCAGATGAGTGGGGTGTGCTTGGAGCCAGGACAGAGGGAGGGAGGTGGGGCAGCAGAACCAGCCACAGGACCTGAGGAGACACCAGGCCCTCAGGACCCATGGAGGCAGCAGCAGCTGAGCTGGCAACGGGGAGGGCAGGCTGCCTTCAGGCCTATGTGACATCCCAGGAACACATCGGTCGAGTGAGACGGGACGAGCACACCCAGCCAACATGGGTGGATGCACAACACACTGATGGCTGGGAAAGGACCTGGACCATCAAGGAACATGACGGGCCCGGTGGGCAGGAGCCTGAGGGCTGCCCTTCGTCCCACCTGCTGGGGCTCAGGGCTGGACTGCATGAGCCACTGAAGGAGCAATGTCTAGATGGACAGGTGGGTCCCAGGTGAGAACGTGGGGGGCTGACTCACCAGAGGAGGGGAAGACACCCCAGGGAGCCCAGGGCCTGTCCAGGTTAATGAAGCAGCTCAAGCCCCTGGGAGGGTAACAGGTGAGGGGAGAGCGGCCCTGAGCTTCATCAGATGAGCACAGGTGAGTTGGAGTGGAGCAGGGAGGCCGGTTTAGGCTCGTAGGACCCAGAGCCCAGGTCAGCAGAGGGGCTGAGGGGTGGATCCACATGGACAGAGCCCAGGGGTGAGGGTGAAATCCAACCTAGAACACTGGGTGTGAGGCGGGCTGCAGGAAAGGGGCAGACCTGGAACACACAGACTGGGGTGGGGCTCAGGGAGCTCTGGGGACATATCTTAGAACAGGAAGGCAGGGGCTGCCATGTCCATGAGATCCTGGGACCAGAAGAGAGCAGCCCTGGGTGAGCAGGAGCCAAGGGGGGCAGCATGAGCAGAGGGTTGTCCACGGACCCAGGGAGCAGGGAAGCTTGTGCAGCTGAGCAGTTCAGGTGGGAGACAGAAGGGCAGGGGTCACCCCAGGAGTCCAGGGAGTAGGGAGCTGATGCAGGTGAGCAGGGCAGTGGGGGAGCACAGAGGCAGGGGTCACCCCAGGAGTCCAGGGAGTAGGGGAGCACGTGCAGGTGAGCAGGGCAAGTGGGGGAGCAAGAGGGGCAGGGGCCAACTCAGGAGCCCAGAGAGCAGGGGAGCGGGTGCCAGGGAGCAGGGCAGGTGGGGGAGCAGGAGGGGCAGAGGTCACCCCAAAGCTTAAGGAGCCCAGGAGCTAGTGCAGGGGAGCAGGGGAATTGAGGGAGCAGGACAGGCAGGAGTCACCACAAGACCTCACAGGACAGGGGGAGCAGATACAGGTGATCAGGGGCCAGCGGGAGAGCAGAATGGGCAGGGGTCACCCCAGGAGCTCAAGGGGTAGGGGGAGCTGGTGTAGGTGATCAGGAGGAGGTGGGGGAGTAGGAGGGGCAGGGGTCACCCCAGGAGCTCAGGGAGCAGGGGAGCTGGAGCAGGTGAGAAGGGCAGGGGGGGAGTAGAGCAGCAGGGGTCACCCCAGGAGCTCAGGGAGCAGGGGAGCTGGAGCAGGTGAGAAGGGCAAGGGGGAGTAGAGCAGCAGGGGTCACCCCAGGAGCTCAGGGAGCAGGGGAGCTGGAGCAGGGGAGCAGGGCAGGTGGGGGGAAAGAGGGACAAGGGTCACCCCAGGAGACCAGAATGCAGGGGAGCTGGTGCAGGTGAGCAGGGCAGGTGGGGAAGAAGCAGGGACGGGGGTCACCCCCCCAGGAGCCTAGGGAACAGAGGGAGCAGGTGCAGGGGAGCAGGGGCACCTCAGAGAGCAAGAGGGGCAGGGGTCACTCCAGGTCATATCCAGCAGGGGAGCTGGTGAACAGGGCAAATGGGGGAGGAGGAGGGGCAGGAATCACCCCACAGCTAAGGAGCCCGGGAGCTGGTGCAGTTGAGCAGGGTAGGTGGGAGAGCAGGAGGGGCAGGGGTAACCCCAGGAGCCCAGAGAGTAGGGACGGGGTGCATGTGACCAGAACAGGAAGGGGAGCAGGAGAGCAGGGGTCACCGGAGGAGCCCAGGGAGCAGGGAGTGGGTGCAGGGGTGCTAGTGTAAGTGAGCAGGGTAGGTGGGGAGCTGGAGGTGCAGGGGTCATCCAGGAGTACAGGGAGTAGGGGAAATCATGCTGGGGAGCAGGGCCAGGTGGATGGGTAGAAGGGGCAGAGGTCACCTCAAGCCCAGGGAGCAAGGGAGCTGGTGCAGGTTAGCAGGGCAGGTGGGGGAGCAGGAAGGGCAGGAGTCACCCCAGGAGTCCAGGAAGCAAAGAGCTGCTGCAGGTGAGCAGGGTCAGATGGGGAACAGGAGGGGCAGGGGTCTCCCTCCGGACCCCAGGGGTCAGGAGAGCTTGTGCAGGGGAGCAAGGGCAGGTGGGGAGCAGGAGGGGCAGTAGTAACCCCAGGAGCCCAAGGAGCAGGAGAGATGGTGTAAGTGAGCAGGGTAGGTGGGGAGCAGGAGGAGCAAGGGTTATGCCAGGAGCTCAGGAAACAGGGGAGCTGGTGCAGGAGAGCAGGGGCCCGTGAAGGAGCAGGCAGGGCAGGAATCACCCGGAAGCCCAGGGAGCAGGGGAGCTGGTTAAGGTGCACAGGGCAGGTGGGAGAACAGGGGGACGGGGTTCACCGCTGGAGCTCAGGCAGCAGGGAGTTGTTGCAGGTGCCCAGGGCAGGTGGGGGAGCAGGAGGTGCAGGGGTCACCCCAGGATCTCAGGGAGCAGGGGAGCAGGTACAGGGGACCAGGGGCAGGTGGGGGAGCAGGAGAGGCAGGGGTCACCCCAGAAGCCCAGGGAGAAGGGAGCGGGTGCAGGGGAGCAGGGCAGATGGGGAGCAGGAGGGGCAAAGGTGCTCTCAGAACTCAGCTCAGTGAGACCCCGGAACCTGCCCATCTCGGAGGCCTAGGGGGGAGCAGGGAGGTGCCACCTTGTTTCAGAATCTCAGCGCCAAGGCCTGAGACCCAGCGGGGTTGGACTGGGCGGTGGCTGAGCCGGCGCTGCCCACACAGGGGCTAAGGGTCAGGGCAACTAAGCCTCCTGGACCCGGGGAGTGTGAGGCGGTGAGGCCAGGGGGGAGCAGAGCCTCGCCGGGAAGACCTTGGGGCCCAGGGGAAGGGGGGCCACTCTAGGAAGGAGGGAGCCACAGGTTTCCAGTCAGGGCAGCAGCGCAGTTCTGCAGGCCCCTGAGACCCACCCGGGAGGGGGGTCACGGCCAGCCAGGTCCCGAGGTGCAGGGCCGAGGATCCAGAGACAAGAGAACAAGAGGCCCATGGAGAGCCCCAGACAGGGCTGCCAGCTGTGGTGGGCGAGGGGGAGCTTCAGGGCCCTGAGCTGAGCAGCAGGGCCCAGGTCCGAGGGGACAGGCCGGTGGGTGGCGGCGTCTGAGCTGCAGCCTACTTGCTGTCACCACACAGGAGGGGACAGCCAGGGCAGGGCCGCGCTCCCTCCCACCCCAAGGGGCGCACAGGCTCAGGGCAGCCCTGGGTGCGGGAGGCCTGTGGGAGCTGCCCGGGCCCCAGAGCAAGGGAGGCAAAGGCCGGGGGCAGGCGGGAGCTGCCCTGAGGGACATCAGGAAGCCATGCCTGGAAGGCCTGGGGCAGTCACGATGGCTCGGGCAGGGACGGGATCCAGGCCCGGGTGCTTGGCTGCAGAGCCCACCCAGACGTCGTGGCGCCTGGAGGGCACATGGCAGCCCAGGACGAGAGCTCCATGCTGAGGGGCCTGGGCAGTGGGTGCAAATCCCTACTAAGGCAAGACACGGTCAGACAAGGATGACAGGCCTGGGCTCAGGGGACCAGCAGGAGCCCACTGGGCACCGTGCCCCCAGGTCAGGGCTCCCACAGAGGCCGTGGTCAAGTAGGGCAGCCAGAGAAAACCTGAGTGGGGACCCAGGGGCTGAGGCCCTGGGGACGTGATCCAGGTGGTCACCCAGCACTGACCAGGCCGATGAGTCCAGCTTCTGTGGCCAGACAGCTGGGCTGTGCACCTGGTGTGCAGCCTCCCTGAAGCACGTGGGCGTGGTGCCCAGAGCCACCCCAGGCCCGCACCCCTGAGACCCTGGGGGTCACACAGCCTCCTCTCTTGCAGCCTCCACCACAGCCCCCTCGGTTTTCCCACTGGCCCCCAGCTGCGGGTCCCAATCCGGCTCCACAGTGGCCCTGGCCTGCCTGGTGTCAGGCTACTTCCCCGAGCCTGTAACTGTGTCCTGGAATTCCGGCTCCTTGACCAGCGGTGTGCACACCTTCCCGTCCGTCCTGCAGTCCTCAGGGCTCTACTCCCTCAGCAGCATGGTGACAGTGCCCTCCAGCAGGTGGCCCAGCGAGACCTTCACCTGCAACGTGGCCCACCCGGCCAGCAACACTAAAGTAGACAAGCGAGGTGAGACGTCGGACCTCAGGGAGGGGTCCACTCGGGGACAGGCCAGGTCAGCTGTCCCTCCCGGACCCACATCACCGGGGAGTCACCTCAGTCTCCCTGCCCTGAAGGGCTCCCCTTTCCAGGAAGGTGTCCTCTGGGCATGGCTGGTCCAGATGACCACAGGCTGCATTCCCCACTGCATTCCCAGGGCCCATTGGGTGCCACTGGTCACAGATCCCCTCATGAGCTGGCCTCACCTAAGTTCACCCCATGACCTGTGCCCACCCCAGGCCCCCAGTAACCCCCAGTCTGCTCTCTCTGCAGTGGTCAAAGAATGCGAGTGCAAGTGTAACTGTAACAACTGCCCATGCCCAGGTGAGTCAGCAGGGCCCCGCTCTGCACCCCTAGCAGATGGTACACAACCAGGCACAGCCTTATGGGTTAATGGGTGCTCAAGAGGAAGTCACCCAAACCAGACCTCTGTACCCTGTTTCCCTTTCCAGGTTGTGGCCTGCTGGGAGGGCCTTCAGTCTTCATCTTTCCCCCGAAACCCAAGGACATCCTCGTGACTGCCCGAACACCCATGGTCACTTGTGTGGTGGTGGATCTGGACCCAGAAAACCCTGAGGTGCAGATCAGCTGGTTCGTGGATAGTAAGCAGGTGCATACAGCCAACACGCAGCCTCGTGAGGAGCAGTTCAATGGCACCTACCGTGTGGTCAGTGTCCTCCCCATCGTGCACCAGGACTGGCTTTCAGGGAAGCAGTTCAAGTGCAAAGTCAACAACAAAGCCCTCCCATCCCCCATTGAGGGGATCATCTCCAAGACCCCAGGTAGGCAGCAGGGCAAAGGGGCTGCAGGGAGGGAGAGTTGCCCTATAAACTAAAACCAGCCCTCCATCCTGGTGTTGACCACCTGTGCTGACCCTTTACCCCACAGGGCAGGCCCATCAGCCTAATGTATATGTCCTGCCGCCATCGCGGGATGAGATGAGCAAGAATACAGTCACCCTGACGTGCCTGGTCAAAGACTTCTTCCCACCTGAGATTGATGTGGAGTGGCAGAACAATGGACAGCAGGAGCCCGAGAGCAAGTACCGCATGACCCCACCCCAGCTGGACGAGGACGGGTCCTACTTCCTGTACAGCAAGCTCTCTGTGGACAAGAGCCGCTGGCAGCGGGGAGACACCTTCATATGTGCGGTGATGCATGAAGCTCTACACAACCACTACACACAGAAATCCCTCTCCCATTCTCCGGGTAAATGAGCAACACGCCCGGCACCCAGCAAGCCCCCCACCTTGGCTCTCGGGATCCCCTGAGGACACCTTAGGCCCTGTCCCTGTGTACATAACCCCGGGTAGGCACCCATCATGAAATAAAGCACCCAGCACTGCCCTGGGACCCTGCACGCTGTCATGGTTCTTTCCGAGGTAGAGCTCGGGACACCTGGGCACTGGGTGGTACGGGCAGGCCAGCTCTGGGTCTCAGGTGTCACCATTGGTGGGTGGGCTCTGCACCTCCAGTGGGGAGGGCTGCACAGGCTGCCACAACGTGGGGCCAGGAGCTGCCTGAGCCTGGGGAGTGCATTTTGCCAGAGGTCCAGCCCCTGTGGGCCCCAATCCAGCCAGAAGCTAGCCAGGGCTGGGGTGTGTGGATGGGGACAGCACTATTCTCCCCTCCAGGGCCCCTCAGGGAAATGAGCACACAGACCTTCCCGCCTCTGTTCCGAGTTGTGGGACACTGGCCTGTCCTCATGCCCTGGGCTCCCTGTCCCCTGGGCCTGCGGAGAGCTCTGCTTGGTAGCTCTGTGTCAATACAGTAGCCATGCCTGTCCCGTTGGGAGGAAACAGGCCCTGTTTGCCCTCAGACACGACACTCCATCCATGTACCGTCCCCCACCCTACCTCCAGTGAGGAGGTCCCACCTGAGTTCATCCCCCCTGGGACCAGGCCCATCCACTCATGGGGACACTCACCCCGTGCCCCAGTGGGGCAGAGGCAGGTGGCTCTGAGTGCCCAGGGGAGGGACCATTGGAGACCTCCACATGGACGCTGAGTCCAGATCCATTGAAAACAAACCCAACCCGCTGAGCACCACCACCTTCTCACACACCACAGACACACACACACAGAGGCCTACCCTGGGCCTCACACAGGACCAACTGCAGTGCCCAGAGCAGAGCCAGTCTTGGGAACCCTCGCCATGGACAACACCCTGGTCCCCACCCCCTGCAACGCCCGTCAGCTGCTCAGCAGCTCATCCACACACTGACCACACCGACCTGCCCTCCTTTGCCCCAGGGAACCTACACCCCCTCTTGAAGTGCACAAAACCCCCACAACCCAGCTTATCCTGATGCTCTCACACACTTGTTCACTAGGGACACTCCCTGTCACTCTGGGCCCTTCCTTATTCTCCGCTGACCTTCCCACAAGGGCCTGGACCCCCAGGGCAAGAGGAGGTGTAGCAGTCAGGGCTCATTCTCTCCACAGGGTCCCAGCACAGGGCAGAGCAGAGAGGGAGCGGGTCCCCCACTGGCCTGGCCCAAGAGGTAGGGCTGGGGTGCTGAGGCTGGCACCCAGGGTTGCAGAGGGCTGTGACTGTCCCTCAGGGAATCTGCCCCTCAGGCATGCATGAGACTAACCACCCCCTTCCTGTTCAGAGCTGATCCTGGATGACAGCTGTGCTGAGGACCAGGACGGGGAGCTGGACGGGCTGTGGACCACCATCTCCATCTTCATCACCCTCTTCCTGCTCAGTGTGTGCTACAGCGCCACTGTCACCCTCTTCAAGGTGGGCACACCCGTACTGTCCCTGGACTGTGGCCCACTGTCCCGTCGCTGTCCTCACCATGTGCCTGCACGGACCCCACAATGACCATGTGGTGATCCTACAATTTTGCATGATGTCTCTTCGCTGTCCCTTCACTGTCGTCTACCTATCTGTATAATGTCCCCATGGTATCCCCTCACTGTCCCCTCACCATCCTCTCACAACCCCCACACATTCCACAGACTGTCCTCTCGCAGTCTCCTCACAGTCCCCTCATGTCCCTACACTGTGCCTCCACTGGCTCCTCACTGGCTCCTCACTGTCCCCTCACTGTCCTCACACTGTCTCCTCAAGGCACCATTACTGCCTTCTCACTCTCTCCTTGCTGTCCCACAGTGTCTCTGCACTATCTCACCTCCTCACTTTCTCTTCACTGTCCTCACACTGTCTCCTCGCAGTATCCTCGCCGCCTCCTCAGTGTCTCCTCACTCACTGTCTCCTCATTGTCACCTAACTGTCCTCTCACTGACTCATCACTGTCCCCACACTTCTCCTCACTATCCACTCTCTGTTTTTTTCACTCTCTCCACACATTTCCCACACTTTCTCTTCACTCTCCCTCACTATTTCCTCGCTGTCTCCTCACTGTCCCCTCACTGCCCCCACATTGCCCCCTAACTCTCTCCTCACTGTCTCCTCACAGTACCCCCATGGTCCCATCACTATCCCTTCACCATCCCCAAAGTGTCCCCTCAGAGTTCCCACACTGTCACTACACTGTCCACTCACTGTCCTCACATTGTCCCCACATTGTGCCTTAACTGTCTCCTCACTGTCCCCACACTTTATCCTCACGTTCCTATCACTGTCTCCTCACTGTCCACTCACTCTCTCCTCATGATCTCTGCAATGTCTCCAATTTCCTCCGATGTCCCTTCATTGTCTTCTCATTGTGAAATCACAGTCCCCTCATAGTTCCCTCACTGTCCTCACATGGTCCCCACACAGTCGCCAAATTGTCCAATCTCTGTCCCCTCACTGTGGCCTCAATTTCCTTTCACTCTCCCCTCACTGTCTCCTCCACGTACTCACACTGTCCCCTCATTGTTGCCACTCTGTCCCTTCACATCCCCTCTCTGTCCCCTACTGTCCCCACACTGTTCCCAATTATCCCCTCACTGTTCCCTCACTGTCTCCTCAAAGTCCTCTCAGAGTCCTCTCAATGTCCCCACACTGTCCCCACATATGGTATCCCCTCACCATATACATAATGTCCAAATACTGTCTGCTCACTGTCCCCACACTGTCATGAAAATGTCAGCTTTCTATGCCCTGAGTGTCCCCAAAAGGTCTGCTCACTGTCCTCTCACTATACTGTCACTGAAGCCTCACTGTCCCCACACAGACCCCTCACTCTCTCCTCACTGTCCCCTCACTGTCCTCTCACTATCTCCACAATGTCCCTCACTGTGCCCACAAAGTCTCCTCACTATCTCCTCACTATCTCCTCACTACCCCCACACTGTCCCTTCTCAGTCCCAACCTTGTCCTCTCACTGTCTGCTCCCTCTACCCACACCGTCCCCTCCAGGATCCCCTCACATTACCTAGCCTTGGGGGCAGGAGCTTGGTCATGGAGGGAGGTGGTCTGTGGGGGTCCAGGCCAAGCTCACACCCTCCCCTCCCTGATGCAGGTGAAGTGGATCTTCTCGTCAGTGGTGGAGCTGAAGCGCACGATTGTCCCCGATTACAGGAACATGATCAGGCAAGGGGCCTAGGGCAAGCCCTCTGAGATGGATGTCCAGCATTGCCCTAGACCCCATGTAGGAAATGGGTGCCTCGGTTTGTGCCACTTGCCTGCTTCCAGGCCTGCTCCTCTACTCTCTGACCTCACCAAGCTCTGACCTCACGGTCATCCTGGGCCTGCACCTCCACCATCTGGCCTTGTGGCCACCATGGGCTGCCCTGCCCCCTGACCCACTGTCTGGAGAATCAAGAGAACACCAAGAATGCCCCCAACCTGAGCTGAAGGACACCTGCTGGCCCCTCCTAGCCCTCACCAAGATATGCCTGGGGCCATGTGGACACTAAGGCATTGGGCAGTATGGCCCTCAGGGGATGGCCCCTGGGTAGACCAGCTCATTTGTTCCCACAGGAGGCAGAGAGCTGGCGAGCTCAGTGTCTATCTGGGCAGGGTATGGCCTCTGTGCACACCCTGTACAGACCAGGCTCCAGAATGCAGGATGTCCCCAGACAGGCATGTTCTGGCACATCAAGAGGAAGCCATGGGCTGCTGTCACCCAACAGGGAAACCCCTGACATGTCGCTAATAGTCAGTCAGGTCTTCTCCACCAGAGGAGACCAGAGTGAGAGGGCCCGGACCTGAGGCTGCTGCAGGAGCCCCACAGCTGCTGGACGACAACACTTGGGGAAGAAGTTATGTCACCCAGACAGGCCTCCTGGAGAGGGTCCTGCTGACCTTGTCCCAGGAGGGGGACGCAGGCTCCATGGACAGAGCTGGAGGGTCCTGGGGGGCCAAGGCAGCAGACCCAGCCCATTCAGTACTATGGCCTGGACCTGAGTCCCATGGGGCAAGAACTCCTTCTAGCTTGCAGTTCTGGGGGAGGAGAATGGGGGGCAGAGAGAGAGCCTGAAGCCATGGGTAAGGGCTGGGGGGCCCCTACACCTGGATCTCTGCCTGTCCTGGAGCTAGTGCCAGGTGGGAGCCCCTATATGGCCTGAGACGGCCATGCCGGGGAGAAGAAGCAGAGCCCCTGTGCCCCTGGGAGAGAATGTGCAGGGATCATGCAAATGAAAGCCACTGTTATAGCTTGGCTAGCTTGTTTTAATCTCTCTACATTTCTGGAGCTTATTAAATTCCTTACAGATTCTTTCTTTTTGTAAAGACAATAAAATCTTCAAAAATTCCAGAAATCACTGAGGAAGGGCTTCTTCTGTCGATAGGTGAGTGAAATCCACAGCCATGCCACACCATGCATTGGCTCCCTCCAGATGTTGGAGTCAGGTGGGGAGCAGACCCAGCCTGGGGCTGGAGGCACAATGACTGCTGCCCTGGCTGTGGACAGAGCAACAGGCATGTGCTGGATGTGTATTAGTCAGTGAAGGCTGCCAGACAAAGACCCTCCATTCTGGCATCTTAAACCACATACATTTATGCTTTCACAGTCCTAGTAGCCAGCAGTGGGAGATGCAGGCCTCAGAGGGCCCATCCCCATGTCCTCCTCCAGCCGACCTCCTGTACTTCCCATATCCTGACACCTGCTCTTACAAGGACAGGAGTCCATGTGGAAGACCAGCAATGCTGATGGGGCTAATGACCTCCTTTCACCTTGCTACCTCTCAAAGAACCCATCTCAAATCAGCCACATTCTGAGGTCCTGGATCAGGGCACAAGACTTGAATCTGAGGGATACATTTAGGCCAACACAGGCCGGTTGGGTAGAGGCACAAGGACCAGATGGGATCACTGGTGAAGACCAGGCCAGGTGAGGCTATGGGGAGAGCATTGGCAAAGGTAAGCAAAGCAGGATGCCAGTCAGGTGAGCAGGGCACCGATCAGGAGGGATGTTGCAAACTTATTAAACTCCACAGCAAAGAAACAAACAATCCAATCATGAAATGGGCAAAAGGCCTGAACAGAAATTTCACAGAGTAATACATAGACATGGGCAACAAGCACATGAGAAAATGCTCCACATCGTTGGCCATGAGGGAAATATAAATCAAAACCACAATGAGATCCCACCTCACACCAGTGAGAATGGGGAAAATTAACAAAACAGGAAACAACAAATGTTGGAGAGGATGTGGAAAAAGGGGGACCTTCTTGCACTATTTGTGGGAATGTGAACTGGTGCAGCCACTCTGGAATACTGTGTGGAGGGTCCTCATAGAGTTAAAGATAGAACTGCCCTGGGGGCACTTGGTGGGATGAGCACTGGGTGTTATGCTATATGTTGGCAAATTGAACTACAATTAAAAAAAAATAGAACTTCCCTACGACCCAGCAATTGCACTGCTGGAATTTACCCCAAAGATACAGATGCAGTGAAACGCCAGGACACCTTCACCCCAATGTTCATAGCAGCAATATCCACAGTAGCCAAACTGTGGAAGGAGCCTCAGTGTCCATCAAAAGATGATGGATAAATAAGATGTGGCCTATACATACAATGGAATATTCCTCACCCATCAGAAACGATGAATACCCACCATTTGCTTCAATGTGGATGGAAATGGAAGGTGTTATCCTAAGTGAAGTAAGTCAGTCAGAGATGGACAATCATCATATGATTTCACTCATTCAGGGAACATAAAAAATAGTGAAAGGGATTATAGGGGAAAGGAGAGAAATGAGTGGGAAAATCAGAGAGGGAGACAGAACATGAGAGACTCCTAACTCTGGGAAACAAACAGGGGTTAGAGGAAGGGATGGTAGACAGGGGATGGGGTGACTGGGTGACGGACACTGATGGAGGCACTTGATGGGATGAGCACTGGGTGATATACTATATGTTGGCAAATCAATCTCCAATAAAAAAATATATAAATTTTTTTTAATTTTAAAAAAAAGGAGGGACGCTGCAGGGAATCTTGTGTGAACTCCACTTGGAGATAGAGTGACCATGTTTTCCAGGTAAATGAGGAGTGAGGGCAGGTGGGGCATCAATAAAGACTAGGGAAACATTGTTCTCATGCTGGTCTCCTTAGGCCTCGGTACCTGGGCCAGCAATGCTGAAGTCGAGATTCTGTCCTCGTGGTGACTGGGAGGTCTCAGTTCCTCAAGATACACCCCTAGGTTGTAGGAGACACACACAACTCAGAGGCAGAGGCAGGACCACACTGTGTCCTCCTTGCAGATACCAAAAGCAGACAGAGCTATACCCTCACCCTTGGACTATAACACCTCCTCTGTGAGTACTAACACCCACCAGGCTCCGGGGCTCCCACCTGTGACCTTTCTAGCACATGGATGACCCTCGCCTCCCACATAAACCCTGTGACACACACACAGTATTTGACATTTACATAAGCAGAGATTATGTATCATAAAACTCAGTAGTAAAAGATTCAGAGGAAATACATTAGAAGTAGGAGATAGAGACCCAGAGTCACAGACCTAGGAAGAAAAGAATTAGAATTAAGAGAAAGAGATCCACAGTCACACAAGTAGGAGGAGAATGATGGGAGGTAAGAGATAAAGATGCAGAGCTACAGGCCCAGGAGAAGAAGGATGAGATGTAAGAGATAGAGACAAATAGTCACACCAGCAGGAAGGGAATAATGAGAATTAAGAGATAAGAGACGAGGAGTCACAGAACCAGGAGGGGAATGAGGAGAAGTGAGGGATATAGACTCAAGGTCACAGAACCTGGACACAGAAAAATGAGACACAAGAGATAGAGAACCAGAGTCACACAACAGGAGGAAAATTATGAGATGTAAGAGAAAGAGATGCAGAGCCACAGAAACAGAAAAGGAAGGATGAGAAGTAAAAGATGGAGAACCAGAGTCACAGAAGCAGGGGGAGAATGATCAGGGGTAAGAGATATAGATGCAGAGTTACATAATCAAGAGGGGAATTATGAGAAGTAAGAAAGAGAGTCCCAAACTGAAAGAACCACAGCATAAGTATGACAGGTAGGAGAAAGAGACCCAGTGTCACAGAACAAGGAGGAGAATGATGAGAGTAACATAAAAAGACCCAGAATCACAAAACTAGGAGGTGAATGATGAGAGGTAAGAGGTAAACACCCAGGTCACAAAACAAGGAGAAGAATGAAATAAGGTAAGAGATAGAAACCCAGAGTCAACAGTGTATGTTCTCATTCATTTGGGGAATATAAATAATAGTGAAAGGGAATATAAAGGAAGGGAAAAGAAATGTTGGGAAATATCAGGAAGGGAGACAGAACATAAAGACTCCTAACTCGGGGAAATGAACTAGGGGTGGTGGAAGGGGAGGAGGGCGGGTGTTGGAGGGGAATGGGTGACGGGCACTGAGGTGGACACTTGACGGGATGAGCACTGGGTATTTTTCTGTATGTTGGTAAATTGAACACCAATAAAAATTAATTAAAAAAAAAGAAACCTAGAGTCACTTAAACAAGAGGTGAATGATGAGACATAAGAGATAGAGATGCAGCGTTGCATCACCAGGAGAATGATGAGAAGTAAGGGATAGATACCCAGAGTCACAGAACCAGCAGGAAAATGATGAGAGGTAAGACTTAGAAACCCAGAGCCGTAGGACCATAACAAGAATGAGAGGTAAGAGATAGAGACCCAAGTCAGAAACCCAGGAGATGAATGTGAGAGATAAGAGATAGAGACCCTAAGTTACAGAGCAAGGTGCACATTGATGAGAGGTAAGATATAGACAGAGAGCCACAGACTCAGTAGGAGAATGATGAGAGAAAGAGATAAGAGACCAGAGTCACAACCAAATAGAGATTGATGGAAGGTAAGAGATAGAGACCGAGAGTCACAAAACAAGAGGGGGGGATGGATGAGTGGTAAAAGAGTGAGACCAGGTGGCAGAATGAGGAGGTGAATGATGAGAGATTGGAAAAACAACCCAGAGTCACTGAACCAGGAGATGAGTTATGAGATGGAAGAGATAGAGTTCCAGAGTGAAGAATCCAGAGATTAATGAGGGGTAACAGAATGAGACCCAGAGTCACACAAAAAGGAGGAAAATAATGACAGGTAAGGGATAGTGACCCAGAACAGGAGGAGACAAATGGGAAGTTAGAGATACAGACACAGAGTCACAGACACAGAATAGTAAGAGATAGAGACCCAGGGTACAGAACTACATGGTGATTGAAGAGATAAAAGAGAGAGACCCAGTGTACAGAACAAGGTGGAGAAATGTAAGTGGTAAGAGATAGAGACCCAGGATCACAGAAAGAGGAGGAGAATGATGAGAGCTAAGAAATAAGAGACCCAGAGTCACAAAACCAGGAAGGGAAGGATGAGAGATTAGAGATACAGACCTAGAGTTACAGAACGAGTAGGAGAAGTATGAGAGGTAAGAGTTAAAGAACCAGAGTCACAGAGCCAGGAAGAGAATTATCAGAGGCAAGAGATACCCAGTGTCACAGAACAAGGCAGAGATTGATGAGAGGTAAGAGATAGAGAGGCAGAGTCACAGACCCAAGAGGAGAATGATGAGAGGTAAGAGAGAGACCCAGAGTCACATAACCATGAGGGGAAGGATGAGAGAGAGGATATAGAGATCCAGGTCACAGAACCAGGAGGGGGATGATGAGGTAAGAGTTAGATACCCAGAGTCTCAAAACCAGGAAGTGAATTATGAGAGGTAAGTAATAGAGTTCCAGAGTCAGAGTCAGGAGGAAATTATTTAGAGGTAACAGATAGAGACCCAGAGTCGCACAAAAAGAGGAAAAATGATGAGAGGTAAGAGATAGAGACCCAGAGTCACCAAGCAGAAAGTGAATGATGAGAGATAAGAGATAGGGATGGAGAGTCACAACCAGGAGGGGAAATATGAGAAGTAAGGGACAGAGACCCAGATTCACAGAACAAGTAGGAGAATGATGAGAATTAGGGTATAAAAACCCAAGTTACAGCACCAGGAAGTGAATGATAAGAGGTTAGAGTAGAGACTGAGAGTCACAGAACCAGGAGGAGAGGATAGTGATGAGAGGTAAAAGATACAGACCCAGAATCATACAAGCTACAGGTGAATGATGAGGTGCAAGGGAGAGAGATGCAGAGTCACAGAACCAGGAGGAGAATTATGAGTAGAAAGGGATAGAGACCCATAGTCACTGAAATGGGAGATGAATGTCAAGAGATAAGAGATAAAGACCCAGAGTCACAGAGCCAGGAGGAGAATGATTAGAGGTAAGGGATAGAGATCCAGAGTAACAGAACCAGTAGGAGATTGATGAGGAAAAAGATAGAGACTTAGATCACAAAACCTGGACACAAAAAATGAACATAAGAGATACTCAGAGTCACACAACCAGTAGGTAAATGATCAGAGGAAAGAGATAGAGACCTAGAGTCACAGAACCAGGACATAACTCTTCAATAAATGGTGCTGGGAAAATTGGACATCCACATGCAGAAGAATGAAACTAGACCACTCTCTTGCACCATACACAAAGACAAACTCAAAATGGATGAAAGAGGGATCCCTGGGTGGCGCAGCGGTTTGGCGCCTGCCTTTGGCCCAGGGCGCGATCCTGGAGACCCAGGATCGAATCCCACATCGGGCTCCCGGTGCATGGAGCCTGCTTCTCCCTCCGCCTGTGTCTCTGCCTCTCTCTCTCTCTCTGTGACTATCATAAATAAATAAAAAATTAAAAAAAAATGGGTGAAAGATCTAAATGTGAGACAAGATTCCATCAGAATCCTAGAGGACAACACAGGCAACACCCTTTTTGAACTTGGCCACAGCAACTTCTTGCAAGATACATCCATAAAGGCAAGGGAAACAAAAGCAAAAATTAATTATTGGGACTTAATCAAGATAAAAAGCTTCTGCACAGCAAAAGAAACAGTCAACAAAACTACAAGACAACCTAAAGAATGGGAGAAGATATTTGCAAAAGACCTATCAGATAAAGGGCTAGTTTCCAAGATCTATAAAGAACTTATTAAACTCAACACCAAAGAAACAAACAATCCAATCATGAAATGGCCAAAAGACATGAACAGAAATCTCACGGAGGAAGACGTAGACATGGCCAACATGCACATGAGAAAATGCTCCACATCACTGGCCACCAGGGAAATACAAATCAAAACACCAATGAAATCCCACCTCACACCAGTGAGAATGGGGAAAATTAACAAGACTGGAAACACCAAGTGTTGGAGAGGGTGTGGAGGAAGGGGAACCCTCCTGCACTGTTGGTGGGAATGTGAACTGGTGCAGCCACTCTGGAAAACTGTGTGGAGGTTCCTCAAAGAGTTAAAAATAGATCCACCCTATGACCCAGCAATTGCACTGCTGGGAATTCACCCCAAATATACAGATACAGTGAAACGCCGGGACACTTGCACCCCAATGTTTATAGCAGCAATGTCCACAATAGCCAAACTGGAGAAGGAGCCTCGGTGTCCATCAAAAGATGAATGGATAAAGAAGATGTCGTTTGTGTATACAATGGAATATTACTCAGCCATTAGAAACGACAAATACCCACCATTTGCTTCGATGTGGAGGGAACTGGAGGGTATTATGCTGAGTGAAGTAAGTCAATCGGAGAAGGACAAACAGTGTATGTTCTCATTCATTTGGGGAATATAAACAATAGTGAAAGGGAATAGAAGGGAAGGGAGGGGAAATGTGTGAGAAATATCAGTAAGGGAGACAGAACATAAAGACTCCTAACTCTGGGAAATGAACTAGGGGTGGTGGAGGGGGAGGAGGGCGAGGGGTGGGGGTGAATGGGTGACGGGCACTGAGGGGGACACTTGACAGGATGAGCACTGGGTGTTATTCTGTATGTTGGTAAATTGAACACCAATAAAAAATTAATTTATTTAAAAAAAGATGTGGTCTATGTATACAATGGAATATTCCTCAGCCATTAGAAACGATGAATACCCACCATTTGCTTCGATGTGGATGGAACTGGAGGGTATTATGCTGAGTGAAATAAGTCAGTTGGAGAAGGACAAACATATTTTCTCATTCATTTGGGGAATATAACAAATAGTGACAGGGAATAAAGGGGAAAGGAGAAAAAATGAGTGGGAAATATCAGAAAGAGAGACAGAACATGAGAGACTCCTAACTCTGGGAAACTAACAAGGGGTAGTGGGAAGGGAGGTGGATGGGGGGTTAGGGTGACTGGGTGATGGGCACTGAGGGGGGCACTTGATGGGATGAGCACAAGGTGTTATGCTATATGTTGGCAAACGAACTCCAATTTTTAAAATATTTTTAAAAAAGAACCAGGACATGAATGATGAGAGATAGGAGATAGAGACCCAGAGTCACAGAACCAGTAGGAAATTGATGAGAAGTAAGAGATAGAGACCCAGAGTCACACAAGCTACATGTGAAAGATGAGAAGTAATAGGGAGAGGTGCAGAGTAACAGAACTAGGAGGAGAATGATGAGAAGTGAGAGATAGAGACCCAGAGTCAAAAAAACATGCAGTGTATGATGAAAGGTAGGTTATAGAGACCCAGAGTCATAGACCAGGAGGAGTTTGATGTCAGGTATGAGATAGAGACCCAGGTCACAGAACCAGATGGAGATTGATGAGAGGTAAGAGATAGAGACCCAGTGTCACAGAACCAGGAAGTGAATTATGAGACGTAAGAGAGTTCCAGTGTCACAGAGCTAGGAGGAGATTAATGAGAGGTAACAGATAGAGACCCAGAGTCACACAAAAGGAGGAGAATGAGGACAGGTAAGACATAGGGACCTAGAGTCACAGAAACAGGAAGATACAGATGAGAAGTAAGAGTTAGAGACCCAGGGTCACAGAACCAGCAGAGGGTAGTTCAGAGGTAAGAGATAGAGACCCAAAGTTCAGAACCAGGAGGATAATGATGAGAGGACAGTGGTGCTGGAAGGTCTCTGAAGATGCCATCCCTATGTACGGGATAAGGAGTTCCCAGAGGGCCCCTTGCCATTAGCACCAGCAGCAAGGACCCTGTGCTCAATGAGATAGGTGTGGTCTCTGGTCACAAGGAAGTGACCATCCAGGGGAAAGGAGGACATGCCATACATGATTCCACAAATATTAAGGACTGTTGTGACTAGTGCTGTGAATGAAATCATCGGAGGGGGAGGGCCTCAGGCTCTGGAACAGAAGAGCGCAATCTGTGGGGTCACGGAAACTCTGCCGGGAGAGCACCCTGTAACAGAACCCCTGCATAAGGCGGTGTAGCTGCCCTAGTCCTGCTCCTCTGCACCTGGTCTCCTACCCACCCAGGCCACAGGATATCCTGGACCCAGGAGAAGTGGGGCCCTCAGGGAAAGACACATGTGCCACGTGTCAAGCTAGTTCCCGTGTGGACCTATTACGGACACCTTTCAAAAATTCTGTATAACACGTCAATTCAGTAGAAGTCAAAGCATCTCCCTTCCATAGTTGAATCAAGAATGTGAAAAAGCATTTATATGTACGTGCATCTTCGAAGGCATCCGACTTTTTCCATGGGAGGCAGGGAAGAATCAACCATCCTTACTAAGAAGAGAATGTACGTTGCCATCAACAGCCTACAGCTCAGGGAATTCTGAATGAGCCCAAAGAGGGCAAAAAGCTCAGAGCCCCCACTGGATCAGACCACCTGGAAGGGTGTACGAGACAATGCCTTTATTTCCTCTGAAGACGTGAGAAGTCGTTGGTCCATTTCCGAGAGTTGCACAATATTTCCTATAAGCGGGATCCCTGGGTGGTGCAGTGGTTTAGTGCCTGCCTTTGGCCCAGGGCGCGATCCTGGAGACCTGGGATCAAATCCCACGTCGGGCTCCCGGTGCATGGAGCCTGCTTCTCCCTCTGCCTATGTCTCTGCCTCTCTCTCTCTCTCTCTTTGTGTGTGTGACTATCATAAATAAATAAATAAAATTTTTAAATTTTCCTATAAGCTTGTGGAACCGACAGAGTATCCTGCAAACCCACAGGAACAATCACATGGCTCAAGAGAGAAATGCACAAAAAATTGAATGCATGTGTCACAACAGGTATCCAAATAGCCAGATGGGAAGGATGCTGGGCCATGCTCATGACTCAGGAAGTGATCGTCTGAGAAACCACAGGAGAGAAAGTGGTTCTTGTTGCACCAGTGGGAGCGTGGCTTGTAGCAGACTGAACTTCACAGACACCGAGGACTCTGCAAACACTGCTCAAGAGCCAGAGATCTGACACTGCCAGAGAGAAAGCCCAGAATCAGGCAGACATTGCACAAGATTGCTCCCTACAAGGATCTGCCTGAAGACAAAGCCCAGTCCCTGTGGCAGGTTCATCTAGGAAGCAGGTAGAAACACCAGCTGTCTCAGGTCTGGGGAGGTCATGGGGCTGGAGCCTGCACTTCAGGAGCAGCGGGGAATTAAGGATGGGAGCCACCGAAGGATAACCCAAAATTCTACATGTAAACAGCTCCCAAGCTCTTGGCAGATCCCTAAATGGGGCGGGTGCAAGAAAACTCCAAAGGCCTCAGAAGTAATGCCAGCCAGGAGCTCAAGAGAACAGAGGCTCCCGCCACTGCCAACCACAAGGCAGACAAATTTGGGAATTTGATTCCAGTCAAAGTCCTAATCCTTATATAACAATCAATACTTTTCCAAGGAAGAGTGAAAATCAAGTCCGTGCTAATAACATCCACAACACCCAGTATAGACACGAGTTACTAAATATGCAAAGAAATAAGAAAAGGTGAGCCACAGTCAAAATAAAAATCAGTCCATGGATATCAACCCACAAGATGATCAGACACAGACCCAATTATCAGACAGGGACTCTGAGGCAAGTACTTTTCAAATGTTCAAAGACATCCAGGAAAGGGACATTCTAGAACTAGTATGTACAATTCTGCATTGTTTAAAATCACTCGGTGAGCTTAACAGCAGATTGGAGAAGGTGTAAGAAAGATCGGAAAACTTTAATATGTGTCAGTATATAGATAGAGAGTATCTGTGTGTCACACATGTCATGTGTGTCCAGAGGCATGACAGGCGCACACACAGAGAAATAATGATACACACAAGGAACAAATTATCTGGGGCTTCCCTCTTGAAAAAGTACTGGCCAGAAAACCACAGGAGGGAATCTTTAGAGTATTGGGGGGTTCCATTTGGAGTTCCATATCCATGGAAAACAGCATTCAGTAGATCCACAAAAACTGAGAGAGACCGATTCCAGGACACCTGCCATGGAAGACTCCCCAGGAGTCTCCACACTGTAGGCAAAGAATCCCGAGCAGGAACTCTGGTCTCCAGGAGGGACAGGGAACACCAGTCACGGCAAGCGCACAGAAACAGAAGTATCCTTCTCCCTCTTAATTTCTTAAAAGTATAATTGATTGTTTAAAGCAAAAAAAAAATTGTTAACAGCATACCATGAGGTCAATAACAGGTACAGATGCAAAGTGCACGATAGCAACACACAGGAGGGGTGGCACATGAGTCCACACTTACTCAAGGTTCTTATAATTTAGGTAAAGTAGTAAAATATTACATCCAAGTTCCTTGTGGCAAATTCAGGGTGCACATAATATTCACTAGGATGAGGGATCCCTGGGTGGCTCAGCAAGTTTAGCGCCTGCCTTTGGCCCAGGGCGCAATCCTGGAGCCCCAGTATCAAGTCGTGCATCGGGCTCCCGGCGTGGAGCCTGCTTCTCCCTGTCTCTGCCTCTCTCTCTCTCTCTCTCTCTCTCTCTCTCTGTCTATCATAAATAAATAAATAAATAAATAAATAAATAAATAAATAAATAAATCTTTTTAATAATAAATTTATTTTTTATTGGTGTTCAATTTGCCAACATACAGAAAAACACCCAGTGCTCATCCCGTCAAGTGCCCCCCTCAGTGCCCGTCACCCATTCACCCCCACCTCCCGCCCTCCTCCCCTTCCACCACCCCTACTTCGTTTCCCAGACTTAGGAGTCTTTGTTCTCTCTCCCTTTCTGATATTTCCTACCCATTTCTTCTCCCTTCCCCTCTATTCCCTTTCACTATTATTTATATTCCCCAAATGAATGAGACCATATAATGTTTGTCCTTCTCTGATTGACTCTTTCATTCAGCATAATACCCTCCAGTTCCATCCACGTTGAAGCAAATGGTGGGTATTTGTCATTTCTAATCGCTGAGGAATATCCCATTATATACATAAACCACATCTTCTTTATCCATTCATCTTCGGTGCAGGTGTCCCAATGTTCCATTGCATCTGCATCTTTGGGGTAAATCCCCAGCAGCCCAGCACCATTTATTGAAGAGTCAATCCTGGTTTTGTGACTCTAGGTCTCTATCTCTTTCCTCTGATCATTTACCTACTGGTTGTGTGACTCTGAGTATCTCTTATGTTCATTTTTTGTGTCCAGGTTTTGTGATCTAGGTCTCTATCTTTTTCCTCATCAATCTCCTACTGGTTCTGTTACTCTGGATCTCTATCCCTTACCTCTAATCATTCTCCTCCGCTTCTGTGACTCTGGGTCTCTATCTCTTATTTCTTGACATTCATCTCCCATTTCAGTGACTACGGGTCTCTATCCCTTTCTACTCATAATTCTCCTCCTGGTCCTGTGACTCTGCATCTCGCTATCTCTTGCAACTCATCATTCACCTGTAGCTTGTATGATTCTGGGTCTGTATCTTTTACCTCTCATCACTCTCCTCTCCTCCTGGTTCTGTGACTCTCAGTCTCTACTCCAACCTCTTATCATTCACTTCCTGGCTCTGTGACTTGGAGTTTTTATACCCTACTTCTCATCATTCTCCTCCTTGTTCTGTGATTCTGGGTCTCTATCTCCTACCTCTCATCATTCATGTCCTGGTTCTGTGAATCTGGGTCTCTGTCCCTTACTTCTCATATTTCCCCTCCTGGTTATGACTCTCCATCCCTATCTCTTATCTCTCATCATTCACTTCCTGCTTGGTGACTCTGGGTCTCCATCTCTTACCCTCATCAATCTCCTCTTGGCTCTGTGACTCTGGGTCTCTATCTCTTACCTCTAATTTTTTTATGATAGTCACACACACACACACACACACACACACACACACACAGAAAGAGAGAGAGAGAGAGAGAGAGGCAGAGACATAGGCAGAGGGAGAAGCAGGATCCATGCACCGGGAGCCCAACGTGGGATTCGATCCCAGGTTTCCAGGATCGTGCCCTGGGCCAAAGGCAGGCGCTAAACCGCTGCGCCACCCAGGGATCCCTATCTCTTAGCTCTAATGCTTCTCCTCCTGGTTCTGTGACTCTGCATCTCTATCTCTTACTTCTCATTATTCATCTCCTAGTTCTGTGATGCTGAGTTATATCTCCTATCTCTCATCCTTCCCCTCCTGGTTTTGTGACTCTGGGTCTCTATTACCTCTCATAGTTGTCCAATTTCTTATGTGATTCTGGGTCTCTATCTGTTATCTCACATACTTGCCTCCTGGCTCTATGACCCTCGAACTCTATCTCTTCCCTCTCATAATTCTGCTCCAGGTTCTGTGACTCTGCCTCTCTATCCCTTAACTCTCATCCATCTCCACTTGTTCTGTGATCCTGGGTCTCTAGCTCTTACCTCTCATAATTCCCCTCCTTTTTGTGTGACTCTGGATCTCTATCTCTTAACTCTCCTCAAACTCCTCTTGGTTCTGTGACTCTGGGTCTTTATCTCTTACTTCTCTACTTTCTCATTCTCATTTTGTGACCCTATGGCTCTATCCCTTTCCTCTCACCATTCTCCTCCTGGTTCTATGACTGTGGATCTCTATCTCTTACCTCTTATGTTTCTCATCCTGGTTCTGTCACCCTGGGTCTCTGTCTCTTACCTCTCATCAATTCCTTCCTGCTTCTGTGACTCTGGGTCTCTATCTCTTACCTCTCATCGTTTTTCCTCTTTTTGTGCGACTCTGGGTCTCTATCTGTTACCTCTAAATAATTTCCTCCTGACTCTGACTCTGGAACTCTATCACTTACCTCTCATAATTCACTTCCTGGTTTTGAGACTCTGGGTATCTAACTCTTACCTCATCATCCCCCTCCTGGTTCTGTGACCTGGATCTCTATATCCTCTCTCTCATCCTTCCCCTCATGGTTATGTGACTCTGGGTCTCTATCTCTTACCTCTCATCATTCTCCTCTTGGGTCTGTGACTCTGCCTCTCTATCTCTTACCTCTCATCAATCTCTACCTGGTTCTGTGACACTGGGTATCTCTTACCTCTGATAATTCTCTTCCTGGCTCTGTGACTCTGGTTCTTTAACTCTTACCTCTCATACTTCTCCTACTCGTTCTGTAACTCTAGGTCTGTATCTCTAACCTCTCATCCTTCCCTTCCTGGTTCTGTGACTCTGGGTCTCTATTTCTTAGCTCTCATCATTCTCCTCCTCTTTCTGTGATCCTGAGTCTCTATCTCTTACCACTTACATTTCTCCGCCTTGTTCTGTACACTGGGTCTCTCTCTCTTATCTCTCATCAATCACCATGTAGTTCTGTACCCTGGGTCTCTATCTCTTACTATTCTGTGTCTGTGACTCTGTGTCTGTATCTCTAACTTCCCATTTGTCTCCTCCTGTTCTGGGTCACTATCCCTTACCTGTCATTATTTTCCTCCTTTTTGTGTGACTCTGGGTCTCATTCTGTTACCCCTCATTAATCTCTGGATTCTTCACTCTGGAACTCTATCTCTTCCATCTCATAATTCATCTCCTGGTTCAGTGACTCTGGGTTGTTTTTCCAATCTCTCATCATTCACCTCCTGATTCTGCCACCTAGTCTCACTCTTTTACCTCTCATCCATCTCCCCTTCTCTTATTTTGTGACTCTCGGTCCCTATCTCTTACCTTCCATCAATCTCTATTTGGTTGTGACCCTGGTCTCTCATCTCTTTCTCTCATCATTCTCCTACTGGTTCCGTGGCTCTCTGTCTATATCTTACCTCTCATCAATGTGCATCTTGCTCTGTAACTTAGGGTCTCTATGTCTTATCTCTCACATTCATCTCCTGGGTCTGTGACTTGGGTCTCTATCTCTTACCTCTCACTCTTGTTATGGTCCTACGGCTCTGGGTTTCTAAGTCTTGCCTCTCATCATTCTCCTGCTGGCTCTGTGACTCTGTCTCTCTATGCATTGTACATAACAAGGGGTAGGTGTTTTTTGTGAAAATTTTGTTTCAGTTACATAAACAAACAGTATCTCTATAAGGGCAATGAACGTACTATATATAAATAATACATATATAGGCATTAGATCACAATACAAATGCTTTTCTGGTAAGTGGTGTGGTCAAAACAGTCTGAAAAATGCTCATGCAACACATTGAAGGTCCCAGCCAATCTATGTGACAAAGAAGAAAACAATAACCATTAAGGCTGAAAGGAAAGATGCAAAATTATCATTATTTGCAGATGACATGATCATGTGCAATGAAAATCCAATCGTATCCACAGATATCTATTAGAACTAGCAAGAACACCAACAGACTTTCCAAATGCAAGACCAGCTTACCAGTAGCAGTCACGCTCGTCTGTGTCAGCAAAAGCCTCCTAAGAAAAACGAGGCATGAGTCACAATGATCTAGGGAGTCACCTGAGAAAAGATGTCCAAGGCTTTTGTGGAGAAGTGCAAACTCCAGTAAAGTACATGAAAGAGTGTCTGGAGAGATGGGATTTTGGGTGGGATGGGTCGTCAGGTGAGTGCCACTTGTCTCCCCAGATGAGAGATACAATGTCTTCTCAATCAAAATTCTTGATGAGCTGGTTTTGTTAGTTTATGTATGTTTGAGATCCAGCTGCAGCTTCGACAGTGTTGAGAAATACCAGCAAAGGATGAGGGGTTTCAGTGAGACTGTCCCCCAAATGGTAACATGAAATTGTCATTGGAAAAGGATGTCACTAATCTATAAACTCAAGGCTCCAAGCAATGCGGAGGACTGGGTGTGCAGCGAGGGAGTCCCCACCAGGCCCCAGGACCTCTGGGAGGTTGGTAGACAACCTGGGTCTCTACCTCACAGCATAAGCAAGATGGGCAGTGGTGCAGCATGTTAGAGAGTTGCATGATTACATCTGAAATGCCAGCTCCAAAGCAAAAAGGGAAAGGACTGGCCAGGCTGGTGTAGCACAGGGATTAGCATCTGCCTGGGTGCAGGTATGCCCACTCATAACTTCAGAATACGACTTTGTTTGGCTATAGGGTCTTTGCCAAGGTAACTAAGTTAAGGGTTTTGCAATGAGGTCGTACTAGATTTCAGGTGGGTCCTGAGTCCAATGACTGGCATCCTTGTAAGGAGAAGAAATGATACATAGGGCTATGTGAAGACTGAGGCAGAGAGTTGCATAAAATGTCCACAGCCACCCAGGCCTGAAAGGGGAAGCTCAGCCCTGGTAAAACCTTGATTTCAGATTCCTGGCTTCCAGTATGTGGGGGTCCCTTTATGTGGCTTTAAGCTTGTGATCCCAGGAAGCTCATACAGCAGCCTCCATACGTGAAGCCTTCGGGCCAATAACCAATAAATTTAGCCACAAGGAAACCAGGAATTTCTGCTAATTGAAGGACACCATGAGCAGCATTAATAGGCTGGTAGCTACATAAGACAAGGTCATCTCATGTTTAAAGCCAGCAAGGGGCTGGCATCTGGAAATGACTGCCTTACAAATTTCCACAAATTTGCCAAGGAAACATTTAGAAAACATGGTAAGAGCAAAGACAGATGTCCAAATTGCTGCTGTCTCTGAAAAGATGCTCAAGCTTGCTAATAATGGGGGCATTTAAATGACGAGGAGGAGACGCCATACACTTGACAATGGGAGACTATTTTCCAAGACATGGTGACAACATCTTGACTGTGTGGAGGCACCAAGAAGGAGCAGGGATGACCCCAGGAGGGGCACTTCATGGGACAGGGAGCCCAATGAAGCACAGGCAGAGGTGCATCCAGGTGTGCCCTGGGGGAAGGAACCTTGGGGGATGTTCCAAAGGCCTGCATCTGGAGCCACAACCAAGGAAAGCAAGGAGGTCGGTGGATCTCACTGTCCAGGACAAATGTGTGACCTGCCTCCACCATGGGGAGCATGGGAGCTGAGCCAGAGCTCAGTATGGCATATCTAAAGGCTATCTGCAGCTGCTCTTTGTAGACATCTAGTTCTAGAAGCATCTGAGAAGCACTTGCAGCCCAGCCCTCCCTCCAAGCAGCCCCTTAGCCAGAGCTCATCATTTGTCCTCCATTGCCCCACAGGCCCTAACTCCAGAGCCGAGCCTCAGAGGGGGGCCTTAGGCCCCCCAGCTCCTAGAGAATATCTGAACCCATGAGACACTGGGTGGGGCCCACATGACCTAGGTCACCAAGGAGGGGCGGCGGAAAATTCAGCTTGCCCTGTCCAAGTGCCCACCACCAGGCTTCACCACATTCTCCAGCATAATGGGTCTGGCCACTAGGTCCTTACCTACACCACCCTCCCCCAGCCCTCCACCATCAGTAGGGCCTTTTGGAAATAGGGTAGGGATCACCATTCCCTGCTCCCCCAAACACACACACAAACACACAGGAACACCTATACAGGGAGAGACACATGAAACACATGCAGAAACCAGCCCCCATGCACACACACACACATAGAAACCATATGCACACATACACACACACACAGGCCTCCATGCACACACATGCACATGGAGATACACATGCACAGACACAGACACTGCCCTCCACATACACACACATGGAGGCACACATGCACATGTATGCAGACACAGGCCTCCATGCACACACACATGGAGACACACCAGGACACACACAGAGGCACACACCCCCAAAACACATGCACATGAAGACACACATACACACACATACAGTCATGAGCCCACATACAAGAACATGGAGACACGCATGCAAACATGGGCTCCATGCACACACATGCACATGGAGATACACATGCATGCACATGCAGACACGGGCCAACACAAACACACATGTACAGGGAGACACATCTGCACACACAGCAAGGCTAGGGCCATACGCGTGCACACACACACACACACACACACACACACACATAGACACATGAAGATAAGGGCTTCCACCCACACACAGGCACATGGAGACACCCATACACACCCACAAGGGCATTGGCCACACACACACACACACACACACACACACACACACACACATGCACAGCTGAGAAGCAGCTTTACTATCTGTCCATTTACTGTCTGTCCCAGGTCACTGTTGTCCAGGAGCACACTGTGGGGAGGCAGGGGACTCTGCAGGCAGGACAGCTGTGAAGGCCAGAGCAGAGCAGCCTGGACCTGAGTGCCCCATGCCTGCTGCCTGCAGCTGCCAGGCCTGCCCCTGGACAGGAGGGGGCAGGGACAAGGGTGGTGCCTGGAACCAAGGCAGGGCCACAGCCCCAGAGAGGAGTGGAGCAGGACAGCACAGACTTGGGAGCTCAGAGCTCAGCCATCTACTGGGAACAGGAAGAAGAGGAGAGCCATTCTCTTCCCCACGGGTGGCCCAGGCTGGAGACGGGGCCCATCAGCAGCATAGCACATCCTGGGATGTCAGCATAGAGCCTGGAGACCAGCTGGATGCTGAAGCCCCTACCCCACAGCCTGGGCAGAATGAGTAGGGGGACGCCAGGGTGAGCCAGGGCTGCCAGTGGAGCCTGAGCCCAGCATGCTCATCTATGTGCACCTGCCTGGCCTGGCACCACCCAACCTGGGCCCTCAGGGGCAACAGGCTCCCAGGTGGGGCTCTCAGCCCTGTGGTTTCTCTCAGAATCACGTGTCCTTCCAGGGAACTGGGTACTCCCCCTCTGCCTCCCACACAGCACCTGTCCCCAGGGACAAGAGCAAGCAGGACAGACTGTGACAGACAGCTCTGAAGGGCAGAGGGTCTGGGGTGGGCCCTGCCTTCCCCAGGCATCACATCCATGCCTTTCAGGGCCTGGCTCCGTCCCATGCCACCCAGCCCCAGTGGGCAATACCCTTTCTCGGTCTCCTAGGTGAGTCCAAATGTCCCCCCAAGGGCACCAGACCTGCCAGAGACCACCTCCACACAGCCTCCCAGCATGGGAATGCTGGCCCTGGCATCCCGGATCCAGATGGTGGGATCCTGATGCCCCCCTCTCCAAAACTCTGCACAACATCTCACAGCACTCACGTGGAAGAGTTGGGGTGGCATGTGCTCTCAGGCTTACGGGGTTTTCTGGGGGCACCCAGGCCTGCAAGACACCTACACTGGGTGAAGGTGAAGCCTAGACCCAGCCCATCACAACTCCATACACATCGGTGGTGTGTCATCACTGGATAGCTGCCCCGACAGCCCAGAATCTGATGCCAGGGCACCTCCAGAAAGCCACTCCACGGTCTTCAGCCCATGCTGGGCAACCACAAAACAGATCCACGGCACAGTCCACCCCAGCCTCCAGCAGCTACAGAGGACTTGCAGACACATGGACCAACTTCACAGCCAGGCCCAGACCCCCCAAGGTCCCTGCCAGCCCTCACTGGCCACACCACCCAGCTGCAGCCCCAGTAAGAGGCCCAGCTCTGAGATGCTAGTATGGGAACAAGTGTGTGGGTAATGGGTGAGGTCCCTGGTCCCCAATGGCCACTGGGGACTCTGGCTCTGCACACTCACACGCACAGCCCCTCCCACAGGGCCAGCCACCAACCTGATCCTCCAGGCAGTGGGACACAGGAACAAGGGTGACATGCCACCGGGAAGCCCTGCATCCATGTCTCAGACACGTGGCCATGCAGGCTTTGGCTTCTCATGCACACAACAGCCCCCCCTTCCTCACAGGGCTGCCTCAAGGCAGTGGTGGTGGTGCCCGGGGCCTCTCCCTTCCGGGGGCATCCTGGTGGCCAGCACGGTGTTGCAGTGCACAGAATCAGCCACGGTAATGAGGGAGAGGCCACGAGCTGGGCAGCAGGGGCCTCAGAGAGAAGCCCACTTCACCCATGGCACAGGAGCCTCACCTGCAACCCCACCATTGCTAGACAAACTTCCCAAGAACATAAATAAGGGAATTTCCTCTGCTGAGGCCCTGGGAGTTCCCACCCCATTTTTAGCCGGGCACTGAGGCAGAGCTCCCCTCCTCCAGGCACACCCACCCCAGATTAGGTTCCTGGTACCATCCCAGGGGAAAAGCTGAGGGTATGAGAGCCAGGGTCTGAGCCCATCCCCACCCAAGCACCAAGGCTGCATACAGGTCTTTTCCAGCCTAGACTCCCCAGTCCAGTCATGCCACACACACACACAGACACAGCCCACCTTCTGAAGACACGAGCTAGCATACAAATGCCCAGGAGGCTCTCCACGGGAGACGGCACACGTGCCAATGGCCCTCTGAGACAGGCCCATCCCTGGCTCATGTCACACAGATCTGAATCGAAGTGAGTGACAGCTTGCCTGCAGCCTGTGGGGGGTCACACCTGGGCTACTGGCCTCCCACGGGGTGGGGTGGAACATCCAGGATCCGGTAGCTCCAGGGCTCCTTCCAGCCTCAGAGGATTTGGTCTAAACAGAAGGAAGCCGGAGCGGGGTCTAAGAACTAGAGGAGGCCATGCTGCAGCCCCACACGGCGCTCACACACAGGCACAAACACTCTCAGGAACCCGGGCCCCACGCTGGTAAAGTAAAGGAGATTTTCAGCTTTAAGACCATTTCTGAGCTCTCAGGAAGGCTCTACTTCGACTGTGACCAAGGTCACAGGGACGCAACCAGACTTCGAGCAGGGGCTCTATCGCCGCCCCCAGCACATGCTGTCCATCTGCTTCAGCTGTGGGTGACCTGCGGGAAACAGTGCAGATGTCAAGATAAGGGGAAGGCCGCCCCAAGTCCCCGTTGGGTGGTATCACGCAGCCTTGCATGTACCAAAACCAGGAGGCGATCTGTCGCTTTCTGAAATGACCTTGGTCGTGATGATCCGTAACTCCTGATGGGAGACAGACCCTGCAGGAAATACCGCTCCCAGGGCAGGCAGGGCCCCGGCCACCATCCTCACTGCCTTCTTCTTTTTTGTTACAATTTTCACAAAGGGTGCAGGCTTCTTGTGATGAGCACCGAGAGTCACATGTATGTGATGATTCACTGAATTCTACTCCAGAAAACAATATTGCACTGCATGTGAACTGAGTAAACTTTAAATAAATAAATTTTTACAGAGGGTGCAGGGTGGAACTGCATTCTCCCTGCATGGGCCTAGGCCCTGTAGAGGCATAGCTAGGAGGCGAGAGTATATGGCAGCCCTGGGACCTGAGTATCATCCAAAATGATAGATGATAGATAGATGATAGATGATAGATGATAGATAGAATAGATAGATAGATACATAGATACATAGATACATAGATAGATACATAGATAGATAGAGATGATTGATTGATAGATAGATAGATAGATAGATAGATAGATAGATAGATGATAGATAGATATGATAGATAGAAGGATGGGATGAACTTCTAGAAGACAGTTCCCAGAAGTCCTGCTGGTGAGGCATCAAAGCAACTCTATCATTCCAAAAATCACCATCTGCCCTTTCCAACAAGATCTTTGAAAGTCTCTTTGGTGGAGTAGGAGGATACCTTATTTAGACACATAATCTCAGCCCAAAGGCTTATAATAGGTGCTCTTCCAAAATGTCTCAGGGCTCTTTTGACTTTTACTGAGAAATATGTCATTACAGCAATCCCCTATTGGTCTTTTATATTAAACTCTCACTAGGCAAAATAAATAAATAAGTAAAAGGATGGGATGAATGGAAGGAGAGACAGCAGAAAGAATGAAAGAGATGGATGGAAAGATAGATGATAGAAGGATGGTTGGATGAATAGATACTAGAATGAAAAAGAGCAGCAATGTCCACAATAGCCAAACAGTGGAAGGAGCCTCGGTGTCCATCGAAAGATGAATGGAAAAAGAAGATGTGGTTTATGTATACAAAGGAATATTCCTCAGCCATTAGAAACAACAAATACCCACCATTTGCTTCAATGTGGATGGAACTGGAGGGTATTATACTGAGTGAAATAAGTCAATCGGAGAAGGACAAACATTATGTGGTCCCATTCATTTGGGGAATATAAATAATAGTGAAAGGGAATAGAAGGGAAGGGAGAAGAAATATGTGGGAAATATCAGAAAGGGAGACAGGACATAAAGACTCCTAACTCTGGGAAACGAACTAGGGATGGTGGAAGGGGAGGAGGACGGGGGTTGGGGGTGACTGGGTGATGGGCACTGAGGGGGGCACTTGATGGGGTGAGAATTGGGTGTTATTCTGTATGTTGGCAAATGGAACACCAATAAAAAATAAATTTATTATAAAAAAAAGAAAAATAGATGGGTGAAAGAAGAATGGGGTAAATGGGTGACAGGCGCTGAGGGGGACACATGACGGGTTGAGCACTGGGTGTTATATATTGGTAAATCAAATTCCAATAAATAATATATAATTAATTAATTAATTGTTAAATAATTCGTTAATTAACATAATATTCATTAATTAATTATATATTTACAAAAAAATGAAAAATCTCCATGACACATTGTCAAGTGAAAAAAGTAAACTATAAAATACTGGGTATACCATCATGCCACTGGTATAAGAAATATGTAATACGACCCCCTGACAGTCTTGTCAGAAAACACACAATTTTTTATCTTGGCATCATGAGTTCAAGCCCCACAGTGGGCATGGAGCTGATTAAATATACATAGAGAGAGAGATAAACACATAATCAGCCAAATATTCCCATTAGTATACACTACCTCTGATATAATACACAAACTGGTAACAGTTGTAAATTAAATAAATAAATTGTGGTGGTGAAAATAAAAATTTTAAAAATCTTTAAAAAGGGGGAAAAGATAATAGATATATATGATAAAGAGTTTTATAAATGGATGCATGATACATAAGTCGATGTGTAAATAAAAGATTAGATAGATGACTAGAAGATAAACAGATGACAGATGGTTGGATAGATAGGTAGATATGAGATGGAAAGATATATGAAAGGGATAATAGATGATGATAGATAGATAGATAGATAGATAGATAGATAGATAGATAGATGATAGATAGATAGGTAGATAGATAGATAGATAGATGATAGATAGATAGATAGATGATAGATAGATGATAGATAGATGATAGATAGATAATGTTACAAGAGACATGACTCATTTCCTGCCACAAGACACATCCCACCTGTCAGGTTCTCAGAGGCCCAGGCCTGGGGGCCTTCCTCCCATCCCCTGGACTGGGGGTTCCTTAGGGCAGCGCTGAGCATCTCCCTTGTCTGACTGGTGCCCCAGTTCAGGAGACCCGCCTTGTGGACCCCAGCTCAAGGGCAACCAGGGCTCAGCTCACACAGACCCCAAGCAACAGAGACCCCCGCACAGGGGAAGAAGGCATCTGCCCCAAGCCTGGGAGGAGGTGTGCCAGTCACCGGTCAAGTGGGGCCAGCAGAAGCCTGTCACACGGGGAGCACAGCCTGAGAGCAGGGCGTGGGGGACAGTACCAGGGATGCTACCTTCACATGCCCTCAGGCACCAAGAGGCCACCATGTCAGGTCCCTCTGTCCCTCTCTCTCTCTTTCTCTTATGAACCCAGCATAGTGGGCTGAACAGTGGCACCTGGAGGCTATGTCCACCCCCAATGCCATGGCACCTGTGGATGTGACCTTGTTTGGAAAAAGGGTCTTTTCACATCTGATTCAAGTCGACGAGCTTAAGATGAGAAGCTCCAGGCTTACACCCAATGGTAGGTGTCCTACAAGAAGCACACAAGGAGAGACACAGATGAAGAGGAGAAGCCTCATGAAGACAGAGGCAGAGACCGGAGGGACGGGGCCACAACCCGGAGGCGTGTGGGGCCCACAGAGGCTGGAAGAGGCAGGAAGGACCCTCCGTGGAGCCTGTGGGGGGAGGGCGGTCCTGCCACCCCCAGACCTCAGACATCTGGCCTCCAGAGCTGGGAAGGGAAATTTCTACTGCTCAAGTACATCTGTGGACCCTGTCACAGCAGCCCCAGGATGCTTGCACACGCAGCCAGAAGAGTTTGGCCAAGAGGAGGTTCAGGAGACTCCTGGGTCTTTTCAAGACACATGAGCCCAATACTGTCGAGAGCCCCTGACCCTGTAGGGTGCTGGTCACACAGGGCACAGTCTTTTACCCCTGGAGGTATTGTGTCGAGCACAATACCTGACTCCTGAGCACACGCCCTGACTCCTGGAGGTGTTGGGTCACACACACATAGCTCCTGAATTCTGGAAGGTGCTGGGTCACACTGGGCAGTCCCTGATCCCTAGAGGTATTGTGTCATGTGGAGCACAACCCCTGACTCCTGGAGGTGTTGGGTCACACCAGGTATAGCCCCTAACCCTGTACGGTGCTGGTCACACAGTGCACAGTCTATGACCCCTAGAGGTATTGTGTCATGCTGAGCACAGGCCCTGACCCCTGGAGGTGTCAGTAACACTGGGCATAACCCCTGACTTCTGGAAGGTGCTGGGTCACACTGGCACAGCCTCTGACCCCCCGGAGAGAATTGGGTCAAACTTAGCCCAGTGCACTTCAGAAGTGTTTCCTGTGTTCCCGGTATTTAACAACTCAACACATTACTCATGCTGCCCACACGAAGGGCCGTTCCCAAAAAAGAACTGATGGCAAATCTACTGAAGATTTAAAACAACCACCTTAAAGATGCTCAAAGAACTATAGGCAGATGCAGAGAAATTTGAGAAAATGACGTATGAACAAAATGCAAATAACAATACAGAAATAGAAAATCGGAGAAGATGCAGTGAAATGCCGGGACACCTACCCCCCGATGTTTATAGCAGCAATGTCCACAATAGCTAAACTGTGGAAGGAGCCTCGGTGTCCATCGAAGGATGAATGGATAAAGAAGCTGTGGTCTATGTATGCAATGGAATATTCCTCAGCCATTAGAAACGACAAATACCCACCATTTGCTTTGACATGGAGGGACCTGGAGGGTATTATGCTGAGTGAAATAACTCAATCGGAAAAGGACAAACATTATATGGTCTCATTCATTTGGGGAGTATAAAAATTAGTAAAAAGGAATAAAGGGAAAGGAGAGAAAATGAGTGAAAATATCAGTGAGGGTGACAAAACATGAGAGACACCTACCTCTGGGAAATGAACAAGGGGTAGTGGAAAGGGAGGTGGGCGGGGGGTTGGGGTGACTGGGTGACAGGCACTGAGGAGGGCACGTAATGAGACGAGCACTGGGTGTTATGCTATATGTTGGCAAATTAAACTCCAATAAAAAAATTTTTTTAAAAAAGCACATGGTTAAGAAAACATTTTTAAAAAGTAAGAAAATCTAAGAAAAATTTGAGAGATGAAAAATACAATAGCTGAAATGAAAAACTCACTAGAGAGATTCAAAGCAAATTTTTTAAATAATAAATTTATTTTTTATTGGTGTTCAATTTGCCAACATACAGAATAACACCCAGTTCTCAATCCGTCAAGTGCCCCCCTCAGTGCCCGTCACCCATTCACCCCACCCCCCGCCCTCCTCCCCTTCCACCACCCCTAGTTTGTTTCCCAGACTTAGGAGTCTTTATGTTCTGTCTCCCTTTCTGATATTTCCTACCCATTTCTTCTCCCTTCCCTTCTATTCCTTTTCACTATTATTTATATTCCCCAAATGAATGAGAACATATAGATTCCTTGAGAAGAGTCCATAAACTAGAAAATGGGACAACTTCACTCAGCATAATACCCTCCAGTTCCATCCATGTTGAAGCAAATGGTGGGTATGTGGGAAATGTCAGAAAGGGAGGCAGAACATAAAGACTCCAAACTCTGGGAAACGAACTAGGGGTGATGGAAGGGGAGGAGGGCGGGGGGTGGGGGTGAATGGGTTACGGGCACTGAGGGGGGCACTTGACGGGATGAGCACTGGATGTTGTTCTGTATGTTGGTAAATTGAACACCAATAAAAAATAAATTTATTATTAAAAAAAGAAAATGGGACAATTGAAATGACTAAATCTGAGGAACAGAAAGAAAAAAGATGGAATAAAAGTGAATAAGCCTGTGAGATGCCATCAAATGGATCTGCATATTGTTTGTTGGAGTCCCAGAAAAAAAAAAAGGCAGAAAAAAGCAGAGAGACTATTTGAAGAAATAAGGGCTGACAAATTCTGACATTTGATGAAAGACATGAATATAAACATCTAAAAGCTCAATTAACTCGAATCAAGATGAACTAAGAGCCTTAGTGCCAGGTACTCGGGGTAGAAAGGTACACATAGTCCATGACTTTACGATACATGAGACCATAGGATGATGGACAGGACTCGAAGGTCTACACATCACTCTCTCCCCACATGGAGAGCCACCAGCCTGTGTCACCCACAACGCCATCCAGCACCAGCGACTTCCCCGCCGAACTGCTTTCTCCTCCCCATCCCTGCTTCCCTAACCCTGTAACCTGAAGACCGTGCTCTTTCAGAACAGGTTCAGGGCCATAGGTGAGAGAGCAGAAAGGAGTTTCCACACAGCCCAGAGCCCGACCAGGTGCCCAGGTTCGCTGTGACTGACAGCTAGCACGGGGTGCTCCAGTGGGTAGGCACAAGGAGCCAGTGCTAGTACATCCTGCTGAGGTCAAGAGCACGGTGGACATGGTGCTCACCGCTCCTGCAGGCCCGTCCTCGAGCCCTGGCCCAGGAAGCCCGGCCCTGCGTCCCCCACACACACACACAGGCCCTGTCCATGGTGCTGCCCTGGTCAGCCCTGCTCTGCCAGCTGCTATCCCCGGGCTCCCCCACCACAGTCCCTGCACAATTCCTTCCTTCCACACAAGAGCCCCTCTGCTCACCTGCTCCTCTCTCGCTCGGCCCTAACACCCAGGCCACCAACCCTCTCACTGTCATAGTCGCCCTGCTTTCCCGAAGTCGTGAGCTGGAATGGGACATCATGGAGCCTTCTCCAGCTGCCCCCTCCCTCGGCACACAGGACTGGTATGGGACTCACAGGTGCCCACAGGGCCGACTCCAGGGTGGGACTCAAGGGGTGCAGGTGTGTTGGGGGCTTGACAGTGGGAGCCCAGCTGCGCTTCACACACAGGAGAGGCACTTTGAGTAGGAAAAAACATCCACTGAGCCAAGCTGTCGGCGCTCTCCTGGAAAGAGGCACTGCTGTTGGGGGACTGACCCTGGTTCTGGTGACACAGAGAAAACCCTAGCGACCTGACACAGAGGGGAAGCCACCATAGAGTCTCCATCAGCACAATGGGACCCAAAATCCGTCCACCCCGAGCCTGCCTGATGGCGCCCCCACCTGCACTGGGCACCCGTGTGGGGATGAGTAGCCTAAGGAAGACCGTCTCATCCTTCATGTGCCCGTCAGTGCTCCTACTGCCTGAATTTCTCCGCGAGAAGACACGGGATTCCTGCCTGGGTGCTAATCTACCTTCCTGAGAGCTTCCTTCCTCAGGAAGACCTTAGGCCTGGGGTTCGTTCTCTGGAGCGCTCTCTCTGGGGGCAGGTGAATGACCCGGGATCCATCCTGAAGAGGACCCAGGTAAACCTTCCCCCTTTCTTGTACAGATGCTAAAAGGCTTGTGCAGTTTGTGTGGACACCCTGGACGGGGCCGCAGCACAGGCTCAGGGTGGGCAGCCAAGCCCCTGCCTTTCAGATGTGTGGGGGGTGCCTCTGATGGCAACCACACAGGCTCCCAGAGCAGGGACGTGCAGGTAGGTCAGGCCCACCCAAGAGGCTCCCAGCTCAGCTTCAGAGGTCACAGTGAGACCAGCGGAAGCTGTGACATGACCTGGACTGGCTGTGGGGGCCAAGATAGGTCACCCTCCAAACACCCCATGTTAGGGTAGATTATTTCAACCTGCCCCCAGGATGGCAACAGGGCAGACAGCATTCTCCTGGGAAGACAGGACAAGGCCAGGGCTGCAGCCAAACAGCGCACTGGCCAGGGCACAGAAGGGAGCCCACCAGGGTTGGGGCCCCTGGGGGCCCACGGAGGGCCAGTGGCTCTGGGCTGCAGGGACCAGGCTCAGGCATATCCCTGCAGGAGCTTGAGCTGCCTACATGGCTATACTGAGGCTTCTGGGCTCCCCAATAGGGCCCCTGGGCACCCACCATACCCCACCCCCAACACCCACGTAAGGAGGCCTTGGCCCTGTGCGGACTCCCCCCAAGACCCTGTAAGACAGAAACCAAACAAGAAAAGGGAACTTCAGGATGCAGGCCAGGTCATTTGGTTTCGATGCTATGTTAATCTTCCCAGGGCTGCTGGGACCTAGGAAGCAGGGCTGTGGGCACAGAGCTCAGGCACAAGGAGCCCCAGGGGGAGTTTCCTCAGAGCAGGGATGGGGCAGGCTGCAGGCAGAGTGTGACTGCAGGGAGACCGAGGCTGCAGGGGCAGTGAGGCTGCAGAAAAGCCGCCGCCACAGCCCAGCCCAAGATGAGTGGAGTGTGCTCGGAGCCAGGACAGAGGGAGGGAGGTGGGGCAGTTGAACCAGCCACAGGACCTGAGGAGACACCAGGCCCTGAGGACCCATGGAGGTAGCAGCAGCTGAGCAGCTGAGCAACGGGGAGGGCAGGCTGCCTGCGGGCCTACGTGACATCCCAGGAACACATCGGTCAAGTGAGACGGGACAAGCACACCCAGCCAACATGGGTGGATGCATGACACACTGATGGCTGGGGAAGGACCTGGACCATCAAGGAACATGACGGGCCCGGTGGGCAGGAGCCTGAGGGCTGCCCTTCATCACACCTGCAGGGGCCCAGGCCTGGACTGCATGAGCCACTGCAGGAGCAATGTCTAGACAAACAGGTGGGTACCAGGTGAGGACGTGGGGGGGCCTGACTCACCAGAGGAGGGGAAGACACCCCAGGGATCCCAGGGCCTGTCCAGGTTAACGAAGCAACTCAAGCCCCCGGGAGGGTAGCCGGTGAGGGGAGAGCGGCCCTGGGCTGCATCAGATGAGCAGCAGGTGAGTTGGGGTGGAGCAGGGGGGCTGGTTTAGGCTCATGGGACCCAGAGCCCAGGTCAGCAGAGGGGCTGAGGGGTAGATCCACATGGACAGAGCCCAGGGGTGAGGGTAGGATCCAATCTGGGACACAGGGTGTGAGGCAGGCCACAGGGCAAGGGCAGACCTGGAACACACAGAGACTGGGTGGTGCTCAGGGAGCTCTGGGGACAGATCCTAAGACAGGAGGGCAGTGGCTGCATTGTCCGTGAGATCCTGGGACCAGGAGAGAGCAGCCCTGAGTGAGCAGGAGCCACGGGGGGCAGAACGAGCAGAGGGCAGCCCCCAAACTCAGGGAGTAGGGGAGTTGGTGCAAGTGAGCAGGGGCAGATGACGGAGCAGGAGGGGCAGTGGTCACCCCAGAAGCTCATGCAGCAGGGAGCTGATGCAGGGGAGCAAGGGCAGATGGGGAAGCAGGAGGGGCAGGGTTCACCCCACGAGGTCAGCGAGCAGGAGAGCTGCTGTGGTTGTGCAGGGCAGGTAGGGAGCAGGAAGTACAGGGGTCACCCCAGGAGCTCAGGGAGCAGGGGAGCTGGTATAGGGGAGCAGGACATATGGGGGAGCAGAAGGTGCAGGGGTCACCCCAGGAGCCCAGGCAGCAGGAGGCTGGTGCAGGTGTCGATGGCAGGTGGGGAGCAGGAGAGGCAGGGGTAATTCCAGGAGCTCAGGGAGCAGGGGAGCTGGTGCAGGTGTGCAGGTGAGAATGGGGAACAGGAGGGTGGGGTCACCTGAGGAGAGCAGGGCCCAGGGGGATATGCTGCAGGTGAGCAGGGGCAGGTGGGGGAGGAGGAAGGGCAGAGATCACACCATGAGCCCAAGGAGCAGGGGAGCTGGTGCAGAGGAGCAGGGCAGGTGGGGGTGCAGGAGGGGCAAGAGTCACCTGAGAGACCTAGGGAGCAGGGGAGCAGGTACAGGAGAGCAGGTCAGGTGGGGAGCAGGAGGGACAGGGGTCATCTCAGGAGCTCAGGGAACAGGGGAGCTGGTGCAGGGAGCATGGTAGATGGGGAGCAGGAGGTGCAGGGTCACCCCAGGAGCCCAGGGAGCAGAGGAGCTGGTGCAGGTGAACAGTGTACATGGGGAGCAGGAATAGCAGGGGTCACCCCAGGAGATCAGGCAGCAGGGAGCTGGTGCAGGTGAGCAGGGCAGGTGGGGAGCAGGAGGCACAGGGGTCAGCCCTGGAGCACAGGCAGCAGGTGTGTTGGTGAAGGGGACCAGGGGTAAGTGGGGGAGCAGGAGGGTCAGGGGTCACCCAGGAGCTCAGGGAGCAGGGGAGCTGGTGCAGGAGAGCAGGGGCAAGAGGGGTAGCAGGAAGGGCAGGGGTCACCCCAGGAGCCCATGGAGCAGGAAGCCTGTACAGGTGAGCAGGGCAAGAGGGGGAACAAAAACGGTGGGGGTCACCCCAGGAGCCCAGGGAGCAGGGAGCGGGTGCAGGTGAGCAGGGACAGGTGGCGGAGCAGGAAGGGCAGGGGTCACCCCAGGAGCTCAGGGCTCAGGGAGCTGGTGCAGGTGAGCAGGTCAGAAGGGGAGCAGGAGGGGCATGGGTCAGCCCAGAAGCACAGGCAGCAGGTGAGTTGATGCAGGGGACCAGGGGTAAGTGGGGGATCAGGAGGGTCAGGGGTCACCCCAGGGCCCAGGGAGAAGGGAGCTCGTGCAGGTGAGCAGGGCAAGAGGGGAGCAGGAGGGGCAGGGATCATCCCAGGAGCAAAGGCAGCAGGTGAGTTGGTGCAGGGGACCAGGGGTAAAAGGGTGCGCAGGTGGATCATGGTCTCTGCAGGAGCTCAGAGAGCAGGAGACCTGGTGCAGGAGGGCAGGGGAAGGTGGGAACAGGAGGGGCAGGGGTCATCCCCGGAGCACAGGCAGCAGGTGAGTTGGTGAAGGGGAGCAGGGGTAAGTGGGAGAGCAGGAGGGTCAGGGGTCACCCAGGAGCTGACGGAGCAGGGGAGCTGGTACAGGAGAGCAGGGGCAAGATGGGTAGCAGGAGGGGCAGGGGTCACCCCAGGAGCACAGGCAGCAGGTGAGTTGGTGCAGGGGACCAGGGGTAAAAGAGTGCGCAGGTGGATCACGGGTCTCCACAGGAGCTCAGAGAGCAGGGGACCTGGTGCAGGAGGGCAGGGGAAAGTGGGGAGCAGGAGGGGCAGGGGTCACCCCAGCAGCTCAGGCAGCAGCAGAGCTGGTGTAGGTGTGCAAGGCAGGTGGGGGACCAGAGGGGTAAGGGTCACCCTAAGAGCACAGGGAGCAGGGAAGCAGATACAGGAGAACAGGGGCAGGTGGGGGAGCAGGAAGGGCAGGGGTTAGCCCAGGAGCACAAGCAGCAGGTGACCTGGTGCAGGGGACCAGGGGTAGGTGGGGGGGTAGGAGGTGCAGGGGTCACCACAGGATCTTGGGCAGCAGGGGAGTTGTTGCAGGTGCGCAGGGCAGGTGGGGAAGCATAGAGGTTGGGGTCACCCCAGGTTCTCAAGGAGCATGGGAGCAGGTTCAGGTGAGCAGGGCCGGTGGAGGAGCAGGAGGGGCAGGGGACATCCAGGAGCTCAGGGTGCAGGGTGGCTGGTGCAGGGGAGCAAGGGCAGGTGGGGGAGCAAGAGGGGCAGTAGTCACCCCAGGAGATCAAGGAGCAGGGGAGTTGAGAAGAAAAATGGGCAAGTGGGGGAGCAGGACAGACTGGGATCACCCCAGGAGCCCTGGGAGCAGGGTAGTTGGTACAGGAGAGCCAGGAGCCAGTGAAAGAGCAGATGGGGCAGAGGTCACCCCAAGAGTCCAGGGAACAAGGGAGCGGATGCAGGGGAGCAGGGTAGGTGGGGGAGGAGGGGGCCAGGGGTCACCCCAGGAGTCCAGGAGCAGGGTAGCAGGTGCAGGGGAGCAGGGCAAGTGGGGAGCAGGAGGGGCAGGGGTGCGCTCAGATCTCAGCTCAGCGAGGCCCAGGAACCTGCCCCGTCTCAGAGGCCCAGGGGGGCAGGGAGGTGCCGCCTTGTTCCAGAAGCTCAGGGTCGAGGCCAGAGGCCCCAGAGGGGCTGGACTGGGCGGTGGCTGAGCCGGCGCCACCCGCGCAGGAGCTGAGGGTCGGGGCAACTAAGACTCCTGGACCCGGGGAGTGTGAGGGGGTGAGGCCGGGTGGGGAGCAGAGCCTCGCTGGGAAGGCCTTGGGGCCAGGGGAAAGGGGGCCACTCTAGGAAGGAGGGAGCCACAGGTTTCCCGTCAGGGCAGCAGCGTGGTACTGCAGGCCCCTGAGACCAGCCCGGGAGGGGGGTCGTGGCCAGCCAGGTCCCGGGGCACAGGGCCGAGGATCCAGAGGCAGGAGAAAAAGGGGCCCGTGGGGAGACCTGGCAGGGCTGCCAACCGTGGTGGCCGTGCGAGGGGCAGCTTCAGGGCCCTGAGCTGAGCAGCAGGGCCCAGGTCCGAGGGGACAGGCCGGCGGGTGGCGGCATCTGAGCTACAGCCTACTTGCTGTCACCACGCAGGAGGGGACAGCCAGGGCAGGGCCGCGCTCCCTCCCACCCCGAGGGGCGCACAGGCTCAGGGCAGCCCTGGGTGCGGGAGGCCTGTGGGAGCTGGGGTGGCAAAGGCCAGGGCTCCAGAGCAGGGGTGGCAAAGGCCGGGGCCAAGGCGGGAGCTGCCCTGAGGGACGTCAGGAAGCCATGCCTGGAAGGCCTGGGGCAGTCCCGACTGCTCGGGCAGGGACAGGATCCGGGGCCCGGGTGCTTCGGATCGGGGCTGCCACAGAGGCCGTGGTCAGGTGGGGCAGCCAGAGGAAACCTGAGTGGGGACGTGATCCAGGTGGTCACCCAGCACTGACCAGGCCAATGAGTCCAGCTTCTGTGGCCACAGTGAGCTGGGCCGTGCGCCTGGTGTGCAGCCTCCCTGAAGCACGTGGGCGTGGTGCCCAGAGCCACCCCAGGCCCGCACCCCTGAGACCCTGGGGGTCACACAGCCTCCTCTCTTGCAGCCTCCACCACGGGCCCCTCGGTTTTCCCACTGGCCCCCAGCTGCGGGTCCACTTCCGGCTCCACGGTGGCCCTGGCCTGCCTGGTGTCAGGCTACTTCCCCGAGCCTGTAACTGTGTCCTGGAATTCCGGCTCCTTGACCAGCGGTGTGCACACCTTCCCGTCCGTCCTGCAGTCCTCAGGGCTCTACTCCCTCAGCAGCATGGTGACAGTGCCCTCCAGCAGGTGGCCCAGCGAGACCTTCACCTGCAACGTGGCCCATCCGCCCAGCAACACTAAAATAGACAAGCCAGGTGAGACGTCGGACCTCAGAGAGGGGTCCACTTGGGGACAGGCCAGATCAGCTGTCCCTCCCGGACCCACGTCACCGGGGAGTCACCTCAGTGTCCCCGCCCTGAAGGCCTCCCCTTTCTGGGAAGGTGTCCTCTGGGCGTGGCTGCCTGGTCCAGATGACCACAGGCGGCATTCCCCCACTGCATTCCTGGGGCCCACTGAGTGCCACTGGTCGTGGATCCCCTCATGAGCCGGCCCGACCTAAGTTCACCCCATGACCTGTGCCCACCCCAGGCCCCCAATAACCCCTAATCTGCTCTCTCCGCAGTGCCCAAAGAGTCCACCTGCAAGTGTGTATCCCCATGCCCAGGTGAGTCAGCAGGGCCCCGCTCTGCACCCCAAGGAGATGGTGCACATCCAGGCACAGACTAATAGGGGAATGGGTGCTCAAAAGGAAGTCACCCCAATGCTGACCCTAAATGTCTCCCATTCCAGTCCCTGAATCACTGGGAGGGCCTTCGGTCTTCATCTTTCCCCCGAAACCCAAGGACATCCTCAGGATTACCCGAACACCCGAGGTCACCTGTGTGGTGTTAGATCTGGGCCGTGAGGACCCTGAGGTGCAGATCAGCTGGTTCGTGGATGGTAAGGAGGTGCACACAGCCAAGACCCAACCTCGTGAGCAGCAGTTCAACAGCACCTACCGTGTGGTCAGCGCCCTCCCCATCGAGCACCAGGACTGGCTCACCGGGAAGGAGTTCACGTGCAGGGTCAACCACATAGGCCTCCCGTCCCCCATTGAGAGGACCATCTCCAAGGCCAGAGGTGGGCAGCAGGGCAGAGGGGCTGCAGGGAAGGAGAGCTCCCCTGTAGGGTCCAGTCCTCCACCCTGATAGTGACCACCTGTGCTGACCCTTTACCCACAGGGCAAGCCCATCAGCCCACTCTGTATGTCCTGCCGCCATCCCCAAAGGAGTTGTCATCCAGTGACACGGTCACCCTGACGTGCCTGGTCAAAGACTTCTTCCCACCTGAGATTGATGTGGAGTGGCAAAGCAATGGACAGCAGGAGCCAGAGAGCAAGTACCACACGACCCCGCCCCAGCTGGATGAGGACGGGTCCTACTTCCTGTACAGCAAACTCTCTGTGGACAAGAGCCGCTGGCAGCAGGGAGACCCCTTCACATGTGCGGTGATGCATGAAGCTCTACAGAACCACTACACAGATCTATCCCTCTCCCATTCTCCGGGTAAATGAGCAACACGCCCGGCACCCAGCAAGCCCCCCACCTTTGGCTCTCGGGATCCCCTGAGGACACCTGAGCCCCCGCCCCTGTGTACATAACCCTGGGTAGGCACCCATCATGAAATAAAGCACCCAGCACTGCCCTGGGCCCTGCACGCTGTCATGGTTCTTTCCGAGGTAGAGCTCGGGACACCCGGGCCCTGGGTGGTATGGGCAGGCCAGCTCTGGGTCTCAGGTGTCACCATTGGTGGGTGGGCTCTGCACCTCCAGTGGGGAGGGCTGCAGAGGCTGCCACAACGTGGGGTCAGGAGTTGCCTGAGGCTGGGGAGTGCACGTTGCCAGAGGTCCAGCCCCTGTGGGCCCTCAATCCAACCAGAAGCTAGCCAGGGCTGGGGTGTGTGGACAGGGACGGCAGGAGTTGTCCCCTCCAGGACCCCTCAGGGAAATGAGCACACAGACCTTCCCGCCTCTGTTCCGAGTTGTGGGACACTGGCCTGTCCTCATGCCCTGGGCTCCCTGACCCCTGGGCCTGCGGAGAGCTCTGCTTGGTAGCTCTGTGTCAACGCAGTAGCCATGCCTGTCCTGTCGGGAGGGGACAAGCCCTGTTTGCCCTCAGACACGACACTCCATCCATGTACAGTCCCCCACCCTACCTCCAGTGAGGAGGTCCCACCTGAGTTCATCCCCCCTGGGACCAGGCCTGTCCACTCATGGGGACGCTCGCCCATGCCCCAGTGGGGCAGAGGCAGGTGGCCCTGAGTGCCCAGGGGAGGGACCATTGGAGACCTCCACATGGACGCTGAGTCCAGATCCACTGAAAACAAGCCCATCGTGCTGAGCACTGCCACCTTCTCACACACACAGAGACACACAGACATACACACACACACAGGCCTACCCTAGGCCTCACACAGGACCAACTGCAGTGCCCAGAGCAGAGCCAGTCTTGGGAACCCTCGCCATGGACAACACCCCGGTCCCCATCCCCTCCAATACCCATCATTTGCTCAGCAGCTCATCCACACGCTGACCACACTGACCTGCCCTCCTCTGCCCCAGGGAACCTACACCCCCTCTTGACGTGCACAAAACCCCCACAACCCAGCTTATCCTGATGCTCCCACCCACTTGTTCAGTAGGGACACTCCTTGTCACTCTGGGCCCTTCCCTGGGCCCTGGGCTCTGTTGACCCTCCATAAGGGCCTGGACCCTCAGGGCAAGAGTAAGTGTGGCAGTCAGGGCACCTTTTCCCCACAGGGTCCCTGCACAGGGCAGAGCAGAGAGGGAGCGGGTCCCCCACTGGCCTGGTCCAAGCGGTAGGGTTGGGGTGCTGAGGCTGGCACCCAGGGTTGCAGAGGGCTGTGACTGTCCCTCAGGGAATCTGCCCCTCTGCCGGCCCAGTACTGACCACCCCCTTCCTGTCCAGAGCTGATCCTGGATGACAGCTGTGCTGAAGACCAGGACGGGGAGTTGGACGGGCTGTGGACCACCATCTCCATCTTCATCACCCTCTTCCTGCTCAGTGTTTGCTACAGCGCCACTGTCACCCTCTTCAAGGTGGGCACACCCGTACTGTCCCTGGACTATAGCCCACTGTCCCATCTCTGTCCTCACCATGTGCCCACACAGACCCCACAATGACCACATGCTGACCCCTCACTGTCCCTACATTGTCTCATCCTTGACCCCTCATGGCCCTTTCCTTTTTGTCTAGCAGTTCCCTCACTTTCTTCTCACTATATCCTCACTGTCTCCTCATTGTCTTCTCACTGTTTCCTCACTATCCGGTTACTATCCCCCCTTTTTGTCCTCACTGTACCCCCAGGGTCTACTCGCTGTCCCATCACAATCTCCTCACTGTCTCCTCATTTTCCCCTCACTCTCCTCACACTGTCTTCTCACTGTCCCCACATTGTTTCTTCACTACCCCACACTGTCTCCTCACTGTCCACTCACTGTCCTGTCGTTGTCCACACACTGTCCTCACACTTCTCCACACACTGTCCTCACATTGTCTCCTCACTGCCATTCACTATATCCTCACTGTCCCCTCACTGTCTCTTCACTGTACACACATTGTCTCATACTATCTGCTCACTGTCCCCTCACTGTCCCCAAACTGGACCCTCACTGTCCACACCTTGTCTCATCACTGTCCCTTCACAGTGCATCACTGTCCCCTCACTGTGTCCACATGGTTCCCCATTGTCCTCATATTATGCCTTCACTCCCTCTCAGTGTCCCCACATTGTCTCCTTATTGTCCCCTCACTTTCATGACTGTCCCTTCACTGTCTCCTATTTCCTATGACATGTGTCCTCACTTTTGCCTCACTGTCTCCTCACAGTCCCATCATTGACTTCACAATGTACCCTCATTGTCTCCACAATGTCCCATCCTCAGTGTCCCCACATGTCCCCTCACTGTCTCCTCACTATTTCCTCACTTTCCTATTGCTGACTCCACACGTACTCTCACTGTCACCTCACTGTCCTGTCACTATCCAAACACTGTTCAGACACTTTCCTCTCATGATCTCCACACTGTCCCCAATTGTCTCCTTTTTGTCATCATTGTCTTCACAATAACCACACACTGTCCCTTCACTCTCCCCTTTCAGTCCTCTGTCTCCTCACTGTCTCCTGACTGTCCCCACGTTGTCTCCTGTCTTTTCGCTCTCCTCACTGTCCATCACTGTCTGTCACTAACTCCTCATGATATACTCACTGTCTCCTCACTGTCTCCTCACTCTCCACTCACAGTCCCATCACTACCCCTCACTGTTCCCACACTGTCCCCTCACTATCTCCTCAATGTCCCCTCATTGTCCCCTTACTTTCCCCCATTGTCTCCAGACTGTCCCTCTCTGTCCCTGCACTGTCCACTCAGTCTTTTCCCTGTCTCCTCACTGTCTCCCCACTGTCTACACTATCCCCACTCTGTCCCATTGGTTTCTTCTCACTGTCCCCACACTGTCTCCTCACTGTCCAATCACTGTCCCTTGACTGTCCTCTAAGAGTCTGTTCACTGACTCCTTACTGTCTCCTCACTGTCACCTCACTTACTCTTCACTATACCCTCACTGTCTCCATACTGTCCCCTAACTCCACACTATCTCCTCACTGTCCCCACACTGTCTCCTCAAAGTCTCCTCACTGTCCCCAAATTATCTTTTGCTCTCCCCTCACTGTCTCAACAATGTCCCCTCTCTCTCCCCACAGTATCCCCAGATTGTCTCCTTACTGTTCCCTCACTGTCTACACACATCACCTCACTATCGCCTGTCCCCTCCCAGTATCATCACTGTCTCCACACTGTCTCCTCACAGGACTCACATTGCCACCACAGTGTCCCATTACTATACTCACACTGTCCCCACACTCTCCCCTAAATGTCCTCTCACTGTCCCCACAGTGCCCCCCACACTATCTCCTCATTGTCCCCTCACCATCTCATAACTGTCTCATCACTGTCCCCTCAACTGTCTCCCCACAATTCTCAACAATGTCCCCTCACTCTTCCCAAATATCTCCACATTGTCTCCTTACTGTCCCCTCGTATACACGATCACTTCACTGTCCCCTATACCCACGCCATCCCCTCAATTCCATCACAGTCTCCTCACTGTCTCCATACTGATCCTCACAGGACCCACACTGTCCCCACAGAGTCCCAACACTACCTCCTTACTGTAGCCTCACTGTCCCCTCACTACCCCCACACTGCCCCTTCTCTGTCCCATCCTTGTCCTCTCACTGTCTGCTCCCTCTCCCCACACCATCCCCTCCAGGATCCCCTCATACTACCTAGCCTTGGGGACAGGAGCCTGGTCATGGAGGGAAGCAGTCCGTGGGGGTCCAGGCCAAGCTCACACCCACCCCTCCCTGCTGCAGGTGAAGTGGATCTTCTCGTCAGTGGTGGAGCTGAAGCGCTCAATTGTCCCCGACTACAGGAACATGATCGAACAGGGGGCCTAGGGCCAGCCCTCTGGGATGGATGTCCAGCATTGCCCTAGACCCCATGTAGGAAATGGGTGCCTTGGTTTGTGCCACTAGCCTGCTTCCAGGCCTGCTCCTCTGCCCTCTGACCTCACCAAGCTCTGACCTCACAGTCATCCTGGGCCTGCACCTCCACCATCTGGCCTTGTGGCCACCATGGGCTGTATCTTGCACTCTGGTTCACTGTCTGGAGAATCGAGGGAACACCAGAATGCCCCCAACATGAGCTGATGGACACCTGCTGGCCCCTCCTAGCAGCCACCAAAATACGTCTGGGGCCATGTGGACACTGAGGCATTGGGCAGTATGGCCCCCAGGGGATGGCCCCTAGGTAGACCAGCTCATTCATTTCCCCAGGAGACAGAGGGATGGAAAGCCCAGTGTCTATATGGGTAGGGTCTGGCCTCTGTGAACACCCCATCAAAGCTGGCTCCAGAATGTCGGATGTCCCCAGACAGGCACGTTCTGGTACGTCGAGAGGAAGCCATGGGCCACTGTCACCCAACGGGGAAACTACTGGCATTTCGCTAATGGTCAGTCAGGTCTTCTCCACCAGAGGAGACCACAGTGAGAAGGCCCAGCCCTGAGGCTGCTGAAGGAACTCCACAGCGGCTGGACGACAACACTTGGGGAAGCAGTGATGTCACCCAGACACCCCTCCTGGAGAGGGGCATGCTGACCTGGTCCCAGGCAGGGGGACACAGGCTCCATGGACAGAGCTGGAGGGTCCTGAGGGGCCAAGGCAGCAGACCCAGCCCACTCTGTCCTGTGGCCTGGACCTGAGTCCCATGGGGCAGGAACTCCTGCTGGCTCGCAGTACCAGGGGAGGAGCAGGGGTCAGAGAGAGAGCATACAGCCATGGGTAATGGCCGGGGGACCCCTAGGCCTTGATCTCTGCCTGTCCTGGAGCTACTGCAAAGTAGGAGCCCCTACATAGCCTGAGACGGCCATGCCAGGGAGGAGAAACAGAGCCCCTGTGTCCCCTGGGAGAGAATGTGCAGGGATCACACAAACGAAAGCCACTGTTGTAGCTTGGCTAGCTTGTTTTAATCTCTTTATATTTCTGGAGCTCATTAATTTCCTTATAGTTTCTTTCTTTTCTTAAAGACAATAAAATCTAAAACTTCCAGAAATCACTGGGGAAAGGCTTCCTCTGTTGATGGGCAGGTGAAATCCACAGCCATGCCACACCATGCATTGGCTCCCTCCAGCCATGGGAGTCGGGTGGGGAGCAGACCCAGCCTGGGGCTGGAGACACAATGGCTACCCGCCCTGACTGTGGACAAAGCAACAGGCATGTGTTGGGTGTGTATTAGTCAGTGCAGGCTACCAGACAAAGAACCTCATTCTGGCATCTTAAACCACATGTATTTATGCTTTCACAGTCCTAGTAGCCAGCAGTGGGAGATGCATGCCTCACAGGGCCTCTCTCCGTGACCTCCCTGGCCGACCTCCTGTGCTGTCTGTATCCTGACACCTGCTCTTACAAGGACAGGAGTCCATATGGAGGACCAGCAATGCTGATGGGGCTAATGACCTCCTTTCACCTTGCTACCTCTCAAAGAACCCATCTCAAATGCAGCCACATTCTGAGGTCCTGGGTCAGGGTTCTAGACGTGAATTTGGGGGACACATTTAGGTCAACACAGGCCAGTTGGGTCGAGGCACAAGGACCAGATGGGATCACTGGTGAAGGCCAGGCCAGGCAAGGCCATGGGGAGAGCATTGGCAAAGGTAAGCAAAGCAGGACGCCGGTCAAGTGATCAGGGCACTGGGTAAGGAGAGACCCTCAGGGGATGTCATGTGAACTCCACTTGGGGATAGTGACCGTGTTTTCCAGGTAAACAAGGAGTGAGGGCAGGCAGGGCACCAATGAAGACTCAGGAAGGGTTGTTCACACGCAGGTCTACTCAGGCCACAGATCCAGGGCCAGCAATTACAGAGTCAAGATTCTGTCCTTGTGGTGACTGGGAGGTCTCAGGTCCAAGAAAGATGCCCCTGGATTATAGGGGACACACACTACTCAGAGACAGAGGCAGGACCATACTTCCCAGCTCTTTCCAGTAAAGTATCCAGGGAAGGGAGGTGGAGATTTTGGCAGCATTGGGCTTCCCCAGGCCAGCAGGAGGCTGATGGGCCAGGAGCCGAGCCACCGTCCATTCTGGCACCAGTGGGAGTGGGGAGAGGGCTCTGAGTCTGCAGTCCAATAGTGCAGCCTGAGGCCCAGGAAGAACACGGATCTTGATCAGCATGGCCACGGCCCCCTGAGCTGATCAGGATACACCCTTCCAGCTCCCTGTGGGTGACAGGGAATTGTCTGCAGAACAGGGGCTGTTTCACCAGTGGTCAGGGCAGCAGGAGGGGCAGCCACGGACTCCTGGCCTGGGACCCATGATTTACGTGCCACAGAGAGCACATCCAGGAGAACAACCCAGCCCTCAGGGACCCTGGAGGCTCCAGGTTACCATCCTGAGGCTCACACCCACCCTCCTGCCCCTTCACACTACACATCTCCCTGAAAAGCCTATTTGCCAGTGTCCACACAACCCCTCCTACTCTGCGTGCCAGCACCTGCCCCACTCCCATTCCCTGGAACAATGATCATCCCACATCCCACCCACCACTCCCAAGGGTATGGCAGGATCTCCCATAACAGGAGGACCTCATGTCCTCCTTGTCGACACCAAGCCCAGACAGAGTTACACTCTCACCCTCAGGGCTACGATGCCTACCCTGTGAGTACTACTGCTCACAGGCTCTAGGGCTCCCAATTGTGACCCTCAAATATTGTCCGAGCACGCAGACACCCCTCACATCTCCACATGCATCCGGTCACCCACACACAGAATATGAGATTTACACAAGCTTCAGAGACTATGCATCAAACATCACAAGAGTAACAGACCAGAGGAAATAGATGAGAAATAGGAGACAGAGACCCAGTGTAACAGACCCAGGAAGAGAAGGATGAGAGACAAAGGAAAGAGACCCAGAGTCACACAAACAGGAGGAGAATGAAGAGAAGTAGGTGATAGAGGCCCAGAGTCAAAGAACCATGAAGAGAAAGATGGTAACTAAGAGATAGAGACCCAGAGTTAAAGGACCAAGACAAGAGTGAGTACTTTCACATACAGACCCAGAGTCACACAACCAGGAGGTGAATGATGGAAGGTAAGAGATAGAGACCCAGAATCACACGCAAAAAAAGGAAAATGTTCATGTCTTTTGCCCATTTCATGATTGGATTGTTTGTTTCTTTGGTGTTGAGTTTAATAAGTTCTTTATAGATCTTAGATACTAGCCCTTTATCTGATAGGTCATTTGCAAGTATCTTCTCCCATCTGTAGGTCGTCTTTTCATTTTGTTGACTGTTTCTTTTGCTGTGAAGAAGCTTTTTATCTTGATGAAGTCCCAATAGTTCATTTTTGCTTTTGTTTCTCTTGCCTTCATGGATGTATCTTGCAAGAAGTTACTGTGGCCAAGTTAAAAAAGGTGTTGCCTGTGTTCTCCTCTAGGATTTTGATGGAATCTTGTCTCACATTTAGATCTTTCATCCATTTTGAGTTTATCTTTGTGTATGATGCAAGAGAGTGGTCTAGTTTCGTTCTTCTGCATGTGGATGTCCAATTTTCCCAGCACCACTAAGGGGGACTCTTGAGGGGCTGAGCACTGGGTGTTATTCTATATGTTGGCAAATTGAACACCAATAAAAAATAAATTTATTTTAAAAAAAGGAAAATGGTGAGAGATAAGAGATAGAGGACTAGAGTCACAGAACCAGGAGGTGAATGGCAAGAGGTAAGAGCTAGAGACCTAGAGTTACAGAACCAGACGATGAATGGGGAGAGGTATTATAGAGACCCAGAGACACAAAACCAGAAGATTGATGAGAGGTAAGAGATACAGACCAAGAGTCAAGAAGCAGGATGTGAATGATGAGGAGAAACAGAAACCCAGAGTCGCAGAGACATTAAGAGATTGATGACCCATAAGAGATAAAGACCTAGAGACACAGAGCCAAGGAGCTTGTTGAGAGTAAGATAAGGAGACAGGTCAAATAACCAGGAGAAGAAATGAGAGGTAAGAAATAGAAGCACAGAGTCACAGAAGTAGGAGGAGTAGATGAATGGTGAGAGATAGAGACCCAGAGTCAAATAGCCTGGAATAGAATTGAGGGTAACAGTTAGAGACCTGGAGTCAAAGACCCATTTAGAGAAATGAGAAGTAAGAGATAGAGACTGAGGGTCACAGAAGCAGGAGAAGAACAATGAAAACTAAGAGATAGGTATCCCTGGGTGGTGCAGCGGTTTGGCACCTGCTTTTGGCCCAGGGCATGATCCTGGAGATCCGGGATAGAATCCCACGTCGGGCTCCCAGTGCAGCATGGAGCCTGCTTCTCCCTCTACCTATGTCTCTGCCTCTCTCTCTCTCTCTCTCTATCATAAATAAATTTAAAAATTTTTAAAAAGAAAAATAAAAGAAAACTAAGAGATAGAGACCCAGAGTTACAGAACCCAGAGAAGGGTAATGTTGCAGATACAGATTCAGAGTCACAGACAAGGAGGTGAATGATGAGGTAAGAGATAGAGACTAAGAGTTATTGAACCAAAAAGTGAATGATGAGAAGTATTATAGAGACCCAGAGTCACATAACCAGGAGCAGAGTGATGAGAGGTAAGAGATAGAGAACCAGATCAAGATCCAGGAGGTGAATGATGAAGTAAAAGATAGAAACACATAGTCATAGAAAGGTGAAGTTAGATGAGTGGTAAGACATAGAGACCCAGTGTCACAGAGCCAGGAGGAGATTGATGAGAGGAAAGAGATAGAGACCCAGAGACTCAGAGCAAAGAGGAAATTGATGAGAGTAAGGGAAAGAGGCCCAAGGTCAAATAACCAGGAGGAGAGATGAGAGGTAAGAGATAGAAACCCAGAGTCACAGAACTTGGAGTAGATGAGTGTTGAGAGATAGAGACCCAGAGTCTCAGAGCAGGAGGAATTGATGAGAGGTAAGAGACAGAGATATGGAATCGCACAAGAGGAGGCAAATGAAAAGAGGTAAGAGATAGAGACCCGGAGCCATGGAACCATTTGTAGACATGACAAATAAGAGATACAGACTAAGGGTCACAGAAGCAAGAGAGGAATGATGAGAGGTAAGAGACAGAGACCCAGTATCATAGAACCAGCAAGAAATAATCAGAGATAATAGATCCCCAGAGTTCAGAACAAAGAGGAGATTAATGAGGGGTAGGAGATAGCAGGGTCACAGAACCAGAAAGGATTGATGAGAGGTAAGCGATAGAAATCCAGGGCCACAGAGCCAGGACTAGATTTATGAGAGGTAAGAAACTGTGACACATAAAGAGATGGAAAAATATTCGATGCTCATGGATTAAAAGAATTAATATTGTGAAAATTTCAATGCTACTCAGGGTAATTTACAAATTTAATGCAATCCCTATCAAAATACCATGGACGTTCTTCAGAGAGTTGGAACAAATCATCTTAAGATCTGTATGGAATCAATAAAGACCCCCAATAGCCAAGGGAATATGGAAAAGAAAACCAGAGCCGGGGCATCACAATGCCATATTTCAGGTTGTACTACAAAGCTGTGGTCATCAAGACAGTGTGGTACTGGCACAAAAACAGATACGTAGATCAATGGAACAGAATAGAGAACCCAGAAGTGGACCCTCAACTCTATGGTCAACTAATATTCTACAAAGCAGGAAAATCCATCCACTGGAAAAAGGACAGTCTCTTCAATAAATGGCTCTGGGAACATTGGACAGCCACATGCAGAGGAGTGAAACTAGACCACTCTCTTGCACCAGACACAAAGATAAACTTGAACTGGATGAAATGCCGGGACACCTGCACCCGATGTTTCTAGCAGCAATGTGCACAATAGCCAAACTGTGGAAGGAGCCTCGGTGTCCATCGAAAGATGATGGATAAAGAAGATGTGGTCTATGTATACAATGGAATATTACTCAGCCATTAGAATCGACAAATACCCACCATCTGCTTCAACGTGGATGGACCTGGAGGGTATTATGCTGAGTGAAGTAAGTCAATCAGAGAAGGACAAACAGTGTATGTTCTCATTCATTTGGGGAATATAAATAATAGTGAAAGGGAATAGAAGGGAAGGGAGAAGAAATGGGTAGGAAATATCAGAAAGAGAGACAGAACATGAAAACTCCTAACTCTGGGAAATGAACTAGGGAAGGGGAAGAGGGTGTGGGGTGGGGGTGAATGAGTGACGGGCACTGAGGGGGGCACTTGAGGGGATGAGCACTGGGTGTTATTCTGTATGTTGGCAAATTGAACACCAATAAAAAATAAATTTAGTATTTAAAAAAAGAGATAGATACCCAGAATTACAGAGCCAAGAGGAGATTGATGAGAGTAAGAGAAACAAACCCAGAGTCAAATAACCAGGATGAGAAATGAGAGGCAAAAGATAGAGACCCAGAGTCACAGAACTGGGAGAAGTAGATGAAAGGTGAAAGATAGAGACCCTAAGTCACAGAGCAGTAGGAGATTGAGAAGAGTAAGACAAAGAGATCCAGGGTCAAATTACCAGTAGTAGAATGGAGAGGTAAGAGATATAAACCCGGAGTCACGGAACCACTTAGGGAAATGAGAAGTAAGAGATAGAGACTAAGGGTCACAGAAGCTGGTGGAGAATAATGAAAACTAACAGAGAGAGACCCAGAGTTATAGAACCAAGAGAAAGGTGAGAGGTTGCAGATACAGAGTCACAGAACCAGGTGAGCTATGTGAGGTAAGAGATAGAGACCCAGAGTCACAGAAGGAGGAGGAGAATGATGAGAGCTGATAAATAGACAGGAGGGCCAGTGAACCAGAGGAGATTGATGAGATGTAAAAAATAGAGATCCAGGGACACACAGAGGGGTCGATTGATGAGAAGTAAGATATTATGTCCCAGACACATAGAAATAGGAGGAAATGATGAAAGGTAAGAGATACAGACCCGGAAGCACAGAACCAGGAAGAGACAGATGAGAAGTAAGAGATACAGACACAGAGTCACAGCAACAAGAGACAGTGATGAGAGATACAAGAGAGACTAATAGTCAAGAACCAGGAGGTGAGGGGGGGGCAGAGCAAAATGGTGGAGGAGCAGGGTACCCAAGCCACCAGTCCCCACCAACTTACCTAGACAACTTTCTTTTTCTGTATATATTTTTTATTGGAGATCGATATGCCAACATATAGCATAACACCCAGTGTTCATCCCATCAATTGCCCCCCTCAGTGCCCGTCACCCAGGCACCCCCAACCCCCTGCCCACCTCCGTTTCCATTACCCCTTGTTCGTTTCCCAGGGGTAGGTGTCTCTCATGTTCTGTCACCCTCACTGATATTTCCCACTCATTTTGTCTCCTTTCCCCTTTATTCCCTTTCACTGTTTTTTATATTCCCCAAATGAATGAGACCATATAATGTTTGTCCTTCTCCGATTGACTTATTTCACTCAGCATCATACCCTCCAGTTCCATCCACGTGGAAGCAAATGGTGGGTATTCATCATTCCTAGTGGCTGATAATATTATAATGTATACATAGACCACATCTTTTTTATCCATTCATCTGTCAATGGACATCGAGGCTCCTTCCCCAGTTTGGCTATTGTGGACATTGCTGCTAGAAACATCGGGGTGCAGGTGTCCCGGCGTTTCATTGCATCTGTATCTTTGGGGTAAATCCCCAGCAGTGCAATTGCTGGGTTGTAGGGCAGGTCTATTTTTAACTCTTTGAGGAACCTCCACACACTTTTCCAGAGTGGCTGCACCAGGTCACATTCCCACCAACAGTGCATGAGGGTTCCCCTTTCTCCGCATCCTCTCCAACATTTGTTGTTTCCTGCCTTGTTGATTTTCCCCATTCTCCCTGGTGTGAGGTGGGATCTCATTGGTGTTTTGATTTGTATTTCCCTGATGACAAGTGATGCGGAGCATTTCCTCATGTGCTTGTTGGCCACGTCTTCCTGTGAGATTCCTGTTCATGTCTTTTGCCCATTTCATGATTGCATTGCTTGTTTCTTTGCTGGTGAGTTTAATAAGCTCTTTATAGATCTTCAATACTATCCCTTCATCTGATACGTCATTTGCAAATAGCTTCTCCCATTCTGTAGGTTGTACTGTAGTTTTGTTCACTGTTTATTTTGCTGTGCAAAAGTTTCTTATCTTGATGAAGTCCCAATAGTTCATTTTTGCTTTTGTTTCTCTTGCCTTCATGGAAGTATCTTGCAAGAAGTTACTAAGGCCAAGTTCAAAAAGGGTGTTGCCTGTGTTCTCCTCTAGCATTTTGATGGAATCTTGTCTCACATTTAGATCTTTGATCCATTTTGAGTTTATCTTTGTGTCTGGTGCAAGAGAGTGGTCTAGTTTCATTCTTCTGCATGTGGATGTCCAATGTTCCCAGGACCATTTATTGAAGAGACTGTCTTTCTTCCAGTGGAGAGTCTTTTCTGCTTTGTCGAATATTAGTTGACCATAAAGTTGAGGGTCCACTTCTGGATTCGCCATTCTGTTCCATTGATCTATGTGTCTGTTTTTGTGCCAGGACCACACTGTCGTGATGACCACAGCTTTGTAGTACAACCTGAAATCGGCATTGTGATGCCCCCAGCTATGGTTTTCTTTTTAAGTATTCATCTGGCTATTGGGGGTCTTTACTGATTCCACACAAATCTTAAGAAGATTTGTTCGAACTCTCTGAAGAAAGTCCATGGTATTTTGATAGGGATTGCTTTAAATGTGTAAATTGCCCTGAGTAGCATTGAGATTTTCACAATATTAATTCTTCCAATCCATGAGCACAGAATAATTTTCCATCTCTTTGTGTCTTCCTCAATTTCTTCCAGAAGTGTTCTATAGTTTTTAGGGCATAGATCCTTTACCTCTTTGGTTAGGTTTATTCCTAGGTATCTTATGCTTTGGGATCCAATTGTAAATGGGATCGACTCCTTAATTTCTCTCTCTTCAGACTCATTGTTAGTGTATAGAAGTGCCACTGATGGAAATATCAGAAAGGGAGACAGAATATGAGAGACTCCTAACTCTGGGAAAAGAACTAGGGGTGGTGGAAAGGGAGGTGGGCGGGGGGTGGGGGTTGGGTGATGGGCACTGAGGGGGGCACTTGATGGGATGAGCACTGGGTGTTATTCTATATGTTGGCAAATTGAACATCAATAAAAAATAAATTTATTTTTTAAAAAAAGTAAATGCCACTGATGGGGATCCCTGGTTGGCTCAGCGGTTCAGCACCTGCCTTTGGCCCAGGGCGAGATCCTGGAGTCCCAGGATCGAGTCCCCTTTTGGGCTCCCAGCATGGAGCCTGTTTCTCCCTCTGCCTGTGTCTCTGCCTCTCTCTCTCTCTCTCTCTCTCTCTCTCTCTCTCTCTATCTCTGTTTCTCTCTCTCATGGATAATGAAATAAAATCCTTAATAAAAGAAGAAACGCCACTGATTTCTGGGCATTGATTTTGTATCCTGCCACACTGCGGAATTGTTGGATGCGGAATTCTAGCAAACTTGGAGTGGAGTCTTTTGGGTTTTTTATGTACAGGATTATGGCATCTGTGAAGAGGGAGAATTTGATTTCTTCTTTACCAATTTGAATGTCTTTTATTTCTTTTTGTTGCCTGATAGCTGATGCTAGGACTTCCATTACTATGTTGAATAACAATGGTGAGAGTGGACATCCCTGTCGTGTTCCTGATCTTAGGGGAAAGGCTCCCAGGGTTTCCTCATTGAGAATGATATTTTCTGTGGCCTTTTTGTAGATGGCTTTTAAGATGCTGAGGAATGTTCCCTCTATCCCTAGACTCTGAAGAGCTTTGATCAGGAATGGATGCTGTATTTTGTCAAATGCTTTCTCTGCATCTATGGAGAGGATCCTATAGTTCCTGTCCTTTCTTTTGTTAATGTTCTATATCACATTGAATGACTTGCAGATGTTGAACCAGCCTTGCATTCTGGGGATAAATCCCACTTTGTCATGGTGAATAATTTTCTTAATGTACTGTTGGGTCTTATTAGCTAGTATCTTGTTGAGAATTTTTGCATCTGTGTTCATCAGGGATATTGGTCTAAAATTCTCCTTTATGGTGAGGTCTTTGTCTGGTTTTGGAATTAAGGTGATTCTGGCCTCATAAAATTAGTTTGGAAGTACTCCATCCCTTTCTATCTTTTGGAACAGCTTCAGTAGAACAGGTATTTTTTCTTCTTCAAATGTTTGATAGAATTCCCCTGGGAAGCCATTGGCCCTGGACTTTTTGTCTTGGGAGTTTTTTTATTTAATTTTATTTTTAATAATAAATTTATTTTTTATTGGTGTTCAACTTGCCGACATACAGAATAACACCCAGTCCTAATCCTGTCAAGTGCCCCCTCAGTGTCTGTCATCCATTCACCCCCACCCCCCACCCTCCTCCCCTTTCACCACCCCTAGTTCATTTCCCAGAATTAGGAGTCTTTATGTTCTGTCTCCCTTTCCGATATTTCCTACCCATTTGATCTCTCCTTTTTCATTTGTGATTTTATTAATTAGAATCTTTTTTCTGTTGTTATTAATAAGGCTGGCTAATGGCTTATCTATCTTATTAATAATTTCAAAGAACCAGCTCCTGGTTTTCTTGATCTGTTCTACAGTTCTTGTGGTCTCTATTTCATTGAGTTCTACTTGAACCTTTATTAACCCTCTTCTTCTGCTTGGTGTAGGTTTTATTTGCTGTATCTTTCTCCAATTCCTTTAGGTTTGAGGTTAGCTTGTGTTTTTGAGTTTTTTCCAATTTTTTGAGGGATGCTTGTATTACAATGTATTTCTCTCTCAGGACTGCTTTGTCTGTATCCCAAAGATTTTGAATGGTTATATCTTCATTCTCATTAGTTTCCAAGAATCTTTTTAATTCTTCTCTAATTTTCTGGTTGACCCCGTCATCTTTTAGCAGGATGCTCTTTAAACTTCACGTGTTTGAATTTCTTCCAATTTTATTCTTGTGATTGAGTTCTAGTTTCAAAGCATTCTGGTCTGAAAGTAGGCAGGGGACAATCCCAATCTTTTGGTATCAGTTAAGACCTGATCTGTGACCCAGTGTGTGGCCTATCCTGGAAAAAGTTCCATGTACACTTGAGAAGAATGTGTATTCAGTTGCGTTTGGATGTAACGTTCTGTAAATATCTGTGAAATCCATGTGGTCCAGTGTATCATTTAAAGCTCTTGTTTCAAACATAAAGACTCCTAACTCTGGGAAACGAACTAGGGGTGGTGGAAGGGGAGGAGGGCGGGGGGTGGAGGGGAATGGGTGACGGGCACTGAGGCGGACACTTGACGGGATGAGCACTGGGTGTTTCTCTGTATGTTGGTAAATTTAACACCAATAAAAATTAATTTAAAAAAATAAAAAAATAAAAAATAAAAATAAATAAATTTTTAAAAAAGGGCTTCCCAGAAATATCTGGCTCTTTCAAAAAAAATAAATAAATAAAGCTCTTGTTTCTTTGGAGATGTTGTGCTTAGAAGACCTGTCATTTGCATAAAGTGCCATGTTGAAGCCTCCCAGTATAAATGTATTATTATCTAAGTATGTCTTAACTTTGGTTATTAACTGATCAATATACTTGGCAGATCCCACATTCAGGGCATAAATATTCATTATTGTTAGGTCCTCCTGTTGGATAAATCCTTTAAGTATGATATAGTGTCCCTCTTCATCTCTTACTACAGTCTTTGGGATAAACTTTAATTTATCTGATATGAGGATGGCTACCCCTGTTTTCTTTTGAGGACCATTTGAATGATAAATGGTTCTCCAACCTTTCATTTTCAGGCTGTAGGGGTCCTTACGTCTAAAATGAGTCTCTTCGGAACATGAGAGACTCCTACTTCTGGGAAAGGAACAAGGGGTGGTAGAAAGGGAGGTGGGCAGGGCGTCGGGGTGACTGAGTGGCAGGCGCTGAGGGGGCACTTGATGGGATGAGCACTGGGTGTTATTCTGTATATTGGCAAATTGAATACCAATAAAAAATAAATTTATTATTTAAAAATATTAAATATTAATTAATTAATTAATTAATTAAAATGAAATAAAATAAAATGAGTCTCTTGTAGACAGCAAATAGATGGGTCTTGCCTTTTTACGCAGTCTGAAACCCTGCAACTTTTGATGAGATCATTAAGCCCATTCACGTTCAGAGTTACTATTGAAAGATATGAATTTAGTGTCATCATAATACCTATTCAGTCCCTGTTTTGTGGATTGTTTCTTTGGACTTCCTCTTTCTTTTGCAGAGTCCCCCTTCATATTTCTTACAAAGCTGGTTTAATTGTCACATATTCTTTCAGTTTCTGCCTATCGTGGAAGCTCTTTATCTCTCCTTCTATTCTGAATGAGAGCCTTGCTGGATAGAGTATTCTGGGCTGCATGTTCTTCTCATTTAGGACCCTGAATATATCCTGCCAATCCTTTCTGGACTGCCAGGTCTCTGTGGAGAGGTCTGCTGTTAATCTGATATATTAAGATATAGTGACCTAGAATCACAAAACCAGGAGAAAATAAGAGGAAAGAGTTAGTAATACAAAGTCACAGAACCATGAGGTGAATAATGAGTGGTAAGTAATAAAGACCCAGTGACACTTGGGTGACTCTGGGGTTTAGTGCCTGCCTTCAGCCCAGGGCATGATTCTGAAGTCCCAGGATTGAGTCCCACATCGGGATCCCTGCATGGAGCCTGCTGCACCTTCTGCCTATGTTTCTGCCTCTGTATGTCTCCCATGAATAAATAAATAAAATATTTTAAAAACAAAGAAGGAGGAGGTGAATGATGAGAACTATGAAATAGAGACCCAGAGTCACACAAAAAGCTGGAAAATGCTGATACATAAGATAGAAACCCAGAGTCAAAAACCAGGAGTCGAATGTGAGAGGTAAGGGAAAGTGACACAGAGTCAAGAACCAGGAGGTGAATAATGATATGTAAGATTTACTAACTTTGAGTCACAAAACCAAAAAGAATGATGAGAGGTAAGAGATAGAGACCCAAAGTCACAGAACCATGAGGAGAATGATGGCATGTAAGATATAGGGACCCAGAGTCAAGAACCAGGAGTACAATGATGAGAGGTAATAAATAGAGATCCAGGGACACAGAACAAGCAAGAGACAGATCCAAGGTAAGAGATAGACACCCAAATGGATAAAAAAGATGTGGTTTATGTATACAATGGAATATTCCTCAGCCATTAGAAATGACAAATCCCCACCATTTGCTTCGACATGGATGGACCTGGAGGGTATTATGCTGAGTGAAGTAAATCAATCAGAGAAGGACAAACATTATATGGTCTCGTTCATTTGGGGAATATAAAAAATAGTGAAAGGGAATAGAGGGGAAGGGGAAGAAATGGGTAGGAAATAGCAGAAAGGGAGACAGAACATGGAAGACTCCTAACTCTGGGAAATGAACTAGGGGTGATGGATGGGGAGGAGGGCGGGGGCTGGGGGTGACTGGGTGGCGGGCACTGAGGGGGGCACTTGACAGGATGAGCACTGGGTGTTATTCCGTATGTTGGCAAATTGAACACCAATAAAGAATAAATTTATTATTAAAAGAAAGAAATGGCAAATACCCACCATTTGCTTCAACGTGGATGGAACTGGAGGGTATTATGCTGAGTGAAATAAGTCAATTGGAGAAGGACAAACATTATATGTTCTCATTCATTTGGGGAATATAAATAATAGTGAAAGGGAATAGAGGGAAAGGGAGAAGAAATGGGTAGAAATATCAGAAAGGGCGACAGAACACGGAAGACTCCTAACTCTGGGAAACGAACTAGGGGTGGTGGATGGGGAGGAGGGCGGGAGTGGGGGTGACTGGGTGGCAGGAACTGAGGAGGGCACTTGATGGGGTGAGCACCGGGTGTTATTCTGTATGTTGGCAAATTGAACACCAATAAAAAATAAATTTATTATTTAAAAAAAAAAGAGATAGACACCCAGCTTTCAGAACCAGGAGGAGATTGATGAGAGGTAAGAGATAGACCCAGGGTCAAAGAGCCAGAAGGAAATGGTGAGAGATAAGAGTTACAGACCCACAGTCACATAAACAGGAAGAGACAGATGAGAAGTAAGAGATAGAGACTCAGGGTCACAGACCAGGAGATTGATGAGAGGTAAGAGATAGAGAGCTAGAGTAAAAGAACCATCAGGAGACATATCAGAAGTAAGAGATAGAGACCAAGGGTCACGGACACAGGAGGTGAATGATGAGAGGTACAACATGGAGTCCCATGGTCACAGAAGCAGGAGCAGATTGGTGACAGTTATTAGATAGAGACCTGGAGTCACACAAAAAAGGAGGAGAATTTAAGAAGTAAGAGATGGAGACCCAATGTCACAGAACCAAGGGAGACTGATGAGAGGTAAGATATAAAGACCCAGAGTCACAGGGCAGGAGGAGAGAGGTAAGAGATGGAGACCCAAAGTCACAGAACCACAGGTGAATAATGAGAGGTAAGAAATAGAGGCACAGAGTCACACAAAAAGGAGGAGAATGTTGAGAAGTAAGAGATAGTGGCCCAGAGTCACAGAACAGGGAGGAGTAGATGACTGGTAAGAGATAGAGACCAGGAGTCACAAAGCAGGAAGATACTGATGAGAGATAAGAGACAGAGACCTAGAGTCCAACAAAAAGGAAGAGAATTTTGAGAAGTAATAGAGAGAGAGATACCCAGTGTCACAGAACCAGGGAAAACTAATAAGAGTAAGAGATAGAGACCCGAGTCACACAAGCAGGAGGCAAATGATGAGAAGTAAGAGATAGAGACCCAGAGTTGCAGAGCCAGGAAGAGACAGAAGAAAATTAAGAGAGAAACCCAGGATCACTGAACCAGGAGGAGAGAGATGACAGGTAAGAGATAGAGACCAAGTCACAGAACCAGGAGAGATTGATGAGAGAGGTAAGAGATAGAGACCCGGGTAAAAGAATCAGCAGGAGACAGATCAGAGGTAAGAGATAGAGCATGACGGTACAGAACCAGGAGGTGAATAATGAGAGGTAAGATAGAAACCCCGAGTCAAGAACCAAGAGGTGAATGTTGAGAGGTAAGAGATAAAGACCCAAGTCACAGAACCATGAGGTGAATCATGGGATGTAAGAAATAGAAGTCACAGAATGAGGAAGAGATTCATGAGAGGTAAGAGAGGTAAGAGATAGAGACCCAGTGTTCAGAACCAGGAAGAGATTCATAAGAGGTAACAGACCCAATGTCACAGCCAGGATGACGTGATGAGAGGTAAGAGTGACAGACCCAAAGTTACAGACCCAGGAAGAGACAGATAGGAAATAAGGATAGGGACAAGGGTATAGAACCAGGAGGAGAGAGACAACAATACGAGATAGAGACCCAGAGTTACACACCAGAGGGGAGTTTGACGAGAAGTAAGAGATAGAGAGCCAGGGTAAAACAACCAGGAGAATACAGATCAAAAGTAAGAGATAGAGACTGAGGGTCACAGAACCAGGAGGTGAATGGTGAAAGGTAAGAAATGGAGACCCAGGGTCACAGAGCAGGAGGAGATTGCTGAGAGGTATAAGATAGAGACCTAGAGTCACACAAAATGGAGAGGAAGTTTGAGAAGCAGAGATAGAGACCCAGAGTTACAGAAAGGCAAGAAGTAAATGAGCGTTGGATTTAGAGACCCAGAGTCACAGAGACAAGAGGAGTTTGATGAGAATAAGAGAAAGAGACCCAGAGTCAAATAACCAGGAGGAGAATTGAGAGATAAGTGATAGACCCAGAGTCACCAGGAAGAGACATGAGAATTAAGAGATAGAGACCCAGAATCACAAAGCAGGACAAGGATGCAAGGTAAGAGATAGGAACCTAAGGTCACTAAGCCAGCAAGAGACAGATACGAGGTAAGAGACAGATACACTGAGTTCAGAACCAGGAGGAGATCGAAGAAAGGTAAGAAATTGTGACTCAGAGTCAAGGAACCAATAGGAAATGATAAGAGGTAAGAGAGAGAGTATAACACACATGCAGACACAGACCGCCATGCACACACATGCACCTGCACATGCATGCACACACAGGCATACTCTGGCTCCTAAGTACTCACATGCACATAGGACAATGTGGACACATAAGCAGACTTGAGCCCAAACACACACACACACACACACACACACACACACACACACACACACACATGCACAGCTGAGAAGCAGCCCGTTTGCTGTCTGTCCCAGGTCACTGTTGTCCAGGAGCAACATTGTGGGGAGGCAGGGGACTCTGCAGGCAGGACAGCTGTGAAGGCCAGAGCAGAGCAGCCTGGACCTGAGTGCCCCATGCCTGCTGCCTGCAGCTGCCAGGCCTGCCCCTGGACAGGAGGGGGCAGGGGCAAGGGTGGTGCATGGAACCAAGGCAGGGCCACAGCCCCAGAGAGGAGTGGAGGGGGACAGCACAGACCTGGGAGCTCAGAGCTCAGCCGCCTGCTGGGAATGGGTAGGAGAGGAGAGGAGAGCCATTCTCTCCCCACAGGTGGCCCAGGCTGGAGACGGGGCTCATCAGCAGCATGGCACATCCTGGGATATCCGCATAGAGCCTGGAGACCAGCTGGGCGCTGAAGCCCCTGCCCCAGAGCCTGGGCAGATGAGTAGGGGGATGCCAGGGTGAGCCAGGGCTGCCAGTGAGCCTTAGCCCAGCATGCTCACCTATGTGCACCTGCCGGGCCTGGCACCACCTGACCTGGGCCCTCAGGAGCAACAGGCTCCCAGGTGGGGCTCTCAGCCCTGTGGTTTCTCTCAGAATCACGCGTCCTTCCAGGGAACTGGGTACTCCCCCTCTGCCTCCCACACAGCACCTGTCCCCAGGGACAAGGGCAAGCAGGACAGACTGTGACAGACAGCTCTGAAGGGCAGAGGGGCCAGGCTGGGCCCTGCCTTCCCCAGGCATCACATCCAGGTTTTCTAGGGCCTGGCTCCGTCCCAAGCCACCCAGCCCCAGTGGGCAACACCCTCTCTGAGTCTCCTAGGTGAGCCTGAATGTCCCCCCAAGGGCACCAGACCTGCCAGAGACCACCTCCACACAGCCTCCCAGCATGGGAATGCTGGCCCTGGTATCCTGGGTCCATATGGTGGGATCCTGATGCCCCCCTCTCCAAAACTCTGCACAACATCTCCCAGCACTCACATGGATGTGCTGGGGTGGTATGTGCTCTCAGGCCTACGGGGCTTTGGGGGGGGCACCCAGGGCTGCAAGACACCTGCACTGGGTGAAAGTGAGGCCTAGACCCAGCCCATTACAGCTCCATACACATAGGTGGCATGTCATCACTGGACAGCTGCCCCGACAGCCCAGAATCCGATGCCAGGGCACCTCCAGAAAACCACTCTGCAGTCCCCATCCCGTGCTGGGCAACCAGAAAACAGATCCACAGCACAGTCCACCCCAACTTCCAGCAGCTACAGAGGACTTGCACAAATAGAGATGATAGATGTGTGGATAGATAGAGATAAAGAAAGAAGGAAGAAAGAAAGAAAGAAAGAAAGAAAGAAAGAAAGAAAGAAAGAAAGAAAGAAAGAAAGAAAGAAAGAAAGAAAGAAAGAGAGAGAGAGAAAGAAAGATGAATAGATGATAGATAGCTGATAGATAGATAGATGATAGATAATGTTACAAGAGACATGACTCATTTCCTGCCACAAGACCCACCCCCACCTGCCAGGTTCTCAGAGGCCCAGGCCTGGGGGCCTTCCTCCCATCCCCTGGACTGGGGGTCCCTCAGGGCAGCGCTGAGCGTCTCCCTTGTCTGACTGGTGCCCCAGTTCAGGAGACCTGCCTTGTGGACCCCAGCTCAAGGGCAACCTGGGCTCAGCTCACACAGGCCCCGAGCACCAGAGACCCCCGCACAGGGGAAGAAGGCATCTGCCCCGAGCCTGGGAGGAGCTGTGCCGGTCACCGGTCAAGTGGAGCCAGCAGAGGCCTGTCACACGGGGGCACAGCCTGAGAGCAGGCCGTGGGGGACAGTACCAGGGATGCTACCTACATGCCCTCAGGCACCAAGAGGCCACCATGTCAGGTCCCTCTGTCCCTCTCTCTCTCCTTCTCTTATGAACCCAGCACAGTGGGCTGAACGCTGGTGCCCAGAGGCTATGTCTACCCCCAATGCCGTGGCACCTGTGGATGTGACCTTGTTTGGAAAAAGGGTCTTTGCACATCTGATTCAAGTCGACGAGCTTAAGATGAGAAGCTCCAGGCCTACACCCGATGGTAGGTGTCCTACAAGACGCACACAAGGAGACACGCAGACGCAGAGGAGAAGCCTCATGAAGACAGAGGCAGAGGCCGGAGGGACGGGGCCACAACCCGGGGCGTGTGGGGCCCACAGAGGCTGGAAGAGGCAGGAAGGACCCTCCGTGGAGCCTGTGGGGGGAGGGCTGTCCTACCCCCCACCCCAGACCTCAGACATCTGGCCTCCAGAGATGGGAAGGGAAATTTCCACTGCTCAAGTCCATCTGTGGCCCCTGTCACAGCAGCCCCAGGACACTTGCACACGCAGCCAGAAGGGCTTGACCAGGAGGAGGTTCAGGAGACTCCTGGGTCTTTTCAAGCCACATGGGCCCAGTGCTGTCCAGAGCCCCTGACCCTGCAGGGTGCTGGTCACACAGGGCACATCCCCTTAACCCTGAGGTGGCTGAGTCACCCTGGGGATGGCCACTGACACCCAGAGGGAGCTGGGTCACACTGGGCAGAGGCCTGACCATGGAGGGCGCTTGGTCAGTGTCAGCAGAGTGCACGTCAGACCTGTTTCCTGAGCTCCCAGTGATTTGACAAGTCTACACATCACTCTCTGCCCACATGGAGGGCCGTCAGCCCATGTCACCCTCGACGCCATCCAGCGCTTGCGACTTACCTGCCAAGCTGCTTTGTCCTCCCTGTCCCTGCTTCTGTAACCCTGTAACCTGAAGACCGTGCTCTTTCAGAACAGGTTCAGGGCCATAGGTGAGAGAGCAGAAAGGAGTTTCCACATGGCCCAGAGCCCGACCAGGTGCCCAGGTTCGCTGTGATTGACAGCTAGCACGGGGTGCTCTGGTGGGTAGGCACGAGGAGCCAGTGCTAGTACATCCCGCTGAGGTCAAGAGCAGGGCGGACGTGCTGCTCACTGCCCCTGCAGGCCCGTCCTCGAGCCCTGGCCCAGGCAGCCCTGCCCCACGTCCCCCACGCAGGCCCTGTCCAAGGTGCTGCCCTGTTCAGCCCTGCTCTGCCGGCTGCTGTCCCCGGGCTCCCCCACCACAGTCCCTGCACAATTCCTTCCTTCCACACAAGAGCCCCTCTGCTCACCTGCTCCTCCCTCGCTCAGCCCTAACACCCTGGCCACCAACCCTCTCACTGTCATAGTCGCCCTGCTTTCCTGAAGTCGTGAGCTGGAATGGGACAGCATGGAGCCTTCTCCAGCTGCCTCCTCCCTCGGCACACAGGGCCAGCGTGGGGCCCACAGGTGCCCACAGGGCCGACTCTAGGGTGGGACTCGAGGGGTGCAGGTGTGTTGGGGGCTTGACCATGAGAGCCCTGATGCACTTCACACATGATTCCTGCCTAAAAGGCTTGTGCAGTTTGTGTGGACACCCTGGACGGGGCTGCAACACAGGCTCAGGGCAGGCAGTCAAAGCCCCCACTCTTCAGACATGTGGGGGCCCCCTGATGGCAACCACACAGGCTCCCAGAGCAAGGACGTGCGGGGGTAGGTCAGGCCAGCCCAACAGGCTCCCAGCTCAGCTTCAGAGGCCACAGGGAACCCAGCTGAGGCTGCAACATGGCCTGGGCTGGCTGTGGGGGCCCAGATAGGTCGTCCTCCAAACGCCCCATGTTAGGGTAGATTATTTCTGTCTCCCTTTCTGATACCTTGCCACCATGGATGGTGACAGGGCAGATGGCATTCTCCTGGGAGGACAGAACAAGGCCCAGGGCTACCGCCACTCTGCTCACTGGCCAGGGCACAGAGAGGAGCCCACCAGGGTTGGGGTCCCTGAGGACCCAGGGACGGCTGGTGGCTCTGGGCAGCAGGGACCAAGCTTCAGGCATATACCTGCAGGAGCTTGAGAGCAGACAGCAGCACATGGGGCCGTCCCGGGGCTCCTGGGTTAACCCCTAGGGCCTCTGGGCACCCACCGTACTCCACCCACACACACCCACATGAGCAGGCCTTGACCATGTCCAGACTCCCCCCAGACTCTGTAACACAGAAAGCGCCCAGAAGAAAAGGGAACTTCAGGATGCTGGCCAGGCCTTTGGTTTCAATGCTGTTGTTAATCTTCCCAGGGCTGCTGGGACCTAGGAAGCAGGGCTGTGGGCACAGAGCTCAGCCACAAGGAGCCCCAGGGGGGGTTTCTTCAGAGCAGGGATGGGGCAGGCTGCAGGGGGACCAAGCCTACAGAAAAGCCGCCGCCACAGCCCGGCCCGAGATGAGTGGAGTATGCTCGGAGCCAGGACAGAGGGAGGGAGGTGGGGCAGCAGAACCAGCCACAGGACCTGAGGAGACACCAGGCCCTGAGGACCCATGGAGACAGCAGCAGCTGAGCCGACAACGGGGAGGGCAGGCTGCCCGCAGGCCTACGTGACATCCCAGGAACACATCGGTTGAGTGCGACGGGTCGAGCACCCCCAGCCAGCATGGGTGGATACACAACACACTGATGGCTGGGGAAGGACCTGGACCATCAAGGAACATGATGGGCCCAGTGGGCAGGAGCCTGAGGGCTGTCCTTCGTCACACCTGCAGGGACCCAGGCCTGGACTGCATGAGCCACTGAAGGAGCAATGTCTAGACGGACAGGTGGGTCCCAGGTGAGGACATGAGAGGGCTACTCACCAGAGGAGGGGAAGACACCCCAGGGAGCCCGGGGCCTGTCCAGGTTAACGAAGCAGCTCATGCCCCTGGGAGGGTCACAGGTGAGGGCCGAGCATCCCTGAGCTTCATCAGATGAGCAGAGGTGAGTTGGAGAGGAGCAGGGGGACCATCATAGGCTCGTGGGACCCAGAGCCCAGGTCAGCAGAGGGACTGAGGGGCAGATCCACATGGACAGGAGCTCAGGGGTGAGGGCAGGATCCAATCCGGGACACAGGGTGAGGGGTGGGATGCAGGGCAGGGGCAGACCTGGAACACACAGAGACTGGGGTGCGGCTCATGGAGCTCTGGGGACAGATCCTAGGACAGGAGGGCAGGAGTGCCTGTGTCTGTGAGATCCTGGGACCAGGAGAGAGCAGCCCTGGGTGAGCAGGAGCCACGGGGGGCAGCACAAGCGGAGGTCAGCCCCCAGAACTCAGGGAGCAGGGGAGCTGGTGCAGGGGAGCAGGGCAGCTGGGATGCAGGGGGTGCAGGAGTCACCCGAGAGGTCTAGAGAGCAGGGGAACAGGTGCAGGAGAGCAAGTCAGGTGGAGAGCAGGAGGGTCAGGGGTTGCCTCAGGAGCTCAGGGAGAAGGGGAGCAGGGGCAGGGGAGCAGGGGCAGCGGAGGAGCAAGAGAGCCAGGGGACACCCCAGGATCTCAGGGAGAAGAACAGCTGGGTGCAGGGGAGCAGCAGATGGGGAGCAGGAGGTGCAGGGGTCACCCCAGGGGCCCAGAGAGCAAGGGAGCTGGTGCAGGTGAACAGGGAAGGTGGGGTAGTAGGAGGGGCAGGGTTCACCCCACGAGGTCAGTGAGCAGGGGAGCTGCTGCAGTTGAACCGAGCAGGTAGGGGGCAGGAGGTGCAGGGGTCACCCCAGGAGCTCAGGGAGCAGGCGAGCTGTTGCAGGTGAACAGGGCAGGTGGGGGAGCAGGAGCGGCAGGGTGCACCCTAGAAACTCAGAGAGCAGGGGAGCTGGTGGAGGGTAGCAGGGCATGTGGAGAGAAAGAGAGGCAGGGGTCACCCCAGGACCTCAGGGAGCAGGGAAGCTGGTGCAGTGGAGCAGGACACGTGGGGGAACAGAAGGTGCAGGGGTCACCCCAGGAGCCCAGGCAGCAGGGAGCTGGTGCAGGTGTGCAGGTGAGGTCGGGGGAACAGGAGGGTGGGGTCACCTGAGGATCCCAGGGCTCAGGGGGATATGCTGCAGGTGAGCAGGGGCAGGTGGGGGAGCAGGAGGGAGAGCGGTCACCCCAGGAGCTTAGGGAGCAGGGGATCTGGTGCAGGGGAGCAGGGCAGCTGGGATGCAGGAGGTGCAGGAGTCACCCGAGAGACCTAGAGAACAGGGGAACAGGTGCAGGAGAGCAGGTCAGGTGGGGAACAGGAAGGTCAGGGATTGCCTCAGGAGCTCGGGGAGCAGGGGAGCAGGGGCAGCAGGGGAGCAGGAGAGCCAGGAGTCACCCTAGGATCTCAGGGGGAAGAACAGCTGGGTGCAGGGGAGCAGCAGATGGGGAGCAAGAGGTGTAGGGGTCACCCCAGGGGCCCAGGGAGCAAGGGAGCTGGTGCAGGTGAACAGGGAAGGTGGGGGAACAGGAGGGGCAGGGTTCACCCCACGAGGTCAGCAAGCAGGGGAGCTGCTGCAGTTGAACCGAGCAGGTAGGGAGCAATAGGTGCAGGGGTCACCCCAGGAGCTCAGGGAGCAGGCGAGCTGTTGCAGATGAACAGGGCAGGTGGGGGAGCAGGAGCGGCAGGAGGCACCCCAGAAACTCAGGGAGCAGGGGAGCTGGTGGAGGGTAGCAGGGCATGTGGAGAGAAAGAGAGGCAGGTGTCACCCCACGAGTTCAGCAAGTAGAAGAGCTACTACGGTAGAGCAGGGCAGGTAGGGAGCAACACATACAGGGGTCACCCCAGGACCTCGGGGAGCAGGGAAACTGGTGCAGGGGAGCAGGGCAGGTGGGGGAACAGAAGGTGCAGGGGTCACCCGAGGAGCCCAGGCAGCAGGGAGCTGGTGCAGGTGTGTGCAGGTGAAGTCGGGGGAACAGGAGGGTGGGGTCACCTGAGGATCCCAGGGCCCAGGGGGATATGCTGCAGGTGAGCAGGGGCAGGTGGGGGAGGAGGAGGGACACAGATCACACAATGAGCCCAAGGAGCAGGGGAGCTGGTGCAGAGGAGCAGGGCAGGTGGGGTGCAGGAGGGGCAGGTGTCACCCAAAAGGCCTAGGGAATAGGGGAGCAAGTGCAGGAGAGCAGGTCAGGTGGGGAGCAGGAAGGACAGGGGTCATCTCAGGAGCTCAGGAAGCAGGGGAGCTGGTGCAGGGAAACAGGGGCAGCAGGGGAGCAAGAGAGCCAGGGGTCACCCCAGGATCTCAGGGAGAAGAACAGCTGGGTACAGGGAAGCAGGGGCAGGTGGAGAGCAGGAGGTGCAGGGGTCACCCCAGGAGCCCAGGAGGCAGGGAGCTAGTGCAGGGGAGCAGGGCAGGTGGGGGAGCAGGAGGGTCAGGGGTCACTCCAGGAACCCAGGGAGAAGGGAGCTGGTGCAGTTGAGCAGGGTAGTAGGGGGGCAGGAAGGTCAGGGATCACCCCAGGAGCTCAGGCAGCAGGGAACTAGTGCAGGGGAGCAGGACAGGTCAGGTGCAGGAGGGGCAGGGGTCACCCCAGGAGCCCAGGAGGCAGGGAGCTAGTGCAGGGGAGCAGGGCAGGTGAGGAGCAGGAGGGAAGGGGTCAACCCAGGAGCACAGGGAGAAGGTGAGCTGGTGCAGGGGAACAGGGGGAAGTGGGGGTGCAGGTGGTTCTTGGGTCTCCAGGGTCTCAGGGAACAGCGGAGCGGGTGCAGGTGAACAGGGCAGTAGGGATGCAGGAGGGGCAGGGGTCACCCCAGGAGCCCAGGAGCAGGGGAGCAGGTGCAGGGGACCAGGGTCAGGTGGGGAGCAGGAGGAGCAGGGGTCACCCCAGGAGCCCAGGGAGAAGGAAAAGGGTGCAGATGAGCAGGGCAGGTGGGGGAGCAGGGGGCCAGGGGTCACCCTAGGAGCCCAGGAGGAAGGGAGGGGGCAGGTGGGGAGCAGGAGGTGCAGGGGTCACCCCAGGATCTCAGGGAGCAGGGGAGCAGGTGCAGGGGAGCAGGGTAGGTGGGGAGCAGGAGGCATAGGAGTCAGCCCCGGAGTACAGGCAGCAGGTGAGTTGATGAAGGGGACCAGGGGTAAGTGGGGGAGCAGGAGGGACAGGGGTCACCCAGGAGCTCAGGGAGCAGGGGAGCTGGTGCAGGAGAGCAGGGGCAAGTGGGGTAGCAGGACGGGCAGGGGTCACCCCAGGAGCCCAAGGAGCAGGGAGCCTGTACAGGTGAGCAGGGCAAGAGGGGGAACAGGAGCGGTGGGGGTCACCCCCAGGAACCCAGGGAGCGGGTGCAGGTGAGCAGGGGCAGGTGGGGGAGCAAGAAGGGCAGGGGTCACCCCAGGAGCTCAGGGATCAGGGAGCTGATGCAGGTGAGCAGGACAGATGGGGAGCAGGAGGGGCAAGGGTCGGCCCAGAAGCACAGGCAGCAGGTGAGTTGATGCAGGGGACCAGGGGTAAGTGGGGGATCAGGAGGGTCAGGGGTCACCCCAGGGCCCAGGGAGAAGGGAGCTTGTGCAGGTGAGCAGGGCAGGAGGGGAGCAGGAGGGGCAGGGGTCATCCCAGGAGCACAGGCAGCAAGTGACCTGGTGCAGGGGACCAGGGGTAGGTGGGGGAGTAGGAGGGCAGGGGTCACCACAGGATCTCGGGCAGCAGGGGAGTTGTTGCAGGTGTGCAGGGCAGGTGGGGAAGCATAGGGGTAGGGGTCACCCCGGGTTCTCAGGGAGCATGGGAGCAGGTTCAGGTGAGCAGGGCAGCTGGGGGAGCAAGGGGGCAGGGGTCACCCTAGGATCTCAGGCAGCAGGGGAGCAGGTGCAGGAGAACAGGGCAGGTGGGGGAGCAGGAGGGGCAGGGGTCACCCAGGAGCTCAGGGTGCAGGGTGGCTGGTGCAGGGGAGCAAGGGCATGTGGGGGAGCAAGAGGGGCAGTAGTCACCCCAGAAGACCAAGGAGCAGGGAAGTTGAGAAGATGAATGGGCAAGTGGGGGAGCAGGACAGACTGGGATCACCCCAGGAACCCAGGGAGCAGGGGAGTTGGTACAGGAGAGCCAGGAGCCAGTGAAAGAGCAGGTGGGGCAGGGGTCACCCCAAGTGTCCAGGGAGCAAGGGAGTGGGTGCAGGGGAGCAGGGCGGGTGGGGGAGCACGGGGCCAGGGGTCGCCCCAGGAGCCCAGGGAGCAGGGGAGCAGGTGCAGGGGAGCATGGCAGGTGGGGAGCAGGGGGCCAGGGGTCACCCCAGGAGCCCAGGAGCAGGGGAGCAGGGGCAGGGGAGCAGGGTAGGTGGAGAGAAGGAGGGGCAGGGGTGCGCTCAGATCTCAGCTCAGCAAGGCCCAGGACCCTGCCCCGTCTCAGAGGCCCAGGGGGGCAGGGAGGTGCCGCCTTGTTCCAGAAGCTCAGGGTCGAGGCCAGAGGCCCCAGAGGGGCTGGACTGGACGGCAGCTTAGCCGATGCCGCCCGCGCAGGGGCTGAGGGTCGGGGCAGCTGAGCCTCCTGGACCCGGGGAGTGTGAGGCGGTGAGGCCGGGTGGGGAGCAGAGCCTCGCTGGGAAGGCCTTGGGGCCAGGGGAAGGGGGGCCACTCTAGGAAGGAGGGAGCCACAGGTTTCCCGTCAGGGCAGCAGCGTGGTACTGCAGGCCCCTGAGACCCGCCCGGGAGGGGGGTCGTGGCCAGCCGGGTCCCGGGGTGCAGGGCCAAGGATCCAGAGGCAGGAGGAACAAGGGGCCCGTGGGGAGCCCTGGCAGGACTGCCAGCCATGGTGGGCGAGCGAGGGGCAGCTTCAGGGCCCTGAGCTGAGCAGCAGGGCCCAGGTCCGAGGGGACAGGCCGGCGGGTGGTGGCATCTGAGCTGCAGCCTACTTGCTGTCACCACACAGGAGGGGACAGCCAGGGCAGGGCCGCGCTCCCTCCCACCCTGAGGGGCGCACAGGCTCAGGGCAGCCCTGGGTGTGGGAGGCCTGTGGGAGCTGGGGTGGCAAAGGCCAGGGCTCCAGAGCAGGGGTGGCAAAGGCCGGGGCCAAGGCGGGAGCTGCCCTGAGGGACGTCAGGAAGCCATGCCTGGAAGGCCTGGGGCAGTCCCGACTGCTCGGGCAGGGACAGGATCCGGGGCCCGGGTGCTTCGAATCGGGGCTGCCACAGAGGCCGTGGTCAGGTGGGGCAGCCAGAGGAAACCTGAGTGGGGACGTGATCCAGGTGGTCACCCAGCACCGACCAGGCCAATGAGTCCAGCTTCTGTGGCCACAGTGAGCTGGGCCGCGCACCTGGTGTGCAGCCTCCCTGAAGCACGTGGGCGTGGTGCCCAGAGCCACCCCAGGCCCGCACCCCTGAGACCCTGGGGGTCACACAGCCTCCTCTCTTGCAGCCTCCACCACGGCCCCCTCGGTTTTCCCACTGGCCCCCAGCTGCGGGTCCACTTCCGGCTCCACGGTGGCCCTGGCCTGCCTGGTGTCAGGCTACTTCCCCGAGCCTGTAACTGTGTCCTGGAATTCCGGCTCCTTGACCAGCGGTGTGCACACCTTCCCGTCCGTCCTGCAGTCCTCAGGGCTCTACTCCCTCAGCAGCATGGTGACAGTGCCCTCCAGCAGGTGGCCCAGCGAGACCTTCACCTGCAACGTGGCCCATCCGCCCAGCAACACTAAAATAGACAAGCCAGGTGAGACGTCGGACCTCAGAGAGGGGTCCACTCGGGGACAGGCCAGGTCAGCTGTCCCTCCCGGACCCACGTCACCGGGGAGTCACCTCAGTATCCCCACCCTGAAGGCCTCCCCTTTCTGGGAAGGTGTCCTCTGGGCGTGGCTGCCTGGTCCAGATGACCACAAGCTGCATTCCCCACTGCATTCCTGGGGCCCATTGAGTGCCACTGGTCGGGGATCCCCTCATGAGCTGGCCTGACCTAAGTTCACCCCATGACCTGTGCCCACCCCAGGCCCCCAATAACCCCCAGTCTGCTCTCTCTGCAGTGGTCAATGAATGCAGATGCAGTGATATACCCCCATGCCCAGGTGAGTCAGCAGGGCCCCGCTCTGCACCCCAAGTAGATGGTGCACATCCAGGCACAGACTAATGGGGGAATGGGTGCTCAAAAGGAAGTCACCCAAATGCTGACCCTAACTGTCTCCCATTCCAGTCCCTGAACCTCTGGGAGGGCCTTCGGTCCTCATCTTTCCCCCGAAACCTAAGGACATCCTCAGGATTACCCGAACACCCGAAGTCACCTGTGTGGTGTTAGATCTGGGCCATGAGGATGCTGAGGTGCAGATCAGCTGGTTCGTGGACGGTAAGCAGGTGCACACAGCCAAGACCCAGCCTCGTGAGCTGCAGTTCAACGGCACCTACCGTGTGGTCAGCGTCCTCCCCATCGAGCACCAGGACTGGCTCACCGGGAAGGAGTTCACGTGCAGAGTCAACCACATAGGCCTCCCGTCCCCCATTGAGAGGACCATCTCCAAGGCCAGAGGTGGGCAGCAGGGCAGAGGGGCTGCAGGGAAGGAGAGCTCCCCTGTAGGGTCCAGTCCTCCACCCTGATAGTGACCACCTGTGCTGACCCTTTACCCCACAGGGAGGGCCCACAGGCCCAGTGTGTATGTCCTGCCGCCATCCCCAAAGGAGTTGTCATCCAGTGACACAGTCAGCGTCACCTGCCTGATCAAAGACTTCTTCCCACCTGAGATTGATGTGGAGTGGCAGAGCAATGGACAGCAGGAGCCCGAGAGGAAGCACCGCATGACCCCGCCCCAGCTGGATGAGGACGGGTCCTACTTCCTGTACAGCAAACTCTCTGTGGACAAGAGCCGCTGGCAGCAGGGAGACCCCTTCACATGTGTGGTGATGCACGAAACTCTACAGAACCACTACACAGATCTATCCCTCTCCCATTCTCCGGGTAAATGAGCAACACGCCCGGCACCCAGCAAGCCCCCCACCTTGGCTCTCGGGATCCCCTGAGGACACCTGAGCCCCCGCCCCTGTGTACATAACCCCGGGTAGGCACCCATCATGAAATAAAGCACCCAGTACTGCCCTGGGCCCTGCACGCTGTCATGGTTCTTTCCGAGGTAGAGCTCGGGACACCCGGGCCCTGGGTGGTATGGGCAGGCCAGCTCTGGGTCTCAGGTGTCACCATTGGTGGGTGGGCTCTGCACCTCCAGTGGGGAGGGCTGCACAGGCTGCCACAACGTGGGGCCAGGAGCTGCCTGAGGCTGGGGAGTGCACGTTGCCAGAGGTCCAGCCCCTGTGGGCCCTCAATCCAACCAGAAGCTAGCCAGGGCTGGGGTGTGTGGACAGGGACGGCAGGAGTTGTCCCCTCCAGGACCCCTCAGGGAAATGAGCACACAGACCTTCCCGCCTCTGTTCCGAGTTGTGGGACACTGGCCTGTCCTCATGCCCTGGGCTCCCTGACCCCTGGGCCTGCGGAGAGCTCTGCTTGGTAGCTCTGTGTCAACGCAGTAGCCATGCCTGTCCCGTCGGGAGGGGACAAGCCCTGTTTGCCCTCAGACACGACACTCCATCCATGTACAGTCCCCCACCCTACCTCCAGTGAGGAGGTCCCACCTGAGTTCATCCCCCCTGGGACCAGGCCTGTCCACTCATGGGGACGCTCGCCCATGCCCCAGTGGGGCAGAGGCAGGTGGCCCTGAGTGCCCAGGGGAGGGACCATTGGAGACCTCCACATGGACGATGAAAAAAACGCATCGTGCTGAGCACCGCCACCTTCTCTCTCTCTCTCTCTCTCTCTCTCTCTCTCTCTCTCTCTCTCTCTCTGTCACACACACACACACACACACACACACACACAGGCCTACCCTAGGCCTCACACAGGACCAACTGCAGTGCCCAGAGCAGAGCCAGTCTTGGGAACCCTCGCCATGGACAACACCCCGGTCCCCACCCCCTCCAATACCCATCAGCTGCTCAGCAGCTCATCCACACACTGACCACGCCGACCTGCCCTCCTCTGCCCCAGGGAACCTACACCACCTCTTGAAGTGCACAAAACCCCCACAACCCAGCTTATCCTGATGCTCCCACCCACTTGTTCACTAGGGACACTCCCTGTCACTCTAGGCCCTTCCCTGGGCTCCGCTGACCCTCCCACAGAGCCTGACCCCCAGGGAAAGAGGGGGTGGGCACCCTTCTCCCCACAGGGTCCCAGCACAGGGCAGAGCAGAGAGGGAGCGGGTCCCCCACTGGCCTGGTCCAAGCGGTAGGGCTGGGGTGCTGAGGCTGGCACAGGGTTGCAGAGGGCTGTGACTGTCCCTCAGGGAATCTGCCCCTCAGGCATGCATGAGACTAACCACCCCCTTCCTGTCCAGAGCTGATCCTGGATGACAGCTGTGCTGAGGACCAGGACGGGGAGCTGGACGGGCTGTGGACCACCATCACAATCTTCATCACCCTCTTCCTGCTCAGCGTGTGCTACAGCGCCACTGTCACCCTCTTCAAGGTGGGCACACCCGTACTGTCCCCGGACTGTGGCCCACTGTCCCGTCGCTGTCTCCACCATGTCCCCACATTGTCCACACACAGAACACATGCTTATCCCACACTGTGGCGCGTTGTCTCCTTGCTGTCTCCTCAGTGTCCTCTTCCTATTGGAACAATGTTCTCTCACTGCCCCATGACTGTCCCCTCACTATCTACTCACTATCACCTCACTGTGCCCTCACTGTGCCCTCACTGTCTCCTCACTGTCCACATACTGTCTATCCAATGTCTCCTCTGTGTCTCCTCACTTTCTCCTCACCATCTCCTTGCAGACCTGTCACTGTCTCCTCACTGTCCCCTCATTGTCCCACACTATCTCCTCACAGTGTCCTCATTACCTCCTCACAGTACCTTCCCTGTCTCCTTCATGTTCCCTCATTGTCCCCTTCCTGTTCCTCACTGTCCCCTCTCTATCTCAACACTGATCTGTCTCCTCACTGTCCCCTCATTGTCTCTTTACAGTCTCCTCACTGTCCCTCATTGTCCCATCACTGTCCCCACAGTGTCCCCACAATGTCTTCTCACTATCCCCTCCTTGTACCCTCGCTGTCTCCTCACTGTCCTCTCACTATCCCTTTATTGTCCCCTCACAGTCCCCTGTTGCCTCACTGTCTCCTTACTGTCCCAACAATGTCCTGTCAGTCTCCTCACTGTCCCCTCATCGTCCCGTTGTTGTCTCCACCCTGTCCCCTCACTGTCCTCACATTGTCATCACTGTCTCCTCTCTGTCCCCACACGGTCTCCATACTGTCTCCTGTCTCCTCACAGTCTCCTCACAGCCTTTCACATCCCCTCACTGCCTCCTCACTATCTCCTCACTATCCTTCACTGTCTCCTCACAGTCTCTCACTGTTCCCTGCACTGTCCCCACAATGTTTCTTCACTCTCCCCTCACTGTCCCCACACTATCTCATCACTGTCCACACACGATACCCACACTGTGCCCTTTCTATCCCTCATGGTCCCTCACTGTCCACACAATTTCCCCACACAGACCCTCACTGTACCCACACTGTCTCCTTATTGTCCTTTCACAGTCACCTCACATCCCCTTCACATCCCCTCACTCTGTTGCAATCCTCTCACTGTCCTTCACTGTCTCCTCACTATGTCTCTTTACTACACCGTCACTGTCCCCACACTGCCCCTCACTATCTTAACTTGTCTCATCACTGTCCACACACGATACCCACACTCTGCCCTATCTATCCCTCATGGTCCCTGCTGTCCACACAGTGTCCCCACACAGACTCTTCAGTGTCCCCTACTCTCTCCTCACTGGCCCCTCACTGCCTCCTCACTATCTCCACAATGTCCCTCACTGTGCCCTCACTGCCTCCTCACTATCTCCACAATGTCCCTCGCTGTGCCCACAAAGTCTCCTCACTATCCCCTCACTACCCCCACACGGTCCCTTCTCTGTCCCACCCTTGTCCTCTCACTGTCTGCTCCCTCTCCCCCACACCGTCCCCTCCAGGATCTCCTCACACTACCTAGCCTTGGGGACAGGAGCTTGGTCATGGAGGGAGGTGGTCTGTGGAGGTCCAGGCCAAGCTCACACCCTCCCCTCCCTGATGCAGGTGAAGTGGATCTTCTCGTCAGTGGTGGAGCTGAAGCGGTCAATTATCCCTGACTACAGGAACATGATCGGAGAGGGGGCTTAGGGCCAGCCCTCTGGCAAGGATGTCCAGCACTGCCCTAGATCCAATGCAGGATCCAGGTGCCTCAATCTGTGTCACTCAGCCTGCTTCCAGGCCTGCTCCTATGCCCTCTTACCTCACCAAGCTCTGACCTCACAGTCATCTTGGGCCTGCACCTCCACCATCTGGCCTCGTGGCCACCATGGGCTGTCCCTGCCCCCTGGCCCACTGTCTGGAGAATCAAGAGAACACCAAGAATGCCTCCAACCTGAGCTGATGGACACCTGCTGGCCCCTCCTAGCAGCCACCAACATATGCCTTGGGCCATGTGGACACTGAGGCATCAGGCGGTATGGCCCTCAGGGGATGGCCCCTAGGTAGACCAGCACGTTGATCCCCCAAGAGGCAGACGGCTGTGAGTCCAGTGTCTATCTGGGCAGGGTATGGCCTCTGTGCACACCCCATCCAGACCAGGATCCAGAATTCAGGATGTCCCCAGACAGGCACGTTCTGGCACGTCAAGAGGAAGCCATGGGCTGCTGTCACCCAATGGGGAAACCCCTGACATGTCGCTAATGGTCAACCAGGTCTTCTCCACCAGAGGAGACCACAGTGAGAGGGTCTGGGCCTGAGGCTGTTGCAGGAGCCCCACAAGGCTAGACGACAACACTTGGGGAAGCAGTGATGTCACCCAGACACCCCTCCTGGAGAGGGGCCTGCTGACCTGGTCCCAGGCAGGGGGACGCAGGCTCCATGGACAGAGCTGGAGGGTCCTGAGAGGCCAAGACAGCAGACCCAGCCCACTCTGTCCTGCGGCCTGGACCTGAGTCCCATGGGGCAGGAACTCCTGCTAGCTTGCCATTCCAGGGAGTAGCAGAGGTCAGAGACAGAGCCTACAGCTATGGGTAATGGCCAGAGAACCCCTAGGCCTGGATCTCTGCCTGTCCTGGAGCTAGTGCCAGGTGGGAGCCCCTACGTGGCCTCAGATGGCTGTGCCGGGGAGGAGAAACAGAGCCCCTGTGCCCGCTGGGAGAGAATGTGCAGGGATCATGCAATGAAAGCCACTGTTGTAGCTTGGCTAGCTTGTTTTAATCTCTTTACATTTCTGGAGCTCATTAATTTCTATTACTGTTTCCTTCTTTTCTTAAAGACAATAAAAGCTTTAAAAATTCCAGAAATCACTGGAGAAAGTCTTCCTATGTTGATGGGTGGGTGAAATCCACAGCCATGCCACACTATGCATTGGCTCCCTCCAGCCATGGGAGTCGGGTGGGGAGCAGACCCAGCCTGGGGCTGGAGGCACAGTGGCTGCCCGCCCTGGCCGTGGACAGAGCAAAGGGCATGTGTTGGGTGTGTATTAGTCAGTGCAGGTTTCTAGACAAATACCCCCATTCTGGCAGCTTAAACCACATGCATTTATGCTTTCACAGTCCTAGTAACCAGCAGTGGGAGATGCAGGATTCACAGGGCCCCTCCCCGTGTCCTCCCTGGCTAAACTCCTATGCTGCCTGTATCCTGACACCTGCTCTTACAAGGACAGGAGTCCATATGGAGGACCAGCAATGCTGATGGGGCTAATGACCTCCTTTCACCTTGCTACCTCTCAAAGAACCCATCTCAAATACAGCCACATTCTGAGGTCCTGGGTCAGGGCACAAGACTTGAATCTGAGGGATACATTTAGGCCAACACAGGCCGGTTGGGTAGAGGCACAAGGACCAGATGGGATCACTGGTGAAGGCCAGGCCAGGCGAGGCCATGGTGAGAACATTGGCAAAGGTCAGCAAAGCAGGATGCCGGTCAAGTGATCAGGGCACTGGGTCAGGAGAGACCCTCAGGGGATGTCATGTGAACTTCACCTGGGGACAGAGTGACCGTGTTTTCCAGGTAAACGAGGAGTGGGGGCAGGCAGGGCACCAATGAAGACTCAAGAAGGGTTGTGCACACACAGGTCTACTCAGGCCATGGATCCAGGGCCAATGATTACAGAGTTGAGATTCTGTCCTTCTGGTGACTGGAAAGTCTCAGGTCCAAGAGAGATGCCCCTGGATTGAAGTAAAGGACACACACGACTCAGAGGCAGAGGCAGGACCACACCTGCTAGCCTTTCCCAGTAAAATCTGCAGAGAAGGTAGGCAGGGTCTTTGGCAGCATTGGGCTTCCCCAGGCCAGCATGAGGCTGAGAGGCCAGGAGCCAAGCCACCGTCTGTTCTGCCCGACTCTGAGTCTGCAAGCGACAGTGCAGCCTGAGGTCTGGGAAGGAGACAGAATCTTGGTCAGCATGGCCACAGCCCCCGGGGCTGGTCAGGAAACACCCTTCCAGGGAAGTGGAAAGGGAGGTGGAAGGGGGGATGGGATGACTGGGTGACAGGCAATGAGGGGGGCACTTGACGGGATGAGCAGTGGGTGTTATGCTATATGTTGGCAAATCAAACTCCAATAAAAAAAATATACAAAAAAAATCTCAGAAATAAAATCTCAGATGATGAATTCTAGTCAAGTGTAAGATAAGCTAGAAACCTAATTTTCAACAATCATTCAAAGCTTCAAAAGTGATGCTCTATTGGGTGATATGCTATATGTTGGCAAATTGACTCTAATAAAAAAAAAAAGAAGAAAGTGATGCTCTGAGGTGTGGTTGGTACTATCCCAAGAGATAGTAATCTTTATTTTTTTATAATAAATTTATTTTTTGGGATCCCTGGGTGGCGCAGTGGTTTGGTGCCTGCCTTTGGCCCGGGGCGCGATCCTTGGAGACCCAGGATCGAGTCCCACGTCGGGCTCCCGGTGCATGGAGCCTGCTTCTCCCTCTGCCTGTGTCTCTGCCTCTCTCTCTCTCTGTGCGACTATCATAAATAAATAAAAATTTTAAAAAATAAAAAATAAGTAAATAAATAAATTTATTTTTTATTGGTGTTCAATTTACCAACATACAGAATAACACCCAGTGTTCATCCCGTCAAGTGCCCCCCCTCAGTGCCCGTCACCCATTCACCCCCCACCGCCCTCCTCCCCTTCCACCCCTAGTTCGTTTCCCAGAGTTAGGAGTCTTTATGTTCTGTCTTCCTTTCTGATATTTCCCACACATTTCTTCTCCCTTCCCTTCTATTCCCTTTCACTATTATTTATATTCCCCAAATGAATGAGAACATATAATGTTTGTCCTTCTCTGATTGACTTACTTCACTCAGCATAATACCCTCCAGTTCCATCCACGTTGAAGCAAATGGTGGGTATTCGTCGTTTCTAATGGCTGAGGAATATTCCATTGTATACATAGACCACAGCTTCTTTATCCATTCATCTTTCGATGGACACCGAGGCTCCTTCCACAGTTTGGCTATTATGGACATTGCTGCTAGAAACATCGGGGTGCAGGTGTCCCGGCGTTTCATTGCATCTGTATCTTTGGGGTAAATCCCCAACAGTGCAATTTTTAATACCTTTTAAAAAAGGAAACACCCTTCCAGCTCCCTGTGGTTGAGAGGGAATTGTCTGCAGAAAATGGTCTGTCTCACCAGTGGCCAGAGCAACAGGAGGGGCAGCCACAGACTCCTGGCCTGGGCCCCATGATGGCTGTGGCACAGAGAGCACATCCAGGAGAATGAGCCAGTCCTCAGGTACCCTGGAGGCTCCAGGTTACCATCCTGAGGCTCATGCCACACCCTCCATCCCCTTCACACTATACATCTACCTGAGAAGCCAATTTGTCAATGCGCCACACAGCCTGCCCTTCTCCTTCTTACTTTGTGTGCCAGCACCTGCCCCTGTCTCATTCCTTGGACCAATGATCCCACATCCTGTCCACTACACCCAAAGGAAGAACTGGACATCCTACATCAGGAGGAGCCCATGTCCTCTTTACTGACACCAAAAACAAGTCAAGCTATACACTCACCCTTGGGGCTACAACACCTACTCTGTGAGACTTACCACCCAAGAGGTTCTGGGGCTCCCAATTGTAAGCCTCCAATATTGTCCTCATACTTGGACACCCCTCAACTACCATGTGACCCCAGTGACTCACACATACTATTTGACATTTACACAAGCATAGACTATGTACTGGAACACTCAAAAGTAAAAGAACCATAGAAAATAGATGAGAATCTGGAGATAGAGAATCAGGTCACAGACCTAGGAAGAAAAGGATGAGAGTTAAGAAAAGGAGACACAGAGTCACAAAAGCAGGAGAATGATGAGTAGTGAGAGATAGAGATGAAGAGTCACAGACCAGAAAGGGAGTTATCAGAGGTAGGAGATAGAGACCAAGAGTCACAGAACAAGCAGTTGAATGATGAGAGGTTGCAGATACAGACCCACAATCACAGAACCAGGAGGGGAATGATGAGAGGTAAGATATACAGATCAAGGTCACAGAACCTGAACATGAAAAATGAATGTAAGAGATAGAGACCCAGAGTCACACAAGCAGGAAGTGAATGATGAGAGATAAGAGATAGAGATGAAGAGTCACAACCAGGAGGGGAAATATGAGAAGTAAAGGACAGAGACCCAGATTCACAGAACCAGGACATGAATGATAAGAGGTAAGAGATAGAGACCCAGAATCACAGAACAAGTAGGAAAATGATGAGAAGTAAGATATAAAGACCTAGAGTCACAGAACCAGGACATGAATGATAAGAGGTTGAAGTAGAGACCCAGAGTCACAGAACCAGGAGGAGAGTGATGAGAGGTAAAAGATAGAGACCCAGAATCATACAAGCTACGGGTGAATGATGAGAGGTAAGATAGAGAGATGCAGAGTCATAGAACCAGGAGGAGAATGATGAGAAGAAAGAGATAGAGACCCATAGACACTGAAATGGGAGATGAATGTCAAGAGGTAAGAAAGAGGTAGTGACCCAGAGTCACAGAGCCAGGAAGAGAAAGATGAGAGGTAAGAGATTGAGACCGAGGGTCACCGTACCAGGCAAAGATTGATAAGAGGTAAGATAGAGACCCAGAGTAACAGAACCAGGACATGAATGATGAGAAGTTAGAGTAGAGACCCAGAGTCACAGAAGCAGGAAGAAAAGAATGACAGGTAAAAGATAGAGACCCAGGGTCAAGAACCAGGTGGAGAATGATGAAATATAAGATATAGAGTTGCAAAGTCAGAGAACAAGGAGAATAATGATAAGAAATAAGATAGAGACCCAGAGTCACAGAACCAGGAAGAGAAGAATGACAGGTAAGAGATGGAGACCCAGGGTCAAGAATCAGGTGGAGAATAATGAGATATAAGAGATAGCACTAAGGGGGGCACTTGACGGGATGAGCACTGGGTGTTATTCTGAATGTTGGTAAATTGAACACCAATAAAAAATAAATTTATTATTTAAAAAAAAGATAGAGTTGCAGAGTCAGAAAACAAGAAGAATTATAAGAGGTGAGAGAGACGCAGAGTCACAGAACCAGGAGGAGAAGGATAAGGTAAGGGATAGAGACTGAGTCACAGAGCAAGGAAAGAAAACTGAGAGGTAAGAGATAGAGACCCAGAGTCATAGAATGAGGCGGACATTGATGAGAGGTAGGAGAGAGACCTAGAGTCACAAAACGAGGAAGGAAAGGATGAGAAGTAGGAGATAGAGACCCAGATCACATAACCAGGAGGTGAATGATGAGAGGTAAGAGATAGTTTCAGTATCACAGAATCAGGAGGAGATTAATTAGAGGTAAGAGATAGAGACCCAGATTCACACAAACAAGAGAAGAATGATGAGAGGTCATTCTCACAGCAACCCTTGCAAGATCCATCTATGAAGTAAAGGGAAATAAAAGTAAAAATGAACTAATGGGACTTCATCAAGATAAAAATCATCTGCACAGCAAAGGAAACAGTCAACAAAACGGAAAGACAACCTACAGATGGGAGAAGCTATTTGCAAATGACCTATCAGATAAAGGGCAAGTTTCCAGGATCTATAAAGAACTTCTTGATCTACGTGTCTGTTTCTGTGCCAGGACCACACTGTCTTCATGACCACAGCTTTGTAGTACAACCTGAAATCTGGCCTTGTGATGCCCCCAGCTATGGTTTTCTTTTTTAAAATTTCCCTGGCTCAATGGCCAGAAATCAATGGCATTTGTATATACTAACAATGAGACTGAAGAAAGAGAAATTAAGGAGTCAATCCCATTTACAATTGCACCCAAAAGCATAAGATACCTAGGAATAAACCTAACCAAAGAGGTAAAGGATCTCTACCCTAAACACTATAGAACACTTCTGAAAGAAATTGAGGAAGACACAAAGAGATGGAAAAATATTCCATGCTCATGGATTGGCAGAATTAATATTGTGAAAATGTCAACGTTACCCCGGGCAATTTACACGTTTAATGCAATCCCTATCAAAATACCAAGGACTTTCTTCAGAGAGTTAGAACAAATTATTTTAAGATTTGTGTGGAATCAGAAAAGACCCCGAATAGCCAGGGGAAACCACAAATGTTGGAGAGGATGTGGAGAAAGGGGAACCCCCTTACACTGTTGGTGGGAATGTGAACTGGTGCAGCCACTCTGGAAAACTGTGTGGGGGTTCCTCAAAGAGTTAAAAATAGACCTGCCCTACGATCCAGCAGTTGCACTGTTGGGGATTTACCCCAAAGATATAGATGCAGTGAAACGCCGGGACACCTGCACCCCGATGTTTCTAGCAGCAATGTCCACAATAGCCAAACTGTGGAAGGAGCCTCGGTGTCCATCGAAAGATGATGGATAAAGAAGATGTGGTTTATGTATACAATGGAATATTCCTCAGCCATTAGAAATGACAGATACCCACCATTTGCTTCAACGTGGATGGAACTGGAGGGTATTATGCTGAGTGAAGTAAGTCAATCAGAGAAGGACAAACAGTGTATGTTCTCATTCATTTGGGGAATATAAATAATAGTGAAAGGGAATATAAAGGAAGGGAAAAGAAATGTTGGGAAATATCAGGAAGGGAGACAGAACATAAAGACTCCTAACTCTGGGAAATGAACTAGAGGTGGTGGAGGGGGAGGAGGGCGAGGGGTGGGGGTGAATGGGTGACGGGCACTGAGGGGGACACTTGATGGGATGAACACTGGGTGTTTTTCTGTATGTTGGTAAATTGAACACCAATAAAAATTAATTTAAAAAAATTTAAAAAATTAAAAAAATTAAAAAATAAAATAAAATAAAATTTCCCTGGCTATCCGGGGTTGTTTCTGATTCCACACAAATCTTAAGATGATTTGCTCGAACTCTCTGAAGAAAGTCCATGGTATTTTGATAGGGATTGCATTAAACGTGTAAATTGCCCTGGGTAACATTGACATTTTCACAATATTAATACTGCCAATCCATGAGCATGGAATATTTTTCCATCTCTTTGTGTCTTCCTCAATTTCTTTCAGAAGTGTTCTATAGTGTTTAGGGTAGAGATTCTTTACCTCTTTGGTTAGGTTTATTCCTAGGTATCTTATGCTTTTGGGTGCAATTGTAAATGGGATTGACTCCTTAATTTCTCTTTCTTCAGTCTCATTGTTAGTGTATAGAAATGCCACTGACTTCTGGGCATTGATTTTGTATCCTGCCACGCTACCAAATTGCTGTATGAGTTCTGGCAATCTTGGGGTGGAGGTTTTTGGGTTTTCTATGTAGAGCATCATGTCATCGGCAATGAGGGAGAGTTTGACTTCTTCTTTGCCAATTTGAATGCCTTTAATGTCTTTTTGTTGTCTGATTGCTGAGGCGAGGACTTCCAGTACTATGTTGAACAGCAGTGGTGAGAGTGGACATCCCTGTCTTGTTCCTGATCTTAGGGGAAAGGCTCCCAGTGCTTCCCCATTGAGAATGATATTTGCTGTGGGCTTTTTGTAGATGGCTTTTAAGATGTTGAGGAAAGTTCCCTCTATCCCAACACTCTGAAGTGTTTTGATCAGGAATGGATGCTGTATTTTGTCAAATGCTTTCTCTGCATCTATGGAGAGGATCATATGGTTCTTGGTTTTTCTCTTGCTGATATGATGAATCACACTGATTGGGTTTTTTTTTCACATTGATTGTTTTACGAGTGTTGAACCAGCCTTGTGTCCCAGGGATAAATCCCACTTGGTCATGGTGAATAATCTTCTTAATGTACCGTTGGATCCTATTGGCCAGTATCTTGTTGAGAATTTTTGCATCCATGTTCTTCAGGGATATTGGTCTGTAATTCTCCTTTTTGGTGGGGTCTTTGTCTGGTTTTGGAATTAAGGTGATGCTGGCCTCATAGAACGAATTTGGAAGTACTCCATCTCTTTCTATCTTTCCAAACAGCTTTAGTAGAATAGGTATGATTTCTTCTTTAAACGTTTGATAGAATTCCCCTGGGAAGCCATCTGGCCCTGGACTTTTGTGTCTTGAGAGGTTTTTGATGACTGCTTCAATTTCCTCCCTGGTTATTGGCCGGTTCAGGTTTTCTATTTCTTCCTGTTCCAGTTTGGTAGTTTGTGGCTTTCCAGGAATGCGTCCTTTTCTTCTAGATTGCCTAATTTATTGGCGTAGAGCTGTTCATAATATGTTTTTAAAATCGTTTGTATTTCCTTGGTGTTGGTAGTGATCTCTCCTTTCTCATTCATGATTTTATTAATTTGAGTCTTCTGTCTCTTCTTTTTAATAAGGCTGGGTAATGGTTTATCTATCTTATTAATTCTTTCAAAGAACCACCTCCTGGTTTTGTTGATCTGTTCCACAGTTCTTCTGGTCTCGATTTCGTTGAGTTCTTAACTTTATGGTCAACTAATATTCGATAAAGGAGGAAAGACTATCCATTGGAAGAAAGACAGTCTCTACAATAAATGGTGCTGGGAAATTCGACATCCACATGCAGAAGAATGAAACTAGACCACTCTCTTGCACCATACACAAAGATAAACTCAAAATGGATGAAAGATCTAAATGTGAGACAAGATTCCATCAAAATCCTAGAGGAGAACACAGGCAACACCCTTTTTGAACTCAGCCACAGTAACTTCTTGCAAGATACATCCACAAAGGGATCCCTGGGTGGCGCAGCGGTTTGGCGCCTGCCTTTGGCCCAGGGCGCGATCCTGGAGACCCGGGATCGGGTCCCACGTCGGGCTCCCGGTGCATGGAGCCTGCTTCTCCCTCTGCCTGTGCCTCTGCTTCTCTCTCTCTCACTGTGTGCCTATCATGGATAAATAAAATTAAAAAAAAAAAAAAGATACATCCACAAAGACAAAATAAACAAAAGCAAAAATGAACTACTGGGACTTCATCAAGATAAGAAGCTTTTGCACAGCAAAGGATACAGTCAACAAAACTAAAAGACAACCTACAGAATGGGAGAAGATATTTGCAAATGACGTATCAGATAAAGGGCTAGTTTCCAAGATCTATAAAGAACTTATTAAACTCAACATCAAAGAAACAAACAATCCAATCATGAAATGGGCAAAAGACATGAAGAGAAATCTCACAGAGATTTTGACATGGCCAACATGCACATGGGAAAATGCTCCGCATCACTGGCCATCAGGGAAATACAAATCAAAACCACAATGAGATACCACCTCACACCAGTGAGAATGGGTAACATTAACAAGGCAGGAAACCACACGTGTTGGAGAGGAGGTGGAGAAAGGGGAACCCTCTTACACTGGTGGTGGGAATGTGAACTGGTGCAGCCACTCTGGAAAATTATGCGGACCATTTGCTTCGACGTGGATGGACCTAGAGGGTATTATGCTGAGTGAAATAAGTCAATCAGAGAAGGACAATCATTATATGGTCTCATTCATTTGGGGAATATAAAAAATAGTGAAAGAGAACAAAGGGGAAAGGAGAAATAATAAGTGGGAAATATCAGAAAGGGAGACAGAACATGAAGACTCCTAACTCTGGGAAACGAACTAGGGGTGGTGGAAGGGGAGGAGGGCGGGGGGTGGGGGTGACTGGGTGATGGGCACTGAGGGGGGCACTGGATGGGATGAGCATTGGGTGTTATTCTGTATGTTGGTAAATTGAACACCAATAAAAAATAAATTTATTAACATGGCCAACAAGCACATGAGAAAATGCTCTGCATCACTTGCCATCAGGGAAATACAAATCAAAACCACAATGAGATACCACCTCACACCAGTGAGAATGGGGAAAATTAACAAGGCAGGAAACAACAAATGTTGGAGAGGATGCGGAGAAAAGGGAACCCTCTGACACTGTTGGTGGGAATGTGAACTGGTGCAGCCACTCTGGAAAACTGTGTGGAGGTTCCTCAAAGAGTTAAAAATAGACCTGCCCTACGACCCAGCAATTGCACTGTTGGGGATTTACCCCAAAGCTTCAGATGCAATGAAACGTCGGGACACCTGCACCCCGATGTTTCTATCAGCAATGGCCACAATAGCCAAACTGTGGAAGGAGCCTCGGTGTCCATCGAAAGATGAATGGATAAAGAAGATGTGGTTTATGTATACAATGGAATATTACTCAGCAATTAGAAATGACAAATACCCACCATTTGCTTCAACGTGGATGGAACTGGAGGGTATTATGCTGAGTGAAATAAGTCAATCGGAGAAGGACAAACAGTGTATGTTCTCATTCATTTGGGGAATATGAATAATAGTGAAAGGGAATATAAAGGAAGGGAAAAGAAATGTTGGGAAATATCAGGAAGGGAGACAGAACATAAAGACTCCTAACTCGGGGAAACGAACTAGGGGTGGTGGAAGGGGAGGAGGGCGGGTGTTGGAGGGGAATGGGTGACGGGCACTGAGGTGGACACTTGATGGGATGAGCACTGAGTGTTTTTCTGTATGTTGGTAAATTGAACACCAATAAAAATTAATTTAAAAAAATAAAATAAAATAAATTTATTATAAAAAAAATAAAATAAAATAAATAAAAATTTTAAAAAATAAAGAGAATAAAATGTTTAAAAAATTAAATAAAATAAAATAAACAAACACATGCAGACACCGACCCCCATGCAAACACAAACACATGGAAATATATGCACACATATATACACACACATGCATGCACACACATGCACATCGAGATACACATGCACACACACAGACACTGGTCTCCACATACACACACAGGGAGGCACAATGCACACATATGCAGACACAGGCCTACACACACACACACATAGAGACACCCTGGGACACACAGGCATTGACCCCCAACACACACATGCACATGGAGATGCACATGCACATGCATGCCCACATGCAATAACATGGAGATACACATCCACACACACAGAGACCCAGGCCCCACTCATCCACATGCACATGGAGACATTGGGACACACACAGAGGCACAGACCCCCCAACAAACAGATGCACATGGAGACACACATACACACATATACAGTCATGAGCCCACATACAAGAACATAGAGACACACATGCAAACACGGGCCCCATGCACACACATGCACATGGAGATACACATGCACACACATGCAGACATGGGCCATGCGCACACGCACACACACACATGTAGACACACCCAGATAAGGGCTTCCACACACACACAGGCACATGGAGACACCCATACACACCCACGGGGGCATTAGCCACACACACACACACACACACACACACACATGCACAGCTGAGAAGCAGTCCGTTTACTGTCTGTCCCAGGTCACTGTTGTCCAGGAGCAACATTGTGGGGAGGCAGGGGACTCTGCAGGCAGGACAGCTGTGAAGGCCAGAGCAGAGCAGCCTGGACCTGAGTGCCCCATGCCTGCTGCCTGCAGCTGCCAGGCCTGCCCCTGGACAGGAGGGGGCAGGGGCAAGGGTGGTGCATGGAATCAAGGCAGGCACCTTGGTGAGTGGGACAGCACAGACCTGGGAGCTCAGAGCTCAGCCGCCTACTGGAACGGGGAGGAGAGGAGAGGAGAGCCATTCTCTTCCCCACGGGTGGCCCAGGCTGGAGACGGGGCCCACCAGCAGCATGGCACATCCTGGGATGTCAGCATAGAGCCCGGAGACCAGCTGGGCGCTGAAGCCCCTGCCCCACAGCCTGGGAAGAATGAACAGGGGGACACCAGGGTGAGCCAGGGCTGCCAGTGAGCCTTAGCCCAGCATGCTCACCTATGTGCACCTGCCGGGCCTGGCACCACCTGTCCTGGGCCCTCAGGGGCAACAGGCTCCCAGGTGGGGCTCTCAGCCCTGTGGTTTCTCTCAGAATCACGCGTCCTTCCAGGGAACTGGGTACTCCCCCTCTGCCTCCCACACAGCACCTGTCCCCAGGGACAAGGGCAAGCAGGACAAACTGTGACAGACAGCTCTGAAGGGCAGAGGGGCCAGGCTGGGCCCTGCCTCCTCCAGACATCACATCCAGGCCTTCCAGGGCCTGGCTCCACCCCATGCCACCCAGCCCCAGTGGGCAATAGCCTTTCTCGGTCTCCTAGGTGAGCCCGAATGTCCCCCCAAGGGCACCAGACCTTCCAGAGACCACCTCCACACAGCCTCCCAGCATGGGAATGCTGGCCCTGGTATCCTGGGTCCATATGGTGGGATCCTGATGCCCCCCTCTCCAAAACTCTGCACAACATCTCCCAGCACTCACATGGATGAGCTGGGGTGGCATGTGCTCTCAGGCCTACGGGGCTTTGGGGGGGCACCCAGGTCTGCACTGGGTGAAGGTGAAGCCTAGACCCAGCCCATCACAGCTCCATACACATCGGTGGTGTGTCATCACTGGACAGCTGCCCCGACAGCCCAGAATCTGATGCCAGGGCACCTCCAGAAAGCCACTCCACGGTCTTCAGCCCATGCTGGGCAACCACAAAACAGATCCACGGCACAGTCCACCCCAGCCTCCAGCAGCTACAGAGGACTTGCAGACACATGGGCCAACTTCACAGCCAGGCCCAGACCCCCCAAGGTCCCTGCCAGCCCTCACTGGCCACACCACCCAGCTGAAGCCCCAGTAAGAGGCCCAGCTCTGAGATGTAGTATGGGAACAAGTGTATGGGCAATGGGTGAGGTTCCTGGTCCCCAAAGGCCACTGGGGACTCTGGCCCTGCACACTCACACGCACAGCCCCTCCCACGGGGCCAGCCGCCAACCTGATCTTCCAGGCAGTGGGACACAGGAACAAGGGTGGCATGCCACGGGGAAGCCCTGCATCCATGTCTCAGACACGTGGCCATGCAGGCTTTGGCTTCTCATGCACACAACAGCCCCCCTTCCTCACAGGGCTGCCTCAAGGCAGTGGTGGTGGTGCCCGGAGCCTCTCCCTTCCTGGGGCATCCGGATGGCCACCACCATATTGCAGTGCACAGAGTCAGCCATGGTATCAAGAGAGAGGCCATGAGCTGGGCAGCAGGGGCCTCAGAGAGGAGCCCACTTCACCCATGGCACAGGAGTCTCACCTGCAACCCCACCATTGCTGCAGACTTCCCAAGAACATAAAGAAAGGGAATTTCCAGGGCTGCTGAGGCCCTGGGGGTTCCCACCCCATTTTTAGCCAGGGCACTGAGGCAGAGCTCCCCTCCCCCCAGGCCCTATTATCTGGACACAAAAATAACAGCCATTGTACTAATGATTCACCTCATCTGTCCAGGAGCCTATCCAGGGAGCTGCAGACAGCCAGGCCAGGACCCCTCTTGGAGCACCAGGTATCCCAGCCACTCGAGCTGTCCCAAGCTGCAGTCCACTACGCAGCCAGGAGGAACAGAGCTTCCTGATCACTGCTCATCTCCCAGATGTCTCTTCCCTGCACATGGACACACAGGAGCAAGACTCTGCCCAAAGCTGATCTGGAGAAGACTAGGGGCCAAGAATCAAAGACACGACAGGACTGGGGCAGAGCCCGAGGCTGAGAAGGTCCAGGACCATGCAGAGGGCATGGACAGAGGGCCTGAGCATGGAGCTGCCTGCAGCCAGCAGGGCAATGACCACCAGCCCAAGGTCGGGGGGAAGCACCAGGGAGCTGTCCCTATGGTGGACTAGGCGGCAGGCTGGACTGGCCCACATCCTCAGGTGTGTGAGCTGGGTTGCCTGAGCCAGCCTGAATAAGGTGGGCCAGGTTGCCTGGGTCTGCCCTATACAGCTTGAGGGGAAGGAGTTAAATGAAAGAGGTCAAACTACTCCAGGCTCAGCTGGACCAGGCTGGTCTCTCTGGGCTCCACTGTGTGAGTGGACTGAGATGGGCCAGGCTGGGCTGACTTTACAGAACCAGGGTGGATGGGGAAAGCTGGGGTGAGCTAAGCTGGGGTGAGCTTGGTGGACAGAGCATAGGACAGGCTTGACCAGTCTGGGTACTTGTGGCGGTGCTGGGCTATCCTGAGCCAAGATGATCTGAGCCAAGCTGAGCAGCTCAGGGAGTCAGGGAGACTTGGGTCAGGTGAAATGCTCTCTTCAGTGAGGACTGTCCTGGGCTGGGCTGATGTGGATGGAAAGGGCTTGGGCAAGCAGGTCCAACTGAGCAGATCTGAGGCAGCCTGGCAAGACTGTCCTGGGTTGACTCACCTTGGCTCAAATAGCTGAACTAGGCTAACCTGAGCTGCACTGCACGCAGCATTGTTGAGCTGAGTCAGGAAAACCTGGGCAACCTGACCAGACCAGCAAGATTCAGGCTGGCAAACAGATGGGCTACCTGTGCCTAAATGAGCTAAGCCTGCCTGACCTGGACAGGGCTAGGCTCCACTGGGCTGCACTGACCAGGGCTGGGCTTGCCTGGGCTGAGCTGGACTGAGCAGGGCTGAGCTGAGCTGAACTGGGCTGGGCTGGGCTGATCTGGGCTGAACTGGGATGAGCTGAGCTGGGCTGAGCAGGGCTGAACTCAGCTGAACTGGGCTGAGCTGGGCTAGGCTGTACTGAGATAAACTGGGCTGAACTGGGCTAAGCTGAACTGGGCTGTACTGGGCTGAGTTGAGCAACTGAACTGAGATGGGCTGAAGTGGACTGATCTTGGCTCAGCTAGAAGGAACTAGGCTAAGCTGGGCTGAGTTGAGCTGAACTGGACTGGACTGGGCTGGGCTGGCTTGGGCTGAGCTGCCCTGAACTGGGCTGAGCTGAGCTGAGCTGAGCTGCACTTGACTAAATGGGCTAGGCTGACCTGAGCTGGGCTGGGCTGGGCTGAAATGGGCTGAGCTGGGCTGAGCTGAGCTAGGCTGAACCAGGCTGAGCTGAGCTAAGCTGGGATGAACTGGCCTAAGCTGGGCTGCACTGAACTCTACTGAACTGCACTGAGCTGGACTGAACTGGGCTGAGCTGAGCTGGGCTGAACTGGACTGGACTGGGCTGAAATGGCCAGAACAGGGCTGAGCTGGGCTGAACTGGGCAAAGCTGAACTGGGCTTAGCTGGACTGAACCAGGCTGAACTGGGCTGAAATTGGCTGAACTGGGATGAGCCTAAGTAGGCTGAGCTGGACTGAACTGAGCTGAGCAGTGCTGTACTGGGCTGGGCTCAGCTGAACTGGACTGAGTTGAGCTGGGCTGAGCTGATCTGAACCAGCCTGAGCTAAACTGGACGGAACTGGGCTGTGCTGGGCTGAGCTGGGCTGAGCTGGGCTGAATTGCACTGAGCTGGGCTGAAATGAACTGGGCTGAGCTGGGCTAAACTGGGCTGAACTGAGTTGAACTGACCTGAGCTCTCCTGAGCTGGGCTGAGCTGAGCTGGGCTGGGCTGAATCAGGCTGAAGCAGGCTGAACTGGGCTGAAATTGGCTGAGCTGGGATGAGCCTAATTAGGCTGAGCTGGGCTGAACTGAGCTGAGCAGTGCTGAACTGGGCTGGACTGAGCTGAACTGGGCTGAGCTGGGCTGGACTGGGCTGAACTGGGCTGAGCTGAGTTGAACTGAACTGGGCTGGACTGAGTTAGGCTGACCTGGGCTGGGCTGAGCTGGCCTGAGCTGGGCTGAGCTGAGCTGTGGTGAACTGGGCTGAACTTGGCTGATCTGAGCTGGGGCGAACTGGGCTGAGCTGGACTGAGCTGGGCTGAACTGGCCTGAGCTCTCCTGAGCTGGACTGAGCTGAGCTGGGCTGAACTGAGTTGAACTGGCCTGAGCTCTCCTGAGCTGGGTTGAGCTGAGCAGGGCTAGGCTGAACCAAGCTGAACTGGGCTGAAATTGGCTGAGCTGGGATGAGCCTAACTAGGCTGAGCTGGACTGAACTGAGCTGAGAAGTGAACTGGGCTGGGCTGGGCTGAGCTGAACTGGGCTGAGTTGAGCTGGGCTGAGCTGAGAAGTGAACTGGGCTGGGCTGGGCTGAGCTGAACTGGGCTGAGTTGAGCTGGGCTGAGCTGACCTGAACCAGCCTGAGCTAAGCTGGGTTGAAATGGGCTGAACTGGGCTGAGCTGGGCTAAGCTCAGCTGAATGGGGCTGAACTGAGCTGAGCTGGGCTGAACTGATCTGAACTGGGTTGAACTGGCCTGAGCTCTCCTGAGCTGGACTGAGCTGGGCTGAGCTGAGCTGGGCTGGGCTGAACCAGGCTGAACCAGGCTGAACTGGGCTGAAATTGGCTGAGCTGGGATGAGCCTAATTAGGCTGAGCTGGGCTGAACTGAGCTGAGCAGTGCTGAACTGGGCTGGGTTGAGCTGAACTGGGCAGAGTTGAGCCGGGCTGAGCTAAGCTGGGCTGAACTGGGCTGAGCTGGGCTGGACTGGGCTGAGCTGAGTTGAATTGAACTGGGCTGGACTGAGGCTGAGCTGAACGGGGCTGAACTGGGCTGAGCTGGGCTGAACTGGGTTGAACTGGCCTGAGCTCTCCTGAGCTGGGCTGAGCTGGGCTGGGCTGAGCTGAGCTGGGCTGGGCTGAACCAGGCTGAACTGGGCTGAAATTAGCTGAGCTGGGATGAGCCTAACTAGGCTGAGTTGGACTGAACTGAGCTGAGCAGTGCTGAACTGAGCTGGGCTGAGCTGAACTGGGCTGAGTTGAACTGGGCTGAGCTGATCTGAACCAACCTGAACTAAGCTGGGATGATCTGTGCTGGGCATAACTGGGCTGTGCTGGGCAGAACTGGGCTGAGCTGGGCTGAACTGAGCTGAGCTGGGCTGAAATTGGCTGAGCTGGGACAAGCTTAACTAGGCTGAGCTGGACTGGACTAGGCTGAGCTGGGTTGGACTGAACTGGGTTGAAATGGGCTGATCTGGGATGAGCTTAACTAGGCTGAGCTGGACTGAACTAGGCTGAGCTGGACAGGGCTGAGCTGAGCTGCACTTGGCTTAACTAGGTTGAACTGGGCTGAGCTGGGCTAAACCGGGCTGAGCTGAGTAAGACTAAATTTATTTCGCTAGTTGGTTTGGCCTGGCCCTGAGTCATGTAGGGTGTTCCTAGGCCCAGTGGCAGGGGTCCATGGGAATAACGTGAGTGGAACTGACCAAGTGGAACAAGCCTGGCTGGCACGCTAGGCTAAGCTGAGCTGGATGAACTTGGTTGAACTTGTAGACTGATCAGATGAGTCGGCTGCTTGAAATGGGTTATCCTAGGCTGACCTGGGCCAGGCTAGGCCAAGGTGGCCCCCTTGAACTTAGGTAATCTGATTAGGCAGAGCTGGTGAGGCTGTGTGTGGAGCTGGTTTGTGTCCCTGGCGGCCTCTGTCCTGACACAAGGCCATGGGACTGGTCTCACTGGACTGGCTGGGCAGAGTGGAGCTGAGAGGCAGGACCAACATGACCTGGGGTCTGGGCTCCTAGGCCAAGGGAGCACAGGCAGGTGTGCAAACCCAAGTCATCAACTGGGGGAAGATTGACCTGGGCTCTGATGGGGTCTCCTCTTGTATGAATGGGGCCCATTGTCAGGCCTCCTGGAAGCTCTGCAGGGACAGTAGAGAAGCAGAGAGGGCTGTCTGGTCAGGAGAGGAGGAGTCCCCAAGAACCCCACGTTCCTGCCTCTCAGGGCTGAGGGCAGGGAGTCCTGGCCAAAGGTAAGGGCAGCAACTACTTCCGACAAGCGGTTCATCAGAAAGTGTTCCAAGCAGAATCAGGGAATAAGGAAAGAGTCCAAAACGAGCATCTATCCCCCAAGGCTGGAGAAGGGGTCCCAGTGACCCTCCATCTCTGCCCCCATGCTTTTCCTTCTCAGATGCCCCCCCAGGGGGCCAGGAGCAGGATACCCCAGGTCAACAGCGGGCCTGGCATATGATGGGGTGACAGTCCCAAGGCAGGCACTGACACTGGCCCCGTCCCCACAGCCTCCAGCCAGGGCCTGTCTGTGTTCCCCTTGGCCTCCTGCTGTAAAGACAACATTGCCAGTACCTCTGTGACACTGGGCTGCCTGGTCACCGGCTATCTCCCCATGTCGACAACTGTGACCTGGGACACGGGGTCTCTAAATAAGAATGTCACGACCTTCCCCACCACCTTCCACAAGACTTCCGGCCTCCACAGCACCGTCAGCCAGGTGACCGCCTCGGGCGAGTGGGCCAAACAGAGGTTCACCTGCAGCGTGGCTCACGCTGAGTCCACCGCCATCAACAAGACCTTCAGTGGTGAGCCAGGGTTGGGCTGGCCCACATGACACGGAGGGAGGAGGGCCAGGCTGGGCGGGAGCGGTAGGAGAGGGGTGGTGGGCGGGCCCGAATGCCGCCGTGGCTGGTAACGCCCAGCACATGTGGGGCTGGGGCTGACACATGAGTCCCGTGGGCTCAGAGACGCCACTGCCACATGGCTGCCTCTACTCCTAGCATGTGCCTTAAACTTCATTCCGCCTACCGTGAAGCTCTTCCACTCCTCCTGCAACCCCGTCGGTGATACCCACACCACCATCCAGCTCCTGTGCCTCATCTCTGGCTACGTCCCAGGTGACATGGAGGTCATCTGGCTGGTGGATGGGCAAAAGCCTACAAACATATTCCCATACACTGCGCCAGGCACAAAGGAGGGCAACGTGACCTCTACCCACAGCGAGCTCAACATCACCCAGGGCGAGTGGGTATCCCAAAAAACCTACACCTGCCAGGTCACCTATCAAGGCTTTACCTTTAAAGATGAGGCTCGCAAGTGCACAGGTATGGCCCCCCTGTCCCCCCGACACCCAGATGCGCGGGCTCAGAGATGAGGGCCAAGGCACGCCCTCATGCAGCCTCTCACACACTGCAGAGTCCGACCCCCGAGGCGTGAGCAGCTACCTGAGCCCACCCAGCCCCCTTGACCTGTATGTCCACAAGGCGCCCAAGATCACCTGCCTGGTAGTGGACCTGGCCAGCATGGACGGCATGAGCCTGACCTGGTCCCGGGAGAGCAATGAACCCGTGAACCCGGGCCCTTTGAACAGGAAGGATCACTTCAATGGGACGATCACAGTCACGTCCACCCTGCCAGTGAACACCAATGACTGGATCGAGGGCGAGACCTACTATTGCAGGGTGACCCACCCGCACCTGCCCAAGGACATCGTGCGCTCCATTGCCAAGGCCCCCGGTGAGCCACGGGCCCAGGGGAGGTGGGCGGGCCTCCTGAGCCGGAGCCTGGGCTGACCCCACACCTGTCCACAGGCAAGCGTGCCCCCCCAGATGTGTACTTGTTCCTGCCACCGGAGGAGGAGCAGGGGACCAAGGACAGAGTCACCCTCACGTGCCTGATCCAAAACTTCTTCCCCGCGGACATTTCGGTGCAATGGCTGCGAAACGACAGCCCCATCCACACAGACCAGTACACCACCACGGGGCCCCACAAGGTCTCGGGCTCCAGGCCTGCCTTCTTCATCTTCAGCCGCCTGGAGGTTAGCCGGGCGGACTGGGAGCAGAAGAACAAATTCACCTGCCAAGTGGTGCATGAGGCGCTGACCGGCTCTAGGATCCTCCAGAAATGGGTGTCCAAAACCCCCGGTAAATGAGGCCCACCCTCCTCCTGCCGCCACCCCCCAGGGCTCCACCTGCTGGGGCAGGGGAGGGGGGCTGGCAAGACCCTCCATCTGTCCTTGTCAATAAACACTCCAGTGTCTGCTCAGAGCCCTGGGCACACCCATTCTTGGGGGTGGGCAGGGTTGCAGAGCAGGGATGTCTTGGCACAGAAGGGACCCCCAGGAGAGGGGACAGGAGGGGACCAGGCAGGGCAGGGGTGTGGCTACGGCTCTGTCCACCATAGCCATCCATGTGGGCGGCCCTCCCTGCCACCCCTCTATGGAGTACACCCGCTCAGAGGGGTCCCAGGGGAGGGACCACAGACACCCCAGCCAGCCCGGGGCCCCTCCCTCTCCTGAAGGCCCCCGAGGTCTCAGCCTCCACCCTCACCAAGTCTCCTGCCAGCCGCTCCGGACATGGACCTATCACCAGGTCCAGCTGCACACACGCACGCAGGCCCTCTGAGAGGAGAAATCAGCCAAGTCAGACCCCCACACGGGTGCCTGCACACAGAAACCCAGACAGCCCCACCCCAGCGGGCTCTCAGCGTCACCTCCCTCGTACACACGGGCCAGATAGCCCCCTGACCCCACACTGGGGCCACTGCACACCTACTCCCACACGGCCCCTCTAATCACCCCCCTGCCTACTCGGCCACGCCAGGGGGGGTCAGCACCCAGTGCCCTGTCTTGCTGCTCAGCCTCACTCCACCCTGAACTGATCCCAGGGAAGCCCCCAGCCCTTGCACAAAAGTTCCCATGAGCCTCACACGAGGTCACACACACCTCAGCCATCCTTCAAGGCACACCAAGTAGCAAAGTGGCCCCAACAATTACCACCACCACCAAGCACCATAGGGCAGACGCACCCTACAGGGACACACGTGGCTCCTACCTCCCTGTCCCACCTGGACCACTGCATCCAGGATGGACATGGAGAGGCCTCCCGCCCCCCCAGCCCGGGAGCCTCCTCTGTGTCCCTGGCCTCCCTAGTCCAGACACCCCCTGTAGGCTGCACCCCAAGGACGAAAGAACACACACACCGACACTCCAGGACACACACACACACGCATGCACATGCCTAGAGCGTGGGCTCTGTCCTCTTCTCCCACTGGACCCAGAACAGGCACTGGCCCCATCTCAGGGCCCGAGCCCTCCCCTACCCAAGCGCCAAGCCTGCGTACAGGTCTCTGCTAGCCCTAGACCCCCGGCCCAGGCATGCATCCCACACACACACACACACCCGGCCCACCTTCTGAAGACAAGCCGGGAAACACCAGCTCCCGCATTCCCCACGGGAGCCCTGGGGCAATGCACGTGGCCCACTGTCACCCTGCAGAGTGGAAGCCCACCTGTGCAAGGCTGGGAGGGCCAGGAGGCTGGGAACGGCCATGAGCCCGGTGTGTGGCCAGGTGGCAGCCCTGGGCACTGTCAGGCCTCAGCAGGTCCACATGGCCCACCCGGCACCTCAGAGCACCCAGTCCACTGCTTCCTGGGGTTATTCCAGGTCCTCTGAGCTGGGGTCCCGAGCTCAGGCTCCTCAGGGCTCCTGGCAGGGCGGCAATCCCAGGACAGTTCACACACATCCTCAGGCTGGCAGGAGTATAAAGGAAGTGGGCACAGGGCTGGGGTGGCCAGGCCGGTGGCCCCAGGCCATGCAGCAGACAGCAGAGCCGTCCCAGAGGGCGGGGGGGTGGGTGAGAGAGGGCAGGGCACTCCCACAGCCACCGGCCACCTCGCAGGGCCTCAGACACCAACCCTCTGGGGGCAGCTGCACCTCAGAACGGGCTGGACCAGGCGGCCTGCCACTCCAGCCGCCAGCAGGGCTGCCGAGGCCAGGGCATCATTCTCGTGTCCACTCGGGGTGGGGGCGGGCCTGCCTTCCCCCCACCAGCACATGAAGCGGCTGGACCGGGGAGGGCTGACTGGCCGGTGCCCGCAGAGCTAGAGCTCCAGGAGCTGTGCGCGGACGCCACTGAGAGCGAGGAGCTGGACGAGCTGTGGGCCAGCCTGCTCATCTTCATCACCCTCTTCCTGCTCAGCGTGAGCTACGGCGCCACCAGCACCCTCTTCAAGGTGGGCGTGCAGAGCCCCTGTGCCGGGGGCGGGGGCGGCCCAGACGGAGGGAGAGCTCCCGGCACAGCTGTCCTCACACGTGCCCTCCCCCCAGGTGAAGTGGGTACTCGCCACCGTCCTGCAGGAGAAGCCACAGGCCGCCCGAGACTACGCCAACATCGTGCGGCCGGCACAGTAGGCCCAGAGACACGGCGACGAGGCCTTGCTTTCTCCCTCCCCCTGGCTGAGGGCAATCTGCTGGCCCTGAGCGGGAGGAGGAAGCAGACAAAGCCCCGGACGGGCCAGAGCCAGACGCCCAGCACACAGGCATCCAGAAGCTTCTGGCTCAGCTCCAAGGCACCAATGGGACCTGCCCCCCCCCCCCCGTTGGCAACAAGCCTCAGAAGAGCATCTGTCCCTGCCACTGTGACCTGAGCTGGGGCTGGGCGCTGACCCCCGGGCTCCTCCCTGTCCTAGGGTCAGGACCACTCCTCATCTCCCTGAGCAGCTCCCCCCAAAGCACAGGGAGGGGGAAGCCCATGGCCTGGCCCAGAGCCAACCCCGCGACTCAGAGTCCAAGTCCAGGGCAAGACCTCGGCACCCAGACTCAGTCCACCTCCCTGGCACCAGCTCCAAGTACCCCCGGCCCTGTGCCCAGCCCCAGGCCCCCTACCCCACCTTCCTGCCATCCACTGGCAGCTCCGTCCCTGCAGAAGGCCAGGACAGAGAAGCATGGCTGGGCAGAGGCCGCAGGACTGCACGGGGCTGGGGGACGAGGGAGCGCCCAGCAGAAGGAGCTTCCCAGGGGTCCCGCCTCAGCCCACAGCTGCCCACCCCGTGCCCCCTGGCCTCGCCTGAACCCTCGCTCCCTGCCTGGCAGCCCTGTTGCCTTCCTTCTGAGTTTCTTAGTAAAGTTCATTTTTACAAACCTCGTGCCACCTGAGCAAGCACTGGAAGGGGTCCTGACAGTCCTGCGAAGGGCCACGAGGCAGAGTCTCCCGCAGGATCTGGACAAGGGGCCGAGGAAAGGAGCAAGGGTCAGGTCTGACCCTGACGGACCAGGGGGCCGGCCAGCTGCTCCCTGCTGCCTTGGACACCCCCCAGAGACACCCCAGCTCAGTCCCTCACACCTCTGCTGGCCTCCAGCAGGGCTCACTGCCCCTTCCACGCTAACACAAAAACAACAGTCTCCCCCGGCAAACCCAAAGTAGCTACTTCCATGGTCAGTGCAGGAGGCCATAGGAATACAGCTGCACAATCACCAAGCACAGGGCCTCCATCAGCCTCCAGGGACACCGGGCACCCACCCCAGACTGTCCACCCCCTGAGCACACACACAGGCCAATCCTGGGCCCCACCCCACCAGCCAGCCTGGGATGCCCAGCGAGCTGAGCAAGTCAGACGTGCAAGCAAGAGCTGTTGGGGGCCAGCCAGCGCCGTCCTCAACAAGAAACCCAACGAGCCTGGAAGGCGGGAGCCCAGGGGCTGGAGAGACGGCCAGCTGGCCAAGCACAGTGCTGGGTGTGAGGCTGTGCCCCTCCTCAGAATAAAGAGGTGGTTCCCTGGCTGGAGACACGTTCCCTCTAGGGTCTGCATGAAGTGCCCTGGAAAAGGGGGGACAACATGTGCACACATGTGATGAGAGGATTAATCCCTCATATACAAAGAGTGCTCAGGAACCGATGCAAGGAAAGAAAGTGAACCGTGGGTCCTCTGCAGAAAGGGAAAACCAAGTGGTCCACTATGGGAAGAAAACGTTAAAATAGCTATGAAAGCTACACTAAGAGGGAGGCCAGGGAGAGGCAGCCCTCTCAGCCCGTCTGAGGCCGTGTGAACTGTTAGCACCATCGCTCAGGCCCTGGCCGCATGCCCAGTGTACAAATGCCCAGGATGCTCTGCACAGGAGGCGGCACACGTGCCAGTGGCCCTCTGAGACAGGCCCCATCCCTGGCTCATGTCACACAGATCTGAATGGAAGTGAGTGACGGCTCGCCTGCAGCCTGTGGGGGTCACACCTGGGCTACTGGCCTCCCACGGGGGGGGGGGGGACCACCCAGGATCGGGTGGCTCGGGGGCTCCTTCCAGCCTCGGAGGATTTGGTCTAAACAGAAGGAAGCCGGTGCGGGGTCTAAGAACTGGAGGAGGCCACGCTGCAGCCCCACACGGTGCTCACACACAGGCACACACTCCCTCAGGAACCCGGGCCCCACGCTGGTAAAGTAAAGGAGATTTTCAGCTTTAAGGCCATTCCTGAGCTCCCAGGAAGGCTCTACTTCGACTGTGACCAAGGTCACAGGGATGCGACCAGACCTCAGAGCAGGGGCTCTATCGCCGCCCCCAGCACATGCTGTCCATCTGCTTCAGCTGTGGGTGACCTGCAGGAAACAGTGCAGACGCCAAGATAAGGGGAAGGCCACCCCAAGTCCCCGTTGGGTGGCATCACGCAGCCTTGCATGTACCAAAACCAGGAGGCGATCTGTCGCTTTCTGAAATGACCTTGGTCGCGATGATCTGTAACTCCTGATGGGAGACAGACCCTGCAGGAAATACTGCTCCCCGGGCAGGCAGGGCCCCGGCCACCGTCCTCACTGCCTTCTCCTTTTTTGTTACAATTTTCACAAAGGGTGCAGGCTTCTTGTGATGAGCACCGAGAGTCGTATGTACGTGATGATTCACTGAATTCTACTCCAGAAAACAATATTGCACTGCATGTGAACTGAGTAAGCTTTAAATAAATAAAAAAATTTGCAGAGGGTGCAGGGTGGAACTGTATTCTCCCTGCATGGGCCTAGGCCCTGCAGAGGCATAGCTAGGAGGCGAGAGTATATGGCAGCCCTGGGACCTGAGTATCATCCAAAATGATAGATGATAGATAGATGATAGATGATAGATGATAGATAGATGATAGATAGAAGGATGGGATGAATGGAAGGATAGAAAGAAAGAAAGAAAGAAAGAAAGAAAGAAAGAAAGAAAGAAAGAAAGAAAGAAAGAAAGAAAGAAAGAAAGAGATGGAAGGATGGTTGGGTAGGTGGATGGATGCATGGATGGATGGACAGATGGAAAGATAGATGATAGATAGATAGATAATAGATAGATAGATAGATAGATAGATAGATAGATAGATAGATAAAGGGTAGACCAATAGATAATACATGGACAGATCAATGGATGGATGGTGGAGAGATAGATAATAGAAGGATAAGTTGATCGATGATAGAAGAATGGATAGATAATAGATACATGATAGAGTTTTATAAATGGATGAACAATACATAAGTGCATGGGTAAACATGACTAGAGAGACGAATCGAAGATAAACAGATGACGACGATGGTTGGACAGGTAGGTAGGTATGAGATGGAAAGATGTATGAATAGATGATAGATAATGTTACAAGAGACATGACTCATTTCCTGCCACAAGACCCACCCCCACCTGCCAGGTTCTCAGAGGCCCAGGCCTGGGGGCCTTCCTCCCATCCCCTGGCCTGGGGGTCCCTCAGGGCAGCGCTGAGCATCTCCCTTGTCTGACTGGTGCCCCAGTTCAGGAGACCTGCCTTGTGGACCCCAGCTCGAGGACAACCTGGGCTCGGCTCACACAGGCCCCGAGCACCAGAGACCCCTGCACAGGGGAAGAAGGCATCTGCCCCGAGCCTGGGAGGAGGTGTGCCAGTCACCGGTCAAGTGGGGCCAGCAGAAGCCTGTCACACGGGGGCACAGCCTGAGAGCAGGCCGTGGGGGACAGTACCAGGGATGCTACCTACATGCCCTCGGGCACCAAGAGGCCACCATGTCAGGTCCCTCTGTCCCTCTCTCTCTCCTTCTCTTATGAACCCAGCACAGTGGGCTGAACGCTGGCGCCCAGAGGCTATGTCCACCCCCAATGCCGTGGCACCTGTGGATGTGACTTTGTTTGGAAAAAGGGTCTTTGCACATCTGATTCAAGTCGACGAGCTTAAGATGAGAAGTTCCAGGCTTACACCCGATGGTAGGTGTCCTACAAGACGCACACAAGGAGACACACAGACGCAGAGGAGAAGCCTCATGAAGACAGAGGCAGAGGCCGGAGGGACGGGGCCACAACCCGGGGCGTGTGGGGCCCACAGAGGCTGGAAGAGGCAGGAAGGACCCTCCGTGGAGCCTGTGGGGGGAGGGCTGTCCTGCCTCCCCGGACCTGAGGCATCTGGCCTCCAGAGCTGGGAAGGGAAATTTCCACTGCTCAAGTCCATCTGTGGCCCCTGTCACAGCAGCCCCAGGACACTTGCACACGCAGCCAGAAGGGCTTGGCCAAGAGGAGGTTCAGGAGACTCCTGGGTCTTTTCAAGCCACATGGGCCCAGTGCTGTCCAGAGCCCCTGCCCCTGCAGGGTACTGGTCACACAGGGCACATCCCCTTAACCCTGAGGTGGCTGAGTCACCCTGGGGACAGCCACTGACACCCAGAGGCCTGACCATGGAGGGCGCTGGGTCAGTGTCAGCAGAGTGCACTTCAGACCTGTTTCCTGAGCTCCAGGGACTCCATTCACGGCTGCAGCCAGGTGGGCAATACTGTGACGTCACCTCCAGGGCCAAACGACACCTCTTCTGCCCTGTGTTCCAGGCTGCCTGTGCCCACGATGCCCACAGGTGGGTGCCTGGGCTGAGGAGCAGGGCGGCTGACGGAGAAGGTGGACCGTCTGCCGGACCTGTGGGTGCTGCCCCCCCGCCTCTCATTTCTCCTGCTCCCTGTGCCCGGGCCTGCTTTGGGGGGACTCCATTGCTTCAGACCCTCAGAGGCTGCAGAATCCAGGCTCTAACAGGCAGGCAAAAAGGGAAAGCTCCAGGGGCGTCATCCGCACAGCAGTGTTCACAGGGTGGAGGTGGGGGACAAGTGGCAGGCGTCCTGGGAGGAAACATCCCGCACAGGTGATGCTGCTGCAGGGACCCCGGGGTTCTTAGTGAGGCCCCCACTCCTGGAGCCGGCCGCAGTGTATGCAGCACCCTGGGCCGCCCTCCCTGCATCCACCTCCTCCTCCCTCTTCTGCCTGCCCGGACTCCCCATCCCCGGGCCGCCCCAGCCCACAGGGAAGCAGCATGGTTGGCAGACACCTCCATTCAGCCTGCAGCTTGCTGCCACTCCCCCTGGTGGTGTCCTTCCTGGGGACGGACCAAGGGCTCCTGTGTGTGGCTCCAGAACCTTCCCTGCTTGAAGGAGTGAAGGATCAGATGGGCACAGACACCAGCTGGGCCTGATCTGCACCAGGGACAGCCACACAGTGTGCAGGGGAGCAGACACGTGGGTGCCGCCCGGGCGCCAGCAGGAGAGCCCTGGGCTGGGAGGGTAGGACATGGGTGGCCCCACAGCTGCCCCCTACCCCTGGGCTCCAGGGGCCCAGACAGGTACAGCCTGCCACCCCCGCCACCTGCTCATAGACCTGGCTGAGGAAGGCAGCCACTGGTCATGGCCAGACTGGACTGGCTTTTCACCCTCACACCCGCCCCTGTGGCCATAAGGCCTACTGAGGCCCGCAGGTCCCCCAGGGGTCACTCTGGGCAAGCCTTCTTCCTCCAGGGCGCGCTTGCAAGCCTTCACTCCATCTCCACCTCCCAGACCATCTCTACGTCAGTGTCCCTGAGCCCCCCACTACGTCCACCTCAGCCTTCGCTTCCTTGCACCTCGGCCTCCAGCCAGCCACACGAAGCGATGACCTCCACTGGGGCACCTGCCTCGCACCCACATGGCCTCAAGCCAGAGTCAGACTCTTGGGGGGTCTCACAGGCCAGGCCACATACACCTGGCCCCACCACAGCCAGACCACAGACCAGACATGACGTGGAGGCAAGCAGCCACCACTGTGGGACAGGAAGTGGGCAAGTGACCCCGTCTGTGGGCCAGGCACAGTCATGCAATCCCTCCCAGCCCACCCCTCACAGCCTCAGCCCGCCTAGAGCGGCAAATGCCCCAGAGCAGGGCAGGGGGCTGCTGAGACCACAGGGCCGTCAGGCAGGCTGACAGGAGGCCTTGGCCCCATCCTCACTCCAGTCCCCTAGGGGGGCAGGCTGGGGGACATGCAGCAGTGCACCACCTGGCAGAGGGAGGCCGGGCCTCTCAGATGCAATAGACCCCCGGGCGGCCTACAGCAGGTGGGTCCGAACGTGGTCCAGACCTTTTCTCCTCAGTGAGACCATCCTGAACCCTGCTGGGCCCAAGAGGTTGGAGAAGGCAGAGGGACAGCGAGCAGAGGAAGAGGGGGAAGATGGGCCTGGAAGCCATTGAATCACAGAACAGAGAGCTGGGAGAAGCACAGTTGTCTAGACTACCGGGGGCTACTCTAGGCCGGGCCGGGCTGGGCTGGGCTGAGCTGGATTGAGCTGGGCTGAGCTGGGCTGAACTGGATTGAGCTGGGCTGAGCTGGGCTGAACTGGATTGAGCTGGGCTGAGCTGGGCTGGGCTGAGCTGGGCTGAGCTGGGCTGAACTGGATTGAGCTGGGCTGAGCTGGGCTGGGCTGAGCTGGGCTGAGCTGGGCTGAACTGGATTGAGCTGGGCTGAGCTGGGCTGAGCTGGGCTGGGCTGAGCTGGGCTGAGCTGGGCTGAGCTGGGCTGAGCTGGGCTGAACTGGATTGAGCTGGGCTGAGCTGGGCTGAACTGGACTGAGCTGGGCTGAGCTGGGCCGAGTTGGGCTGGGCTGGGCTGGGCTGAGCTGGGCTGGGCTGAGCTGGGCTGGGCTGAGCTGGGCTGAGTTGGGCTGGGCTGGACTGAACTGGGCTGGGCTGGGCTGAGCTGGGCCAAACTAGGCTGAGCTGGACCGAACTGGGCTGAGCTGGGCTAGGCTAAACTGAGCTGAGCTGGGCTGAGTTGGACCAAGCTGGGCCAAGTTGGGCTGAGCTGGGCCAAACTGGGCTGGGCTGAGCTGGGATGGGCTGGGCTGGGCTGAGCTGGGCCGAACTAGGCTGAGCTGGGCTGGGCTAAACTGATCTGAGCTGGGCTGAGTTGGGCCAAGCTGGGCCAAGTTGGGCTGAGCTGGGCTGGGCTGAGCCGAGTTGGGCTGAGCTGGGCTGAACTGGGCTGGGCTGAGCTGAGTTGCACTGAACTGGGCTGAGCTGGGCAGGGTGGACTGGGCTGAGCTGGGCAAAGCTAAGTTGGGCTAAATGGCTGAGCTGGCCTGGGCTGAGCTGGGCTGGGAAGAGCTGAGCTGAATGGGTCAAGCTGAGCTGGGGTAAACTGGGCTGAGCTGGCCTGGGCTGGGCTGGGCTGGGCTGAGCTGGGCTGAGCTGGGCTGAACTGAGCTGGGCTGGGCTGGGCTGAGCGGGGTTGAGCTGAGCTGCACTGAACTGGGCTCAGCCAGGTGGGGTGGACTGGGCTGAGCTGGGTGGGCTCGACTGGGCTGAGCTGGGCCAAGCTGAGCTGGGCTGGGAAGAGCTGAGCTGAATGGGCCAAGCTGAGCTGGGGTAAAATGGGGTGAGCTGAACTGGGCTGGGCTGGGCTGGGTTGGGCTAAGCTGGGCTGAGTTGGGCTGAGCTGGCCTGGGCTGGGCTGGGCTGGGCTGGCCTGGGCTGGGCTGGGCTAAGCTGAGCTGCACTGAACTGAACTGAACTGGGCTGGGCTGGGCTGGGCTGGGCTGGGTTGGGCTAAGCTGGGCTGAGCTGGGCTGAGATGGCCTGGGCTGGGCTGGGCTGGGCTGGGCTGGGCTGGGCTAAGCTGAGCTGCACTGAACTGAACTGAACTGAACTGGGCTGAGCTGGGCTGAACTGGGCCAAGCTGGGCCAAGCTGAGCCAGGCTGGGCTGGGCTAGGCTGGGCTGGGATGAGCTGAACTGAATGGGCCAAACTGGGCTAAACCGGGCTGAGCTGAACTAGGCTGAGCTGAGCTGAATGAGCCAAGCTAACCTGCCCTGAACTGGGCTGAGCTGGGCTGGGCTGGGCTGAGCTGAGCTGAGCTGAGCTGAATGGGCCAAGCTGAGCTGTGCTGAACTGGGCTGGGCTGAACTGCGTTGGGGTGAACTGGGCCGGGCTGACCTGGGCTGAGCTGGCCTGGGAAGAGCTGAGCTGAATGGGTCAAGCTGAGCTGAGCTAAAATGGGGTGGGCTGAACTGGGCTGGGCTGGGGTGAGCTGGGCCGAGCTGGGCTGAGCTGAGCTGGGCTAAACTGGGCTGAACTGGGCCAAAGTAGGCTTAGCTGGGCCGAACTGAGCTGAGCTGGGCTGAGTTGGACCAAGCTGGGTCAAGCTGGGCTGAGCTGGGCCGAACTGGGCTGGGCTGAGCTGGGCTGAACTGGGCCGGGCTAGGCTGGGCTAGGCTGGGCTGGGATGAGCTGAACTTAATGGGCCAACCTGGGCTAAACTGGGCTGGGCCAGGCCAACCTGGGCTAAACTGGGCTGGGCCGGGCTGACCTGGGCTAGTTGGGCTGAGCTGGGCTGAGCTGAACTAGGCTGAGCTGAGCTGGGCTGGGCTGAGCTGGGCTGAACTGGACTGAGCTGACCTGAGCTGAACGAGGCTGAGCTGAGCTGGGCTAAACTGGGCTGAGCTGGGCTGGGCTGAGCTAGGCTGAGCTGAACTGGGCCAGGCTAAACTTGGCTGAGCTGAGTTGGGCTGAGCTGAGCTGGGCTGGGCTGGGCTGAACTGGGTTGGGGTGAACTGGGCCGGGCTGAGCTGGGCTGAGTTGGGCTGAGCTGGGCTGAGCTGAACTAGGCTGAGCTGAGCTGGGCTGGGCTGAGCTGGGCTGAACTGGACTGAGCTGACCTGAGCTGAACAAGGCTGAGCTGAGCTGGGCTAAACTGGGCTGAGCTGGGCTGGGCTGAGCTAGGCTGAGCTGAACTGGGCCAGGCTAAACTTGGCTGAGCTGAGTTGGGCTGAGCTGAGCTGGGCTGAACTGCGCTGCACTAGGATGAGTTGGACTGAGCTGGTCTAAACTGGACTGTATTGGGTTGAGCTGGGCTGTTCAGGCTAGTGACTGAGGTGAATGTAAAGGAATAGGTTGGGTTTGTATCACCCCCCAGAGATCCAGTCCTCAGCCCCATTTTTCTGTGTGTTCTTAGGGGTCCATGGGGTCATGCTAGTTAGGTTGTACCCATAATGCCCTCTTTCCCCACCATCACTTCAGGGAACTGGTCCTGTATATGTGGGTAGACCACACTCTGTATTTCTGGCTTTTTCAGCAGGGACACCTTTGGATGGAGTTGGAATTGGGCCTCTAACCTCCAAAACCTCATAAGCCACAGATGTCACCTGTCAGTAACAGGGAGGCTAGACATGGGACTACTGAGGGTGGGTGGTTTGACTGGGACCCTGACTGGTAAGAGGAAGGGGGTCCCAGAAGGAGCCGGCGCCTTCTCCTCCCCTGTGTCACCCCCTACACAGCCTTGCTTCAAGCCTGGGCTGCTCTGTCCTGGCCCGTGCTCTCCCTCTGGGCCCATCTCTGGTGATTCCCAAAGCCCAGCAGAGAGCATGTCTGGGCCCACTGCATGGATGGGAAACTGAGGCTCCAGGAGTACCTGCAGACTCAGTGAGTGGAAGAGCCACGTTCAATAACCACAAGTCCAATCTGGGGGTGGCTTGGACCAGAGGCCCTCCCCGAGGAACCTGTCCAGGTGGTCATGCTAGAACCCTGACGAGCATGTCCAGAAACAGTGCAGTTGGACTCAGGCGTGTCGTTCTGAGTCCCCGGCATATGAGCTGCATGACCTTGGGGCTGTCACTGACCATCTCTGTGCAGTTTCCTCTAGTGCAAATTAAAAATAGGCCTCACCCTGGCCTGTGAGGCCGTGTGAGGGGTCCAGGCAGCACTGGCCCACGGGCTCACAGAGTGTCCTGTGTCACAGAGTCCAAAACCAGCCCCAGTGTGTTCCCGCTGAGCCTCTGCCACCAGGAGTCAGAAGGGTACGTGGTCATCGGCTGCCTGGTGCAGGGATTCTTCCCGCCAGAGCCTGTGAACGTGACCTGGAACGCCGGCAAGGACAGCACATCTGTCAAGAACTTCCCCCCCGTGAAGGCTGCTACCGGGAGCCTATACACCATGAGCAGCCAGTTGACCCTGCCAGCCTCCCAGTGCCCTGATGAATCGTCTGTGAAATGCCAAGTGCAGCACGCTTCCAGCCCCAGCGAGGCGGTGTCTGTGCCCTGCAAAGGTCAGAGGGCAGGCTGGGGAGGGGCAGGGGCCCCACATCCTCACTCTGATCCTCCACCTGGAGCCGTGTCCCCAAGGGCACTCCACGGGGAGGACAGTGGGCTGCTGGGCTGAGCTCCCAGCAAGTGGCCAAGGTGGGACCCCCATGAAGGAGCTGGAGGGTGGCAGGGGGCAGGCGGGCAGAGGGTGCACACTGACCCGTTCCAATCTCTCTCTCTCTCTCTGCTCCTGAAGGTAACTGCCCTTATCAGTGTCTCCCGTGCAATGAGCTCCGCCTGTCACTACAGCAGCCAGCCCTCGAGGATCTGCTTCTAGGCTCCAATGCCAGCCTCACATGCACACTGAGTGGCCTGAAAGACCCCAAGGGTGCCACCTTCACCTGGAACCCCTCCAACGGGAAGAAACCCATCCAGAAGACTCCTGAGCGTGATTCCTGTGGCTGCTACAGTGTGTCCAGTGTCCTGCCAGGCTGTGCTGATCCATGGAACCGTGGGGACACCTTCTCCTGCACAGCCACCCACCCTGAATCCAAGAGCCCGATCACCGCCAGCATCACCAAACCCACAGGTGGGCCCAGACCCTGCCCGTGAGGCACTGCTTGGCACACAAAAGTTTGTGAGGCAACTCCTAAGCCTGCTTCCTTCCTCTAGCCCCTGGGCTTGGGTGCTCCCACCCACATTTTACAAAGGGAAACTGTGGCATGGGGTGCTGTGGGGAAGAAGGCTCTTCCTCCACCCCAGATCCCTGACCTGGCTCTCTGTCCTGCAGAGAACGTCTTCCCGCCCCAGGTCCACCTGCTGCCGCCGCCGTCGGAAGAGCTGGCCCTCAATGAGCTGGTGACACTGACGTGCTTGGTGAGGGGCTTCAACCCAAAAGATGTGCTCGTACGATGGCTGCGAGGGACCCAGGAGCTACCCCAAGAGAAGTACTTGACCTGGGAGCCCCTGAAGGAGCCCGACCAGACCAAGATGTTTGCCGTGACCAGCATGCTGAGGGTGACAGCCGAAGACTGGAAGCAGGGGGAGAAGTTCTCCTGCATGGTGGGCCACGAGGGCCTGCCCCTGTCCTTCACCCAGAAGACCATCGACCGCCTGGCGGGTAAACCCACCCACGTCAACGTGTCTGTGGTCATGGCAGAGGTGGACGGCATCTGCTACTGAACCGCCCAGCCTTCCCCCCCTAAATAAACTCCATGCTCGCCCAAAGCAGCCCCGTGCTTCCATCAGGCCGCCTGTCTGTCCATATTCGGGGTCTGTGGCATACTGAGGCAGGGGTAGGGCCCAAAGAGGAAAGGGCACCTGCGCCCCTGACCCTTTTGGCCCTCACTTGTCTTGCTCAGCCTGGCACCTCAACGTGCCTTTCACACCCATGGGTTTGTGTGTGTGTGTGTGTGTAAGTGTGAGCATTAGTGTGAGCGTATGGTGTGCATGGTAGTTAGACAAGCTGGGAGCAAAACCTGCAGTTGACAGTCGGGGGGGGCACAGCATAGTGGGTAAGTCCTCTGGGGGCAATGATGCGGTTGCTTGTGTCTCAGAAAATGCCTCTAGGGGCAGCCTTGAGGGACCAGAGGGAGGCAGGGGAGCCGGTGACCAGTGAAGAGGCTGGTGTCACTGTCAGGGTCGAGGCAGGATTCCAGAGGGACCCACACCACCCTTGGTGGGTGCGGTGCATGCAGTTGCCCCACTGGTGCACTGGGCAGGGAGCTGCCCTGTACCACACTGCTCTGTACACGGCTCACTCACAGACACACACAGCCACCCCCTCTATGCTCACGCTCACACATCTGTACACACGCCGGAGCCCTCCAGCTGCAGGAAGTTCCTAGCCCAGCTCCAGCCCCAGGAAGGTGAGGGGGATCCCCACCCTAGCCCCAGCAAGATTTCCCAGGCCCAGGGCCACTGCCCCAGGCCTTCCCTGTGTGCCCCACTGACCCCACACAGGCAGCCTCTACCCCCCGCCTGACCCCCAGACTCAAGTCTCCCATCCCTTCCTGAGCCCGAGGATAGCCCAAACCACAGATAGGGTAGGGGTTGGGGGCAGGTTAGAGAGGAGTCAGCAGAGAAAACTCCTACCCAGGGCCCCTGTGCAGCTGCTCCTGGATGGTCTGGTAGAAAGGGAGGTTTGAGGAGACAGCATAGAGGCGGTACCGGGACACTGTGGGACACCTGGCCTTACCCTCCCACAAGGGGGCAGCGGGGCCCCTGCTCTTGTCTCAGACACCTCTGGGCTTCCCGGTGGGACCTGGCCTTCTGCTCCTCTCTCTGCTCCCAGGGCCAAAGTGAGGTGGGACCCCCCCACACCCACCCACAGGCTCACTGCTCCCCTTTCAAGGGTCTAATCACCAAAGGGTAATAGAGGGAACAACAGGTTCATTGCAGGGGAGGTGCTGCCATAGAGAAGGTATGCCAGCCACCAAGGGACCTAGCACCCAGCCCGAAGCAGGAGTATTCTAGAGAGGGGGAGGGGAGAAGAGTCAGTAGATGGACAGATCATAGGACATGTAGTGGATGGAAGCATGGACAGATGGGTGGATGGAGGGAGGGAAGAAGGGATGGATGGACAGGTGGGCGGATGGAGGGAAGGAGGGGTAGGTGGATGGGTGGATGATGGATGGATGGACGGATGGGTAGATGGGTGGGTGATGGATGGATGGTTGTATGATGGTGATGGATGGACAGATGGACAGACAGGTGGATGGATGGATGGACAGATAGATGATGGTTGGATGGATGGATGGATGGATAATTGGATGTGTCAGCAATGACAAGCAAGTCCAAATCCCATTTAACCTAGAAGGTCTGTGCCCTGGGATCCTGAAAATAGCCTGTGCTGGTGGCCTTCACCTGGGCCTCCCTCCTGCTCCTTGTAGCTTATCAGCCACATTCCCTGGGAAGGCAACGTGCCTGTCTAGCCCTTGACACATTGAACTACAGACCCAGATTCATGTCTCAACCTGGAGCACCCTGAGGGTGGCAAGTCTGGTCCTCTCTGGCGCCACTCAGGGTCCAGACCAAGGCCAAGCCAAGAGTGAGGACTTGGTGAGCAAACACATGGAGCTGGGATCCAGGAGGCTTTGGGTTTGAGCTGTTTACAGCAGCAGAGCCAGTGCCCACCCTCTTGCCTTGCCAGGTCCCTCTCCCTATGGTCCTGCCAGGACTCCTTTAGAGATGTGGGTCCTTTGGGTGTCTAAATTGCTATAAGGGCCCCAGCCCCTTCCCTGGGCACCTGTCACCTCATCCTCCCCAAGGCAGCCTCAGACCTCAGAGAGGACACCCCCATTGCCCCTGTCCTGACCCTAAGAGTGTGTGGGAGGGGAAGGCATTGGCTCAGCCCCCGTCCATGCAGGCATGGGCCTGGCAGACTCACAGTGTCTTGCAGGTTACCGGGAGCCACTTCCCTGGCTGGTGCTGGACCTGCCGCAGGAGGACCTGGAGGAGGATGCCCCAGGAGCCAGCCTGTGGCCCACTACCGTCACCCTTCTCACCCTCTTCCTACTGAGTCTCTTCTACAGCACAGCACTGACTGTGACAAGCGTGCGGGGCCCAACTGACAGCAGAGAGGGCCCCCAGTACTGAGCAGAAGCCAGCCAGGCACAGGTAGGGGCAAGGAGGCAGAGTGCTGGGCTGACTGGGGCAGGGAGGTCGCCCACCAGGGCACCTGCCTATTCCCCACCCCTGGGGGTCTGACACTGAGGATTATGGGCAGTCCTGGGGTCAGAGCTTAGATGTCTCCCAGCAGCATCTGGGAGTTAGCTTCCCCTGGGCTCCAGTCACAGCAGGACTCGATCCATCTCCCCTGAGGCAGGCAGGGTGGGGGACAGGGCATTGGCGAGGAGTTCCCCTGGGCCCTGATCCCACTGTGTTTGCAGGGAGGAGTCTGGAGGAGCCTCCTGGAAGCCCAGCTGGATGTCAGAGCTCAACCCTGCTCAGAAGCTGCCCACCCGCCCCCCACACAGCCTTGCTGGTGCAATAAACTGATCTCAAAGGCAAAGGTTCTCAGACTCTAAATGAGAGGAGGGGAGAGGAGAGGGATAGAGGCTTGGGAGAGGGGGGACATCAGCCTCATGACCCAGATTGAGGCTCCCTTCACCTATAGTCTACCTGATCTGGTCCTGCATAAGCCACAGGCTTAGGACAAAAGTCGTCCTTCACCAAGGACAGTATGAAACAAAACCTTCCTAAGCACTGCACCCAGGACCTTTTCCTGGTCACTGAGCCCTGCTCCTCATCACCAGGCCCTTGTCATGATCACTGAGCCCTGGTCCTGGTCACTGAGCCCTAGTCCTCATCACTAGGCTCTTGTCATGATCACTGAGCCTGGTCCTGGTCACTGGGCCCTGGTCCTCATCACTAGGCCCTGGTCATGATCACTGAGGCCTGGTGCTGACCACTAGACCCTAGTCCTCATCACTGGGCCTTGGTCCTTGTCACTGGATCCTGGTACTGGTCACTGGGCCCTGGTTCTAATCACTAGACCTTGGTTTCATCATTGGTCCCTGATCCTGGTCACTGAGACCTGGTCCTGGTCATGATCACTGAGCCCTGGTCCTCATCACTAGGCCCTGGTCATGATCACTGAGGCCTGGTGCTGACCACTAGACCCTAGTCCTCATCACTGGGCCTTGGTCCTTGTCACTGGACCCTGGTACTGGTCACTGGGCCCTGGTTCTAATCACTAGACCTTGGTTTCATCATTGGTCCCTGATCCTGGTCACTGAGACCTGGTCCTGGTCTTGATCACTGAGCCCTGGTCCTCATCACTAGGCCCTGGTCATGATCACTGAGGCCTGGTGCTGACCACTAGACCCTAGTCCTCATCACTGGGCCTTGGTCCTTGTCACTAGATCCTGGTACTGGTCACTGGGCCCTGGTTCTAATCACTAGATCTTGGTTTCATCATTGGTCCCTGATCCTGGTCACTGAGACCTGGTCCTGGTCATGATCACTGAGCCCTGGTCCTCATCACTAGGCCCTGGTCATGATCACTGAGGCCTGGTGTTGACCACTAGACCCTAGTCCTCATCACTGGGCCTTGGTCCTTGTCACTGGACCCTGGTACTGGTCACTGGGCCCTGGTTCTAATCACTAGACCTTGGTTTCATCATTGGTCCCTGATCCTGGTCACTGAGACCTGGTCCTGGTCATGATCACTGAGCCCTGGTCCTCATCACTAGGCCCTGGTCATGATCACTGAGGCCTGGTGCTGACCACTGGACCCTAGTCCTCATCACTGGACCCTGGTACTGGTCACTGAGCCCTAGTTCTAATCACTATACCTTGGTTTCATCACTGGTCCCTGGTCCTGGTCACTGAGACCTGCCTGGCCCTGGTCATGATCACTGAGGCCTGGTGCTGACCACTAGACCCTAATCCTCATCACTGGGCCTTGGTCCTTGTCACTGGACCCTGGTACTGGTCACTGGGCCCTAGTTCTAATCACTAGACCTTGGTTTCATCACTGGTCCCTGGTCCTGGTCACTGAGACCTGGTCCTGGTCATGATCACTGAGCCCTGGTCCTGATCATGATCACTGGACTCTAGTCCTCATAACTAGGACCTGGTCATGATCACTGAGGCCTGGTGCTGACCACTAGACCCTAGTCCTCATCACTGGGCCTTGGTCCTTGTCACTGGACCCTGGTACTGGTCACTGGGCCCTAGTTCTAATCACTAGACCTTGGTTTCATCACTGGTCCCTGATCCTGGTCACTGAGACCTGGTCCTGGTCATGATCACTGAGCCCTTGTCCTCATCACTAGGCCCTGGTCATGATCACTGAGCCCTGGTCTTGATCATGATCACTGGACTCTAGTCCTCATCACTAGGCCCTGATCCTGGTCACTGAGACCTGGTCCTGGTCATGATCACTGAGCCCTGGTCCTCATCACTAGGCCCTGTCATGATCACTGAGGCCTGGTGCTGACCACTAGACCCTAGTCCTCATCACTGGGCCTTGGTCCTTGTCACTGGACCCTGGTACTGGTCACTGAGCCCTGGTTCTAATCACTAGACGCTGATCCTCATCACTGAGCCCTGGTCTTAATCACTATGGTCTGGTCCTAGTCACTGGGCTTAGGTCATGATCACTGAGCCCTGGTCCTAGTCACTTAGCCCTGGTCCTAATCACCATGGCCTGGTCTTAGCCCTAGGAGGAGGCTGAGTCATTGTGAGCACAGTGCAACCCAGGCCAGGTGGCCCCACGAGAGAACACTGGGCTTAGGTCATGATCACTGAGCTCTGGTCCTCATCACGGTGTACTGGCCCTGGTCTCTTGTCCTGGCCTCTGAGCCCTGGTCCTGGTCATGATCACTGAGCCCTGGTCACTGAGCCCTGGTCCTTACATTGTTCCCTGGTACTTACCACTCAGCCCTGGTCCCAGTTACTGTGGCCTGATCTAATCACTGGGCTCTGGTCCTTAGCATTTTGCTCTGATTACTTATCAGCAGTCCTAGTTACTGAACCCTGCTCCTGATCACTGGGCCCTGGTCCCAGTCACTCTGCCCTGGTCCCGATCACTAATCCCAATTCCTGGTCACTGAACCCTTGTCCTAAAATCTGCGTCACAGTGTTCATTACATATGCAGGAAGTGACCCAGTGCCCATTTATTCTGAGTTGGAGCCCTTGTTCATGGCCTGCATTACAACTTAGATCTGGAGTCCTGTTCCCATGTTCTGGGTCCTTAGTGCTAACCCTCATCAGAAGTGACCCACAGTAAGGAGAGGGAGCCCCTCAGACAATCCAAGACCCTCTTGGCATGGGCACTGGACAGAGGATGAGATAGTGACCCCCAAGTCCGGTTTCATCTTTTCCAGGGCCCAGAGGGGCATAAAGATGCTGACTTGAAGGAAAGAGAATCAGCCCATGTCCAGGGCCCGGGAGGCATGAATGAGCTAGACCCCAGGCCATGAGGGTCACCAGTACAGGGGTGCCAGGGGGAGGGGGCTCAGGCACAGGAGTGGGAACAGGGGTAGAGGCGATGGTGTTGTGATCTCTTGTTTTTCTCATGTTTGTCAGTCTTCACCTGCTGAACACCCAAAATAGCCCCAGGAGGGGGCTGAGTCATTGTGAGCACAGCGCAACCCAGGCCAGGTGTCCCCACCAGACACTGCTATTCCAAGAATCAGGCCCGAAACCCAAGACCTGGGCAGATGGGCGGGAGGCCTGAGCAAGGGAGGTTCCCCAAACCTGCAAACCACCCCAGCCCCCACCTCATGTGGGCCCCCATCAGCCAGGGTCTGTCCAGGGTCAGCACAGATCGCCTGGGACAGCAAACATCAGCCTGGGATCACCCAGGGTCACCCAGGGTCAGGACTAAGAGAGGCCAAGTTCAGCCAGATTGAGACAAAAGTCATCCTATGTCGGCCAGGGTGAACCGGGGTCAGCCAGGCTCAGACCTCGGGGGGCCAAGGTCACCCAGATTGAGACGAAGTCACCCTAGGTCTGCGGGCTCAGCCAGGGTTCTGCTCAGATCCGTGCAGGACACTGTGACACCCACACCTTCAGGCCAGATCACTGGGGCTCCCGAGGGCCACAGGACCCGCGGGCGTACAGACCCGAGGGCTAAGGTCTGTGCCCACAAACAGCCAGGCTGGCTGGCACCCCAGCAGCCGTGCACCCCGGGCCGTGCACCGGGACAGGCGCGCTTGCTCCACGGGGCTCACGGCAGGACCCACATCCCGCGCCGGGGACCCCGGGGTCCGGGATGAGGGCAGGGACCATGACAGAGTCAGGAGTAACATGGGGGATGGGAGAGACAGAGACAGAGGGCAGGACACGACCCGGCCCCGGGGCCCAGACCCTCACACACGCACCCACGGCCGGGCCCTGACCACCACCGCCCTCCGCACTCTCCAGCTAACTCACCCCCTCACGTCCGCAGAGGGGGGCGGCCGGACGCCCACGTGCCTATGTCCCCACGCCCACCCACACTGCTCCCTCCTGTGCCCTGGGGGCTCAGGGTCCCTGCCGTGCCCTGTGGGGCTGAGCGGCACACCCGGGTGCCTGGGTCCCTAGACCAGCGCCCCGTGCAGCCTCGGGGGCCCAGCTGGAGGGGGGCACGTGCCCTGTGCTCCACGAAGGCCCCGGATGGTGCAGGGGCACGAGGGCGGAGGTCAGCCACCGCGGGAGCAGCCGAGCAGTCCTGGGCAGAGGCGGGCGCGCTGTGCGGGTGCGGCAGGGCCGCTTGGGCACCCACGTGCCCCTCGGGGGTCTGTCCCCCACGGCCCCTGGGATGCCCACCCGGCCCTGCACACTGTGCCCTGTCCCTGTGCAGACCCGAGCAGGCCCCTGGGCCTCGGGGGGGAGCCCGCAGGCTGCATGGGGCCCCAGCAGGGGGCTGGGAAGAGGGAGCTCCTGTGGCAGGGGACGCGGGAGCTCTGGTGCCCTGAGGCCCTGGGACCCCAGCTGCTGGGCTCAGGCCTGGGGCTCATGCAGGGGCCCCCACAGGGGGCGGACACCTGGGGCCCGGCCTTGCTGCCCTGGGGCCGGTGCCTGGGGGACGACCAGAGAGCAAGAGCAGCACACGGCACAGCCCGAGGACACGGGTGGACACTGGGAGGGCCTCAGGACAGGGGTGGGGAGTTCCAGAGTGGCGGGGGCCCTGCGGGGTCGCGTGTGGGTTCGGGGTCTGCGGGAGGGGTCCCGGAGCCGCCCAGAGAGGCCGGGCTGCGTGGGGAACGGGGACAGAGGAGCCGTGAGGCGGGGGCCTCTGGGGGAGGCGGGCTCTGCTGGCACCGAGCTCAGGCCCCGAGGGGCTGCCCCCTGGGGAACGGGGGTCGGGGTGCGGGTGGGCCACGTGGGGCGAGGCCCGCGGCTCTGCTGCGAGGGAGCGTGGAGGCCGCGGGGCGTTTGGATGCTCACAGCAGGAGTCTCAGACGCGAGCAGGGTAGACGGGCGGCTGGCGAGGCCGGCGGGCCGGGGCGAGGGGCGGGTGGCCGGGTGCAGGGCCCGGGGTACCCACTCCCGGTTACGGGGTGAGAGCGCCGCTCGGCAGCGGGGCCTGGCGCTGGGATGGCGTCGCGGGTGACGCGGGCTGTCGGCCCTCCCCGGGCAGCAGGAGCGACGTGTAGACGTGTGGGGTCACCGCGTCCCTCACCTGACCCTAACACCTCTCTCAGGGACCAGGGCCCCACGCCGCCTCCGCCCGGGTCCCCCACACACGCCAGAGGCACGAGCGTCCTGCCCCCGCCGCCCCTCCTGTCCTGCTCTCCATGCGGGGCCCCCTGGCGGGGGAGGGCGTGCGGCGGGGCTAGGGGTCAGGGGACGCCCGGGCTCACCCCGCCTGGCAGCCCGGGACACCCAGACCCGCCTGCACATCCTCGGCCTGGGCCCCTAGAGGCAGCCAAGCTGTGCTGTCCCCACCCCCCCGCGGCTCCTGACTCCTCCGCGCCCCCAGACCCGCTCACGGTCGCCCTCCCTCTGGATGGAGTCACGTGCCCGCCCCCCAGGCCTCGTCCCCTGGCCTTGGCAGTCCCACCTGGACGCTCGCCCCGGCCCCCTGCCGAGGGTCTGGGTGTGGGGGCAGCAGCCCCAGCCCCCGGGACCCCACCCCCCCCGTGGTGAGCCCCCGGCTCTCTCTGGAGCTCAGGGAGCTGCAGGTTGGGCGTCGCGGCCACTGGCCATCACTGCCCCGGTGCCCCCACCGGCCCCCACATCTGGAGTCACCGTCAGCACCACTGGCCTCGGCGCCCTCTCCCCGCAGGTCACAGGGGCCCTGGCCGTGACCCTGCCGAGACCCCATCCCTGGGCTGGAGTAGGGCGTTTGGGGGTAAGGCTGCCGGCCCCGAGCAGCAGTTTGAGTTGTGAAGACACACAAGTGGAGAGAGATGGAGACATCAGGAGCTGGAGACAGAGAGACATGAAGATAGAGATACAGAGACTGGGAGAGAGACACAAAGACACACAGATGAAAAACTCAGGGAGCAACGGGTGGGGACGAGGACAGGTACATGGGGATGAGGACAGGCAGGATGGGGATGGGGACAGGGAGGTGGGGATGGGGACAGGCAAGTGGGGACAAGAACAAGCAGGATGGGGACGAGGACAGGTAGATGGTGATGGGGGCAGGCAGGATCGGGACGGGGACAGGTAGGTGCAGACAAGGACAAGGTAGGTGGGGATGGGGATAGGCAGATGGGGACCTAGACAGGCCAGTGGGGACATGGACAGGCAGGTGTGGACAGAGACAGGCTGGTGGGGATGAGGACAGGCAGGTGAGGATGTGGACAGGTAGGTAGGGACAAGGAAGGCCGGTGGGGACGTGGACAGGCCCAGGCAGGGGGAGGCCGCAGGCTGACGAGGGCTGAGGTGCCGTGAGCACCCGTGGCCCCAGGCCCACTCCACAGGCCCAGCCCCGGGTGACCCGCAGCTGCCTGGCCCAGCCGAGCCGCCCTGTCCTGGTGTGTAGTGGGGGGACTGCCAGGTGGGGGGCGGCCAGTGCAGGGACACGAGGTCCCCGGGGGTGTCCTCAGCACACCTCCCCCCGGGCCCTCCTGTTCCCTCTACACCCCGCCAGCCCTGGGGCTTGGACCACCAGGCCGGCCTGCGAGGCCGCGTCCCTGGGGACCGGGGACAGAGGCCGGGGATGGACAAGCTGAGAACCATTTTGATTCACTGAAGTCACCATTTGCAGGCCCGTCACCGGGTCACTGACCCAGGTGGGCCTCCGCCGGCGGGGGGTGGGGCGGAGGGCCCCGAGCGAGGCCTGGGCCCACCTGGCCTGCTGTGGGGGCGGCGGCCGGGCGCAGGTGGGGTTCGAGGCAAGCTATTTCTGGAAACGGCCCTGGTGGGTGAGAAAGATGTTTTTCAGTGTGGAACAAACAGCCATTTGCATGTCCCCTTCAGGGCCAAATCTGCCCGAAATGAGTAATTTGGGGAGAAACGGAGACTGGAGCCCCGCGCACCTGTGTTGTGTGGGGGTGGGGGTGGCGGGATGGGCACGGAGTGGCGGCCGCGCTGGGGCCCGGAGCCGCTGACGGTGCACCCCCAGCCCCCCGCAGCCGTGCGGCTCGGCCCCCGGACTAGGAGGCCAGCTTGGGACAGGTCACAGGGGGCCGTGACGCGGCCGACGGCCCTGGCCAGCTGGGGTGTAGCAGCCTGAGGGTGCGAAGCCCAGGAGTGCGTGACCAGTGAGGGCGCAAACACGTGGGGTGCCTGCCGGAGGTGGCCGAGGACACCAGGCCAGAGGCTGGGGACGGCTCGTAGCACGGGCTCAGCGTGGGGGTTCACAGGCCCCAGCAGGCCGAGGCTGTCACTGGGGCGAGCGCAGGCAGCAGGGTCCCTGGCCTGCAGGCGCCGGGCCGCATGGCCGCAGGGTGGGGGCCCCCGAGGTTCACACCCCAGGAAGACCCCTGGACCTGGACTCGGGCCTTGACTCCTTACTGTGAAAACACAATTGGGGGGCCGGCAGCCTTACCCCCAAACGCTCACGGGGCTCCTTCCAGAAGGAGCCGAGCTGCGCCATCACCAGCCACGCAGCAGGCGAGGGACCCGCTCGTTCAGGGGGGCTCCCGGCTGACACAGGAGGACGTGGGAGGACCCTCCTGGTGCGCCTCACCCCAACCCCGCCTCGGCCGGGACCCTGGGGCCCTACTCCAGCCCGGGGATGGGACCTCGGCAGGGTCACGGCCAGGGCCCCTGTGACCCGCGGGGAGAGGGCGCCGAGGCCAGTGGTGCTGACAGTGACTCCAGATGTGGGGGCCGGTGGGGGCACCGGGGCAGCGATGGCCAGTGGTCGCGACGTCCAACCTACAGCTCCCTGAGCTCCAGAGAGAGCCGGGGGCTCACCACGGGGGGGTGGGGTCCCGGGGGCTGGGGCTGCTGCCCCCACACCCAGACCCTCGGCAGGGGGCCGGGGCGAGCGTCCAGGTGGGACCGCCAAGGCCAGGGGACGAAGCCTTGGGGGGGCGGGCACGTGACTCCATCCAGAGGGAGGGCGACCGTGAGCGGGTCTGGGGGCGCGGAGGAGTCGGGAGCCGCGGGGGGGTGGGGACAGCACAGCTTGGCTGCCTCTAGGGGCCCAGGCCGAGGATGTGCAGGCGGGTCTGGGTGTCCCGAGCTGCCAGGCGGGGTGAGCCCGGGCGTCCCCTGACCCCTAGCCCCGCCGCACGCCTTCCCCCGCCAGGGCTGTCGGGGGGCCCCGCATGGAGAGCAGGACAGGAGGGGCGGCGGGGGCAGGACGCTCGTGCCTCTGGCGTGTGTGGGGGACCCGGGCGGAGGCGGCGTGGGGCCCTGGTCCCTGAGAGAGGTGTTAGGGTCAGGTGAGGGACGCGGTGACCCCACACGTCTACACGTCGCTCCTGCTGCCCGGGGAGGGCCGACAGCCCGCGTCACCCGCGACGCCATCCCAGCGCCAGGCCCCGCTGCCGAGCGGCGCTCTCACCCCGTAACCGGGAGTGGGTACCCCGGGCCCTGCACCCGGCCACCCGCCCCTCGCCCCGGCCCGCCGGCCTCGCCAGCCGCCCGTCTACCCTGCTCGCGTCTGAGACTCCTGCTGTGAGCATCCAAACGCCCCGCGGCCTCCACGCTCCCTCGCAGCAGAGCCGCGGGCCTCGCCCCACGTGGCCCACCCGCACCCCGACCCCCGTTCCCCAGGGGGCAGCCCCTCGGGGCCTGAGCTCGGTGCCAGCAGAGCCCGCCTCCCCCAGAGGCCCCCGCCTCACGGCTCCTCTGTCCCCGTTCCCCACGCAGCCCGGCCTCTCTGGGCGGCTCCGGGACCCCTCCCGCAGACCCCGAACCCACACGCGACCCCGCAGGGCCCCCGCCACTCTGGAACTCCCCACCCCTGTCCTGAGGCCCTCCCAGTGTCCACCCGTGTCCTCGGGCTGTGCCGTGTGCTGCTCTTGCTCTCTGGTCGTCCCCCAGGCACCGGCCCCAGGGCAGCAAGGCCGGACCCCAGGTGTCCGCCCCCTGTGGGGGCCCCTGCATGAGCCCCAGGCCTGAGCCCAGCAGCTGGGATCCCAGGGCCTCAGGGCACCAGAGCTCCCGCATCCCCTGCCACAGGGGCCCCCTCTTCCCAGCCCCCTGCTAGGGACCCATGCAGCCTGCAGGCTCCCCCCCGAGGCCCAGGGGCCTGCTCGGGTCTGCACAGGGACAGGGCACAGTGTGCAGGGCCGGGTGGGCATCCCAGGGGCCGTGGGGGACAGACCCCCGAGGGGCACGTGGGTGCCCAAGCGGCCCTGCCGCACCCGCACAGCGCGCCCGCCTCTGCCCAGGACTGCTCGGCTGCTCCCGCGGTGGCTGACCTCCGCCCTCGTGCCCCTGCACCATCCGGGGCCTTCGTGGAGCACAGGGCACGTGCCCCCCCCCTGCTGCGCCCCCGAGGCTGCACGGGGCGCTGGTCTAGGGACCCAGGCACCCGGGTGTGCCACTCAGCCCCACAGGGCACGGCAGGGACCCCGAGCCCCCAGGGCACAGGAGGGGGCAGTGTGGGTGGGCGTGGGGACATAGGCACGTGGGCGTCCGGCCGCCCCCCTCTGCGGACGTGAGGGGGTGAGTTAGGTGGAGAGTGCGGAGGGCGGTGGTGGTCAGGGCCCGGCCGTGGGTGCGTGTGTGACGGGCTGGGCCCCTGGGCCGGGTCGTGTCCTGCCCTCTGTCTCTGTCTCTCCCACCGTCTGTGTCGCTCCCGACTCTGCCATGGTCACCGCCCCCGTTCCGGACACCCGGGGTCCCCGACGCAGGATAAGCCCCGCGGAGCAAGCGCGCCTGTCCTGGTGCACAGCCCGGGGGTCACGGCTGCTGGGGTGCCAGCCCGCCTGGCTGTTTGTGGGCACAGACCTCAGCCCTCGGGGCTGCACGCCCGCGGGTCCTGTGGCCCCGGGAGCCCCAGTGATCTGGCCTGAAGGTGTGGGTGTCACAGTGTCCTGCACGGATCCGAGCAGAACCCTGGCTGAGCCCGCAGACCTAGGGTGACTTCATCTCAATCTGGGTGACCTTGGACCCCCGAGGTCTGAGCATGGCTGACCCTGGTTCACCCTGTTCCTACCCTGGCCTCACCCTGACCTCATCCTGGTCTGACCCTGCCTCACCCTGGCCTCACCCTCTTCTGACCCTGCCTCACCCTGACCTTATCCTGTTCTGACCCTGCCTCACCCTGTTCTGACCCAGCCTCACCCGGTCTGACCCTGCCTCACCCTGACCTCACCCTCTTCTGACCCTGCCTCACCCGGTTCTGACCCTGCCCTCACCGTGACCTCACCCTGTTCTGACTTGTCTCACCCTGTTCTGACCCTGCCTCACCCTGGCCTCACCCTGTTCTGACCCTGCCTCACCCTGACCTCACCCTGTTCTGACCCTGCCTCACCCTGACCTCACCCTGTTCTGACCCTGCCTCACCCAGCCTCACCCTGTTCTGACCCTGCCTCACCCTGACCTCACCCTGTTCTGACCCTGCCTCACCCTGACCTCACCCTGTTCTGACCTGCCTCACCCTGACCTCACCCTCTTCTGACCCTGCCTCACCCTGCCTCACCCTGTTCTGACCCTGCCTCACCCTGACCTCACCCTGTTCTGACCCTGCCTCACCCTGACCTCACCCTGTTCTGACCTGCCTCACCCTGTTCTGACCCTGCCTCACCCTGTTCTGACCCTGCCTCACCCTGACCTCACCCTGTTCTGACCGTGCCTCACCCTGCCTCACCCTCTTCTGACCCTGCCTCACCCTGACCTCACCCTGTTCTGACCCTACCTTACCCTGACCTCACCCTGTTCTGACCTGCCTCACCCTACCTCACCCTGACCTCACCCTGTTTTGACCCTACCTCACCCTGACCTCACCCTGTTCTGACCTGCCTCACCCTGACCTCACCCTGTTCTGACCCTGCCTCACCCTGACCTCACCCTGTTCTGACCCTGCCTCACCCTGAACTCACCCTGTTCTGACCTGCCTCACCCTGACCTCACCCTGTTCTGACCCTGCCTCACCCTGACCTCACCCTGTTCTAACCCTGCCTCACCCTGACCTCACCCTGTTCTGACCTGCCTCACCCTGACCTCACCCTGTTCTGACCCTGCCTCATCCTGACCTCACCCTGTTCTGACCCTGCCTCACCCTGACCTCACCCTCTTCTGACCCTGCCTCACCCTTCCTCACCCTGTTCTGACCCTGTCTCACCCTGACCTCACCCTGTTCTGACCCTGCCTCACCCTGACCTCACCCTGTTCTGACCCTGCCCTCACCCTGACCTCACCCTGTTCTGACCCTGCCTCACCCTGACCTCACCCTGTTCTGACCCTGCCTCACCCTGACCTCACCCTGTTCTGACCCTGCCTCACCCTGACCTCACCCTGTTCTGACCCTGCCTCACCCTGACCTCACCCTGTTCTGACCAGCCTCAACCCTGACCCCTCCCCCTGTTCTGACCCTGCATCACCCTGACCTCACCCTGTTCTGACCTGCCTCACCCTGACCTCACCCTGTTCTGACCCCTGCCTCACCCTGACCTCACCTGTTTGACCCTGCCTCACCCTGACCTCACCTGTTCTGACCCTGCCCTCACCCTGACCTCACCCTGTTCTGACCCCTGCCTCACCCTGACCTCACCCTGTTCTGACCCTGCCCTCACCCTGACCTCACCCTGTTCTGACCCTGCCTCACCCTGACCTCACCCTGTTCTGACCCTGCCTCACCCTGACCTCACCCTGTTCTGACCTGCCCTCACCCTGACCTCACCCTGTCTGACCCTGCCTCACCTGCCTACCCTGTTCTGCCCTGCCTCACCCTGACCTCACCCTGTTCTGACCCTGCCTCACCCTGACCTCACCCTGTATCTGCACCCTGCCTCTCCATGACCTCACTGTTCTGACCCCTGCCTCACCCTGGCCTCACCTGTTCTGACCCTGCCTCACCCTGACCTCACCCTGTTCTGACCCTGCCTCACCCTGACCTCACCCTGTTCTGACCCTGCCTCACCCTGACCTCACCCTGTTCTGACCCTGCCTCACCCTGCCTCACCCTGTTCTGGCCCTGCCTCACCCTGTTCTGACCCTGCCTCACCCTGTTCTGACCCTGCCTCACCCTGACCTCACCCTGTTCTGACCCTGCCTCACCCTGACCTCACCCTGTTCTGACCCTGCCTCACCCTGACCTCACCCTGTTCTGACCCTGCCTCACCCTGACCTCACCCTGTTCTGACCTGCCTCACCCTGACCTCACCCTGTTCTGACCCTGCCTCACCCTGATCTGACCCTGCCTCACCCTGCCTCACCCTGATCTGACCCTGCCCTCACCCTGACCTCACCCTGTTCTGACCTGCCTCACCCTGACCTCACCCTGTTCTGACCCTGCCTCACCCTGACCTCACCCTGTTCTGACCTGCCTCACCCTGCCTCACCCTGTTCTGACCCTGCCCTCACCTTGACCTCACCCTGTTCTGACCCTACCTCACCCTGACCTCACCCTGTTCTGACCTGCCTCACCCTGCCTCACCCTGTTCTGACCCTGCCTCACCCTGACCTCACCCTGTTCTGACCTGCCTTACCCTGACCTCACCCTGTTCTGACCGTGGCCTCACTTTGCCCTCACCCTGCCCTCACCTTGCCCTCACCCTGCTCTCATCCTGTTCTGACCTCACCTTGCCCTCACCCTGACCTCACCCTGTTCTGACTGCGGCAGACCTAGGGTGACTTTGGTCTAATTATCTCTGACATTGGCCTCTCTGAGGCCTGAAATTGGCTGAGCCTGGCCTGACCCTGGCCTGACTGTGATCCTGCTGACCCTGACTGACCCTGACTGACCTTGGCCTGACTGTGGCCTCACCCTGGCTGACCCTAGTCTGACCCTGTCTCATCCTGCCTGACCCTGACTGACCCTGGCCCACCTAGGATGACTTTTGTCTCATTCTGGCTGACCTTGGCCTCTCTGAGTCCTGACCCTGGCCTGACTGTGATCCTGGCTGACCTTGGCCTGACCCTGGCTGACCCTAGTCTGACCCTGGCTGACCCTGGTTCACCCTGCCCGACATAGGATGACTCTTGTGTCAATCTGGCTGACCTTGGCCCCTTGAGGCCTGACCCTGGCTGACCCTGGCTGATCCCAGGCTGATGTTGGCTGTCCCAGGTGATCCGTACTGACCCCAGACAGACCTTGGCCGATGGGGACCCTCATGAGGTGGGGGCTGGGGCGGTCTGCATGTTTGGGAACCTCCTTCGCTCAGGCCCCAGGCCATCTGCCCAGGTCCCAGTGAGCATGTCTGTGTGTTCTGAGTGTGGGGGGGGGGGAGCGTGCATTTCAATACCGTGTGTGTGTGTGTTGATTTGTGCGAGCCTGCAGCAGAGCGTGGGTACCATGGCCTTCAGTGCGTGTGAGTGTGTGGTGTGCAGTGTCCCTGTGTGTTGAGGGGGAGTGGGTTCCAAGAGTCCCTCTGTGTGTAGGTCGGGGCCACCTCCCTGGGGCCCTGGCTCCTGCATGAGGCTGACCATGGGCTCCCCGTCCCACGCTTTCCACTCACTGTGCCCCCAGCGGGCCCCTCGGGTGACCAAGCACCACTCTTCCCTGCCGCCTCTGTGTCCCTGCCCGGCGCAGGCCCTGACTGCCAGCCCAGCCTGTCCCTGCCCACAGGGCTCCGGGGCCTTGGGGAGAACCAGGAGACACCCAGACAGCGGACCGAGGTTCTGTGCCAGAGGCACATGATGAGCAGCCAGGCCCGGACAGTGAGAGGCCCCGACCCATCTCCTGGGGAGCACCCACTGCACACTGGTGCACACCCACACACTGCACATGTCTACACACACCTGTGCATACACTTGGACACATCCATACACTGTATACACGTGTGCAGGCCCCTGTACACACCCACAAACCCTACACACACCTAGACACACTGTGCATACCTACTCACCTCTGTGTGTAAACCTGCACACACCCACACACTTACACCCCGTGCACACAGTACACAGCTTCACGCTGCACACATCTATGTGCTCCTGTGCAACCACCTGAACACACACACCCATGGGCCCAACTCACCCCACTCTCCTCACGTACACTCATGTGCTTACTACATGCTCACACTCACAGCGTGAGCAGCATTGTGAAGCTGAGCTTTGTCCCTGGGGTAGGACGTCTGCCTGAGTGGGCACGCTGGCCACCCTGGGCCTCCGTGGTGAGAGCTGTGAGGCCATGAGATGAGACGGTGTGGCACATGGAGTGCGGCAAGGGCCAGGTCTTCTTGCCACCCTTACCTCCAGGACACGCAGGAGGCCAGTGCAGCGAGTGTGTGCACATGCACGGGGTGTGAGTGTGGAGCCTGCCTGTCACCGAGGCTCACTGTCCACCTGCCCCTCAGCCCAGGGACACTGCAGCTCTGGAAGGTTCTGGATGGCAGGGCCTCGGGTCACACTCAAGACCCGCATCTTACTGCTGGGATTGACCCCAAAGATACAGATGCAGTGAAACGCCGGGACCCCTGCACCCCAATGTTTACAGCAGCAACGTCCACAAGAGCCACACTGTGGAAGGAGCCTCAGCGTCCATCGACACATGATGGACGGAGAAGCTGGGGCCTGTGCGTACAGTGGGATGTTCCTCAGCCATCAGGAACGACCAATACCCACCATGTGCGTTGACGTGGAGGGCCCCGGAGGGTGTGATGCTGAGTGAGATAAGTCAGTCGGAGACGGACAAGCATTATGTGGTCTCACGCGTTTGGGGAATATAAATAATAGGGAAGGGGAATAGAAGGGAAGGGAGAAGTGGGTGGGAAATATCAGGAAGGGAGACACAACATAGAGACCCCTGACTCTGGGAAACGAACTAGGGTGGTGGAAGGGGAGGAGGGCGGGGTGGGGGTGACCGGGTGACGGGCACTGAGGGGGCACTTGGCGGGATGAGCACCGGGTGTTATGCTGTATGTTGGCAAATTGAGCACCAATAAAAAATAAATGTATTATTAAAAAATAAAGAAAGACGGCACCTTGGCCACTGGGGCGCCCCCAAGGACATGAGCCGGGCCTGGGCTCCACGTCCGCCAGAGTGGAGGCGCACACCCTGGGGCCCCACCAGGACCCTCAGGGCCCTCAGCGCAGAAGCTGGACGCAGGCCCCCGCCCCCAGCCCAGTCTGAAAAACATGACCCGGGGGCGCTGGAGCGGCTCCCAGCCCCACCCTACACAGGCGCAAACATCCACTTGCAAATATTTCTAAAAACACCAAGGACGGGAACCACAGAGCAGGTGGGGGCCGGGGTGGAAAGCCCCGCGGGCCCCTGAGAGCGAGGCAGCCCAGGCAGAACCCTCCAGCATTTGCATTGTGGGGGAGGGGCGGCTGTGCCAGCTGGCTGTGGTTGGGGCCATTCCTGCCCATCGTCCCCCTGCCTGGCCATCGCCCCACGTGACCGGGTCCAGCGTGGCCAGGCCCCACGGTGCCTTCCAGAGGCCTGCCTGGTGGAAGGGGCCTCCTATGGGGGGGGGCGGGGAGGGGGACAAAGCCCCCGGGTCGCAGCCAGGTCCCATCCACCCTTCACAGTCCGTCCTGCCAACCCTCGTCCCTGCTGTGCCCAGGCGGGGGCTGCCCCCTCCATGGCCAGACACCCTGGACCAACAGGCCTGGAGGGCAGCAGGGGGGTGATGACCATGGCTGAGGGCCCCCCTGTGGGTGCCCCCCTCTGGGACACAGTAGAGCGGCCTCCCCGGAGCAGGGACCCTGCCCGTACCCACCCCCCAAGCCAGGCCAGAAGCCTCCAGAGAGGCTCCAGTTTAGAGAGGCCTCCAGGAGGGCTGGGGGACGGGCACTGAGGGGGGCACTTGATGGGATGAGCACTGCGTGTTATGCTAAATGTTGGCAAATTGAACTCCAATAAAAGAATAAAATAAAATAAAATAAAATAAAATAAAATAAAATAAAATAAAATAAATAAATAAATAAAATCAATAAGGCTCCAGGGCGTGGCCTTGGTGACAGGGGTCAGCGCGGTGGCCCTTCCTACGGTCCGGCACACATGGTCACGAAGAATCACAGCCACAGCGACATACAAACAGACACACAGACACACAGAGACAGAGAGACACACTCTTAGAGATACACACACACACACACACACACACACACAGGCATTGACCTGAAGAAGTACCCACTGGCCCCACAGATGACACATGTGGCCCCCAGATAAACGTGGCCACACTGCCAAACACAGACACATGGACACAGCCAGACACACAGCACACAGGTATCTCCCAGCCACTCACAGTGTTGCAGAGACACATTCACTCACAGCCGTGTCGACCCTGCGCACACTCACACGCACTTAGGCACACACGTTCCAGAGGCTCCCACAGAAGTGGAAGCACATACTCCACCAGGACCATGAGTGCCACAGGCTCACACAGCAGCTTACACAGGTGTACACAGTCCACACACACATGTGGGTTCACACGTGTATACAATCCACAGTCACACGTGGGCTCACATGAGTGTATACAGTCACACACACACAGGCTCACAGAGGTGTACACAATCCACACTCACAGGGGTTCACACAGATGTACAGTGTCCCACAAACACGGGCTCAAGGGGTGTACACAGCCGTACACATGGTCTCACACGGTGTACACAGTCCCACAGCCACACACATGGCCTCACACAGTGTACACAGTATACAGACACACACAGGCTCACAGGGGTGTACACAATCCACACACACATGGTCTCACACGGTGTACACAGTCCCACACACACACATACACACACGGCCTCAACAGTGTACACGGTCCCACAGACACACAGGGGCTCACAGGGGTGTGCACAATTCACACACACATGGGCTCACACAGGTATACAGTGTCCCACAAACACACACAGGCTCACAGGGGTGTCCACAGTCCACACACACAGGCTCACATGGGTGTATACAGTCCCACACACATGGGCTCACACAGATATACAGTCTACAGACACACACAGGGCCTCACACAGTGCACACAGTCCTACAGACACACAGGGGCTCACAGGGGTGTCATCAATACACACACACACAGGCTCACAGGGGTGTACAGTGTCCCACACATATGAGCTCACACAGATATACAGTCCACAGACACACACATGGGCTCACACAGTCTACACAGTCCCAGAGACACACAGGGGCTCACAGAGGTGTACACCATTTACACACACACAGGCTCACATGGGCGTATACAGTCCCACACACATGGCCTCACACAGATATACAGTCCACAGACACACACAGGGCCTCAGACAGTGTACACAGTCCTACAGACACACAGGGGCTCACAGGGGTGTCCACAATCCACACACACACAGGCTCACATGGTAGACACAGTCCCACAGCCACACACATGGACCCACACAGTGTACACAGTTCCACAAACACACAGGGGCTCTCAGGGGTGTACACAATACACACACAGACAGGCTCACACAGTGTACACAGTCTCACAGACACACACAGGGCCTCACACAGTGTGCACAGTCTTACAGACACACAGGAGCTCACAGGGGTGTACACAATCCACACACACAGGTGTACACAGTCCCACACATGACCTTACACAGTGTACACAGTCCAACACACACACACAGGGTCTCAACAGTGTACACAGTCCCACAGACACACAGGGGCTCACAAGGCTGTACAGTGTCCCACAAACACACATGGACTCACAGGGGTGTCTACAGTCCACACACACAGGCTCACTTGGGTGTATACAGTCCCACACACATGGGCTCACACAGATATACAGTGCACAGACACACACAGGGCCTCAGACAGTGTACACAGTCCTACAGACACACAGGGGCTCACAGGGGTGTCCACAATCCACACACACACAGGATCACAGAGGTGTACAGTGTCCCACAAATACACTGGGCCTCACACAGTGTACACAAACCCACAAACACACAAGGGCTCACAGGGGTGTACACAATTTACACAAACATGGGCTCACACGGCTGTAGTGTGTCCCACAAACACACATGGGCTCACAGGGGTGTTCACAGTCCACACACACAGGTCCACATGGGTGTACACAGTCCCACACACATGGGCTCACAGACTGTACACAGTTCCCCAGACACACAGGGGTTCACAGGGGTGTCATCAATCCACACACACACACACAGGCTCACAGGGGTATACAGTGTCCCACACACATGGGCTCACACAGGTATACAGTCCACAGACACACACAGGGCCTCACACAGTGTACACAGTCCTACATGGGGCCTCACATGGTGTACACATTCCCACAGAAACACAGAGGCTCACAGGGGTGTCCACAATCCACACACACACAGGCTCACACGGGTGTACAGTGTCCCACACACAGGGCCTCACACAGTGTACACAGTCCTACAGACACACAGGGGCTCACAGGGGTGTGCACAGTCCCACACATGGGCTCACAGGGCTGTACAGTGTCCCACAAACACACAGGGGCTCACAGGGGTGTACAATGTCCCACAAACACACAGGGGCTCACAGGGGTGTACAATGTCCCACAAACACACAGGGGCTCACAGGGGTGTACACAATACACACACACACGGCCTCACAGGGGTGTACAGTGTCCCACAAACACACACATGGGCTCACACGGGTGTACAATGTCCCACAAACACACACAGGTTCACATGGATGTCCACAATCCACACACACACACAGGCTCACACTGTGTACACAGTCCTACAGACACACACGGGCTCACAGGGGTGTCCACAGTCCACACACACAGGCTCACATGGGCGTATACAGTCCCACACACATGGGCTCACACAGATATACAGTCCACACACACACACAGGCTCACATGGGCATATACAGTCCCAGACACAAGGCCTCACACAGTGTCCACAGTCCTACACACATACATGGCCTCACATGGGTGTACAGTGTCCCACAAACACACACATGGGCTCACAGAGGTGCACAGTGTCCGACAAACACACATGGGCTCACAGGGGTGTCCAAAATCCACACACACACAGGCTCACACAGTGTACACAGTCCCACAAACACACAGGGCCTAACAGGGGTGTACACAATCCATACACCAAAGGTCACACGGCTGTACAGGGTCCCACAAACACACACGGGCTCACAGGGGTGTCCACAGTGCACACACACAGGCTCACATGGGTCTATACAGTCCCACACACCTGGGATCCCACAGATATACAGTCCACAGACACACACAGGCTCACACGGGTGTACAGTGTCCCACAAACACACACATGGGCTCACAGAGGTGCACAGTGTCCCACAGACACACACGGGCTCTCAGGGGTGTCCACAATCCACACACATACAGGCTCACCCGGGTGTACACAGCCCCACACAGGCCCCACACAGTGCACACAATCCTACAGACACACAGGGGCCCACAGGAGTGTTCACAATCCACACACATGGGCTCTCAGGGGTGTACAGTGTCCCACAAACCCGCGCACGGGCTCCCACGGGCTCATGGGGACGGTCTCTCCCAGAGGCAGCATGGGGCTGGGTGGACCCAGGGCTCCCCTGAGAAGCCTGAGGAGCAGCTGCTGCGCCCAGAGCCCCCAGGTCTGTCCTCCAGCACCCTCCTCTGGTCTTCATCCTGGGAACATGGGGACCCCAGCTCTGCGCAGAGGTGCACTTCCAGAAAGGACACACCTGCTCCCCAGGCCCACACCAAAGCCCCTAGACACGTGCCCCCAGCCCGGAGTCGAGGAGCAGATGGTGCAGCTGGGCACACAGACCCAGCGGGCACGCACACGGCCCGGGGGCTGTAGCCAGCAGCTCCCACAGAGCCCGCAGCCCCGAGGGCCCGGGCCCGGCAGCCTCCCCGTCCGCAGCCTGAGCGTCCCCTGCCAGTCCCTGAGTGCGCGGGCCCCCACTACCAGGCCCGGCCTTCTGCAGAGACCCACACCGACCCCTCCCCTGTGGGTCTCCCAGCCTGCAGCCCCCCGGATCCCCATCTGCCACCCTGGGGATTGTTCTAGAACCCACAGCCAACCGTGGCCTCCCGCATTCTCAGGGTGAGTCCCGGCCAAGTCCCCCGGCCGCCTGCACGGCCACCTTCTGCCCGGGCCCGGCCTCCAGCCCCGCTCAGGCCCCTGGTTCCAACACAGGCTCTGGAGAGCCCTCTGGGGTAGGGGGTGCATGGAGCTGGGAGGGCCCGGCCCGAGGGCAGCAGGTGCAGGCAAGGTCCCCAGGGCCTCCTGTCCCCGCCTGCTGAGCCCTCGGGCCAGCCTGGACACTGCACAGGCAGAGGCTGAGCTACCCCGCGGTGACCTGTGCCCCAGGCTCTGGGGCTGGTGGGGGACAGTCCCCCTCGGAACGTGAGGCCACGCAGGCTCCGGTGCCTTTGGGAGGAAGGGGCTGCTCTCCTGGGCCTGGGGTGGGTGTGCATCTTGGTTTGGGGGACTTTGCTCTCAGAATGTGACATTTCACAATAAAAAGGGACTTTCTTTCTCTCAGAGAAAAGGAAGACAAGCCCATCCTGGGCAGAGCAGAAGCAGGGGGCAGCGAACCTGGGTGCCCCCCAGGGAATTCAGTCCAAATAGAAGGGAAGGCCAGTGGTGAGGAGCTCCGGCGGGGCGGGGGCGGGGGGCCAGGAGGGGCAGGGGGGCAGCCTGGGGTGCAGGAGCCGCAGAAGGGTCTCAGCCATCGCAGCTTTCCCTCCCTCCTCCGACCTCGGCTGGTGGGAGGGGTTCTGGCCCCCCGGGGTGGAGGGCACTCCCCTCCAGAACACCTGCCAAGCCCCCAGCCCTGCCCGGCCGAGGAGGAGGAGGGCTGCAACCAGTCCCCCAGGACTGCAGGGGACACGCCACCACCCTGCCGCTGCCCGGGCCTCGCCCAGGTTCTCCCTCCACGGCGGGAGCAATATGCCGTTTTGTATTCTCCTGTGCTGAAAACACCGACTTCTAACCCTGCACTCAAAAATCTCTGAGGCCGGGCCACATGTTGCAGACACTCGCACACTGGGCGACCGGATTGTCCTGACGTGACAGGAGCACGAGCTCCTGGGGGCGAGATCTCAGTGGAGAGGGGCACGCGGGCACGACCGCCCATGGACAAGTGTGTTACCTTCCAAATACAATTAGACACGGGGAGGGACACATGTCTCTAGCAGGGTCTCTGGGGGAGCCCCCTACCCAGCCCCACACTCCACGGCCTGGGGCCCCCTCCCAGGGCGGGCTCAAGTGAGCATGGGGCAAAGGTCTGGTGACCTGGGCCCTGGGTCGGAGCAACCAGAGGCCTGGGAGGGGGGGTGAGCCTGGAGCCTGGGTCAGGGAGACGTGGGGCCAGGGTCAGGTCAGCTGGGGTCTGCGTTGGGTGACCTAGCACTGGGTCACCCAAGCTGGGGCTGGGTCAGGGAGACCTCAAGTCTGGGGCAAGTGAGCCTGGGACCTGAAGCAGTGACCTGGGGCCCCAGGGTTGAAGATGAGCTAGGGCCTGGGTCAGGTGACCTGGGCTGGGGTCAGGTGACCTGGGGCCAGAGTCAGGTGAGCTGGGGCCGGGGTCATGGTGACCTGGGGCAGGGTCAGGATGACCTGGGGCTGGGGTCAGGGTGACCTGGGGCAGGGGTCAGGGTGCCCGGGACTGGCCTCACGCAGGCTCCCCCTCACACCCACTCCCAGCCTGGCCCCAGCACAGCAGCCAGGGCCCGGCCTCAGGCACCTGCACCGCCAAGCTCTGCTGCCCCCCTGGGGCCGTCAGCAGCACCACAGCCACCCTGCCAGCGACAGGCTGTTCCCAGACTGGACACAGGGCAGGGTGGAGGGGGCTGGGGGCTCGGCCGCCACCCCGGGCACTGTGCTGGCTTCATCTGGGGCCCAGGGCTGCCCCACGCAGCGTGCGCTTCCTGGATCCCTGCCTGCCCCCGCCCTTCGACTGGAGGTGGCCCTGGGGGCCCGAGGACAGGCAGCCTTGAGGAACGGGCCACAGCAGGTGCCAGGCACCCTGGAGGGGCTCCTGGGGGATGTGCTGCGCCTGCACCCTCGTGGCCAGGTGAGGCGCTGCAGGTGCGCCCGCTGTGCAGGTGGCTCCAGGCCCAGCCCGGCCTGAGGGCCGCTGCCCCACCTGGTGGCTGGGATGCTGCAAGTGTCACCACAGCCAGGACAGACCCCTCACAGCCCTCGGCCCCCGCAACGACCCCCGGGCCCTCCTGGGCATGCCTGTGCCGCCTTCAGGTGCACGGGCTCCAGGCAAGCGGTCATGGCCGGGCGTCCCCGCGGAGGACATGTGGCAAGGCCAGAGGAAGGACGGGGCTCTGACACCGGGTGTGGGGGCCCTCGGCAGGACCCGGGACTGGCGGTGCCCGCACAGGAGCCCCGAGCCCTCCCCGGCCCCTCCCCACCCACGGTCTCACGGTGCTGTGACCCTGGCCTGGATGCACCCCCTCCCCCCGGCTCTCAGCCCTCCGAGAGACCCGCAGGTGACAGCCGTGGCCGCACACGCCCAGCGTCCCCGCTCCGAAGCCAGGACAGGCCGACGGGAAGCTGCCCCCACGTCAGGCTCTGGGCGCAGGCCGTGAGGGGCGGGGCTCAGCCTGGGGACAGGGCTCAGCTCCCCAGGGTCACCCACCCCGGGGCCTGCTCAACAGCCCCAGGGCGGCCACAGCGTGGGGTTCGGGCGCCCCCCGGTGGCCGTCCTGCGCCAGACAGGTCACAGGGCCCCGGGCCATGGCTCCACCCCCCAGAGCCGCCTGCGCCCCGAGGGGACATCCCACACGAGGGGGGGGTGCCCGAAGCCAGGCAGCCGTCCCGGGGGAAGCCCTGACACCAGGCAGGCACAGGATGAAGAAACCCACCCCACCCCCACACCCCCCCGTGAGTGGGACCAGGCCTAACCCTGAGGCAGCTCATCCAGGAGCCTCCCATGAATTCAAGCAACAAAAACATTCTGTTTTTCCGAGATAAAAAAACTATCCCCCCTCGCCCTGACTGGGAAAGTCCCTGAACATGGTCGTGTTGACCTTCAAAGAAATCAATCATGTCATAACCCGAATGCTATGCTACTCCCGCGGTTTTTTGCCTCTAAAAGATGCCTGTAATTGCTAATCGGGGCTCTGCCACCTCGGAGGCGGGGAGCCCGTTTGCGCAAACGTCCAATAAACCCTCTTGCTAGTTGCATCTGCCTGTCTGGGGTCTGAGTCTCTGGGGTGTCCACCGGGACACGTTGGCACCCGTGAGCCAGGGTCCAACATTTGGGGGCTCGTCCGGGATCCGAGACGCCCCCAGGCTCAATCCTAAAACAGGTAGGAGGTAAGACCGAGCTCGCTAAATGTCATATCTGTCTCGTCCGTTTGTCTGGCCGGGTCTGTGCCGGGTCTGTATTGTGCCTGCAGGACGCTGTACTCTGTATTTGGACCAGCGGGGGAGGCAGACGTGCCCTGAGACCCCTGGTCCCCCTCCGGAGTCGGACTCCGGGGTGGTCTGGAAAGGGAACGGAGCCCCGGCACTCCCTCCTCTTCAGGGACGGTCGCTGTTCGCGACTGCTCCCATCTGAACCGCCGGGCCAGTCCTGACATTCGTGTGTGTCTGTTTGTTCTGTGTCTTTCTGGTCCTGCTCTGGAGTTGGACTCCGGAGTGGTCTGGAAGAGGGAGGGAGCCCGGCACTCCCTCCTCTTCAGGGAGGGTCATTGTTTGAGACGCTCCCATCTGAATCCGCCGCACTGGTCCTGTCATCTGTGTGCGTCTGTCTGTTCTGTGTTTCTCTCTGTCCTCTTCCTCACCGCTCACCTCTTCTCTACACCCATGGGACAGACTGTAACCACCCCTTTAAGCCTCACTCTAGATCACTGGAAAGAAGTCGCCGGCCGGGCACACAACCTTTCGGTCGAAGTCAGAGGACGAAGATGGGTCACCTTCTGCTCCTCAGAGTGGCCGACTCTCAACATCGGGTGGCCCAGGGACGGAACTTTTAACATTGGTGTTATCTTGCAGGTGAAGGCCCTGGTCTTTCAGCCAGGACCCCATGGGCACCCTGATCAGGTGCCGTACATCATAGTTTGGGAGGATCTCGCTAAAAACCCACCCCCCTGGATAAAATGCTTCACCCCTTCTCAGGGGGGATCGGGCCAAGACCCCCACCCCCTCCCTGCGTCACTCCCCTTATTCCCCGCCCTACCTCTCCCTCCGCTCCCTCAGCCCCGTCCCCGACTCTACTGGGGTAGAGAGGCGACCCCTTGCTTCACCCCCGCTCGCCAGTCGCCTCCGCTTTCGACGAGAGCGCGGGGGGGGGGGGAGTCGGAAGACGTCCGGACCTCCCGGGCACGTCCCCTCCGATCAGTAGGCGGCCAGATGCAATCCTGGCCGTTCCCTGCCTCTGACCTTTACAACTGGAAAACTCATAACCCCACTTTCTCCCAAGACCCCCAGGCGCTAACCGGGTTAATTGAGTCAATTCTGTTGACCCACCAGCCGACCTGGGATGCCTGCCAACAGCTCCTGCAGACTCTCCTCACCACGGAGGAGACAGCGCGTCTACCTTGAAGCATGGAAAAGCGTCCCGGGGGCGGATGGGAGGCCGACCCAGCTGCCTAATGAAATCGAGGACGTTTTCCCCTTGGTTTGCCCGACCTGGGACTACGACACTGCTGCTGGTAGGGAGCGGCTCCGTCTCTATCACCAGGTACTCCTAGCGGGTCTCAGAGGGGCAGGGCATCGCCCCACCAATTTGGCAAAGGTACGTGCTATAGTGCAGGGAAAAAATGAGGCGCCGGCAGGTTTTCTGGAAAGATTAATGGAAGGCTACCGTATGTATACTCCCTTTGACCCCTTGGCTGACGATCGCCAGCCAGATGTAATCATGTCCTTCATCGGACAGTCGGCCTCGGATATTCGTAATAAGTTACAACGGTTGGAGGGACTTCAGAGATACACCTTACAGGACTTAGTGAAAGAGGCAGAAAAGATTTTTAACAAGCGAGAAACCCCAGAGGAGAAGGAGGAAAGAATCCGTAAAGAGCAAGAGGAACGGGAGGATAAGAGAGATAAAAGACGTAGTAAAGAACTGACTGGGATACTGGCCACCATAGTACAGGGCTCAGGGCAGAGTAAGTCAGGACAGAGTAAGGACCTGGGAGACAAAAGAAAACCACGGGTTGAACGAGACCAGTGTGCCGACTGCAAGGAAAAAGGACATTGGGTTAAAGATTGTCCAAAGAAGGGCCAAACGCAGGGACCTAAAAAGAAGCCCATTGCCTTTCTGTCCCTAAAAGATAAAGATTAGGGGTGTCAGGGCCAGGAGCCCCCCCCCCCGAGCCTCAGATAACCCTTAAAGTGAGGGGCCAGCCAGTGACCTTCTTGGTTGATACGGGAGCTCAACATTCAGTTTTAACTGAGGCAAAAGGACCCTTGAGCTCTGAAACGTCTTGGGTTCAGGGAGCAACTGAGGCAAGTTATATCGATGGACAACCGAACGGAAGGTCCACCTGAGCACTGGGCAAGTAACACATTCCTTCCTACTGGTCCCAGACTGCCCCTACCCCCTCCTAGGCAAAGACCTTCTTTCAAAAGTAGGGGCTCAGAGCTATTTTCATCAGAAAGGGGCCACCATTACTGGCGCAGAAGGGCAGCCCCTCCAGGTATTGACCTTGCGCCCAGAGGATGAACACCGGCTGCACGAGGACTCTCCACCGTCCGTGCAGCCCCTAAATTCTGAATGGCTCACTAACTACCCTCAGGCCTGGGTGAAAACGGCCGGAATGGGACTAGCTGTTAACCAGCCACCCATAATTATAAACCTAAAATCCTCGGCCACCCCTATATCGATCTGGCAATATTCAATGAGCAAAGAGGCCAAAGAGGGCATTCGGCCACACATACAGAGACTATTACAATTGGGCATCTTAATACCTTGTCAGTCGCCCTGGAACACTCCTCTGTTGCCCGTAAAAAAAAAAAAAAAAAAAAAACCGGCACAGATTACCGGCCGGTACAAGATTTACAGGAAGTTAACCGAAGGGCAGAGGACATACACCCCCACGGTGCCGAATCCCTACAACTTACTCAGCACCTTGCCCCTGAGCCACGTCTGGTATACGGTGTTAGATCTAAAAGATGCATTCTTTTGCATAAGATTAAGCTCTCAAAGCCGCCTACTTTTGCTTTTGAATGGAAAGATCCTGAGACGGGATTCTCAGGACAACTCACTTGGACAAGGCTGCCACAGGGATTCAAAAACTCCCCCACCTTGTTCCACGAAGCCTTGCACCAGGATTTGGCAGACTTCCGAGTTGAACATCCGGACCTCATCCTCCTGCAGTACGTGGATGATTTGCTCCTAGCGGCTAAGACAGAACAGGATTGTGTAAAAGGTACGGGGGCCCTGCTCGAGAGACTGGGAGAACTGGGATATAGGGCCTCCGCCAAAAAGGCCCAAATAGGCCAGAGACAAGTGACCTATCTGGGATATCTCCTGGAAGGAGGCCAGAGGTGGTTGATGGAGGGCCGCAAAAAGGCTGTAGCCCTGATCCCAGCACCCACTAATGCCAGAGGACTACGAGAGTTCCTTGGCAGTGCCGGGTTCTGCCGCCTCTGGATACCGGGTTTGCAGAGCTGGCGGCTCCCCTATATCCTCTCACGAAATCCAACACCCCCTACCACTGGGGAAAGGAACAACAATTGGCTTTTGACAAAATATAAAGGGCCTTATTGACTGCCCCTGCCCTGAGCCTCCCAGATGTAACCAAGCCATTTGTGCTATATGCTGATGAACACCAAGGAATAGCCAAAGGGGTCCTAACTCAGAAACTGGGACCCTGGAAAAGGCCCGTGGCATACTTTTCAAAAAAATTAGACAGCGTGGTTGCAGGATGGCCCCCATGTCTCTGAATAATAGCGGCTGTGGCAGTCCTGGTAAAAGACTCAGATAAGTTGGCCTTCGGCCAACCCCTCACTGTGGTGACCCCCCCCCCATGCCATAAAGACAGTCATCTGCCAGCCCCCTGATCAATGGCTCTCAAACGCTCGGGTCACCCATTATCAGGCCATGTTACTGAATTCCGAGCGGATACGGTTCAGAACGGCTACATCCCTAAACCCGGCCACCTTGCTTCCAGAAACCGAGTCCCCCTCCCTGATAATGCATGATTGCCACCAGATCCTAGCCGAGGTCCATGGCACCAGAGGGGACTTGACGGACCAGCCTATGCCAGATGCTGAAGCAACCTGGTACACAGATGGGAGTAGCTTTCTACGAAATGGTGAACGTAAAGCCGGGGCGGCCGTGGTAAATTTAAAAAAAAAAACAAAAAACTGTCATCTGGGCCAGTGCCCTAGAGCCTGGAACTTCAGCTCAAAGGGCGGAGCTTATAGCCCTAACTCAGGCCCTAAAAAGACTAAGGACAAAAAGGTCAACATTTATACTGACAGCAGAAAATTGAGTATAATTCACTGTCCTGGGCATCAGCACGGCAACGACCCAGTAGCCGTAGAAGGGAACAGGATGGCCGATGAAACAGCACGAGCCGCTGCACTAGGCCCACAGGAGGATGGACAGAAGCATCCCCCACCAGACGAGAAACTGCCCAGGTGGTTGTCAAGAAAATCCTAGAAGAAATTTTCCCCCGGTTTGGACTGCCCAAGGTAATAGGGTCGGACAACGGCCCTGCCTTCATCTCCCAGGTAAGTCAGTTGGTGGCCAGATTACTGGGGATAAATTGGAAATTACATTGCGCATACAGACCCCAGAGCTCAGGACAGGTAGAAAGAATGAATAGAACAATTAAAGAGGCCCTAACCAGATTGACATTGGAGACTGGCACTAGAGACTGGGTCCAACTCCTCCCTATGGTTCTGTTCCGAGTCCGGAACACTCCCGCACACCATGGACTAACTCCTTACGAGATTCTCTATGGAGGTCCCCCACCAGTGACGGACTTACTAGATTCTGCTATTAACCCTCTTGCTAACACTCCCGGTTTACAGGACAGGCTAAAGGCGCTCCAGATTATCCAGCACCAGATCTGGAGACCCCTGGCAGCTGTCTACCGCCCCGGAGATGCAACCGACCCACACCCGTTCCAGATCGGTGACTCCGTCCACGTCAGGAGACATCAGTCCAGGACCCTTGAGTCCCGCCGAAGGGCCCATACACCGTACTACTAACCACCCCAACCGCCCTAAAAGTAGACGGAATTGCTGCTTGGGTCCAAGCCTCACACGTCAAGTGCGCCCCATCAACGAGCACCGCTGATGCCAGCCAGGACGGACCGGGCGAGCCACTCCAATGGAAGCTCCACCGCACCCAAAACCCGTTCAAGATAAGACTTTCAAAAATTGTTCAATGACAATTGTTATATTCCTACCTCTCCTAGCGCTTTTCACCCCCACCAAATGTAACCGTCATGCCCCCAAAAAGTTAACCTGGCAGGTATTAACGTCTGAGGGGGACAAGGTCAGGTCAATAACAAAAACTACTCCCATGGGAACCTGGTGGCCCAACCTATATCCTGACTTATGTAAATTAACCATAGGGGCCCCCAGCCCATGGGACCTAGAGGGGTATTCCGACACCTCTAAAGCCCCCAACCGAGAAAGTCCCCCGGACGAAAAGGATTAGACCCCTGGGGAGGATGTGGGACGCCTAAGGAGGGCCATTTAACGCACCTTCCCCTTCTATGTCTGTCCCGAGTACCACAGAGATCGCAGGCTAAATCCCACCTGTGGAGGGGGGGGAACACTGCCATTGTAAAAATTGGGGGTGCGAGACTACGGGAGACACAGGATGAGAGGCCCTCCTCCTCCTGGGATTACATCACTGTCAAGGCTAACTGTACTCACCCTGTTCCTGTTACCAGGAACTCTGCAATATTGCCGCCCTGATTTTAGGGACTGACTCTTACCTGGTGCCCCAGCCAGGAACCTGGTGGGCATGCAACAAAGGCCTCACCCCCTGTGTATCTGCTCAGGTCCTAAATGACTCTGAGGACTTCTGTGTTATGGTGCAGATTATGCCCAGGGTGTTCTGTCACCCTGCTGAAACTCTACAAAATCAATATGACAGACATCCCACCCGTTTTCAGCGCGAGCCTGTCTCCCTAACCCTAGCCGTTATGCTGGGACTAGGGGTCGCAACTGGGGTGGGTACTGGCGCAGCTGCTCTGATCCAGGGCTCACGACATTATTTAGAACTCCAAGCTGCTGTAGATGAGGATCTTCGGACACTAGAGCAGTCCGTTTCTAAGTTAGAACAGTCCCTCACCTCACTTTCAGAAGTAGGACTTCAAAACAGGAGAGGCTTGGATTTACTATTCCTGAAAGAGGGAGGCCTGTGTGCGGCCCTGGGAGAGGGATGCTGCTTCTATGCAGGCCACTCTGGAGTCATCAGGGACTCCATGGCCAAACTCAGAGATAGACTAAATAAAAGACAAAGGGACCGAGAGGCCCAGCAGGGTTGGTTTGAAGGCTGGTTTAACCGGTCTCCCTGGATGACCACCCTAATCTCTACCATTATGGGCCCTCTAGTTCTCCTGCTCCTGCTGCTGACTTTCGGCCCCTGCATCCTCAACCAGCTGCTCCAGTTCATCTGAGACAGATTGTCCATTACCCAAGCTCTGGTACTAACTCAACAATATCGGGCCCTTCAAACTGAAGAAATAAAAGTTCCCTAAGATTTTAAGGTTAAAATCAGTCCAAACAAAGAGGAGGGAATGAAGAAACCCCCCACCCCCCCCCCCCCCCCACCCCCCCCCCCCCCGTGAGTGGGACCAGGCCTAACCCTGAGGCAGCTCATCCAGGCGCCTCCCATGAATTCAAGCAACAAAAACATTCTGTTTTTCCGAGATAAAAAAACTATCCCCCCTCGCCCTGACTGGAAAAGTCCCTGAACATGGTCGTGTTGACCTTCAAAGAAATCAATCATGTCATAACCCGAATGCTATGCTACTCCCGCGGTTTTTTGCCTTTAAAAGATGCCTGTAATTGCTAATCGGGGCTCTGCCACCTCTGAGGGGGGGAGCCCGTTTGCGCAAACGTCCAATAAACCCTCTTGCTTGTTGCATCTGCCTGTCTGGGGTCTGAGTCTCTGGGGCGTCCACCGGGACACGTTGGCACCCATGAGCCAGGGTCCAACAAGGACAAGCCCAGCACCTGGAGGAGCACACAGGGGGCAGCGGGGGGGCACAGGGCAGCACAGCCCGGGGCTGAGGCCTGGACGCGCACCGGAGGGACGGTCACTGGGGGCCGGGCCATCCTGGCGGGGAGCCCACAGGGCCACGGGGCACCCACCTCGTCCCACCTGTGCCTCGTGTCCCAGCCGAGAGCCCCGAGACCAGAGCTGGGCCCCGCGTGGCTGGCCCCACGTGCTGGGGGGGCCCCCGGAGCCTCAGTGCACCCCCGAGCCCGCTCCACGGGGAGCCAGTCGGGGAATAAAGGACGAGGGAGGAGACAGCAGTGTCCAGGGCAGAGGATCCCAGTGATGAGGTGGGCGCTGCGCCCGCCCGGGGTGGGGTGAGCCGCTGGAGGGGGCACCGCAGGCCTGCAGGTGGGTCCTCCCAGGTGGCCGCTCCCCGGTGGGTCCTCCCTGCATTTCTCCCCGTCGCCCAGGGTGGATCCGGGCGCCAGGAGCCGCCCCCGTCGTCTTGCTTCCGGGCGGGCCTGTGAGCCCCACTTCTGCTGCTCCCGCTGGGCTGGACGGGCGGAGCGGTCCTCTCACCTGTGCCCTGAGCGCGTGCAGAGGACACACCGCCGGCCCCGACCTCCGACCGAGGCCTGACCTGAGCTGTTCCGACTTTGTGCTGGTGCAACAGTGACACACACTCAGGGGAAGCCACGCTTTGGGCCCTGACCCGCTCTCCCCCCCGGAGCCGGGCAGCCGGTCCCACGCTCGCGCCCACGGTCCGCACCGGGACTCAGCCGGTTCCCTGGGATTTCAACCCGGTCTACACAACAGGGCAGAGAGCAGGCTGGAGGCCCTCCCCTCCGGAGCCAGCCCGCGGCCAGGTCTGGCCCAGCAATAGCCAGAAGCGAAGGCCCACGGAGGCAGAGGGGTCTCAGGGGCCGCGACCCCGCGGGTCTCCGGGACGGGACCCCGAGCCAAGCTGCTCGCGCTGACACCTCTGCGAGCCTGGACCCCGACGGCGCGGGCTCTCCTGTTCCCCGGGCTTCAGGGCGGAGCAAGGCCAAGCTGCGGGGGCCACACCGGGCTCCTCGCCACCCGCGCGCCATGCAGGACCTTGCTGGTGCAGCCGGTCCGGGGTGGCCGCGCATCCGTGGCTCCGACGTTTCTGCTACGAGGCCTTGGGGCTGTGGGTGCGACCTCACGAGGCTCCCCCTTGGTGTGCGCATCCCGAAGGTGTGCGGCTTCCCACCTGGGCCGCTGCTCCTGGAATGTGCTCCTGTGGCCCCGGGGCCTCCCCGTCCCTGCACGCCCGGTCACCCCGCGGGGAGGCAGGGGTGCGGCCGGCGGGCAGGCACCTGTGGGCGCGGGGAGGGCAGGTGCGGGCGTCTGTGTACCTCCTGGCTCTGCCCCTGGAGGTGGGGGCAGTAATAAGTAAACAGCACGTATGTGGACAGAGGGGCGCTTGCGATGCTCCCGCAGCGGCCCTGACTTTGACGCGAGGGCCCCGCCACTCCTCGGGGCCCGGGGCCCACAGGGGGCCTTCGCACACAACAGCAGCAAGACCGCGACTGCGACACCCCGCGGGGGCTCCCCCGTGGCCCAGGCGGGCGCTGGCATCTGTGCCCTCCTGGGCCGGGGCCGCCGGGGTCCCCAACGGAGAACGGCAGGCAACGCCGCCCAGCCTGGCTGCTGCAGAGACCCGGGCTGGGGGCCCCCAAGAGCCATCCGTGCTCCAGGAGGAGCCCGGCCACCAGCGAACACCTGCGGTCGAGGCTGGCTGAGCCCGGAGCCCTGGCCACACGCCGGACACGACGAGGGCAGCGCTCAGGCGGGAGCGTGGGCCGGGGCACGCGGGGCTCACAGCCAGGGGCCTCACCACGCGTCAGCTCGTGGCTGCTCGGAAAACCTGAAGGGTCCTCGGGGTCGCGCCAACCCAGCGTGCTGCATCGTCAGCAGCCTGAGCCATCCCCGAACCTACTACTGTCACTACTCGAAAACCAGGAGCCACCTTTTCACCCTGAGTTGTGGATCCTCGTGGGCAGCAAATCCCACCACTGTGTGTAGACGTGGCGGTCCCGGGGGCCCCAGCACCCCCACCACATAAGGCGCTGGCCCCCGTCTGGGCCTGACCAACCAGAGCCTCCCTGCAGGCCCAGCTTGGACAGGCGGCCAGGAGTGGGCGCCCGACAGGCCCCGAGGTCTCCAACCACTGCCCTCAGGGTGCTCCTCAGGAGCGCAGCCAGCGCCCCCGATGCCTGGGGCCACGGCCAGGGCTGTGCAGGTGAGCTTGGCCTGGCAGGGGCCTGGGCCGGTGACCTAGGGTCTGGGTCAGGTGTCCTTGGCCGGGGTCAGGTGACCTGGGGACACGATGAGGGAGACCTGAAGCCTGGGTCAAGTGAGCCTGGGACCTGAAGCAGTGACCTGGGGCCCCAGGGTTGAAGATGAGCTAGGGCCTGGGTCAGGTGACCTGGGCCGGGGTCAGGGTGACCTGGGGCTGGGGTCAGGGTGACCTGGGGCTGGGGTCAGGTGACCTGGGGCGGGGTCAGGGTGCCCGGGACTGGCCTCACGCAGGCTCCCCCTCACGCCCACTCCCAGCCTGGCCCCAGCACAGCACCCAGGGCCCGGCCTCAGGCACCTGCACCGCCAAGCTCTGCTGCCCCCCTGGGGCTGTCAGCAGCACCACAGCCACCCTGCCAGGGACAGGCTGTTCCCAGACTGGGCACAGGGCAGGGTGGAGGGGGCGGGGGGCACGGCCGCCACCCCGGGCGCTGTGCTGCCTTCATCTGGGGCCCAGGGCTGGCCCACGCAGCGTGCGCTTCCTGGATCCCTGCCTGCCCCCGCCCTTTGACTGGAGGTGGCCCTGGGGGCCTGGGGACAGGCAGCCTTGAGCAACGGGCCACAGCGGGTGCCAGGCACCCTGGAGGGGCTCCCGGGGGATGTCCTGCGCCTGCACCCTCGTGGCCAAGTGAGGCGCTGCAGGTGCGCCCGCTGTGCAGGTGGCTCCAGGCCCAGCCCGGCCTGAGGGCCGCTGCCCCACCTGGTGGCTGGGATGCTGCAAGTGTCACCACAGCCAGGACAGGCCCCTCACAGCCCTCGGCCCCCGCAACGACCCCCGGGCCCTCCTGGGCATGCCTGTGCCGCCTTCAGGTGCACGGGCTCCAGGCAAGCGGTCATGGCCGGGCGTCCCCGCGGAGGACATGTGGCAAGGCCAGAGGAAGGACAGGGCTCTGACACCGGGTGTGGGGGCCCTCGGCAGGACCCGGGACTGGCAGTGCCCGCACAGGAGCCCCGAGCCCTCCCCGGCCCCTCCCCACCCACGGTCTCACGGTGCTGTGACCCTGGCCTGGATGCACCCCCTCCCCCCGGCTCTCAGCCCCGGGAGAGACCCGCAGGTGACAGCCGTGGCCGCACACGCCCAGCGTCCCCGCTCCGAAGCCAGGACAGGCCGACGGGAAGCTGCCCCCACGTCAGGCTCTGGGCGCAGGCCGTGAGGGGCGGGGCTCAGCCTGGGGACAGGGCTCAGCTCCCCAGGGTCACCCACCCCGGGGCCTGCTCAACAGCCCCAGGGCGGCCACAGCGTGGGGTTCGGGCGCCCCCCGGTGGCCGTCCTGCGCCAGACAGGTCACAGGGCCCCAGGCCATGGCTCCACCCCCCAGAGCCGCCTGCGCCCCGAGGGGACATCCCACATGAGGGGGGGGTGCCCGAAGCCAGGCAGCCGTCCCGGGGGAAGCCCTGACACCAGGCAGGCACAGGACAGGCCCAGCACCTGGAGGGGCACACAGGGGGCAGCGGGGCGGCACAGGGCAGCACAGCCCTGGGCTGAGGCCTGGACGCACCCCGGAGGGACGGTCACCGTCCCCGCTCCTGGCGGGGAGCCCACAGGGCCACGGGGCACCCACCTCGTCCCACCTGCGCCTCGTGTCCCAGCCAAGAGCCCCCTCGGAGAGACCAGAGCTGGGCCCCACACGTCTGGCCCCGCGTGCTGGGGGGGCCCCCGGAGCCTCAGTGCACCCCTGAGCCCGCTCCACGGGGAGCCAATTGGGGAATAAAGGGACACATGAGGGAGGAGGCAGCAGTGTCCAGGGCAGAGGATCCCAGTGATGAGGTGGGTCCTGCGCCCGCCCGGGGTGGGGTGAGCCACTGGAGGGGGCACCGCAGGCCTGCAGGTGGGTCCTCCCAGGAGACTTGGGGGTTGCAGCGAAGGGTCCGCTTCCCGGGACAAGGCTGGCACACACTCCTCGGCCAGGTGAGCCACGGGACCGCCCCGTGGCTCGCCCCCTGGACCCCGCGGACCCACACTGTCCACACACGTGACCCCGTGTGCCAGGAAAAGGAGACAAATCCCATGGAGCCTGGTCCTGCCGTTGTCGTCAAACATCCAGGCCATCAGAAAGGAGCCTCGGAGCCACCGTCCCACCCGGAGCAGCCTCAGCGGAGCTGGATGTCCCGCGGGTCCCGGGTGGGTCCCGGAACAGAGAGAGGGGACAATCCGAACGAAGTGCGGGTGTCCGCTGAGGACAGCGTTCCAATACCAGTCGGGAGACGGTGACAGAGTTCGCCTGGTGACGAGATGTTCGCAGTAGGAGCAACCGGGCTGCCTTTCCGATTTGTGAATCTAAAAGTCTCGTAAATACAACATTTCTTAAAATTTCTGAAGACCTGACAATAACCCCAACCCTCTCCGCAGGCCCGTGGCTCCTGTGTGCGGCCGCGCCCCTCCGCCCCGTGCCCTGCGGGGCTCTTCTGCGGCTCCTGTCCCCTGCCCTGTATTGCTCGTGGTCCTGTGTGTTCTGTGTTTTGCTGTTCAAGTCGTCCGGACCCTCGGCGACACCAACACACTTACCCCCTGCCCTGGGGTCCGGGTGTGCCAATGCTCCTGCCTCCGACCGCACCTGCTGGACACGGTGCCATCCTTCCTCGGGTGGTCGTGCACGCTGGCGCCTTGTCACCTTCACCGCAGCTCATGGGCCTGAGCAATCCGGTTCCCGTGTCTCGGGATGTGGACTGAATCTGGACAGCGTGTGAGCACGAGAGGCCCAGCCACCCTCGGGCGCCCGACTGCACCTCTGGCCACCTTCCCAGCGACCCTGCCAGGCAGGGCTGGCGGCCCCCATGCGGGTGCCCACAGCACAGGCTGCAGGCCCCGGCTGCCCCCACCCAGACCCACCGTGACAGGGTCAGGGCGTGAGAGAGGACGCCCTGCACCATCCCAGGCCACGCTCCCCCAGCGGGACGCTTCCCGGGCACAGAGGGCCCTGAAGTGTCACCACGGGGCCGGCCCTGAAGCGCACCCCCAGCCAGACGCCCGCGGCCCGGGCCCGGGTTCCGGCTCAGGCGACACGGGCCTCAGGCTCACGTGGAGCTGAGCTCGGGGCTCGAGCTGCGGCCTGGAGGGTCAGCGAGGTGGGCCCGGCCGGGCAGCCCGCAGTCAGGGGCAGAAGCAACCTGCCGTCGCTCCGCGTCTGGCTCTGCGGGATCGCTCCACGCGGCCGCTCGGGCACCCAGGAAGAGGCCGGCCTTGGCCAGCTGAACCCCAAGCCCACCGCGCGGCCGGGCACCACAGGACGGCGGGTGCCACAACACACTCCCGCCCTCAGCCCGCTGGCCGGCGCCTCCCAGAACAGGGGGTCGGCGACCGCCCCAGGCCTCTACCGGCCAGAGCCAGAGTCCCGCCCGAGGTGCCCACGGCGCCCGCCGGCCTGGCACAGGTGAGGCTTGGGAGTCCCCTAGTGGCCATCTGCGCCGCTGCACGTTGTGCCCGCGCCTGGGGCTCCCCCCAGGTGACCTTCACTGGCGGGCCAAGCCCCAGCAAGCATCCCCGGCGGGGAGGCCACCTGCTGTCCTCTGCCCCGTGCCGACCACCCGCCCGCACAGCACCTGCCCAGAGCCTCACCCCAGGCAGTGGCAGCACATCCTCAGCGCCCTCGGGGCGTCCGTCCTGCTGCACCCTTCCGTGTCACAGCCCCGTGACCTGGGGAGCATGTGCGTGCGTGCGGCTCACAAAACCTGGGCCCGGCGGGAGGTCGGGGCAGGACCCGCGCGCTCCTGGCCTCCTGGCCCCGCCCAAAGCCTCCCCTGCTGGCTGTCTACACTGCCCGCCAGCCGTTCCCGAAGCCCCCGTGTTCAGCCGCATGTCGCCGAGACAGTAAAGATTCTTTTCCTCATAAACGGGCCGCGAAGATGTGGCTCGCTCACGTCCCCTCTCGAGGCTTCTGTCACTGTCAGTTTTCTCTTGCGGCCACGGTGACCGTCAAGCGCAACCTGCCTTGGTAAAACCCTGCAGAACTGACTCTTGGGAGGACACGGTGGCCTCCGTGCCCAGGCCGGGCGGAGGCACATGCTCCGGGCCGCACCCTCACGCTCCGCCGGCCGCTCCGTGCCTTCGTCATTTCACGCACGATATTCCTGTTTGATTTAGTGAAAGGTTGAAGGGACACCTGGGCGGCTCAGCAGTCGAGCACCTGCCTTCCTTCGGCCCAGGGCATGATCCTGGAGACCCGGGATCGAATCCCACGTCAGGCTCCCTGCATGGAGCCTGCTTCTCCCTCTGCCTGTGTCTCTGCCTCTCTCTCTCTCTCTGTGTGTCTCTCATGAATAAATAAATGAAATATTTAAAAATAATAATAATAAAAGGTTGAACATTTGCTTTCTGAGACTCCCAGCGAAGTGGAAAGGCTGGAGCATGTGCATCGTTCGTGTTCTCTCCCGAACCCGGTGAAAATGAGAACGTCCAAGACGGTCAGCGCATCCCCTGCGGCTTGTGGGGCCGCACACGCTCTGCCCAGAGCACAAGGTCGGGGTGGGGGGCCCGTGTGCAGTGAACACACGAGGGAAGCAGAGCTCAGGGGCCGGCCTATCGGGCAGACACAGCCAGGACCTGGAGGCCAGCCCTGCTACAGCTCACAGCAATGCACACCGAGCACGAAGGTGTGCGGGGCACAGACAAGCACCGTGTCACCGCCCCTGCCCACCCAGCGCCGCTGGCTTCCCGGCCGGAGACGGAGGGCAGGGGCCTCCGCATGCTGGGCCCACCGGTGCGGAGAAGCCTCGCTGCCCACCCGGACACAGCGCGTTCCAGAACACGGCGGACGAACCCACGGGGAGGGGGGGGCTCACACACGGACACTCAGGACTTTTCCAACAGCAGATTTTCCGACAGCAACACTGGTGACAAAAACCGCACAGGTGGAAGCGCGGCCGGGGCCCACGGGCTCCTGGCTGGATGCGGGCATCACTGGACGCGGCGCCCGTGGAAAGCCGCGCGGCCTCTCGTGGTGACGGTGAACACCCCCTTCCCTGCGTCCTGCCCCGCGTATCCCCAGGAAAGCTCACCCCGGAGGGCGACGCGGGCAAAACCCCGGGGTGATCGTCGTGCCCGGCGGCGTTCACACGGGGGGATTAACCCACACGCAAGGCAGCACCGGGGACCCTCAGCACAGCCCCAACTGAAGAAATGAGCCGCCGAAGAACACGGAGAGCGCGACCCCCTTTCCGCGGAGCTGGGAGCAGGAGACCCGACCCCCCACCCGCCCGGGAGGAGTGCACGCAGGCCGACGTCGCCGTGGCCTCGGTGGCTGTTATCAGGACCCGTGGGGGCGGGGGTGCTTCCCAGGGAACGTCGGGGACGGCAAAGGTTTGGGGGGGAAACTAAAAATTGTAGTCAGACTCCTAGGTGCTTCCGTTTTGGAGTCCAGGAAGCGGCCCCTCCGTCCACGGAAGCCGAATGCCACCTGGACACCTGGGCGCCCCGCAGCTCGGCGAGCCCCGAGGGAAAGCCGGGCAGCCGCGCAGACGTCCCACCAGGGTCCCTTTCCAGGTGCCCCGGGGGAGCAGGACTCGCACAGAGGAGCACGGCCTCGCCAGGCCGGGCTGGCCCAGCCGCCAGGACAGCCCGCCAGACCCACAGGTGTCCCCTGGTGACCACCATCCCGGGGCACACGGCCGAGTCCGCGGTCAGTGGGAGTAGCTCACCCTCCCCGGGACGGGCGGACAGAGGCGGGCAGCAGCACGAGGGACGCTGACCATGGGCCTCCACGGCCGTGCCTGCTCCCGGCCCAGAGGGCGTCCTGCCCAGCCGCGCCCACCTCCCTCCAGCACCCGGTCCCCTCTCTGCGGCCGCCAACCCCACCGTCCCCCCTCTGCACCGCTGGGCCGACAGGACGGGGCCACGGGACGTGAGCGCGGTGTGTCAGACGTGCCTGCGGGGCGTGCGCGGCTGCCTCCCGAAGACACGGCATCACTCGGAGGACGGAGGGAAACAGGCGGCCTCTGGGAGGCTCCAGGAGGGGGACTGGTCTGCCCGCGGTCCCTTGACCCTGGGGGGCGCCCCTGGTCCTGCTCGCGGGTCCAGAGGGTGGGGCTTCCCAGGGCCCTGGCCTCCCTGTGTCTCAGCCAGTCCTAGCGGCCCCATTTCTCTGCAGAACCCGGAGAGCCCGCCCCTACGGCCTCCGCCCCCTGCCCCCAGCAGCACGCACAGCCTGCCTGCAGCGCCTCCCTGCCTCCCCGGCGTGCGGGGACCCCTCTGCCCCCGGCTGCTCCTTGGAGCATCAGGGCCCCCCCAGACCGAAGCCCCCAGGCACTACTCTGATCCCGCTTCTTCTGTCCTCTGGTTAGATGACACTGACCTTGACTGTGCCACGAGTGACTTTGTGGCGTCCTTCCGGTCCTGGGCCTGGGGCCATCAGCCCGAGCCGCCCCCCCACCGCCCCTCACGGTCCCAGCCCCGGGAAGCAGAGGACACGACGGCCATCCTGACCGGGACAGCGGTGCTGACGGCCTTTACTCCCCGTCACCGCGCCCTGCCACCCTACGGGACAAAACGAGCCTTACCGCGTGAGGTTATCACCTAGCACGCGTGGGTTCCATTCCGCAAAGTTGTGTTCTATTGTCATGAGGCCGCTTTGCTACAGCAAACATGACTGTGCTTTGGACGGAAGAGGAAGGTCAGAGTGTGTAGGTTTTGTCTGTGTCTGCGGCGCGGTGGTCCTCACAAGCAGGTGCAGGGGCCTGACCCCACCGGGGCGGGGCGGGGGGACCCGGGAAGGCACCAGGCGGGGCTCCGGCCAGGGTGGCCTGGGCCAAGGGACACCCTGGAACTTCCCAGAGGCTCGGGAGCAGCTTGAGTCTTGCTGGGTGAGCACCTGGGAAGGTGCACGGTGAAGAGGATGGTGCAGACCTGGAGACGCAGTGGCCTCCTGGGGTGTCACTTCTCTGGGGGCTTGGAAGCGAGCCCGCGTCACGCAGAAAGGCTCGGCGACGGAGCTGGGATGAACACGGCCTCGACTCGGCCGAAGGGCCTCCGCGGGGCAGCTACGCCCACGTGGCTGCAGAGGCCGGTAGCCGCAGAGGGAGGGTGCGCCCTCAGCCGTGCGAGCCACACCGCCGGCCTCCCCATGTCCCCACGCGGCTGGTGGCCAGAGGAACCAGGCAGCCTGCACGGGGCTCCCGCTGTGCCCCCGTGACAAAGTCCCGTGTCTCAGACCCGGGGCGCCGTGGAACCCCAGGCCCGACAGGTCATGGCCCCAGGCCCCGCGGTCAGCCATCAGCAGAGGGACTGTCATGGGAGCCAGACCTGGACAGCGGGGCCTGAGGGGACCCACGCCGGGGACTTCAGAGAAAGGTTTTCCAGCCAACAGGAGGGGCCCAGCCCTCTTCTTCCGGCAGGTGGATGCTGTTAGAGACGACGTGAGCGTGGCGCTGTGTGGACCACGCCGGGAGCCGTCACCAACCCTCCAAGGTGGGAAAAACACGCAGACAGAGCCCGGTCCCGCGCGACATGGCCAACCTGCTGAGGCCACCCTGGGAGGGCTTGCCTCATGCTGAGCAGGGCGCCAAATGCCCTCCAGGTCCCAGCCTGCCCCGCCCCCCCCACTGCCTGCGCCGAGGCAAGGCTGAGCTCTCGGTTGGAGGTTTCAGGCTGGAGCCCTCTGAGGACAGGACCGGGCGGTGGGGTGAGCTAGGGGGTGGGCACGAGACATCCGGGGCGCTGGGGAGGGCACCTCAGATCCCGGGAGGGGGCGGCTCCCCGGGCATCTTGGAATGGGGGCTCTCTGGCCAGGGCGCCCGTGTAGGGGGAAGGGCACACCCCGTCTGGGGCCGCAGCCCGGCTCACAGTCCAGCGGTTACCCTTCCGCAGTTTTTCCCGGGACCCTCAGCTGACACTTGCTGGCAGGGGGCAGAGGAAGGACGCAGCATCCGACCTTGCCTGGGAGGGGCCGCAAGACAGGCAGCTGGGCCCACGGGAGGCGCTCGGCTCCTGGAAACCCCCCTTCCCTGGACCTCACTGCCCAGGTCCCCCCCGCCCCTCCCCAGGGAGCTGCCCACACCCCTCTTCGCTCTCCTTCCCATTCACGCCCCAGCTGGCCGCCCCGCTGCCGCCCACAACCTAGGGATGCTGTTTTGTCCCGGTGCCAATGGCCTCCCACGTGGCCCGTGGGCGTCTCCACCCAGCCCGTGTCTCAGGCCCGGCCCTGTGGCCCAGTGCCAGCACCCTCACGAGGCCCCTCCACCACCTGCCTGAGCAAGGCTCCCGCGGGGCCCGGTCCGCCCCCCGCCCGCACAGCGATGGTCTCTGCCTGGGCTCAGCTCCAGGACCCACGGGGGCCAGGTGACGGGGCACAAGGGACCAGTGGCTGGCTTCTCTGCCACGTCTGGCCATCGCAGGCCACTCGGGAAGCCAGGGGAGGACAGGCTGGAGTGTGGCCAGGTCCGTGCACCTTGTTGCCAAGGCCGACTCCTGAGGACAGACACCTCGGGCCACACGCCTGCCAAACGCCCCTGGTTCCCCGCCCCGCTGCAGCCAGAGCCAAGCTCGGTCATGGAAACAGTGGGCGCCGGCCACAGCCCTCGCTGCAAAGCGGGGTCCCTCGCTGGCATCCTCCGCATCTGTCCAGATGCCCTCAGAGACCGTCGAAAGGACACACGGGCCCCTAATCCAAGTCAGGACAGGGTGGGGCCCGTGTCCTCCGCACTAAACGGCCAGGGGAGGCCAGTGGAGGCAGAGATGGGAGGCTGTGACCAGCGCTGAGTCTGACCAGTTCCCACCTCTGACCCTGGACAGCAAGGTGACCCCACGAATTGTTCCCCCGCACCGCCTCCCCAACCCGAGGGCCAGAAGGGGTTCCTCTGAGAACAGGCTTCCAGGGCAAGAGTCAAAACAGGGGGGAACCCAAAAGAGGCCAGGTGTCACCCCCTCTCCCACGCACCCCTCCCAGCATCCCTGTTTCCACAGGACTTGCCAAGGACATACCCCAAGAGACCACGTGGGGACAGGATGAGCAGCACTGGCTCAGGTGCAGCAGCTGGGCCCTCAGCCTCACCCACTGCCCCCACCCCACCCCACAGCCTGCCCCACCACCCCCTGCCCCCAGAGGGCTGGACCCCCTGCAGCCCCTCACCTGTGGCCCTTCCAGGGCAGCTGCCCCCAGCACCCCCTCTGCTCCTCCTCCTCCTCCCTCCTCCCCTCCCACCCTCTACTTGCCAACGCAGGAGGAGACAGCACCCCCGGCTCCAGACCAGGGCTCCCCAAGCTCAGAGAGATACTGCCGAGGTTGCGGTCAGAGAGTGGGGCCAGGTGTCCACTTCGGAAGGGCAGGGCTGCAGCCACCGTGTCGTCCCTGGGCCGCTGACGACAGAGGTCTCCCGGGCTCCTGGCTGGGAAGCACGCAAACTCCCAAAAGCCAGACGCCAGGCAACCTCAAGCTGGGGGAGACCAGAGAGGTGAGCGGGGAGCCACAGCCTGCGGAGGGGACCCGGTGACCAGCCAGCCACAGCCTGAGGGGCAGATGGCCGGAAGGGGCTCAGAGAGGGCCTTGCCCTGCACCCACAGCCCGGAGCCCTCCTGGGAGCCGTTGGTTCTAGACACATTCAGGCAACAGGGACGGCGGGCGTCGTGACCAGGTGGTGGGGGTGAATGCATGGAGCACACGCCTGGCACGCCACAGGGCTTCACGACGCGGGCTGCACGGTGCCACGCGTGCCACCTGCCGCGTGTGGATCCGCCAGCCAGGAGGCTCGCGAGGCATCCTCAAACAGCCATGTGGACAGCCTCCTGAGGCCTAAGGCAGAGGGCCCCCTCCCCAAATGCTACAGAATCGTCCTTGGCAGGTGGATGCCGGGGCCACGTGGCAAGTGCATGGGGCCAGGGGACAGCCCCCCCCAACCCCTGCTCTTGGTGCCGTGTGCTCCCAATGACAGGCCAGACTGCATCAGGCACCCTCCCGACCCCACCAGGGCGCCAAGCTGCTTGGGCCTCAGCGCGGTGGGCTTCCCGGGGTCTGTCTCTGTGGGCCCAGCCGAGGGGCTCCAGCTCCCCGGCTCCCCGGCTCCCCAGGCTACAATGTCCACCTGGGAGCAAAGCTCCCACCTGATCCCGCTCCTGCTCCCCATCCCACCTGCGCCTGCACCCCACCCTGGCCGCGGGCCCTGGGGTCACCTGGGCCTCAGGCCGCAGGCAGGCGCCTGGCTGAGGTTTCCCGGGGGGGGGGGGGGGGGGGCGCAGAGTCCCGTCAAGGCGTCTGTGCGGGTGGAGCCGGTGCACCAGCGACCCCGGGAGCTGGCCCAGACGCCCCCACCCGCCCCACCCGCCCCACCCAGCCCCGCGCGGGCCGTCGGAAGCAGGACTCAGGAAACAGGCAGCGCAGGGCGGCTTTGGATACAAAACTGTAAACACGAGTCTTTAAAATGCCAGAGGCCCCCCCTCCGGCCTAGACTCTGCGCCAGGGGCTCCCCACCACGGGACCCCCAGGGACCAGGCCCCCGCCCGCTCCGTCCTCCCGCGCGCACCGGCCACGGGCTGGGGGACCGTCCGCGCGCTGGGGCGCGGGGGCGCGGGGCGCGCGGCGAGTCCGCGGTCCGGGGGATTCCTGAGATGAAGAAGCGGCCGCGGCGGCCCCGGCGCCCTGGGGGCGCGCCCCACCGCATCCGGCCGCACGGGCCCTGTCACGTGCCCAGGGCGTCGCGCGTGGGCGAGGGCCCGTGGGGGCGGCCGGGCGGGCCGTGCAGCGGCGGCGGCGGCGGCACCGAGTTGCGCTGCGCGGGCGGCGGCTGCAGCTCCAGCGCGAGCGCGGGCGGCGGGAAGTCGCGCACCTGGCGGCGGTACTCGAGGAAGGTGCAGGCCTTGGTGGCCAGCGCCACCACGTTCTTGCCCACGAAGATGGCCGAGACGCGGCTGTCGCGGAACAGGGCCATGTTGGCGGCGCGCGCCAGCACGGCCACCACGTTGACGGTGGCGAGGCTGAGCACGGGGTAGAGCATCATCTTCTGCGGCGCGATGTGCTCGCCCTGCATGCTGACCTCGCTGAGCGCCACGCACGGCAGCACCAGCAGCAGCATGTAGCAGTAGAAGAAGGTGAGGCCCTCGGCCCACAGCGGCAGCCCGGTGCGCGGCGGCTCCCACAGGTTGGCCTGCATGTCCAGCAGGTCCAGCAGGTCCAGCGCCACCCAGAAGAGGCGGCCCCGCAGGTCCTCGCGCTTGCGGAAGGTGCGCACGTACTCCATGCGGTCGAGCGCCACGAGCAGCAGGAACAGGCCGGGCACGCACACCGACAGCAGCAGCGTCAGCGCCTTGCGCGCCACCGGGTCGGCCGCGCCCCTGCGCGCCGCCTTGTAGTTCTGGAAGATGAAGTAGAGCTTGATCTCCAGCACGAAGATGTAGAGGAACCAGAGGATCATGGCGTAGCCGCGCTTGGCCGTGCGCACCTCGGCGCCCACCCACACGGCCACGTAGCGCAGCACCAGCAGGAAGCACACGTCGCCCACCAGCACGATGATGCACACCCCGATCTTGCGCGGGCCCTGGTTCTGCTCCACCAGGTACGCGTCCATCACGGCCATGCTGCCCATGATCACCAGCGTGGTCAGGCACACGTGGCGCCGGTCCGGGGGCGGCAGCACCATGGTCGGCCGCCGGGGCCCCGGCCTGGGCGCGCCCGGCCCCCACGCGCGGCGGGACGAGGCCCTGCGGCGGCGCCGCTCAGCCCGCGGGCATGGCGCGCCGGGGCCGGTCGGGCCGCTCCGGGGGCGCCACCGCTGCCGGCCGCGAGCTCGGGACCTGCGGAGACCAGAGGGCACAGTGAGGGCGCGCCGCGGGCCAGCCCCGGGCCCCCCGGACCCCCCCCGTACCCCCGGGCCCCCCCCCCCGACCCCCGGACCCCCCCGGCCTCCCCCGGCCCCCCCGGACCCCCTCGGCCTCCCCCGCCTCCCCGGGCCCCCCCCCCCGCCTCCCCCGCCTCCCCGGGCTCCCCGGGCCCCCCCCCGGCACCCCCCCGCCTCCCCCGCCTCCCCGGCCCTCGGCGGCACGCACGCGCCCAAGCGCGCAGGGGGCGGGCGGCGGGCGGCGGGCGGCGGGCGGGCAGGGGGGGGGCCGGGAGCCGGACGGGGCCTCCAGGGGGCGCTGCGGCCCCACCCGAGATCCAGACCCGCTTCCCGCCGCCGCCAGGAAGGAAATGGGGCGGAAGTGGTTTCTGCCCGCCACGCGCGTCCGCGGCCCCCGTGGTGCGTCCCCGCCGGGCCCTCCGGCGTCCTTGCCCCCACCCCGCGCCGCGGCCCACGACCCAGGAGCATCCTCTCCCGGCGCCCGCCCCCTGCACCTGCTGCCCCCGCCTCGGCGACCCCGCCCGTCGCCCGCGGAGGCTCGCGTCCCTCCAGGAGCGCTGCCCCGGCCGCGAGGCCGCAGCCCCACACCGCCCGCTCGCCTGCCGCTGCCTCCCGGCTCCCTGGGGGCCCCTCCGGAGGTCGCCCTCCGCCGCCAGCCCCCGCCCCCGACCACGGGCCCCCTGCCCCTCTCGCGGCCCGGGCGCGGCTGGCAGCTCCGCGCTGATCTGATCGCCGGCAGCGCACTGGGGCCCGCGGCGCCCCCCGCGCCCTCGCCCGGAGCCCGCCGAGCCCCGCACCCCTGGCCCCGGGCTGTTTACTGCCCTGTCTAGACAAGGACATAAAATTTCATGTCACCCGTGACTGCGAAGCCAAGGCTCGGCCTTCCCCTGCTGGCACCAGCGCCCCCAAGGCTGGGGCAGGGCAGCGGGGCCGCCTGCAAGCCCGCGCCTCCCCTCCCCGCCCCAGCAAGGCCGCTGCCCCCCCCAGGGCCCCCCGCAGCCACACTCGGGCCCCACCGAGTTCGCGCGCCTGGCGGGTGCTGGAGGGGCTGCCCCTCCGCCCTGCACGGGACCAGGGGCTCCCGGGGCCCACCCGCACCCCAGCCCGTGCTGCCCCACCAGGCGCAACCCCGTCCCACCCGGGCCTCTGGCCGCGGCCTGGGGAGGGCCCTCCTGCCAGGCCAAACGGCCAGAGCCGCTGCACCGCTAGGCCCTCCCCATCCAGTCCGCGGCGCCCGCGGTCCCCTCCCGGCCACTCGTCAAAGGCGGCCCGGGGACGCCAAGGCAGACCCCATCCCGGCGGGAGCTCCCGGGGGGCCCGCGCCCCCGCCCCAAGGACCACAGCCGGCCCCCCCCCCGCGCGCGCAGCCTCCCCGGCCTGTCCCTGGGGAACCTGGCCCCCGGCCCTGGGTCCTGGGCCGGCCTGGACCCCGCGTGCCCCTGCGCGCGCCCCCCCTCGCCACCTCCTCAGTGCCCAGTGGTGGGGGCGGGCAGGAAGCGGCCGCCAGCCCCGGCCAGACCCAGGCTGCTCCCGACAGGCTGCGGCTCAGCGCCTCGGCCCGCACCGCCCGCGCCCGGCCCTGCAGCATCGCTGCGCAGCCCGCCCCCGCCCCCGCCCGCGCCCCGCGCCCTCCCCGCGCCCCGCGCCCCGCGCCCTCCCCGCGCCCAGCGCCCGCGCCCCGCGCCCTCCCCGCGCCTACCCACTCCGGGCCGAGGCCTCGCTCCCTCCGCTCTGCCCGCTCCTCTCGCTCCTCCGTCGGCCCCCGCCGAGACCCCGCCCCCCGAGGCCCCGCCCCGCGCGGTGGGGGTCCCCGCGCCCCGCCCCCCGCGGCGCCGGTTGCCACGGCGACCGCCCTGCGCCGTGCAGGTGCCGGGACCGCGGCCGAGCTGGACCCCCAGACCCGAGCGCCACCGGGAAGCCTCTGCCCTGCCTCCCCCGCAGCCGCGGAGCGTGGCCCCGGGCCTCCGACCCGCCCGGGCCGCCACCTCGGTGACCCCACGCGCCCTCCACGGGCAGCCTGAGGACCCCGCTCCCTGCCGCGGAGCCCCGGCTGAGCGCCGGCCCCCTGCAAGCGGCCGGTGGGAACGGGAAAGAGCCGTGCGCCTCTGGGCGCCGCATCCCCAAGAGGCCCCGAGTCCCGGATTCTTCAGCCTCCCCCCCACCAAGCCCAGCCTGAGCCCCGCACCAGGCCAGCCTGTCCACCCTTAGGGCGGAGGAGGGGCGTGTAGCTGCGGCTCTTGCAGAGCTGCGCCCACAGACGAGGAGATGCACGGTCAGGGAGGTCACCAGGATCCCCCTGATGCGGAGGGGTGAAGCCTGACTCGCACCTGAGCCCCTGAGCGGCTCCCAGGCCCACACAGCTGAGGGGGTCTGTGCAGGGGACCCCCGACTGGCACCCGCCCTCAGCACGGGGCCAGGGACATGTCGTGCCAATGGGAGCAAAGACAGCAGGCTGCTGTGGCCACCCAGGCGCAGCCCAGATGAGGTGCTGAGATCGTGGGGGCAGACCCTCCGGAGGGCTGGTTAGGACAGCAATCCCCATGCCCACTCCCACGCCCCCAGGTAAGGGCCCACCTGCCTCGGGGATGGCTCAGCTCCCCCAGGGAAGCCTCCAGAAGCCCCCTGCCTCAAGGGACAAGGGGCCTGAGTTGAAGGCCACCCCTGCAGCGTGGAGGGAGGGGGCAGCAGGCTGACGGCAGACAGGTCCCACTCGGGGAAGTGGGCACTCCGCGCAGACCCACCCTGGCCGCTCAGGAGGCAGAGCCAGGAGCCCCTCCCTGTGTCCTCCTGCCTCGGGGGCCGGCTCCCCCCCAGCCACCCTGCCCCTCTCCACAGCCTCTCTCCCTCCGCCCTCACTGACGTCAACCAAGGGCATGCTCAGGAAGCCCAGTCTGCAGCCCCAGAGCTGCAAGGCTGCCTCGGTGCTCCGCACACCACCCCGCACCCACTTCTTGCCTCCAGTGAAGCAAAGCCCAGGCCTGAGAACCCCTGGCATGTGTCTCTGCGCTGACCTCCCTGGGGCTCACGCCCCTGCCTCCTGGTGTTTCCATCACCAGGGCCGCAGCCCTGAGGGCAGCCCCAGAGCGGTTGGGGTTGGGACCTTGGGCGGGCGGGCGGGCGGTTCCTAGGGGACAGTCCGTTCTTTGCCTCTTCGGCCTGTGGTGACTGCAGCAATGCTTAGCCTTCCTTGGCTCGCGCACGTCATGGGGCCTTTGTGTGTCTGTGTTCTTCTCATGAGGACACGTGTCATGTTGGAAAGGCCCACCCTAGTGACCTCATCTTGACAACATCTGCAAAGGCCCCGTTTCCAAATAAGGTCGCATTTGGACATGCTAGGGCTCAGGCCTTGAACATACCTTCGGGGGGACATAGTTCAACTCACAAACGCTTTCCCCAACTTGCCAGTCTGTGCCCCCCTCACTGCCGTGCCTCCCCAGCTCCTAGGTCTGGCTGTAAAGCGCCCTCCGCCCTGCCCCAGCTCTGGCCCTGCCAGCACCCAGCCGTGTCTCTCGAGACAGCCCCTCACGGCCAGGCCAGGCCTTGTTTCCCCACCGTGCACATCGTCCTGCCAGCTCCCCGGGCCGCCAGCAGGATGGCGAGCCCGACCCCACGCACCTCACGCCAGGCCAGGCTTCCATCCAGCTGCCACCTGCACTCTGGGGTCTGGCTACCTGCCCTAGCCGCAGCCCCTCCCCTCTGGCTGTCACTCGGGTGCAGTTACCAGGCTGGGCTCCATGCCCCTGGCCGGCCTGAACCAAATCCACAGACGGACCGTGGGAGCCTCACAGTGCCTGGATCCCCTCCGGACACAGAGCAACTTCACACTCCTGGCAGCTGCGCCATGAGCTGTGTGCTGGTCCTCAAGCTCTTGGAGGGGGCGGCAGCTCGGCCCACAGGGGCTGGGGTCCCTGGCTCCGACCTTGGCGGCAGGGGAGCCGAGCAGGCCTCACCTCCAGTGCCCAGCAGAAGCACGTGGAAACCTCAAGGAGGCAGGGATCTGCACTGCAGCCCTCAGTTGTCCCACAAGTGATTTTCCAAACACAACAAGCCACCACACTGGACTGCAGGAGCCAGCAGAGACACACACTGAACCCGACTGAGACGCACCCTGACGCTTCAGAGCCTGGAGGTGCCGGGTGCAGGGCGAGACGGGGCCCTGGAAACAGCAGCGCCACCGAGCGGATGGGGGAGAGCGCTAAGCAGGCCTCATAGGACTAAAGTAAGGACCAAAGGAGCAGAGTGGACACCCTGGGGGAGCCCTGAGGATGGAGGGCGGTGGGGGAGCCAAGCAGACTGGGGCATGGAGGACAGAGGCGGGGACCACGGAGGTGAGAGGGCGGAGAGGGGTGGTGGGAAGCCTGACCCTGCGTGTCATTGCAAGCCCAGGGCCCCCACCAAGGCACAGCGGCACTCTGAGCAGGGTGGCAGCGAGGCGGTGCAAGGACGGCCTCCGGCCCATTTAGGAGAGCGCTCCCACTGTCACGGGGTGCGTGATGGGCTTTCAGGGTGACGGGTCACGGAGCCTGCGCTTTACCTCCAGACGGCCTGGGACACGCATGCCGGCAGAGCTCAGCCGTGTGTGGCTCGTGGGTAAGAGCTGCTGAGCCCAGGCCATGGGCTGAGGTTTGCTCTTTTCGTGTCCTGGGGAGACAGAGCAGACACAGTCGACCCTACAGTGCGTGGAGCTCGAGGGCTCTGAGAAGTAAACGGTAGCAGGTGGACCGTGGTGAAAGCCAGAGCTGGAAGCACCACCGAACGAGCGGTGGGTCTCAGGATCTTCCTCCGTATCCCCAGCCTCGACTCAAGCCAGCCTCAAGGCCAGAATGGGGTGGGGACCTGGACGGAGAAAGCTCCGGGAAGCCCTCTAGTTGTGGCTCAGGGGGCAGGGAAGAAACAGGCGTCCTGATGCTCACGGGGATTGAGGGAGCCTCGGGCAGAGGGTGGGCTGGGGTGGCCCTCCTGTCCGCACACCTGCCCCCGCCTGCAGTGGACACGCAGGCTCACAAGTGCCTGCAGCGGGGAGACCTCCTCTCCTGTGGGAGGAGACGTGGTCCCTAGACGATCTTCCCCTCTTGCGTGAGGGGAAGCTGTGCGTGTGTGCAAAGTCTACACGTAGAGCTACAGGACAGTCCCCCACGGGCCACAGGGTAGTGCTCACTCAGGGCGATCCATGTGACACTGTGAAGGCTTTGAAAACAGCCGACGCTGAAAGCACACCCTCCAGGAGGCTGGGTTCATCGCGTTCTGAGACAAAAATATCAGCATTCTCAGTGGGATTTTTAGAAGACCAGGTATTCACGAAGTAATATTTGATTGTGCAAGACACAATCCAAAACTATTCTGCATATGAAGAACCAGGAGAGGGACCCCTGGGGGGCTCAGCGGTTGAGCATCTGCCTTGGGCTCAGGCCATGATCCCAGGGTCCTGGGATCGAGTCCCACGTCGGGCTCCTGCATGGGGCCTGCTTCTCCCTCTGCCTGTGTCTGCCTCTCTCTGTGTGTCTCTTGTGGATAAATAAATAAAATCTTTAAAAGAAGAAGAACAACAACAACAACCAGGAGAATCCAACCCACAAGGGGAAATGAATCTAGTGCCAACATGACAAACCCTCCACAAAATATTAGCAAGTAGAATTGATCAACATTAAAAAAAAAAAAAAAAAAAAAAACTACAACCACCTGAAGGGTGCCCCGGGAATGCAAGGCTGGTTCAACCCAGGAAAATAAATCAGCGTCATCCACCAAGCTAAAAGCCTGAAGAAGATCGTATCAGTTGATGCAGGGAAAGCATTTGACGGAATCAGCATCCACCCATGAGGAGCGCTCTGAGCAAACAAGAAACAGAAGGGACTTACTGTCACGAAGGGCACCTACAGAAAGAAGCAACAACAACAAAAACCCTACAGTTGACATAACACTGAAGGACTGAGTGCTTCGCCTTAGTCAGGTATGAATTAATGAGGACAACGTACGTCCTCGGTAACTTTACAGTAGAGGAATCTGGCAGGTGCCATTCTGACCGAGTAATAAAAATTAGAGGCACCGACAGCGGGGCAGATGGGCCTCGTGGGCTTCCTGGCGTGAGGCGCCGAGAAGGCACAGCACCCCGTGTGTAATATCCGCGCCCACCGGTCGGGGGACACGATAGAGGTGCATTCTACAGGTTGGCCGTGGAAGTCAGGAACAGACAGAGGAACGTTCCAGATGGAAGAGGACTCAGGAGAGGTGGCAGCCAAATGCACACACGAGCCAGGCCTGGTCAGGGACCCATGAAGGACGTCATAGGGCAGTGGCGAGGTTTGCGTGGCATCTGCCCGTTAGACAGGGATGCTGGGGGCGCCCGGGTGGCTCAGTGGTTGAGCGTTTGCCTTCAACTCAGCTCATGACCCTGGGGTCCTGGGATCGAGTCCCACGTCGGGCTCCCTGCATGGAGCCTGCTGCTCCCTCTGCCTGTGTCTCTGCCTCTCTCTCTCTCATGAATAAATAAATAAATCTTAAAAAAAAAAAAAAAAAAAAGACAGGGATGCTGGGCAGGAGTGGTTTCCAGATTCTGAAGGTGGAACTGAGGTTATGTGGGAGAAACGTCCTTTTGCTTCGGGAATACACAGGGGTATAAGGGGAACAGGCGTGTGTCTGCCGCCTGCTCTCTAAAGGCACAGAAGGGGAACACGTGCACCGCACAAAGGACACGTGTATGTGTTACGTGCACGTGCAGACGGAGAACAGAGGGGCAAAGCGTCAACGAGTGAGGAATCCCCGTGAAGGCACAGGGGAGCTATGGATACCACTTCTGTGGGCTTTTTATTTGAAATTCTTTCCTTTTTTTAAAGATTTTATTCATAGGGCAGCCCGGGTGGCTCAGCGGTTTAGTGCCACCTTCAGCCCAGGGCGTGATCCTGGGGCCCTGGGATCGAGTCCCACGTCAGGCTCCCTGCGTGGAGCCTGCTTCTCCCTCTGCCTGTGTCTCTGCCTCTCTCTCTTTGTGTCTATCATGAATGAATAAATAAAATCTTTAAAAAAGAAAAGAAAATGAAATTTCTGTGTATAAAACATGCATATGGGGCACCTGGGTGGCTCCGTTGGTTAAGTGTCTGCCTTCAGCTCCGGTCATGATCTCGGGGTCCTGGGATCGAGCCCCATGTTGGGCTCCCTGCTCAGGGGGGAGTCTGCTTCTTCCTCTCCCTCTGCTGCTCCCCCAGCTCCTGCTCTCTGTTGTTATCCGTCTCTCTCTCTCAAATAAATAAAATCTTTTAAAAAAATAAAATAAAACAAAACATGCATATATGTGTATGTAATATATGACACCTGTACACACGTGTTTGCACGCAGTGTTTATAATACCGAGGAATAAATCTAACAAAGCAAGTATAATACCTCCAGCCAGAAAACCAGAAAACACTAATAGGTTACACCTAAGCAGACAGACCTGTGTTCATAAATTGGAAGAATCAATATTTATAAAGCTGTCCCGTCTCCTCAAACGAATCTATACACTCTGTGTAACTGCAAGCAAAATGCCAACAGTTCGTCCCCAATACATGACAAACTGATGATAAAATGTGTACCGAAGTGCAAAGGGCCAAGAAGAGTCAAGACCGTCGGGAAGGGGGCGCCCGGGGCGCTCAGTCGGTGAAGTGTCCCGACTCTTGAGCTCACGCCTCGATTTCGGGGTCGTGAGTTCAAGTCCCACATTGGGCTCCACAGCGGGCATGGGGCCTGCTTAAAAAAATAAATAAAATATTTTTTTTAAAAAAAGGCTTCGTGGGATCCCTGGGTGGCGCAGCGGTTTGGCGCCTGCCTTTGGCCCAGGGCGCGATCCTGGAGACCCGGGATCGAATCCCACATCGGGCTCCCGGTGCGTGGAGCCCGCTTCTCCCTCTGCCTGTGTCTCTGCCTCTCTCTCTCTCTCTGTGACTATCATAAATAAATAAAAAATTAAAAAAAAATAAAAATAAATAAATAAATAAATAAATAAAGGCTTCGTGAAGTAAAACAGGATGACAAAATTTTTTTTAAAGATTTTATTTATTCCTGAGAGACACAGAGAGAGAGAGAGAGGCAGAGAGACAGAGAGAGAGGCAGAAACACAGGCAGAGGGAGAAGCAGGCCCCACGCAGGGAGCCCGATGTGGGACTCGATCCCAGGATCACGCCCTGAGCTGAAGGCTCAACTGCTGAGTCACCCAAGTGTCCCAAAACAGGGCGACACACTGACCGACCACGGGCGCAGACCTATGGTGAGGCTGCAGGAGTTCCAGTGTCAGCGTGTGCGTTCACGGAGGCGGGCAGAGGGCCGCGGCACAGAGCACGCCGTCTGTGGCAGGTGCCACCTTGCAGCAGTGGAGCTGGTGGTCTTCCCACAGATGGTGCCGGGACCATGGTCGTCCACGTGGGCACGAAGAGCCACAACTCAGACACCCGAGCGCTGTGGGAGCGAACGATGCTCTAAACTAACAAGTATGTTTAGGAAGGTGAGAGCAGGGGGATCCCTGGGTGGCTCAGCGGTTTGGCGCCTGCCTTTGGCCCAGGGCACAATCCTGGAGACCCGGGATCGAATCCCATGTCAGGCTCCCGGCAAGGAGCCTGCTTCTCCCTCTGCCTCTCTCCTCTCTCTCTCTCTCTCTCTCTGCCTATCATGAATAAATAATAAATAAAATCTTTTTTTAAAAAAAAAAAAAAGGAAGGTGAGAGCAATGTCACGGGACAGGTCAGCAAGGAAGAAAGCCCTGAGAGACTCATCTAGAGAGAAAAATCTTTCTGACTTTGGAGTTGGAAAAAAAGCTTAAATGGGCCACAAACAGCAGTGGCCATAAAAAAGAAAAGAGTGATCCACTGGATTATGTGGGTCTTGGCTTCTTTTTTTTTTCTTTTTAATTTAATTTAAATCCAATTTGCCAACATATAGTATAACCCAGACTCAGCTTCTGCTCATCAAGAGACATCACTGAGGGACGCCCGGGTGGCTCAGCGGTGGAGTGTCCCCCTTCAGCTCCGGGAGTGATCCCGGGGTCCCAGGTTCAAGTCCCACGTCGGGCTCCCTGCATGGAGCCTGCTTCTCCTTCTGCCTGCGTCTCTCATGAATAAATAAATTTAAAAAAAAGAGAGAGAGAGAGAGCGAGCGCCATCACCGAGAGTGTGCGAAGGCAAATCACAGACAGGGAGGTGCTTCCTGCAGCTCCAACGACGGGCGGAGGACTCCCATCCAGGACGCACTAAGAACCTCTACATGTTGGTAAGAACCACGACACCCCGAGGGGAAACACGGGGGGAGATGCCAACAGGCACTTCCCAAAGGGCAGCAACGAGGTGGCCAGCCCCTCTCGCCATCGGGAAGGGCACGGCCGCGGGGCCGAGTGTGCGTGGAGGCGCTGAAGCCCCCCGGCTCTGCCCTGCTGGCGGGGTGCGAGCCGGGGCACCAGCCTAGGAAACGGGCCTCGGCTCCTGCCACTGAGCACAGACACGCTCTGCGGCTGGAGGGTTGTACGGAGCGTGCACGCGAGCAACAGATGGCCGGGGAAGCGTCACCTGAAACAGCTGCGACAGCCCCGCGGCCCCCGACACAGGGCAGAGCCAGGACGTCTGTACGATGGATTCCGGGCAGCAGTAAGAGCGGGCGGATGACAGCTCCGTGCAGCCAACCCGCGTGAGGTTCACGAATCCAAGGCCGCGGAAAGAAGCCAGACACGAGCGTAGGAAACGAAGACTTCATGAAGCCCCAAAACAAGGCGGAGGTAGGTTATCGCGTTGAGAGGTGCGGGCTTCGGGGTGAGCCATATGGAAGTTTGAAATCTATGATCTGAAACAGCTCGTGGGAAAAATAAGAGTGGAAGGAAACCTTCTAAAAGTCACAAAACCGGGCAGCCCGGGTGGCTCAGCGATTTAGCGCCGCCTTTGGCCTAGGGCGTGATCCTGGGGTCCCGGGATCGAGTCCCATGTCAGCTCCATGCATGGAGCCTGCTTCTCCCTCTGCCTGTGTCTGTCTGTCTGTCTCTCTCTGTGTCTCAAATGAATGAATAAATAAAATCTTTAAAAAATAATAAAAATAAAAAAATAAAAAATAAAAGTCACAAAACCAGGCAGCCCGGGTAGCCCAGCAGTTTAGGGCCGCCTTTGGCCCAGGGCGTGATCCTGGAGACCCGGGATCGAGTCCTGAGTCGAGATCCCTGCCCACGAGCAAGCGTGTGAGCAGGTGACAGGATGGAGAGGATACGATGAGTCAACCCAGCGAGAGACGCACAGTCCCCAACACAAGTGATGAAGGGATACGACCAGGCGGTCGCATCAGAGGGGCCCGAAGAGCTTAGCGAGCGCAGGCGACGACGGTGGCACCTGGTGCCCCTTGCACTGCAAACCTGTGGACGCCACACAAAGCTGGGGAGGGTCTCGGGGACGGGAGCGTCCCCGCCGGTGGGACTGTGGGCTGGAAGCGAGCACAGCCAGGTGGAGGGTCACCCCCGCACCCGGTCCCCGGCCAGTCTGTGACGCCAGAGCCGGGGGGCGGCAGGGGAGTGAGCCTGAAGGACGTGGACACGCACCCACTGGACAGAAGCAGTGACGAGCTGGACACACAGCTCCAAGGACGGAGCCCTGAAAACGTAACACCAAGCGGAGGGGAGCAGAACGCAACAAAACCTCCGCGCATTAGGGTCGTGCCGAGGCACCCGAGGGTGCCACGGCCCATTCTCAGGGGCACCACAAGGCACTTTGAGCTTTTCCAGGACACGGGTACGCACGGCCTGCCGGGTGACCGGGAGTCGGGGCGCTGCCCTGCCGTCCCCTCCAGGGGTCTCTGCCAAGCGGGCTTTTCTGGAGCTGCCCCGACTCGGGGTCAAAGGCAACAGCAGCTGGTCGGCCGGGCCGAGGCGGCCCAGAGGGCAGAGCAGTCTCGGGCGGGAGAAGGTGCGCGGGGCCTCACGGTGTCCGGCAGTCCACGAAAGTGCGGTTATGTGGGAATCACGGCTTTCAGGGGCGCCCGGGGGCCCGGTGGGCGGGGCGTCCGCCACCGGCTCGGGGTACTGGGGTCCCTGCTCGGCCGGGCCTGCTTCCCCCTCCACCTCTGCCCCTCGCCCTGCTCCTGCTCTCGTGCTCTGTCAAATAAATAAAATCTTTTTTTAAAAAAAAGAACATTTTCGGGCAGCCCGGGTGGCTCAGCGGTTTAGCACCTTCTTCAGCCCAGGGCCTGATCCTGGAGACCCGGGATCGAGTCCCACACCGGGCTCCCTGCGTGGAACCTGCTTCTCCCTCTGCCTGTGTCTCTGCCTCTCTCTGTGTGTCTCTCATGAATAAATAAAATCTTGAAAAAAAATTTTTTTTCAGTGGATGGGTACTTGGGTTTTTTTTCTGGTTTTTGTTCTGAACTGCCAAGTTGTTAGGACCCAAATGCATATTCGTAAACGGAACTGTCAGAGGTTTCTTTTGAGCAGGGGGGTCCTGTGAAGAGCCCTGGGGGCAACGCCAGACCCCAGCACGGGACCCGGGGAGACCCGCCTGCCGCTGCTGAGCCCCCACCCGCCCCAGGAGAGCAGCCCCGTGCCCATGTGCTCCCTGCACCCGCTCACATCCCAGGTCTGGGGGCTGCACAGGTGTCTCCACCGCATCCACGTCTGGCCCACGGCGACCTAGACAGGCGGGGTCCCCCCAGAGGAGGGATATTGGTACATCATCCGTAACACCCCACAGCTGGAAGGAGGACAAACACAGCGCCGTGTGTCCACAGATGGACGGGACTCAGTCTCAGGGTAAGGGCGGAGGGCCTGACCCCGGCTCCCACAGGGGCGAGCCATGAGGACCGGGCCCTGGGTGACCTCAGCCCGTCACAGGACCGAGCGCGTGTGGCGCGCTCACCTGAGGGCCCTTCAGGAGCCTCATCCATGCAGCGGACGGGCCGGGGAGTGAGTGCGGATGGGGCCGGGGCTTCAGCTTGACGGGGTGAGAAGGTTCTGGATATCTGCTGCCCAACGGTGGGGAAGTGCGTAACACCACTGACCCATACACCTAAAAATGGTTAAGGTCGGAAATTGAATGTTAGCCTTTTACCACCAAGAAATATAAATGGTCCCCAAAATGGGGGTGGGGGGGACCTTGGTGTTATAAAGAATCTGAGTAAACCAGAGGGAAACACATGAGGGCCATCAGCTCACGTGCCCCAGAACCAAGACAGCGAGAGCCCAGAGCCCGTATCCACCTGGACCCGCCTGGGCCCAGCCTGCGGCCACCCCCCCACCACCTCCCGAGCCCAGCTCGGCTCACCCGGGGCCACGGGGGCTTTCTGGAACAAAGCCATCGGCGGCTCGGCGGGAGAGTGCAGCCCCTGCGCCCCGACCCTCCCGAGCGCTGCCCCGCCCCCATGCACACCCCGTTTCCGCGGTCTGACCGCCCTCCTGGCTCCGGGTCCCCCAGCCCGTCCTCGGCTCTGCCCACCACCCTGACACCTCGACCCGCCGCCCAGCCCCCGGGGTGACGGTTACCCTCCGGCGCTGGCGGTGTGTAGACGCTGCGGGAATGCTGGGGGGCGGCCAGCGCAGCCGGGAAGGGCCGGGGAGGCGGTCAGACACCCTGCGGGGGACGCGGGGGCTGGGGACACATGAGGGGAGCACCCGGGCCAGGTCACCAGCCACGCCCCCCACCCAGGCTTCCGTCCCGAGTGCCGCGGAGAAGCGTCGCAGCCCCGGAATGTGGACGTGACCGGCTGCAGCCCCGCCAGCCGCGCCCCCAAGCGTGGGTCCAGCCAAGGTGGGCCAATGGCCCCGGAGGCCCTGAGCTGAAGGAGAGGAAGCGGCCGGTGGGCGCGGAGGTCAGGGCCAGGACCCGGGAGCTGGGGCGGGGAAAGGTCGCCGTGGGCGCAGGACACAGACGCACTTGTGTGCACGGCTGCCCGCGGGCCCTGTTGGCGCCGTAGTTGGTCAAACACCCGAGAGGCCAGCACGGCTGCGGGCAGGGACAGCAGACGCAGGTCCTGGAGCCCGCGGGCCCAGGCCACCAAGGCCCCCACCCTGTGACGCCTGTGTGGCCTCCTCTGAGGTCTCCTCGTAGGTCCCCTCGTGACCCGTGTGTCCTTCCCTCACGGACCCAGGAGGCCTGGTCACAGCGGGGCCCGTGGCCACACTTACCGGCCGGCTGCCGTGCGGGTCCCCCCTCCTCCCAGCCCCGGGGGGAAGGGCCTCCCCGGCCTGGGCTCCAGCCGCCCAGCCCTGCCCTGCGAGGGCCCTGCGCCCACCCGGCGGGCCAGTGCCACCTCCCACCTCTCCCGTCCAGGTCCCATGGTGACCCGCTTCCTCTCCCCAGGGTCCCCCTCCCTTCTGTGTCCTCTACGCCAAGTCTCCGCAGGTCACAAGCGTCACAAAGGGATTCTAGGCTGCCTCATCCTCCCTTGTCCGTAAGATGGAGTCTTCAGAGAAGCCGGCTTCTGGCGTCGGTGGCGGCCAGTGGAGCGTGGTGTCCTTGCCCCGCTGAGCCAGCCTCAGACACCTGCCTGCCCAGAGCAGCCCCCACTGCCCCTCGCTGGCCGGGCCGGCCCGTAGCGTGCACATGAGCTCCGCCGGCCTGCGCCTGCGCCTGCACCTGGCGCCTCGGGGGTGGGGAACCCGGCCTCCACCTGTGGGCCGGTCCTGTCATGTGCATCTCAGGACTGTCACCGACCAGCCTGGGGCTGCAGGGGAGGCAGAGGAGCGTCACAGAGGCTGCCCATGGGAGATGGACCTCGCCGACGGCCCTGCGCCCCCTGCCCGCCTACGGCCGGGCCGCCGGGCCGCGCTTCCCCAGCCACCAGGTGCGAGCTTACGGCGGCACCTGTAGGAGCCCAGCAGAGCGCACCTGCTCCCGGGCAGCTTCCCCCGACTTGGCCGCCCGGGGCCGTCCCTCCCCGAGTACCTCTCACAGACGTCACAGACACACTCGGGGTTTTCAGTGGGGCTGTATTGGACCTACAGACCGGTCTGAGAAGTGACAGCTCCGTAAGACCGAGCTTCCTTGGGCCTGTAAAAGCCAAGCTTCGGGGGCCAGGGGCGGCCTGGCTCGGACGCGGTCCTCCAAGGCGGGCAGTTCTGAGTGGACTCGTTTCTGAGACGCGAAGGGTCCCACCCGGTGGTCGTGATGGCTGAGGGCAGGGCAGGCGGAGGGTCGAGGCCCGTGTGCCTGGCCTACAGCCAGAGCCCCGAGGAGGAGCAGGGGGGCCTGTGGCTGGAGGGAGGGACCCCGGGCCAGGAAGCTGGGGCGCAGGCCCAGAGGCTCTCCTGAAGGGGGAACCTGCCGGCCACTGCCTGGTCTGGCCCGTGCTCCTGACCAGTCTGGCTGGTGTGACAGCGCAGAAGGAGCCCCGGCGTGTCCCCCAGGGTGGGGGTGGGGACCAGGCTGGCCCAGCCCGGCGCCCCAAGCGTGAGCCGCTGCTCCAGCACACCCTCAGCAGCAGGAAAAGCCGAGGACGTTCTGCTGGGGACTCAGGCTCTGGAAGTGTCCCCGGGCCTGAACCGGCTGGCAGCAGCAGGCTGGGGTTCAGCTGCCCCGGGCCAAGGGGAGCCTGGCAGGAGGCAGGATGAGGCCGTCTGCGCCCGCTGGGTGAGGGGTGCCGACAGGCTGAGGCCCCTGCGATGGAGGGGGCCTGTTCCGGCACGCTGGGGGCACGTCCCCCAGACACAGATGGCTCTTTGTCAGGGCCGAGCCCAGCTCCCCCATCGGACTCACGAACAAAGCCCCCTCTGTCCACGGTGGCCTCCCCCTCACTCCCAGCACCGCCCCCAGGAAAGGAACAGAGCCCCCCACCCCAGGCTCCCAGCCAGCGTCCCTGCCCAACACGCACACACCGGGCCCAACAAGGCGGGGCACGTGGTGGGGGCCCGGATGCAGTGCGTGAGGGGCACCGGCGACCCTGATGCCTGACACCCAGGGGCCCCTTCCCCCAGGCCTGAGCAGACCCAGCCCCGCCCAGACGGCAACCTGGAAGGGGGCGGGGCGGGGGGGGCAGGACAGGGCCTCGCCCCTGCAGGGAGGCCTCTACAACCCAGTTGTGCGTACTCTCTTGGTCCTGAATGCCCAAGGACACCTCGCTGGGCCTGTCATCCTGCCCCGGTATTGCCAGCCAGGGGGCTGGGCTGTGCCCGGTGAGGACAGCCACGGGCTTTGTGTCTGCCTCGTCCCCGGGGCCCGGCCCCCCCTGAGCCCCCCGCCTGGAGGAGGGCACACCCGCGGCCCCTCAATGACCAGGCGGCAGGATCCAGATGAGGCCGGGCAGGGCCGCTGCCAGTCGGGCCAGCTCCTGCCGACACTGGCTCTGCAGCTGGCGCAGCACCGCCTCCAGGCAGGCCTCCCGGCTGCGCAGCTCCCCAATCACCTCGGCAGCCCGCAGCCCCGGGCCCCCCGAGGCTCTGGCGTCACTCTTCACCAGCCGGCAGGATCCGTGGGGCTGGGCCGGGGCCCCACCTTGCTCCCAGGCCTGCCGAAGCGCCGCCAGCTCCTGTCCCACAGCCTCCTGGGTGGCCCGCTGCAGAGCGCTCCACTCGGACCCCAAGCCTCCAACCTGCATTGGGGATAAGGCGGCTCGTGAGCCAGGGGTGGCCGCCCCCTGGCCAGGACACAGGCTGCAGGCCCCCAGCTGCCCCCTGGGCCGGGCTGCCGGCCCGGATCCCACTCCTCCCCGGGGAAGGGGCCAACCCCGGTGCCGGCCGTCCAGCCTTTACATCACCCTCCCCGAGCACCTGAGCCCTGAGCCAGCAGTGGGCCCGGGACACGGCCAGCACCTGAGCACCCGGCGGCCTGCAGCACCGCCCAGCGGCAGGCCCAGCCAGCTCACCAGGTCCCCGGGGCCTGTTCAGAGCCGAGGGCCGACCCTCCAGCCACCTACCCCCACCCCCACCCACCGTGCCGGGGTCAGGCTCGGCCTCCCACACCCACTGCCTTCCCAGTGCTCCCAGGAGGGGGACAGCGCCTGCCCAGCACTGGTGCTCCAGGTGAGCCCAGCCCAGGGGCGGGGGAGTGAGAAGAGGCTGTGTCCCCAGTCGTGGCCCTGACCCTGGCCCTCAGCGGGCTCCGCTGCAGGCAGCTTGGGAGAAACCCCTGCAAACATCAAACACGCTCCAGGGGTCACCACCACGGACGGGAGGGGCCGCAGGCTGCTGGGAACACCCCCGCGGGGTCCTGAAGACTTTAGGGGAAACCCTGCCTGCAAGTTACTTCAAGGTGCCTCAGAAAAGGCGAGGCAACCGGGGTGGCTCCCGGGGAGCAGGGCAGGGCACGGGCGGGGCTGGGGGGCCGGGAGGGGCTACGTGGCGACAGAGCGCAGTCCCTGCGTCAGCGCCCCCTCACCCTGGCCTCCCAGGCCGCCCGCCGGGGCTCCACGGCTCCCTGCAGCTCCTCGTGCAGGGCCTGCAGCTGCTGAGCCACCATCTCCAACTGGTCAGCCCCGGACTCAGGGATCCTGGGCAGAAACGGGGGCTGTGCGGCCTCCAGGGGGCAGGCCCCCAGGACGGTGTCCTGCAGAGAGAGACCCACCCCCGTAAGAGGCAGGCAGCGAGCCCAGGCCTCCTAACCACAGGCCCAGCCCCTCAGCCCATGGGGCCAGCGCCCACCACCATGGGTGGACAGCTGCTTGTCACCCCAGCAGGCCAGAGACCAGGGCAGGCTGGATGCTGAGAAGTCGGGGCTCCCGGGGGCTGGGCAGCAACGGGGACGGGACAGAGTCCTGGAGAGGGCCCCGGGTCTGAAGCTGGCTTCAGGGCCGGGTGTGTATGCGCCCCCCACCCCCGACACCCCTTCCCGTCTGGGAGTAGGGAGGTGCCCCCAGGGCTGCTGGCTGCGCTCAAGGCTGGGGGGCCCCGTCGTACCATCCACTGCCAGAAGACCAGCTCCCGGCGGCGCCACGCCAGGGCAGCCTCCAGGCGCGCGTTCTCACTCTCCAGCCTCCGGAGCAGCTGCAAGGCAAACCACACACCACGGCCAGGTCAGAGCCCACCTGCCCACCGGGGACCCCCAGCGCCAACGCCCGTCCCTCTGGCCCGCAAGCCCGTCACCACCACCACCGCCAGCCTGGCCATCTCCGGGCAGGCAAGGCAGGGCAGCCCCACCTCCAGACGCGACGGGGCCGACACGCCCACGGTCCCCATGGAGTCAGGAGCGGACATCAAGCACCTTGGACTCAGGACCTCTGCCCCACAACCCTCACTGGGGGCTGCAGCCCGAGACGGCGGGCAGGTGAGGGAGCCCAGAACGGGGAGCCTGCCGGGCTCTCGGGGGAGGGAACCCCTCCTGGGCAACCTGGGAACCCCAGCGGCAGGGAGGCCGGGTCACACAGCCCCGAACCTGCGCCCCCCCACAAACAGGTGGACCCACAGACGGCCACGGCCCCCAGGGCTGCTGCCGCTCGCGGAGTGCCTGCCCCAGCCTCGGCCTCCAGGAGCTTGGCGGGGGCCAGGAGTCCCACACTGGGGGGCCCGCTGGTCACTGGGGCGGCGCAGTCAGGCCTCCTCGAGCCCCTCCCGGGCCCCAGCACGCCCCGCCACCCCCACCAGGAAGCCACAGGCCTGCACCTGCTGTGGCTCCTCTCTGAACACAGCACACCCGCCGGGCGGTGCCCACGGCTCCTTCTAGAAGGCAGACCTGCCGGGCTTCCTGGGAACCCAGAGGCGCGCTGTGCGGCAGGACGAGGGGCCAGAGCACAGCGGCCAGTGAAGAGCTCTACACGCTGCCGGCGGGAAGGGCCGGTGCACACGCCCTACACACCGGCCCGGGGCGGGGGGCGGGGGGCCCGGGTCTCCCCGCCGGGAGGGGCCCCTGCTCTGCCCCCGCTCGGCAGCAGACGGCCAGCAGGCAACCAGGAGTCCACTTCCTACAGCCGGAACCTGGGGCTCCAAGGGCCAGATGGGGACAGCCTCGCCCCCTGCCCCTCCAGCGGGGGGGCCTAGCGGAGCACAGCCCCGGAGGCCGAGAGGAGCGCCCTGCAGACCACGTGTGCGCAGGCGAGCTCAGTTCTGTGGTTTCCGAGAACAGTCCGCGGGGGCTCCCCACCTCCCAGGCTAGGGAAAGGGGGGCAGGCACAACAGGAAGGCGCAATGAGTCCCCGCTGCCCCCCACCTCCGGCCCGGTGCTGGAGTCCCTCCCACCCCCGCTGCAGCCCGCTGCCTGTGGCCAGGCACGGGGACACGAGAGGGCTGCAGGCCCAGCCCGGAGCCAAGCACGCGTGCTGCCCAGCTGCTCCGCGGCATGCCTGGCCACCCACAGCAACCACAGATCTCTCCAGAAGCTTCTGGGACCCATCCCAGGAGTGCAGGTCCTTTGGGTACACTGGCCCAGGTTTCTGCCACTCGCCCTCCAGAGACCCGGGAAGGAAGCCGATCGTGACCCCCATCCACCCCACGCCACCTGCGGTCCTGCAGCTGCAACACGCCCCAGCGTCAGACAGGAGGGGGGGCATGCAGGCCGGGGCCCCCAGGGGCAGGAGGCCCGGCCTCGCTGAGTCACCCGCAAAAGGACACCTCGGGTCGCCGAGATACTACTGCCTCCTCATGGCCAGGGACAAGTGCAGCCCTGCCTGAACGGGGCCAGCCAGGTATTGGCCAGGGATGTGGGCCTGGCAGGCACCCCCAGGTGGCCACCCCAACCCCACTAACGGGATGCAGGACCTTCTGGGAGCACGTGACTCCAAGGCTGGGATCTGCTGGGCCTGGAAAGAGCGGCCACACCAGCCCTGAGCCTCAGCCCTCCTGCCTGGCCAAGTGCCCCCCAGGCTGCACGGTGCCAGCCTCACACTCTGGACGAGCCAGAGTCTAGCCCTCAAGTGACAGCCAGCCCTGGGCCTGGCCCAGGACACCCTGGCCATGCCAGCCCAAGGGAAGGAAACAATCATGACAGATCGGGGCCACCGAAACGAAAGTCAGCAAAGTCGGGCCATGCTAGACCAGCCCTCTGCCCACCACCTCCATCGCCAGATGACCCCTGCTCGGGCTCCAGGCACCCCCATCGTGACCTTGGCCCTCAAGCAGTCTTCCTTAATTCCAAAGGGCCTCCTCCCCCAGCTGCCAGTCCAGCCTAAACACCTGTGCCCCTGGGGCCCTAACCACGCCCAGCCACAGGCACACACAACAGCCGGTCTGCATCCTGGTCTAGGGCGCCAGGGGAGGCCCTCTGGACGTGCCTGTCCCCCACATCAGCAAGATGGTGAGCTGGGCAATCACCCAGAGATCAAAGCGGGTCGGCTGGGTCCTCCTTCGCAGCCCCCTGCCCACCTCAACCCCGGTACCTCTGGTCTCTGCAGTCCTACGGCACCAACACACAGCTGGCTCAGACAAGAGGGGGACCCACACCAGCCCTCACCTGCCGGCCTCCCTCCGGGTCCCTGAGCATCTCGGTCTCAGCAACAGACAGGTGGCCGAGGCTTCGGTCACTGTGGCAGCCACGGGTATACGAGTGGATCTGAAACAGGCAGTGCCAACCCCAGGCTGAGCAGGAGGGAGCAAGGAAACGGGTCTCACCTTGCCAAGGTGGTCCAGGGAAGGCCATGGTCAGGCTCAGAGAGCAGTCAGCACTGTGGAGGTGGTGGCCCAGGGCCCTCCCGGAGACCCCTGCAGTGGGAGGGGCGCTGGACAGTCCCCCCTGTAGCCTCCCCGTCCCACCCAGTTCCCAGGGGCATGGTGGGAATCGAATGGGGCACCCCTGCTTCTCCCTAAGTTCACTGAGTGCCAGGTCTACGTGGGGGGAGAAACAGCCTCTGGACAGGCTACATGGTCCGGCGGAGCCAACAGCAGGGACACAGAGTGACCATTTGGGTCTGGGAGGCAGGGAAGCTTCTCGGCAAGGTGAGGCCTGAAGGCATCACGGAGGTTAATGAGTGGCCATGGCCCACGCAGGAGGAGTAACTGGAGCCCAGGCCAAGCAAGAGACAGGTTCTAAGAAGGGCTGAGGGAGCAAAAGGCTCTCTGCAGGGGTGCAGGGTGCAGGGGCACAGGAGGGCAGGGATATAGGGGTTTAAGGGTGCAGGGGTGCAGGGTGCATGCATGCAGAGCTACAGGGACACAAGGGTGCAGGGATACAGGGGTGTGGGGTGCATGGGTACAGGGATACAGGGGTGCAGGGATGCTGGGTGGCGGGGCCCACACTGGTGGGAGTGGGAGTCTGAGCGTCCCTGCCCAGTGGCCTCTGAGCCTAGCTGCAGTGGGCCTGTAAGGGTGACCTGTGCCCCCACCGCGGAGCCTTACCTGCCTCCAGGAACCCTACAGAAGCTGCCCACTGCCCACGAGCCCGCACCCAGGATGTGGCAGGAGAGGGTACCTTCCTCCCCGAAAAACACCCAGGCAGCCGCGCCTCCCCCAGGGCCCAGACGGAGCCTGAGGCCCCTGACGACTTCCAGGAACAGGCTCCCTGCCCCATGGCTCCCTGTCCCAGCGATGCCCAGGTCCACCTGCCCTGGACTCCCCCGGAACACCTGGAGCCTGGGGCTCAGGATCCGGGCCACTGCAGGGCACACCCGGGCTCCTGGATGGACAGGCCTCGGGCAGAGAGAGGCCGCGGGCCCGGGGCCAACCCGCAAGCCCCAATACCTTGCCCAAGAGGGCACAGTGCTCCTGCTGGCTGGTCATCAGGTTTCGCCACTGCAACCGCAGCTTTCCCATCAACCACTGCAAGTGGCGTATGTCCACAGGGCCATCTGCACCCCCGCAGGCTGCCGGCGGGCCAGGACTGGCCGGGGCTTCGCACTGGAGAGGGAACGGGGGTCAGCCCTGCTCCCCCACCCCCTGCGGGGACCCCGAGGGAGAGAGAGAAAAGACGCCCCCCCCACCCCGAGTGAAAGCCGTGGGCCCCCCGGGGCTGCCCGGAAAGGGGGAGGGCAGGAGGCCGGCCCCGAGGGCTGGCCCAGGCCCCCCGATGCCCGCTCACCCCACACGCACCTGGCACAGGGCTACCTCGTCGCCCAGCCGCACGCGTGTCCGGCCCAGCAGCCGCTCGAGCAGGGGCCCGCGGGCCAGGAGCCAGGCGAGGGCCAGCAGGAGCTCGCGGCTGCCCCGGGCGCCGTCCTCGGGGAGCTGTGCCAGCGCCCGCCGGGGGTAGCCCTGGGAGCGCAGCGCCCTCTTCACCAGGCGGACCTGGGCCTCTGGGAAGGGGCCCGGCTGCTCAGGGGGCGCCCGCTGGGCACCACCCCGCCCGGGCCTCCGGGGGCCCCGCAGGGCCACGGCCACCGAGCAGAGGCCAGGGTCGCAGGGGACCGCAGGGGACTGGGGGCGGAGGAGAGGGGCGCCAGGGCTCGGGGGCGGGGCTCACGAGGGGGCGGGGCTTTGCCGAAGCGGGGCCCTTGGCTGGGGTGGGCGGGGCCAGGGCCGCGAGGCGGGGCTTGCTGAGGGGGCGGGGCCACAGGAGCCGGAGCCCCCGCGGTGAGTGGGCAGGGCCAGGGCTGCGGGGGCGTGGCTTGCTGCGGGGCGGGGCTTGCGGGAGGAGGGGCCTGTGGGGGCGGGACTTGCGGGGGCGGGGCTTACCCAGGGCCGGGGGCGCCGGCGGGGCCCCGGGCGCAGGCGCGCAGTCGCCCGGCAGCGGCGAGAGCACGAGGAAGAGCGTCCGCCAGAGCGGCGGGGCCTGAGCGATCGGAGGGCGGCGGTCAGCGTGGCCGCCCCGCCCCGCCCGCCCCCCCAGCCCGCCCCGCGGCCTCACCGCCTCCGGACGGTCGAACTTGGCGCGGCGGAAGGTCTCGGGGCTGGGCCCGGCGGGCAGCGTCCGACTGAGCGCGGCGACGGCGTCCGGCAGGGCCCCGGCCGCGCCCGCCCGCGCCTGCTCCGCCCGCCGCCGCCCCATGCGGCCCTCGGGGTCCCGGCGTCCGAGGCGGGCGGCGCGGCGCGGCCCGGGACACGCCCCCAGCGCCCGCGGCCCCCGGGCGGACGCGCTTCCTGCGCCGCAGCGGCCAATGCGCGTCGGCGGCTCCGCGGGGCCCGCCCCCTGCAGCCCGGAGGCGGCCGCAGCCCCGCCCGCCCCGCCCGCCCCGAGCAGCGCCCGCGCACCCGGGCCGCCCTGCTCCCAGCCCCGCCCCGCCCCGCCCCGCCCCTGCCCGGGTCCGGCCGTGCCCCCGACGTCCCGGCGCGGGGGGCGGCCGCGTCTCCGGTGTCTCGGACGGCGCCCGGGCCCTGGTCTGGGAGCCGGCGAGCTGCCTGCGGTACGCGGGCCCCGGGCGTGACCCCCGCGCCCCTCCCCGCGCCCCGGAGGCCGGGCCCCGCTCCCGCCCGCCCGCGCCCCCTCGGCTGCCGCCCGCCCTGCGGCCGTCGGGACAAGGAGCACACCCTGGCCCCGCCCCCGCCGCGCGGCTCCGCTCTGCGCCTTCCCGTGGGAGGCTCTTCCCCCACCCGTGTCCTGCGCTGCTGGGCCGCCCTCTGGCCACAGGCGTGGAGGCTCAGCCGTCACCCTGCATCCGCCCCACCTGGCTGTGAGCCCCTGAACCCGCAGGAGGCGGAGCCCCCGCTGAGTCTCCAAGGCCCCCGCCCCGGCCCCCGCCCCGCGGTCCCCGGAGAAACCCTGCCTCGCCTTACACCGTCTGTTCCCTCCTACCGCGTCCCCCCAGACGGGCTCTGGCTCCACCCCCGAGGCCCCGTGAGCCCCCCTACAGCTGGCCCTTGAAACCTCCCGACACTGTCCAGCTCAGGCCTCCACGGCCACCAGCAAATCCCTGGGGTAGGGCCGAGGCCTAGGAGGGGTGGCCTCTGCCCGGCCGGAGTCCGACGGGCTGGGAGGGGGCGGGGAATGTGGAGGCTCCCGTGTGGCCCAGCCTGCAGGTGCCCCCAGAGCTGACAGAGTTTCCAGAAACCCCCCAACTGCACACTGCCCAGCCAGTCCTCAAATTCCCCATCTGGTGGCTGGCGGCCGCTTGGGCCTCGGAGTGGAGGGCTGTGGGGGAGAGCGGTGGTGGTGTCCAGGCGGTACCCCCGCGGGAACGTGGCCCGCCTGGCACACAGGGCGGGTGGGTAATGGGGACAGGGTGCGGCAGGAAGCGGGGAGAGCACGCAGGGACTCCCCAGCCCAACTCCCCCAGAGCTTCTCAAAAACCGGAACTGTGTGAGCACAGCAGATGCACCCTGTGGCCACCGCCCACCGGCTGGAGGCCTCATGTTGCCACTGAAGTGTGGGCGCTAACCTCGGCCCCATCCCAGAACCTCTGCGGGTCCGGGCGCTGGACAGCCGAGCCGCCTGGGGCCTTCCAGGGTACACAGCCGCCTGCCCCGTGGAGGAGGCTTCGGCCTGCGGCGGTCCCCCGCACAGCAGCCACCAGGGCAGGGGGCAGCAAGGCTGGCCGCAGCAGGAAGAGCTAGTGTCCCTGGCAGGGCCTGGGGTCACAGGGGCCAGCTGCAGCCTTCCCCCCCACACCTCCTCAGCACACACAGGCAGGGCTTCTGAGCGTTCAGCTTTATTGAGGGCACGAGAGTCTACAGGGGAGCCCCGGGTGCCAGGGGATGAGGCCCGCCGTCTGCCTGGAAGGGTGTGGCCCGGTGGGCAGCGGGGATGGCCTTTCCATGACCTGTGCAGAGACACGGAGACAGGTGAGAGCGGGCCCCGCGAGCCTCGGAGCTCACTGAGGAGTGGGGGCCGCGTCCCGAAGGCTGGGGGACGTGGGGGTGTACCTGGGTTTACTTGAAAGTGTGACTCTCGGCTCCGCCCCGCCCAAAGCCTGCAGAAAAACAGAGTAGGCAGGTTAGGGGGAGCCAGGGGCTGGGGGGCGGGTGGGGGCCCGAAGCGTACCTTTAGGCCCGAACATGGCCGAGTAGCAGGGGTGGTTGCAGTAGGGCTTGCCTTCGTGCTGCAAAGAGAAGGGCCGTGAGGGGCTGTGGGCGCTGCCCAGCCCTGAGCCCCTGCCCCTGCGCGCCCACCTACCTCGGCGTGGCCGCCTGACGTCAGCGTCTTTCCACATTTTTCACACTTCAGGCAAGGCCGATGCCAGTCCTTCCCCAGAGAGGTCACCCGCTCAGCTGCAGAGGCACAGACACCCCCAGGGTGAGACCCTGCTACGGGGTCACAGGGCACACCAGCCTCCCCCACCTGCCCCTGCTTCCACCCGCGCCCGCCCAGGGTCCCAGCTGGCCCTTGTGCCCACCTCCAGTCCCCAGGGCAAACTAAGAGGGGGCGCTGGGGGGCCAGGGCTGGGGGCCTGGCTGGGCGGCCGGAGGGGTGCGGCCTGCGGGGCGCCCTTCTCTGGGGCGGAGGCGGGGAAGACACTTCCCACTTCCTCCCTCCCGGGTGGGCCCCGGGGCGCGGGGCGGGGAGGCGGCACCCGGGATCGCGCCCCGAGCGCCGGTTTCCGCGTCTGCTTCCACTTAGCGATGGGAGGGGCGGCTCGAGCGCGGTCCCCACCCAGGGCGCGCCGCGGGGGGACGGCAGGGAACGGGGTGACCGGGGCCAGGGAGGAGCAGCAGGACCGAGGGGGGACACAGCGCGGGGGGCAGAGGGCTCCGACGCCGGGTCCCCCGCACAGCCCGGCGGCCCCAGGGTCCCGGCGCGCCCGCCCTCCAGGGAGACCGCCCGCTCGGCCCTGGAGGGGCCCGGGTGGGGGGGCGGGGGCGCTCACCGAAGTACACCTCCTTGTCGCACTTGGGGCACTTAGGCATAGCGGCTCGGTCCGGCGCGCACGTCAGGGCAGGAGCAGGGGAGAGCGGGACTGGGTGGGTGCGGCCGGGCGCGCGCCTTTCAGCGCCTCCAAGACCCCGCCCCTTCGAGACCCGCCCCCTCGCGCCCCGCCCCCGAGTCGAGGACCTGGACCCGAGGGCCTGGTTCCAGGCCAAGCAGCTAGGAAAGGTCATCGGTCCACCCCCGCCTCGGGGCAGCACCCGGGCCAGCCGACGGGGCCGGGGGGCGCGCGGGGGTCCTTGGGGACGCACCGAGGGGGCGGCTCCTCCGGGGGCTGCAGGGGTCTAGGGAGAGGGCTCCCCAGGTCGGGAAGGCGCTCCCAGCCCGAGCCCCCAGATGCTTGGGAGCCAGAGAGGGGCCGAGTCACCGCTAAAGTGCAAATCCCCGCAAACCGGCGTGGGCCCGCTCCTCCGCCCCGACCGTGTCCCCGCAGAGGGTCGGGGACAAGCTGCGGGGGCATCTCAGCCTGGCGGCCGCGGCTCCAAGACCACCCCTCCGGCCTCCTCACTCCCGGAGCCTGGACCCCCCCACCCCGCCGCTGCCGGCGAGACCACAGGACAGCAGCCCCCGGGGACCTGGACGAGGGGGCTCCAAGTCGGGGCGTCCCCTGCGTCGGTGTCACCGCGATCTGTGCGGGCCGGGCTTGGTCGGGGAAGGCGCGACCGGCCGCGCCCAGGGCATCTCGTCCAGGGAGGGGCTCCTTATCTCTGTGGGAAGCGCACGAGTGGGCACGGCGGGGGCAGTGCAGGGCCGCCGCCCAGGGAAGGTGGGGGCTGGCGCCGGGTGGAGACGGCGGCCTCCACGCACCCGGGGTGGGAGCGCCCAGGGGCGCGGGCTCCTGTCCACCTTGTAGCCCCGGCCTGGGCAGGGCCTGGCCTGCAGGGAATCCCTGCCCTGTCCTCCCTGCGGGTCACTGGCAGCCTCTCCACCTCCCTCTCTAGCTGCTGGGGAGCGGCGCCCTCCCTCCGGGGCTCTGTGGACCCTTCACCTCGGGCCGCAGCAGCACCATCCAGGGCTTCGGGGTCACTCTCTGCCCGGACCCCAGCCAGTCTGCCCCTCCTGCCCTTCCTCCACGGGTCCCTCCCTCTGGCTACCCTGGACACACCCGTCTCTCAAAACAAAACAGGCCCTGGGCCTCTCCAGGCCGCATCTTCATGGAAGGTGCTGGAGACCATCCTCTAAGGGGACCCGGGGCGCCTGCCTCCCCACAGAGCACATGGTGACTGCAGCTTTGCCGACCGACCCATCATAGGCCCCTTGGCTGTCGCTGGGGGACGGGAAGGAAACCAGGGGCGCCCCCACTCCCGGCCCCCACCCGCCTGGCCTCTGCCCCCCCAAGCCTGGCTTGGGGTGGGGGTGGCAGCTCCTGTGGTTCAAGGGCCTTGGAGACCACCTCCAGGGCCAGCCCCCCATGAGGATGGCGCCCTATACCCCACACCCTCACTTCCTGCTCCTCACGCTGCCCTCTACTCACCCCCAGCTCCGCCCCCCCGCCCCCGACTCCCTTCCTGAAGCCACAGCTGGACTCTGCACACCTGGCACCACATCTGGGAACCCCTCAGTGGCTGGCTGGCCATCGCCCTCAGGAGCAGGGGTGTACACCACGCACTGGCAGAGCCCCCAGACTCCCACCCATGGACGCTGCCCCTGTGCCCGGCGCTGGGGCACCTCGGCACGGTTTCTGCAGGTAAGCCCACCAGCCCGCCCTCCCCCACGGCCCCACCCGTCCCTTGGTGTCTCCCTGGCCTGGCCTGTTGCTGCTGCAGACAGGAGGGGTGACGGGGTGGGGGTGTGGGGGGCTGACTTCCCCGTCTCCCGGCTCCAGGAGCTGGAGAGAGGCCGAGATGGGGAAGAGCAGGACGTGGAGGCCGGGAAGATGGACACTCAGAAACAGACACAGCAGAGGACAGCAGTGTAGACATGGGGGTGCAGCATCGGGGCAGGGGCTGCAGCAGAAGGGCCCTAGGCCCCAGACCACTGCTGACACGGTGTGGGGGGTTCTCTCATAGAGGATCACGGGGCTCCAGCCACGTGCGTACTCCCACTCATGTCACGTGTACCCCCTTGCAGCTTCCTGAGAAGGCTGCCCTGCACGGGGGTGCTGGCTGCAGGCCTGGGGCTCCAGGGCAGGGCTGCCTCCACCCCGCCCCGATGATGGGCCACGCACAGGGTGCCAGGCTGTGCCCACGTGTGTCCCGGTGCCATGGACACAGCCGTGTATGAGTGCGTCTGTCTGGGTACCCCGGCTGCTTCCCCATGTTTCCACCCAGCCTGCACCCCCAGCCCACCTTAAGGCTCCAGGCGGGGGCGGGGGGAGGCCATGAGCCAGCCTTGTCCGCTTCTCCACCCACCGCGCCCCAGGGTTGCCACCCCCACTGCGACTCCAACCGCGCCCACCATGGGGGAGGCCCCCCCTTTGAAAACGGTCGATGAGGTTCTTGCTAGCTTGCCTTGCTGTTATTCCCCGTTGCCATGGTCACGGGACTGCAGAGTGACGGGAGGATGCCAGAGGGGGCCAAGGGCCGTGCGCCTGGCCCTCCAGTTCGTATACAGCACAGTTTTTCCAGACACTCACACACTCACACACACACACACACACACACACACACACACACACACACACTCCCTGGAACCCTCGAAAATCATCAGCCACAGACCGGCATGATCCTCAAGTCCCCGGAGCTTCCCACCCACCTTGCTGGGCCCCGGGGCGGGGCTGGGAACCCCTCAGCAGCTGCAGTCCCCATCACCCCCCAGACTCTATGTCTGGGAGCACCCCCATCTTGGGCTCGGCTGGGTACCAGTCAGGGCCCTGACAGCCTCCCCTGGAGATCTGCCCCCCTCCCCCAGGTGCAAGGCCTCCTACTCCCATCAGCTCACCTGGCTCAGGACGCACCTGTGGGGGGTCGGAGCGCTGACCTGGCTCAGGGGGCCAGTTCAAGACCCAAATCTGCCCTGCCCAGACACCCACCCCCTGGCCCCGCTCCTTGGGGGGCGCTATGGCATTTGGTGCCTGAACAATGGAGGACACCGTGGGCCTCCCCCACCTTGCGCCCCGGTGCTACCAGCAGGCACAGGGGCCGTGTCCGAGCGGGAGGCACAAAGTGGCCAGGACGCAGACGCCTGCTGGCCCCAGGCTGCCTCTGTGCCCAGAAAGCCCCGCCTTGCCCCAGGACAGCATGGGGGTACCCCAGGACCCCTGAGACCTGGGGGAGGCAGCTGCGGGGTTCTGGTGCACCAAGCAAGACCACCTCTGTCCTTCCGTCCGCTTGCCCTTCCCTCCACACACACCCCCCGCCCCACCCTTGCCTTGCCCAGGTTGCTCCCTCCTAAGGCTCAAGGGCCAAGTGCCCCGGGGCAGCTGCTGGCTCCCTCCCCAGTGTGCACTCCCCTGCCCTCCCCAGGCCCAGCTGAGTCATGGACGCTCAGACATTCCCAGGGCCTATTTTCAGCAGCTTGTCCCCCGGGACCCCCGGCCTGCTCTGAGGTTCTGCCCCAGAGCGGGTCTGCTGGGCCCTCCGTGGCCGCTCCTTGGCCCTGAGGCAGGAGAGGGGTTGGGGCCCTGCACCTTCGCAGGAGGACTCTGCTCCTGACCACCTGGGCCTCACCCGGGCCACGTGAGAGGGCCGCCCGCTCCTCCTGTCCTGGAGGCGGGAGTGGCACGGAGGATGGCAGCGCCAGCCCTGAGCTCCCTCAGTCAGCCCCGCATGGGCACCAGTCTGGCCAGTTGGGGTGACCCTCGTCCCCCACGGAAGCTGAGCCTCGTTCCAAGGATCCATGTCCTGGAGACAAAGCCCAAGCAGAACTGCCTCAAATTCTGGCCTCACGAGTCCAGCAGCTGAGCCTTTCGGTGGGCCCGAGCCCCAGCCTCCCACCCCGGCAGCCGGCCAGGCCCCGGGAAGTGGCTGCCTACACCTGCGGCCCTGGTGCCCTGCCAGTCTTCACCCGGCCCAGCCCCGGCAGCCCAGAGCCAAGGTCACCGGCGCTTGCTGACTTCTTGACACCCGATCCCGGGGCCCACGGCTAGGGGCTGTGACCCGGGGTCCTTAGGCAGGTCCTAAAGAAATGTCGGGAGCGGGCCTCAGCTGGGTGGGTCCTCAGGGAGCCTCGGGCAGGGGAAAGGGGGATGTGATGCTACAGGGGCGGCAGGGGGACCGTCGGGAACCTGGAGGGGGACGTGCGGGGGTCTAGGCCCTCAGGGGGCGGGGCCGAGGGAGGTGCAGACAGCAGACTGCACAGCAGACCGGGGACAGCGGCCAGGGCACACGGGCGGGCCTCCCCAAGCTGCAGAGCCCCGCCGCGGGCCGGAGCGTGAAGCGGGCAGGCTGGCACGGGGAGGGGGCTGCGCGCTGGCCTCTGCGGGCGCGCCGTGGCTGGCTGGCGGCCGTCGGAGGGGCTGCGGCCTCGGAGGGCCCGACTCGCCCGAGCTTCCTGGAGCGGGTGCCACCGAGGCGCCGGCGGGCAGCGCAGGGGCTCGGGCGTCCTCCCGACACGCCTAGCGACGCGCCAGGCCGAGGGTGGCGCCGCCCCGGTCTCCGTGACAACCGCTGGGAAACAAACAGGGCGCGCGTCATCGTCGCCCGCAGGAAGTGGGACGCGCCTTCCCCGCCGGGGCTGGGGCGCGCGGTGTCCCGGGCAGGCCTGGGGCCCGTCTCCCCCGGGGCCGTCCCCGCCGCCCACCCCGTCTGTCCCCGCATAGTTTCCACTGGAGGCTCCCGAGGGAGGCCCGGGCCGTGCCCTCAGCAGCTCCGCTCGGGGAGGGGCAGGCGCTTCCCGTCCGACCCAGCAGCGAGGGCGGGCGGGCGGGGCTCAGGATGCCTCCCCCAGCCGGTAGGTGGGGGCCGTCCACGGAGCTCCCCGAGGGCCCTGTGGCCGCCCGAGGCTCCCCGGCTGCCCTGGGGGTACCTGTTCCAGCGTGTCCCCCGCCCCCGCCCCCCGCGGGCCACCTGCCCTGCACATTCTGGCTGCGCTCCCGGGCTGGCCAGGTGGGAGGAGACACTGCGGCCCACGGTGGGCCCGGGATTGGACCGCCTGGGAGGAGGGCGGCCTGGCATCGCCGGACACCGGATCCCGCCGATCCACCCCCAGGGACACGGCTGGCTGCCCGCAGGACAATGGCCACCGCAGCCAGGCTCAGCTACGTGGAGCCTGGGGCCGGAAGGTGGGCCAGGGAGGCGCCCGGGCCAGGGCTGGGACGCGGGGAGCTGGTCCTGGGGTGCAGGGCACAAGGGCCCAGCAGGGCCGGCGCCGCCCGCCCGCTTTCGGGCCCAGCCCAGCCCGGTTCGGAGCCGAGGACAAGTGCGCCCTCTGCTGGGCAGCAGACAGGAGGAGCCGGCGGGCGCGGGGTCCTCAGAGCCGCAGGCGGGCCTGCCTGGGGAGCGGGGTGACTGCAGTTTCCCTGCCGACCCAGACACAGGAACGCTGCTCGGGCAGGAGCCCCTGAGCAGGGCACTCAAGGCCCCGGGTCCTAGCCCCGCGCTGCCTTCTGTCCCCCACGAATGACCACACCCCTTCCCCATCCAGGCCCGCTGTCCCCCCCACCAGCTCCCTCACACCCGCAGACGGCCCCTCCTCCGGCCACCTGCCCCCCTTCCTCCGCGTGCCAGGCCCTGGGCTCTTTCCCACGCTAACCCCTCCGGGCCCCGGTGCCCACGGCTGGCATTCCCGGGGAGCGGGACCCCAGCGCCAGCAGAAGCCCGCCCGCAGGTGCCGGGAGCACCCGTGGATGGGACACAGAGATGCCGTCCTGGGTTCACGTCCATCCCACAGCCAGACACACAGCACTAGGTCCCCCGATCCTCAAACCTTTTATTGACAGCAAATCTCAGCGGTAAGCGTGAGCCGCGTGTCAGACAAGCGCTTGCAAGGCAGTGCGGGAGGTGGGCGGAGGGCTCCTGGCGGGGACGCCCTCGGTGCCCCCCCGGGAACACCGTGAAGAGCGTGGCTGTGGCCGTCACTGGCAAGGGAAGCAGAAGTAATACTGTGGGGCAGGCCTGGGGCCGCGAGAGGGGGAGTGTGGGGTGGCCACCCCAGGGAGACCCACCAGGGCCACGGGCACACAGGGACACGCAGGGACACGAGACACACAGAGGAGGGGCACAGACCCTGAGGACACAAGAGGGCAAGGGGCGGCCAGAGCAACAGGCGTGGGCAGGCAGGCCGCCACCCGCGGCACCGGGCCCTGGGCCTGCAGGCAGGACGCGCCGGGCCGGACTGGGCAGCGGCTGCCCCCGGGCCGAGCAGCGGGCTCCGGAGCAGGCCGGCGGGAGGCCGACGGGCCCTCGCCCTAGGGCTGAGCTTTGCCCTCGGGGTCTCTGTCGTAGATGTAGCTGCCCACGGCTCCCGTGTTCACTCCTGCGGGGAGAGGCGGCAAGGTGGCGGGGAGCCGGGCGGGGCGGGGCAGGGCACCCCAACCCCAACCTTCCTGGCCACACTCACCCTTGGGTCCAAACAGTATCCCGTAGCAGGGCTTGTGGCAGTAGGGCTGGCCGTCGTGCTGCGGGCGGAACGGGCAGTGGGCGGCCAGTCCCGCACCTGCCGCCTCCACACACCCCTCGGACCCCCCGGCCGCGGCCTTCAAGATCTCAAAGCCGCGACCTGCAGCCGGCTCGGTGGAGGCCCAGGTGCCTCTGGCGGCTCTGCAGCGGGGGCAGCACCCGCCCGCCGCCCTGCCCCACACCCCTGCCCGGCCCCACACCCCTGCCCCGGCCCCTCACCTCCGCGTGCCCGCCTGGAGTAAGTGTCTTCCCACAGCGCTCACAGCGCAGGCACGGGCGGTGCCAGTCCTTGCCCAGGGACGTCACCTTCTCGGCTGGGAAGGGGGGAGACGGTGATGCCGGAGACCCTCCTGGGGAGACCCCCACCCCCCGGCGGTAGCGAGGTCACTCACCAAAGTAGACCCTCTTGTTACAGCGAGGACACATGTTGGGCTCCCCCGTGAACGTGGTGACGCTGGAGGCTGGGGGGGGAAGAGCGGTGAGGGCAGGGCAGCCCCCCAGGACCCCCCCGCCCCCCCACACCGAGCCCAGCCCACCTTTGCTGGGCCCCTTGGGCGGACCAGTCGCCTTGCGCTCCTCAGCCCGGACCACAGGCACCTCGATGGGGCCGGTGACCTGCGGCCCCTCGGCAGAGGGCTTGTCGTAGATGTAGGAGCCGGCACCCCCGATGTTCACACCTGCGGGCGGCGGGCGCTGTGGGGTGAGTGGCCGGCGGCCTGGCGCACCCCACTGACCCGCTCGGGAAAGGGCCCTCGCGGGGGTGCCGAGGGCTGGGGTAGATTCCTGGGAAGGGCACGGAGGAAGGGGGGGACTGCGGGGAGGGGCCAGGCCTCCCGGAGCCAGAAGGCTTCGCAGGCTGAGGAGGGTGACCCAAGCTCACCTTTGGGTCCAAACAGCGTGGCGTAGCAGGGCTTGTGGCAGAACGGCTTCCCGTCGTGCTAGGCAGGGGGGCACCGGGTGAGGGCTGGGCCCCCGCAGCCACAGGCCCGGCCTGAGGGTGGGGGAGCCCGGATTCCCCGCCCTGCTCCCCGCAGCCCCAGGGCAGGGGGCTCACCTCCGCATGGCCCCCCGGAGTCAGCGTCTTGTTGCAGCGCTCACACTTGAGACAGAACTTGTGCCAGTCCTTGCCCAGGGAGCTCACCTTCTCCGCTGGGGGCAGGGGGGCCGGGGGGGGGGGTCAGGCTGCACTGCCCTCGTCCTGCCCCGCCCCCCACCTGGGCCCCGGAGCACCCGCCCCTCGCCAGAACCACCTTCTGCTCCTCAGGGTCCCTGCTCCCCTGCTGGGTCTTGGTCACCCTCGCTGCCCACGCGGGGTCCCAGCCCTAGCACCTTAGTCCTCCCTCAAACACCTGCCTCACACTCACACACCTGGCCCCGCCCCCCCCACAGGTCCCTGAACCCTTCCAGCTGGGCCCTAACTTGCCAGAGGTCCCCGCCCGGCAGCAAGCAGGGGGCGTGGGGGGTTGCGGAGCCTCTGGATGCTCCACCCCCGGGGACAGGATGTCCACCTGTCTAGATGGGGAGAACCCTCGCCACACCGCGTCCAGCTGCTGGCTGACGTTCAGGGTCAGAGACTGGCCACTAAGGGCTCGATCACCCCCCGTCTCCCCACCCCACCCGCTGCGCCACCTCCCAATGCGCGGAAGCGTGGGGGCCCCCCCAGGAGAGCGGGGCAGGAAGGGCGGTGGAGGAGAGGGCAGGAAGAAAGGCCGGAGCCAAGCCGGAATTCCGAAGGGAAGGGGTCTGAGCAGAAGCCTCAGGGCGGAGGAGGTGAGGCGGCCTGGGCCCTCCAGCAGGAGGCCGAGGCCCCGCAGATGCCTCCTGGGCCCCCCTTGCGCACGCTGCCCGCGGCTTCCCCGAGGGTGGGCAGCGACAGCCTGGCTGGCTCACTCCCTGCCCCCAGACGCCCATGGGTGCTGCTGCTGGCGCCCCGGGCTCGGGGCCCTGGGTGCTAGCTCCCCACGGTCCTGGCAGGACCTGCTGGGCCCAGCCAGGCTAGGGCCAGCCTCCGGGACCCCTTCCGCCCTACCCCTTTCCCCGAGGCCGCTCTGCCCATGGGGTCCTGTGTCCAGGGCGGGCCTGGGTCCCTTGCCAGCCCCGCTCCCTCTCCCAGGGCTCCTGCTGGCCAGCGGCGGCCGTGGCAGCTGCAGCCCAGGGCCGCCAGGGCCAGGCCACACTGGCCAGCTCGAGCACAGGGCCACGTGGGGGCAGGGGACGACCCTGAGAGCCACCGGGTGGGTAGGGGGCCGCACACTAGCAGCCCGGTTGCCAGGACGGAATGGACTGGGTCCAGTGGCATGGAAGGGACCGGCTCCCCACCGGGCTGCTGCACATTGTTCGGGACACAAAGGCGAGGCATTCGGAGGTCACTCTGGGTGTCCTGGCCCAGGTTCCATTCAGCTCAAGGGTGTTGGTGCTGGGGGGGGTGACTGGGGGATGGGCAGGATCCCAGCCCAAAGGCCCCCCTCCCTCCGCCAGTGCCTCCCGCCCAGGACAGAAGCCAGCCGGGTCTGAGCTGCCTTTGTTTCCTGCTGGGAACCGGCGACCGCCCAAGCAGGCAGAAGCGTTTTCCGGGCTGTCCACACGGCCGTCCTGTCCACACGGCTGTCTGCCCAGCCCTGGAGGGCCCCGGCCGGGTGCAGGCTTGGGGGCAGGCTCGGGGGCAGGCTCGGGGGCAGTGCGGCTGGCAGGAGGGCCCTGGGGCCACCCTGCACGCTGCCCCCCAGGGACGAGCCCCCTCGGGGATGGGGACGGGGACGGGGACGGGGACGGGGACGGAGGCTGGGCCAGCTCCCGGGGAGGCAGCCGGAAGCCCCTCGGCTCCCAGCCAGGGCAGAAGCACTCGCGGCCAAATCCGGTCCCTCCCCTCTGGGAACAGCAAACAACCCTCCACCTCCTTCTCCCGCCCGGGGCAGGGAGGCCAAGTGGCTTCCTCCACCTTGGCCAGCGCCCACCGCAGACCCGCCGGCCCCGCAGCGACCGGGGAAGGGTCCCCTGGCGGCCCCGACACCGCTTGTCCCTCTGGGGCCGGGTCGGCGGGAGGATCAGGGCAGGACCTCGCCGCCCAGGCCACGTCGGGAGGAGGGAGGGAGCCCCGAGAGCGGCTGTGCGCGGGCACCGGGGTGGGGGGGCGCCAGGGCCCGGGGCTGCTGCGGCCGCGCGGAGGTCGGGGCGGGGCGGGGCGGGGCGGGGCGGGGCGGGGAGCGCGCTGGGACTCGCAGCGCCTGCGGGCGAGGTCGCCCCCGCACGGACGGGCCCCGGCGCAGCGTCTGGCCCACCCGGGGTCGGGGTCGGGGCGGGGCGGGGTCGCGGTTGGGGTCGCGGTCGGGGCGCGGTCGGGGTCGGGGTCGGGGTCGGGGTCGGGGTCGCGGGCGGGGCGGGGCCACGTGTCCGCGGGGGCCGAGGAGAGCCGCAGCGCAGGGGCTCCCGGAGCGCCCCCCGCCCGGCCCGACCCCGCGCCCCGACCCCCCGCCCCGCCCCGGCCCCCGCCCCCGCCCCCGCCCCCGCCTGGGCGCCCGCGCTCGGGGCCGCGCTCGGGGCGGGCGGCGAAGGCTCGGCGGCGGCGCGGGACTCACCGAAGTACACGGTCTTGTCGCACTTGGGGCACTTGGAGGCCATGGTCCCTGCGCCGCCCGCGCCCGCCGCCCGCGCCCGTCTCCGCGCCGCCGCGCCGCCCCGCCCCCCGCCCGCCGCCCGCGCCCCATTGGCTCCGCGGCAGGGGCGGGGCCTCGGGAGCCCGCGGCGCCGGGCGGGGGGCGGGGGGGGCGGGGGCGCACCTGCCGCCGCGAGGGGCCGCCCCGCCCCGCGCCCCGAGGCCCGCGCGGCGCCGTGTCCATGGCAACGGGCGCGTCCGCGGCCCCCGGCTCCGGGACGCGCACCGGACCCCGCGCGGGACCCGCCCCCCCCGCCCCGCGTCCCTTTGTTGCTCGGTTTCCATAGCGACGCGCGCGGCGGGACGGGGCGGGGGGGGGCGGGTCCCGGAGGGCGCGGGGGGACCTGGCCGGACCGGGGCGGGCGCTGCCCCCGGCTCCCACCCGCCGCGGGGCGCACACGCGGGGGCACTGGGTGCGCCGACCCCACCCAGCCCGGGCAGCCCAGCCCGGCGCCCGCCCCCAGCCCCTTCCCGGCCTGACACCCAGACCTCAGGCCCAGCTCCCGGCCCCCGCCCCCCGCACTCACCCCCTCGGCCACGGCCATTCCCGAGGACAACAGCCCAGAACCCTGCGGTCCCCTCCAGCCTGACCGACCAGCCTGACCGGCCCCCTCCCGGCCGCACCCTGGCTCTGGCCCGTGCCCGGCAAGGCGGGGGATGGGGGTGGGGAGGCCTCAGCGGTGCCCCTCCCCGCGGAGGCTGGGCGTCAGGGGGCTGCTGTAGGGAATGTGTGCAAGGGGCCCAGGGCCCAGCCCTGCCCGGGGAGCCATGGGGCACAGCTCGGAGGGGACTCCCCTGGGACAGGCGCCCGCCCCAGCTGCAGTCCCAGGGCACCAGCAGAGGCTCCCTGGTGTGACAGGGCCATTCTGGACCAATGGACACCAAGGGCCGCAGCAAGGGCAGGGCCAGGGCAGACAGGCTCCCAGCGAGCGGGATGGAGGAGGGCAGCAGGGGTGCAGAGCAGCAGGCAGGGCCCACAGAGACCCCCGGGGTCCCCCCACTCCCAGGGCCACAGTGGCTCGGCATCCTGGCAACACTGGTGGTAAACAGCACACAGGACCGGCTAGGCTCTGCTGCAGGGACCCCGGGCTGGGCTCGACGGCGGGCGGGGGCTCTGGAGGTTCTGCGGGTCTGTGTGCGGGGGGGGGGAGAGGGCCCGAGGGATCCCGACCCCATTCTCAGACCCCCCGGGGTTTGGAAGAGGTGCCCAGGAAGCTCATCTTTGTCAGCTCAGCTCCCAGCTGAGCCACCACCACTGTCCCCGGCAGGGTGGGAGTACCCGGGCTACAGACGACACGGCCAGTGGGCCATATCTTCAACACCCCGGCCTGTCACCTTACGGGGCCCCATCACGGGCTCCAGGGAGGCCAGGGCTCCCTTATCGGTCTCCAGCGGGGGAGCACAAGTAGTTTCTATTTTAATTCCGTGGCTGAGATGTGCACGCATCAGGGCTGGGACTGGGGGAGGAGGAGGCAGAGCTCGGGGAGGAAGGTGGAGGGGGCCCCACCCCAGGAGTGCCCGGCCCAGCCTCGCCTCCTCCAGGCCAGCTGGCGTGGCACAGAGTGAGAGGTGTCCCCCCAGACCCTTCTCTCCGGTGGCCAGACAGCTTGCCCCCGTCTTGCCGGCCTGCAGGGGTGGGTGCAGAGGTATGCCCAGAGGTAGAATTTCTGAGAACAACGTATTTGCTGAAATCTGAGCAAATTCTCACTTTGGAAACTCCACACCTGCTGGGGGTTGGTTGGCCCTGCGGCTCTGGGCAGAAATCCTCGGACAGCTGGGGCAGGGCTGTGCCAGGAGCTGGGTGGGGGGCCAGCCTGACCCAGCTATGCTGGCCGCCCTGGTGGGAGAGGAGCCAAAGGACCACCGGAGCCAGGCACCTGGCCGCCTGGGTCCCAGGCCAGGCCCAGGCCACCCCCCGACTCCACCAGACACAGGGGGTCTCAGCTCCGCTGTGTGAGGGCCCCGAGCTCTGCACCTTACCCCCACGGGAGACAAGGGGTCACTGGGACAGGTCCCACAGAGGGCCGGTGTGGGGGGGGCAGGGGCCAAGGGGACAGCAGAACCCCCAGCCCGGCCTGGAGGCCAGGAGAGCCGCGGGGCACACGGTGTTCACCGGGGCCCTCGCCCGAGCGTCCTCCCGCCTGAGGACCCGATCTCGGCCCGGAGTTGCCCCCCTGCCCTGCAGTGCTGGGGGCCGGGGACAGCCTGGACGCCCGAGGCAAGGCGGGGGACGAGGGGACACAAGACACGGGAGGGGCTAGTTGGTTTTTTCTTTTTATGAGTTTTTTTTTCTTTGTTTTTTTTAATATGAAAATTACTTGAAAAGACCAGGGGCCAACCCCACCAGGCAGCTCGGCCGGCCGCTGGCCATGCCGATCCTAACATTCCAGATGTAAGTTACAGAGCTTAAGTTCATCTACAAAAAAAGTAATAAAAATAAAATTTAAAATGGCACCTTCAACAGAACACAACAGAACGGCCGGCCCGCGAGGCCCGCAGCGCGGTGCGGGCTCCGGGCGGCTCCTCGGCTCCGCTCCGGCCAGAAAGTAAACACAAAAGCTAAAAACGACTCCTGGGCCTCCTGGGACTCGGCGCGCCTCTTCCCGACGGCCGGAGGAGCAGTTTCTGTGCGGTGGGGCGGGAGGGGGACGCTACCAAAACCGGGCGGGCGCGGGCGGGCGGCGGGCGGGGGCGCGGGCTGTGGGCGGCGGCGGCGCGGCGCGGGCGCTAGTCCTCGATGACGATGGGCTCGTCGTTGACGGGCGCCGGCGGGGGCGGCCGCAGCGGCAGGGCCTGGCTCTGGCGCAGGGCGATGGGCTTGTAGGGCCGGCGCGCGGCTCGCTTGGTCTCCGAGGACGATAGCAGCTTGCGGATCTTCCTGCGAACAGAGCGGCGCGGGGTGCCGGGGGACCGGGGGGGCCAGGGAGCCGGGGGGCCGGGGGGACCGGGGGGCCAGGGTGCCGGGGGTGCCGGGGAGCCGGGGGGCCCGGGGGGCCAGGGTGCCAGGGGAGCCGGGGGGCCGAGGGTGCCGGGGGGCCAGGGTGTCGGGGGTGCCAGGGGTGCCGGGGAGCCGGGGTGCCGGGGGGGCCGGGGGGCCGGGGGGGCCGGGGAGCCGGGGGGCTGGGGGGGCAGGGGAACCCGGGGAGCCGCCCGCCCGCGCCGCCCGCCCGGGGGAGGCCCCCACCTGGTCTCCTCGGTGGCCATGTAAAACACATCATCGGGGGCGTCGATCCAGTTCATCCTCCGCCGCTTGACGGGGGGCAGGGAGCCCCCCCGAATCAGGCGCACTTTGGTGGGGTAGGACTTCCCGTTGAGCAGGAGGTTCCGGCTTGGTCCCTGCGGCAAGGGGCGGCCTGAGGGGGACGCCCGCACCCCCCACCCCCCGGCCCTGCGCCGCCCCGCGGCCGGCTCGACCTCTTACCATGTGCCTGGTCTGTCCGTGGTTCGCCAGACCTGACAAGAGGGGGAACAGGGCGTGAGGCCTGCAGCTGAGGGCGGGGGCTGCGTCCCCCCCAAGCTGCGGCCTAGCACACGCGCCGGGCGAGCCTGAGGCCACGGGAGCCCCCCCAGCTCCTGGGGCTCCAGGCAGAAGGCAGGCGTCCCGGCGTGACGGCCCGCTCCCTGGCACGCAGACCGCCTGCCGGCTGGGCCGCCACAGACGAGGCCGGGTTTACACGGTAGCCAGGCAACGCCTCGCCCGGCTATCAACACGGTGGTACCAGAACCCCGCGGGGGGCCGCCCCTCCTCGGGCAGCGCTGCGCCTCTTCCCCAGGGACTCCAAGCATCCCTGGCTGACCCCGGGGCTAGCTGCCCCGGAGGAGCACATGGAAGCTTCTAGGAGAGGCCAGGGCACAGGTGCGGCCACCCTACCGGCTCAAGAGGGCACCCTCCCAGGCCGTGGTCCACACGCCCCCAGGCCCCGGCCACGGGCACCCGGGCAGAGAAGCCAGCTGACCCCCGATGACCCCACTGCCCCCCCCCCGGCTCCGCCTGCGCCAGTGAGCGTGCCCGCGAGCACACGGTACGGCCCGTGGGAGCACGAGAGCCTGTCCTGCCAGCGGCCTTCCAGAACTAGCCCTTCCCGAGCACGCTCCTTGGCGGAGGTCTGTCGCCTGCGTGCAGCTGTCCAGCCCTCCCACCGCACACCTCCTAGCCTGGGGCGCCCCTGGGCAGGGCGGAGGGACGGGCCACCGCCGCCGCCGCAGCCCCCAGGCCCGGCGCTACTTACCCAGGTAAGTGCCTATCAGAGCGGCGGGTGCGGAGGGAAGGAAACACACGGTTAGTGTTAGGCAGGGAGCACGTGCACTGCCGCGGCCGGGGAGGGCGGGTGCGGAGCAGATGCGCCTGCAGGGGCTGGGTTAGTGGGTTAAGGCCCCAAGGTGCCAGGGTCCGGGCCGGCCCAGAGCTCAGCTCCTGCCCGCGGGCTCCCGGGGGCGCCTCAGGAGGCCGGCTGCGGCTGCTTGCTGGGCTTGTGGGTGGCGCCAGGGCTCCTGGGGGAGGCGCCCAGCAACGGCGCCCTTGGGACCCTCATGCTTGGACCCGAGGAGATGCGCAAACACGCCAATTTGGACAAACCGATAGAAGCAAATTAACTTTATCCACCTCGCTTGTTAATGGCTTTTTGCAAAAAAAGCCCCAAAGCGCAGCAAAGATACCTGCTAACTAGCACCGGGGCCTGCGGCAGGCCCCGTGGGGGGGCTGACCGTGGGGGGCTGACCATGGGGGGCTGGTGGCCAGGAGGCAGGAGCCCCCACGGAGGGGCTCACGAAGAGAGACAGCCGGGCACCGGGGGCCTAGGGCAGGGCAGGGGGCAGGGCCCAGGGCAAGGCGAGGCCAGATGGCCACTGCCTGCTGCCCCTCGCAGGCCCCCGTGCCTGGACCACCCCTCGGCAGCAGCTCCCCAGCCCCGTGTGAGCAGGGAACTCTGGGCACGTCCGTGCTCGCTGGCCCGCACCATGACCCCGAGCCTCCGTCAGCAGGGCCTCTGACCTGCTTCCCCTGTCCCTGCCTCCCTTCCACACGGATCCCGCCGCGGGCGGACGCTGGGGGGCCAGAGCCTCCGGGGCCCACAGGCCCCTCGCTGCCACCACGGCCACCCCTCTTAGCACCTCACTGTGACGCGGTCTCAGAGCCCGTGGATGCCCCTCGCCCAGCTGAGGGGGCAAAGCAAGGCCCTGAGCCCCTGGGGCAGTGACTGTGCACCGGCCTGGACGATCAGGAGGCCCGCTCCCGAAGCGCCAACCACCTGGGCACTGGGTGGCAGCAGGGTCCCACGGCCCCTGCTCCCCCCCGCCAGCCTCCCCCCTTCCCCTGGGCGTCCGGTCCCACTCGGAGCGTGCTGCCTCCGCTCTGGGACACCTGGCCCTGGCGTGCCTCCCCGTCAGGCCCTGGCCTGGACGTCCCCTTGGGCCTTGCGTGCCTCCCCCAGCCCTGCCGGCCAGGCCCACAGCTCAGTCCTATCTGCCCCCACCAGAGAGGCCGGGGTCCCGAAGCCCCCCCCCACCACAGCAGGGCGCACAGGAGGGTCATAGGCACAGTGCGGGCAGCCGCGGGAGCAGAGGCTGACGGCATGCGGGCGGTCACAGCGCGACGGCAGACAGTACAGGCAGGCGGCGGGGGCACCAGGGCTACACGAGCGAGGACAGTCCACTGACCGGGCACTGGGCCGGGAAGGAGGGGACACCCCACGAGCCAGAGGCCCCGGGGAAGGAGACGGCGTTCGGGTGCGTCCGATGGGGGGGCCCGTGAGGCCGCACTTGGCTCTCTGCCCAGCGACAGGGGAACCGGGGGAGCGCGGGAAAGCAGGGTGCGGCCCGGCCCGCGTGGACTGGCCCCTGGGCGAGCCCTGAGCCGCCCGCCGTGCACCATGCACGCGAGGGTACAGCACATACAGGCAGCGCACGGGGGCTCGCGCAGCAACCCTGCCAGCGGCCGCCGCAGGCCTTACCCCTACTGGGCATCAAGAGGCGCTTCTTCATGTTGCCTGCCAGCGCCCGACGGCGGGAGAGAGAGGGAGAGAGAACACCATCAGCGGGCGCGGGCGAGACTGCGACAGGGCCGGCCGGGCACCCCCAGGCCAGCAGGCCGTGCCGGCCCAGAGAGGAGGCCCCGCCTGGCCGCCCCGCCGGAGACTCACCGTCCACCCCGTTGTGCTGCTCATAGCTCCTCTTGCCCAGGATGGTGGGGGAGCCGTTGTTGATGACGGGGGCCGACTTGGCCGGGGTCAGGCCTCCGAGCACGCCAGACACGCTCTTCACAGGGTCGGGCTTGGGGGGGCGGGGGTGGGTCTCTGTTGGGAGCAACAGCAGGGGCTCACTGTGGCTAGGGAATGGCTCGAGCAGCCCCCGGGGCCCATCCAGATGAGGTCGACCATGGGGCCGGCCGGGGGAGCACACCGCCTGCCCTGCCCATCAGGGTGTCCCAGGAGCGGGGAGAGCGAGGCGGGCCTGGGCCCCACAGATCACTGGGCGACTGCCAGCAGCTTCCAGGCTCCAGACACAGGCCCATAAACAAGCAGCCCATCAGAGGTGTCTAGGTCCGGGCCACCGGAGCTGATGGCAGCGGGCTGGCCGCCGGCCAGGTGATGAATTAACTGCCAGGCTGGCCCAGCCAAGGCCACGCTCCCTTCAGCGCCGGCTGGCCGCAGGCTCAAGCTTGAACCTGCCAAGCAACCCCCGCCCGGGCCCCGGTAGCTCTCAAGATGGGGCAAGGCCCAGCCCCCCTACCCAGAACCTAGACATCTGATGACGCCAAATCCACTTGAGTCCACGTGGAACACGATTAGGTCATGGTTCTGGAATGTCCTTCACAGAAGGTCAGCCACCTCCACGCTGGAGGGACTGACTCACAATCCCGCCCTGAGCCCAGCACAGGGGCCAGCTCCCTCCTGCCCCCAAGCGCCCTGGTGAGCCCCCAGGACAAGCCGCCCATGGCTGGCTGAGCGGTGGGCAAAGCCGAGCCCAGGGGTGCCAGCCGAGGGCCCCCGTGGGCTGCAGACTAGGCGTGTGTGCTGCTCACGCAGCAATGGGCCGTCCGCTTGGGCTGGGGGCAAAGAACCATCCTGCAGGTGTCTGCAGTGGATGCCCGAAGCCCGTCCTGAGTCCGTGTGGCCAAACCCTGGACGCCCCCAGGCCCCCCTAGACGCCCCCAGGCCCCCCTGGTCCCCCCCCCAAGCCCCCACGTGCTGCAGCAATACAAGGGCAGAAGCGTGGGGGGCCGGGGGCCACAGCAGCTCAGGCCCCAAGGGCCCCTCCAGGCCTGGCTCGGTGGCAGCACGGAGGCCGGCCCCCTCCCTTGCAGGCGCCCGCTGCCAGGCCGCCCACGCGGGGCTGGGGCGGGGCAGGCTTACCTAGGTACCGGAGCACAGCTTCCAGGGGCTTCCGCACGGCCTGCTTCAGCACCAGTGGGCTCTGGGAGGCTTCGGGCAGCCGGGCCGTGCCTGTGGGGGCCCGGCACACAGAAGGGAGCCCGGGGTCAGAACCCCCATACCCGCCGGCCGCCCCACGTGCTGTGAGCCCCTCCTCCGAGGACCGAGCCCGGGGCTGGGGGGGCGGCACTCACACTCCGCCTTGATGGCCGCGCTGTTGATGGGCATGTAGGGGTGCCGGGCAGCGTGCCACGGGCGCAGGATCTCTCGGCACAGGCGCCGGGCGATGCGGGTGAGCTTGGTGGTGTGCAGATAGAAGGCCTGTCTCGTCTTCATGGCAAACTTGGGACTCCCGCTGCTCCGGGCTGGGATGCCGTGGGGGCTCTGCGGAAGGGGGCGCGCCGCCCCGACACAGCGCCATGACCGCGGGCCGGGCGCCCGGCCACGCGTGGGGGCGGGGAGGGGTGCCCACTTACCATGTTACTGCGGTTTGGTCCTGGCCTCTCTCCATCTAACCGGGTTGGCATTTTCAAGCCACCATATTTCTTCCAATATGTCCAGCAAGATGCGCAGAGGCGACACTGCATGTTAGGGGGACCCCAAGAATACCACTGGTAAGACTGGGCGGCTACGGACAACAAAGTTGGAAATAGACGGGTCCTTAAGCAGAACCAGTGACGGCAGAGAGCATTACACAGTGTCGCCCGCCCGCCCGCTGAGCCACCCCGCCGCGGGCCCAGGCCCCCCGCACACCCGTGAGGAGGGTTTCCCGGGAGGGGTGGCCCCCGCCCCCCGGCCAGGACCCCGGGACGGAGCAGGGCGCCCAGCGCTGCGGGTGGGCCCCGATGCCGGGCGGCAGGCACTTACTGTAACAGCTCTCGCAGGCTCGGCCAGCCCCAGGGCTCTGGCCTGGCGCCCCTGCGCCATTCACCACGCCTGCCTTGACGTTATTGACGCTGATCTGGTTCGGGTTGGGCTTGTTACTTAGGGCAAGGGAGAGAGGCAGCACGTCACGGGAGCGCCTCGCAGCCACGCCAGGAGGCGCCGGCTTCCTCCCCGCCAGTCCTGGAAGCGGCTGCGGAGAACTTCGAGCCCCCGTCTACACCCCAGCTCTGGCCGCCAGAGCTGTGCTGGGCTCAGAGTGGAACCCTGGGCCAGGTGGGCTCGAGTCCTGGAGCCTGTGCCTCAAGAGCCACTCCCCACCCGCCCGGCGGCCAGAGGTCCGAGGACCCCGGCCCACCCAGCCCACGGTCCCCAGGGGCGGCGAGGACACGCACGACGCACTTACTAGTTGGGAATATACACTTGCTTTAACTTGCTCTCCGCTTCAGCCGCTTTCAAGCGTTTCTGGAAACGTGGAACTGATGTCAAGGACGGTGGGAAGGGTAGGGCTGCCCCTTGGGGTGCCAGAGGGGGAAGGGCTGCCCCTTGGGGTGCGGGAGGGGGAAGGGCCGCCCGTGGGGTGCGGGGTCCCCGTGGGGGCGCTCACCTGTTGCACGTATCTGTCTGTGGTCTTCCACATGTAGTAGTACTCGATGATGCTGGTGAGGGACTTCCAGGGCAGCTGCACGACAGGGGGTGGCACGTGTATGTGGGGTCCTCCCCAGCCAAGCACGCCTCCCTCGCATGCCCGTGACTCAGAAACCCGCCTGGTGGTGTCCCGGATTCAGACCCTGTCTACACCTCGACTGCTCAGCGGTGGCAGAGGGGCCAGAGTGTCTCAGTCGGGGTCCCAGCCCCGTGGCCTCCGCCAGCGTCTGGCTATGCAAGTCGGCCCAAGGGTTCCCAGCAGCCCCATCTTCTGGCTGTCATTTTTTTTTTTAAGATTTTATTTATTCATGAGAGAGGCAGAGACACAGGCGGGAGGAGAAGCAGGCTCCCTGCAGGGAGCCTGACGTGGGACTCGATCCCAGGACCCTGGGGTCATGAGCTGGGCTGAAGGCAGACGCTCAACCGCTGAGCCACCGGGCGCCCTTCGCTGTCGTTCTCGGGGAAGCTCTCAGCGAACTAATCCTACGTCAGACTCTGAGCGAGTCAGACTCTGCTCTCCGCTCTGCCCCTTGGGGGCCTCAGCAGGCTTCTCTATCCTGAACGGGTCCCTTCCGCCTTCCCGAGGCTTATCAAGATTCCCACCTCGGGCGGGGGCCGCTCCTAAGCAGATGCCCGCCGGCCTGCGGGGGCCCCCGACCCCCCCACCTGGGACAGACACGCTCGCCTCTCACGTGACTGCACGTGTTCAGCTGAGCATAGGGGCTGGGGGGTCCCGGAGAGCACAGGCCCTGCCCGCGCTGTGAATCCCAAGGGCTCCCTGGGGGACACTCTCAAGGGACAGGAGACAAGGACGCACAAGGAGAAGCCCTGTGGGTCAACAACCGACAAACTCAAGGCGGCACAGGTGTTGGCGCCAGGAGGACACTGCGGGCCAGCACGGGCCCCCGGCCTGCGGCAGGAGCAGCTCTCCCGGGAGCCGCACACTTGGGGTGCGGGGGGCGCACAGCAGTGCCGGGAGGGGCCCCGAGCCCACCCGGGGACACTCACGAAGTCTTGCTGAATGTCCGTGAAGTCCTTCCCGTACTTCTCCAGAGCCTCCTCGAAAAGGCTGGCCTCGGAGGCCGACCACTCCTCCATCTCGTCCCTGCAGAGCACGGGCCCGCCCTGCGGCACCAGCGCCGAGATGGCCTTGGCGACGTCGTACACGCTCTTGTGCAGTGTGTCCATGGCATGGAACTGGCAGGACACACAGGTGTCACCCAGGCCCACCACCAGAGAGGAGAAACGACAGTCCCAGGGGCAGCTGCAGGCCCGGGAGTACCGGGGCCTCCGAGGGGCTCGCTCCCAGGACGAGCTGCTGGGCTCTCCTGGAGGGCATGGACGGCTCGCCCAGCCTGCCCTGGCTGGCGTGGAGACCCCAGGGGGATACGTGGCCCGGACACAGCAGGCCCCAGCAGGGCCCCAGCAGCACCTGTGTGCAGATCCCCGCACCCGGCCCACTCACCAAGGTGATGTCCCGGGAGGCGGCCGCGGCGCTCATGTGCAGGCTGGGCTGCCGGACGGAGCTGCTACAGTCCAGGGCTCGCGCAAAGGTGCCGACGGAGCTGGCGGCGGTGGGGGCACAGTGACCACTGGAGCCCGACACAGAGGTGCCCCAGCCAAACCCCCAGCACAGCGATACAGGAAGACGCTGCCGGGAGGCCCCAGGGACAGAGCGGGGACACCCGCGGACAGAGCTCTGACTCAGCCGCCGCCCGGGGCTCCCCTTCCACAGGCTCGGGTCCAGCTGAGATCCACGGGCGCCCCGGGCATGTGGCTCCCGCACCCACACAGGGACTCCCCTCCTGCTGGCCCGGGCTCGGGGCTCCACTGGGGGCCTGCCGGAGGGAACGCCGCTCCTCGGAGCACTGCCTCCCTCGTGGCCTGAAGGCCCTGGGTCGTAGGAGCCACGTCCCTTGGCCACCTCCCCACGGTCTGCAGGGCAACATCCCACAGCCCATCCAGAGATGGGAGCATCCCCGTCCAGCCCACAGCCCTGCCTGTGTCCGGCCTGCTCTGGCCCTGCAGGTGGGGGGCCCCGGGTGATGCAGGTGCGCAGGCCCCGCCCCCAAAGCCAGGAGCTGCCCCGCCCCGGTGCCCGGGTCCAGGCGGTACCCTGGCTGCCCCCAGTGCCCAGAACTCACCGAGCCACCACCAGGAACTGGTCGATCTGCTTGTCTATGAGCGGGTTGTGCGCCTCCCACACCTTGGTCTCCAGTCTGGACTGGTCTCGGCCGTCCTCCTCACCTGTAGGAAACACGACACGGTGACGCCAACGTGACCCTGAGGCCCTCCCCCGCTGCTTACGGCCAGGCCTCTTGGAGCGAGGGCTCTGCAGGCCTCCGGGGTCCTGGGGTGGGCCCGAGGGCCACTCGCTGCGCTAAGCGGTGAGCCCAGGGGAGGCGGCAGCAGGCGTGCACGCAGTTCCAGGCACGCTCGGCTCACAGCGGATTTTCACCTCTGCCAACACAGCAGCCCCCTCTTCCCCCCGCCGCGCCGGCCCGCCTGCTGGGGGCTGGCGGAGTCTGATGACCAGCTTGGGGGCCGGGGGAGGCCTGGGACGGCTTGGCCTGCCGTGGGCCCAAGCGGCCAGGTGTGACAACGGGGGTGCCGGAGGCCGGCTCTGGCTTGGATCAGGCTCCTGAGGCAGAGGCAGCCCGGCAGCGGCAGTGCGCTCAGCGACCAGGACATGGGACAATGGCTGCGTCCGGCGTGGGCATCTGCCAGCCAGGGCCCCTTGCAGTGCCAAAGAGGCCACAGTTCAGTTTATCCTCTTCCAGGAGGGCCGCCACCCCCGGCCGCTCTTCAGCCTGCAGACGCCAGAGTCGGGGCTCGTTTGGGGGGCTGTGTCCTGCACGGCTGGGGGCAGAGCTGCACAATCCGGCAGGCACGACGGCTTCTGATGAAGCAAGCTTGCTCCCAGAGGACAGGGCGGCCGGCCAGGGGACACCTGGGGAGAGCCCGCGCCCAGGGCAGCCAGCCAGCGTGTGCAGGACGCCCACGGCCACGCTGGCCAGCCCCCCGGGCCAAGGGCACGTCCTCAGGCAGCCCAGGCCCGCAGGCTGCACAGCCGCAGGAGATCTGCTCAGCTCCTGTGCTGCGGTGACAGCACGCTCCAGGCCAAGGGCGGGGACCCACATGGCGTGTCCCACCGGTCAGTGCCCAGCAGGCCGGCCAGGGAGCCTGTGCAAGCAGGTGGCTTGAGTGGGGCCAGTCGCCAGAGACACGTGTGCTCCCTCGCCTCGGGGGAGGTCGGGCCTCGCGGGCCCACCTGGGGTCACGGCAGGAGGACCCCACACCACAGGGGCGTGACGGTTATCCCTCCCGGTCGCCCCTGGAGGCTGGGCCTGCCGCGTGGCTCAGGCTGACTGCGGTGGGACATTCCTGGTCGTAGCCGGTGTCCCTCCTGGGGGGCCTCTGTCCTGAGGCCCCTCACCAGGCGTCCAACCCCTCCCGGCCTCTGGAGTCTGAGGCCCAGCACCAGCCACCGCCGGCCCGCGGCACGTCTGTCCCACCAGCCCAAGGGAACCTGCAGGCCGCCACGCTGCACCCACTTCAGAGTCCCCAGCGTATGAGTGGTGGGGGCACAGTCCGTTCCCTGGGAGGGTCCCGGGCTCCAGGGGCCACCCTGTGCCCGCCCCGCTGCAGGTTCGCTCGACCAGGCCCGGGCCCCACACCCTGTGGCAGCCCTCTCCCTGGCACCAGGTCACTGCCCGGGAAACCAAGGCCCTCTGACTCTGGGTCCTCCTCTGGCCGTCACCAGACCCGTCACCCTCAGCCACACAGGGAAGGCGGCCTGGCACCCGCCGCGGACCTGCCACTGTCGGATGGGCCAGCCGAGCCCCGAAGGACGCCTGGTCCCTGGCACCAACCACGCCCACAGCAAGGGGATGGGCCTTGCTTGCTCCTCAGAGGCCGCCATGGGGGCCGGCGTGGACAGGCAGGAGGAGCAGGTGCATTTGGGGACCCCGTGGGAGGAGAAGAGCCAGAAGGGGGACGCAGGGCAGAGGGCCAGCGGGCCGGGAGGGCAGCCTCGCCACACGGGACAGAGGGAACCTGCGTGCCTCCGGCGTGGCTCCTGCCCCGTCCTCATCTCCCACCGGCGGGACCACAAAGAGCCAACAAGCCAGCGTGTGAGCACATCAGCATGATGGTGCACACGTGTGTGTGCATGCAGTGGTCACGCGGGCACGGACAGGACAGGGTGGGGGGGGCACACGAGCCGACACCAGACCGGCCTCAGGGAGATGGGGCATCACGCCCAGGGAGACGCGGAGGCCACAGAAAAGGGAACCCGGGCGCTCAGGAACCGTCCTCGGATTAAAGCCGGGACCACAGACATCGGGAGGGAGGCTGGAGCCCGGGGCGCTCGCGGGGCTGGACCACGCGCTCTGTCACCGCGGCCCCGAGGCCCCGGGCTGGGCTGGCGGCCGGGGAGACTCCATGGGAGCAGCTCAACGAGCAAAGACCTCAAGATCACCAGGGCCAGTGGGCCTACGTCGGGGCGATGAGGGCGGTCTCAGCAGCGGGGCGGCAGGGGCGGCACCTGCACGCGGCCACGCCCGGGAGGCCCACAGGCTGCGCAGGGCCACGGGCGCCCCGAGCCATGTTCAGGCTCCAGCTCCCGGGACCCAGCCCCAGGTCCAGCCCTAGCCCCAGCCCCAGCAGGTGGCTCCGGCCGGAGGCAGGACGCACGGCCCCTCCGACCACGGCCACGGCGGCCTGTGCGGGGTGGCCCACAGCACCGCCCGGCGGCGGAAGTTGGCAGCACGGGCAGAGGCTCCTTCAACAAGTTTCTTTGGAGAAAAAGCTCAGCAGGGCGCCCGGAGGCCGCGGGGCCGCCTACCTTCCTTCAGCAGGTCAGTGATGTCCGCCTGGTAGCGGTTTCCCACGCGGATCTCCCCCTTATCGGCCAGCAGGGTCTTCTGCTGGGGGTCGTAGACTAGAGAATAGAAGAAGAAATCCTGAAAGACAGCACAGGACGGCGTCAGCAGGGCGCCCGCGGCCTCACTGAGCCCGCCGCAGGGACCTGGGCCCGGCCAGCCTGACCATGCGGGGGGGGGGGGGGGGGGGGGCGCTCGGCAGCGACAAAAACGCTCCAGCACGGCTCCGAGCGGCTGTCACGGGAGACGCCCACGCGGGGCCGCAGAACGTTCTGGGCTCGATGCCCCGGGCTGCGATGCAGCAGCCACCCCGCGTTTCTCGCCCGGGCCGCCGTCCTGGGGGCACACCCGGCCCTCCTGACCCCGGCCCCGCGCGGAGCTCTTAGAATCTGCGTTGAGCGGGTTGGGCTGTTCTCCCACGGCTGCGGGTCCAGGTCACGAGCGGAGCGTCCCGCTCCCGCCTCGACCCTCCCGCCCCCCAGAGGCGGGCGTCCACAGGAGCCACAGCAGTCGCTGGGTCGGTGGCCTCCCTCACTCGCAAGAACCACGTGCGTCCGAAGCAGGTGTGGACGCAGGCAGGGCCCCCGGGACACACACGTGCGGCCGCTGAAGCCTCACGAGTCACAGCAGACCATCTTGCTCAGTGACGTGTCTCTGCGCCATGTCCTGTGAGGCTCCACCGCCACGGGGTCCCTCGGAAGGCCGGGTGGCACCCCCACCACGCTCCCGCCCGCCCGTCGGCTTCCAGCGCCTCCTCCAAACGCGCCTGGCGACTCCGTCCGCCCTGCGGGATGGACTGTGGGCTCGTCCCCTCCCAGCGGCTGCTCCAGCTCCCGACCCCGCGTCAGGCCATCGCGTGACCGCACCACCGGCTCTCCCCGCGGCCACGCCGCTCGCTTCTGCACCCCGTTCCCCGGCCACAAGCCAGGCTCCGCGCGGTGGGAGGGGACTGTGGCTGAGAACGAGGCCGCCCCTCAGGCCTCCAGCCCCTGCAGGCCCCACCTGGCCCCCAAGGCCCGTGTCCCCGCGTCCCAAGTGCAGGCTCCGCCCGGGCCATGCAGCTCCCCAGGGACACACGCGCTGTCTGGAGACATTTTCGGCTGTCACAACTGGGGGCGGCATCGGTGGGTCGCGTCCTACAAACGCATGAGGTCCCTGCTCCTGTGTGTGGGACGAGAAGGCTGGTTCCACGGCCCTGAGCCCCTGACAACTCGTGTTTTTGGTTTTAGGCTCAGAAACCCTTCCCGCCGCCTGGGCGTCATGGCTCCGGCCCCATACGGTGAGGGTCCGAGGTGCTGGCCTGCAGCGGGCCGCGAGGCTCTGGCCCAGAGAGGGGCAGGGGTGGGGACGGCCCCAGGGACGCCGCGGCTGGCCTCACCTCCCGCTCCAGGTAGGACTTGAGTGACTCCGTCTCGTTGAGCAGGGTGACGCTGCACTTCCCTCTGCAACAGGAGGGCGCAGCGTCAGGGGGGCAGGGCGGACCCCCGGCACCCTCCGGGCCGCTGGGTACCTGATGTGAGTGGCGGGCAGCGACTCCAGCTGCCGGGACAGGAACAGCTCCCGGTGCCGTAGCTGGTGCTTGAGCTTCTCGGGCAGGTCCACCATCTCGGGGTTCTCCATCTCCTCCTCGATCTCCCCTGCAGGGTCCAGGGCTTCCTGTGAGTCGGCTGAGAGGTGCCTGCCCAGCCGCGCCCACTCGCCCCCGGCACTGCCGGGGGAACAGGGGACGGCAGCTCCCGCCAGCCAGCCCAGAGGGTCCTCCGCAGCGAGTGGCGCTTACCTTCCTCGCCGTTGTCGGCCCCTGGTCCAGTTTTATAGCAGACAGACAGGGCTGAACGACAAACAGACAGAGCCCAGACGGCAGGTTAGCGCCGGAGCACCGGCCACCCACCGGCTGCCCGCAGGCTGTGTGTGTGGGGGGGGGGGGCAAGGGGGACATAGGGCCCGAGGGCAGGGAGGGGCCCAGGTCAGGTCAGCAGAGCACTGACCATCCCGAGCACGGACCAGGGGCCTCGGCCACACCTCCAGGGCTAGGACACTGATGCCCGCAGGGAGCGCCCCAGGCTCCTGCGTGAGCACGCACACCTGTCGGGCACCTACCAGGAGGCACAGTGGAGGTCTGGGGGACCTGGGGGGCCTGGGGGCCATGCCAGGCCAGGGCACGCGGAGGCCGGCCACCCCACGAGGCTGCTGCACCTGGGCAGCACCTGGGCAGCACCTGGGGACCCGGGTCTCTATCCCAGGGCCCTCCGCAGCCCTCTGCTGCCCCCCAGTGGTGACAGAGAGGCCAGGGCCTGGGCTGCAGGGGGACGGGGTCCTGTGCCTGCTTCAGGCAGGTGGGCCCAGAGCCTGGGCGTCCACACTGCTGGCCTTGCCACCTCCCTGCCCACTCCTGCAGACCCCACCAGCACGCTGCGGCCCAGCTGGGGACGTCACCAGCGTCCAAACAGCCACCAGCCGGCCCACCTGACGGGCACGCCTGTCGTGTGACGGCTCCCAGGCCAGGGCAGCGTGGTCAGGAGCGGGGCCGGAGAGTCACCAGGCCCCTCCCCAGCAAGACACAAACCCGCAGTGACTCCGAGATCCCCACCCCTCAGCCGCCACGGGCAGTGGTGAGGAGCCCCGAACGGGCCTTCCAGGCACGTGCATGACCCGGGAGCCACACTCGCCAGCAGCCCCAGGAGCTTCCCACAGCCCCGCGCCCCCCACCCCAGCCTCCAAGCGTCCTGCAGGCCTGGTGGACCCGAGTGTGTGTGGTGCTCGGGCTGCAGGAAGTCAGCGAGTGGTGGCTGGGGGAGGCCGTCTCTGGCACAGAAAACCCTGCCTCCGGGACCCGTGCGTCCTGGTCCTGGGCCCGGTCTGGGGCTCACCCCCCAAGGCACAGGCAGGACCCGTGCTCCCACCCCAGCCAGCTCTGACACGCACCCCGGGAACCCCCGCAGCCTGCTCTGGGGGCGTCTGGGGGGGGTGTCTCCTGCACCTGCCGCTCCCCAGGACAGGGTCCTGCTCAGACCGGCCGTGTTGCACGTGTGTGTGCAGGCCCAGGGCAGCAGGCTGTGGCCGTGTCTGCTGTGGCTTGAGGGAGCTGTTCTGGTTCCCTACAAGGGGTCGGGGCTGAGCAGAGCGTGGCTGGAAGATGCCTGGAGGACCTCCCTGCTGCGGGGACACCCACGTGGCCTGGGTGCGTCTGGCCCATGCTGGGAGCTGGAAGCCTGGCAGCGGGCTCCCTGGCTTCCCCGTGCGCCAGAAGGGGCCCCACAGGTCTTCACACCTGCCCTGACACCGGGCTTGGGCCTGGGCCAAAGGGTGGACTGGTGTCACCCTGGCCACACCCGCCAAGGTGGCCCCATAGAATGAGGTTCCTGCCCCAGATGGCCACGCCAGCGGCTTTGGCGGACCTTGTCACCCACCTCGCTGCGGTGCCCTGGGGAGCCTCGGGGGCACTGGCCATCCCATCAGCCCCAGCGTGGTCCTTCCGGCCACACAGCCCCCACCCCCCAGCTCCCCTCACGTGATTCCAGCCAAGCTCCCACCTGGCCCCTCCTGGCCACCAGCTCACTGACCTCCACGGTGCCCGACAGCGGGAGAGCCCGGCCCCAGGGCCACCGTGTACCACCGTGCGGCAGGGGGGTAAGGACTGCGGTCCCGCTGGGCCAGGCAGGGGACCCAGGGCAGGCGGCCCGTAAGCATCAGCACCCAGGTCAACAGTGACCCCTGTGGGACATCCTGGTTCCCGCTGCGGCTGGGGGGCAGCTTCAGCACCCACGACCAGACACAGCCACGTGCAGCACGAGCGCAGCGGCCGATGCAACCAGAGTGGCACAGAACGCCACAGCCCAGGCCCCAGCCACCCACCCACCCGGGAGGCCGGACCGGGCCAGCCAAGGACCAGCGGCTGCTGCCCTCCCCCGCCCAGTGTAGGGGCCGTCCTGGGGCACCCGCTCAGCCGGGGCCCTAACGCACCTGGCTGCTCCCCTCCCTCATCCCCGGGGCCTGGGAAGACCCAGTCCCGGACCACCCCCGACCCCTCCAGGACCCAGGGAGGAGGCCGGTCTGCCCGGGCGTCCAGCCCCTCACACCACCGTGCTGGGGGCTCCCCCGGGTCCCCCCAGAGGCCCACAGGTGGGGCCCGTGCCCACCCAAGGAGGACGCCTGATGAGCTGATGGACCCATGAGAACGGCGCGTGTCCCCAGGCTGGATGGCCGTGCAGAAGGCAGCTGGGGCCCAGGGGCAGCCCCCACGGAGGCCAGAACCTCAGCCCGGGCGCAGGCAGGTCCCACCCTGAGGACGGGGGCTCTGGAGCGGCCCGGGCCCTGGAGCACACGCCCCCACCTGTGGAAGCAGGTCCAGGCCAGTCCCTGGGGCGGCGCCGCTGGCCGCTGACCAGGAGCAACATCCCGGGGCTCGAGCTACGCCGCCGCGAGTCCCTCCGGCCCCAGGCTTCCCAGACTCAGGACAAACTACAAACAGGGACTTTGCTTCTGAAAACGCTACACCCGACGTCAGGAAACCTTCGGAGCCGCAGAGGCCTCGCCCCTGCCCCCCCCAGGGAAAAGCCGAGACTCACTGGCGTGCTTGTCGGCCAGGGCGATGAGGGTGCTGGAGATGTCCCGCCTCCGGTAGAAGCACACCACCTTGGCCTCCACGTTGCCGTTGGCCGTCTGCAAGAGCGAGGCAGGGTCTGAGCAGCGCACCGGGGGCCGGCAGGTCGCGGGAGGAGCCAAGCCCAGGGAGCCTCGACGCCGAGTGGGCCAGGGCATGTCTGACCGGGGAGGGGCGCTCGGCGGACCTGAGCGAGCCCAGTCTGCGCCCCCGCCCTCCAGCGGTGCACCCTCCTCCCGGCCCGCCAGCCGGGTCCCCCTGTTGACCTGCGTCCCTCCCCCAGGCCTTGCTCGCTCAGGACCAGAACCTGGCGGACGTCTGGACGCTGCAAAGGCCAGAGCCCCTGGGCCCCCTCCTTCCAGCACCCCCGGGGTGGATCAAGGCCTCCACTCCCCATCAGAACTGGAAGCAGCCACGGGGGCACCTGGTCAGGCGGCCGCCTCTCGATTTCAGCCCAGGTCGTGACCTCAGGGTCACGGGGCCGCGCCCCACGGGCTCCCTTCTCAGTGAGGGGTCTGCGCGGGGCTCCCCGCTGGCGCCCTCCTTGGCACTCAGGGCCTGGAGCAAGCAGTCGGCGCCCCTGCCCTGCCGGCCCCTGGGGAGGCCGCCAGCGCCCAGACGCCTTCCAGGACCTCCGAAGAGCTCGGCAGACGCGAGACGGGGTGGGGGGGGGGGCGCGGGTGACCAGCCGGGGGCTCAGGGGCCACGGCCAGCTGCTGCCCCCGCCCTGCGCCAGAGCCGCGCCCAGACGAGCCCTGGACTTCCCGGGACTTGACCCTCGGGGCCGTTTCTCCTGTGCCCAAGGGGCCCTGGGGGCCGGGGGACTCCGGGCAGGGTGGCCCCAGCAGGGGAGGGCCCACAAACCGAGCTCCCAGCGGCCCCAGCTGGGACCAAGACCCGGGTCCCCGGGCAGCAGGGGGGGTCCCCGGGCAGCAGGGGAGGCGGGCTGCGGGGGCCAGAGGGTCCCTCCCGCCCCACCCCGGTACTGAAGGGGCCGCAGGCTCACACGCAGACGCCCACCGACCCCACCCCGAGCACTCCGACGGCGGGCTGTGGCCGCTGCCGTGCAGGCCCGTCACCCGCTGGCTGCCACAGGCGGCGCCACCTGCCCTCTCCACGTCACGACCAAAGCGAGGGGCAGGGGCTGTGCTGGCCCCACCCGAGACCCACCACCCGCGGCCAGCCCAGCAGTGGGCCCCCGGCTCCCCCGGCCACACTCCCCACCGCTCACTGCAGTCGCGGGCCCGTCCCCATGTGTCCCCGAGCCAATGCCCACCCCGTGCCCTGCTGGCCCTGCTGCTCGGGCGGGCCTTGGGCAGCTTCCCCCAGCAAGCGCCCGCGGGAGGTGGCCCCACAGCGTCCTGGCCACTGCCCCGGCCCTGCCGCGTCCAGAACCAGCCCAGCCTCCCAGGAGCTGCCAGGCTGCTCGGACCAGCCCCACACGCTGTGTGCAGCGGAGGCCTGGGGGTACCCCCCCCCCGGGGCAGATGCTGCGCAGAAGTCTCGGGAACAGGGGCACTGGGGTTGGGGCTCGGCTGCCACCAGTCTGCTCCGTGGAGCACCAGCACCCCGACCTCCACCACCAGCCCGCGGGTCCCAAGGATGCCCAGCCACGCTGCCGTGCTCGGGGTCCAGGAGAGCAGCCCTTGAGCGCTGGCCTCACAGAGCACAGCCAGTCGGGGACAACAGGTGCTCCGGGGCCAGGGACTCCGCGGCCGCGGGGACACTCCTGCCTCTCCCCAGTGCTGCCGGGGGCACCTCGGAGCGGGAGGCCGGCAGGAGGGGGGGCGGCTGCGATGGCCCAGAGCAGGGCGGCAGGGACCTGAGTGAGCCGGGAAGAGGCAGAGGCAGCAGGTGGGCGGGGAGCCCCCGGCCAGGGGGACCCCACAGGGCACCCCTGTCCCACAGAGCACACCGGCCACAGGGACCCCACGGAGAGCTCTCCAAGGAGAAGGACCCAGGTGTAGGTGTGCGGCCCGGGAACAAAGCCACCGAAGGGTCTGGGGCCAGCCCTGAAGCCCCGGGCCGCACCCCAGCCCCCCCGCCCCCCCCCCCACACACGTACCTTGTTGAGCTCCTCGATCCTGCGAATCAGGTACGGGTTGCTGGAGGAGTTCTCAAAATAGACGTAGTCTGCAAACAGGAACAGAGTGCGTCACCCCACAGCACTGAGCCTGGGGACCAGGGGAGCCCCGACCCCCCTCACGCCCGCACCCAGTTCTAGGGGCCAGGAACAGGAGGGAACAAAGGACACGGTGCCCCCGCCACCTCGGTGGGGAGACAGGTACCCAGACATGTTAGTGGGTGCCGGGCACAGGTCCTAGAGGACGGAGGGGGCTGCCCTGGGCAGAGGGTCCACCCCCCACCCCCCACCCCCTGCACAGACGCTGTGGGAGCCGGACTGCAGCTTCCCCCGGGACAGCTTCCGAGGGGCTGCCGGGCGCCTGCACCTCACCCCCCCACGCGCCCCGGGCAGGGAACGGAGGAGGCCGGGGCTCCCTGGGCAGAGGGAGGGCTCTCGGGGGTGCGGACGGGGTCAGGTGCCAGAGGAACACGGTCCCACCGCCGCCTGCCAGGTCCCCAGCACACCATGTGGGCACCAGCTCGCCTCCGGCTCTGCAGCGGCCCGGGCTCGGTCCCCAGGAGGCTGGCAGGCACACGGGATTTCCCAAGAGGCCCACGGGGGCGGCTGGCCGGCTCCCACAGAGCCCAGGCCAGCCGGGAGGCCACCCAGCTGCCAGCCTGGCCGCCTGGCCGACGCCGTGATGTAGCAGGTAACTCGGGGCAGCTGCGGGTGACTCGGTGCCAGGACGAGGCCAGGCTGCAGTCCCCAGCAGGGGTGCCCCGCGCTGTCCCCCGTGCCCCAGGGAAGGCCTGCAGGAGGCCCGTGTCAGCCGGGACACAGCCAAAGGGCCACTCGGAGCACACATGCTACCCCAGGACCCAGGCCAGCTCCGTCCCCACAAGAGGTCCTACCGCTCCACCGTGTGGAGAGGCCCCAGCATCTGGCACCTGCTGTTGCTGTGTACCTGCTGCAGGCACCTGAGGGGGCTCACCTGTGCTGCAGAGGAGAGCTCACCTATGCTGTGGGGAGAGGGGGGCGCTCACCTATGCTGCTGCGGGAGGCTCACCTGTGCTGCAGGAGGGGCTCACTATGCTGGGGGGGGGCTCACCTATACTGTAGGAGGGAGCGCACCTGTGCTGCTGGGGGGGGGGGCTCACCTGTGCTGCCCGAGGCCACAGCCAGATGGGACGCGGCCAAGGGCACCCACAGAGCTCCACGGAACGAAAGGGCAACAGCCCAGAGGGAACAGGGCTGCCGGGCTCAGAGGGCCACGCTCGCGGGCTGGGGGGGAAGAGAGGTCTACGGGAGGGGACCATGGACGGGCTCGAGGTCGGCCTGACGGCGGTGGAAACTCTGAACACAGGCCGCGGCAACGCCCTCCGCCTCGTGAACAGGTCAATTCCATCACACGTGGATTGTCGCTCAAAAGAGCAGTTTTAACACAAAGTCCTAGCACTCTTAAAGCTTTCATCCAAAAAACTGAAAAAGCAATTAAATCAAAGCCGTTGGGGATCCCCGGGTGGCCCAGTGGTTTAGCGCCGCCTTTGGCCCCGGGAGTGGTCCTGGAGTCCGGGGATCGAGTCCTGCATCGGGCTCCCTGCGTGGAGCCTGCTTCTCCCTCTGTGTCTCCGTCCCTCTCTGTGTCTCTCATGAATAAATAAATGAAAATCTATTTAAAAAAAAATAAGTAAATAAACCAAAGCTGTTATTCACGTGCAGTCTACACAGGACACGACCCAGGAGGAGCACCACCGGCCCCACATGCGGCTCTGAGGATCCCTGCTCAGGTGGCGGGCAGGGGGCTGGGGGGCACGGGGCTGCGTCCCAGCCGCCAGTCGCACCCCTGCGTGTGCTCCCCACAATTCAGACCTGCACGCCTGAGACGGTGGGTTACGCTTTGGTAGATGGGAAAACACGCAAAGCAAAAAGATGGTAGATGATGAGCAAAAACCAGCATAATGAGGGAAAACGAGCTCGTGTGAACAGCCAGTAAGGGGGTCAACCTCAGGCCAGGCTGACAAAGGAAAGACCCGGAGGGTGAGCGAGCGAGAGCTGGGCGGGAGGGGGCTCCCGGCGCCGCTGCCTGAGGCTCAGGTGACTTGGGGCCCGCGCTGGGCGGACGCAGACCCCCGAGCTCCCCGCGGACAAAGAGGCAACCCTGCGCCCTAAAGAAATCAGGCTCGGGCAGCCCGGGGGGGCTCAGCGGCTTGGCGCCGCCTTCAGCCCAGGGCGTGATCCTGGAGTCCCGGGATCGAGTCCCACGTGGGGCTCCCTGCATGGAGCCTGCTTCTCTCTCTGCCTGTGTCTCTGCCTCTTTCTCTGTCTCTCATGAATAAATAAATAAAATCTTAAAAAAAAAAAAAAAAAAAAAACAGGCTCAGGGGCACGGTGGTGGGCTGAGAGTCTGCCTTTGGCTCAGGTCACGATCCCGGGGCCCCGGGGTCAAGCCCCACGTCAGGGTCCACGCTCAGCCTGGAGCCTGCTTCTGCTTCTCTCTCCCTTTCCCTCTCCCTGTGTCCTCTCTCTCTTTAAAGTAAATAAGATTCAAAAAATAAAAAATAAAAAAGAAAGAAAAGAAAACCCTTTCAATTGCAAGCAAGAAAATAAAAATCAACAAAGGAAAGAAAGAGGCAACCCTCCAGACCCAGACGGGCCCTGCTGAACCCAGCCAACACCCAGGGGGGACCTGACGCCAGCCCACGCCGTTCACCCTGAGAGCGGACGCGGGGACCAGGCGGGAACCCCACAGACGCGAGGGAAGCGGTGAGACGCCGCAGCCGCTGGGACCCGAGGACACAAGGTCGGCTCGACGGGGAGGATCGCAGCGGCGGAGCGAAGGCAGGCCAGGCCGTGGCCGTCGGAGCAGAAGCAGGAGGGCCACGCCGTCCCGACAGTCTCCGGCAAGCCGGGAGCGCGTCCGCCCTGCAGCAGGTGCTCGTGGAACCCACCGCCCACGGCAGGACGACGGCCTCTCCCCGCCGCGCTCACAGCCGGGGCCCACCAGGGAGATCATCAGCCACACGGGGCCCGGCCTATGCGCCCGGGAGATGCCACAGTCGACGGGGAAGTGACGAGCGAGCGAGCATCACACAAGCGCCGCGGACAGGAGCTCCGAGGACCGTCACGTACCCAAGGGTCCCTTTAGTAAAAGACCCACAGACGCTTAAAGGTGCAAAGTCCAGTGCGGGAGCCGAGGGCAGAGCTGCACACGCGGGTCGGGACGCGGGTCAGGACCCAGGAGCCTCCGCCCAGGGCACCACGCGGCCCGAGCGGACGTCCCCACTCGCCTGTCGTCGACGGCTCAACTGGCCGAGGAGCACGGGACGCCAGCTCCACCGCGACCGTCTGCCCAGGAGCACTGAGCGGCTTCCGGGCAAGACCTCTGGCTCCGCCGGGGTCCACGGTCAGGGCCGCGCCATCCAGAGCGACCGCGACGCCCGTCCGCGGGGACTGTGGGGCAGCCTGCGCGTCTCGCCCTGTCCGACGGGGAACCACAGGGCGCGTGGAGGGCATCACGACCGCGTGGCTGCCTCGGGCGAGCAGCCTCGGGTCCGCGTGGCGGCCGGAGAACCCGTGGTCCCCGGGAGAGGCCGTGAGCCTGGGCGCCGCCCGGGTGCCCTCGACATCACTGCCCTGGCTGCAGCGCTCTTGTGACCAGCCACCGCGAGGCGTGAGGGCCTCGCGCGTCCTGGGCCCGCAGTGCAGGGGGACCGAGAGCCCAGGGCCTCCCGACGCACGGGGCCCCCCAGCCCTCGATGGGGCCCACATCCTGCCAATGCGACCGGGGCCGAGCTCTGCCTCCCGCTGTCGCCGTGACGCTTGGACACCACACGGGGCCGTCTGAGCCGCCCACCACCTCCGCTGTCCCCAACACGGCTTCCCCAGGTGGGACAGTGGCCGGGGGCAGGGCTGCAGTTTGCCGCGGCCTCAGAAGCACCGTTGCCGGGGATGCGGCGCCACGTGTCTCCACAGGCACGCGGGGAAGCAGCGGGCGGCCGTGGGCCTCCTGCCCCAGCGTCCGCCTCTGCCCGGAATGTAAGAAACCGCAGTAACGTTTAACCCCTGCGGCGCCGCGGGGCTGCTGCACGGCAGGGTGAGGGCAGCGGGACGCTCGGCCTCCACCGAGGACAGTGGAGTCCCCGGGGTCAGGGAAGGTCGTGCTGACCCACGGCTGCACCAGGTGACAGAGACTCAAACATCCTGCACGAAGGCACCGGCCAGCAGGACAGCGGCCCCGGGCAGTCGCGCTCCGTCCCCTCCGTCGCCGTCCCACGTGCCGCCTGCGCCAGCTGAGCCCCCAGGTGTCCCCTCTGCCCAAGGACGAGGGTCTCCGGCTGTGGCCCAGGAACACGGTCCGAGCGGGCTGGCCGCCCCGAGCCGCAGGCCCCACGTCCGCCTGCACTGGGCCGTCTCCTGCCGACTCGTCCCAAACCACGCTGGGTTGCAGGTGTCCCCGCTCACCCCTCGGAGCCCACGCCCAGGGGACGCCGCCCTGCCCCGGAGGCCAGCTGCCCCCTGCAAACACCGTTGGGGCGCGTCACCATCTGTCGGCGGCCTCCCGATGGCTGACGGATGAGGTGCCGGGACGCGGGGACTGCGGCACCTCACTCGGCTCCGTGGACACGCTCAGCTGTGACGAGATGCTCTGGTTCACGTCTTCCACCTTTTGCGACAGTGACCAGCTCACGAGCTGTGAGACGGGGTGATGCCCACACGCCCTGTGCTGCCCTAGCGGCCGCGCCACCTGAGCCAAGGACGCAGGGACGCCCACGCCGCTGGGTTCACAGTACACGCCTTCCTGCGATGCGATGTCACAGCAGGGACGCCACGTGGCGCTTGAGCACGGCCGAGATGGGACGGTGTCCACGGGAGCAGCGAGGGGACCCCCGCCACGGCGCTCAGGCCACTGCTGCGGCTCACAAGTCGCCGGAGGGGACGCGGGAATGCACCTGCAGGGCTGCATCTGGGGAGAATTTGCTGCAGCGCTGAGGCGGGGGAACCTTCCAGAATTTTGGCGTCCGGGACACGACGGCAGGTGCAGGTGTCTCCCCCGCACGGACCTTCCCGCCAGCCCGACACCACCCCAGCGGGGCCCCACCGCTCTTCTGCGGACCAGCCAAGCTCCGCGTCACCGGGGTCCAGGCCGTGGCCGCGGGCCAGACAGGGGGGGCACAGCACCCGCCCGACAGCCTGCGCCCCGACCTCAGGGCTTCCCAGGAGGCGTGGACACTGCGCCCGAGCACCGGGGACAGGAACCCGACCCGTGGCGAGACGTGACAGAGGGGCCGGCAGGACCGGTGAGCGAGGACGGTGCGACTGCAGCCAGTGGTGATGGAGCCGGAGGAGGTTTGTGAACAGACGCACGGGTGAGAGCCCAGGGCCCCGGGGGCGCAGCGGTGGAGCCGCCTTCCGCCCAGGGCGTGAGCTGTCCCGGATCGAGTCCCACCTGGGGCTCCCTGCAGGGAGCCTGCTTCTGTCTCTGCCTCTCTCTCGTGAATAAATACAATATTTAGAAAAAAAAAAGCAAAACCGAGAGCCTCCGAGTGCACCCCACACGAGGGGGAACCCAACAGCAAACCCCTGGGGCGCCTGGGTGGGCCGGTCGGATCTCAGCTCCGGTCGTGACCCCGGGCCTGGGACCCAGGGCGCCCGGTCCATCGCACCGTGTCCATCGGGTTAGGGCGGCACCCACGGGAGCCTGCCCCGCCCCCGCCCGCGCATGCGCTCTCCCCCCCACAAATAAAGAATCTACAAAAAAAAAAAAGTAAAGCCCCAAACTACAAAAATTCCACAAGAAAACAGAAAGAAATCTGTGAGCTTAGATGAGGCGGGTTTCGTAAGCGTGGAAGAGCTGCGGGGCCCGTGCGTGAAGGCCGGGAGGACACGCGCTCCCACAGCCCGGCGGGGGGACGGCGACCCCGCGGGTGGGGGCCTGGGCCGCACCATCCTCACCGCCATCCTCACCCGAGAAGGCCCTGCCCAGGGTTCAGCGCCGCCGTCCGCCGTCCACCCCGGCTCCACGTGCAACTCCGCGCCGACCCAGGTCACGGCCCAGGACACGCACGAGCGGCGGCACCGGCGGGCGAGGCCACTGCGCAAGGCGCCTCCACACTCCCTGCACGCGTCACGCGGCGCCTGCAGCCCTGGTCCCCACTGAGCCCGCTGGCCCCCGCCGGACGGCCGACGCCTGACCCGGTGCCACCCCACCCAGGGTGCTCGGCGTGCGCCCAGCCTCCCTCACCCGCAGTCCGCACCCCACGCAGCTGGTAGGGGGCCGAGCGCGAGCGTTGGTTCCGGTCGTGGTCCCGGCCGGGATCCAGCCCCGCCTCGGGCGCCCTGCTCCTCCCGCACCCTCGGCCCGTCCCGTCCCCGCTTGTGCTCGCGCACGGGCTCGCTCTCCAGTAAGTAAATAAAATCTCCAAAAAAGGAATAAAATAAACAGAAGGTGAAAGACAAAAATGTGGAAAACGCATCACGGGACAGGCCCAGGGAGGACCCCTGCCCCCGCCCACGGGGTGGAATGAAACCAGGAGGCAGGACGTGGGCTCCATGGGCCCGGGCTGGGGGCCTGCTCCTGGGGGCCGCGGTCTCAGGGCTCTCGGGCTCTGCGCAGCGGCCACAGCACGACCCGGGTCACAGGTCAGGTGGGCGCAGGTGGAGGCAGGGGTGTGGGACCCGCGGGAGCACCGGGGATGGTGCCCGGGGATGGTGCCGGCGAGGAGATGCCACAGGAGGTGCCACAAGAACCGGGGAGCTGGGCCGCCCCACACCACCCAGCACACCGCGGGCGGCCCTGGTGCCCACCGCCCACCCGCGTGTCAGAACCCGCCCACCAGCTCCGCGGGGGCCGGGAACCCTCCAGCCCCAGGCTCCCTCCTTGCTCCTGCAGCGCGGGGACACCTGCAAGCCCCGCATTCTTCTTTTCAAATCTGGGGACGGAATCGAGAGAAACCCAAGCAGTGGCCAGGACCTCAGGCTGACCACGGGCAGAGCCAGGGCTCGGCACACAGCCCTCGAGCACGGGACACGGAGGGAAACCTGACTCATGCCTCTACAGGACTATCCCCCAAATACCGCACGGGGGTCCCCATGCCTCCACCACCCAGACCGGGGCCGTCCTGTGAGCGGAGGGCCTCGCCACCCACACACCCACGGGGCTGGGGCCCAGGGCACCCCAGAGGGCCCCTGAGAACCCAGCGACGGCCCTAAGGGCAGCCAGCAGCGTGGGGCCATGTCACCGTCCCCACTGAAGTCTGGGGACCAGAGGCTGACGTCTACTTCGGGCAGGTGCTCCGAGGGTCAAGGGCTCCAGACACTGGGCCTGAGTGGGGCCGGGTCTCCCATGCTCTCGGGACACGTGCTGGGGCAGGGTCTCAAGTGTCGCCACCCTCCTCTGCCGCCGGAGGGAAGGGTGAGTGGAGGCAGACGCAGGGCTGCAGAGGGCGGGGGCCCAGCAGGGGGGGCCTGTGGCCGGGGTGACGGGACGGTCGCTGCGCGGGGGACCCCCGCTCCTCGGAAGCCGCTAAGCAGTCTTAAGCGGCGAGAGAGAAGCTTAGCAGGATCATCTCCTACGGCAGGTCCCAGACCTGGAGCAGGGCCAGCCTGGGGGCCACCAGGCAACTGAGGGCCCGGGAGGGGCCATGGGGCCCCAAGAACCTGCACCCTGGGTGGGGGGCACCCTCACAGCCTGGCGCAGGCCTCCGGGGCTAGCTGTGCAGAGCCCTCGGGAGCCCCAGGAAAGCTGCACCCCAGGTCTGTTAACAGGCGGGTGGGGGGTCAGAGAGAGAAGCCGTAGCCCCGGGCAACCCGCACATCAAATTCTGGGGAGCCCGCGGGCAGGGGCAGGAAAGATGCTCCCCCGGGGGCAGAGGCCGCGGCCGAGCCAAGGGCAGCCCCGCATCCTCGCCCCGCCGCCGAGGTCCTGCTGCGAGCCAGCAGCCACCCCGTGGGCTCCCGGAGGGACGCGTCCGCCTCTTAGGACCGTCTACTCCATCCTCGGGTTGTTTCTTATTAATCCAGGGGTTACTGGCCGAATTCTTCTCTCGAAAGGGACAAGGGGAGCCAAAGCCACGTGGGCAGGCCGCTGCGGGCCCCCCGAGGGACAGGACGAGGGCCGCAGACGCAGCCGGGGGCCCCTGGGCGCCCCACCCCTGCCCCCGGCACCGGCCTTGACAAGTTTGGGATTTTCACGTGTGTGACCTTGTCACCTGGTCAAAAGTTTAAATGACACAAAAGGCAACAGGATGGTGTGGCAGCAAGACAGGGCGTGAGGGCACAGAAGCCGCGCGGCCCAGGTGAACCCCGGCCAGCGGCCAGGAGCCTTGGGGTGCTCCCGTCACCTTTCTAAAGCACGTTTTCGAGAAGCAAACTACCACCCCAAAGAACGGGGGTTAACTTATAGCAAGGAAAGGAGAAAGGGGGAACCACGGTGGCTGGTTAGAGGCTGTCGCTTAAAAAGAGACACCCCAGTCGGCGGCCGCGCTGTCAGGGGGCTCGCGGGCTCCGGAGCCCTCAACGGCCCCGCAGGACACGTGCAGAGGGAAGAGCCACCCCGCGGCGCCCGCCGGGCCCAGAAGCTGGCCCAGCCTCGGGGAGACGGACCCCAGAGGGGCAGAGTCACGAACCCCGAGCCCGCACCCGCAGCCGGGCCCCGCCTTGCCACGCTCAGAGCCGCCAACAGAAGGCCTCTGTCGGCAGCCAGGTCACTTCCCTGGGAAGAACCGGGCCGCGTCCCCTCCCAGGCTGACCCACTCCACCCAGCTGGTCAGCTGGCACAAAGCCGCCTCCGGCCTCCGCCCCGCCCAGACATCCTGGCAGCGCCCCGGAGCAGCCTGCCAGGTAAAATGCAGGACACCCAGATAACTCCGGGTCCCTGCGAAGGATTTTCTCGCGTGACTACGTCCTCTGCAGTATCGGGGACATGGTTATGCTCACAAACTGCTTCTGTGACGTTCACGTCTAGCCGGTGGCCTCCACTTTCCTCGCTGAACCTGGCACCTTTGCAAAAGGCTCTTTTCTGAGGGTCCTGAGCGGAGATGAGAAGGGGGGGGGTCCCCTTCTCAGAATGGCCCCGCGGCCCTGCCCCAGACCGCACTGCCCGGGTGGGGCCACCCCCGGCCACCATCGGCTCAGAGAGGGCACCCATGCGCGAGGCGCCCCTTCGCTAAGCGAGTACTGGGGGACACAGTGCCAGCAGCCTGGCCAGGACCCGGGGCGGCACCGCAGGGTCCCCCTCCACAAAGCACGAGCCAACCCCGCTTCGTCTACAGGGACCCTGTGGTCACACCTGCGGAGCTCAGAGGGGACCAACAGATGTGGGGCGGCCAGGCCTGTCCTGGAGGATGAGCCGAAACCGAGCCCCTGGTCCACTGTGTGCAGCTGAGGCCGGGAAGGCGGGGGGCGGGGGGTCAGGGTCCCACCACGTTCACGGTCCGACCTCAAAGCCCAGCAGCTCGGCCCACACGGCCAGGGGGCCTGAGGCCTGGGGGGGGGGGTTCTGTAAAGCCCACGAGCCCTCGGAGCAGCCGCTGGCGGAGGGCCGCCGGCCGGGGTGGATGCGCCCAGGGCCCACGGCCTCCCTGCCACCGCCTTGTCCCCTCTCTGTCTCCGGCCGGGAGCCGGTGCCGCGGTTCTCGCCATCAGGCCTTCGTTTGTTCAACGGACCTGCTGGCCCAGACAGCACGTGGGAGCCACGGGGCCTCACACCTGGAAGGGGGTGTCTGCGCTGCTGCGGAGAGGTGGTCCCCAACGGGGTGGTGGGGGCGGGGCGGGCAAGCCAGGGAGATGGGGGGAGCCCTGAGCTGCAGCCGGGGGCACAGCTGAGGAGGGGCTGGGGACGGGGACAGGGGGCGATGAACAGTGCCTGGTGGCACCTACGTCCGCCAGGAGCCTGCGGCCAGGTGGGCTGTGGGCCTCCCTCTGCGGGCGGCCCCTGCGCCAGGGCGGGTGGGGGCCTGCTGGCCAGGCCGGGCCTGGGGACCCGCACACGGGGAGGCCGAGCCCAAGGTCACAGGCCGGCCTGGCCGGCTGGAGCCCGAGTCCCAGGCCCTCGGCGGGCAGCCGGGGACACCCCGACACAGTCGGCCCGGGGAGGCCCGGGGAGGCCCGGGGAGGCCGTAGGCGCCGAGGAGGGGGCGAGGGGCCGGCCCAGGACGCGGCGGAGGACCCAGGCCCGGCCCGGCCCCCCTCCCGGCCCCCCGCCCCCTCCCGGCCGCGCTCGCGGCTCCCGGTCCCCACGGCCGGGCCGGCCCGAGCTCCCCGCGGGGGCAGCCGGCGGCCCCGGGCCATGTGCTCGGCGGCGGGGGCGGCGCTCAGGCCGGGCCCAGGGATGCTCCGGGTCCGCGGCCCCAACAGGTGGGCGCCCCCCGCGGGCCGGGCCCAGGGGCCGTCGGGGCTGCGGCCGCGCGCAGGGCCGGGGCGGCGGCGGCGGCGGCGGCGGCGGCGGCGGAGGAGGAGGAGGAGGAGGAGGAGGAGGAGGAGGAGGAGGAGCCGGAGCCGGAGCCGGGCAGGAGCAGGCCGCGCGGCGGGGATGGAGGCGCGGGCGGGGGCGCGGGCGGGGGCGCGGGAGGGTCGCGCTGGGCGGGCCCGCGGGGAGGGGGAGGGGAGGGGAGGGGGGAGGGGCGCAGAGGTGCAGCGGGGGGAGCGGGGAGCCGGCGCGGGGGAGGGGCGGGTGGGGGAGGGGCGGGCGGCGGCCCGGGGCGGGGGCGGGGGCGGGGGCGGGGGGGCGGGGGGGGGGGGGGGCGGGGGGCCCGGGCGCATAAAGGCGGCGGCGGCGGGCGCGGCGGGCGCGGCGGGAGCGGGCGCGGGCGGCCTTACCTCCGACCCTGTACATGTTGGCGGCCATGTCCGGGCGGGCGCGGGGCCGGGCGCGGGGCCGGGGCGCGGGGCGCGGGCGGAGGCGGGGGCCGGGCGCGGGGCGCGGGGCGCGGGCGGGGGGCGGGCGGTTTAAAGGGGCCGCCGCCGCCGCCGCCGCCGAGGCCGCCGAGGCCGCGCAGGGACCGAGGGCCGCGGCGCGGGCGGGAGAGGAAGAGGAGGAGCGGCCGCGGGCAGGGGAGGGGCCTCGGGCGCCGCCGCCCACCGCGCGGCCGTTACCCGCCGGCCCTCCCCGCGCCGCCGCGCGCCCCGTGCGCCCCGACCCCCGCGCCCCCCCGCGCGCCCCCCGCGCGCCCCCCGTGCGCCCCTCCGCATGCGGCGCCCCCCGTGAGCCCTTCCCCGCGCCCCCGCGCGTCCCTCCCCACGCGCCCCCCCGGGCCCCCTCCCCCCCGCGCCCTTCCCCGCGCCGCCCCCCCCCCCCCGCCCCCGGGCACCCTTCCCCGTGCGCCCCCGCGGGCTGCCTCCCCAGGCCCCGCACCTCCCTGCAGACTCAGCGCGTCCGCCTGCCCCCCCGGGTCCCTGCCCCCCCGGGTCCCTGCGCCCACCGGGTCCCTGCCCTGGGTCCCTGCCCCCGCCGTCCACGCTGCCGCCGCCCGACCCGGCCCTACCGAAGGACCCGAAGGTCGGGAGGTGGCCTCGCAGCCGACGCTCTGTAGGCCCAGTCTGACACCCATGAGGTTGGGGAGGACGCAGGTGACCCACCCCACAAGCGGGTGCTGGCAGGGCTACCTGGCGGCACAGCACCCGCCTGTCCTCCCCCCGGGGCGGTCAGGGCCCATGACCGTGTGCACCCACTTGAGGTCCCGCTCCTGGACAATCCGGTGACCACATGGCACACACAAGACTGCAGGCCCCAGGCAGGAAGAGCCGGAGGGGCCCAGAAGCAGGTGTCCCAGCCAAAGTTTGCAGCCAGGGTGGACGTTGTGCTGGGAGCAATATAAAGGGAGTGTCCTGGCTCCCAGGTTGCTGGTCTGAGCAGTGCGGTGGGTCCCTGCCCGTCACAACGAGGGGACAGGCCTGTGGCTGGAGGGGCTGATGTCTAGTTGAGGAGCATCCCTGTGGGGCCTGGAGGGACGCTCCACAGAGGCCCCCGGCTGAGCATAGGATCCAGGGTGGTGGGGGAGGGACAGAGCACACACGAACCCCCCACAGGGGACAAGGCAGGTGGCGGGAGCCCCAGGCAGGGGCTGGGGTAGAAGGCAGGCAGAGTTCCAAGAAGGGCCGTGGGCCGCACACCACAGGCTGTCCAGCAGCCCAGAAATCCCGAAAAGGAAATGCCCATAGCAGGCCACCAACTCTGAGGAGGGGCAGCCGCGGGCCGGGGGATTGGTGGTAACTCGAAGGGGAGGCAGTGGAGGAGTCTGGGCACAGGACGAGGGACAGACGTGTCCAGGAGGTTCCCCAGAGGGCAGTGGGGAGGCAGTGGTGCACCCATGTCTCTCCCGCCCCATAGGCCCCTTTGCTAATGCCCGGGCTGAGCCTCCTCATCTGGGCAGTGAAGCTGCATCATAAAATTTTCCAATACTGAACAAATTGACCAAAGAGTTACAGCTACCAAGAAGGGACAGCTGGGTGGCTCGTTGGTTGCGCATCTGCCTTTGGCTCTGGGCATGATCCTGGAGCCCCAGATCTTGTCCCACATCGGGCTCCCTGCATGGAGCCTCCTTCTCCCTCTGCCTCTCTCTGCGCCTCTCATGAATAAATAAACTCTTAAAAAAAAAAAAAACTACCAAGAAATGCCCAGGCGGCTGTTGGGCCTGGAGCGAGCCCAAACCTCCGCGCCTTGTGAGGTGCCTCGTCTGCCTCCATCCCAGGAGCGGGGTGGGCTTCATCCTGAGCAGTGCGGCACCGGCCCAGCCGGGGCGGGACACCGACCGCGAGGGGAGGGGGAGGCTGACTTCCTCCCTGCCGTGTGGACACAGGAGGAGCACCCCCGCCAGCCGGCGTGTGGGCAGCAAGGGCGTGGGCCCCAGCGTCTCAGTGGAGACATCCAGACCCCGAGCTTCCCCTCGAAGGGCAAAGGATGCGCCCGTCACAAAGCAGAGTGACATTTAAGGAGCCCTGGGTCACCGCAGCGCCCTGCTTCCCCCGGCTTTCCCCTTCCCAACCAACAAGAGAGGGGACGGTGCCTGCGGTGCCCTGTCCTGCTCCAAGCCAGTCAACAGATCTGGGGGGGGGCGCTGAGTAGCCGTAGGAGTCCATTCGTCGGCGGTGCAGGTGCATGTTCAGGAGATGCTCCTCGGCTGGCACCCAGCGTCCGAGAAACTGGGGGGGCGGGGCGCCGGGGGAAGCCCCAAGGGAACACTCGGGAGGCCGGGAAGCCGAGCCCTCAGGAGCACCCCGGGGCGTGAGGAGAAGGGGGGCGGATGAGGATGAGGGGACAGCACGCCCCCCCCCCCCCCCCCCGCCGTTGCCCGTTGCATCAGCGAGGAGCCGCAAGGGGTCATTTGGGGGCGAGACAAAGCAATTAAAGCGATAATTTATTCATTCAGCTATGACTTAAGCACCTAATTCACGCTGCTGTTTAGACGAGGTGGCGGGGGGGGGGGGGGGGGGGGGGGAGGTGTGAGGAGACCACCGGGTCCCTGCCCCCCGGAGAGGCCGGCTGGGGGGGAGGAGGGCGCAGGTAAGGAATCCTCTACGGTGATGGCACAGGACGAGAGTAAGGGGACGGAGGGTCACAGCGAGGGCCACGGCTGACACTGGTGAAGGAGGGAGCACGGCCCCGTACAGGTGCGGCGCCCCGTGGGGCCCGTGGGGCTGTGGCTCTGCCACTGGAGGGCCCCGAGCCACCTCAGTGGCTCTGCGGGGTGCCAGAGGCCAAGCGCTAGAGCTTTCGGAGATCCTCTTGCAGGAAAGTCGGGGTGACGGCCCCCCGGGTCGCGGCCGGGCGTCTGGAGCCCAGAAGAGCCCAGAAGGAACCCAAGTTCCTCAACCGCAGAGGAGCCGACCTTCCAGCGAGGCCGGAATCACAACAAAGGCTGAGCGGCCACGTGGGGGTGGCGAGTGGGCCACGCGGGCGGGGCGGGGGTGTCGCCTGAGCGCGGTGCCAGCGCCGCCGGGAGGGACGGTGGCGGGGGTGGGCGGGGGCCCAGCGCCAGCTCCTCAGCGGCTGAGGCCGGACGTCAGCCAACGCTGTCTGGGGGGAGCGCGCTGCCAGAGCCACGTGACACCGTCTCTTGATTTTTGCAATTTCTAAAAATAATCTTGGAGGCTTTGAAACTTGGGGTGAAGACGCATTCATCTAATCCAGCGATCGTGTTTGCCCTTAAATTTTTGGAAATTTGCAGGGAGCAGCTCCGTGCTTTCACTCTGCGTCTCCACGCGCTCTGCCCCGCCTCGGCTCTGGACACACCCGGGTGACCCTCACCGGAGCCCACAGCCTTATGTCGGTGAACTTGGGGGCGAGATTTCTAAGACTTCGTCGTTGGATTGCTGGACAGCGAGCGCGTTCCTGCAAAGCCGGCGAGGCTGGGTTTTTTCAGCTGGGGCAGTGCTGGCCCTGGGAGGACACGAAGGACACGTCCCTTGCTACTTGGGGTGTCTCAGCAGCGTCGCTCCCTGCTCCCAGCCGGCCTGGCTCGGAGCTCGAGGGACAGTGTGCGGCCAGCCCCGGCGAGCCTGCCTGTGAGGCACCGTCCCCCCAAATGGCCCAGCATCCCCACCGGGGAGGCCCCCCCGGGAGCTTGGAGAGACACCCCCACCCGGCTGAAAGGAAGGGAACGGGCAGTTAAGAGTGGACGCTGGGGGCAGCCCCGGTGGCTCAGCGGTTTAGCGCCGCCTTCAGCCCAGGGCCTGATCCTGGGGTCCCGGGATCGAGTCCTGTGTCGGGCTCCCTGCAGGGAGCTGCTTCTGCCTCTGCCTCTCTCGTCTCTCATAAATAAATAAATAAAATCTTAAAAAAAAAAAAAAAAGTGGACACTGGGGTTAAGCATCTGACTCTTGATTTCAGCTCAGGTTGTGGGGTCGGGCTCTGGGCTCAGCAGGGAGTCTGCTTGGAACTCTCTCCCCCTCTGCCCTGGCCCCTGCTAGCGCACATAGGGTGGGGGCAGCGCAGTGGCCGCGGTCACGGGTGGCCCCAGGAGACGTCCTCACCAGGCAGGTGCTGCCCCATGACTCTCCCTGCTTGTCCTACCGATGCCCGCTCTGCTGGGCAGACCCCGTTCTCTCAGGGACTCCCAGCCGGGGTGCTGTTCACATTTGGGGCCCGATCACTCTCCGTGTTAGGGGCAGTCCTGTGTTCTGTGGGATGTGAAGCAGCACCCCCAGTTCTACCTGTTCCACACCAGGAGCCCCTGTGCAAGGCACGGTGCCCCCCCCCAAAGATGTCCATGCCTTCAGCGCAAACCCGCAAATGTGCTGGTCCGCACAGCGGGGCCTAGCAGCAGCCCGCGCCACCCGGGGGCCCACGGAAGAGGCAGGCGGGTGCCACGTGCTGGCTTTGGAGGCCGCGGAAGGGGCCTCGCGCCAAGAGGTGCCGACCGCTTCTAGAGGCTGCAGCAGCCAGGAACACACTCTCCCCAAGAGCCTCCAGGAGGGAGGGAGCCCGCCCACACCCTGATCTTGGCCTCGTGAGACCCGTCTTGGACGCCTCAGCAAAGTGCTTGGGGACGTGAGGTCTGGGGTGGTGAGCTCTTGGGGCAGCAGGTCCGTCTCCAGGTGGTGGGTGAGCGACCTGTCCTGGCTCCACGCTCGACTGGAGAAGGCCACAGGCTCTGTGCTGTCCCCAACCCGCCCACGCGGGGCCGGCCCTGCGGCCTCCCTAACCATGGTGACCGTGAAGTGGCACAGGGTGCTGCACCTCTGGAGGCCCCTCCGCTCTGCCCACTGTGGTGGGTGCTGGGGGCTGGTCCACCCGGCAGCCGGCTCCCAGCCCGGGAGAGACCCCGAGACCCCGGGAAAGGCAGAGGACTGGTCATCAGCGTCCCGGACTCCCCGCCGTCTGCAGCCTCTCGACACGCCCCCGGTGACACCAGGACCGGTAGGGTCAGCCCACTGGACCCCCAGATCTCTAGGACACCATGCAGTCCTGTAAAGCCATTCGGTGACGAAGACCTCCGAGGCACCTGTCCCCGCTGCCCTGTTGACGCTGTAGCTCCCACCTGGCCCGTGAGCGCCCACAGCAGGTTCTGGCCCCACATCCTCAGAGGAGGGGGAGGCGCCCTGAGGGCCGCAGGCCCTGCCCCAACCTCACCCCCCACCAGGACACCTCCCCTCGCCTGGCCCCACCCACAGCCCCACCTGCTGAGGGGACGGGTGGAGCGAGGCAGGAGCCCGCCGGTGCCGGGTGCTGCACAGGCCTGGGGCTGACGGCCTCGCCCTGCCCCAAGTCCCGTCCCCCGAGCTGCCCCCCCACAGCCCCCGTCAGCCCCCCGCCGCCTTCCCACTTGCGGGCCTCTCCACCGTGATCTCCCCCGATGCAGCCCTGCCCCGTGACCCGCCTCAGAACCTTCCGCCTACCCTCAACCTCAAAGGCGGACACCGCGGGGGGCCCGGGCCAGCCCCTCACAGCCCCCCTCCCTGCCCTGCCACCCCAGGACTACATGTGCCCTCGGGGCCTCCCGCAGGCAGGGCCCACCAGGAGACCTGGGCCCGCACGCTGGGTGGACCTGGGTGCCCAGCAGGTCCTGGAGCCCACACTCCACCCTGCCCCCCTCCAGCCCTCGGGTGGGGCACCCGCTGGAGCCCAGGAAGGTGCCGCGGCCTCTCTAGGCAGCAGAGGGCGATCCTGGAAGGCCCCGCCGCCCTGCCCCCCAGCGCCCCTAGGGCCTCCCCGCGCCCCCAGCGCCCACGGCCTCCCGGAGGCTGGGCTGGGCCAGGGCCCCCTCCCCAAGGTGCCCTCCAGGGCCCGGGGCTGGTGAGGAAGGCGCAGCTCCCCCCGGACCTGGGACCTGTTTCCTCGTCCCTGGGCTCCCAGGCCCCGCGGGAGGTCAGGAGGCCTCAGCCGCCGACCCCAGGACCCCCAGGAAAGCGCTGGAAGCCAGACACAGGCTGAGTGGCTCTTAGGAGGGCGGGGACCTCGAGACCTGCGCGGCCCAGGTCACCCTCTGCCAGAAAGGCGCGCTCCGGGCCAGGAAGGCGTGGAAGGCGAGGGCGGCCTCGGAGGACCTCAGCGGGTGGGGGAGGAGCACGTCCCTGTCCACGTCCTCGGACACCAGCCGGGCCACGAGCTGCCTGATGTCCTGAGGGCGACCGCGGGGTCAGGGCCGGGAGGGGGGGCGGGCGCTGGGAAGGGGGGGTCTCTGCCTGAGGCTGCCCCCCCCCCCCCCCCCCGCCCCAGGCACACCCTGCAGGGGAGGGGCCGGCCTCTCCGCAGCCCCTCCCCTGGCCCTCATCCCCCCCCCCCCCGCCCCTGCCACCACCCCCCTGCAGTGGGTGGGGGTCCCCACAGTGCCCACCCCTCCCCCCGGCCGCCCCATCCCCCCACACACACACCCGTCTGTGGGTGGGGGTCCCCGCGGTGCCGGGCTCCTCCCAGCCGCCCTGCACGGCCAGCTGCCTGCGCTCCTCGATGCTGAGGCTCCAGTGGCGGGTCGGGCGCTTGCTCTCCGGAGGCTCGCACACCTGCGGGGACAGGGAGTCTTGGCCGTGGCCACCTGCGCGCCTGCCTCCTGCGCCCACCGACCCACTGCGCCCTGCACGCAAGGGGAGGCGCGGGGGCTTTCCGAGGCGCCCTCCACTCGCTCCTCCCCAGATCCAGCTCGCCCCCAGGCCTTTGCACGGCTCTGTGCCGGATGCTGCGGCTGCACCACCTGCCCACTTTCCTGTGCCGAGTGGGCCCTTGACGGGGGAGTCCTGGCCGCGGTGGCCCTGCCCTTCCCACCCGGGGTCGGGGTCAGGAGGTGGCCTGCGAGAGCCTCAGAAGGCGGAGACCCAGAGGTGGGCCAACGCCCCCCAGGGCTCCTTACGGACATAAGGAGGCGTGAAAGGGAAAGAAGCCGCAGGAACCGGGAGGACATGAAGAGGTGGCAAGGGGCCCGTGGGGGAGGGTGGCCAGCACGGGCAGGAGGCTGCAGGGAGGCCACCGTGGGAGAGGCCGGAAGCAGCCGCCGTCCCACCAGCTCCCGCGGGCTCCCGGCCCCCAGATGGAACCTCCCAGGGGGCTGCATGGGAAAGACCCTCAGAGCGCGCCCAGGCCCCCTGCTACCGCCTGGGGGTACGGCAGCCGGTCACTGTCCCCGGGAGGCGTGTCCAAAATACACAGTGAAGACAAACGCAGATTAACCTCCGCAAATTCCTCCAGAAATTAAAAATAGAAGTCCCGCCGGGCTAGCAGTCCCGCTTCTGGGGCTTTACGCAGGGAACTGAAAGCAGGTCTCAAAGAGATGCCGCACGCCCGGGTCATGGCAGCGTGACTCGCAACACACTCGAGAGGCGGAAACACCCGACCGTCCATCGCTGGGCGGCTACATAAGCCCAGTGGGAGGATCCCCTCCGTGGAATATTATTCAGCCCTAAGAAGGAACAAACACCGATGGACCTTGAGGACACGGTGCCAAGTGACATAAGCCCATCACCAAAGGACAGGCCATGGGTGCTTCCACTCACAGGAGGTCCCTGGGAGAGTCAGGTTCACGGGGACAGGAAGCCGACGGGCCACGGGCTGGGCGGGTGAGCGTTAAATGACGACGGCGTCAATTTTGCAAAACATAAAAGTTCCGGAGATCCATCGCCCAAAGACGTATCGGGGCATCTGGGGGGCTCAGCGTCTTGGGCTCAGGGTGAGATTCCAGGGTCCTGGGATCGAGTCCCTCATCGGGCTCCCTGCAGGGAGCCTCTCTGTGTGTCTCTCGGGAATAAATAAATAAAATCTTAAAAAAAAAAAAAAAGACGTGAGTCTCCTTAACGCTGCTGGACCATCCGTGTGAAGGTAACGAGCAACAGCAGGACCAGAGACGCACACAGAAGGACGGGGTGTGAGGGGCACGGAGGGAACGGGGCCGTCTACAAGCCAGGGAGGAAGGGGACACATCCTGGCCACGCGGCCTGGAAAAGGAAGCGGCCCCGTGACACTCGGATTTGGAGCTTCCAGCCTCGACTCCGAGCAGCACGTTTCTGTGGCGTAAGCCCCCCGCCCCCCACAGAGAAGTCCCCAGCCCCTCTGCTCACTCTGCCACTCTGCACAAGAGCCGTGGGGCTGGCTGCGCTCCCCCTCCTCCCAGGGGGAAGGGGTCCTTTCTGGGGGAAGCGACCAGCCCCGACCCCCGAGGGTGGGGCGCCCAGCGCAGAGCCACCAGCAACCTGCCCCCCGCCCGCGCCTGCAGCGAGCATCTGAGCGCTGGCACGGCAGCACCGTGCAACTCTTTTTTTTTTTTAAATTTTATCTATTCATTAATGAGAGAGAGAGGGAGAGGCAGGCTCCATGCAAGGAGCCCAACGCGGGACTCGATCCCGGGACCCTGGGGTCACGCCCTGAGCCGAAGCCCGCGCTAAACTGCTGAGCCACCCGGGCTGCCCCGCCCCCCCGCGCCCACTCTTCAGCACCGACCAAGAGCCGGTGCCGGAACCCGATCCCCGTGTCCTAGGCACATGCGCCCCTGACCGGGAAGAGGGCGGTTCGGGAAGGGCCAGTGGGGCCGCAAGCCGGAGCTCTGGAGACGCGCGGTGGCGTCAGCGTGGAAGGCTGGGTGCTGGCGGTCCCTCCGTCGGGGTTCCCCGTCAGCAGCGGGCTCCCAGAGCACCCGCTCTAGCAGGCCCGTGTGCCCCACGCCCGCCTCTCAGGTCTCCCCGCCCGCCGTGGGTGCGGCGTCCCCGGGGGGACCTCTGCAGAGGACACGCAGATCCTGCTGGCCCCAGGCCCCTGAGCAGAGCGCAAAGCGCGTGGTTGTGCATCAAGGAAATCGCTAGAGCATCGTTACAGTGAATGCTCCCTGACCGTGCGAGGACTGGAGAAGCACCGACGACGAGGATACGGTGAACGGGTAACAATTCAGAGAAAACTGGAAAATCAGGGACGCCTGGGTGGCTGAGCGGCTGGGTGTCTGCCTTCAGCCCAGGGCGTGATCCTGGGGTCCTGGGATCGAGTCCTTAGTTGGGCTCCCTGCGTGGAGCCTGCTTCTCCCTCTGCCTGTGTCTCTGCCCCTCTCTCTGGGTCTCATGAATAAATAAATAAAATCTTTAAAACAACCAAACCAAGATCCTTTCATAGTAAGGAAAATCTCCAAGTAAATTTTCCAAAAAAATCTTTATTCCTTCAAACAACTTCCTTACGATGCAGGCACACAGGCCTGCTTTTGAACCCTGGATAAAGGAAGCCACAGTACACACACGTCGTGCCGCTGGCTTCCTGCACCCACGCGCACGTCCACCGGGTCGCCTGCTGCAGCGTGGAGGGGCACCCACGCACTCCAACTCCAGACCCAAAGCGTGGCAGGAACGGCGGGGAGGCTGTTCGAGGGAGGTCTCCGTCCCACGCGTTGGGCCAGTCCCATGTTCGCCCCATGCACACGTGCGTATCGACGGACTGGGTGGGTTTGAACCCGCGCTGCCGGGGGCTGCGTCGTAAGCGGGGCGCCGGGTCTGTGCATCTGCTGACGCGACTGCCATCGGGGTCACGCCTGCTGCGGGATCTTGGGCTCCGTCTTGCTGGGTCCACGCCTCTTTCTTGGACCCGTCCTCTCTTCCCCTCCGCTTGTTCAAGGTGCCTCTCTCTCCCCGGTCTCCTGGCGTAATCACCGCGTGTGCCAACGACTCACCAAAGTCTGTTAACAACTGTGCCACGGCCTTCGTGCCACCGGAGGGGATGGTGAACACTTAGCTCCGCGTCCAGAGCCCGTCCCGACACTCGCGCCCCCGTGGGTGTGCGTGTTGGTCCACGTGCATTCGTTTCCATTTGCCCACACTCTTCCTGCTGTGGCCCCTCCTGTCTGCGAGCACCTTCCGGGGTGAGCTCCGTCTTCACGACGAGGGGGAGGTCCTGCTGGGGCAAAGCTTCGTTCTGTTTTGTTGTGGTGCATCGTTTTCTTGACTTTTCCCTCTTCTTTTGGAAGATTATTTATTTATTTGAGAGGCCGAGCACGAGCGGCAGGGGGGCAGGGGGGCAGAGGGAGAGGGAGATGCAGGCTCCATCCCAGGACCCCGGGATCATGCCCCGAGCCCGAGGCCGAGGCCTCACAGACGGAGGAGCCACCCCACCGGGCGCCCCTATATTTCCGTCTCCTTAAAAGATTGTTTTTGCTGGGTGTGGAAGTCCAGGGGGACGGTTGTGCCGCCGCATGGGGGTCCTGTCGTAGTCAGGCTCTCTGCCGCTCCTCTCAGGCCTCGGTCTTCCCTCTTGGCCTCTGCTGTCCTGCAGCGTCGCTGGGATGGTTCTGGGGACACGTTCCTCCCGCTGCTCCGGCTCTGGGCCTGCCGGGCCTGCGGCTGCGGGGACATCCAGGGACTCGTGCCTCCTGGTGCCCTCCCCTCCCACGTCACAAGCGCTGACCCTCGGAACTAACGGGGAGGTGCGGGAATGAGGGAGTGGGAGGGAGTCCAAGGCTGTCCTCGGACACTGCGGCCCCCTCCTGCCGCGTCCCCGAGCGCTGGCTCGGGGGGAAGTCAGCGGCAGGACCGGAGGACTCCCAGCCCCGCGGGGGGAGCGAGGCCCCTGCCCACGCCCGGCACCGACATGCCAGCCATGCGAGTGCGCCGCAGGGAACGCGGGTTCTCCGGCCCCGTTGGCCTCGCCGAGGACTGCGGCTCTGACGTCGGGACTGTAACCCCGCAGACCCTGAGCCACAGCCACGCAGCTAAGCAGCTCCCACATTCCTGACCTACAGACGCCGGGACAAGCATATTTATCATTGTTTTAAGCTGCTAAGTCTCGGGGACATGTGTCACGTGGCGACAGATATGCCAGCGGAGACGTTACGTACATTTAGGATAAAATTTTCAACGTTAATGAAAAATTTAAAATAAATTGGTGTTGCACTGATTAAGATACTTTGGGGGGAAATCTGGCCGGTTTAAAACATTAAATCTTCCCATCAAATATGATATAGCTTCGGGCGCCGGGGGGCTCAGAAGGTGAAGCGTCTGCCTTCGGCTCAGGTTGTGACCCAGGGCCCTGGGATCGAGCCCCACGTGGGCTCCCTGCTCCGCGGGGAGTCTGCTCCTCCTCCCTCTCCCCTCCCGCCCGTGCGTGCTCTCTCTCTCTCTCAAATAAATAAACTTAAAAAAAAAAAAAAGAAAGATGGTGTAGCTTTCCATTAGGTGTCGTCTGTGGTCCCCGGTCGCATGTCACAGTGCTCTTCACAGGGACACTCATTCTTAAGGACTTTGCAGTTTCCGGTGTCAAAGGGAATAGATCCCAAAAAGGAAAGAATAAATAAAAATAAAGGAAACCAGACCCTTTCCTCCCACTACGTTTTCCGATTGGTTTCCAGTGTATGGAGAAACTATTTAGTTTTGTTTTATTTCATTTTATTTATTTTTTGTTTTTTTGTTTTTTGTTTTGTTTTTATTCAGAGAGAGAGAGGCAGTGTTTTATTTCATTTTAAAGATTTTATTTATTCATTCAGGAGAGACACAGAGAGAGGCAGAGACGCGGGCAGAGGGAGAAGCAGGCTCGACGCAGGACTCGATCCCAGGACCCAGGGTCACACCCTGAGCAGAAGGCAGGTGCTCAATCGCTGAGCTGCCCGGGCGCCCCCCGACTATTAGTGTTAAAGGGAGGTCATCAGCCGCAGCCTTCCTCTGGACCAGCGGTCCTCTTCCTCACCTGGCCCGCGTGGGGTTTCCAGGCAGACAATGGGTTAGCTGCAAATAGTGACCGTTTCAGGCCTTCTTTGCAGGTATTTATAGCTCATTTCATCCTCCCCGACGACCGCAGGGCCTCGGTGTCCGGTGCTCATCGTCATGGCGACATGTGACCTGCCAGCAGCTCCCGCGGAGGCCCGGAGGCCCGGTGTGGCTCTGGGTCCTCCCTTGACCGGGTCACAGAAACGCCCATCACTCCCCGCCTTACTCAGAATCAACGGGTTTCCACTGGGTTAATTCTGCTTCAAGTAAAAAAAAAAAAAGAAAAATAATCCATAGGCTTTTGTGTTTAAGGAAGGACACCAGAATTTATTAACGGTATTTTTCAATATCTGTGGAGATAATCACGTGGTCTTCCTCCTTTGTTAACACAGAGAATTTTATTAAATGGATTTCTTTTTAATTTTTTATATATTTTTTGGATTTCTAAATTCCTTTGTCCTTGGGGTACGGTTTTTCTCACATACACGCACTTCCTCACCCCCGTATCTTCACCGCGCCCCCGACGTGCCAGGCACCGCCGCCGACCCTGGGAGCGGAGCTGAGGAGGGCTGGAGTCCCTGCCCTCCGGGGTCCCGGGGACAGTCTAGCCGTACGCACTGCTCACGCCCTCGGGAACCCGCAGTCTGTGCCACACTTGGCCTGGCACAGCGCTTCCCCCTCCTCCTGTCCCGGCACCGCTGTCAGGGCGAACTGGAGGACTCGGGTCCTCATCGCTGGGCAGTGCCCGCCCCAAGTTCTTCACTTGCGGGCTTCTGGGACCACTGAGGAGAAGTTTCCGTCCTTGTCATCCATGTCTTCAGGTTTTTAAGTTAATTTGGGGGGTGGCTGCTGGCTCAGTCAAGTGGCCCTCTGACCCTTGTTGTGACCTCAGGGTCATGAGCCGGAGCCCCGGTCGGCTCGGGGCCGGGCGTGGCGCCTGCTTGGGGTGCTCTCTCCCTCGCCCTCTGCCCCTCCCACAGTTTCTTTCTTTCTCTCTCTACAATAAAATGAAATCTTCTTTATTTCTTTTTAAAACATTTTATTTATTCACGAGAGACACACAGAGAGAGACAGAGACCCAGGCAGAGGGAAAGGCAGGCTCCATGCAGGGAGCCCGGCGCGGGACTCGATCCCGGGACCCCAGGATCGTGCCCTGGGCCGAAGGTGGCGCTAAACCGCTGAGCCCCCCAGGGATCCCCACGAAATCTTCTTAAAAAAAATAATTCTAGTGATACAGATTCAGACGGTCGCCGTTCACCCGCTTAGTGAGCCCGTGACATCTCACGGCTGCCGCTGCCCGGGCCCCGCGGGCCTCCGCACAGCTCGTTTCCGTCTCTTCTCCCGCTTCCCCCCCTTTCTCTTCCATTTCTCCGGCGGTTCCGCAGCTGCAGACTCGAGCCCTCCTACCGGGCGTCGCGATCCTGCCCCGACCGTTAACAGCTCTTCGTGATTCTCTGAACGTTTCCGTGTACAAACCAGAATCCTTCCCAAGTGACGGGGAGGCACGTGTTCCCCCATTTCCTGGGGTTTGCGGTGATGCTCCGGAGGCCTCCTGCTCCCCGCGCCCGCCCTCCGAGTCCCTGCTCCGTTCCGCGGGGTGCCAGGGTGCCAGCCGTTGCTCCAGCGCCAGCTCCCGGGCGGGGCAGGCCTGCTGGAGGCGGTGTCAGCGGAGGGGCGGCTGCGACCGTCACCACCGGCCCCTGCTGTCCCCCGCTTTCCTCCTGGGCTGCTCCCGCCTCTCTGGGGCTCGGTCCCAGGGCGTCTGCGTCTCAGATCCTGCTCTTGCCAAGTTCCGGGGCTTCGGGAGCCACGATGGAAAGAAAAGGCGATTCTCCGCTCGCTGCGCTCAACGTTCGGGGCCCGTAAGTCAGACGTGTTAACTGTGCTCCTCAAACCCGCTATTTTTCTTCTTCACTTTGTCACTTGGTTGTTTTCTTCTGAGAAAAGCACGTAAACGCTCCGGGATCGGGCGTCTGGTTCACATGGCATCACGGGGACTTTGCGCCTCAGGTATCTGCATCGTCGCCGCGGCCCCGGGCCTCCAGGCTCCGCGTCCGGGGGTGTCCCTGCAGCCCGTGCCGCGGGGCCGCCAGTGGCAGGAGGGCCCCCAGCCTTCCGGCTCCGCGGGGGTGAGCGGTTCCACAGGGTGTGCGGCGGTCCTGCACTTGCTTCTCACGCGCACACTTCCCAGCGGGTCCAGGTGCTCCAGCAGGGGTCACGCTGTCGCTGCCCTGCCACCAGCAGCCACCGCCGGGGGCGCCGGCCAAGCTTCATGTCACGGACACCGCGGGCACCAAACTCTGCATGGCCAGCTGAGCTCCCCGACGACCGTGGCTTCGCCGGTGTGTCCCCGCACGACCCCCCGCGGCTCTCTGCCCCCATCGCTGGTGCCTGTCAGGTGCTGGGTGTCAAGGCAGGGAGAGGCTGGCTGGGGACAGCTCACGGTGCCCTCCGTTGTCAGTGCGACCGGCTGGCCTGCGAGCCCAGGGGGTCCAGTTCAGACTGGCCCGAGCCCGGCGGGTCCGCTGCTGGGGCTCCGGGACCTGCAGCCGCTTGGCTGTCTCCCTCCCGAGCTTCCAGAACTTGTAGGAGGCACGTGTCCCCCTCTGTGCCCTGTGCTTGGCGTTCACGCGCGCCTGCTCCGTACGGACATCCCGGAGCTGTGTCCCCAGCTGATCCGTCGCGACCCGACAGCACCTTCTGGGGCAGGCAGCAGCTCCGCCCTGTTCCCCACAGGAATGTCCCCAAGTGAGGTCTCCCCTTCTCTTCTCCTCTCTTTTTTACACTTTCACATGCGCCAAATTGCACATAAATCTCACCATCTTAAGGCGTACGGTTCAGTGCCGTTAAGCACACTGGGCAGCTGCCGGCACCGTCCGTCTCCAGATTGTCCTCGTCTTCCCAAATGGAAACGCTGTCCTCGTTAAACCCCAAGTCCCCACCCCCTCCTCAGCCCCTGCCCCCGTTGTACGTTCTGCCCACGGGAGTCTGAGCACCCTGGGGACCTCGCGTGGGGCGCCTTACAGTGTGCGCCCTTCTGCGACCCGCTGACCTCACTGAGCATCACACACCGAAGGTCCATCCAGTCGTAACCTGTCGGAACTTCCTTTTCTCGGCCTAAGCCCGGCTCTGGCGGGGCACACACCACACTCATCCCTCGCGGGGCCCCGGCTGCTTGCCCTGCGGGCGCTGCGCACAACGCTGCTGCTCACACGGGCGTGCGCCCACCTGCTTGAGCCCCTGCACGAGAGGAGAGCTCGCACGCGCCCAGACGTGGAATCGCCGACCGCCCGGTGATTCCACAGGGTAGTGTTTTCCGCAACTCCGTGCCGTTCCCCACAATCACTGCCCCACGTTGCACGGCCGCCAGCGCTGCACGGGTTCTGATCTCTCCACATCCCCGCCAGTCCTTTTTTTCTTTTTTTTTGTCAGTGGCTACCCCAACGGGGGTAATCCCTTACCAGGTACATGACGTGCAAACGTTGTCTGTCAGTCCGCGGGTTGGCTTTTCACTCTGTGGACTTGGCGAACCCTAATTTACCTATTTCTACTTTTGTCGCTGGGGCTGTTGGGTATCACCCACGAAATCACTGCGAGTCCAGTGACATGAAGCTTTCCATGGGTTTTCTTGCAGGAATTTTGCAGTCTTCTTTTTTTTAATTTATTTATTCATTCATGACACAGGTCGAGAGAGAGAGAGGCAGAGACGCAGGAAGAGGGAGAAGCAGGCTCCATGCAGGGAGCCCGACGTGGGACTCGATCCCGGGTCTCCAGGATCATGCCCTGGGCCGAAGACGGCGCTAAACTGCTGGGCCACCCGGGCTGCCCGTTTGGTCTTTGATCCACTTTGAGTTAACTTATATATGTGGCACTAGGAGTTCAACTTCATCCTTTTGCACGTGCAAACCCAGTGTTCCCAGCAAGCGCAGACGGACGGCGCCCCCACCCGCCCGGAGCGTCTTGGTGCCTGGTCAGCTCTCTCTAACCCTGCGAGTGGTGTGTATTTTGCCTCCCTAAAAGTTTTGTTGGTTTTCCACACGTGGTTGCACGTAACCGTCTCTTCTTTCATGGCTTCTGGACTGAGGCTAGGTCACAAAGGCTGCCCCAGGCATCTGGAGTTCGTCCTGGTGTTCAATGAGCCGCTCGGCTTCCAGACAGCTACACCGCCGCCCAGCACGGTTTACCAGAAACTCCACCTTCCCCACTGGTCTGAGATGCCAGCTGCATCCTACACCCGGTGTCTGTCTGGGTCAACTTCCGGACTGGCTCTTCAGTCCCGATATCCACGCATCACACGCCAGGGCTCCGTCGCTTTGCTCACTGGAGCTCTGTGCCATGAATTCACACCTCTCAGGACTGTACCTATGTTTTTGTTTTGCCAGTTCGCCTCACTGACAGAGAAAAACATTTACCATCTTTTAAAGCTTACTGAATATTTAGCATTTTTATCGTTGATGGCACTGAATCGTGAAACGCTTGAGGAGGACCCTCTGGGCTGGTGTCTCTTCCTGTCCTCAAGTCATATTGTCAAAGCTTCTGTCAAGTAGGTTGCTTGTTTCCTGACAAGCTTACTCCCGTTTCCAAGCTGGTCTTTCTCGTTTCTCTCCTGGAGTCTGTTTACAGTCACGCAGGCCACTGCTTTGCACGCAGTTGTGTGCAGCGTCTTCACCAAAACCCTCCGCTGTGGATGCCTCCTAGAGCTTTCTCCTGCGCGGAGCAGGAGCAATCGCACGTCACCGGTGGTGCTGCTGTCACCCTGTGCACATCCCTGTTGTTTAGCTGCTTGGGACAATTCTTCCAAGATGGCAGAGGTCCCGTGAGGATGGTGACACCCGCAGCTCCGCCTTGTTCTGCCTGGGACTGCTGTGGCTCTGATTCCTTTTGTTTCCCTCGCTGTTTTGCTCTCCTTCATGATAGAGCTTTTCTTCAAAGGTGCGTGTGGCACCCTTAGCTGTAGGCTAGCGTGCAGCGGGGCACCAAGACCACTGGCAACACGCGTGGCTTGGGGCTCGGGGCTCGGGGGCTCAGGGGCTCCAGCGGCTCAGGGCCTCGAGCGGCAACCGGCTCCTGCTGCCTCCCACACGCAGCTGAGAGGGCCCGGCTCTGCCCACTGAAGTCACCCGGTAGAACCGACGGCCAACCCTCCACCCTCCGCTCCGTGGGTTCTTGCCTTCTCCAGAACCTTCCGTGGTCATGGCGGTGAGAGGCCCAGAAGGAGACGCGCACATGCTTGCCCAGCCGCTGGCCGGGGGCTGCGTGTCTGCAGATGCTCCTGGGGGAGGTCTCCTTACACCCTGGCCTCGGCCTGAGGTCGCTGCCCTTGGGTGAGCACCTGTCCCCACTAGGGGTGACGGCCCAAGTGAAGGCTGCTCGTGGACGCAGCTCGAGCGGGCGCGGGATGGGGCTCGGTGACGGGCGGTGGGGGTCACTCGGGCAGGCTGGAGGGTCCCTGGGGGGCGATGCCCGACGGGGCGGCTGTGGGACATGCGCCCCAAGGAGCAGAGGAGGGACAGCAGGCCAGACAGACGGGGGCGGGCCGGGGAGCCCCTCCAGGCCCCCGGGAGCAGGGGCAGGCGCGGGCGAGCACGGCAGGGAGTCGGGGCCCCCCAAACCCCTCCCCGCCCGCCGCCCCGGAAGCTGGGCTGGGGCTCGCCGGCCCGGGGCCCTCCGTGGGCAGCGGGCACCTGCCCCCCTCCCCGGCAGCGGGTCCGCGCCGCCCCGCGCAGCCCCACACGCGCGTGTCTGAGCGCCCGAGGCCGGCCTGCTCCGGCCTTCCCCGCCCTGGCTCCGGGCCTTCCCCGCGGGCGCCACCCGAGTCCTGGGCTCCCGCCTCCCGAGGCACCCCCGGGGCTGTCCGCGCCCTCGCTCCGGGGGCCCGTGGCCGGGGGGGGGGGCGAGCGCAGCCCCGGGGGTGGCCGCGACAGCTCCGCCGCGGGTCCGGGACGTGGCCGAGGGCGAGCTCCCCCCGCCCCGCACGGGCTCCCCCCGCCCCGCCCCGCCCCGCCCGCCGCGGCGCAGGCGCAGGGGAGACCGAGGCGGCCCCTGGGAGGCGCCGGCACGGGGCGGAGGGATGCTCCGGGGCCGCCCAGCCTGAGGCCTCCCGCCCCGCCCCGGCTTACCCAGTCCTGCGTCTGCGGCCGCCGCCCTGCGCTCCGGGCCCGGGACCCCGCGGGGCTCCGACGGCGGCGCTGCCCGGGCTCCCGCCGCGGCGCCGGCTCCTCCCCCGGGGGCGCGTCCGGCCACGGCTCTCGGCCGCCCATGTCCTCCCGGGCCCGGGGCAGCGGGACCCGCCGGCAGCCGGCGCCCCTCCCCCCCCGCCCCCGCCCCGGCTCCAGGCCCCGGGCGCCCCCCGCCCCTGTGACCTCAGCCGCGCCGCGCGGACCACGCCCCACGGGCCTCGCCGCCGCCCCCCGGCCCTCGGGGTCCGCTCGCAGGGATCCGGGGACGGGGCGGAAGGCGGGCGGGGGCAGCCCGGGGGCCGCGGGGCGGGGCGGGGCGGGGCCCACAGCGCTTCGGGAGCCCCAGGGGGCGGGCCCCAGCCCGGCGGAAGTTCCGCCACGGCCCGCCCCGCCCCGCCGCTTCCGCTTCCGGCCCGCTCTGCGCCTGCGCCGCGCGCGGCCCCTCCCCCTCCCGCCGCCCGGGGCGTGGCCTGCGCCCCAGGCCCGCGGGGATTGTGAGCCGGCGCCGCCCTCGGGGCTGCCCTCGCGGGGCCTCGCCGCTCCGGCTCCCGTCTCCCGGGGTGCGGGCTCCGCGCTCTCCTTCGCCTCCCGCCGCCCCCCCGCCGCGCCCCCGCCCTCCCCCCGCCCAGCTGCCCCCCAGCCCCGACGCTGTCCCCGGGAGGCCGCGGGGGCGCGGGGCGGGCGCCCGGAGGAACGACACGGCGGCGGGCGGCGGGCCTGGGCGCGGCCCCGTTTATTAGCGTCGCGCCAGCACCTTGAGCAGGTCCGCGTGGCCACACGTGACATCAGACCCCGCCGACCCCCCCTTCTCCGCCCCCAGGCCGAAGCCCCGACGACACGCGCGTCCCGGAGACTGCAGGACGCGGGAGCGGGGCCGGGGCGTCCCGCGGGGGGAGGGCGCGCAGCACCGCCCCGGAGCCCGGGCCGCGGGTGCCCCCGAGCCGCCCCGACCCCGGCCCCGGCCCCGGCCCCGGCCCCGGCGGGGAGCCTGCCCCGGACACGGGCGGCCGACGGGAGCCCAGTCCTCCCGCCTGGGGCTTGGACGGCGCAGCAGGGCCATCCTGGGCCACGCCCCGAGCTGCGCCCCGAGCTGCCGAGACACTGGCCCCAGGACACTGGCCCCGGGACACCGGCCCGCACACCCCCAGGAGGCCCTGGCCCAGGGGACGACGTGGGAGGCGGCGGGGCCCGGCGCGGTGGTGACGGTGGCACCTGCGAGCCCTAGTGCATCGGGTCCAGGGGTCCAGCGGGCTGGGGACGCTTGCTCCCAGGGGCGGCTTCCCCCAAGGACCCTCAGGCCCCCCCACGTGCTGGTGGCTGGTGGCGGCACCGGCTCAGCCCAGATGGCTTTCACGTCGGCGTCATCTTCCTCGGGGGGACAAAGTGCTTTAACGTGGATCCTCAGAACAGTCCCATGAGGTAGGCAGGGGATGCGTGACTGTCCCTGCTTAGCCATTGGGGAAGCGGAGGCACAGGGGTGAGCGCAGCCCAGGTCTGAGGCCATGTGCACGAGCTCCTGGGCCTGGGACGCTGTGGCGGGTGGGCCCCGTGGCACTTGGGAACAGGACAGACTGCAGCTGGGCTCCGGCGGCCCCGGGGCCAGGTGGAGGTGCTGTGAGTCCCCCCGCAGGTAGGAGGATGTGGCCACGGAAGTGGACCCAGGAGCACGCGGCCCCCGGCAGGTGGACGCAGCTGCTGCCCCCTTGGTCCCTTCCGTAGTCAGTCCTGTGGCTGGAAACCGGACTCAGGAGCCTCCCCTGTCCCTCCTCCCCGCTGAGTATGACTCTTTGGGAAGAAACCCTGAGGAGCAGCAGGGACAGGGCCGGGAGGCTCGGGGTCCCAGGGCCTGCTTCAGAGGGCGGCTGCGGGTGGACACCACACGGGCTCCTGCACGTGGGGCTCAGCCGCCTTGTCCCGACCCCGTCCTTCCAAGCCAGGTTCTGACCCAGCTGCTGTCAGGGGAGGAGTCCAGACCCTCATGGGGAAGGGCCTCTGCCCACCGGCATCCCTGAGGCAGGGCCATACACGAGGTCAGGCCCGGGTCTTCCTGTTCCCCGACCAGCCCAGGGCCACCGGCCAGGACCCTCCGACCCTGAACCACCTTGGGGATGGAAGTAGGCAGGTGGGTCACAGGTGGGTCACAGGTGAGAAAGCAGGTCACCTCTCACTGCCCCGGGGTCAGACCTGTCCTCTGGAAGAACGGGAGCGGCCGCAGCCTGCCCTGCACTGGGCACGGTGCTCTGAGCACAGCCTGGGTGGCCCCCTGGGAGGGCTTCGGGGCCCGGGGCCACACCTGCCAAAGTATGGGAACTTACTGTGGGCTCTTTCTGTGCAGAGTGGGGGCACATGCTTGTGGGGGGAGCAGCAGGACTGGGCTGGACTGTCTCCTGCTGCAAGGCGGGGGTGACGCTGCCACCCAGGGTGGGATCCACACCCAAAGCCTCGCTCTAGGGAGCTTGGGCCCAAGAGGTGAGAGCTCCCTGCCTCTTCAGGGTCCCTCGGCGCCTGGCGCCTGCGGTCGGGCTGCCCAGGCATCAGGTGGACAGCTGAGGCCGAGTGCGCTGGGCCGGCTGCGGGCCGCTGTGCTTGCTAAGTCTGGGGCGGGGACAACTGGCGGAGGAAGCGTAGTGTGGGCTCAGGAGCAGCGGAGGACGGGCGGCACGGGGTGAGGGGGTGGAGGGCCGGGGCGCGGGGGCAGCGCTGGCTGGCTCTCCCCAGCCCCGGGGGGTCGCTGGGACGTCAGAAGAGCAGTGTCTGTTTGGCAGCTACATTATAACATGTATTTAAAAGCATTAAAAATCTCTGCTACTATAAAACCTCCGCTGCCCCGCGAGGCTGGAGTTTATTGGGAACCACGAGTGGGCGGTGCTGGGGCATCTCCCGGCTGGTGGGCGGCTGGGCCCAGCCTGGCTGCCGGACCAGGGCTGCTCGGGGCGCCCCCACCAGGAGGCCGGCCCCCAGCCTCCGGCAGCCCGTGGATCTGTGCGGACCCCGCCTGACCCCAGCTCCCTGAGGACGCAGAGTCCTGGCTTTCAGGAAGGACAGGACGCGAAGGTGAGGACCCTTCTTGCTGGGGGGCTCGGGAGGTCCTGAGAGGCCAAAACACACCTTTCGTGATCCTCAGAGCTCAGCACTGTCCGCCTGACCTCCCACCCCGCCGGCACGTCTGGTTAATGAGCAGAGCAGTTAGCGGGCTCCGAGGGCGGGAGCCTCCCCAGGAGTTTCCAGGTCGCGAGCACATTCATACTTAAGACTGTTTCTCTTTGTTTGTAAGGGTCTCTGGTAAACTGAAATGTTAACAGAAAAGCAGCTGGGCCCTCCTGGCGCTCGCCGTCCAGGGCTTCGGGGCAGGGCTAGCAGGTGGACTTGGAGTGTCCGAAGATGCAGATGGGGAAGTGCTTGACGTGGGAGGACCACTGGGCTGCCAGCTGGAAGAACTTGACGTCGTTCCACTCCACGCCGTCGATGAGGACTGTGAGGACAAGACCGCCTGACCCGCCTGCCCACCAGGCCCCAGCACGGGGCTGGAGGAGCCCAGCACCCCCCGGGGCCCCGGGCTCCTGGGAGACACCCGGTGGCAGTCCACCGGTGCCGGCCGGCTTCTCCTGGCCTCCGGGGACCTGCTCGTCCACAGCCCCTCCACCCCAGCAGGGGCCTGGCGACTGTGTTCAGACACCCTCCACGTAAACCAGAAAAACAACAGAGGAAGGTGGAGCGGTTCTTGACTGCAGAGGTCACCAGGCTCAAACTCACAAAGACAGGTGTTTGGGGCTCCATGTTCTGAATTAATTGGTTGTAAAATATCTTCTATAAAAAAACCTGAGATACACAAATCAATCTTAAAAGAATGGAAAAGAGGGACGCCTGGGTGGCTCAGCGGTTGAACGCCTGCCTTTGGCTTGGTGTGATCCTGGGGTCCCGGGTTCGAGTCCCACATCGGGCTCCCCGCAGAGAGCCTGCTTCTCCCTCTGCCTGTGTCTCTGCCTCTCTCTGTGTGTGTCTCTCATGAATAAATAAAATCTTAAAAAAAAAGAATGAGAAAGACTGAGAAATCATTTCTCAGAAATTAAAAAGCTGTCCCTCTGGTACGAGTGGTTTACCCACACAGGTTCGGAGCTTCGACTACATATGTGCATTTTGTAGCAAAGCAAAAGTGTTCCCAGAGGGGAATTCTGAAAAGCACCCCAGCTTCCTCTGGTTTCCTTTCGTACTCTAGACAGAAGCACCGGGGACAGGTCAGGGACCCAGCTCCCCACGGCCCCCCGCTGAAGGAAGCACATCTGGACAGGTGACCTCCCAGGAGTCCCGGGAGCCCCCCCGAGGTGCTCACCCCTCAGCATGTTCTGCTGGTGCTTGGCTGTGCAGATGAGGCGGCTGATGCCCTCGATGCACTGGCTCTTGGACTCCACGTCCTTGTCCTTGGTTTTCTTGGGCAGAAACATCACTGGGAAGGAAAGGGCTGCAGGGCTCAGCCACGGCCCTCACAGCCCTGCCGTCCTGAGCCCTCCCCCACCGTGACCACGGCCACCAGCCCTCCCGCCGACCCAGGCGGCCTCTGCTCACTGCCCGTGGCCACGCTCAGGAGCGGGGCCCTGACCCGTGGTGACCTCGGGGCCCGTGTGGCCACCGTTCCCGTTACCCCGACAGCCAGCCCACCGCCCCCACCTCACCCTTCTTGTTCTTCTCCTTCGTGACCACTGTCATGGACATGGTGGGCGTGGCCGCGGCCTCGCCACTGCTGGGCAGCCTGCTGACCTGGAGAGACCGGAAGGTGCACTTGAGCGTGTTTTTGGTGGCAGGCAGGTCCTTCTTCTCCACCTCTCTCTTCCTGTCTGCAGGCGGGGCTGCCGTCCAGTAATCCACCTGCAGCCCCATCAGCTCAGCGCCGACGCCCTGGCTGCGAAAGCAGAGGGGGCCTCACTCCTCTGTCCTCGCTCGGGAGCTGGCATGGCGGGAGAAGGTGCCAGCTGGCGCCCGTGCTGCTCAACGCCGGGGAACCGCCTGCGGCAGCTGACCAGCACACGGGAGCCCCGGCCTCCGGGGACAGCCCAGTCTGTGCCTGTGGGTGGGCACGGTCGCGATGCTGAGAGCGCCCGGGACTGCCCCCTGCCTGCTCCCTCAAGCCACCCCTTGGAGCCTGGGGGGCCAAGGTCAACCAGCCCCGTCTGAGGTGTGGTCCCCACGGGACTCAGGGGCAGCCCCATGAGCCCGCGCCCTGCCGACCACCCCACCTCCGGCTCCTGCCGCTTCCCCCTATGCCCCATCTGTGTGCAGAGCACCCCCAGCTTTACTCCTGTGTGGTTTCGTCCCTAGTGCCACCAGGGCCGGGGGGCCGAGGGGGCCACACCCGGCCAGGACCTCACCCTCTCCCAAGTCTCCCAAGCCAGCAGGGCCCATGCCACCCCCACCCAGGGGGCACCTCGTCCCAGCAAGCCCGTGTCTTCCCCAAGGCCATTCTGAGCCCCCTCCGGCCAGGCTCTGGGCTTGCTGGCGTCGGGGAGGTGCGGCTCGCGGCCGTGGACTCTCCGCGTCCTCTAACCCGGGGCCCTGATGCGTCGGGAGGGGGTGGGGCGCCTGCCTTGCGGGGCCACCTTTACCTGGGGGAGGACAGGCCCCCGCTCACTGACGGGGAGGAAGGCGGGGTGGGTGAGGCCTCCTTGGCCGCGGGAGACGTGGACGGTGGGGTGGATGAGAGCATGCTGGAGCCCGACGGGGCCGCGTCGTCAGAGTCACCTTTGGGAGGGAGTTGAGCAGGGCTGAGCTCCGCAGGCCTCTGTCCGCAGAGCAGCCCGGGGGGCTGGGGAGGAGTTGCCAGGGCCCCCCCCCCCCCGAGGGCAGGGAGAACCGGGTTACCTGACGTGGCTGAGGACGGTTCCACTATTCCAACCTTCACCACCTGGAAGGCAACAGGACGCTGGCTGGCAGCGTGGCCCTGGCCAGCGCTGCCCCCGAGTGCCGGGACCCCACAGGCCGGGTGCGGTCCTCCCACCGTGGGCCACCTGGCTCGCCCCACCCTCCCAGGGAGCTCGGGACGCTGCAGCACCGTCCCAGTTCTTCCTGTCGTCGGAGCGGAGCTGAGCCCCCGCTGGCTACCGCCTGCACTGTCGGCCACGGCATGGACCGTGCCACAGGACCTTCCCGCTGCCGTGGCCGTGCTGGTGACCCTGAGGAGCTGCGGCACCCTCCCTGGTCATCCTGCACACCTGGGCCGGGGCGCAAGGCCCACACTCCAGCCCTCAACAAACCATGAGCCCGTGGCTGGCCTGGCCCAGATGTCGGTGGGGTCAGGGCACTGGTGTGAGGGACCCCTGCCCAGTGAGATGCCTGCTGCTCCAGACCCCATGGGGGCTGACCTGCATGGGGACTAGGTGAAATTAAGGCTAATTAAGTGATTGTCAGCCTCAGTCACGTGACAGGGTTTGGGGCCTCTGCATCTAATGGATCAGGACCCTCCCGTCGTTATAGAAGATTCCCCGAGATGGGCTGCCCCGGACTACCTGGTTCCCAGGAGGGCCACTAGCTGCCCTGACGCCTGGCCAGGGTAAACGGCTGCGTGGACGTCCTGCTCTGCCCGCTGGCCCCCTCTGCCAGACTGCCCACGGCTCCGCAGCAGGTGCCGCGGCTGGAGGCCCCGCAGGGAGGGACCCGGCTGTGAACACCTGCGGCCGTGGCCCGGCCCGGCCCGGAGCTGCTGCTGATCCCGGGCAGTGGGAGACACACAAACCTCCCGATTTACAAAGCCCCCTCCCTGCTGAGCAGGCTGGCGGGGTGGAGGGGGTGCGGAGCTCCTCGCGGACAGAAGCAGCCCTCTGTGACCTGTCCTGGGACCCTGCTGGCCCAGGCGCCCACCCACAGCCGAGTCTGGCCCAGGATGAGCTGAGCACGGAGCACCGAGCCCTCGCCTGCAGGGGAGCGGAGCTGGGGGCAGTGACGTCCTCGGGCCCAGCCCTCAACGCGGGAAGGAAATGAGATTTCGGATGGGGGAGATTTAAGGAGTCCTCAGCTCACACTGGTGAAGGAGCTTCTAGGACACATCAGGTTAATGCAAAGCCAGGCAGTATGAGACAGTTTGGCAGGAGCCCCACCCAGGAAGTACTCACCCCTACGAACGGGATGAACTTTTGAGAGGATTCTTCGTCAGGGCTGAGAACAAGAGACAGAGTTACCTCTCCCCGCCCGAGGCAGGCAGCTCCAGGGCCCGCTCTGCCCCTGCCAGGCCCACGCCCGACCCCGCAGTGCCTGGCCCAGGCCTCTGACCCTCGGTCAGCTCTCAGCCCTGCAGGAGCCCAGCTTCTTGGGGGGATCTGCTTCTCCATCCCAAGCGCCTGACGTCTGGGCCCGACTGCCCTTCTGCTAACTCTGCAGGCCCATGCTTCTGCTTGCCACGTGTGCCCCAGGACCCCCCCGGGGACAGTCTGGCCTTCCTCCACCAACTGGGAGCGGCCAAAAGCCAGGGTGTAGAGGCTTTCTCCCAGTCTAGGTAAAGTCCGTGCCAACTAGACAGGGTGGGCAATTCCCGGGGCTCTGGCCTCAGGGATGGGGTGCACACGCCGCGCTCAGACACGGTGCCCTCCCAGAGCAGCCTGGAGCAGAGACCGAGGCTTTGGGGCCGTGCCGCTGTAGGAGGCCAGGCTGCAGTGCAGGTGCTGTCTGGACTTGGCGCCGCACGTCTTCGGGCAGGGCCCCGGCCTCCCCGGGGCCGCTGATCACCACCCATCCACGGTGGGGGCACCCCGGGCAGAGGGCCGTCGGGGAGCGGGGGACGTGGCAGCAGTGGTCCAGGCCAGGGCCAGTCCTGCAGCTCACCTCTGCAGCTGGCTGTACAATGACTGGTCTCCACCTCGGGCCCAGGCTGTGGCCTGAGTGGCTCCCCCGGGGTGGGGTGGGCCCGGGCACCACAGTGTCTCCGGGCCCTGGGAAATTCCCCAGGGCAGGGCCAGTCCTGGGCCTCCTGTGACCTCAGAGAATGGAGGAGGCACCTCCATCCTCCTAGCTCTGCTTCTTCTGTCTCACGCGCCCGAATATCAGAGCTCGGCATCGGAGAGCAAATCTTCCGCAGGTGGCTATGCAACGTGCTGGCTGGAACGGTCCCCCGGGCATGGGCCCTTTGGGGAGAAGCCTCAGCAGCACCCCCGGCCCCGCCCTTGTGGGCACAGAGGCCAGCGCCACCCATGAAGTGTGTGCAGAGGCCAGCCCGGAACGCACACCCAGCCCAAGGCTGGTCCCAGCGGGAGGTGCTGCCCTCGCCCCGCGGCACCACCCATGGCCTCTCCTGGGCACTGCCCATCACACCTCTAAAGACCTGGCGAGTGTCTTTGGATAAAAGAACCTATAGATCTGGGCTGTCCCACTGAACGGGACCACATCCCCAGGCTCTGACCTGAGGGAACAGAGTTTATCCACAGATAACACAGAATTCAAACCCTGTGCCCGGGCCAGCTTTTGCATGCGAGGTCCTCATGGGGTCCCCAGCCCAGCACACAGGAGGCTCCAAGCCCGGGGGTCCCGGGACCCTCCCACGAGCAGCACGCAGAGAGACAGACGAAGGCCTGGAGGGTCGCCAGGACGCGCCATCACACAGGGACGTTGCTGGACTCTGAGAAGCCAAGCTGAGCCTCTGAGCCATGCAGACAGCATTCAGCACTCGACACGCGCCCAGCGTGACAGGGGTGACACCGGCTCGCCACTGAGACCTCTCCACCTGCCCCCGGGACGCAGAGGGAACATGCGTGTTCTGGGCGGGACAGAGGCCGGCACTCCTAGGCTCCAATGCGTGGCTCCGAGGGGGCCCTGGGTCTGGCTCAGGAGACCACGCGGGGGCAGGGACACTGGGAGCGTGGAGCTGAGCAGCGCCGGGGGCGTCGCGCCCCAAGGCTGCTGTCGGGTTGTACACAGCAGGTGGGTCTGAGGTCCCGCCGGGAGCTGGGTGCTCCACGGGGGCAGGAGGCCGTGGGGCCCCGAGGGCCATGTCCACTGCCCACCCTGTCCCGGGTCTCCCAACCCCTCTGTTTTCCGTCACATCAAAGGCTACCCGCTGACCTCCTGGTCCTGGGCTCTAGGGTGGCCAGCACGCTGGGCGTCCATGGGGCTCCACCCAGCGTGTCCGGAGCCCTCACTGCAGGTGCCGGTGTCACCACTGTGATGCAGAGGAAGGGCCAGGGCCCCCTGAAGCCCGGGCCTGAGGCCGAGGAGCCAGCCATGGGAGAGACGAGAGGCCGTGGCCAGGCAGCGAAGCAGGCTGCGGGCTTCTGCAGGTCCCGGGCAGCTCGAGCAGTGGGCGGGCACACCTCGGCTGGTCTTTCTCTAGCTCACAGAGGCTTGTTTAGCAGGACAACAGAGAACTCAGACCCTCCCGCCCGCCCTGTCTGTCCCAGGGTCCAGCAAGGAGGCTGCCCGGGGCCCAGGGACCCTGCCGTGGATGCACTCCCCTGGACGGAGAAGCCCAAGAGCCAGGGTGCCCAGTGGGCAGGACCCAGGATGGGAAAGGGGACCCCGACTGAAGGGGCAGCTCTGGGGGTGCCCCGGACTATGGCTCCCAACACCCAGGCTTTCAGGGGTAAAGCTGCCCTGGGGGTGAAAAGCCCTTCACTGCACGTGGGGGTCTTAGCGGTCTGGCCGTGTGTCCAGTTGAGCCGCAAAGCCGGGAAACCCTCTGTGCCGCTCTGTCCTCTCTGCAGCCCCGGGCGCGAGGCCCGGAGCCAGGCTGTGAGTGTGTGCCATCCGGGCGGGCTCCCCACCCTTCTGCCTACCCACCCCCACGCGTAGAACCAGCACCCACGCTGTCCTTGAGTCGGTCAGCAAATACCACGAGCTGGGACAAAAGCCCACACACGGCCAGGGTGGCATCGGTGGTCAGAGGCGCGTGAGGAGACCCCAAGCGCCTGCTTCTGCTGTAAGAGGTGGTGGTGCCCAGGGCTTTGGAAACAGGCACTCACGGAGAGGCTAACGTGCCACCTGTTCACCTCAACCTCTGGACTGGCACGGACGGAGGACCGCCTGCCCGCTCTGATGTCCAGGCCACGGCGCTTTGCGCTCCTTCCAGCTGGGTGGGGGGCAGAGAGCAAAGTCCTGGCTGGGGGGGGGCCTGCCTGACGGGCGCCACCCCTGCTGAGCCCACGAGGGGCAGGCGGCCCGGAGAGTGATGCACCCCACCTGCCCGCACTGCTAAACAGCCCTAAAGACCAGCCTGGGGACAGGGGCGCAGACCCACGGACAGCGGTACCTGAGGGTAAAGTCAAAATGAAAGTTCTTTTTCCTTTTCAGAAAGCCACCAAAAGAGAAAACACAGACACGTTACTAAGCGCTGAGGAGCAGGACGCAGCTCCAGGCGTGGGATGGGCCGCCACAGCCCTCACTCCGGACAGCCCGACGCGGTGAGCTGGGGCTTCAACCGCACTCCCTGTCTCCCACCCCGGGGCAGCCTCGGAGCGTGCCGCGGGCGGGGGCCGAGACGCGTGGCCTCGTCTGACGGGCTGCAGAGCCGGCCTGTCGCCCCTTGGCCACCCCCCCCACGCCCCCGGGGCCGGCCTGGCAGCCAGACCTCTGCCCGGCCTCGGCTGTCCTGCCCGCGGCGGGGCGCGAGCTTGTCCCCGAGCCGGGAAGCCCAGGTGTTGAAGGAGCCGGGGCCTGCGCTCGCGTGAGCAGGTCACGGCGAGGACGGGGCCGTGTGACAGCTGTTCTTTTGACCTTTATAACGGGGAATCCCGACATACGAGATAGAGGAAACCTGACCAGCTCCTTCTAATTCCTCTTCTGCTAATTCACGAGGACCTGGGGCTGCCGGGCCCGCTCAGGGCGTTCCCCCCAGCCCAGCTTGGGCCCCGTCCCCCGGCCAGCCAGGTCTGTCCCTGACGCCGTCCCGAGGAGCCGCCACCATGCTGCCTGCGTCTGTGCCACGGAGCTGGGGCCCCCTCCTTCCCCCACGCCCTGCTCTGCCCAGCACCCGAGGAGGTACCTCTTCTGCTTGTAGGTCAGCATGGCCTCTGCGATGGGCAGCTGGTGGGCACAGTTGGCACCTGCGATGTACTGTGTGATCCTCGACACGATGTCCGGCGTGTCCTGCACTGCAGGAGAAGGCCGGGCAGGGTCCGTGGGGTGCAAACGCTGCCCCCAGGCCACCCAGTACCCAGCCCAGGAGCAGCGGCACTGCCGGGGGCCCCCTGCCCTCTATCCTCAGGGGGTCCCAGGTACAAGCAGCAAAGCTTCTCCAAATCCCTGGGAGCCCTCGCCCGGGCCCACTGGCCAGCCAGCTCCGAGGCCCATGCGGCCCGAGGGGAGCACCCGGCTGAGGCCCTGCTGCTCCTCGGGGAGGCGTGGCGGCACGGATGCCAGGGCAGCCCCACCCGGCCGGCCGTCCTCAGGCCTCACCGGCGCTCTGGGCCTCCAGCTTGTTGAACAGGTCTCTCCAGGCCAGGTCTTGGAAAAAGTTGTTGTAGCGGTAGTCCACGGAGCCCAGGTACCTGGCCACGGGGTGGGAGCCTGCGAGCCGAGGGGGGCGCGTCAGGTGGCAGGCTCGCCCTGCGCCCCCTCTGAGCCCCTCCCCGCTCCTGGTGGACGAGGGCGCCTCGGGGCCCAGGTGCGTTCTGCAGGCCACAGTCGGAGCCTGGGGGCCGGTGAGCCCCCCGGGGCCTCCGCACTTCCCGAGATGGCCGTTTACCAATTTCATAATAGAACCAATTCTGTAAGCCAACGAACGAAGGGTCGTGTCCCACGGGGCTGGGGAACGCACAGCCACCCCGCTCTGTTCCCGACAGCGGCACCGAGTCAGCCTGACAACGGAGCGCAGGCCGGCGCGTCCTGTCCGAGCCCCTCACCCAGCGGGATGATGAGGAAGCGCATGTAGCCCAGCCAGTCGGGGGTCTTGTGGGACAGCTGTTCCACGAAGAGCCGCAGGACGGCGCTGAGGTAATGCTGAGCTCCCGCCACGGCGATCTTCACGGGGGTCGGGGGCTGGGAGTTGCAGTTGCAGCTGTCCAAGGGCGGACAGAGAGGGACAGGTGCGTCAGGGAGCCGTCCTTGCTGCCAGGACCCCCCGCCAGCCCGAGCAGGCCCTGCGGCCATGGGCACTGTGCTGGGACGAGGCGAGCGCTGTGCCCCCAGCGCCACACTCGGGCAGCAGCTGCTGCAGCCGCTCACGACCCCAAGAGGGCCGCCAACGCCCGGGTCCTCCACCCCAGACAGCGGGAGCCCTGGGGGGCGCCGGGCCTCACCCAGCGAGGCCCCCTCGCTGCAGAAGTCCCGCCACTGCCCAGATCTGGACAGAAGACCGGGCTGTGGGGAGCCTGTCGGCGGGCACAGAGCCGCAGGCAAGGCCGGGGTGTAGGGCCCCGACGGACGCTGTGGGCCGCTGGACTCACTATCTCTGTATCCTCGAGACAATGGTGCTGAAGGCCGCCTGGACGTCAGCTGCGGAGCACGTGCACACCACGGGGAGGGTGTGCCTCTGCAGGACTTCCGACAGGAACTGCGAGCGAGCGAGGGCGCAGCAGCCTCAGGGCTCCACCCAGCCCCGCGAGGCCCGGCGCTCCCCGCTCCCCCCAGCCAGTGCGGAGGATGCCCGCCACCTCCCCGCTGCGGGGGGACACCTGGCCCCTGCCCACCTGCCCCTGCCAGTCGGAGGTGTTGACGAGAATGATGTTTTCAGGGAGCTGGTCGTCAGAGATGAGGATGTGGTTCAGCTGGTCATACACGGTCTTCCTGGGGATCTGCAGACACAGGGCCCATCCACCCTGGAGGGGGGCCTGCCGCAGCCCCTCACCCGCCCGCCGACCCCCCCGCACCCCAGCGGCCGCCCGGGAGCGCTGGCTCGGGAACTCAGCTTTGCTTCAGGCAGTGGTCGCTGGGCTGAAGGCCGAGGGGCCGTCCCAGCCACGAGGCGCCAGGCCCAGCACCGGGCTGGTCCTGGGCCACCGCGGCCTGCGCCCACACACTCTCCTGGGGCGCGCACCTGCAGCTGGCTCCTCGTGTCCGGGCAGCGCTCATTGTCCAGACTGTTGGCCCGCTCGTTCTGCGGCCGCGCTGGCTGCCGCTCCTTCAGGGACGTGCTCCGGCCGCGGCGGCCAGCCTGCTTCCCCTCGGACCTGTGAGGCGCAGGACAGGCTGGGACAGCCGCTCGGGCCCCCTGCCCCACACACGCGGTGGTGGGGCAGGTAGCAGGCAGCGTGGGCGCCTCTGGGGGGCCGAGGGCTGAGCTTGGGTGACGCCCACCCTCGGCGCACGCGCGTATGGCCCGATAAAACACGTGAGGGCCAGCTGCTGGAACCACAGCTCCAGAGAGAGGGCGCGCAGCCGCAGCAGCTCCACTGTCCCTCCGGGGCCCGGCCCCCCTGCAGAAGCCCGACAGGGCTCGGGCAGGAACGGACGTCCTGGCTGCAGTGGCAGCACGTGGCCCACCGTGGCAGGGAGGGGTGGCCCGCACGGCGGCACGGGGCTGCCTGGGAGTGCGGCCAGGTGCCCAAAGGAGGTGAAGAAGAGCCGGCCAGGGAGCAAACCCGGGAGGGGCTCAGGTGACCCCAGACCGAGCAAGACGCAGTGGGGTGGGACAGAGACCCCGCGGATGTCCTCCCTGGGAGGCTGCCTGGGTCACTGCAACTCAGACCCCCACCCCTTGGATGAGCGCGTGGGGGGCAGGGGCCTGGCCCCACAGAGCCCGTGTCGGACCCAGCACCACCGCCTGGGCCCTGCTGCGCTCGACCACACCGGTCCCCGGAGCCACCCCGTGGGCTCCACGAACGGCGACAGGTCCCGGGACGTGTGGGATGACAGCAGCGGCCACACCTCGGCCCTAGAAGGCCTGCTGGCGGCTGGCTACAAACAGGGGTGGGGGTCCCGGGGGACCTCCGGGGTGAGCCCAGAAATCTTCGAGCTTCTAGGTGTTTCTGCTCAGACGGGGCCATGGCCCCCACACTGGCCGACAGCCTCCCCAGGGCATCCTGTCACCTGGTGGATGGGATGACGAGGGACTCCGTCTTGGTGATCCGCCCGCTGGGCGGCAGCTTCTCGGTGAACACATCCAGAGCGGAGGTCTCCACCTCGGGGCTCTCCTCAGGCTGTGCGGGCTGCTCCCCGGGGGCGGGCGTGCTCTGAGAGGCAGAGAAGGGGGCCCGCTGGGGGTGCGCAGCCCGCAGGCTCCTCCCCAGGCCACAGCCCCTGCCCGAGGAGCCCTGGTTTGGGGGTGTTCAGGTGCTGTGGCCGACAGCTCTGCGGGTGGCACCAAGCTGACTCCACCTCCTACCACAGGGCTGCAGGCCTTGCTGCCACGGGAGCCCAGCACCAAACTGCCCCGAATCTCCCCAAAACCTGCCCTGTGGTCCCCACGAGGGCAACAGGAGCCAATCAGTGTTCATAGGGCCGGACAGCAAAGCAGGGGGATGCCCACCATCCTCCCAGAGCTCGGGTGAGCCCAGGGGGGCCCTGACCTTCTCTCAGGGTGGGGATGAGCCCAGGGGGGCCCTGACTGTCCCTCGGGGTGGGGGTGAGCCCAGGGGGGCCCTGACCGTCCCTCGGGGTGGGGGTGAGCCCAGGGGGGCCCTGACCGTCCCTCGGGGTGGGGGTGAGCCCAGGGGGGCCCTGACCGTCCCTCGGGGTGGGGGTGAGCCCAGGGGGGCCCTGATTGTGGTTCTTGCTCAGATCCTGGGAGGTGTGAGCTAAGGACCCACACGTCAAGGCCTGCCCCCCAAGGCACCGTGTAAGTGTGCTCTGTGCTTGAACAAATGAATGTGTGCCTCGTGCTCACGTGGGTCACCGTGTCAGAGACGCTGTCACTTGGCTGCCTGCCTCCCAGGGCCCGAGTCTTCTCGGGCACGTCGGCCTGTGTGGACAAGGCGGGAATCAGGATGTGTTCGGTGGTGGGCAGCTGGCTCACCTGGGGCAGGGGATCTGGGCTTGGGGGCAGCCTGGGAAGATGGGTCGGGCTTTCTCAGACCGGGGGCTCAGGGTCAGCCTGCGACAGCTTTGGACCTGGGTCACGGAGCGTGTGCTCAGCAGCACCTGAGCGACCCAGAGAGACGGGCAGACCACCCCTTGCCTGAGGTTCCAGGGGAGGGCGGCTGCGGGGTCCGGTCTGCTTACCGGACTCGGAGGCTCCTTGTGGCTCCGGACGCTGTGGATGCTCCCAATCTCCGTCTGCGAGCTGGAGTGTGACAGCCCCTCGAAGTAGGGCCTGGGTTGGGGACGGAGAGACGTCACTCTCCAGAGCCTCCCCGCAGCGAAGGCCGGGCCACAGTGCTCGTGGGTGCCGGCGGCCACGCGGAGCTGGGGAGAGGCAGCCCCGGGGGGCCACGAGCACCGAGCAAAAAGCAGCCCTTCTCAGCTCTCAGCTCCAGCCCACTGGAGAGGACCCGTATCCTGAAAGCCACCTGCTCCTGGCCCTCGCCCTGCACAGGGCAGCGGCGGCACAGGGTGGCAGCTCTACCCAGCGGTCCCACAGGAGGACATGTGGTCAGGGAACCTCGGGACCCAAGGCCAGCTCCGGGAACACGGGAGCACACTCAACAGGGCAACAGGGCACATCGGCCGGACCCAGTGAACCCAGGCCAGCCTGGCCGGATGCCCCGTCCCCAGCAGACAACGGGCAGAGGTGGAGGGACGGAGCCTCACAGAGAGGGTGGGCAGGGCTCATGCGGTCTGACAAGGCCACTCAGGGACGTGCGAGGGCAGAAGGACCACGGCCTGAGACAGCCACGCTCACCCGCAGGGCTGTGGGCACCAGCTGGCCAGGAGCCTGCTCTGCAGGTGCGGCCAGCAGCAAGGGCCACACGCGGGAGGTGGCCTGCGACAGCCGTTCGGGGGAAGGCGGCAAAGCCCCATGCGCCTGGACGGCCTCGCTGGCCCTGCCGGTGGCTGACAGCTAGAGCACAGCCCACGGACACCACCCACCTGTCCACCACGGCGGCGGCCCCAACCACCGGTGCGGCTCAGGCTGGAGGCTCAGCAACCACAGAGAGCCCACCTCCCACGTGTGCGTCATCTCGCTGACTTATGTCAGAAAGTTAAAGGGGGCCTGGGTCGCCCAGTGGGTGAAGAATCTGCCTGCAGCTCAGGTCACGATCCCGGGGTCCTGGGACCGAGCCCCATGGGCTCCTCGCTCCACGGGGAGTCGGCTTCTTCCCCTCTCTCTGCCCCTCCCCCTGCTCGTGAGTGCGCTCTCTTTCTCTTTCTCAAATAAGTAAATAACATCTTTAAAAAAAACACATGAAAAACAGAACTAGAACACCAAGGATCTTCTGGACTCCAAATGGCCCCCACTTGGAAACCAGAGGTGGGCCAAGCGTCCCCTCACCCCACCGGGGCTCCCCCAAAACTGGGGCCTCCCGCTTGTCCTGGGCTGGGGTCACATGCGCTCCTGTGCTCTCCTGCCGCTCCTCAGGGACGGGTGCCAGCACTGCACGCACGCTCCTCCCAGTGTGCGACAGGGATGCCCGCGGTTCCCAGCACCCCGTCTCCCCGGGAAGACCCCGGACCACCGTCCCTGGCCGGAGCTCTCGCCCCTCCATCTCGGACACCACGGCCCCTTGCAGGGATGACCCCGATGCCTCCTAACTGGTCTCCTGTCATCATGCTCCCAGTGGATTCCAGAGAGATCTTTCCAGAATGCAGGTGTGACCCTGTCACTTTGCTACATCTCTCCCTCTACAAACACCGCGGACCCGGGCAGCCTGCTAGGATGCGTGCCTCCCTGCCCTCCCTGAGCCAGAGCCCATGTCCCCACAGCAGGCTCCGCTGTGACCCCATGTCCCCAAGTGCACACTCCGCTGTGGCCCCCTGCAACGCGTCGAATGGCCAAGGGCTTGCCTGCTGGGGCCTGGGGCCGGGTGGCAGACGGAGGCGGCAGGTGTGCTTACCTGAGCTTTGGCTTGGGGGTGCTGAGGACACTGTCATCGTCCTCCAAGTCAGGGCCACTGTCGCTGGGGTTCTCCATGTCCAGTGTGTCATACAAAAGGTCCAGATCCTCCTCTGCCTCCGGGACATGCTCTGCAGGGTCCTGCTCTGAATCCAGGACCTATAGTGAGGTCAGACGTGTGAGGACTGCCCTGTTGGGGTCCCCCTGGCAGGACAGACGGGAGGGGCACACGGAGCCCCCAAGCACGTGCCACCAGTCCAGTTCTGCTAGACGCTGGGGTGACCCTGGGGACCTCTGGTCACCAGGCACTGGGCACGGCACGGCCATCCTTCCCCTCGTGGCTTGTGCTTCAACAGAGAAACGCACAGCAGCAGTGCAGGGCAGTGAGCGCCACCTGGGACAGGCCACCACTGCCAGCACGGCTCGAAATGCCTCCCTCTGCAGGGCGTCCCCAGCCCTCTCGCTGTCCCCTCCCACCCACTGCACCGCCTTCCGCCCCCCTGCGCTGGCCGCCTCCAGAACATCACAGAAAGGGAGTCACACAGCGGGCGGCCCTCGGTGAAGGGCTCCTCCCACCGCGACGTGCGGTGTGCCCCAGCACCGTCCCCGCACAGCCCGCTCGGCCGCCCTGAACGTGGCCCAGGCCTTGCCCCTGCCTGGACGGGGGCTTTGGGCCGTGGACGAAGCTCCTGTGCCCGTTTGTCCCTGAGTCTTGGAGCGACACCTTGGACCTTGCCCAGGACTGCTGTAACCGCTGGGCGGGCGCAGTTAACGCTGCGAGGAGCGGCCAGGCCGGCCTCCAAGTTTCCTCCGGCCAACAGCTCGAGCTCTGACCGGCCCCCCCATCGGCGCCCTCCTGCCCTGTGGGGTCACGGCTACGCTTCTGGGTCTCGTGAGCTTGCCCGTATCTTCCAGGGTCTTGGGGCCATCCAGGCTCTTTTTCAGAGAAAATGTCTAGTGAGAGCCTTTGACCAACTGCTGAGCGGGACGACTGATTTCTCATCGGGGTCGTCTCTCTACGGGGTTGTGAGCGTGCCTCCCGTCGTGTGGGCGCTGGTCCCTCACCGGGAGCCACAAGCGCAAACGCCTTCTGCCCGACGGTCACTTCCTCTTCCTGGCTGTGGTTCGGAGCATGGAAGTTTCTATGTTTTCATGTTTCCAGCTCACCGGTTCTCGCTCGGGCCGCCTGTGCTTCCGGTGTCTGATCGAAGCCACACGGAGGGCCGCGTCACCCTCCTGAGAGCCCCATAAGGTAAGCGCTTACGCTGGGGCTTCGATCCACTTGGAGCTGATTCTGGTACAAGGGGCGAGGCAGGGGCCCGCCTGCACCCTGTGGCGTGTGAGGTCTGGCTGTGCCGTCACCGTTCGCCGGAGAGCCTGCCCTCCCCCGGTGCACGGTGCTGACGTCCCTGCTGGTAACGGGCCACGTAGAGGGGTTTCGTTCTGCCCTACGGCCTTACTGACTGGACGTCCTCGAGAGCGCCTGAGCTGGGGAGCGGCGGTCTTTCTACTTCGTTCTTTTTCAAGACCGTTGTGTTTCCTGCAGGTCCCCTGCTTTTCTACGCGGGCTTGAGGACTGGCTGGCGTGCAGGAGGCAGCTGGGGATCTGCCGGGCCCGCGGAACAACCTGCAGACCGAGCTGGGGAAACCGAGGCTCAGACGGGCCTGACGGTGGTGCGGGCGTCCGAGGAGGGCGGCCCACCTGCTGCTGCTCCCGAGAGACAGCCCCGTGCCCGAGGGCATGAGCGTGAGGACGAGTGGCCGCCACAACCGCATGCGGCGGGGACACTCGGACGCTTACACGCCGCCTCTCCCGGGGGGCAGAACCCGCACAGTATTCTCCTCTGCCCGCGTTGGAAGGAAAACCAAGGCATTTTTCTTCAGGTTATAAAAGGTCTGCGGGGCAGCCCGGGTGGCTCGGCGGTTTAGCGCCTGCCTTCAGCCAGGGCGTCATCCTGGGGACCCGGGATCGAGTCCTGCGTCGGGCTCCCTGCATGGGGCCTGCTTCTCTCTCTGCCTGTGTCTCTGCCTCTCTGTCTCTCTCTCTCTGTGTCTCTCATGAATAAATAAGTAAAATCTTTAAAAAAAAAAATAAAAAATATAAAATAAAATAAAAATAAAAGGTCTACAGACCCATCAAAGCAAATCTGGAGGGGAGACAACAGCTCAGGGCAGGAGCCCCCCTGACGCAGGTGCCGACGGCGGAGGCCGTGCGTGGGGCGATGGGCACGCAGAGGCGCCTGTCTGCCAGGAGCCGAACGCTGCCCTACGGGGCCATGGACCGAGAACCCACACGAAACACGGAACTCGTGGTCACACCGCCGAACGACATCCAGCCTCCCCCCCCCCGGTCTGTTGGCGGGGTCGTGATTTGAGAGACACGCAGGTGGCTCCGCTCGGCCCGTGGGGCACCTGGGGACGGCCACCACCCGCCTGCTCTGGCGGACAAGGACAGTGGGGACCGGGGCCGCGGCGGAGCAGCAGAGCCAGGACGCCACCCATATGCCGCCACACCGCGGGCTCAGGGTCACTGCAGGCCTGGGGTCCAGGCGGGGTCACTCACCTCGTCGGACACTTTGAACCTCCGCAGCAACGCCACGACCTTCTGCTTGAAGTTTTGTTGCTGGAGACAAGCAGGACAGAATCAGAACCCCAGGGGGGCGGCTTCCCCAGGAGGTCGCGGCGGTGGACGGGCGGGGGGGGGGGGGGGGCGGGCACGGCATCAGGGCGCGCGTGAGCCCGGCTCTCAGCAGCCGGCAGCGCTGACCTCAACCGGCGCTGGGCTTGGGGACAGGCCCAGGGCGGAGCACAGTCCCAGAGCCAGCCAAGGGGACCCGGGGGGCGGCCGGCCCTTCCCGAGGCACCCCTCACCCCAGCGGGACTCCGGGTGGGCAGGGCGGGGGCGGGGGCGGCAAGGGCTCCGCAGAGAGCCCGAGCTCTGTCCGCGCCCCGTGCCGCCTGGGCCTCCAAGGCTGAGCTCTGGCCCCTGAGGGAGGCAGCCGCCCTCAGCCACCCTCGGCAGGGTGTGTGTGTCCGTGAGACCCCACGGGAGTCCTACGCTCCCCCCCGCAGGCGTCGGGCCCTGGAACCGAGGCTGCCGCAGGCGCTGCCACGTTCCACCTGCTGTATCGGGACCAGGCCTCGGCCTCCCAGCTCTGCCAGGGCAGCTGCCAGGGGTTCCTGGGGCTGGGCTTGTGCCCCACGCCCCCCCCCCACCACGGCGCAGGCCGGGAGCCCAGTGGTGGCCGTCCTGTGACGGGCTAAGGCCTCTGCCTGGAGCTCTCCTGGAGGAGGAACCCGATAGCCCTGCCAAACCCAGGGGCCCGTGCCGGGTGAGCCAGACGCTGACCGGACACGAGGGCCTGGCCTTGCACAGGGCTCGTCTGGCACAGGCGGGAGTGGGACAGCCTGCCCAGCTCTGCGCGTGGAGCTGCCCTCGGGGACGAGCACGGGGACCCCCCAGGGAAGCTCCCACTGACCGTGGCCAGCGCCTCGCAGCCCGCCTGCCTCTGCGCCCCATCTAAGAGGCAGGGCCTCAGGGAAGCCAGCAGAGCCGGGCCCTAGGGGCCCTGGGACGGCTGCCCCATTCCCGACACCTAGTCTTGGGACACCCAGTGCCCGCCCCCCCGGCCCAGGGCCCTGGCCCCCCACCTCCACCCTTCCCCAGTGTTAGTAAAACCAGTTTCCACCGACCCTGGTCATGGACGCCGTTCTTACTATCGATCGCCGCTGCTTCTTGGGCTTCCCCACATCGAAATCCTCCTCGTCCAAGTCCTGGGGAGACAAGCCACAGAAGCTGGCGGACGGCACCCCCAGAGCACCTAGGGCGCACAGCAGGGCCCCGGGGCCGGGAGGAGTCTGCCCACACGCGTTCGGGGGCCGAGCTCCCAGCCCCCACCTCCCCGCCCGGGTACCCCGCTCCTGCCGGCAGCTCAGGAGGGTCCCCGGCCGTCCGCTGGGGGCTGCGCAGCTGCCGGGAGCCCCGAGGGCGGCATCTCCCACCTGGCCGCGCGGTCCTGCGCGCCAGACCCCAGGTTACCTGCCCTTGTACGGCATCATCACTGGCCTCCTGCTCAGAGGAGAAGCTCTCGTACTCCTCCTCGGAGTAGTTATCTATGGAATGAGCAAACGGAAGGGGGAGTACCGCGAGGTTCCGACTGGTGTTCTAGCAACCAGGCAGTGGCCAGAGGACAGGCCCCGGGGCACGCAGGGAGCTGTGCGCAGCCCCGGCAGGCCGAGGTCAGGGCGGCGGCAGGGCTGCGCTTCTGCACTCCCACGGTGCCCGATGGACCCCAGATGCTTCTGCCTGGATCTCACGTCCAACTGGGTCCCCTGCGTGCCCTCCCACACTCCAGGGGGACAGGGGCCCCCCACGTGACGGTGGCAACAGTCATGCCAGGACCTGTGCCCAGACCTTGGAAGGCACTGCAACCGACCCGTGACCTGCTGCCTACGGCTGAGCTCGCACACCCGCAGCCCAGACTCCCAGGGCACGCACGAGGCTGCCTGTGAGCTTGGAGCCCAGAGGGAAACCCGTGAGCCCTCTCAGCCGCTCGCCAGCTCCTCAAACCCAGCAGGATGGGGGCCAGGAGGTAGCGAGAGGCAGCTAAGCAGAGGCCACGAGCAGCGGCACCCACCTGTGGACTTGGCCTTGGGCCCCGCCTGCATGGCGCTGTCCTCGTGGTCTATGGGCTGGCTGGATAGGGAGAAGATCCAGATCTCGGCCACCTTGACCGAGGCCTCCTTGATGCTGCTGCAGAGGCTCAGCACCTGGCCGCCCTCAGAGGGGTGCTGCATCACCTGCGGGCAGGCCTCAGCTCTAGAAGGTGCCCTGGCACGGGACCAGCCCCCAGCAGGGGCACATGGCGGGCGGGAGACCTGGCCGTGGGGCAGGAGGATGACAGGGGGACAAGAGGACAAGACTCTGGGGGTCGGCACCAGGCTCAGCCACCAGGGACTGAAGGTTGTCAAAGACGGGAGGGTCCGAGCCCACCTGTCCAGAGGCTGCGGCAGGAGCACGGTGTGTGAGGCCGTGCCTATGGGCCACCAAACCCTGGGATCCGCATCCAGGGACCTCTGTCCGTGGGGCACCAAGGAGGACTGGCCACCAGCACGGGCTGGGGGTCTCATGTGGCAGAGCCAACACCCACCCGGCCGGCCCCCGCGCACCCCCATGCACCGACGATGTCCCTGCAGGCTGGAGTCTCTGGGCTCATGTGAGCAAGTACAGATGTTGGGATTTCATGGACCAGATTGTTTTTAATTTCAGGTGCCAACTCTTCAATGGAGCACAAAAATAAAATTTTTGAGAAAGCTAGTGACACCCGCTAAGATGGTAATACCCTCTTAGAAGCCAGACAGGGAAGGTGCGCCAGCGTCCAGATGCACCCCTGGGCCCGTGCGTGTGTGGAGGTGGAGGGACGGGGACGCTGCCACGGTCTCCGTCCCAGCACCCTGCACACCTGTGCCACCTTCCTGAGGGGACGCTGGTCCAGGGGCAGGTAGGGTCTGAGGGGAAACAGGAGGCCTGCAGGCTGGAGCAGGTGCTGTGGGCCTGGGGGTCCCGGGAGCAGGGCTGAGAGGCGCGGGGGGCACCCTGGCTCCACATCCGCTGCCCTGCGCCCAGTGAGCACCAGCGTGGCTCCGTGTCCCTGGACGGCCCTGAACCCAGCCCCATGACGGTGAAGCCCCCGAAGCACAAAGCACACCGATGGCCTTGGCCGCCCTTCCGCCCAGGCCCACCCTACGCTCCCAAAGGCCCTGTCAGGGCTCCTCCTCCCCAGCCCCACGCCACCCACACGTCAGGATGCCAGGTCCTCGGCGGTTCCGTCTTCATGAGCTGCCCTCGTCTCCTCACCAGGGAGCGTCCACTCCACCCCCGACCCACGGCTAGCATGTGCTGCCCACCCAGACCACCCCCTTGCCAGGGTCAGCGCCCACGGAAGGGGATGTGGACGTCCCGGAGGGACCAGCCGGGGGCAGAGGCACCTGCAGGACACCCTCCAGACCCACCCCGGGCCAGGGGGCACCATCGCAGAGCCCGGCCACACCGGCCATCGGGCCAGGGTGTGATGGGGGGTCTGCTCACCTCGGCCATGTTGATGGAGCCGGCCGCCAGCGTTTTGTAGCCCAAGATCGTTCGGTTTTTGTACCGCTTCCTCCGCTGCAGCATGATCTGGAGCTTGTTGCCTTCTCTCTTCAAGAAGTGAGGGTACTGCAGAGAAGGGGGGTGACGGCTGCCACCTGTGCCAGTGGCCTCGCCAGCCCAGCCCCAACGAGCCCCAGACGCTCACTCCTCGCTGTGTCACTGTGTGCCTTAGTCTGGGCAGATGTGAGCAGCTGGCCAAGGCCTCCGGGTCATCGGTGGGGGCCGTGGTCAGCCAGCACATCTGCCCACGAGGCGGACTGCAGAGGGTGCGACCCTACGAGTGGCGCTGGTCCACGTGGCCCGCGCAGAGCACGACAGGGGCTCCTGCGAGAGCAGGGCTCGTGTGCACGAAGTGGAGGCTCGCTAATTCACTTCTCCAAGTTCACACACTACACCCCTGCGCATGGCTGCCGAGCCCCGCCGAGCCCCGCACTTACAGAGGGAGCTGCACGTTTTGCAAACGACACTCTGATAAACGGATCCCTCGGAAGAAGACTTCCAAACCCAGCAGCTCCCGTGGTGGCACCAGAGCGGAGTTGTGTGCCCCTGCTCCGGGCACAGCCAGGCCGGCGTGGGAGGAGATGGGAGCTGGCAAAGCTGTCGCAGAGTCCACTAAACCACAGCCCTGCCTCACACACTCACAAGGAGAGACGGTTTTGAACAGGTCTGAGGTGAGCTGACACAAGTAGTGTTCGTGGGACGCCCGGGTGGCTCAGCGGCTGAGCGTCTGCCTCGGGCTCAGGGTGTGATCCCGGGATTCAGGATCGAGTCCCCCATCGGGCTCCTGCGTGGAGCCTGCCTCTCCCTCTGCCTGCGTCTCTGCCTCTCTCTGTGTTTCCCGTGAATACATACATAGAATATTAAAAAAAAAGTTCAGCATTCATCTCTACAGCAGTGCGTCACGCAGACGCAAGCACGCCTGCCGAGTCTAAGCAGCACCTCCTTAAAACTACTGTGCCAAGAGGAGCGGGATGCGTGCCACGCGGGTCAGCGGGGGCTGGTCTGCCCCACCCCCACCCCCACTCCTGGGCTCAGAGGGCCGGGGAGGAAGTCCTGGCCCACGCTGGGAGGGGGGTGCCCAGGGCACTGAGCCCCTGTTCATCGCCAGCATGCCCGGTGTCCTTCCAAGGGGTCTGAACTCAAAACTGAGGTCCCATATATTCCCCCCACCCCCCCACCTTCTAAACACTGGAATGAAATGGTCTTTTTTTTTTAAGTTTATTTAGATTATTTATTTATTTAAGTCATCTCTACACCCAACGTGGGGCTCGAAGTCATGACCCTGGGATCGTGTGTCACATGCTCTGAGCCAGCCAGGTGCCCCCAAATGGCCTCTGGAGAGTGCGTTTGGGGCTCACCACACCCTTCAGCGCGGGACGGTAGGGAAATCTGGAGCTCACAAGGCTGCCCCATCTCTAGCCCTCAGGAGTAAAGCAGGACCCGGGGGGACACCCGCGCAAGGCGGCTGCTGCCCCCGCCCCCCGCGTGCCAGACCCACCTGCAGCGAGAAGGTCAGCGCCAGGTCGGTCTCCACTTGTCCACTGGGGGGCAGCACAATCTCATGCGACCGCAGGATCCGCTTGGAGCCCTGGGACAGAAGGAGACCTTCGGTTCTCAGGGGGGCACCTTGCGGGGAAACCCGCTCCCCTAAAACTCACAGGTGCAGCCGCACATCAGGGGGTGGGAGGAGGAAGCTCACGGATCCCCAAAGGCACCGCTGGGGAGATATGTCAAGAGCCTGAAAATGTCCTCGTCCCGTGACCCTCCAAGTCCTTCCCCTGGATGATCAAGACTGGTCACTGCTACATTTAATGTAACCACCGAATATGCAGCAGTGGGGTGGGGGTCACGGGACAGGGCTGGGGTGGGGGAGCCCTAATGCCTGGAAGAACCGGCATGCGAGACGCCAAGCGTGTCTGAGAATGTGGACGGGTGGAGGCAGCTGCCTCCCCGGGGAGCAAAGGTGGCCAGAGGTGTGATGATGACAGGGTGGCTGCTGAGTCGCGGGCCGGAGACGAGGCCCTAGAAACGCGCCCGAGGACACTCAGATGCATATATGACACACGTGCTGTGGCACGACGAGCCCGCAGGTGCCCAGGAGGGGCGACGCCCTGAGCAGCCCGGGTGCGTGGGTGGCCACCGGGGATAAACGTGCAGCTCCCCACCTCTAATCCTCCACCAAAATAACCCCCAACAGGTCGAAGACGCTCCCCACGGGCCTGTTTCACAGACGCTGTCCCACGTGCCCAGACAGCACGAGGCCCCTTGCGTGGGGGGCGCCGACCTCCATCGGATTCAGAGCAGCTTCCAAGGCGCCGGTGGGGGGCTTCTGCAGGCCTGACCCACATGAGGGAGCAGAGCTGCGGGGCCAGAGCGGGGTGCGGGGCCGGGGGTCGCAGACCCATGCCAACGGCCGGCAGGGTCCCGGGCACAGGGATGGGGCGCCTCCCCTGGGCCTCACGCTGTGGGCTGCTCCCAGCCCGTGTGGCACCACGCAGTGCCCCGTGTGGGGTCCTGGGCTCTCCCAGGCCCTCTGGCCGCGTCCCCCCGACCTCGTCCACACCAGGTCCCGTCGTGGAGTGCTTGCCTCGGAGGACCCGCGGGCAGGCGGCAAAGGTGAGGTGGGACCCCGAGCCTGCGTCCCAGAGATGGCGGGGTCGGGGGCCGTCGAGGATGGGGCCCGAGTGCGGATGGGCCGCTCATGCGTGAGGTCAGGGGCGGCCCAGCTGCACCTGCCCCAGAGCCCGGGGAGGCCCGGGCCCCTCCCTGCCAGGAGGCCCAGAGCCGGCGCGAGCTACAGGTGGCCTCGGGCATGCTGGGTCCCCGTGGGGCGGGTGCCGTGGCCCCGGCACGCAGCCTGCACACCTGGCTTTAAGGAGAAGTTACGACAGCATCTTCCATGAGGAAAAGGATCTTTGGGTCTTTACATGAAAGATGCTGGCGACTGACAGGGTCACTAACAGCGGGGCTCACGCCTCCCTGAGCTCTCCTGGGGGGGGGGGGGAGCCCAGGCCGGCGCAGAGGTCAGGCTGCTCCTGGAGGCCCGCCACAGGCCCTGTGACCCTGCACTCGGGGCCCCGGGCAGCCCCGCAGTCCGGGAACGTGGGCTCCAGAGCCTGGGACTGAGGGCGAGGCAGGAGTCTGTCCTGTGGGGTGGACGGTCTGGGGACCTGAGGCCCGGCCCCTCCTGTGGCTCAGCTGTGGGGGCCACACCAGGGGCAGCCAGCGCCCGTGACGCAGCACTGGGGGAGAGGCCTGCCGACTGCATCCCAAACCTGTGGGGGAGCCCTTGAGCACAGGGCCACAGGCGGCACCCCACGAGCAGCCAAGGGCTGGGAGCCACCTCCTGATGGCGGAGCAGACCTGGATCTGGTGGCCCTGAGAAGGTCGAGGAAGCACACGGCCAGCAGGAGCCCTCCCCACGGTGGCGGGGTGCTGGGCAAAGGCCGTGCGGGGGGCCGGGGCGGCTGTGAGTCAGGTCCCCCCGGACACACTGCTATCTGTGCCGAGGCAGGAACCTGTGAGGACCAGGGAGGGGAGCGGAGCGGGGCTGGGCCGGGCCTGGGTCAGAGGCTGGTGGCAAAGGGCCAGCGTCCAGTCCACTGCATGCACCGGGGGTGGCCGGGCAGGCCCGCGCCTCAGTTCTGCCCCAGGAAGGCCCGTCTGCAGGCGACCTACACACACTCCGTTCCCTCCACGCTCCTGAACACGGGGCTGCCTGCCCTTGACGGGGGCAGGACCGCGCCCTGGGTCTGGGCCAGTCCAGCCCCGCCAGAGCACAGCAGAGGCGGGAGCCCTGGCTCCTTGCACGGTAAGGCTGGCGGCGCAGCTGTGCCCGTGCCCACTCCCACTCCGAGGCAGCACGGGCGCCCGGCATGTCAGCCCCTGGGACGGTGGCAGGGGGACCCTCACCTGCATCTTGACGGCAATCACCACCGAGATGAGCTCCTTCTCCAGCTCCTTGAAGACCACCAGCTTCTTCAGGGTCAGGCTGCACAACCTGCAAAGGGCAAAGGCCTGCTTAGCAGGGACGGCTCCCTCCCACACCTGGAGCCCTAGGAAGGCCCTGCCCTCGGGAGCTCCCGCCTCAGATGTGGCCATCACACCTCCCAGCGACCCTTGGCAAGCACTAGGGCCACGCTGCAGGAGGCGGGTCTACACAGGCCTATGGGCAACAAGAGAAGGGCACACAGACCAGGCGCCCCCAGGGACCAGGCACCCCCGGGACCAAATATCCCGAAGGACCAGGTGCCCCCAGAGATGAGGAGCCCCCAGGGACCAGGAGAACCCAGAAACCAGGAGCATCCAGGGACCAGGAGCCCCCAGGGACCAGGACCACCCAGAGGCCAGGACCACCCAGGGACCAGGAGCACCCAGAGGCCAGGACCACCCAGGGACCAGGAGCACCCAGAGGCCAGGACCCCACAGGGACCAGGAGCACTCAGGGACCAAGAGCACCCAGGGACCAGGACCCCACAGGGACCAGCAGCACCCAGAGACCAAATGCCCTGAGGGACCAGGTGCCAGCCTCGGAGCCTCACCTCAGCTTCCAGAGCACAGGCCTCTGCCAGCCCCGCCCCAGGCCCGACCCACTCACCTCCACCCTGTCCCCACACGGGTGCCTGGGTCTCAGGTCCATGGCCCCCACCTGCCCTGCCCGCCGCCCCGCAGGGCCCCTGGAGACACCACCACCACCTCCCTCAGCCCTGTGCACACCCCTGCCCCCAGCGCCCGAGTTCCCACCCTGGGGAGCTTCCCCTGGGCCCTCACACTGCCGGGTCACCACTCTGAGTGGAGGGTGGAGGCGGGGCGTGTGGGCCCTGCCGGGGGAAGGCCTGGGGACATGCCCACACTGTGTCCCCCGAGCTCCGTGGGGCACCTTCCCCTTCGCTGTGGCTGCAGCGCCTGCCTTGCAAACGCAGCACACAGGACCTCAGCTGCACGAAGGCTCCTTCCTGGGGGCAGCAGAGCCGTGGCAGCCCCCAGAGGAGCCCACCTAGAGCCCAGGCGGGGCAGCTCGGGGCATGTGGGGTGTAACACGGCCCCTGGAAGCCCGGCTCGCTTTCCCACTCCGGTGCCAGCCTGCTGCTCACAGGCCCGGGGCCACGCACCACCCACACGTGCACTGACGCCCGCACAGCTTCAAGTCGCCATACACCTGTCCTGTCTGGGAAACCCAGACTCTCCATGCCCACCTGGGCTGTCAGTCCCCAAAGTATGCATCTGAACCCCAAGCAGCAGGACAGATGCTGACATGGCCAGGACGGGGGTGGCCCATCCACTGACATCAGGACTCCCCACTCGGTCTGCCTCAGAGGAGGCATGGGGTCACGTGCACCAGAAGGAAGGCCCGGGCCCATCACCTCACATGTCTGCATCCAGGCGGCAGGGAGTGACGGGGTGAGGCCAGGGAGCTCAGGTCTCGATACGTCTGGTCAGCTGTATGGCCTTGGAACGTTTCACGGGCTCCCTGAGCACTTGCCAGCCACCCATGGAGCAGAGACACCCGGCACCATCCTACACTTTCTGTGGAGACCCCACCACCATCCTGGGCACGGCACAGAGACCCCACTGCCATTCGGGGCATGACGATGAATGTGTTTTACTAGATTCTGTATTTGTCTATTTGACCTCCATTATTTATAGGGCCAACCGGCAGCCAGGACTGCTTACATCTCCCCTGGATCGGGAGCCCATAGTCTGAAACCCTCATTATCCAACCCTCAACACCAACCTAATATCCCCCTGCCCTACACACCCAGGCCAGGTAGCAGACAAGTAGGGACAGCCCTTGGGACCTCAAGGTCCACCAGAATGATCCCAACCAGCCAACCCTAAGCTGTTTGCCCTATGCTGTGCCTTGCCCGTGGAAACCCCAGGACAGGCTCGGGTTGGGACTCTCCCTGGTGCCTCCCCTTGGCCTTATGGACAGGGGACGGTGAACAACTCTCTGCACCGTCACTCAGTCACCTTTATAAACGAAGACCGGCACAAACCACCCACTCCCATCCTGGGCCCGCGGCCGGCCTGTCACAATGCAGCACTCAGGGCCACTCGGAGGATGATGGTGACAGCATGTGCGCTGGACTGAGCCCGGGGAGCCAGGAGATGGACACGAGGGCTTCCCCAGGCAGCGGGGCACCTGACTCGGGACGTGTCCCTGACAGTCCCTGACACGCGGGCACCGAGGCGAGGCCCAGCTCGCTCTGCCCATCAGGCCACCCCGACTCAGCAGGAAACAAATTGCGAAGGAAAGAGCACGGAGAAGGAGGTGGGGCACAGGGGCGAGCGTCCGTCAGTGCGGGCCACGTCTCAGCCCCAGAGGAGCACCAGCTTCGAACAACTGCAATCGTGGACTCGACCAGAAATCAATACTAGAGGGCACCTGGTGGCTCGGCGGTAAAGCAGGTGACTCCTGATCTCGGGGTCATGAGTTCAAGCCCCACGCTGGGTGTGGAGCCCACTGAGAACAAACAAAAAGGAATCAATAGTAGACAGGTGGCCGGAATGCCAAGCGCTCGGACAGTGAGCGGCACACGGGCCCAGGAGGAAGGCTCAAAGGATCCAGAAATACTTTGTGCCAATCAAGCAGATACGAATTGAGCCCGGGGGAGGCAGCCAAAGCTGTTACTGTGCACGCTCACGCCAGAAGGTAGGAAAGGCCTCGAGTGCACAGTCCGAGCTTTACCTCGAGACGTCAGGAGCACAGCAAACCGAACCCAGCGTCAGTGGAGCGAGGGAGTCACCAAGACAAAAGCAGAAACCATGAAACTGAAGATAGAAAAACAACAAAGAAATAAAAAACGGGCAGCCCCGGTGGCTCAGAGGTTTAGCGTCGCCTTCAGCCCAGGGCGTGATCCTAGAGACCCATGATCGAGTCCCACGTTGGGCTCCCTGCGTGGAGCCTGCTTCTCCCTCTGCCTGTGTCTCTGCCTCTCTCTGTGTCTCTGCCTCTCTCTCTCTGTGTCTCTCATGAATAAATAAATAAAATCTTTTAAAAAAAAGAAATAAAATATAAAGTATTAAAAAACTTGTTCTTTGGGATGAGCAATAAAAGTGATAAGAGCTCTAGTCCAACAGAGAAAAAAAGGAGAGAGAACAAAATCACGAGCATCAGGAAGGGAAGGAGGAAGATCACACAGGTCTCCCAGGGGCGAGACTACAGACAGGTGCAGGGCTTGGACACACCACAACCATATGTACTGACATGTCACAGCGCCCTGAGGCCACAACCTGCCAGGCTCTCCAGGATAAACAGATCATCTCAACAGCCTAATCTACCGAAATAATTGAATTAGTAGTTTAAAACCTGAAAAAGACGGACTCCTGGGTGGCTCAGTGGTGGAGCGTCTGCCTTTGGCTCAGGTCATGATCCGGGGTCCCAGGATCGAGTCCCGCATCGGGCTCCCTGCATGGAGCCTACTTCTCCCTCAGCCTGTGTCTCTGCCTCTCTCTGTGTGTCTCTCATGAATAAATAAAATCTTTAAAAAAAAAAAAAAAACCTGAAAGAGAAAACTCCAGGTGGATTTAACCAGATATTGAAGGATGAAACAACAACGATTCAACACAATATCTTCCAGAAAAACAGAAAAGGAAGGAATATTTCTCAACTCATTTCATGAGATCAGGAATTACCCTGATACCAAAAAAAAAGAAAAAAATATATATATCCTGATACCATCACCAGACAAAAACATACAAAAACAAAAACTACAAACCAATATCCTTCTATGAACATAGACATAAAGACCTTCCACAAAATAACAGCAAACTGAGTTTATCATACATAAAAAGGGATGAGTGATACACTATGACCAAGTGAGGTTTGTTCCAGGAATGGAAAGCTGGTCAACATTTGAAACCAATCAGTGTAATTCATCCCAGCAACAGACTAAATTTAAAAAATCATGAAATCTCCTCAGATGATTAAAACTGGACAAAATTCAATTCCATTTGTGATTAAAACTCTTGGTGAACCAGGGCCAGAAGGGAACGACCTGAATGGCCAACATCACACTGGCGGCAGGATGGAACACCCCCTGCGCCCGGGAGGCAAAGCCACACCCTCACACCCCTTTGCTGGGGCACAGAGCTGAAGGCCTGCCCTATGCAATAAAGCAAGAAAAGGAAATAAAAGGCACAAAGATCGAAAAGGAAAAAACAGAGCTCTTCTTTGCAGACAAAACAACAGTTTAGGCAGACAACCCCAACTAATGTGGAAAAATGTGAAAGCAAATCCCCAGAACTAAGGAATTTATTTTTAGCAAGACCATGTGATACAAATTTAACACGTAAAAAGTAGTCCCGTTCCTACATACGAGCAACAAAAGATTAGAAGTCAGGTTTTTTTAAACGCTGCCATTTATAGGAACTCCAAAACGGAAAGAAAATACCTAAATCTAACAAGACCAGCGCAGGATCTGGAAGCTAATGAAAGGAGCCAGCAAAAGGCTGAGCAGGGGGAGAGGCAAGCCGCTGCATGGGCATCGGTGCTCCCAGACCAGATCGACAGGTTTCACTCCCGTGAAATCCCAGCACATCTCTTTTGTAGAGATCAACAAGCTGGTTTTTAAGTTTATATGGGATGGCAAAGGAACTAGGATAATCAAAAGGACTTTGAAAAGGAGAACCAAGGATGGCGGGGGCCGTCCAGACTTGTGTGGACACGCAGTACTCAGGGCGGTGCTCATGGGGTGAAGGCAGGAGGCAAGGAACAGAAACAGGAAGTCTGCAAACTGGACTTCATTAAAATTTTGTGAAAGAAGGCAGAGAAGCTAAGGCTGGGAGAAACTACCGGCCAACTGAGTATCTGACAAAGAGTTTGATCCAGAATATATAAAGAGCCCTCAAAACTCAACAATAGGATAAGAGGGGACCACTGGGTGGCTCAGTGGTTTAGTGCCACCTTCAGCCCGGGGTATGACCCCGGAGTCCCGGGATCGAGATCCCGGTCATGATCCGGGGTCCCGGGATCGAGTCCCACGTCGGGCTCCCTGTGGGGAGCCTGTTTCTCCCTCTGCCTGTGTCTCTGCCTCTCTCTGTGTGTCTTTCATGAATAAATAAATAAAATCTTTAGAAAGTAATTTTTCAAAAGTTAAAAAAAGCCACAAGACCTAAGGGATGTATCAGCTAATTGCAAACAGGAGGCCTGTCTGGAACCTGCTTCGAATCAACTAATTATGAGGAATACCTGCCCAGCCCTTCCTCGGGATGGTGTCTCTTGCTTCTCAGGCTGCTTCTAGACAAGTCGTTCGGCTGGGCAGGGGCCACTGACCCGCTTACTTCTCCGGAGTCACGTCCCCATATGGCGGGAGAAATACCTACAAGCCATTTGGATTCTCTTCTTTCTTTTTCTTTTTTAATTCTAAGACCTATTCAAGCTGATGCTACTTGTGCAAACAACATTAAAAGCATAAAAAGAATCATTTGCATACAGAAATGGAGCCAAACAGAACACACATTATTTGTTTTTATACAAGACTGGTTCTGAGAGAAAGGCCTGAGGGCTGGAGTATAGATTATAGCCAAAGACGGGATTTATTGCATAATACTTGGCCCTAAAGGAAATCATGAGCAAATACACTAAAAACACCGCACAAACGATGATTCATCACGAAGCCGGGCTGTTACTGTGTAAGACGCCCTGCAATTGTCCTGGACTCAGCAGGAACAAAAAAGGAAGCCAAGCGTATCTTAGACACACTGTCAGGATGAAACAATCCCCCCAATGGGCAAAAAACCCAATATCCTGTCCAAGGGGCACTGGCCCCACGCCGCGTGCTCTCCTTCCTCTCGGAGGATGGTGCTCAAAGGACTGGAAAGCCAACTCCATACCTCACCCTGGAGAAGCACGCGTCCTGGTTTTCTGAGAGAGAAGTATGGGGCCTACGGAAAAGTCTCCGAGACTCCCGCCCCCAAACCCACGAATCCGACAACCAGAAGTAACAAATGCTCTCTGTAGGGGCTTCAGATCTTTTTAAAGAAATGGGGACCAGGGACACTTGGGTGGCTCAGAGGTTGAGCATCTGCCTTCGGCCCAGGGCGTGATCCCGGGGTCCAGGATCGAGTCCCGCATCGGGCTCCCTGCATGGAGCCTGCCATCGCCGCCCCCCTCTCTGTGTATGTCTCATAAATAAAATCTTAAAATCTTAAAAAAAAAAAAAAGAAAAAAAAAGAAATTGGGACCAGAACCGTAGACATTCACCACGTGCCCTCCCCGCCCTCCTTCCCTCCGCAGGAGCCACCGTCTGGAGGAGTCGCCTTCCAGGAGACCACCCGCTGTCCCCAAACTCAGGCCTCCCCTGTGTCACCGGGGGTCTGCTTCCCCGTCAGAGGCCACAGGCTTGCCTGGGCGAGGCCCCCGAGTGGAGGTGATGTGCGGCTCGCCCCTCGCTGGCTCCCTGCTCCAGGCTGGTGGCAGGGCCCGGCAGCCACCTGGGGCCTGCATGTGGCCACCAGGCACTGGCCCCAGCCCACAAACACCTGCACGGTCCCCCAGCCCGGGTGGCTTGGGTCTGGGCTCGCTTAGGGCGCCATCGCCTGTGCCACACGCGGCTGCGCACACTGGCTTTGGGGGGGCACACGGCTCAGGTCGCCTGCCTGTGCATCCAAGACATGTCCCTTCCGTACGAGGTGGGCACGGCCCTGCCAGCCGGTCCTCTTCCACCCTGTGCCGGCGGCCGTTCAGGCTGCTGCCAGCCGTCAGACGCCACGGGACGCTCTGGGCCGCACCTGCCGCGTGGTGGGAGCCGGCGGAGGGGCGGGGGCCCCCGGGGCAGGGGTGCGGGTTCCAGCTCTGCGCGCTCCGAGCCCGCTCCGGGCAGGGTCCCGCCGTGCACCCCACTGGCCCAGAGGAGTGCTGGCTCCCACGCGGTCCCGGCGGTTCCTGGGGCCGCTGCCAGAGGTGGGCCGTGCCCGGCCCTCGCTCTTCAGGGGCCTTCCCTCTGCGCACCCCTGCTGCTTCCTCTTCCTACTAGGACGCGAGTCATACTGCATCAGGACCCACCCTACGGCCTATTCCTCTAAATCTCCTGACGAATGTCTCATCATTTCAACTTGAAGGCCTCTGAAAGCCTCCAGCCCCCAAACACACCTTGGGAGGCCCCTCTGGGGTTAGGAATTCACGTGAACCTGCGGGGGACACAGTGAGCCCAGGACAGTCACCAACACCCTTTGGGTCTGGGGCATCTGGCGTGGTGAGGCTCGCGGCGCCTTCCCTTCGCACCTGCTGCCGGGGCCGCGTGGGGTGGGGGCGGCCCGTCTTCCTCCTGGACTCAGGCCGGCTGTCCAGGACTCCTCAGCGCCGGAGATGTGCGAGGCCGGTGCCACCCCCTGGCTGTCACAAGGAGGCGCTTCTAAGGTGTTTACAGGACACCGTCTTCCGTGATTATGCCTCGGGGTCCTCTATCCTTTAAGCTCCCCCCCCCCAGGGCGCCACCTGTGCTTCTCACAGCACGGCCACTCGCGCACCCGGGGCGCCCTGCGTGTGGAGACACCCACGTGACAGCTGCTCCCTCCGTGGGGGCCCAGCATCCCCAACCCCTTCCTCCGGAGCGCCCCTGTCCTCTCAAGGACGCCGCGGTCACGTGTGCCCATTTCATATGGCTTTAGTTGGTGTGGCTTAAACAAACAGCTGGGGACGCCTGGGTGGCCCAGGGCCTGATCCTGGAGACCCGGGATCGAGTCCCACGTCGGGCTCCCTGCATGGAGCCTGCTTCTCCCTCTGCCTGTGTCTCTGCCTCTCTCTCTCATGAATAAAAAAAATAAAATCTTTTTGAAAAAACCCAGTGATCTGCTAAGGAAGGTTACTCCCTTCAACACAGACACACGTCACTTTTCTTTAAAGCCACTTGCCTGTTCCACATAAACTGCAGCGTCCACTTGCCAGGTCCCTTCCCCGCCTGTGGCCTCGTGCACCTGACCTGGGTTGAGCGGGAGCGGGGTCTCTGCACCCCTCACTCAGCATTCCGCGTCCCGGAACAAGTGCTAGACACCTCCTCGTGGCATCTCTGGTGTCCTGGGTTCACTGGGTCCTCGCTGGCTAGGAAGAGACTGTTTTATTTTCAGATTGGTTACTGCAGGCGACCCCGCAGCCCTCCTGCTCTCACGACCCTACTGCCCTGACAAAGCGCACACCTTCACCCCTACTCTTAGCCTCTCTCCGATCTCTGCAGCACTTCATAGGATATAGGGCTTATTCCTCAAAGATCTGGTAACATTCGGCAATTAAAACCATCTGAGGCTGTTTGGGGAAGAGGAGGTTTTAATGTAACGTGATTGTAGTGTGATTCGCATCTTCTCTTGCACTAAGTCAGTGATTCATAATCTCACAAAATTATCCTGTCAAGTCTCATAGCAACCGAGGACGCTGTGCATCGGGATCTTCGACTTCTCCGCGACCGTCCTCCCTGCAATGTTTGCCGTGCGTCTCTCTTCCTCTTCGCCACCGTCCCCAGTGGCTGCCCGTCACCCTTCCCCAGCAGGGACGTCGGGCTGTTAACAGTCAACACTGTTTCTATTTCATTACGTTTCGCTCTACATTATCTGTTTCTCTCTCTTTTTATACCGTCCTTTGTCGGACCTGCGCTGGATGACGTGCCTGTGACGGAGCACTCACTCGGTCGCCAATACCTGCGCAGACAACGAGGTGTGTCGGTGCTCAGGACGGACGCTGGCTTGGACTCGACGTGCTGGCCCACCTCCTCGCCACCTCGGGGCTTAGGAAGAGCCCCGCCGGCCAGCCCTGGCCCCTCTTCATGCAAGTGGGACCAAGATCTCCCCTGCATTTGTCCAAGCGAGGGTGTGCACCGTCCCGGGGACCTTGTCTGACGGCCTTCCCAAGGCAGCTGGCCTGGCTCTGCAAGGCCACACGGCAGCACCACCTCCCCAGCACCTGATGAAGCTGTCTCGTCACATGTCATCCTTGGTGTCGGGGGGCAGATCACAGGAGACGCCTCTGTCCTGGGAAGGCAGTGCCTGGATCTCCGGGTGCGAGGGGCCTTTGATGCCTGGGCACACATGTCGATCGTCAACGTCTCTGGTTCCCGCTGTGCAGGAAGAGCCGGCCTACACGACCTCCACACACATCAAGGGACGCACAGGGACAGCCACCTGTCCCCAAGACCCTGCAGAGCAGGGGCCAAGGAGTGCCTGATGGGCAGCAGGAGCGCCCACGGCCCAGGACAACGGGATGCCCGGGCCGGGCTGTCGTTGGGCTGAGGAGGAGGCCAAGCCCCTGGCCCTGGTCTCTGTCTGTCCCATGCCAGCTCTGGGTGCTGTGGCTTCCGTGCGTTCTCTGGTCAGTGGTCCTGAGAACAGGATGCCAACAAGATCGAGCTCCTGGCCTGGAGAACCAGGATGCCAACAAGATCGAGCTCCTGGCCTGGTGCCCCGGGCTGCCGCAGAGAGGGCCAGCGTCTGGAGGGTCGGAGGGGACAGCACCGGGGGCAAGGGTGGAAGGAAGGACAGGAAGGAGCTGGCACCATGGCAGCGGGGACTTCCGAGGGCGATCTGTACTGGCAAAGGCAGGGGACCTGGAGGGCAGAGGCCAAGCCAAATGTGAGACTGGGGTGAGGGGTGGGTATGAACTGAGCCCTAGGACCCTGGGACAGCAGGCCAAGGGGGAGGTCGGCGGCAGGGGGGCACCCTGCAAAAGGGAGAGTGGGCCACAGGGGCCGGGACACACAGCTGCAGGGCAGGTGTCCTGGGGAGCCCAGCGGGGAGAAGGCAGCAAAAAGCCATGTGGCTCCCCCAGGGCGGTGACACAAGGGCCGTCGGGAGCAACAGTATCCTGAAGCCCCCCAGTGTTTGTGGTTGCAGAGTAGGTGACGTTTCAGAAAGCTCACAGAAACCTGGTTTTGCACAAATGTCTGCACACAAGGGCTACAAGGCATTTCCATTTCCACCCCAGTGTCTTGTGGGTAAAGCCCTCTAGGGGCTGCGGGCAGGACATCTACCCACCCCTCCCTGCGGCCCGACCTGGGCACCCACAGGCAGGCCCCGTGGCAGGTCCCCCACGGCCCAGTCCTGCCTCCAGAGACCCCGCCAGCACCCGTGCCGTGTCCCAAAACAAAGACCTTGGCCGACCCACCCCTGAAAGCTGCAGTCCATGCTTGGGGAGCAGAACCCCCGAAGGGGAGACAAAGCTAGAAGCAGCACAGGAGAGACTGACCCCCCACATCCCCTCGTACAACAGCAACCAGAGATGGGTACGCACGTGGCAGCCAAGGAAGCAGCTGGGTGTCACAGCAGAGCGGGGGTGGGCACCTCCTTTAAGCCACCAAACCCCCCAGAGTCTAGACAGCAGTGGGTGCTCACATGCAGCGGGGGGGAGGTGGGTCCTGCGAGGGTGGGTCCGGTTGGGGCACTACCAGGGACCCTCAGGCTTCAGGAGGTGGAGGGACAGAAGTCCAGCCCCATCGGGAGGCCTTTAGAGACCATACCTCACCCAGCAGGAGCCCAGCAGACGGCGAGGCTCAGCGCTGCTGAACACCACGGCTCCTGGTTTTAACTCCCCTCGCCTCCCCACGAGTGTTCATCTCCATCGTCTTATTTTGGGACAGTTTGGCCATGCCCAGCTGTTTTTATTGTGGTAAAATACACATAATATAAAATTCACCATTTTTATTTTTTATTAATTTATTTTTTAAAAGATTTTATTTATATATTCATGAGAACAGAGAGAGAGAGAGAGAGGCACAGGCACAGGCAGAGGGAGAAGCAGGCTCCATGCAGGAAGCCTGACATGGGACTCGATCCCGGGTCTCCAGGATCAGGCCCTGGGCCGCAGGCAGGCGCTGAACCGCTGGGCCACCCGGGCTGCCCAAATTCACCATTTTAAGACACACAGCTCAGGGGCACTGAGCACATGGACGGTGTTGCATGCCCTTCGCCACCATCCATCTCTAGAACCTTCTCACCCCGTCAAGCTGAAGCCCCGGCCCCATCCACACTCACTCCCCGGCCCGTCCGCTGCATGGATGAGGCTCCTCAGGTGAGCGCACCACGCGCGCTCGGTCCTGTGATGGGCTGAGGTCACCCAGGGCCCGGTCCTCACGGCTCGCCCCTGTGGGAGCAGGGGTCAGGCCTTCTGCTCTTTTACAGTGGGATGATGCTCCCCTTTAGGGACAGACTTCTGTTTGGCCACGTGCCCTCTAACAGACCCCGGGGCTGCCTCCACGGCCCCTGGGACTTGTGCTGCCACGAGGTAGGAGTGGATGTCGAGACCCCACTGCCAGGCCCTCCGGGACACACACCCAGGAGCGGGGGGGCTCCGCTTGGCAGCCCCAGGCTCCCCACAGCGTTGTCACGCACCCACCAACGGAGCACAGGGCTGTGCCTTCAACCTTCGATCCAAGCCGTTTGCCAGGAGGAGCTGTCCCACAGCCCCAAGAGGAGGGAGGACCGTCTCCCCACCTGCACCCCAGGCCCTGCACGGGGACGCCTCTGCTCATTCCTTCAGAGAACTCTGGGCAGAAGGGTGTGGAGAACGCGCCGCTCCCCTGAACGGAGGAATGGCCACGTCAGTCAGGAGGCGCCCGGGATCCCGCCTTCGGCACAGGCGGCGTCTGTTACCGGGGTGCGGGGGCTCCCGCAGGGGCCCCCGACTCTTATCTCTTCTGTCCGTTTCCTCTCTGTTGCTGCTCCATTCTCCCCTTCTCGGCTGTGTCTGGCCCCATGCAGAGCTTTCCGTCTGCCATCAAGTTCTGGTGCTCACGAAGGAATGTTCTGGAACATTCTTTCACCAGCACCTCCAGTTCCCATTTCACAGATGCAGGGCTGTGGCACTCACTGTTCAGCTCTGCCCCCTGCTCATCTGCTCCCCCTCGCTCTGCTGGCTCTGGATCCAGGTGGCTGTGGAGCCCAGAGGGGGGACACGGAGGTCACCGGGCTCCACCCTCTGCCTCGGGCACCTGTGTCTCGGCTCCTCTCCCTGCTGCTGACCCAACCCAGGGTCCTGGTCCTCCTCCCGGGGGTCCTCCCGGGCTCCAGCCCTTTCTGGCTCAGCCAGGCTTCCGGAGGAGGCACAGGGGCCCGTGCGTGCGCACCACCGCCCGTGCCCACTCTGGTCTTCCGCACGTCCTGCCGTAAGGTGAGAAGTTCCCACGGTGCAGCTTTCCTCCGCTGTGTGGTCAGCGTCTTTGTGGCCACCCCGGGGGGAGCCCCAGGCCCCCCGCCCCAACTGTCTCCATCTCCTAGAAGCCGTCTGTTCTCTCCTGCTGCCCACCGGGCCCTGCATCACCTGCCCTGTGGCTCCTGCAGGCCTGTGCGTGCCGGCAGCTGCTGCGATGCCTCTGTCCAGCCTTGGGCAGGCCCGACGCGCAGCGCCATCTGAGAGCTCCTGCACCACCGGCCCAGGACCCGAGCCAGCCCCCCACCCTCCTTGAGATCCCCCCCAGCTGCAATGTCCCCGCCTCCATCCCTCCGAGCCCAGGGCAGGGCCCGCCACCCGGACTGGCCCGGAGCCGGGAGCCCAGAGCGCCGCCTGGCACAGGTGGGCAGGTTCTGGCTGAGGAAGGGGGCCAGGTACAGCAAGGCGCAGGGAGAGGGCACGAGGCCCCGGCTCAAGAGACCGACTCCTCCTGAGACGGGCAACGCGGACGTTACCGCGAGCAAGTCGGGGACGGACAACAGATGCAGGAAAATAGCGGCTGGCAGACAAAGGACCAATGTCCCGAGCACAAAGCCTCTTACAGAAGCACAACAAAAAGACAAACAATCCAAAGAACGTGGGCGACAGCCACGAAGAGGCGGCCCACAGAAGTGCAGACCCACAGCCCCCCTGACCTCAGGCTCCAGAACCTTCCAGGGCTGCTGCTCCCCAGCCGCCTGGAGCCCCGAGGGTGGAGCAGGCCTCACCCCCTGCACGGCCCTCCCTTCCCACTCTGAAAACCTCTAGGCTACAGAAAAGTCACAGGGGTTCAGGGAGCTCCCCCCTCCGTGCACCCGGGATTTCTGGCCAAACATCCAGGAGTGAGTCAGGGCGCCAAGCCCCAAACCCCCGCGACCACCCCCAGGAGGGCAGCGCGGTCTGCGGGACGTCCGCGTGCCTGCCCGCCTGCCCGCGGGGTGCATCCCCCCAGCGCTCCAGCTCTCCTGCCTGCTGGCCTCAACCTAGAACCAGCCTCGCCCCTTTCGGAAGAGCGTTTCTTGTTTTGGCGGCGTACGGACGACGTAAGACTGGCCACTTCCAAGTGAGTTCACTTAATACGCTCAGCGTTAGGCAACTACCGCGTCTGGTTCCAGAACAATCTCGTCAGCCCGGCCTCCCGCAGCCGCCTGCAGCCACCAGTGTGGCCTCCCTCTGTGGCCTGTCCCCTCCAGGCGCTTCGTGAAAGGGAACCGCGCAGCACGTGGCCGTCCGCGCCCGCCCCTTCACCGAGCTCGTTTCCTCCATCCGTCCATGTCGCAGACCTCGCTCCTTTTCAAAGCTGAATAATAACCCATTCTCCGGACGTTTTGCTCATGCGCCCACCCCCGGATCGGACGTGTGGCTTGTTTACACCTTCTGGCAACTGTGCGTGGCGCCACCGTGAACATGCGTGACGGAGCCTCCCCTCATCTGGGGCCCCGGTGGACACCTGAAGCCTCGGGTCGTCCCGACCCCACGTGTACTGTTTCCCCACACGTCCGCGCCTACGGCAAGATCAATCCAGGGTCACCGCAACGGCTGACGACCAGAGGGCACGCGAGGACACACCCTGCCTGGGCTGACGTGAGATCAGAACCCAGGAGGCGAGGTGGGCGGGGCGAGCGACGAGCATGCACTGCCCTGCGACCGCCGTGGGGGGGGGGGGGGGGCAGCCGCCTCCAGACCCCGCTGGCGCCGGCAAGTTTCTGCCGGAGACCGAGCCTCCACTCTGAAAGAGTGATCGGCTGGGCCACATGGTGACCCTGCCTGACCTCCTGAGGGCTGCACACTGTTGCAGGGCGGCTGGCACAGGGCACCCACGTGGCCAAGGAGGGGCCCCGGGGCCCCGCCAGGCCCAGCCCTGCAGACAGCACCCGGGGCCTACAGGGCCGGAGGAGAACACTTTATGGGTTTCTGCAAAACTGACCAGCACCCAGGCTGGCCCTCAGCAAAACGCTGACTTCTACAGTTTTCCTCTAGGCACAGAGAACAGTGTGCACCGCAGCCACGCGTGGGGCATACCTCTGTGGTCTCAAACACGCTGACTGTGCTTGGTAGGAGAGAAAACTAAGGGGCCTTTTGTCCGTGCGGTCGCGTGTCTGCCCTGGTGGGAGCCGGGCTCCGTGGTGGCCGCTGGCCAGGAGGCCCCACGCAGTCCCCACCTCTCAGGATCAGCGAGCCCGAGAGCAGGCCAGGGTGGAGGCAGAGGGCCGCCCTGCCTGCTCAGGCTCCGTGGGCCGGACGTCCCGGGGCCGGGCTGGGTCGGGGAAGGCCTGGGGACCAGCGTCTGGCCCAACATGCTTCCTGCAAACGCAGCCCAGCCATGGCGAGCCGTGGCCAGACAGCTCCTGAGCCCAAGTTCTGCAGAAGGCCGCGGGCTCCAGCTGCACCCTCACCCCGAGCGCCGGTCACCTGTCTGCGGCAGCCTAGGGCTCAGCTTCTAGGCTCGGCGCAGCTCAGCTTTCTCTGGCGTCCGAGCCTTATCTGGACACAGCTGCTTCCTGCTAATCAGGGGCAAGGTCAGAGGTGTCTTCTCAGTGTCTCTCTGGCCGGCACGGCCTCCGTCACGGAGGCTGGAAGCTCCTGGAAGTGGGGGGAGGAGGAGAAGTGGCCGGGTCACCGGGAGGCCCACCTTCCGGCCCCGGTCCAGCCCGTCTGCCCGTGGTGGGGCCAGCAAGCCAGAGGAGGCGGAGGGGGAGCCTGTCCCCGAGGTGTGGGTGTCAGAGGTCAGCAAGAGCACAGGAGGGAGGGGTCAGGTGCCTGCAGTGACTCCGTGTATGTTGGGGGATGCTCCGGGGACACCTGGGACCCCACAAGCTCCCGCCTGCCAGCTATGACAACGCTCAGCAAGACTGTTGGCTGTTGGCCACGGCCTGGTCCGGGACCAAGCGTCAGGGGACCTCCTCCTGGGGCTGCGGCCTCCACCTGGTGACCCAAACGCCCCAGCGTCAGCTCAGGCATGCAGGTGTACCCCAGCAACCACTGCAGGGGAGCCCACATTGTCTCGGGCAGGTGAGACCCTGGAGGAGGTGTGGGCCTCACTTTAGCAGAGGACGGCGAGGCTGGGCCTGGTGCCCTCCGGAGCACGCCGCAGGCCGGGCTTGAGGGATGCAGTGCCAGGGCTGGGCGGCCCTGCTCCAGGCAGGACACGGATTCAGGTGACGCTCAGCTGGCTGCCAGCCCTAGGGCCTGCCTGGACGGGGTCAAGGGATGGCCCTCGCCTGGCCAAAACTAGCCACTTCCTGCCTCTGACAAGAGGGGTGAGGGCACACTGGGGTGGACTACAAGGGGGGGCCCGGGCCCCCCTTCCAGCTGCTTCAGCACCGGCTCTCAAGGGCTCAGAGAGCCTGCCACGTCCTCACCGCAGCCCAGCTCACCAGGCATGGCCCCAGGCTACCCAGAAGGAGCCAGAACCTTCCCCGGGGGACAGCAGGCTCCCCACTGCGGGCGGGACGCACACCAGGTAGCCCTTCCAAGCAGCCAGCGAGGACCCACGCGCCCCACGGAGGGCCCGGAGGGACCGAGCGCTGGCCTGTGGCACACGCACCTCCGAAGTGCCGCAGAGGCCAGAACCGTGGCCGGGGTCCGCGAGCAGGTCCCCACGCGGCCGGCAGCGGATACGCACGCCAGAAAACAGACGTCCCGGAGGGAGCCCTAGGGGAAAGCCGACCCCGCCCGATGGGCTTCTGAGGAAACGTGACCAAAATGACCAAAACCGGCAAAGGAAAAGCGCATCAGACAGAAGGTGCGGGGATGGGTGCGGCCGGGCGGGCTGCTGACCCCAGGGCTGCATGGGCCTCCCCGGACACAGCAAGGGGCCCGGCCCCGAAGGGGTGCCACGGCCAACACCAGCAGCCTCCAGATCGCCGGCAAGCAGGTCGATCCGGGCAGGGGGCACGACCCCGGCGGTGACCTGGGAAGTACCGGCCCCGCCCCCAGGGCCAGGGTCCACGGGGAGACGCGGCTCGCCAGCCGCGGGGCACGTGCCCGGGGCCTGCGGGAAAGCGCCACAGCACGGCGGGCCCCACGGACGTGGCCTCGGCCGGGAAAGGCCCCGAGAGAGCGCAGGGAGCCCTGTCCCTCTCCCTCTCACAGACACAGCGGGGGGCTTGCTGGCACATCCGCTCCCTGCTGAGGCCACCCAGGGGGCACTTCCACGACGCCTGGGCCGGGTCCTGCCCCAGGAGCCACCACGCGGCCCCCTGCCCGGCGCCCCCTTCCCCCCACTGGTTCCTCTCGCTTCCCCAGCAGCCCCGCACCGGAGATGCTGGACACAGGCACAAACAGGGCCTGGCACCAATGCCCACCCGGGCCCTCAGCAAGGACATCCAGGCGCCCGGCCCGCCTGGGTCTCTGCAGCACTGTCGGGGCCACCGCCTTACCCCCCCCCACCCCTACTCTGACACTTACTCTTCTGAGAAACAGCTGATCCACCCAAAGACCTGCTTCTCCCGCCAGGACGCACACGGCCCCCTGTTCCTCCTGGCATGCACCCCTCGCCCCTTCCCTCCCCATCACAGACACTGCCTGCGAGCCCCCTCCCCTCCGGCTACCACTGCGACCCTGCTGTCCCCGACAGCGCCCATCCCCTCCAGTTCTCTCATGGCCACACCCCTGCAGGCTCAGCCACAACCTGAGAAACTCCCGTGTGGTCCCAACAAGGGGTTCGTGCGCACACACCTCCTCCCAGTAGCAGCCTCCTGGAAACCCACGGGCTCAGGCCCCTGGTGTCCAGGGGTGTTGTCACCCTTCCCACCCCCTGGTCCCGTGGACACCAGGGCGCAGCTCTGGGCCCCTCCGGAAGGGACCACGCTCAGGTAAGCCAAGGCGGTCACCGAGTGAGAGGCGGGAGCACACCGAGGCCAGGACAACGGTCAGCTGCACGGGCCTGCAGCCTCGGCCACTTCCCAGCACCCTCCGTGGGCACAGCAGTCATCGCTCAGGATCGTGTCCACAGCGTGAAAGAGCCCGGAAGGTGCCAGCACAGTGGGTCAGGCGCACCTGTTCGGGTGGGCCCTGCCTCACAGCCCTCCTCTCTGCAGGACCTGTGAGAGCCCGAGAGGTGAGGGCAGAGCTGGGGGCGGGCGGAGGCGGCGCTCGGCGGCTGCGGGTGCAGGCGGGCACTCGCCTCTCCTCCGCCCACTTGCGTCTCCGGTGTGCCGCTGCCCGGCCGCGGAGGTCTCATTCTGTCTGTGACGTGCCTGTTGGGCTCTGCAGCAAAGCGACCCCGCAGTGGAGCCGCCAGTCACCCAGAGCCTCAGGTCTGCGGAGGGCGCCGCGGGCGTGCCCCACCCCTCAGCCAGGGGAGAGGCCCTCCGGGGGCTTACAGCACAGCAATCCCCCCAGAGGGTACCACACTACAGACACGGAACGTGGGAGCCACGCACGCGAGGCTCTCCCAGAGCTCCCGGAGAACCCCGCGTCGTCTCCACAGCCACCAGCCAGTCCAGTGCCCAGGGCCGCGCCTGGTTCTGGGGCTGCCCGTCCAGGCAGGAAAGGCAACAGCTGCCAGGGAGCAAATCTCAGATGACGATGGGAATGCCAGGCTGGGCGCCCGGCGCAGGAGGGCAGGAGGAGGGGGTTGGGACAGCACTGGGGGTGCTGGCGGGCAGCCACAGGCACCCCTCTGGGGGACCCGCCCTGGCTCCACCTCGCCCTACCGTGGGGGTCAGCCCGCACAGGGGGCGCGTGGCGAGATCCCCTACTGTGACTCTGGGTCCCGGGGAGGCTGCCTGCCTCTCTCCTGGGCCAACAGCCACAAAAACAGGGTGCCCGGCCGCACTGCTCAGGAGAAGGGACCTCATCGTCCCCTCCTCTCAGGATAACTGGAAAAATGCCGCCGTGGAGGAACTTCACCAGACGCTCTTCTAAGCAGGCTACGCAGACACGTTTCTGCTCGTTCCAAACACAAACAGCTAAATCGGAAATCCTCCGAACCGTGTCCGGTGCTCCTAGAAGGCAAGGCGGTGGCTGGGGCCTGCCCGAGCTGGGTGTGGCAGGCCCTCCTGCTTTCTCACCCCAGTCCTAAGACCAAGAGGCAGCCCGGGCTATTTCAGGTACAGAGCGCGTGCGGGACATCCCAGCTCTCCAGGGAGCCTGAGGCCAGCGCAGTTTCCTGTGTCCCCGACCGTGGGGCTGGTGACACAGCTGTCCCCTCCCCGGGGGCCTCGGTGTCCTGCTGGCACAGGATGGAATGTCTGCCTGTCCAAACTGCTGAGCCAGAGCAGCCTGCTCTCCTGCCAGCCACACACCCTGGGGTGGGGGGTCGAGGTATCATCACCTTTTCTTGAGGAAACTATTCTCCAAGAAACAAAACAGGCAAGCGGAGAGCAGGTGTGGTCATCCCGTGCTCGGCTCAGAAGGCGGAGGCCAGGACCCTGCAGGGCAGAGGGCACGGGCTGCACCCCCATCCACACCAGCTCCTCCCAGACCTCTGCCACGGCCCCCACGGCCTCTAAGACCTGGGATGGCCATGGGACACCTGGTGGCACAGCGGTTTAGCGCCACCTTCGGCCCAGGGCACGATTCTGGGGTCCCGGGATCGAGTCCCACATCAGGCTCCTGCGTGGAGCCTGCTTCTCCCTCTGCCTGTGTCTCTCCCTCTCTCTGTGTCTCTCATGAATAAATAAATAAGATCTTTAAATAATAATAAAATAAAATATTAAAAAGAATCCACCCAGGAGGTCCTAACTGGCTGTGACACAATCGAAGAGGTAACGTGACAGGATGTGAGCTCAGCAGTGGTCACCCTGGAAAGCAAGCATCAGATTAAATGAAAGATGCAGGTGCCCCAGCTGTCCCCAGTCTGAGGCTCTGATTCACACAGAATCACCCCAGAGGTCACCTGAGGGGCTGCCTAGGGGGGCACCACCACTGTCCCAATATGGATGTGTGCCCTACAAATTGAGCACTCGGGGGCAGAAGGGCCCAGTGCCACATGGAGGCTGGTGACCGTGGTCCGCGTGGGCAGAGCCAGCTGTGCTCAGGGCACAACCACACCCGGGCAGAAGGAAGTGCTTCCAAGGGCCTGGGGCTGGGGGGCCAGACAGGGGCCAACCCCCTGCCAACAGGGCTCCTCCTTCAGCGAGGACAGAGGGTGACATGTGGACAGACCCCTGGGCCCACCTCACTCACCTGGGACTGTGCGATGTGCGTGGGGGACGCGTGCTAGAGCGTGGAATTACCATATGGAAACAGGACACGGAGCCAGCTGACAACCAGCCGTGACACCTCCGAGGCACCTCCCTTTCTGCCGAGGGCAAAACCCAGCGCAGAGGAGTACATGGCTGGGCCTCGCCCCTCCGACGCCCACCCAGCCCACCTGACGACGGGAGCAGAGCCCCATCGTGGGTCGACCTGACCTCCTAAGGCCACTGTGTGTCCCCTGCCCATCTCTCCCACCATCGGGAGACAGGTGCCCTCGGGGCAGGGCCACCAGAGGGCCTCTCCTTATGCCTCGGGATCTGGGCACCACGACAGGGTGCTGCCTGTGGCCCGGCCAGGGGGCAGTGGGGACAGAACAGCCAGTGCAAGCCCAGCCACGAGGAGGGCAAGGGTGCCCGCTCCCTGGTGCCTCCCACCGCCATCTCTGGCCCCTTGGGGTACAGACGGCAGCACTTAGCAGGCGCTCCCACAGAGGTCCCGCCCTGGGCGAACCACAGCAGACCCAGGGCTGCACCTCGCCTCCGTGGGGTGCGAAGTGCCAGGCCGGCAGCGGCCAGGCTCTGCCTGCGGACGGCTGTTGACGGTGGCTCCGTGGGGCGTCTGCGTCGCCACCTGTCAGGTGCCCAGCACAGAACACCGCCTCCCCAGGGGACGGAGCCAGTGCAGGCCGGAGACACTTACCGCAGAGGCTGCGCACACAGCGAGGCGGTCACAGCGCACCGCGGCTCTCGCACAGGCTGCCCGGGCTGAGGGCCTCCAGACAACCTGCCTCCAGGCGGAAGGGAACTGTAAATAGGCACCCGCGCTACCTTCAGGCTGACTCTGCGTCCCCTGCCGCTGCCTAGCAATCCACGGGAGCTGACAAGGCGCAGGCCAGGACACGGCCTGCAGCTCCACGCGCTTGCCGGGCTCGGTGCCAAGTCCGAACTCTGCCCAGCACGGCCGCGGGGACAGAGATGTGCCAGTTCCCAAAAAGCAGCAGCAGCCGGGGGCCGGCTACAAGGCTGGATGAGGCTGGGTTGTGCCTGCGGGGACGATGTGCTCGACTCATGGGGCCTGGGTGCTCGGCGGCATGTTGCTCCCCCTCCTGCCCGCCTGCACCTGAGCACCCAGCTCTGTGTGGATCACTGTGGCCAGGCCCTGTGACACCCGGGCTCCTGGAGAACTCGAGATGTGACCCATCATGAGCCCCAAAACACCCATCATTGACGCCTGGGCGGCTCAGCGGTTGAGCATCTGCCTTCAGCCCAGGGTGTGATCCTGGAGTCCTGGGATCAAGTCCCGCGTCAGGCTCCCTGCATGGAGCCTGCTTCTCCCTTTGCCTGGGTCTCTGCCTCTCTCTCTCTTTCTTTTTCTCTCAGGAATAAATAAATAAAATCTTTTAAAAAGAAAAAAGGAGGGGATCCCTGGGTAGCTCAGCGGTTTGGTGCCTGCCTTCAGCCCAGGGCATGATCCTGGAGTCCCCAGATCGAGTCCCACATTGGGCTCCCTGCATGGAGCCTGCCTGTGTCTCTGCATCTCTCTCTCTCTCTGTTCCTCATGAATGAATAAATAAAATCTTCTAATAAGAAATAATATAAAGAAAAGAAAAGAAAAAAAAAAGAAAAAAAGACCCATCATTTTTCCTGATTGCAGAGCCACTCTCTGGAACAACCTTCCTAGCCCCACTGCCGGCACCCAAGGACACACAGTCTTCCTCATCCACCCACCTGGGTGGGGTGGTGGCATGTTGGGCAGAAGCAGGGGGAAAGCTGCTTTTGGAGTCCAGATCCCAAGAAGGGACGAGTGCACAGCAGGGCAACCCAGTGGTTCCCACCCAGCTCACAGGCCCTTGAGCGTCAGATGAGACCACACATCTGTCCTGGCAAAGCACCCGTCTGAGCCCTTCAAGGCAGCTGCTTCCTTCCTCACCAAAGCCCATCCACGTACGGGTGGGCTGCCGTGAGCTGCAGCAGGGGGCACTGGCTGCCCGAGTCCGCCCCACAGACGCCAACCCACGGGCCTCCTCACTCCCTCCCTGGGAGCAGACTTAGTCCTTCAGACACTGCAAACGCCGGGTCCACTCACCATGCACACGGCCGATAACCCCAACCGCCAGCCAAGTCCACAGCTGGCTGGCCTGCTCGCCCCTACCCCCAGGCCCGCACTGTCCCGGCACACACCTCCAGTGACAGGCGGAACCCACGTTCCTGGGCAGAGCGCTGCCGCTGGGCCGGGAGCGTTCACGCAGCAGCCGCTGCAGGGCCACGCCAAGCGGGGGCAGGCGGGAGACGGCGAGTCCCCTCGTGCAGGCCGCAGGGCAACGGGAGCGGACGGAGGCGGAGGGACGGCTGACAGCGGCCACCATCGCGACATGCAAAACCTGCCCAGCCCACGCCCTCCACGATCACCCGGTGGGAAGGGCTCCTACACCCCCAGATGTTACCCCGAGGGGAGGACGCAGCGCACGCCAGAGCCAGCAACTGCACCCGCGGGGCTGACACTTCCCAGAACTGGGAAACACTGCCGTCCCGCGACGTTGGAAGCCCCAGCCCTGACAGGGTGGCGTCAGGAGGAAACCACACCTGGATACCACAGGGCAAGGCAAAGCCCCCAGGGAGGAGGACCGGCCTTCAAAGGAGTCTTGCTTCACTCACAGCCCACTTCTCAAGAGCAAAACTGAGAGCAAAGTCAGGGAAGGTGCATCCTCCATGGGCAGAGGGGAGACGGCGCCACAGCCCCGCACCTCGTCACCCCCAACACCTGCACGTGCAGAGGGGAGATGCCACCTGCACCCCCACACCCCCCATCACCTGCACGTGCAGAGGGAAGACGCCGCCTGCACCTTGACACCTCATCACCCCCAACACCTGCACGTGCAGAGGGGAGATGCCACCTGCACCCCCACACCCCCCATCACCTGCACGTGCAGAGGGAAGACGCCGCCTGCACCTTGACACCTCATCACCCCCAACACCTGCACGTGCAGAGGGGAGATGCCACCTGCACCCCCACACCCCCCATCACCTGCACGTGCAGAGGGAAGACGCCGCCTGCACCTTGACACCTCATCACCCCCAACACCTGCACGTGCAGAGGGGAGATGCCACCTGCACCCCCACACCCCCCATCACCTGCACGTGCAGAGGGAAGACGCCGCCTGCACCTTGACACCTCATCACCCCCAACACCTGCACGTGCAGAGGGGAGATGCCACCTGCACCCCCACACCCCCCATCACCTGCACGTGCAGAGGGAAGACGCCGCCTGCACCTTGACACCTCATCACCCCCAACACCTGCACGTGCGGAGGGGAGATGCCACCTGCACCCCCACACCCCCCATCACCTTCACGTGCAGAGGGAAGACGCCGCCTGCACCTTGACACCTCATCACCCCCAACACCTGCACGTGCGGAGGGGAGATGCCACCTGCACCCCCACACCCCCCATCACCTGCACGTGCAGAGGGAAGACGCCGCCTGCACCTTGACACCTCATCACCCCCAACACCTGCACGTGCAGAGGGGAGATGCCACCTGCACCCCCACACCCCCCATCACCTGCACGTGCAGGGGGAAGATGCCACCTGCACCTTGACACCTCATCACCCCCAACACCTGCACGTGCGGAGGGGAGATGCCACCTGCACCCCCACACCCCCCATCACCTGCACGTGCAGAGGGAAGATGCCGCCTGCACCTTGACACCTCATCACCCCCAACACCTGCATGTGCCGAGGGGAGATGCCACCTGCACCCCCACACCCCCCATCACCTGCACGTGCAGAGGGAAGATGCCGCCTGCACCTTGACACCTCATCACCCCCATCACCTGCACGTGCGGAGGGGAGATGCCACCTGCACCCCCACACCCCCCAACACCTGCATGTGCAGATGGGAGATGCTACTTGCACCCCCACACCCAACACCTGCATGTGCAGAGGGGAGACACCGCCTGCACCCCAACACACCACCCCACCCAGAACACCTGCACCTGCAGAGGGGAGATGCCGCCTGCACCCCCACGCCCCCACCCCGTGGAACACCCTGCAGAAACCAGGGTAAACGTTTTCAGAACACAGAAAGAGCAGTTAGTTATCAACACACCCTCACCCAAAGAAAATCCTAAAGGTGCATTTTCAGACCTACAGGAGAGGAAAACAATTTCAGGTTCTGAGTTGCCAGAAGAATGAAGAAAAGCAAGTGGTGAGTTTCCAGGTGAATCAAGTAAGTGCAACCAGAATAAAGGAATAACAACCTCTTGTGGTCTTAGTGAGAGGAGACAATTAAAATATGACGAACAGGACCCTATAAGCCTGAAAGAGTTATGTCAAAATAAGTGTTGGAAGATCTATCCTCATGTCCGTCACAAACAGATAAAGATAAATTAATTTTAAAATACAGCCAGTATGGGGGCGCCTGGGCAGCTATGTTGTTTGAGGTCTGACTCTTGGTGCCAGCTCAGGTCACAATCTCAGGGTGCTGAGACTGAGCCCCCCATCAGCTCCGGGCCGGGCGCACTGGGCCGGGAGCCTGCTTAAGACTCCCTCTCTCCCTCTCCCCTCTCTCCCTCTGCCTCTCCCCCCGTAGGAAAACCACTGCCAGTATGCACAGTACAACTTCCACAGTAACCACTAACGATGCAGAAATAGCGCTAAATTTCAAACTAATATATGAAGTGGAAACAGAATAAGGAAAGATATCAGGGCGAAATAAGGTAAGACAAATGAGAAAAACAGACGTAAAAAAACAGTAAATAATAAGCACGAAATACAAAATGGTCGCTACAAACCCAAACATCAATAATTTTGATAAGTGACAACAGACGGGATGGATGTTCTAAGTTAAAAAAACAAGGATTGTCAGATTGAACGAATAGAGATTCTAGATCCATGCCGGAAAACCAAAGACACATGTCACATGTAAGGATACAGAAAAGTCTAAAAAAAAAGAGACGAAACTACCCTGGGCTATCCTGTCACCAAAGTGCAATTCAGATGCAGAGGATCACCAGATAGAGTTGTGTAGCCTCGAAGTTCAAGACACTTGGAAGGTATCCTGGTCCAAATACATACGGCTCGTGATGTAGTCTCACAGTAACAGAAATCCAAGAGAAATAGATCCACCATCAGGCGAGAAGGGCTTTTTTTAAGAAAAGACTTTATTTTTTTGAACGAAAGAGAGAGAGCATGAACAGGAGCGGGGGTGGGGAGCTGCAGAGGGAGAGGGAGAAGCAGGACCCCCCCAAGCAGGGAGCCCGACTCAGGGGCCCCGGGATCACGACGCTTCACCAACTGAGCCACCCAGGCACCCCAAGGTTAGAAGGTCTTAACACATCTCTGCAGCAGACAAAAAGGGGAACAGATCTGAGGACGGCAGGGATGGACAGACATCAAGCACCGCTGGCTGCCAGACACACATTCCTTTTCAGTACACAGACTTTGAAAACTGACCTCACAGTGAGCCATAAGGCAAGCCCCCAAAAATGTTAAGGACCTGGTGTCATACTGCCCACTTTCTCTGACCACAACATGACTAGTTAGAAAAGAACCATGGGAAGAAGAGACATGAACTGGATCATGGGAAAAGAACCAGGAAAAAACCCCAAATGTCTGCATATTAAGAAACTTAGAAATATCCTGGGAGGTTAAAAAAAGAACAATGGGAAATATAAAGAATACTTTTAGTGGGATGATTCTGTATAAAAGCTTGTGAGGTGCAGCCAAGGCAGCCCTTGTTCGGTAGATACAGATGCTGTAGGACAGGACCCAAGGAGGAAAACAAGGAGCCACCCATGGGTCTTGAGAAATAAGAACAAGAACAGCGAAATAAACCCGAGGAGCATACGTGGCAGGAAACAAACCACCAGTGTTCATTTTTAAACACCGATGAGGGACGCCTGGTGGCTCAGAGTGGGATCCGGGGATCCGGGATCGAGTCCCGCATCAGGCTCCCTGTTGGGGGAGCCTGCTTCCCCCTCCACCTGTGTCTCTGCCCAACTCCCCGTGTCTCTCACAAATAAATAAATAAATCTTAAAAAATAATAATAATAAAATAAACACCGATGAGCCTCTGGTGAGACAGATCGGAGTGTGCCTGCCTACCCACAGAGTCAATGGGAGGAACTGAAGGGAACAGCTCTACAGACGCTGCAGCCATTGAAAAAAGAATATCACGAGCAGCTTTGTGCCAACAGACCTGAAAATCTGGATGAAATGGACAAGTTCTCAGAAATACATATTAAAAAAAAAAAAAAAAAAACGAGCTCAGAGGAGGAGAAAGTGTCCTAAACCGCTAAAGACACCGAATCTTGGTTGTGCTACCTACAAAGCAACCCCAAGCTATAGTTACTTTATGGGTGACTTTTCTCAAACATTCAGAGGATGCACAATTCCAGTCTCACATCACCACCACCACAGGACAGCAAAAGAGGACACACTCCGAAGCACATCCCACGAGATATCTTGGTGCCAAAATCTGGTGAGGTCGCAGACTCTACGTATGCATGCTGGAGTCCTAAACAAAATCGTAATCATAAATCCACCAATGAACAAGAAGGGTAATGCTGCATGACCAGGCTGGAATTTTTCTAAGGATGGAAGGTTAGTTTAATACCAGAAAATCCATTTACGTAGAGTAATGTTACGTAACATGACAGCAAGTCAAGGAAAATCACATGATGCTCTTGATTTAAAAAAAACATTTTGTTATATTCAACATCCACTCACATTAAGCACATAATAAACTCTCAGGAGAAGCCGTCACCCAGCTGTCAGAATAGCTGAAAGTCACAAGACGGTGGCATGGAATGTAACACAACGGCCGGTGGCAGCTGCAGATGGTGCCACCACTTCAGAAAACCGGGAGTTCTTCCTGAGACTGGCACGTGCCCCCCCCCCACCCCCGTGGCCAGTTATCACTCAGGAGAAGTGAAAGCATATGACTTTCAAAGTCCTGCACCCAAAGGGTTGTAGCAGCTTTGAACCCAAGAGCCTTAAAGTGGAAACAACCCACCCACCTACCAGAAGGATCAAGTTGACACAAAGCGCGCTTTATTCCTGCAGTGGGGACACTGTACACCAAGTGGAAGGAGCTGAGGACTCTCAGACTCGGCGTGGGTGAGCCCAAGAGCCACATGCTGCCCATGACAGCGCCGAGAAGCCGGACAACAAGGGGACGTGCACTTGCCTGCAGGTGCAGAGCAGCGCCCTCGTCCTGCTGGGGTGTGGCTGACAGGCACACCGCTGCCAGAACTTGCACTGCCAGCTGGACATCCCTCCACTGTGTAAACTAAACCACAACGAGGTCCCTCAAGTGGGCCAAGGATGCAAACAAGGAGTTCGTAGAAGACAGACGTGAGTGAACAATAAGCACGGGGAAGGATGACCAGTCTCGTAAAATTTAAAAATTGATTAATAACCCCCAATAGGAACGAAAAATAGGAAGCTCAACGGTGTAAAGTGACCCAGAACCGGGGGGGGGGGGGGGGGCAGCAGCTGCTCTGGGAACCCAGCAGGGGGCACGGAGGCCCCAGGGGAGGGTCAGCGGGGAAGACTGCCACCAGGTGCAGTGACCCCAAGGTAACCCATGACACCTGCCAGGAGCCCCCGGGAAGAGCAGAGAGCTTGCTGCTGCGACCAGAGGGGAAGAGCAGGAAACAAGAGCAGCCAGGCCAAAGCGGGTGCGCAGGCCTTGCAGAGGCCAAGACATTCACGGGCATGGAAGAAGACGGTCTCAACACCTCTAGCCGGGGAAGGATTCCTGTCCTCTAAAGACAGCGCCGAGACTCAAGGCGGGGTGGGCAATAAAAATAAGAAGAAAGAATAATTGGCAGAGGAAGGGACCTGCAATTCTGCTGACAAGGAAGCACCAAGATCCTGCATTAGTAATCAGAGAAATTCAAATTAAAACCACAAAACCATTTCACACCCACCAGATTGGCAAAAATTAAAAGTCAGGCAAAGCGCTGGCAAGAATGCAGAGTACTGGGGACGCTCATCCTCGCCGCTGGGGGCTGGAGTTGGCACAACCGCACTCCGCGAAGCCGCTCAGTAGCAATACTGAGCACACACCCCCAAACCCTACTACGGCACGTGCTTCCGACAGGCCCGTGCAGAGGACAGGCCCTCAAATCCTGACACCAGCACATAGGAAACTGGCCAAAGGTCCCCTGAAGAGCAGAGACCCACACTGTCATTCTGCAGGGACCGCCTTGCAGCCCTGACCGCCGCTGGCGCAACGTCACTCCAAAACTTAAAGACTGGGCAAGAGCAAGACATGCAGGGGAGCAGAGAGAGTTTGACCCCTTTTACATAAAGTCCCAAGAGCAAATGGGAACAGCCTGTGCAAGGACTCTCCGGTGCAGAGGGTACAAGCAAGGGACCAGCACCACCTCTCAGGGAGGGGCCACGCTCACCAGAACAAGTGGGGGGGCGTCTGCTAAACCCGATGTTCTCTACATTCAAGCCATAAACCGCGCCTGCCTATCCTGACGACTCTGTGGCTTCAGGACACAACCTGCCGTCGTGTCCCCTCACCTGCCATGTCCCACCCATGCTGAGCCACGGAGCCCCCAGCATGGTGCTGCCCAGCCTTCTCATCCCACCCTCCCTGGAGTGGCCTCCCCACACCAACTCCAGGAGGGGCTGACAGGGCCTCTAAATGCAGCTCCGCCCTCCTGGCATCTCCTGCAACCTCTCCCACCACCCCCAGTCTAAATGCAGGGGTCCTTCGGGGAGCCCCAGGAAGCTGCTGAAGACCAGCGGCACGGAGAGGCTGCAGTCTGCACCCTGCCCGGGGGCACCTGGTGTAACAAGGGGGCACTGACAGAGACTTCCCAGACACAGAAGACGCAAGCAGGTGGATCCAGAGTCCTTGGCCCCGAACCCTGGCTAGTGCTGACCCTGAGGTCACACAGGGACACTGCATCCTCCAGGAGGCCCCATGCGAATCTGCCAGATGTGCTGAGGCCCATCCTTTCCAGGTGGCACAGCCAGGGCTCCGACCTGCGGCCCTGCACTCCTGGAGGGCGAACCCCCCGACCAGAAGCGCCCACACCCCGCTCCACGGCTCCTGGAGAACGGCCCCCCTCGGCAGGAGGCCGCCCTTCCCGTGCTGGATGGCAGCCCTGAGGTCCTCGCCAGGAGGCCTCCCCCAGGCGTGGTGTCCACTCCAGAAGGGACCGTGGTGCCAGTCTCCCCCCAGCCTGAGCGCTTCATCGCCAGCGACCAGCGCGTCAGGAAGACACCGAGAGAGCTCCGGGCCGGAGTCCCAGTGGAGTTGACCGCCTGCGGCGGTGGGCTGTGGGGCAGACCTCGGCCAGTCTTCCCGCGGGGACCCACGCGCTTCCCCACGCAGAGAGAGGCGGTCTTTTGCCCTCGCAGACCTGGCAGCCTGATGCAGAGAGCCCGCGTGTGCACGCGAAGGCGTCGCTAAGGAGGGAGCGCAGCGCCAACCGGGACGGCCGCGGGACGGGGCACCAGGCCCCAGCACCGCGGCGAGGTGTGAGCTGCAGGAGCGCGGTGCCCGGGCCGCCCCCGGGCGGCGTGGCGGGCGCAGAAGGGGCTCTGACGGCGGCGGAGCGCAGAGGCGCCCGACCCTCTCGGCCAGCACCGCGGCGGCGGACAGGTGCAGGATGCGGCCGGAGCCGAACCAGGTGGGCGCCGCAGCCTCGCAGCACCGCGCCACTCCCTCCCGGCGCTCCCGGGGCTCGCGGCCCTGCGCGCATCAGGGCTTGCGCCCGCAGAATGCGCAGACCGGCTGGGGGCGCCGCCGCGGCACGGCCCGGGGGGGGTCCCCGGGGGAACCCGGGTGCGAGGTCCCGGCTGCGGGTCCCGGGGGGAGCGTCCGTGCTGCGGGTCCCGGGTGCGGCCCCGCGCGCAGGTCCCCCGGGGCTGCCCGCGCCCCTCCCGAGCTGGAGGTCCCGGGCGGGGTCCCGGGCCGGCACGGACGGGGCCAGGGCCCGGATGCACGGAGCGGGGCGGGGGCCTCCGGCGCCTGCGGGCGGCGGTCCCGGGCGGGGCGGGGCGGGGCGGGGGCGGCGCGGGGCCCGGCGGGCGGCGGTGCGGGCGCAGGTCCCGGGCGCCGGCAGGTGCGCGCGCGAACAAAGCGGCGGGCGGCGGCGTACCTGGGCACGCAGCTGGGGCTGGAGCCGTCCACCTCCCAGGTGGCGAACAGGTTCATGGGCACCGGCGTGTTGAGCGCGGCGGGCGGGCCGGCCAGGCCCAGGCGGCCCCGCTCGGCCATGGCGCCGGCCCCGCCGCTCCCTCGGCGGCCTGGGCTGCGGCCGGGCCGCGGACGCGCGGCGGGCGGGCTGGCGGGCGGCCGGGCGCGCGGAGGGCGGCGGCGCGGTCACATGGCTGCCGGCGGCGGGGACGGCCGGGCGGGCGGCGGACAGGCCCGCGGGCGGCAACCAGGCTGCGGCCGCCCCGCCCCGCCCCGCGCCGCGCCGCGCGCCCCGCCCCGCCCCGCCCCGCGCGCCCCCGCCGCGCGCCCCGCCCCCGCCGGCCGCCGCCGCCGATTGGTTGCGCGCGCGCGCGCTCGCCGCCCGGCACCCAATCGCGGCCCGCGGCCCGCTCGCCGGAAGTGCGGGGACGCGCGCGCTCCCGGCCGCCGCCTCGCCAGGCGGCCCCGCCCTCCGCCCGCGGGAGCGCGCGCCCGCGCCTGCGCACAGGCCCCGCCCCGCCCGCCCCGCCCCCGGGCGCCGCCGAGCGGGGGCTCCACACCGCCCTCCCCTCCCCTGCCCGGCACCCCCGTCCCGCGTCCGCGGCGCCCGCGCGGCACCCTGCGTGCCCCGTGTCCCCGCGCACGGCCGCTGCCCCCGGCGTCCCGGTGCCCCCGCCCTAGCGCCCCGGGGTCCGCCCGCCCTGCCCCCAGGGGCGCTCCCGCCCCGCGACTGCCCGTGCGCCCCCTCGGGTGCCCCGGCCCCGGCGACGCCCCCGCCCCGGGGAGACAGAGACAGGCAGAGGCCGGGCCTGCGAGCTGGGGCGCTGGGCCGCCTCGCCGCGGGGGTCCTGCCCTGGGGGTCCTGCCTGCTGGGAGTCCTGCTCCGGGGGTCCTGCCCTGGGGGATCCTGCCCTGGGGGATCCTGCCCTGGGGGGTCCTGCGCTGGGGGGTCCTGCCCGCGGGAGTCCTGCCCTGGGGGGTCCTGCCCTGGGGGGTCCTGCTCCGGGGGGGTCCTGCCCTGGGGGGTCCTGCTCTGGAGGGTCCTGCCCTGGGGGGTCCTGCCCTGGGGGTCCTGCCGTGGGGGATCCTGCCCTGGGGGTCCTGCCTGCTGGGAGTCCTGCTCCGGGGGTCCTGCCCTGGGGGGTCCTGCCCTGGGGGATCCTGCCCTGGGGGGTCCTGCTCCGGGGGTCCTGCGCTGGGGGGTCCTGCTCTGAAGGGTCCTGCCCTGGGGGTCCTGCTCCGGGGGTCCTGCCCTGGGTGTCCTGCGCTGGGGGGTCCTGCTCTGGAGGGTCCTGCCCTGGGGGGTCCTGCTCTGGGGGGTCCTGCCCGCGGGAGTCCTGCCATGGGGGGTCCTGCCCTGGGGGGTCCTGCGCTGGGGGGTCCTGCTCTGGAGGGTCCTGCCCTGGGGGGTCCTGCCCTGGGGATCCTGCTCTGGAGGGTCCTGCCCTGGGGATCCTGCTCTGGGGCGTCCTGCCTGCAGAGAGTCCTGCTCTGGGGGGTCCTGCGTACTTGGAGGTCCTGCCTGCAGGGGGTCCTGCCTGCCATCAGGGCAGGGCGCTGGCTCTGGGGTGGACCTGATGCCCCCCACCCCCTGCACGGTGCTCTCCCGCCGGAGCCCCTTACCTCTTACTGCCTAGCCATGCCCCAAGTATTCTTTCCCCAAGACCAGGGAGAACGAGTGTGGGGGGCAGGGGGCTCTTGGCCCCGGGGTCACTGCCCTGGTGGACCCAGGCAGGAGGAGACCAAGACCAGAGTGACCCGCTGGGCCCGTGGGCAGGGCAGATGGGGAAAGGCCAGCTAGATTTGGGGGCCCAAGGAGGGGTTCCCTCCCCCATCCTCCGGCGGTAGCTCTTGGGGGGGTCACCAGATGTTGCACTGGGATGTAGGAAAAGCTTTTCTGGCTTGTATTTTTGTATCTTTTCTTCTGTTTTTTTTGTATTTTTTCTTTCCATTCCTTTTTTTTTTTTTTAAGATTTTATTATTTATTTATTCATGAGAGACACACGGAGAGGAAAAGAGAGAGGCAGAGACCCAGGCAGAGGGAGAAGCGGGCTCCCCGCAGGGAGCCCATCAGGACCCCAGGATCATGTCCTGGGCTGAAGGCGGCGCTAAACCGCGGAGCCACCCGGCTGCGCTGTGTTTTGTCTCCAAGTAGTTTTATAGAAACAGGTGCCGTCCAAGAACCTCTCTCTTCCCGGCCCTCCGGCTTTGCCACCGTGGGCCGCTGTCCCCTGCTGAGGACCCCGCCTCCGGCAGCTACAGACGGCCAGGCCACGCTTGGGAGTCAGCGAGGCAAGCTGTGCTTCCCACAGGCGCCTGCCCCTGGGGGGCACCACCCAAAGCCGTGAGGGCCTGTGTGTCCTCCCGCAGCCGACTGGCCGTTGTCAGAGAGCTGGTCCCACCAGGCAGAGCACCTGTGGGCCTTCTACCTACGGGGTGGGGGGGAGGGGGATGTGGCCGTGTCCAGGGAGCACGCAGCAGTCCCCGTGGGGCCAGGCTGCCATTGACCTCAGCATTTGGCACGCTGCGCTGCGGGACAGTGTGGGGTACAGTCGCCGTCAGCTGGATGGGCTGACGCTTCGCATCTGTGTGTGCCAGCACCACACCCAGGCAAGGAGTACGACGGGGGGCCAAGTGAGGAAATGCGGGGTGACCACGCCGTGCACACGGAGGCTTGACACCGACTGCCTGTTACAGCAGAGCTGTGCGCTTCCTGTGTGCCAGCCGGCATGGTGAGCCCTTGGTGGACGTGACAGCCCTGTGCTCCCACTCGACCACTGAGGAAACTGAGGCACAGAGGTTATGCAGCTGCTAAGGGGAGGTGCCCAGGCGTGTGCCCCACAATCTGGCCCAGAGCCACCCCAAGTGGCGACCATGGTGGAGATTCTTAAATACTTCAAGTCTGGGAGGCAGAGACGGAACACAGCCCCCTGTGCACTATACCTGAGACACTGTTCTGGTTTTTTTTTTTTTTTCTTTTTTTAAGATTTTACTTATTTATTCATGAGAGACACAGAGGGAGAGGCAGGCTCCATGCGGGAGCCCGACGTGGGACTCGATCCTAGGACCCCGGATCACGCGTTGGGCTAAAGGCAGACGCTCAACCACCGAGCCACCCAGCTGCCCCTGTTTGTTCTGTTTTTTAAAGTGGTTCTATAGGAACACCAAGGGGTCAGTCGGGGTGAGACTGTGGCCTTTTGTGTTTTCCAAATTTTCTACAATGGACAGATAACATGACGGTGGTCAGAGTTACTTTTTTGGCCAGAACCTGTTATTTGCATTGTTATTCTCTGTATTTGAAAATGAGTCTGTGTCTATCTTCCACTTGTGGAACATCCCAGGGTGAGTGCCTTGAGAGCTGGGAGGACGCTCCTCCAAGTGAGCCTGGCGTTACACGCACGCACACGCACACCAGATGTTGGGAGCGCATCTGCTTTCTGGTGGCGGTTTCTTTAAGACGGGAACTTAGTTCAAGAGGAACTTGTCTGGACAACTGGGGTGTCTGGGTGTGATGGGGGAGGAGTCCCTGAGCTCCATGGGCCCGTGGGCTCCGTGACGACCCCTCCTGAGGACCTGGTGGTGTGCCTCTGGCCTGCCCCTGTTTTGTTGATGGATTAGAGCCTCCGGTTTCCAGCTGGTGCAGTGAACTCCCGCTGTGTTGCAAGGGGGGGGTTAGGCTCAAAGCCCCTTTTATGGGGCCCCACCCACGGTCACTGAGAACCCCCGCAGCCTGCAGGTTGGGCTCTGGCGTTCTCGGTGGGTGGGATGGACCTCCGGCTTGTTGGGAACGCATTCATCTACTCAGCCTGACTTAAGCTGATACAGTCCAGGTGTGGGGACGCGATGAGGCGCCAGCAGGTGTGGTTCCCCTCCGGGTGCGGGTGTGGGGGGTGCTGGGCTCCCCTCGGCCCAGGAGCTGAGCATGCATCGACCCACCAGCACAGCCCCAGGCTCCGGGGCAGAGTTGGCGACAGAGGGCACGCCGGTGCCGAAGCTCCACTGTGCTCACACGGGCGGGCCACGTTCCCGTGCACCGTGTGGGGCAGCTCAGCCTGACGGGGGCACGGTCGGGGGTGGCCTCTGCTCCAGCCTGCAGCTCCGCCGGCCTCCTCTGCCAGGAACCCGTTGGAGCGGGTCCTCGTCTAGCGTGTGCTCCTGGCAGGATAGGCTCGGAAAGCCGTGCCTGTGGCCCGGGTCGCGCCCACTGCCCTGCGTGGAACAGCCGGGTGCCCGACCCCACCGCCGAAGTAGGGACAGAAAGCCTGCACAGAAGGCGCAGCGGGTGTCCGGGCAGCCAGGGGCAGGCCCCCTGCAGGGAGAGGAACAGGGTCACCACGGACCCGGGCGGCGTCCCCACGCAGGGCAGGTGCCCGGGGCAGGTGAGTAGGAAGGCTGGCCGCTGGCCCCCTGAGGGTAGAACAGGTGTGTGGGCCCCTGGTAGCCAGCCGCATAGGGCGTGTGGACTCCCCTAAGGACGCCACCAACCATCAGTTGACAGTCCAACCTCGTTAATCGCTGCCGCTGCCTCACCTCTATGGAAGCCGCCGGTTCCCTCAGAGCCGCCCGCCAGCACCTCCCGGGTGACCCTCACGGGGGTTGAGTCCAAAGGTTCGGGTATTGGCTCCTCCGTTGGCTTAATAAATGATGATCAGGCCAGTTTCGAACCCTGAGAACACGGGAGGGACATCGCAGGACACGGTTCCCGCCGTCATGGAGCTGCCGTTCTCCCAGAGGGAGCACGAAGGGTCAGCATCCACACGGACGCGTGGTGCGTGCGGATAGCGGGGTCTCGCCAGGGCACCGTGGGCCGGAAAGCGCGGTGGGTGCGGCACGGCAGCGGGTTAGAGGCCGCTGAAGGCGGAGTCGGTGACACAGAAGAGAAACCGGGAGAGAGTCCCCAGATCGCAGCACTGACGGAGAGTACGGAGGAGAGGTACATGTGGACGCAGGTGTGAAGACGCCCGATATGGTCTCCCAGAGTCGTGGAACACGAGGAAAGGGACGGGGACCCCTGGGTGGCTCAGTGGTTCAGCGTCTGCCTTCTGCCCAGCACATGATCCCGGAGTCCCGGGATCGAGTCCCGCATCGGGCTCCCTGCGTCGTGGACCCTGCTTCTCCCCCTGCCTGTGTCTCTGCCTCTCTCTCTGGGTCTCTTGTGAATAAATAAATAAAATCTAAAAAAAAAAAAAAAAAAAAGGAAAGGGACAACAGGCTAGATGAGGGAGTTGAGGATGTGAGGTGCAGATGCGGATGGTAGCCACCATGTTGCTGTGGCAGGGGGTGGCTGGGGGGACACTGGGGAGGGGACCGTACCCAATAGGCCAGCGATGACCATCTTCATGGGCCTGTTAGTAATGCAATGTTGATGAAGACCATAGGGTACCTAGAAGAGTCCTTCCAGCAAACACCCCACCTGGGGCAGGTGTAAGGGAGACCCAGACAGGGCAAGGAAGGTCATCGACACCTGTAAGGGGGCTGCAGCATGGACGTACCCAAGCAGCCCGTGGAGGCTGACCCACCCAGCAGCCGGGGGACAGGGAGCCTGTTCCTTCAGAGGCCCGCCTTGGCGGGGAGGGGGGGGCCTCCAGGCACGTCTGTTGACTGTGGGGGGGCCCGTAGAGGAGGTGGTGAGCCAGGACGTGGCACCCCATCACCCCAAACCCAGCAGGTGGAAAACAGCAGTGAAGCGGGGATCCTGTTCAGAATAGAAAAAGAAAAATAATCTACCTGGGAACAAGTTCTGTAAAAGTTGGAAAGGGTTAAAATTCTACTGAGGGGGCATCCCCGGTGGCCCAGCGGTTTAGCGCCTGCCTTCAGCCCAGGGCGTGATCCTGGAGACCCGGGATCGAGTCCCACGTCGGGCTCCCGGTGCATGGAGCCTGCTTCTCCCTCTGCCTATGTCTCTGCCTCTTTCTCTCTGTGTCTCTCATGAGTAAATAAATAAAATCTTTTAAAAAATAAAAAAATAAAACTCTACTGACTCTCATTTGAACCTGAACTGGGATCTATACCAAAATGTGGATTTGGATATAGTCAAATTAATTCTCGGACGTCTGTGCCACACTGAGCGGGAGCACGTGGCCAGGACACTTTTGCAAGAGAAGAGGAAGAGGTGCTGCATGGACCTGAAGAATGGAGTGGAGGGTGTCACGACGGAGGGACAGTAGTGGGGGGTGACTGTGGACCTGTCTCCCACACACCGGAACCCAAGGGGTGCTGACAGCTCCGTGGCAGTTGTCAGGAAAGGATGGGTTACCCAGAAAATGGTATGGGGACAGCAGGCTGCACTTAAAAAAAGAACACCGGGCAGCCCAGTTGGCTCAGCAGTTTAGGGCGGCCTTCGGCCCAGGGCGTGATCCTGGGGTCCCGGGATCGAGTCCCACTTCGGGCTCCCTGCGGGGAGCCTGCTTCTCCCTCTGCCTGTGTCTCTGCCTCTCTCTCTCTCTCTCTCTCTCTCTCTCTGTGTCTCTCATGAATAAATAAACAAAATCTTTAAAAAACCACTTAATTTCTACCTCACTTTTTACACCAAAATAAATTCCAGATGGAGCAAGAATTTAATCATGAAACATGAAACTCTATGGGCTCTGGAAAAAACTGGAAGAAAATAGTTTGTAATCTTGCAGCAAGGAAGGCTGTTACAAGCACACTGCAAAACTCTAGAAGATGAGATTCATAATTTTGTCTACGTTCCTAAAAAAAAGTCAAAGACCACAAATTTGGAAAAAATGCAAAAGATATACCAAAAGACTAATTCTTAAAAATATTTTTTACTTATTCATGAGAAAGAGCATCGAACGCAGTGGCAGATGCTCCACTTGCCTAACAAGAGACAAAGGTCGTGGGCAGCCCTGGGTGGCTCAACGGTTTAGCGCCGCCTTCGGCTCAGGGCGTGATCCTGGAGTCCCGGGATCGAGTCCCACGTCGGGCTCCCTGCATGGGGCCTGCTTCTCCCTCTGCCTGTGTCTCTGCCTCTCTCTCTCTCTCTCTCTCTGTGTCTCTGTGTGTGTGTCTCTCATGAATAAATAAATAAAATATAAAAAAAAGAAAAAAAGAAACAGACAAAGGTCGTGAAACAAAGACCGGAAGCAGGCGGCCGTGGCTCCCGATAGCAGAGAAGAGCTCATCCCTCCTCCTGCTCCGAGCACCCTCCCTGAGTTATCATCGCCCCAACCCCCCACTTCAGGTGCACCTCCCAAGACCCAGGATCCCCACCTTGGGCCCCTCCTCCAGCGCCGACAGAGACATGCTAGGGGCACCCCTGCATTTCACAGAAAAAGGCCTCGGACGACGTCAACCGTGGCCAGGAGTGAGGGACATGGACAGGGCACTCGGGGTGGGGGGTGCACTCTCCCGCCCCAGATTTTACGACCTCAGTGACCACGGCCTCTGTCTAGCAGCAGGGCCACCGCCAGGTCTTCCTAACTTGGGGCCAGCTGGCGGCTCCCACCCCTTCCCGAAGTGACCACCCACCCCGCCAGTGACCACCCATCCCTCCTGTCCTGCAGGGGCAGCTGCAGGGGGTGCAGCCTGCGTGGCTTTCGAGGCTGGGTGGGAACTGGGGCCCCCGCTCAACTGGCCCTGACCCTCTGCCAGCTCCTCCCCTCGCCCGGCCTCTGTGGCCGTCCCTGTGCACGACCTCTCTGCCCTCCTGTGAGCATAGGCCCGGGAGGCGGCCTTCTCTGCGGCCGGGACAGGGTCCTCCCGGAGCCCAGTTGACCTCGGGGTCCTTGACCTCGGGCTTGCAGCCTCCCGAGCTGTGAGGAGTCAACGACCGCGCTCACGGCGCCCGGCCGGGGTGCTTGTGCTGGCAGCTCCAGCAGCTCACCCGGGAGGGCAGCGCCCAGCCCTGGTGCAGACGCAGGAAGGGCCCAGCGTGGTGGGGACCAGCCCAGCCTTCCCACCAGGACTGATCCACCCCGCTGAGCCCCCGTAAATGCCAGTCCTATGACAACATAAATATTGTCCTTCAGGGATTTTTTTTTTTTTAAGTAGACGCCATGCCCAGTGCAGAGCCTGATGTGGGGCTTGAATTCACAACCCGGGGTAAAGACCCGAGCAAGATCAAGAGCCGGATGCCTAACAGACCGAGCCACCCAGGCACCCCTTCTCGGTGGATTTTTGTTTTTTATACCAGCTTTTTTTTAAAATATATTTTTTTTATTTTTCTTTATTTATGATAGTCACACAGGGAGAGAGGGAGAGAGGCAGAGACACAGGCAGAGGGAGAAGCAGGCTCCATGCACCCGGAACCCCACGTGGGATTCGATCCCGGGTCTCCAGGATCGCGCCCTGGGCCAAAGGCAGGCGCCAAACCGCTGCGCCACCCAGGGATCCCAATATACCAGCTTTATTGAGGTAGAATTAGCATATAACAAAATCCACGGGGTGCCCGGGTGGCTTAGTTGGTTCTGTGTCTGACTCTTGATCTCCACTCAGGTCGTGATCCCGGGGTCCTGGGATCAAGTCCCACGTCGGACTCCCTGCATGGAGCCTGCTTCTCCCTCTGCCTGTGTCTCTGCCTCTCTCTCTGTGTCTCATGAATAAATAAATAAAATCTTTAAAAAAAAAAAAAAAAGAACGTACATAAAATCCATCCATTTAGAGCATACAAGTAAATGATTTTAGTGAATGTGTAACGTTGTGCGGCCGTCACCACCAATTTTAAGCCGTTCTCAGCACGCCCAAACTTCCCCTGTGCCCGTTTGCAGCCACCTCGTGTTCTGTCCCCAGCCCCTGGCAACCGCTGTCTGTTTTCTGTATAAGAAATATAATAAAAAATAAATAAATAAATAAAATAATAATAATAAAAAAAGAAATATAATATTTCTTATCTGTAGATTTCCCTTTTTGGACATCTCACATAAGTGGAAATGCACCATATGGGATCTTTCGTGTCTGACCTCTTGCACTTAGCACGGTGTTCCTGAGGTGCTTTCATGCAGATCTGTGAGTACTTTGTTCTTTTTATGGCCAGCCGGGTAATATTCCGTGGTAGAGATATGCTGCCTTTTGTCTATCCATTCACCGCTTGGCGGACGCTGGGCTGCTTCCAGCGGGAGCTGGTAGGACAAATGCCACCATGAACGTTCGTGGACGAGGCTTTGTGTGGACCTGAGCTCTCAATTCTCTTGGGCACATTCCTGGAAGAAGAAACGTGTACTATGGTAGCTCTTGACGAGCGAGACTCTTAAAGAAACTTGTAAAGAGCCTCTTAAGACTCTCTGAAATGTTGGGACGCCTGGGTGGCTAGAGATTGAGCACCTGCCTTCAGACCAGGGCCTGATCCTGGAGACCCGGGGTCAAGTCCCGCGTCGGGCTCCCCACATGGAACTTGCATCTCCCTCTGCCTGTGTCTCTTTCTCTTGTCTGTTTGTCAAGAATAAATAAATAAAATCTTTTTTTAAAAGATTTGAGTAGACATTTCACCAAAGAAGACACACAAATGGCCAAAAAGCACATGAAAAGATGCTCAAATTATCAATCATTAGGGAAGTGCAAATCAAACCGTATATATATGGTCTACACCACCTCTTCTTTACCCATTCATGTGTCGATGGACACTCACGCTGCTTCCGTAGCTTGGCTACTGTAGATAACGCTGTAGTAAACGCAGGGGTGCATGTATCCCTTTGAATTCGTGATTTTGGGGGATCCCTGGGTGGCGCAGTGGTTTAGCGCCTGCCTTTGGCCCAGGGCACGATCCTGGAGACCCGGGATCAAATCCCATATCGGGCTCCCGGTGCATGCAGCCTGCTTCTCCCTCCGCCTGTGTCTCTGCCTCTCTCTGTGACTATCATTAATAAAAAAAAAAATTGAATTCGTGATTTTGTATTCTTTGGGTGAATACCCAGTAGTGTGATTACTGGATCATCGGGTAGGTCTGTTTTTCCAGAGTGACTGCACCAGTTTGCGTTCCCAGCAACAGTGCACAAGGGTTCCCCTTTCCCTGCATCTTCACCAACACTGGTTGTTTCCTGACTTGTTGATTTTAGCCATTCTGACTGGGGTGGCTTCAGGTCCCACATTCAGGTCTTCAAACATTCTGAGTTTATCTTTGTGTCTAGTGCGAGAGAATGGTCCGGTTTCACTCCTCTGCGCGTGGCTGTCCAGTGTTCCCAGCACCATTTATTGAAGACACTGTCCTTTCTCCAGTGGAGAGTCTTTCCTGCTCTGTCGAATATTAGTTGACCATAGAGTTGAGGGTCCACTTCTGGATTCTCTATTCTGTTCCATTGATCTGTGTGTCTGCTTTTGTGCCAGGACCACACTCTCTTGATGATCACAGCTTTGTCGTACAACCTGAAATCTGGCCTTGTGATGCCCCCAGCTTGGGTTTTCTTTTTCAAGATTGCTTTGGCCATTTGGGGTCTTTTCTGGTTTCATGCAAATTTTACGATAGTTTATTCTAATACAGTCAAAAATGCTGTTGGTATTTTCACAGAGATTGCCTTAAATGTGTAGACTGCTTTGGGTAGTAGAGATGTTTCAACAATATTTGTTCTTCTGACCCATGACATGCTGCCATTGCTTTGAGCCACTACATCTTGGGGCAGCTTTTTTTTTTTTTTTAACTGAATAATAGATGACAGAAAAGAACATGCGAAGGAACACAAGTGCGTCTACAGAGAGGCAACACATCACATCACCCAGTGCACTGGAGGCACAGAATAAAGCAAAAGGGGGAAGACAGAAACGTAAGCCCACTGTCCTGAGGGCCCTGCCGGTGGCCCAGGGGCATATCTCTGCAGTTCTGTTCTGTGCATACACACATTTGTTTGTTTGTTTGTTTTTCAAAATCTAGTTTGACGGCAGCCCCCGTGGCGCAGCGGTTTAGCGCCGCCTGCAGCCTGGAGTGTGATCCTGGGGACCCGGGATCGAGTCCCCCGTCGGGCTCCCTGCATGGAGCCTGCTTCTCCCTCTGCGTGTGTCTCTGCCTCTCTCTCTCTCTCTGCCTCTATGAATAAATAAATAAATAATATTTTTAAAAAAACAAAAACTAGTCTGAAGTATACAAACTACATTTTTTTTTCACCTAAGAACACACTGTGAGCATTTTTTATATCCTTGAACATCTTTCTGGAGTGTGGCTTTCCATAGTCTTTTGGTATTCTGTGATGTGGATACACTCTAACCTGTTTACCCAGATGTTCACTGGGGGCATTTAGACCAATGTTGTATACTTGGCAAAACATTACTAGCATCTGATTAAAATGGTCAATTAGTAAGAGCTATGGGAAGGAGGAGCTTATATTGCCAGTATATGTACGTATTTTGTAAAGATTTTTTTAGAAGATTTTATTTATTTATTCATGAGAGACACAGAGAGACAGAGAGGCAGAGACACAGGCAGAGGGAGAAGCAGGCTCCATGCAGGGAGCCCGATGCAGGACTCGATCCTGGGACTCCAGGATCACGTCCTGGGCTGAAGGCAGACACTCAACCGCTGAGCCACCCAGGCGTCCCAAGACGTTATTTATTTATTCATGAGAGATGCAGAGAGAGGCAGAGACATGGGCAGAGGGAGAAGCAGGCTCCCTGTGGGGAGCCCAACATGGGACTTGATCTCAGGACCCCGGGATCATGACCTAAACGAAAGGCGGGTGCTCAACCGCTGAGCCACCCAGGTGGGCCATATTATCAGCATTAATAGAACTTGGTTATATCCTGAGAGAACACAGGAGAAAAGGCTGGGACTGTCCAACGTTATGAGGTATAAAGGGAAGGTCCATCCCCCAAACAGCAAACAATAAAACAAAACACCTCTTGTGGCAGAGAGAGCTGGGTGGCACCAGCATCTGCTCTCTCCTCTCCCCTAGGGACAGAGGCCTCCATTTAGGGCTGGACACAAGACCCCGCAGAAGGGAAACCCCCTTGCTCGGCCTTCCAGCAGAAGCTGGGACTCTGTGCCTGGCTCAGGAAGGAATATTTGAGTGTGTGGACAGCAACACCTTGTTCCTCGGTGAGGGAACTGATGCAGCGTGCATAGACCCAAAGAGGGCGATGGAGGAGGCGGAGGGTCCCCTCCTGTGTCAGCGCGACTGGCTGCAGGCGCCCAGATCACACATTCCTTCTGGGTGTGTGTGGGGGGGGGAGGTGGAGGGTTTACAGAGAGACCGGGTGGGGGCTCGGTGGCGCAGGTGGCCATCCCGTGGGGGGCCCCATCCAGTCCAGGGCCCGGACAGAACTAAGGTGGAGGAAGGACGGATTCGCCCCCTTTCCCCGCCTCACAGCTGAGGCCAGGAGCTTGGTCCCCGTGCTCTCCTCAGACCCGGTCTTGCACCACGGGCTCCCCTGGGCCCTGGCTTGCAGACGGCAGATCGCGGGAGTCCCCTGGGCCCCGCAGTCACAGGAGCCAGGTCCTCAGCATCCAGTCTCGTGTCGAGTCTCCCCGCACGTGTGCTTCCTGCGGGCCCCGTTTCTCTGGAGACCCCGGGCTGCCACAAGAAGCTTGAGAAGCGGGGCCCCTGGGCGGCTCAGCAGTTGAGCGTCTTCTTTGGGCCCAGGGCGTGACCCCAGGGTCCCTCTCTCTCTCTCTGTGTCTCATGAATAAATAAATACATCTTTAAAAAACAAAAGAAGCAGCAGCTTGAGAAGCTGGTGAGAGATCCAGCTGGAAGGATAAATCAGGGTTGTCCCCAAGGAGCCGGCCTTGCCATGCGACCGGCTCACGGGCTGCGACGTGGCGGGGCTGGAAGCGCAACCAGTGAAGTAGAACTTGTTATCACCCCAGAAACCGCACTTCGGAAGCAGGGGGTGATCCCAACCCGCGCGTAGAGGTCCCAGGCGATGGCCATGGCTAAAGCCATGCAGGAATCGAGGGGCGCCCGAGAGCACGGCCTCTCTCGCCGCCACCTGCAAGGACCCCGAGTTTCAGCCTTCCCCCCTACAAAACACCAACAGGAAGCCCGGGAGGACGGAACAGCGAGGCGGGAGGGGCATCGAGTACAGCAAAGCCACGCTGAGACGCAGGGGACATTGCCGGCTGAGAGCCTGGAGCTGTCAGGTGTGTCCACTGCCGAAGCCCCCCGCAGCAACGGCGGAGGGTGAGCAGGGGAGACGTGTCTGTGAGGCGCAGCAGGCCCAGGGGCGGCATCCCCAGCCAGCACAGCCTCCCGCGGACGGGTAGGGGCAGGGCAAGGGCCGGGAAGGGCGCACCGGCAGATGGCGTGGACCAGCTGGGCAGGGCCCCCCGCGGGGACGCTCACGGTCCTCTCCAGGCTTCGGGGGGGTCAAATGCCAGGGTCCCTGTGCCACGCCGGCCGGAGCTGCATGCCAGTGCACTGGAGGGGCTACCTCGGGCCCCCCGAGGGAGCGCAGGCGGGTAGGTCAGGAGAGGACCCTGCGGGTGGCAGCACCGCGTAGCGACACTTGCTGGTGCCTCCGAGGTCACCCTCAGACTACTGGGGAGCATGTGTGCCTGGGGACCCGGCCAGCGGGGCCTCTGAGAGTGACCCTCGGGTCCCAGGGCAGGGCAGGGAGCGCTTGGGTCGCGTGGCATAGCCTCCCCAGCAAACGCACGACAGCCGCGAGAAACGGCAGCTTTACAGACACTAAAAATAGAGGATATACTACGGTCCCATCTGGCTACCTAACGCGTGTGAGCGCCTGGACGTGTGAAATACATATTTCCGTGTAGGTGACGATACCTGGCGGAGACCTTTTTCCAAGTTAGAAACAAACCCAACGTGTTAAGCAATAGTGGGAATGCACCCGATTTAGTTTCCCCTTTCTGCTTGTCTGTGTTTCCTATTTTCTCTGCAACGGACACGTATTAATTGTGCGCTAAAAATAGAGGAAAATAATACAAGCTCTGTAGTCAGAACCCAGCAGGCCCAGCCGGCTGCTGGCCGGGCGGCGGGTGCCATCTGGCTGGGGCTTCTCCTGGGCCTGGAAAAGCCAAAGGAACAAAGCCCCCCCCGCGCGGCAAGCAAGGCCTTCGTCGGACGAGTACTGTCCCGGGCTCCAGCCCTGGTATCAAGGGGAACCACGCAAATCTACGAGGCGGTGAAAAGGTCCCAGTGCAGATAGATCAGAAAGGATGTGAGACGGAGACTCTTGTTGGCACCAGCAGCAGAGTCGCAAGTTAAAACACGATGCGCGCTTCGCCGTCTCCTGGGTACAGACTAACGTAGACCAGACGGGACCTCAGGCCGCCAGGACACCGAGGTCCACCCACTCCTCATTCCCCTGCAGGCAGGGCTCGGCTGGCCTCTGGGCCGAGGCAGCAGCCCTGGCCGGTGGCTCCGTGGCTCGGTGGCTCAGGGCCTGGCACAGAGTCTAGCGGCCTCTTCAGGTGGGACGGGACGTGTCAGCCGGGATATGGGAACAGGTGCGTGCGACATTTCAAAGAGCAAAACTCGGAGACAGGGAAGTCTAACAGCAGAGAAGTGTCAGAATCAGGGGTGGATGGGACGCCTGGTGGCCCAGCACTTGGGCACCTGCCTTTGGCTCAGGTTGTGATCCAGGGATCCAGGATCGAGTCCCACGTCGGGCTCCCTGCATGGAGCCTGCTTCTCCCTCTGCCTGTGTCTCTGCCTCTCTCTGTGTGTTGCTCATGAATAAATAAATAAAATATTTTGTTTTAAAGATTTATTTATTTATTCATGACAGACATAGAGAAAGAGAGAGAGAGAGACAGAGAGAGACAGAGAGAGGCAGAGACACAGGCAGAGGGAGAAGCAGGCTCCATGCAGGGAGCCCAACATGGGACTGGATCTGGGGTCTCCAGGATCACACCCTGGGCCAAAGGCAGGTGCTAAACCACTGAGCCACCCAGGGATTCCAATAAAATCCTTAAAAAAAAAGAGAGAATGATCTTGGTGATCTGAAGGCAATTATTTCTTTTTTTAAAAAATTTATTTTATTTACCAGGCATCCTAGTAACTATTTTGGGGGGTGCCTGGGGGGCTTACGCAATTAGGTTCAGGTCATGTTGGTGACCTTAACAAGGAAGGGACAGGAGGGATGAATCAGAGGCACCCAGAGTGGCAGGGTCACCCCGACGGCTACCTGCACAGGGCGGACGGACAGCTGTGAACTTCGTGTGACAGAGCTGGCCTCGGGGACGGCAGGAGTGGCGTCGCCCTAGCCTGAGGAGGAGATCCTGCCCATATCATGCGTCTGTACATAATTTTAGACTTTGCAATAGGGCAGCCCGGGTGGCTCAGCAGTTTAGCACCTGCCTTCGGCCCAGAGTGTGACCCTGGAGACCCGGGATCGGGTCCCACGTCAGGCTCCCTGCCTGGAGCCTGCTTCTCCCTCTGCCTGTGTCTCTGCCTCTCTCTCTCTCTCTCTCTCTCTCTCTCTGGGTCTCTCATGAATAAATAAATAAAATCTTAAAAAAAAAACCTTTGCAATAGACTGGGAGTTTGCAAATGATAGGTCCAGCTGTTCTACTAATGCTGCACACTCATCTGTGTAATCCAGAACGACCCGGGTTCAGGGGCTGTGTCACAGGCCCTGCGTCCTTCCTTTCCTGGGACATGTGCTGGCTCATTACGTTCAGCCGAGGCTTGGAGACATCAGGACATCCCGAAAACCCTGGTTCTTGATCTGAGTTGCAGAGGTGGGTGGCTGTGCAGGGCCGGGAGGTGGGAATGAGTGCCCTGGCCCTCAGCTTCTGTGGAGCAGGACGGACTGAGCCCCCCCACGCCTCGCAGTGAGGGCAGGACCAACAGATGGCTATGGGGAGTTGTGTTCTGAGCTGTCTGCAAACAAAACTGTTCGTGGGACGTTGGTGGTTTCCCACGACGCTAGGGTGGAGGTGCCATCACCCCTAGTGTGCAGACAGGAGATGGGAACTGGGAGAACTTGCGCATGGCCGTGTCCCGGTGGGAAGGCGAGATGCTGACGGGCTCGGGGGAGAGGCCTTATAGCAGGCCTGGGGCTTGTACATCACGTGTGGTAAGGTGACAGACCTGGGGACGACTGTCTTTGAAGGAGGGGTTTATCGCTGACGGTTCCACAAGGAGGGGTGGCCTCTGGTGGTCTGGAAGTTGGCCCCGGGTCATCCAGGGCAGGGGGATCGTGTCCTGACCGCAGCAGTAGGCTTGGAGCAGGCGCACAGGGTCTGTCCTCAGCGTTGGTTGGTTAGTGCATCAAAGCAGAGCTCAGGCCAGCTGTTTGCTCTTTGGAGGACTTACGTGACCGTGGGTCTGTGCAGCCCCAGGACATCAAAGCATCATAAAATATACAAAGTTAAAAAAAAAAAAAAAACCAACATGATGAATACAGAAAATAGGAGGAGCAGGCGGTTTGTGGTGCCTCCTGGTCCCCTTGGTCCAGGAACCCGCTGGCCGGGCTGTGTTTCTCAGGCACTGACCTAAGGAAACCCTTTCTGCTTTGTCTCCTGGGCACATCCAGCTCAGATTAAAGCTGGTGTCTTGGGCCCCCCGGGTGGCTCAGCGGTTGAGCATCTCCCTTTGACTCAGGTCATGATCCTGGAGACCCGATATCAAGTCCCCCATCGGGCTCCCTGCAGGGAGCCTGCTTCTCCCTCTGCCTGTGTCTCTGCCTCACTCTCTCTCTGGGTGTCTCTCATGAGTAAAAAAATGAAATGTTTTAAAAAAATAAAAATAAATTAAAAAATAAAGCTGGTATCTTTCCAGTCCCGTGGTCACGCTGCTTTCTGGGGTCCCCTCTAAGAAACAGCCATGCAGTGAGCCCCCAGCCTATCTGCTCTTCTGTTCCTGGAGTCAGAGAGAGCAGGGGAAAACCTAGGGCCCCTTCCACGGTTGACTGGAGTGCATGGCTCATCCCTCCTGGGCTGACTCCCTTTCCCTAGCCTGGGCACGCCAGGTGCCCTTGTGGGTGCTGGGGGTTGGCACAGGGCCCCCCATGTCTCCCTCCATGTCTGGAGCTTGTCGGTACAGGCTCCGGCCTGGTGGTGCATCCTGTGCTTATCGAGCCTCTTCCATGTGCGAGCTGCTGGGGTCCCAGGGGAGCCTGCCGGGCGTCCTAGGGAGGCAGCTTCCCTACAGCCTCCCTCCACACCGGCTGCATTCTTTGTACGCTCACCCGGCCATCGGGGGGCTCACTCCCCTCTGTGGTCCATCTGAGCAAAGGCTTCTTGGCCCTGACAGCACCCACTTCTCCCTATCGCCCAAACCAGCCACGCTCTTCACACCTCTTCCTCTGTGGCTGCTGTCATCCCCACCCCTGCCCCTTTGTTCAGTGAAACCCCAGGCCTGGCCCTCCTGATGCGGATGTGGCCCCTGGGCGGCCCCCGGGAGCCTCCCCGGGAGTCCCCCTGGTTTCTGCAGCCACGGGGATCCAGGCTGGATTCCAACTCGGTCCCCTGTTGACTGTGTGCAATTCTCAGGGGTTGCACTATGCAGGGGGCATGAGAGCATCTGCAGCCTCGTGTTGCCACGATCACTGAGGGCGGCCGTGCACGGGCGGAGCAGTGTGCCTGGGAAGCAGTAAGAGATACTGGGGAGACACCCCCCCCAGATGCCCCTCCCAGCTGAACAATGGGCTTCCAAATAACCCTTGGATCCAAGGAGAAATCGAAAGGGGAATTAGAATTCTAGATTGAATGAAATGAAAACCGAACCCATCGAAATTTTTGGGATTAGAGGCAGGTGTCCAGGCCGCAACACCTACGTCACGGAGGACGGAAACTGCACCGAGGAGCTCATCTCCTCCCTACAAAACAGGGTGAGAAAGAACTAATTAAACCCCACTTGAGCAGAAGGGAGGACAAAATAAATTCAGAGTAGAAATCAATGAAACAGAGCCCTGAAAAACAATCAAGAAGATCGATAAACCAGGTGTGCTTGTCTGAGGAGGTCGGTCACGTTGACAAACCTCCGGATTGATCTGGACGCCAGACACCGAAGACAGAGATGGTCAGTTCCAGGGTCTTGGATGTGAGACGGACGGGGGCATCATTCTGCTCATCGTGTTGACTCTGGGGATGCTCTCGTGGGTGTCGGCACTTATCAAATGTACCAAGTAACCGTTGGGCTAAAGAAGAAGCCAGAAGGGAAACTTATCAAGTCACACACATTAATATGTGTGGTTATCACATCCCTGTGAGAGCTCGAGGAAGCTGCAAACGAAACCCAAAAGCATTTTTTGGGAGAAATTTGGAAAGACCTCAATAAAGGAGTCTCAGAGAAGATGGAGGTGGACGCTCGGCCACAGGCCCCAGGTCCCTGGTGACTCCTCAGACTCTAGCTTCGGCCCTTAACAGTCAATGCCTGCAAATGAGAACAGAGCACCCTCACAGAGCCTGAAATAAAGCTTGGAGTCCCATCAATGCCTGATTGTATCGAGGAGTGGGCCCCTACCGTATTTGACCGACAGAATAAAAAATGAATTCTCTCTGAATAAGAAAGACACCTCCCAGAGCCTCGAGGTTTTCCATCAGGATGGTCATCATTTATCCCAAAATGACCAGGTGTGCCAAGAAACAGGATCCCACAAGCCAAGAATAAATGGTGGACACGGACAGACGGGTCACCATATCAGAAAATCACTGCAGTGAACCTTAAAATGTGATTAATATGGGCAAGACAATGAATGGAAAAAGCGGAGAATTTCATCAGGGAATTGACGTCTAAAGAGAAAAATACCAGATGGATGTTTGAGAAGTGAAATCTAAAATAACCAAAATCAACAATTGAATAGATGGTTTTAACAGCGGATTATGGAGAGCAGAAGAGGGGATTTGAGAAGTGGAAACTGGGTGAGCAGAGAATACCCAGGGGGAAGAGTAACGATGCAGAGCAGAGTGCCAGATGCTGGAGCACATGGGGCCTGGGGGTCACTGCTGTCCCAGAGGCAGGGGGCTGACCGCGGAGGGCGAAGAAGCAATATGTGAACGATATTGGCCAAGGATTAAAAAAAAAAAAACATGAAAGACCAAAACTATAGATTTAAGACACTCAATGAATTTTAATTAGCATAAATACAAAGAAAATACACTTACCGACATCCTAGTAAAACTGCAGAAAGTCAAAATTTAAAAGCATCCAGGAGAAACTGATACATTATCCTTAGAGTGCAACGGAAAGAGACAAAGCAGAATTTTTCAACAGAAATGAAAGCAGGAAGACAATGGGATGGTGTCCTGACGTGCTGACTGGCAAGGACGCCAACTTTCAATTCCGTATGGGGGGCCGGTTACTGCTGCGGGGCCCCTCTCTCTGGCTGCCACCCAGCGGCTCCCCCACACTGCGGGGACGCTCCCCGTGCCCTCTCATGGTCCCCCACCTCGGGGCTGTGCATCCTGGGCCTGTGATGTCTGCAGCCAGGCCCCGGAGGGCAGGCTCCCCTCCAGATGCACCCCCTGCACAAGGCCCAGCAGGGACGACACCCACCCCTCTCCCTGCTCCCAAAAGCTCCCCACAGGAGGCCCGGGCAGCTGCAGAGGCCTCTCAGGGTCAGCCGGGGTCCCCCTCTCTGGAGGCCCGGCTCCCGCTCCGGGGTTCCCGCCCACCTGGGGAGTCCCACTCCCTGCCTGGGGCAGTCTCCCCTTGTCTCCACGGGCTTGCAGGACGGGTAGCTGGAGAGAAGGAAGCTCTGGATGCTTCCCTGGCTCCGCAGCTGCGGCCTTGGTCTTGCCCTGGTGCTCTGTCCCCTTAGCTTAGCGTCTGTGTGTCCTTGCTGGGGTGAGGATTTCCCTCCCGCCCCCAGGGCCAAGTGAGTCTCGTCCACACTAGCAGCAGCTGGGGCCTGGAACCGGCCCTCCCCTCCCAGGAGCCTGCAGTGGTTCGGGTCTGAGCACCCTGCATGGCCAAGTTGGAGTGACTGGAACCCCAAGGGAGACCCCGAGCCACAACCACCCTGCTAGGCTCTCCTGGATCCCTGACCCCGAGACACAGCAGGTGACAGATGTTTGTCATTTCAAGCCGTCAAGCTCAGTGGTAATTTGTCCAGCGGCAGCTAATAATTAATACACGATGTTGGGGGTGTGCATGCCGTGCACTCCCGGCTACTCCCCTGGGGTCCCCTGGGGTCGTAGTGGACAACGCCCGCCCACAAATAGAAGGCTCAGCCCTGCAACGACCTCCTTTTCCTAAGCAAGAGGTTGATCCAAAGTCCCCTCTTTGGTTTTCACCATCTCCACGCAGCAGTGGACAAGAATGTCCCAGGGCTGAGGAGAGGAGGGAGCTGTAGGCTAGACATGGGGCGACCTATGCACGTTTTACAAACATTCAAAACCGCTGCTTACCGGGAGTAAATCTTCCTATTTTCTGCTAGTTTTTTGGTCATGTTTGAAACTTTTTTTTATGAGGAAAAGCCACTAATTTAGGCTTTTCAAAGCGGGTGAATTCTTCTGGCTTCAGCCTCCTGGGGGGCTCCGCTTGTCGCCGTGACTCAGCCAGGCAGTGTTTTCAGGCTGCGTGGCTTTGCTGGCCCTGCGTGGAGGTGAGGGCGGTGGGCCAGGTGTGGGCAGGTGCTGGAGCGCGGGGAGAGCGCTCAGAAGGGGTTCGGCCGCCCTCAGCCCGCCGCCAGCATGGGGCCCGGGGACCAGCACGTCCTCCTGTTCTGGACTCCAGTAAAGCTTGCTCTGGCTTTGCCACGGTGATGCTGCTTGGAGTTTATGTTTAGATCCGCACTGAGGTGAGGGCTCAGTTTACTGACTTCATCCTCCAGGTGGAGAGAGCACAATGCCAGGGAGAGTCTGTGTTTTCCTTAATGAGGTGAGGCCCCTGAATCTCAGTGTGCAGTTGGGTCTGTTCGTGCTGGTTTCATCGCCCTCGTCCTTTTGTCTGTCTCTGTGCAAATATCATGTGGTTTTCCTGCCTGAAATTCCGTATGATATTTTGATATTCAAAAGGGCAATTTTCCTCTCCTTCAATTTTGTTTAATTTTAAAGCCATCTTGACTGTGCTTGTGAATGATCTCTTCCAGGAGACTCTGGGATCAGCTTTCAACTTATCTGAAAGTCTTGTTGGCATTTTGATTGGGATGAAATCGGCTTTAGAAATTGAGTCAGGAGCGGCTCACGCCTTTAACAACTGCTCCCAGGGGGAAAGGGCGTTTCCTGCTGGAGTCTGAGCCTCGGTGCGCCCTACGGGGGAACTTGGGAGCGTTCACCCCCGGTGGCCCTGCACATGGGACGCCCTGGGTGTCACCAGGAGTGTTCACGGCACCTGCACATACCCGGGAGCGCGTGTGTCGGGGACACGGCGGGGGCGGGGGGACATCAGGGGGCAGCCCCGGGTCAGGGCGAGCCGCGAGGGGGGTCCGCGAGAACCAGGAAGGGGCGGGCGGCCCGGCCCGGGGGTCTCCACGCTCCACCCGGGTCCCGGGGCTGCGAGCTCCGCTGCCTGCACCTGCCAGGCCCCGCCCACCACTTCCAGTCGGGTCCCAGGGGGCGCTCCCCACCAGATCCCAGGCTCCAGCCTCGGCCAGTTCAAGACTCCCGAAAGCTCAGAGCGATGCTTGAACCGAGTTGGTTTCTTGCTTTTTTTTTTTTTTTTTTTTTCTTTCTCCAGCTTTGCTAATCCCTGGCGTAGTTTCACAGTTTGTGAGAACACTGACAGTTGTACTAGTGCTTTTCTCTTTCTGGTTTAAATTGTTCATTTCCCTAAAGCTGTTTTTAAGTTTTATTTGTATCTTTTTTTTTTTTTTTCTTTTAAAAAAGAAAAAAAAAAAAAAAAAAAAAAAAAAGACTCCCGAGTCCGGTCCTTTGGGGGCCACTACAGAAGCCCCGCCCATCGCCCTAGCCCCGCCCACGATTCCTGATCCTGCCCCAGACGGCGCCCCCCACCACAGCCCCGCCCCCAGCCCTGGCCCCGCCCCTCGTCCGTCCCTAGCGGCCCGTTTCCCCAAGCCCCGCCCCCCGCCCTGGCTCCGCCCCCGCCCCCGCCTCGGCCGTCCCTGGCGGCCCTTCTCCCCAAGCCCCGCCCCCAGCCCTGGTCCCGCCCCTCGTCCGTCCCTAGCGGCCCGTTTCCCCAAGCCCCGCCCCCCGCCCTGGCTCCGCCCCCGTCCCCGCCCCGGCCGTCCCTGGCGGCCCGTCTCCAAGCCCCGTCCCTAGCCCTGGCCCCGCCCCCGCCCCGGCCGTCCCTGGCGGCCCTTCTCCCCAAGCCCCGCCCCCAGCCCTGGCCCCGCCCCTCGTCCCTCCCTGGCGGCCCGTTTCCCCAAGCCCCGCCCCCAGCCCTGGCCCCGCCCCCGCCCCCGCCCCGGCCGTCCCTGGCGGCCCGTCTCCAAGCCCCGTCCCTAGCCCTGGCCCCGCCCCCGCCCCGGCCGTCCCCGGCGGCCCTTCTCCCCAAGCCCCGCCCCCAGCCCTGGCCCCGCCCCCGTCCCTCCCTGGCGGCCCGTTTCCCCAAGCCCCGCCCCCAGCCCTGGCCCCGCCCCCGCCCCCGCCCCGGCCGTCCCTGGCGGCCCGTCTCCAAGCCCCGCCCCCAGCCCTGGCCCCGCCCCCGCCCCGGCCGTCCCTGGCGGCCCTTCTCCCCAAGCCCCGCCCCCAGCCCTGGCCCCGCCCCCGTCCCTCCCTGGCGGCCCGTTTCCCCAAGCCCCGCCCCCAGCCCTGGCCCCGCCCCCGTCCGTCCCTGACGGCCCGTCCCCAAGCCCCGCCCCCCGCCCTGGCCCCGCCCGCTGTTGGCGCCTGCGCGCGGCCCGCGAGGCCTGCTGCTTAGTGGTTCTGAGGTCCGGTGGCGGCGGCCGCGTCCGGAGGTTGCGGGTTCGAGTCCTCGCGGCCCCGCCGCAGCCCCGGTGCCCGTCCCCGACGCGCGGGCGCGACCGTTGCCGGCGGCGTGCGTGGCGAATCTGCCGCTGCGAATCGGCGGGCTCGGCGGCGGCGGCGGCGGCGGCGGCGGCCTCGCGAGAGTCGGGCGGGCGGACGCGCGGGCGGGCGGCGGGGCCGGGGCCGGGGCCGGGGCCGGGGCTGGCGGCGGGCGGCGGGCGGAGGAGCCCGCGCGGGAGCCGCCGGCATGACGGGCCGCGTGTGCCGCGCCTGCGGGGGCACGGACATCGAGCTGGACGCGGCGCGCGGGGACGCCGTGTGCACCGGCTGCGGCTCGGTGCTCGAGGACAACATCATCGTGTCCGAGGTGCAGTTCGTGGAGAACAGCGGCGGCGGCTCGTCGGCGGTCGGCCAGTTCGTGTCCCTGGACGGTGGGTCGGCGCGGGGCGGGCGGGGGCGGGGGCACCGCGGGAGGGGGCGGCAAGGGACGCCTGGGAGGCGGGGGCGCCCCAGGAGGTGGGGACGGCGCGGTGTCGTGGGCGCCGTGTGCCCCGGGCCGGGTGTCCCCTGCGCCCACCGAGCGCCGGGGCAGGGCGATCCCCGGCCCGTGCACAGTAAGGGGGTGCGAAGGAGGAGGGGACGCGGGGTGACCGGCCGCCCGCGGCTGTAAAGGCCCAGGAGCACCGGCTGGGCCGGGCGCAGCTCCGTGAGTCTCACCGCCCGCGGGATGGAGGAGCCACCCCGGGACTGTGCTGCCCCCTCGGGTGGGCGCCGGCACCTCCCGCTCCCCCCAGGGTGTTGCGAGCGTCCGCACTCGCATCCCCCCCGCCGGCTCAGTCCCCTCCCGAGGGTGCAGGGTGATGTGGATGTTTAGGGACCGAGCTGCTCCGGCACCGCGGGGGCCCTTCCTGGGAACGAAGCTTCTGTTTCTTTCCGATTTTGTTGTTGTTTTTTTAAAAGACTATTCTCGAGAGACACAGAGAGGGGCAGAGACACGGGCAGAGGGAGAAGCAGGCTCCCTGCGGGGGCCCCGCCGTGGGACTCATCCCGGACCGACCTGAGCCAGAGGCAGATGCTCAACCTCCGCGCCCCGGGGGCCCACGGGTGTCCACTCCCAGGGCCGTGCGCCTAAGCCCCGGGCTGGGCTCCGGCCGGCGGCGGTTGTCAAACACTCAGGCTTTAATCGTTCCTCGCTGCCGCGAGCAATAGGGGTGACCCCTGTCCTTGGCCTGTTTCCTGCTCCCTGGCTCAACTTGGTTATTAGTTGTGAGAGTTTTCAAAATAGATTTCTGAGGACCTCCTGTTTGGACAGTCCTGTTGTCTACAAGTAAGGGCTGTTTTGCGTCTTCCTTTTGTTTCTTTTTCTTGCTTCGCAGCGGCCCTGCCTGCCTTCCTCCCAGTCTCAGGGGAAGCGGCCACCGGCTTCCCACCCAGCGTCGGGGAAGCTCCGTTTCTATTCCCGGTCAGTTGAGAGCCTTTGCCGTGAGTGGCTGCTGAATCTTGTTAGATGATTTTTCTCTATCAACGGACACGATCACATTCTTCTTGTTAAGTGTGTCCGTGTGGCCGATTTTTGAATGTTGCCCCTGCCTTTCCTTCAGGGGAAACCCACTTGATGGTGGAGTATTAGTCTCGCGTGTGGGGCTGGGTTAGACGCGCCAACGTTTTGTCGAGATGCTCAGTGGAACGTGGGTGGGTGTGTTTCTCGCGACGTCTTTGGTTTGGAGACCGAGGTACTGCCTCTCGGGGAACGGGTTGGGAAATGTTCCCTTCCTTCCTTTATTGTTTTTGGAAGAAAGTGTAGAATTGCTGTTATTTCTTCCTTGAACGTTTGGTGGAATCCACCAGGGTGGCCACCTGGGCCTCGAGGGTTTTCCCCCAGCAGGTTTTTAACTGCAGATTCAGTATCTGGAGTAGTTGCAGGTTACGGTCATATTTCACGCTACCTCTTTCCCCGTGGGTGGGTTTGTTGTGGTTTTGAGGCGTTGGCCCAGCTGACCGAGGTTGCCGACTTTATGCCTGCAGAGCTGTTGGTCCCGTTCCCATATCCTTTTGGTGTCATCAGGGTCTCTAGTGAGGCCGTGTGTTCCGTTTACACGCTTCCTTTCACGTCTTCCTCTTTTCCCCTTCGTGTCTCTTGCTGCAAGTTTCCCACTTTGGTTGATTTGGCAAAGCACCGGCTTTCGGTGTCATTGCCTTCTCTGTCCTGCTCTCCCGGTCGCCTCTGCTGCAGGGCACACATCTTCGTGCTCTTCTAGAGCGACTTCCTGGGCTGCCTGTTGTTGCTGTCACACGTGGTCAGACTGTCCCTCGAGTCCCTGGAAAGAGTGACAGTGACGACAGCACTAAGAACTAGCAGTTATCGGAGCTGACACTAGGGTTTCCCTCGGAGCGCACGCCTTCTCCTGCTGACAGCCTGCCCTCACTGTGGTTGGGGAAGCAGGTGCAGAGGAGATGGACACCCCGGGAGTCCTGGGCACGAGGGATGTGCTCCCACCCGTGTGCAGTGGGCACAGGGTCACAGCCAGGTGCTGCTCGAAGGTGCGACCCACGGCTCTGAGGATGCTTCCCCAGCCTGGCCTGGCTCTGTCCCGCGGGCTGTTCTCTGGAGGCCCCCGGTGGGTTCCGAGCCCCCAGCGTGGCAGGCGCACTGCTCCTGGGCCAGGGGAGGGCATCAGTGGTGCGTCTGCCCACCTGGCCTCTCCCTCCCCCCTCGGGGCAGTGATGACTTGGGTTACCCTCGGTGCCCCCGGGCTCGAAGCGCGTGCCAGCTGGCTCTTCTCGGATCTTGCTTACTCCCTTCTCGCCCTGAAAGCTGAGCTTGCTCCCAGAGCTCCCTGTCGGGCCCATGGTCACTCTGGGTCCTAAGGATGCTTTCTTACTCTCCGAGAACTGCGCACGGAGAGTCAGCTTAGGGGTGTACGTGGGACCATGTGACTTAGACAGCAGGGCCATGTGGCCAGAGGCCCTGCCCAGAGGCTCCTGACCCCCAGGGGTCTTTCCTGGTGAGCTCCCACTGTGCGCCAGGCCCGGGCTCTAGAGGGTGAGGGGCTCTGGTCCCTGATGTTCTCAGACCAGTAGAGTGTGAGGCCAGCGTCCAGTGACGGGGCCATGAGTGGTGCTGGAGGGCACGGGTGTGAGGAAGGCAGCCAGCCGAGGGGAGGGACGGGCCCGTGAGGACTGCTGGCAGCTCAGTGTGGCCAGAATGGTGAGTCACTGGGCAGAGCTGGACCAGCTGCGGCCTCAGTGGGGTCCTGAGGAAGGGTCCCACTGCTTCTCTGGGGCCAGGCCTACCCCAAGTGTGTCAGGAACCGGGAGGGCAGAGCAGGGCTTCCCAGCACGGTGCGTGTGAGCGTCGTGTGCCGTGTGCGCGCTGAGTGCCTCGGAGCCAGCAGCCCGTCCCCTGGGCGCGGAGGGGCAGGTGCCAGCTCCACTCCCCGAGGTGCAGCCTGGAGGCAGAGGGAGCCTGGCACCAGGCAGCCTGCCGTGACTGCCTCCTGGGGACCTTCCCTCTCCCTCCCGGGGAGCATGTCCCACGGTCTCCATCATCACAACTTTTCGTGGCTACGGACTTCATCTTTCAAGTCAAGGTGTTTATAGTGCTGGTGTTGTCACAGCACAGCCGCGAAGCACCTTCCACATGTCTGTGTTGCATGGACACCCCCCCCACCATAATACAATGAGAAAGGTTTGCAGCCCCCAGCCCCGGTTGGAGGGGGTCCCCCTCCCCTAACGAATGCTGGGCCTTGCACCTGCCCGTCTGGCCCGTGCCTTGCCCTTAGGGGGCTCTCCCGGGCACAGCCCCCCCCCCCCCCCCCCCCCCCCCGCCCCCGTGTCCAGGCCGACCTCTGGTCCCAGAGGGGGAGGGTTCTGCATCTCTCTTCCTACCCTGTGGCCCCTCAAAGCCCCGGGAGTCCCTGGCCAGAGTGCCTGTTCTCAGGAAACGTTGGCTGAACTCTCCTAGAGGCTCAGTGGTGAGAGGGGGCTGTTCTTTTCAAGATGTCATTTGCCGTGTTTGTCATCTCCCTTGCTCCGCGCTGCATGGTTTCCATAATCAGAATTTTAATCCCTACAAAACAGGCCCTTGGGGAGCTGCACCCGGTGGAAAGGAGTCTCGGCTGCTGCCGGCACTTAGCTCCCTGTGTCCGCACAGATCCGTGTCCAGGTGGCGTCCCGGTCCTCAGGACTCCCCGTAGTTTGCTCAGGGGTCTTGGGGTGACCCCAGGGGCCTGAGTCCTTGTGGGGCGCGGCTGCAGGGGGGCTGAGCCTACCTGCAGGGCCTCTGGAGGAGGGGTTACAGCAACAACGGAAACCGTCCCCTGAAGTAGGAGCGCAGCAACCTATTCCAGGTTCTGCTCCCCCTGTTGGAGCTGCGGGTGGGATGGGGCAGATGCGTGCCGAGGCCCTCGGGCCTGCCTTGTCTCCCTGCTGTGGAGGTGCTGTCGGCTGTCGCTGGCTCTGTCCCCCCGCGTCTGCAGGGTGCCCCTCCTGTCTCGGCTCTGCCTCCCTCCCCCCTGCGGGGGCCTGGGGGTGGGGGTCATCCGCGCTCCTCCGCTGCCCACAAGGGGGCGGTCTTGGCCCGCTCGTACCTTCCATCTGCTCCTTCCAGCTTGTGATTTTGTTGCAGGACCTTGCGACAGAGTATTTCAAATGTTTTAAGAAGTAGAGAGAATCGTGTGAAGGGGATCTGAAGGCCAAGATGCCATACCTTGGCGACGAAGCTCGATCGCAGGGAGCAGTCTAGCTTTTTTTCATGCTTCAGGGGACCTTTCGCCTCACAGTTAAGGGGCCGAGATTTGCTCCATAAGCATTTTTTACACTATCCACGCGTGCATTCCAGATTTTATCTCTTGTAACCAAACCCCAGTGGGTGGTGTCTGCTGAGTACAAAATCTGCATCGGTTTGGCAAGCAGGCTTGGACGGCCACCCCCTTGGCACAGAGGGGACAGGAGCTCAGGGAGCACGGGGCAGGTGTGCACACGTGACAGCGAGTCAGGAGACTGCGCCCCGAGATGTCGCGGCCCCAGGAAGGGTGGCTGGGTCCTCAGGGAGAGGCAGGGCAGGGCAGTGAGGAGACAGGAAGTATAGGTCAGAAGTGCAGCAAGGGGTGTGGGGGTCCTGGAGGGTGCAGGGGAGAGTCACGGAGCGGGGAAGGGGGGCAGAGGCGGCTCGTGAGGGGGACCTCTGGCGGCCTTGCGGGACACTGAGGAATAAGGAGTTTGCCTCTAGCCCTCCAGCAGAACGAAGTCCCACTGCTTCAGCATAGCATCTCTGTGGATCTGCCCTGGCTTCCCTCTGTCTGCATTTATGCAGGGGGTGGTGCTGGGGGAAGACCCCGTCCTTGTTCTGGAAGCCAGGGCTTCCCAGGGCTCACACCATGCCCTTGCCCGTTTTTCTTTTCTTTTCTTTTCTTTTCTTTTCTTTTCTTTTCTTTTCTTTTTTTTCTTTTCTTTTCTATCTCTCTTCTCTTTTCTTTTTTTCTCTTCTGTTCTCTTCTCTTCTTTCTTTCTTTTTTTTTTTTTTTAAGATTTTATTCATTTACTTGAGAAAGAGTGAGAGAGCACAAGCAGAGGGTCAGAGGGAGAGGGAGAAGTAGACTCCCAGCTGAGCAGGGAGCCCGCCACAGGGCTCGATGACCTGAGCCAAAGGGAGACACTTCACAGACTAAGCCCCCCAGTGGCCCCTCATTGTCCTTTTTCTTTTCTTTTTTTTTTTTATTTTTTATTTTTTATTTTTTATTTTTTATTTTTAATTTTTATTTATTTATGATAGTCACAGAGAGAGAGAGAGACACGCAGAGACACAGGCAGAGGGAGAAGCAGGCTCCATGCACCGGGAGCCTGATGTGGGATTCGATCCCGGGTCTCCAGGATCGCGCCCTGGGCCAAAGGCAGGCGCCAAACCGCTGCGCCACCCAGGGATCCCTCTTTTCTTTTTTTTAAGGATTTTATTTATTCATGAGAGTGGGGGGGAGGCACAGAGACACAGGCAGAGGGAGAAGCAGGCTCCATGCAGGGAGCCCAACGTGGGACTCGATCCGGGGTCTCCAGGATCAAGCCCTGGGCTGAAGGCAGATGCTAAAGTGCTGAGCCACCCACTCATCCCCTCATTGTCCTTTTTCTAAACAGTTATTTATTAAAAGTGCACGTCCACTTTAATTAAAACAACATGGCAATTTTTCTCTTCTCCCAGGTTGAAAGTTGGTGGGGGTGCTGGAAACAAACAGGCCAAGATGTGGCTGTCCTGGTCAGGCGGTAGGAGTGGCTAGGTCTTCCCCATTGGTCCTGGTGTATAAAAGATTGCAAATGTAAAAATCCTCAAGTTGAAAAAAAAAAAAAAATCCTCAAGTTGTAAAAAGCCACTACCACCGGAACAGGAGGGCGGGAATGCAGAGCCCTGATCTCAGCCCAGCGAGCATGGGTCTGGCTGTATGGAGCTGACAGGTGGCACCGATGGTGTTGGAAGCCCCTTGTTGCTGGTTCAGGTAAAGGAGTCTCCTCGGCCCTGCAGCCCTCCAGCCCCCAGCACGCCCTGTCTGACCCTCTCTGGCCCCATCCTCTGTGACCAGCTGCTTGAGGACATGAGGTCTGGGGTGGCGAGCTCTTGGGGCAGCAGGTCTGTCTCCAAGTGGTGAGTGAGCGACCTCTCCTGGCTCCACGCTCAACTGGAGAAGGCCACGGGCTCTGTGCTGTCCCCAACCTGCCCACGCGGGGCCGGCCCTGCGGCCTCCCTAACCATGGTGACCGTGAAGTGGCACAGGGTGCTGCCCGGCCGGAGGCCCCTCCGCTCTGCCCACTGTGGTGGGTGCTGGGTGCTGGTCCACCTGGCAGCCGGCTCCCAGCTCTGCTCCCAGCCAGGCCCCTCACCTGTGCTCCAGCACCTGCCCAGCGAAAGCCCACTTGTTGCTCTTTTCTGTGTTCTGTTGGCTCGGCTTACTTCCTGTCTTTGCTGGCTAAACTTGGGAACCATTTTACTGAGATCTTTAAGGAATCTTGTGAGTCTTGGTTTGGGATTTGGTTGCAGTCACAGATATGCTGGAGGTCATACTTGTTCTGCACTGTGTGTGCTGGTGGCTGCCCATGGATGATCCCGAGGTCCCTGCTGGCCCCAGACAAGGGCCACGTGCTTTCCCTGGAGGCCTATTCCCAGACGTCGGTGATCTGGGTTCTCAGGTCCCTGCCAGGTCTGAGTTTCCATTTCATCATCACGTGTGTCCCGGTCCTTCTGCAGGCTCCACATCACGTGGCTGAGGCTGTGAGGTATCCCCTAACTGCAGAAGCCTCTAACCCTTTGGTGTGTGCTTGGTCACAGACGCACTGGCCTGTGGGGACGAGCAACACTCCCCAGCTCCACTGCCTTTTCTTGGCCACCAGTGTACTCTTTGGCTTCGATAGTGGGGTTTGTAAGTCTGGTGAACAATCCAGACGTCTACCTGGCTGTTTTCAAAGGGTAATAGGGCAGAAGTTCCAGCTCCAGGGCCTTGCAGAGCAGAGTGCATGGAATTTCCTGAGGTGTCTGAGCATTGGAGACCCAAGGCAGAGCATCTGCAGGTCTGGCTGTGGCGACCCTTTGGGGCCAGGGCTCCCTAGGGTGCCGTCCTGTGGTGGGCAGCACACGGGGGCAGAGAGGTGCGAGTGCCTCCTGTAGAATGGCTGGCTCAGAGGTTCCAGGCCACAGAGGCCACAGCCCTACAGAGATGAGTGCACTGACAAAGGCCATTGTGCAGGTGTAACCCCTGTGCATGGGCTGGCCCAGGGTAGGGTGCTGTAGTTTGGAAGGGAGCTGTGCCCTCTCTGGCTGCCATGTGGCAGCGGTCCACTCTGGACTGAGTGTGTGTCTGGAGCCGTGGTTAGAGAGTGCAGATGGGCATGGTCCACCTGCCATGGCTCTAGGTCAAGGCCACAACCCTGTTGGCATGGCAGAGGGAAAGGAGGCGTGCAGGTTGCTAAGAATGGCCGCGGGAGGCCCCACTTGCTGCTGCCTCCAGCCGTGAACACTGATCCCACAGTGTCCTCGCTCCAGAAACACCCCGTGCGGTAAAGGTCTGCAGGCACGGATCTTTCCTGCCAAGGTTTGACTAATCAGTCTGATACGTTTTTCTAGGTGCCGGCAAAACCCCAACCCTGGGCGGCGGCTTCCATGTGAACCTGGGAAAGGAGTCAAGAGCACAGACCCTGCAGAACGGTATTTCCCATGGCGGGGGCTCTGGATGAGGGTGGGTTTTGGGGGTGGCATGGAGGTAGGGGATGAAGGGCAAGAGTGGGCAGCCTGCAGTAACCCCTGGCTAGTACTTTCTGCACCGTGCCGAGCAGAAGGGTCTTATTCCTGAGTCCCGGGGAAAGCATCCGGTCTTACTCCATTACGGATGACGTCAGCTGTGGTTGCTCAGGCGAGGGCACGTCTGCCATCACCTCTCAGACACTCTCAGGAATGTTAGAGCATGTGGGGTGCCTCCCGCTGTGGTGCACCCCCTTGCTCTGTGGTGCTTACAGGTGTGCCTCGGACACACTGCAGGATAAGTGACTATCACAACAAGCGAGTTACGTGACCTTTTCCCCGGTGCATGTAAAAGTGTGTCTGCATTACGGTGCAGTCTTTACGTGGGCCATAGCATTATGTCTAAAAAGTCAACGTTCTTACCTTCGTTTAAAAATACCCTCATTGCTAACAACGCTCACCATCATCTGAGCTCTCAGCCAGTCATATCTTTTGCTGGAGGAGAGTGGGGTCCCCGCAGTGCTGGCTGCCCACTGGTCGGGGTGGTGGGTGCTGGAGGCGGGGGTGCCCAGACAATTTCTTAAAACAAGACAAGTATGTTTGCCACATTGATGGGCTCTTTCCTTCATGAACAATTTCTCTGCAGCAGGTGATGCTGCTCGATAGCATTTTTTATCCACAGGAGAACTTCTTTCAAAATGAGGGTCAGTCCTCTCAAACCCTGCTGCTGCTGCTTCATCAACTCAGTTCACATGACAGTCTAGGTCTTTTGTCATTTCAACAGTCTCCACGGCATCCCGACCAGGAGTAGTTTCCATCTCAAGAATGCATGTTCTTTGCTCACCCCTAAGAAGCCACTCCTCATCCTTTCGAGTTTCATCTTGCAATTGTAGCAGTCCCGTCTTCGGGCCCCACTTCTGATTCTGGTTCTCTCGCCATTTCACATCTGCGGTCGTCACATCTGTGATGACTTCGCCCACTCAAGACTTGACCCCTCAGCGTCATCCACGAGGGCTGGAGTCGTCTTCCTCCAAATCCCTGGGAATGTTTTGAGCTCTCCCTAGGAGTCATGGATGATCTGAATGGCATCTAGGATGTGAATCCTTTTCGGGAGGTTTTCAATTGATAGTGCCCAGATCCGTCAGAGGGGTTACTACGTGATTCTATAAGGCGTCTATAACCTTGTGAGACGTATTTCTTAATAATAGGACTTGCAAGTCAAAATGGCTCGTTGATCCCGGGCTGTAGGATGGATGTGGTGGTAGCACGTGTGAACACGGCATTAATCTCATCGTGCATCTCCGTCGGAGCTCTCGGCCCAGGTGACTGCCGCTGAGCAGTGATGTTTTGGAAGGAAATCTTTTTCCTCTGAGCAGCAGGTCTCAACAGTGGGCTTCAGATATTCAGTAAACCACGTTGTGAACAGATGCGCCGCCACCAAAGCTGTATTCCGTCTGCAGAGCACGGTCGGAGCAGGTGTGGGGTGAGTTTAAGGGCCCGGGGCCTCCGAGTAAATGAGCACTGGCGTCCGCAGGGAGGCACCAGCTGCGGGGCACCTGACAGGAGGTCGGCCTGTCCTTGGAAGCCTTGGGCAGAGGCCCCGGGCTCACCCCCCGAGCTGTGGGTGCTAGGTGCTCCTTCTTCCCGGGAAAGGCTGTTTGGTCCCGTGGAGGCCCCGCGGCTTCTCCAGGACCCCAGGCTGGGCCTCTCCAGCGGCCCGGCTGCCTCCCCCCCGCGCTCGCGTGTCACTGCCACGGCTCATTGCCTGGGGCCCCCCGAGCCGACCTCTGGCTGCGCCAGACTTTCCCTGTGCGGGGCCTCCGCCTTCACAGGATCGCAGAGCCGGGGCCTTGCGGGCCGGGCTGCGCGGGGAGTGTGGCTGCGGCCGTTGATCTCCTCCCCGGAGGCTCAGACCTGCTCCAGACAGCGCAGGCTGCTCTGCCTTCTCCGCAGTCGTCTGTTCACCAGGTGGCTTTTAATTTCCCTCGAGCACCTTCCCTTTGCATCCTCAGCTCGGCTCACGCCAGGTGCAGGAGGCTGTGCTTTCGGCCTCCCGGCCTCGCCGCGCCTCCTGCCTCGGCTGACTCGCTCCCAGCGTCGCTCCAGAGTGAGGGCGGCTCTTCCTTTCCCTCGAGCCCTCGGAGGCCATCGGAGGGCTGTTGGCTGGCCTCGTGCTGAGGTTGCGTGTCGGGGACCAGGGAGGCCCGAGGAGGGGCAGGCGGGAGGGGCCGGCGCGGGAGCAGCCGGGGCGCACACGGCCACGGGGGGCGGGGGGGCTCGGAGCAAGACACCAGTAACGGCAGGATCGCTGGTCACAGGTCACCATAATGGGTAAAACAAAACATTTGAAATATTGGGAAAATTACCAACGTGTCATGTAGAGATGACGTGCGCCAGCGCAGTCGGAAAAAGTGCTCCCGGACGTGCTGGCGGCAGGGCTGCCGCAAACCTCGTGTGTGGAGAGCCAACGAGGCGCACCTGGGCCTGCCTGCTGGGACGGCGCCGGGCGAGTTGTCGCCCTCAGGGACCCACGGCCCCCGGGTGGGCTGCGGCCCCAGCACTGTCCCGTCCCTGGGCTGTGCTTAGCGCATCCAGCTCTGTGTTTCCATCTCCCTTGTGCTTGTCCTTTGACCCCATGGCTTGTTCTTAGCGTAGTTCGTTCTTGTGAGAAAACCTGCCGTGTGTAGGACCTCCGCCCCCTCAAAGGCCCAGCCTTACGGCCCAGCGCGTGGTCCCGCGTGGTCCACCCGCGCTCGAAAGGAGTGTTTTTCTGCCCAAGTTCCGTACATGTCACTCAGGTCAGGTTTCCTGGTGATGCTCGCTGATTTGGGTTCTGCCTGTTGTGTCGCTGGGAGGGGTGTGCAAATCTCCCATCGTGACGGGATTTGCCCTGTGCTCCCGTGGCTTTGTCGGGTTTTTGTTTCACCAGTTTTCAGACCTTGTTCTCGGTGCATCCAAGTGTGGAATTACCCCTGGCTGGCAGCCCGACCTCTGCTGCCGAGGAAGCGCTGTGCCTTGACCCCTGGCTGGGGGCCTGGCTGCGCTGCCCCTTCTGATCGCTGCCGTCCCAGAGCGAGTGCTCCCTTGGCTGACCGTGCGGCCCTCTGCCTGGCGATGACTCTTTCTCAGCGGACGATGTATCTGCTCCTCAGACCCGGCACGGTGTTTCCTAGGGTAGCTTGTGCCTCCGCCCCACGTGGTAAAGAGCAGCATTCGGGCAGACGCACGCACGGCGGTGGACTGGAAACTCATCTAAAGACAGAAATAACCCGTGTTATGAAAAGTAGTTACCTCTCGGTTAAGAAAGTAAAACCGAACGTGCAGGGTCCTCAGAGTGGAGTGTTGGCGGGGTCTGAGGCCGAGGTATTTGGGGAGCGCGAGGCGGCCCTGGGGGCTGCACCCCAGAGAAGACCCGCGCGTGCTGTCGCCGCACGCCTTCCCACGGGGCTCCTGCCTGCGGACAGGGCCTCGGGCAGCTCCCAGCAGCCTGGCGCCGCAGGAGGGCCTGGCTTCCCTTCCCCCCACCTGCCCGGGCAGGTGTCCCCCCCTCCCGCCATCGACCGCATCCAGTCTCGGCCTGGGGGGGCTGCAGGGAGGCTAGCGAGTCCAGCCCCCGGTTCTGTTGCTTTTGAGCAGGGCTGTCCGCCTGGCACTTGGGGCCTAGCGCTGTCCTCGCCTGGCGGTGCGCCCACACTCTGTTGACCTCCTGTCCTTGGAGATCGTTCTTTTGTCTTTGCCCTGGTCAGTTTATGCCAATTTTATCTCCTTCCTGTCATTTTTCTGTGGCTCTTGGGGAAATGGAAAGGGCAGATCCCAGCAGGTTCTGCAGACGTTGTCTAGGAGGTGTCATCGGTGCATCTCGGATGCGTGGGGCTCTCCCCGCCCCGCGTGGAAGCGGTGCGCTGGCTGACGGCTGCGGAAGTGCGCGTGTCGTCCTCATGCCTCCGCGGGGCAGGTCCTGGCTGCCCCTCCGCCCGCGCAGCCCCGCCTGGTTCGGGTGCAGCCCGTGAACGTAACCTCTGCTGTCGCGGTGTCAAGGGCTGCACGCCTTTCTTAGACGGGTAGGTTGGCAGGTGAGCAGCAAACGGACGGCCCCCATGGCCCTGGTCGAGGTTGACGTTCACGCGGGGGTTGCCATCTCCCGGCCTCCCTCCATATGGCGCTGGTGCCCACGCCTTTCCTGGGCTCGTCTCTGGTTTTGTCGGGGACGCACTCAGGCTGTGGTTAGCGAGCAGGTCGGCGGAAGAGAGCGTGGGCCCCTCGTCCTCGCTCCGGGGCGTGTGTGGACGGGCCGAGAGGGTACCCCCCAGGAAGCAGGAGCTGGCGGTCCCGAGCCGTCGGCAGGGAAGGTCACTGCCAGGCTGCATGTTTCCTAACTGGGCCCTGTGGGGGGTTCCCTCTGTCCCTGGAGCTGTGACGTGCCACGCTGGCTCTCTGAGCCCTTTTACCGGGGAGACATTTCTATTCTTCCTGTGTGTCCGTTTTTCTTGGTGTGACGCACGTAAAGTGCATGAACGGCACTGACCCTCCGTGAGCTGCTTGATAAGCTTGGATGAGCTCGGTTTGCCTCGCAGGCCGGGGCAGAGCGTGCTCTGGAGCCCCAGAAAGCCCCTAGTTCTGCTGCGGACGATCGGAATCACAGAGGACGCCCTTTCTTGTGCGCGTCGCCCCTGGGTTCCGTGCGGTGTGGGCCTTCCTCGTGTGGGTACACCATGATTCGTTCACCCACTTCTCCCGTCGGGGGCGCTGGGCGCTGCCCTCTGGCTGCTGTCCACGTCCACGTCCGCGCACGTCGTCCTTCGGTGGGTGCTGCTCGTGGGCATGTGCGTGCTCAAGAGCGGGCTCTCTGGGGCGGCAGGTGAGCAGACGGGCCGGGGGCTTCGCAGCTCGGCTGTGCCGTTCACCCTCCCACCAGCAACACCCGTGCGTGTGCAGGGGCCGAGGTCTGTCGGTCTCGCGTCCGCGGGGGTGTCACCTGCTTTGCCTGGTGAGTGAGGACGGGCCTCCTGTGTGCGTTTGGCCATCGGAGACCCGTTCTTGGAGGCACCTGCTGCGCCTTCTGCACAAGTGTTCTGAGAAGTTGAGCTGCCGCTTTCCTTCTGCTTCACCCATGTTTTCGTGCGTCCCGGGTGTGAGTCCTTGCTTGATTGCACACGCTGTGAATCCTTTGCCCACTCGATGGTTGGCTTTTCACTTTCTTGTCTCTTGACGAATAGACGTGTCTTAATTTTAATGAAGTCCCCAATATGGTTTTTTTTTTTTTATGGCCAGGGCTTTTGTGACTTAAATTCTTGTCTGTCCCAAGATCTGAAGACCCTTACCTGTGTTTTCACCTAGAAGCTCTGTTGTTTTATGTTTCGCCTTTAGGTCTGGGATCTCCCTCAGACCAACTTCGGGCAGGTGCTGTAGGTAGGGGTTGAGGTTGACATTTCTCAGTGTGGACATCGGGCGTCCCGCTCATCTACGGCACCGTCCTTTCCACAGGACACTGAACTGGTGCATTTGTGACACGTCAGGTGACCGTATGTGGGCGAGTCAGCTGCAGATGCTGGGGTGACACCCAGGGTCCTTGGTGCAGCTGCGCCGGGTGGGTCTGCGTGTCCCGAGGCCGCTGCCGCGCTGCCCGGCCTGCTGTGGCGTCCTCTAGTGATCCTGCGTGCACTCCAGCTCCTCAGCAGGGCCTCGGCGTCTGGCTCCCTTGTGTGGCAGAGTAAGCGTTGGGATCAGCCTGTTGGCTTGCCCGGATTCTGGTCGCCGTGTGGCTCCGTCAGTGCAGAATTGCTCCATTTACTTAGGAAACGTGGTCGCTTGTAGCTGCTGCTCGGTTAGCAGCCGTGTGACCGTGATGGCCCTGACCCCTCTCCTCCCCGTCTTTCTGCCCTCACTTATCTCCAGGGCTTCGTGGCTGTCGCTGCCGTGTGGCTGCCCTCCCCAGGGCGAGGGGAGCAGAGTGCTGACCGTGCACCTTGTCCTCCGGCTCCTGACCTTCAAGTGACAGTGGCCACCAGCCTGTTGTCAGGAAGGATGATGTTGGCATTTTGTCACATGCTCCTTCCTGTCTCTTGGAATGATCACGTGCATTCTATTATTTTGTTCCTGGGCTGAATTATGCTGGTTTTGTGAGTGTGCAGCTCCCCTCGCCCCTCTGGGGGAACCGTGCGGGGCCACGGCTCGGTATTGGTGTGCTGTCTGCGCGGGCCCGAGTGACCCGCCGCTGTCCCCTCAGATGGAGGACGCAAAGCCGTCCGGGCCTCCAGTTGTCTTTGTGAGAAGACTTTCACGACACGTGAAGATTACAGATGCAGCTTCTGCTGGGACTGTTTTTCGTAGGGTTTTGGTGGGACCGGTGAGATTTCTGTTCCTCCTTGTCTGTGTGTCAGACATCCTCCTCGAATTGTCTGAGTAATTGGGACTCAGAGTAGGGTTGGACCGTGCTCCCGGGTCTCCGTGTCCCTGACCCGGGCACTCTGTGCTTTCAGCCCTTTTCCTGAGTTGGTCTTGCTGGGGATTTTTCGGTTTGGCCACCGTGTTCATCTTTCAGAGCGTCATTCGTGGGCCTCCTGCCTGAATGGGGTCTTCTCTGTTACTCCCCGCCGTGACGGCTTCAGCTCTGTGCGCTCTTTCACCTTCTTCACTCAGAAGCTTTGGTCACTTTTTTAAGCCTCTTTTTTCTGATATTTGCAATTACAGCTATTTGTCACAGCTGGAACCCACATGTTTAGAGGTAGCTATTTTTTGTTTTCATTCTTTTTTTTTTTTTTTTTAATATTTACTTATTCATGAGAGAGAGAGAGAGGCAGAGACACAGGCAGAGGGAGACGCAGGCTCCACACAGGGAGACCGATGCAGGACTCTATCCTGGGTCCCCGGGGTCACGCCCTGGGCCAGAGGCAGATGCTCGACCACTGAGCCACCCGGGCATCCCATGTTCTGTGGGTTTTTTGAGGTTTTATTTTAAACCCCCTCTAGTCTCCTAGCATTGCTGCCCTGCAGCAGCTTCCCTGGTGCAGACATCGCCCGTGCCCTGGCCGCAGGGCTGCCGCTCGTCCCCGGGACTGCACGCAGCCTCTCCATCCTTGGCGTCAGCCGCGGGCTCGGGGTGATCCTGCAGAGCTGGCACCCTTGTCTCGGCCCCATGTCGGGGTACTGGCCGCAGTGACCCAGGCCTGGAGTGCCCTTCCATGTCCCCTGCCCCCCCCCCATGCTGTGCTCCTGGGAGAGGCTGGGCCGTGCTCGGACTGGAGGGGTGTTGCTGTGCCGCAGGGTAGGGCCCCTGCCACGACCCGCAAGACCACGGGGGACCGGCTGAGCTTCTCCTGCGAGGGTGGCGCTGGCCCACGCTGCCTGCCGTCTGCCCTCCCTCTGCTCCGCGGCGCTCACCACCGCATCCCACACTCAGTTCCATGTGCGTGAAGCCCTGTCGGGTCCTCGCTCCGCGGGACTGTTGTTTCTCCCTGTGGCGTCCGCTGTCCTCATGCCGTGTCCTTGTTCTTTCTGATAACCCCTCCTGCAGGAGTCCGCGCCCCGCCTGGAGGGAGAGGCCTGTGGAGCCAGCTGCGAGCCTCCCCCGTGGACCCTGCCGGCAGCCGCTCCTCCTCCACCCCTGAGCCCACTGTCAAGGTCTTTATCTGTGTCTGCTCGGCCGTTCGGTTCATTTTGAGTTTTGTTTTGTTTCGTTTTGTTTTCAAGCAGACTCCATGCCCAGCGTGGAGTGCATCGTGGGGCTTGAACTCACGACCCTGAGATCGAGACCTGATCGAGATCAAGAGTCGGACACACTCAACTGACTTGAGCCACCCAGGCGCCCCTAATTTTGAGTTTTAAAAAACGTTCAGTAATCATGTTTTTAATTGTCAAAGACTGTGACTTTTTTTTTTTTTTTTAAAGATTTTATTTGTTTATTCATGAGAGACACAGAGAGAGGCAGAGACGCAGGCAGAGGGAGAAGCAGGCTCCACGCAGGGAGCCCGATGCGGGACTCGATCCCGGGACTCTGGGATCACGCCCTGAGCCGAAGGCAGACGCTAAACCGCTGAGCCACCCAGGTGCCCCAATGGCTGTGTCTTTTTAATTATAGGGTCTTGATATGTTTCTTTTTTTTTTTTAAGATGATATTTATTTATATGACAGAGTGAGAACCCGCACAAGCAGTGGGAGCGGCAGACTCCCCGCTGAGCAGGGAACCGACGCAGGACTCGATCCCAGGACCCTGAGATCATGACCTGAGCCGAAGGCAGACGCTTCACCAACTGAGCCACCCAGGCACCCCTCTCTTGATACATTTCTGTGGATTGATAGCTTTTTGGAGGATGTCATGGGCTTTGAAAGCTTTTTTTCCGTTACCAGTCTGCTTGTGGAGCCTGGTGCTTCTCTTCCCTCTCGTTGCCCTTTCCCGCGGAGGTTGCTGGCTCTCTGTGCCGGTTCTCACTTCTGCACAGGTGCCCTTCTGTAGCCAAGCAGGCTTCTGTTGGCCACCGGGTGCCTCTGGGTGTCCCCAGAGCTGGTCACAGGAGTCGCTGTGCTGCGTGGCCCTGATGGAGCACCCCAGTGTCTGCTGCGCTGGCCTTGGGGCCCGGCTAGCATCATGAAGGTCGTCCTGGCCTGGGGTGGGGGTGGGGGGTCCTGTGGATGGAGGACCTGCAGACTTGAGCAGTTATGACTTAGGCCCTTCCTTCTGCATGTTCCTGGGGGCGCTTGCCTTGCCCCCACCCTGCTCTGGGTTCCTTCTGCTCTCCCGTCCGGGCCGGACTGTAGCCGTGGGCCTGCCAAGATGCTGTTCAGCCACTGGCTGGAAAGGAAAGGCGGGCCTTATTTTCATAAAACGCCAACATCTTGAAGGCAACTATCTATGTACTAGCATGTTTACGTCCAGCATTCGTTTTTTTGGGAGGAAATGTAAGGAGAATAAGCTACGGTTAGTTACTTAGGAATCGGATCCAAGAAATTTATTTATTAATGTCTTTGCACAATTGTCTGCACGTGCTTGCTGACCTCACGTGGATTACAAATTCATTTGGGGAGTGACTGCTAATGGGTACAGGGTTTCTTTTGGGGGGAAGAAATGTTCTGAATTGTGCTAAATATGCTAAAACCATTTTTAAAATTATTTTTATTTATTTATATATTTTTTAAAGATTTCATTTACTTATTCATGAGAGACACAGAGAGAGGCAGCGACACAGGCAGAGGGAGAAGCAGCCTCCATGCAGGGAGCCCGACGTAGGACTTGATCCCGGGACTCCAGGATCGCGCCCTGAGCCAAAGGCAGATGCTCAACCACTGAGCCATCCAGGCATCCCAGAACCATTTTTTAAAAAAGATTTTATTTATTTATTCCTGAGAGACACAGGGAGAGAGAGAGGCAGAGACACAGGCAGAGGGAGAAGCAGGCTCCATGCAGGGAGCCTGACGTGGGACTTGATCCCAGGACCCCAGGGTCACATCCTGGACTGAAGGCAGATGCTCAACCGCTGAGCCATCCAGGTGTCCCAAAACCATTTTTTAAAAGTTTTTTTTTAATTGAGAGACAGAGGACATGAGCAGTATAGGCAGAGGGAGAAACAGACTCCCCACTGAGCAGCGAGCCTGATGTGGGGCTCTGTCCAGGACCTTGGGATCACAACACGAGCCCAAGGCAGACAACCAACCACTGAGCCACTCAGACGCCCCCAAAACCATTGAATTGTATACCTTAAGTGGGTAGATTGTATGGTATGTGAGTTTTATACAATAAAGATATTATTAGATAACTTCCTGCGATAATTCTGAGCCCCCAGGCTACCAGAGAGCCAGCAGATGGGGCCCTGGTGTTCACAGGTCCATCAGCTGCTCTCCGTACCTGCCAGGTGTGCTGGGATGAGTGTGTGCGTGCCGATGGGGAGCCAGGGATAGACCCTGCGGCCTTTCTGTCCAGTCAGGGCCGTGGGCCTGGGGACAATGACCCCGACCCTATGTCAGTTCAGTGTAACTGGAGAGCTGCAGGCAGGGCAGGGGTGCTCTATTGGGAGGCTGTGTTGACTGTCAGGTCCCCCAGTTGCCGGACCACATGCCGGACCATGCCCCAGGTCCCCAGGTGCCCACCTTTGGCTGGCAGTCATTGTCAGGAGCATGTGTGGGGCAGTCGGGGGCCACACAGGCCTTGCCTTCCCCTGCCTGCTGCCCCTGTCGGAGAGCAAGGGATCTGCACTGAGCCTTTGTGGGCAGCCCACGAGTCCCCCGCTTCTTTCCCTGGTGCAGCTGAAGGTGGCCTTTGCCAGAAGAGAGCGGGTCTGTGGGCCAGAGGGTGATGGGTGGAGTGAAGTCCGTGTGGGGAGGTCCAGCGTGGCAGCTGGGGGTGGGGTATGGACAGGGCTTCCAGTCCAGCTCGTGCTGTGTCCCTGACCTGAGCTTTGGACGTCTTTGTTCTGTACTGTGTGCCACGTGGCCACAGTGACCGCTGCCGTGTGGCCACAGCACGGCTGCACCCTCGGCTGCTGCTGCCTGTAGCTGACGGGAGGGGCTCAGCCAGGACGAGGAGTGTCCTGCGGTCGGCTGCCGTCCTGGCCGTCCCCTCCCCCGCAGCCCCCGCCCTCCCGGAGTCTGCCTGCTGGTGCCCCTTGCCCAGATGGCGCACGGCAGGCCGGAGCAGCCGGAGCAGCGGCTCTCGGTGGGGGGGCTGGGGTGGGGGCCGGCCGCGGGCACACACTCGCGGCCCCGCCGGCGACGCGGGTGGGCACGACCCAGCCTCCACGGCGGCCCCCGGCCGTCAGGCCGTGTCGTCTGTCCCTGCCAGGAGGTCGTGCCTGCGTGGAGCCCGTGGCACGCGCCGTGGTGGGGAGCGCCGGGCCGGCCAGCGCACCCAGCCCCTTGCGGGCGCCCGAGCTCAGAGGCCCACGGGCCAGGGCCGCTCCGGCGTGGAGGGCAGTGAGACCCACACCGTGGGGCTTCGCCGCAGTGTCCGCGCGTTCGGCCTGAGCACGGACGGGAGAGGGCAGGGCGCGTCGCCCTCGCTGGGAACCAGTGCTAACGTGTCGTGTTGTGTCCTAGGGCGGCGCCAGATCCACCACCTGGGGAACCAGCTGCAGCTCAACCAGCACTGCCTGGACACCGCGTTCAACTTCTTCAAGATGGCCGTGAGCAAGCACCTGACGCGCGGCCGCAGGATGGCGCACGTGATCGCGGCCTGCCTCTACCTGGTGTGCCGCACGGAGGGCACGCCGCGTATCCTTTGCTCGTGCTCGCCGGGCGGCCGCTCGCTGTGGATGTCACTGAGGGCCCCGGGGCGGGCCGTGGGCGCCGGGGCCGCCTGCTCTGGCTCCCGCCCCGCGCCCCGCGCCCCGGCCGGCCACCCTGTGCGCTGCTCCTGCTCCTCCCGCCTGCTCGGGCCCCTGCTCCCGTCCCGTGTCGTCCTCGTTTCGTGACGGCGCGTCCTCCTGGTGCCTTCCTGGCGGCGGCGGCCCTTCGTCCCGCGCCCGGGGGGTCTGGTGGACTCGGGGTGCACATCGCTCTCCGGCACTTGCACGGCGGTGCCCACGGTCTCGTGCTCCCGGGCTCCTGACCCTCGGCCCTGGGCCTGGGTGGCTGTGCTGCTCCCGGAGCCCCTAGCGCCGCCTCGATCTTCGCTCGGAGCTGTGGGCCCGGAGTCCCCGCCCGCCTCTTGAGCGACTCGCGGTTCCTGCCTGGGCATCACTCGTTCACGGCACGGCCCGCCAGCTGCCTTCTCGCGTGCCCTCTCCTTGTCCCCACTTACCTTTCACTTTGGGGCCTCTGTGTGCCCCCACATCCTTGTTCCTGCTCCTGCGCTTCCAACCAAAGGCTCTTCATGTCCTCCGAACGCTTCCTGCTCACGTCCCCTTCTGGGGGTAACGGTGCCTCCTCCTCTCCTGGGGCAGCAGCCACCCTCGGGCTCCTCTCGTGCCCTCTGCGTCCCCGGTGGCTGTGTCTGTCTCTGCCTGGCAGACGGCCCCGGCCGTGGCTCCTGGTTACGCAGGCGTGGACTGCTGGGAGGCTCCCGGCGGGCCCGTGTGTCTGGCGTGTTGGGGCCCTTCTGCTTGGGCAGCCCTCACTATGGGAACCTCTCATTGCACTGTCATAAGATCTTGGAAACTGCCGATTCCAGCCTGCAGCGCCCGAAGCACACGTATGTTCTACGCGGGGCAGGGCCTCGGGCTCTCAGGCTCTCGGGCTCCCGCCACAGCGCCCGCCAGAAGGCACCGCCGCGCTGATCGTGCGAGTGCTGGCCTAGTCTTTGTTCTGCCCTCTTGGGGTCGTGTCGCTCATGTCACTGAGCAGCGAGAGGCCTGCCAGGGGTCGGCGCGAGGTGGAGCTTGAGGTCGGGCTGGCTCAGGACACAGGTGTGCAGGCCACGCTCTGGAATCCAGCCAGAGTGTGGAGCGTCAGAGCTGATGCTCCCGTAGGGAGAAGATGGGTGTAGACAAGCTGCTGTGCTCTGTGCACCGCGGCAGGGGGAGGGGACATGGCCTTTCTTCCTACATCAGAGTCCTCCCCCCTCCCCGGCCCCCGGCCGCACCCCTGTCCACCAGAGAAGGGTGTCCTTGGGGACCTGGCCCGTGGTGCCCACAGCGGCACTATCACTGTCGCCCAGAGGGAGTGGCTGGCCCGGGGCCAGGGGACCGGGATGTGGGGGCAGAAGCGTCAGGGTTGTAACCAGACACCCCTGTCGTTGCCAGGTGGGTTTGTGCTGGCGCCAGGGGTGTTGATGGCACGGCTGGTGCTTACTGGGACCCCACGGAGCTGCCAGCAGGCCTGGGTCTGAGCCCGGGAGCTGTGTGTGCATGGAGGCCTCTGTCACTTGGGACTTGTCACCATGTTGCCGCCAGCAGGGGCCCTGAGTGGGAGGGACAGACACAGGCTTCGGACTCCGGGGCTTGGTCAGTAGTGGGTGTGGTTTGCAGGCCTGGGCTGGGCTTCCAGGGTCTGATTCTGTGACTCTGGCCACTGCGTGTCACCCCCTCACACTCACCTGAGGACCTCGTTTCTTATTCAGAGGGTGAGATGGTCGAGGACTGACCGTCCTGCCACCAGGTTCCCCAGCCCACCTTTACCTGCTACCTCATGTGTCCCCAGGGACAACCAGAGCGTCTCAAGAAGATGTTTTTACTTTTTAAAAAACATTTTTTAGGTTTTTTTTTTTTTTAAGATTTTATTTATTTTTTCCTGAAATAAAACCTGGGGAACCAGCTGCAGCTCAACCAGCACTGCCTGGACACAGCCCTCAACTTCTTCGAGCCTTCTCTCTCTTCAACAGAGAGAGGCAGAGACACAGGCAGAGGGAGAAGCAGGCTCCCTGCAGGGGCCCCGCCGTGGGACTCGATCCCGGGATCCCAGGATCATACCCTGAGCTGAAGGCAGACGCTCAACCACTGAGCCACCCAGATGGCCCTAAACAATGTTTTTAATGAACTATTTTCTTGATGAGTTTTAGATGCACACTGAAGCTGAGGGGGAGGTACAGAGATTTCCATGTGCCCACCTGCACGCAGCCATCCTCCCCTCGTGCAGACGCCCCCGCCACATCGTGTGTCAGTTGTGCTGATGAACCTGTGTGACGCATCAGCACCCGAGTCCGAGGCTCACCGGGGCTCACTCTTGATGAGGTGCCTTCTGTGAGTTTGGGCAGACGTGCAATGACATGTGTCATCACCGTAGCCGACGGGGAGCCCGTGGTCAAAAGAAGGCCGTGGGACGGCTGGTTGGCACATGTCGGAAGGTGGCCAGCGTCTCCGGGCCCCAGGGAGTTGCAGATTGAAAGCCACGATAGGCTGCCGTGGAGTGGCTTCCAGGACCCGGGGCACTGCTGGCCAGCCTGTCGGTCCGGCCCTGAGCTGCGTGCACAGGGGCCTCCCCCTGCGCCGTGCCCATGGTGGTGGGACCTTCCTGCCGCCGGAGCTCTGACGGAGGGCTACCTTCGCAGCTTGGCCTCTACGGCTGATGGAAGTCACGGAAATCGGGGAGAGACTCTCATGGTGTCCCTTCCAGAAGCTTCTGGTTTTACGGGGCCCCTTGGAGTTTGGGATTTCTGCACTGTGTTGTCCACTGTGAGGAAAGGGTCGGGTTTGCTTCTGTCCAGGGGTGTCCGGCACGCGCTGCCCGCGGGAGCCCTCCTCTGCTTCGCTCGCTGCCTGCGGCCCGGGCCCGCGTCTGAGGACCTGTAGCAGCGCCCGCGGCTGTCCTTGGGCCTCTGGCCTTCTGTGTGGCAGTCACATTGTCTGTTCCTATGAGAAAGCTTCTGGGATTTTTTCATTGGGGTTCATGGATCCATATGTGGGGAGATTGACATTGATGCTCATTTTAACAATAGTGAACCTTCCAGTCGAGGACTATCCTTTGCTTCTTTGGGTGCCCCCGCAGCCTGCGACGTGTTACTTGTGGTGACGGGGTCTTTCCCGTGCTGTGTCAGGCTGTTCCCGAGTGCGCGCCCTGCGCCAGTGTGGACGGCCTCTGTCTGGGTGGTGACGCGTACGGGTACAGTCGAGTTCCGCACGTCGACGTGACGGCCCATACTACAGAAGTCAGTTACCAGTCTTAGTGTTGGAACGTGGGATCGCCTGTGTGTGGCCACTGGCTCATCCCTTCCGATCTGTGCACCTGCAGCGCCGCACGTGCTGTGCGCACCGGTGGGCGAGGCGCCCTTGGCTGTGTCTGGACCGTGGGCAGTGCCGTCCACACCCGCTGTGGGGGTCTGCAGGCGCCCTCCTGCTGAGAGCACTTGTCAGGACGGGTGCGCATCTCCCGCGTATTTATCAGAGTGATAAATACTGGGATGTGTCCCTTAATCGATGAATTACATCAACTAGTTTTACTTTAAAAAAATTTTTAGGGGATCCCTGGGTGACGCAGCGGTTTGGCACCTGCCTTTGGCCCAGGGCGCGATCCTCGAGACCCGGGATCGAATCCCACGTCAGGCTCCCGGTGCATGGAGCCTGCTTCTCCCTCTGCCTATGTCTCTGCCTCTCTCTCTCTCTCACTGTGTGCCTATCATAAATAAATTAAATTAAAAAAAATTTTTTTTAAAGATTTTATTTATTTATTTGTGAGAGACACAGAGAGAGAGAGAGAGGCAGAGACCCAGGCAGAGGGAGAAGCAGGCTCCATGCACCGGGAGCCCGATGTGGGATTCGATCCCGGGTCTCCAGGATCGCGCCCTGGGCCAAAGGCAGGAGGAGCTAAACCACTGCGCCACCCAGGGATCCCCCGAGGCGTCCCTTTTAATCCAGTCTTAGAATATTTCTGTTGGAGAATTTCACCCGTTTGAATTAAATGTCTTGTTGGTATATTTGTGTCTGATTCCACCGGTTTTGCTGTCCGTTCGTTTGTCCTTTGCTCTCTTTCTCACCAGCTCTCAGAGAACTCAAGTGTTTTATTCTGTTTCCTTGAAGTCACTGGTGTCTCACATGCTTACGTGTCACCGTGTTGCCCCTGCTCTCCGTCACACCCTGTGCCCCCGATGGCAGCCCCGATGGCACCCTGTGCCCCCGATGGCAGCCCCTTGGACCACGCAGTGTGTCACCGCGGCCGCCGCCGCTTGCCCTCTCAGCGCCTGTTCACATTTCCCCGTTGTGACCCTTCCCGTCCTGCATTTTTGTGCGCGCATCTGGGCCGTTTCCTTCTGTGTCTGTGGTCGGCCTCCTGGAAGACGCTTCTCTCCGCTTTTGTCTGTATGAAACATGTTTACTCTGAAGGATGTCCCTGTGCTGGTGGTGCTTCTCGTGGCGCTCACTGGTCTCCGTGCCTCTCCCCTCCTGTCCAGGGGACTCTGCATCTTCCCGTCACTGTATTCAAGGCGCTGACCTCCCCACTCCCTGCTGGCAAGGACTGTGTTTGTCCTTGTTATTGTCGCTCTGTGTCTTTTGTCTGTCCTGGGGCAGTCTGGGGCACAGTCCCGTCTGGTCTGGGGACTGCCCCATCCTCTCTGTTCCCTCTGGGCTCCAGTGTCGTCACAGCGTCACGTCCCACCCTGGGTTTGGCAGTCTCTGTTCTCTGCTTTTCTTCTCCTCTCTCTATCTCAGTCTGTTTTCCCAGGACCTGTATCTGTGAGTTCCCTTGACCTTTCCTCTGTGTGTCTAACCTATCTGGGTTTTTTTTTTTTTTTAAGATTTTATTTATTTATCCATGAGAGACAGAGAGAGAGAGGCAGAGACACAGGCAGAGGGAGGAGCAGGCTCCATGCAGGGAGCCCGATGTGGGACTCAATCCTGGGTCTCCGGGATCACGCCCTGGGCTGAAGGCGGCTCTAAACTGCTGAGCCACCTGGGCCGCCCTTATCTGTTTTTTTTTTTTTTTTAAAGATTTTATTTATTTGTTTGAGATAGAAAAAGAGAGAGCATGAGCAGGGGGAGGGCAGGGGCAGAGGGAGAAGCAGGCGCCCGTTGAGCAGGGAGCGTGAGGCAGGACTCGATCCCAGGACCCCGGGATCACGAGCTGAGCCCAAGGCAGACGCTTCCCTGCCTGAGCCACCCAGGCGCCCCTCAGTATATTCTTTCTACTAGAGTCTGTGTCTTCGGTAGAATTCTCCTTCCGTGGAAGTCTTTCATAACTCCCGACAGGAGGATCGCTGGTGGTTCTGTTTTTAGTGGTTTGAGGATATTTACTTGGTCTTGCCTGCTCTCATGCTAGGTAAGTCTCATTGAATTGATGGGGGTTACATCTGAAGGACTGTGGGGACTGTGGATAACTTTCCCCCCGAGGAGGGTCCTGTCCTCTGGCAGGCGGGTGGGCTGTGGGGAGCTGGCCGTGTCCCGTGCAGGCCAGCCCCGCCCGGGACCTAACCAGGAGCCTTGGTGTGTGCTCACCTTGGGCCAGGGGCGGGAGCCCGGGATCTCTTTCCCACCGGCTCCCACCCTCCGCGTGGACTGCTGCTGCCAGGTCTGGGGGAGCCCGTGACATGACATTTGACCACTTCTCTTTTGCCACTTCTTGCAGGGGCTGCATGCTCCTGACAGTCTGGTCCCTGAGTGTGGCTGTCTTGGAAACGCACGGACCCTAAGCTTCACCTTCCTGCAGGCAGGACTGCACGAGCCCAAGGCCTGTGCGCCTGGCCCCAGGGCAGCTGGTGCCCTAAGCGGGAGCTCAAGCAACGGGCATGGCCCTCCTTCTCTTGAGGGTCTGCCCCACAAGGGTGGCTCCCAGTCGCTCTCCTGCATTTTATCTGGCTTTTTGGCTGGAGGGTCGCTCTCCTGTGTATCGTGCGGGAGGGGGATCTCCTGATGGGGAGCAGCAGCCCCTCCTTGCCTGGCATTCACCCCTAAGTGCTCTGTCTGCCTCTGCAGTGGGGCCCTGGGTGGGTTTGCCTCCAGCCACGGGTGAGCCTTTCGAGACTGAGGTCTGGACTGTCTCCTTCCTTGTGTGGACCGTCCGTGGCTTTCCCCGTGGCCAATGGCTGTAGCTTCCAGCTCCCGTGTCCCTTTCCCTCCCTCCCTCCTCTCAGCCGCAGCAGCCTCTGGCTGCTACTCCCTGGCATCAGGGATGCTGGCCTTCCCAGAGCTCCCCAGTCAGAGATGCTGGCCTGCTGCCAGCCCGTGCGGAGCAGAGAACTTGCAGAGCACGGAGGTCAGCGTGATGCCCGAGCGAGGACTGCACCAGGCTGGGCCTGAGCCGGGTGCACAGGGCCCTCATGGGTGTGGGGAGGCACAGGTGTGCTGGAACCAGGAGCCGCCAGCACAGGATGGACTGTGCCGGTGTCAGGAGGCTGGGCCTGGCGCTGGGGCCGGGGCAGGTCCTCCCCCAGCAGTCAGAGGGCAGCAGGGCCACTGGTGTGCCAGCGCATGCGGCTGACCTGGGATCTGGCCCTCGGCCTTTCCCATACCTCTTCCTGGCACAGGTCCTGGTGTGGAGCCCCGAGGGCAGGGTGCAGGCACCTCCACACTGTGGGAGTGTCGTGCAGAGTGGTGACGGAGACCTGTGTCGATCATTCGAAGAGTGGTGTACACAGAGGAAACCCCAGCACAGGATGCTGCAGCCTGGCCCTGTCTCTGGCGTCAGGTGCATTGTGCTGGGGATGGGGAGGGTGCAGGGAGCAGGGTCAGTGTAGCAGGCAGTGCGTGCTCGGCGTGTGCGTGGGGGCAGGCTCGGAGCCCGGCAGGCTACCACTCCTTCGCCAGGCAAAACAGTGCAGGGGGTGCGGCTGCGAGCTCCTCTGTAAACAGAGGTGTGTGTTGGGCCCATAAATAAGTGCCCCCCTGCCCAGGTTTCCATCCGGGCCTGGGAATGGTGGTGCCAGCTCGTAGCGTGGCCACCCCGCCATTCCCACCGTCGTCTGCTGGACGCCCGTGCAGGACCTTCCAGACCTTCTGGTGGACTGGACGCCAAGAGCAGTCTCCCTTGTCCTGTCTTTGGGCGTCCTGAGGGAGCACTTGGGTGTGAGGCCGTGTAGAGAAATCTCACGTTGAACGTGGGTCTGGGTTTCAATCAAGCCTCGTCTGATCGTTCTTCCAAAAGCAAGATGTGGGCCAGCCACATGGTGTCCCCGTCCCTGTCGTGGTGGACCCGGTCCTGGACGTCAGGGCAGCGGAGGCTCTGTGTGCACTTCTCACAGCCTGCCGGGAGTCTGCGCGAGGCCCCTGCGTCTTGGTCTGTTGACCCTCAGGAGTGTCTAGAATCTTCTGGTGGTGGTTTATCTGCTGCCATTCTCTTCTGCGGCCGGCACTGGAAGCTGCTGTTGGCTGAGCAGACATCCCACCTAGTAGGGCATGTCTGGGAGGAACATGCCATGGGAGCAGGACGAGGGACCAGGAGGAGGGCCCGGCTCACGGGAACAGATGTGGTCACGCTGGGGCGCTTTGCTCAGCGCCACCAGGGCTTTAGACAGGCGTCGTTCACGCCGACTTTACGATTCCAGCAAATTTGGAGGCCTGGATGTCCCTGTGCCGGGAGGTTGGGAGCAGCTGCTTAGCAATAGGCGGAGACCCAGGCCCACTGGGCAGGCCGGACAGAAGACCTTGCACGGCCACCACGACTTCCCTAAATGCCCATCACTGGGGACCTGTCGTGGGCCCGGCCCTGCGGCGTGAGCAGGCGGGAAGCACGTTATTCAGCCTGTCGGTGCGTCCAGCAGCCAGTGAGCCCTGGCCGCGTGCCCCGCTGCCTCTGCGGCTCAAGGGGACCAGTCGTGTCAGCTTGCTTAATTTGAAGTCCGGTCTCCTTTCTAAAACGTACACACTCTCCCCCATCATTGTGCCGTGGGGACTCCGACACCTGGCAAGGTTGAAGGAATCGGACGGTGGGCACCTCTAGCCGTGTCCACCCCGCGGCCCTCACCCGCTCCCCTGCCCCCCAGCCTCCCACCGTCCGGCACGTTTCAGAGTAAGGCACCGGCCTCTGCTGCTCCCTGTAAGCCCTTCAGCTGGCCAGTCCTTAACTGACCAGATTGCAGTATTTGTCTCTATTTTTCTTTTCCCTTTTGGGGTAAAATTGGCATAAAACAAATACATGAGTGTTTGTGGTACTGCTTGAGTTTTGCCAATTGTATGCATCTTTGCAACCAGGCCCCCCATCGGGACTCGGGGCGACACCACCACGTGGCCACCCTGCCCCCGAGGCACCCACTGTTCCGGGGACCCCCACCCATTGGTTTTGCTCATTCCAGATGCCCAGGGGAGCCCTGTTCGTAAGGTTTCTGTCCTAGGCGAGCTTCGGGCCCATCCGTGTGGGGTGTGCCAAGAAGCACCCCCTCCGTTGTGGGAACGTGTGACAGGCCACGGGTTCTTCTGTGGGTGGACGTCTGGGCTCTTCTTGGCTTTCAGCTGCTGGTACAAGGCTCGCGGGTGGACGTGGGGCGGTCCGGTCGAGGCAGGCGTGGTCCGTGCTACGAGAAACGTGCCAGCCTTGTGCCAGCGTGGCCGTTGGGCGGCAGCGCAGCCGGCAGACGGGGAACGGGGGAGGCCCACGTCCCTGCCAGCATTCGGTGCTGCCGGGGCCCTTCGTCTGCAGGTCTCCGACCACCGAGGGCGATCCCTTCGCGTGTGCTCACCGGCTCTTTGCTTCCCTTGAAATGTCTGCTCCGAACTTACCGATGACTTGGCTTTTATTTTATTTTATTCTCTTTTGAAGGCTTCACTTTTTAGAGCAGTTGTAGGTTAGAAGAAAAACGGTGCGGACCCCCACCTCCCCCGACCCCCTGCCCACGCCGCAGCGGCGTCCTGGACGGCCCGGCGGGGCTGACGAGGGCTTGCCCGGCCTGCCCCTGTGGTGTCCCTTATGGGTTTGACGTGAGCGGTGGGCGCCCGTGCCCGTGGCATCACGTGGAGTGGCCTCAGTGCCCGGAAGTCCCCTCCCGCCCGCCGGCAGCCCCTGACCTGCGCGCTGTACCCCGAGTGTTTCTGGAGCCTTCTGGCGCCTCTCGGTTTGGCGCGTGTCCCGGGTTGCCTGTGTCGACGCGGGTCTGTGCTCGCTCGCGTAGGACCGCTGCCCCCCGCTCCCGGGGCTGCTTCCCACACTTCGTGCTGGCTGCTCGTCCTGTGGCGACGCTCCCGCCGAAGCGCGTGCCTCCAGAGCGCGGGACACGGGGTGCCCTTTATGCAAGGACCTCAGAGGCCGTGGCGGGGTGTCTGGGGCCTGCTGGGATGCTGTGGCCTCGGGGGCCTCTTTCTCCTGTGTTTGGGCCCAGGGGTCCCCCCCGACCCTGCCCTGGCTCTGATGCGGCGCGTCGGATTCCTCTCGGTTACCTTCCCAAGGCCACAGTGCGCCGGGGAGCGACAGGACGTTTGACCTTGCTTGACCAGTTGCCTTACGCAGGGGTGCGTGTCTTGTTGCGTGTCTGTGTGCGCGCGTGGGTCCACCTGGGTCTCGAATCACTGAGGACATGATGTGGTTACTCTTTAACCATCTGCTGAGAGTGAGGACAGGTTCCATGCCAGAGGCCCCACAGCTGTCCCTCGAGCACTGGCACCACGGAGGTGCCCGCCCACCACCAGGGCCCTCTGTGCCTGTGTCTGCCCCCCAGGAGCCACGAGTCGTGGGCCAGAGGCCCACGCAGCACCCAGCGGGCGCTCACTAGATGCTCGAGGGAGCAGTGAGTGTTGTCACGTGCTTCTGGGCTGTGCCACTCGGGGCGTGGGGGGTGCTCTGTGAAGCAGCAAGTACTCCGGGGACGACGTGATGAGCTCTGCTGCCCCTCGCCCCGGGAGTGCTTGTCAGGGGTCTCTGGCAGGTTCTGTGCAGCCCTGCTGCAGACACCTCCCTCTCTCCCCTGAGATCCAGGGCCGAGCCCAGGTTGGGGGGCTGGGTCTGTGCCTCGGGAAGGTGGTCGGGTAACTGGAGCCCGTGGGCTTGGGCGCAGATGATCCTTGACTCCTGCTGCAGACATGCTCCTCGACCTCAGTGACCTGCTCCAGGTACATTGGCTTCCTTTCTGAGCCCCCTTCCCAAGGGAGGCTGTGACTAGGGTGTGCACCACACACCCAGGAGGCTGGTCCCCAGGCAGAGGACACGCCGGGCTGGGGTCTGATGCAAAACCAGTGGGGGGGCGGCAATAAACATGGGGTCACAGTGCTGGCCTGGGCAGCCTTGGCCTCAGAACCAGTGGAAAGACCCAGGTGAACTTGGTCTGAGGGAAGGGAGGTTCTTTAGAAGAAAAAGAATCTTCAGAAGAATCTTTAGAAGAAAAGAATCTTCTATCTTCAACAGTGTAAGAATCCACATTATAGCGTATTTAGGAACTCTGGGTACCAGGAAAGCATTTTCTGTTCCATCTCTTGTTTCCAAGGTACTGAATAAAATGGAAGCGTCCAGCAAGGGGGACACCTGTGTGGATGGGACATTCACCAGGGTGGGGCCATCGGGGCTCTGCACATGTCCCGTCCCTGCTGACAGCGCTGGGGCAGGCACGGTGATCACTGCTGAGGACTCGGACAGGGCAGGGGTGTCCGGGAAAACAGACATGACCGCAGTGTGAGGGTGCGTGCGGGACTCACAGAGCTCCCGCCCCTCTGAGGAAGGCTTGGTCAGGTGCACGTGTGCACATGGGGCCTGTGGTGCTGGTGGCCGCAGGCCCCCCGCAGACAGAGCTAGACTAACAGGTAAGGCAGATGCTGGCTGCGTGCGTGGCATGTCAGGAGTCCTGCTCAAGTACTCTGTGGCCGGGCTCACAGTAATGTGCTGGGATTGTGGAAACCCAGCGCTCCACGTGTGGCGGCGTGTTGCCACCCTAGGACTTCCCAGGGAGCACGGAGCGAGGCTGGTGCGGGACCACCCACGGGGGATCCATGTTCACGATTCTGTTGTTGGTGTTCCTGCCGGGGTTTGGATCCGGGTGAGCTCTCCCGGGCAGGACGGGGTGGGGGGTCCCGTCACCCCATCAAGGCATGGCGGGCACAGGCGCACTCGGGCCGCCTTCACACAGAGCCCGCCTGCCAATTGGACAGGAGCGGGAAGGGTGGCCGGCCACACCCGCAGGGACCGATCCTCACCGATCCTCAGAGTCCATGGCCCAGTTTCTGATGCCCGTAGACGGACGTCGGCATCTCTGGCAATCACGCCAGGTGCTGTAGCCAGCAGGCCGCTTAGCATTTCAACTTTCCACCTGAAGTCCATTCAGAGAACCCTTTTCCGTAGCATCTAGGTCTTTGTGTGCTTGGGACACTGTCAGGGAGGTGGGTCGGGTGTGCGCAGTGGGCAGGGAACAGCACATTGCGGGGCACGTGAGTTCCACTCTGCTCCAGACGGGCATGAGGTCAGGAGGGTCAAGGTGCAGGAGCTTGGCAGGAGCCCAGCGAAGGCCGGGCGCTCCTAGAAGATGCACAGCTGCGCGTGTGTGGGCAGCCCAAGGGCAGAGTCCCTTGAGAAGCAGGCTCCGTGAGCTGCCAGCCCGAGGACGGGGGCTTCTCGCAGGAGGCCTGGATGTGCAGCGTAGCCCCTGAGCTGACGGGGCTCCGCAGGTAGCCTCCATCGCCCCTGAGGGGCCTCTGTTCCATGGCCACAAGCCCCCATGTGTGCTGCCCAGACCCCCTGATGGGCGTGCCGCACGCCGAGGTCTTGGTTCTTCACACTCTTTTCGGGTGGCTTCTTGGGCTCAGGGTTAAGGAGCCCTCAACCAGGACTTCACAGGCCAGGCTTGATGAGGCAAAGGAGGTCTACGGGGAAGCCAGAGGCAGAGGGCCACAGGCAGGAGGGGCTCAGCCCCGGCTTTTCCCAGTTCTGCACCTCATCCAAGCCCCGTGGCGTTTTCCATGGCTGCCGTCAAACACTGCTCAGAAGCCCCCTCCCCGTAGCACCGCGGCCTTGGTCAGCACAGGGCCGGCCCTTAGGACAGCCTGAGGCCCAGCAACAGAGGAGGTCTGCACCCTGGCCAGGCGCTGGACTCCACAGCCGATTTGGACTTGAAGTGGGAGCAGCCTGGGAGGTGGGGGAGTTCCTGAGATCTGCGGGGACCCATGGCCATGACTCAGCTGGTCCCTGGGGCCACAGACAAGGATCCCAGTCTGCGTGGGGCGGGGTGGCCAGTGGGCCCTGCATACGCAGCTGCACACCACCCTGAATTACACACACTGAGCTCCGGGTGTCTACACTTGGTTAGCAAACCCAGTTATTGCTGAGACAGTGGCAGGGTCTGAAAAAGCTGCCTGCGATTGGGAAGCAGGGCCCTGGGCTGCTCTGAGGGGTGGGAGCGGGGGCGGTCCTGGAGCTTTTACGTTGCATCTGTCACACTGGACAGTGAATGAAATGCATCGTGAGGAAAAAAAACCCAAACATCCCCTAAATTCAGATGCTGTTCTGTGTTGTGGCTTCTTCCTAACAGGTGAACGTTTACGTGCTGGGGAAGACGTTCCTTCTTCTGGCAAGAGAGCTCTGCATCAACGCGCCGGCGATAGGTATGCTGGGGCTGGCAGAGGGCAACACGGTGCCCGGAGTGGGAGGGAGTCACGTGCAGGGGCCAGGGCCCCACTAGGTGGTAAGGAACGTCTGAGAAGTAGCCGAGAGCCTGACAGTTTGGAGGTTACTCCTGGTTTAAAACAAGACTGCCCACGGTCTGTCCCCGGCAGGTGTGGAGGAGGACACGGAGGGAATACACCTGGTGGCAGGTGTCCCGGGGAAGGCAGGATCTCTGCACACAGAGTGGGGGTGTCGCTGGCCCGTTCCGTCTCCTCGGGAGCTTTACTGAGAGGATTGTCTTCACAGTCCACTTGCAGGGGCTGCTCTCTGTTTTGCCCTTTACAAGTGTATTTCGTTTCAAGGAGGTGGAATGCAGGGCCAGGGAGGGTGGACCGGGGTTTAGTCCTGGATAACCCACAGGGTGGTACCCTGGGGCTGAAAAGGCAGGGTCTGGCAGGATGGGGCGGGGGGGGGGGGGTGTGCAGCTGCAGAGGTACACCAGGCTTGGGTGGTCTGCTCCCGGCCCAGACCCTGTCCAAGATGCCATTTCCTTGTGCCAAGTGACTCGGTCCCTCCCTCTGGGGGTCAAGCTAAGGGTTTTCAGAAGCAAAGCAGCTGGCCCCAGAGCACACAGCCTGGGAAGACGGGCTCAGAGAGCCTGCTTTATCCTGAAGTACACCTGGGCAGGGGCTGTCTGGGGCCTGCCATGGAAGGTGCTGGCGAGCCTGAGGCAGGACATTGGTCCCCAGGGTCTGCAGCCTTGGGCCAGCAGAGAGCCCCACTTCACGCCACCACCCTCAAACCTGAGTCCTACAGTAGGGCTTTGTCTCAGAGGCTGTGATGCATCACAGAGTATGACAGAAGCCGACACCGGGCCTTTTCTGGAGCATTCTAGCGACAGACCCACAGCGGAAGCCAGCCTGCCAGCAGAGGGCATGCTCAGGGACAGCCGACCTCCCCAGGGGGCAGTTTGTTTCTAACCAGGAAGCAGGGCTCAGCACTGGGGAGCTTTTTGTGTGCTGGAAGGAACACAGGGGAAGGCACCTGCTCCAGCTTCACGCTCCTTCCGTCACTAATCTATCGGTAGCTCGTTTCACTGAAACTTTGTTATGAAAATTCAGGTAGACGCACACTATTTTAGGTATTTTTTCAAATCCAAATGGATTTGAAGGGAAGGTCTGGGCTAGGCGTCGTACCACTGTGAATTCATGAGGGTGGGATGGATGGCAAGGTCCCCAGAGCTAGCCACGGTGTGGGCACCACTGGGAGGGGACCTGGATGAAGCCTGCCTCGCGCCCCCAGATCTGCCCAGCAGCCAACACTCAGCACCCCAGGCTCTGGCTGTGCAGAGGAGCCTCTGGTTCCCAGCTCTGGGCTGCAGCTGACTAGTACGAGAGAAGTACAAAGTTGGCGAAGCCTTTAATGGGGTCAGGAAGGCAGCCAGCTGGGGGACGGGTAGCACAATCTCCTGCACTTCCCTTCCCGGCCGGACCAGCTGCAGAGAAAGGCCTCCTCCTGGTGCCCAGCAGAGGGCAGGGCGTCCATGCCAGCCCAGGGCCCCTCAGGCATAGAAGATGAGCTCGGGGATCTGCCCACCCTGGACCCCGGTCCCGTTGGTGCTGTCTGAGGAGCACTGGAACTGGAAGGTGACCTTCCCACACTGTACTTCCGTCATGCCTTCCTGCCCGAAATAGCTGAGCTCGCTGCCATCCAGGACGGCACTGGCTGTGTAGAAGGTGTCCTGCTCGACCTGCACGGGGTGTTCAAACCACACCGAGAAGGTGTTGCTGGAGCCGTCCGACACAAACTTGGTCAGGTTCTGAGCCAGGACCACCCCCAGCCGCTTGAGTTCAATCTTCACGCTGTACTCGGCTTTCCCGGAGCTGGACCCGTACAGGCCCAGCCCTGCAACAAACACCCTCCTGTCCACGGCAAACTGGATGCTGTCACAGCGCCCACGGTAGCGCCACTGGTTGCTGCGGTAGGCAGAAGACTGGAACCGGTGGCACCGCTGCGGGGCAAGGCCCTTCCTCTTGGTCAGGGGGAAGTTGAGGAGGGGCTTGTTGGCCGCCGTGTACCATAGGAAGATATCGTGGGTCTCCTCCAGGGTCAGGATGTCCGACTGGGCTGCGCCGTTGGCAAACTCCTCCAGGGTCATGGTCGGAATTCGGACCAGATAGAGGGCAGGCCCCAAGACGTGCCTCTTGTTGCGTGGGGTGACCGGCAGGCCCTGCCTCTTGCACTCGGCTTCAGCCCAGTTCAGGACGGCCTCGAAGACCACTGCCTCCTTGGCGTTGAGGGCCTCCCGCGTCACGATGATTTCCAGAGTCTGCCAGTCGATTTCGCAGAAGCCTTCAGATCTCAGGGCCATCTCGGCCTGAGCGTCAATGACCTCCCAGCAGCGCTGGGTCAGCTCCGGCTCCTCAAACAGCCGGCTCTGGGACAGCAGGACACAGGCGTTCTTGGCTTCCAGGCTCGTCTCCAGGAAGTTGACACAGGCTTTGGCTAGCGCGGGGACAATGTACTTCTTGGCGGCGTAGAGAGTGGCCAGCACCGTGTCGGCCTCCAGGTCAATCTCGTCGCTGTACATGTACCTGGGCAGGGTGGGGACCGCGTCACAGGCCGCCGCCCGGCCCGGGCCCGCGCCCGCAGCATCCCGCTCCCCACCCGCGCCTCGGCGGCACACGCACCTCAGCAGGATCAGGAAGGCCGCGGGCTCCACGTCGGGGATGTGGATCTCCGACTTGACTTCTGCCAAGTCGCCGTAGAACATGGCGTAGAAGACGGAGCTACCCACGGCCAGGACGTACTGCGGGGAGACAGAAGCTGCCCTGAGCCCCGGCCCGCCCCGCGGAGCCCGAGGAGGGCCACCCGGGGGTGCGGGCGGCGGGGCCGCGCCTCGGCTCACCTTGTGCGCGGGCACCCTGCGGGCCGCCCCGGGGGGCCCCACGATGAAGTGCACGTCGGCCATGAGCTCGTTGTTGAACATCAGCGCGTTCCTGCGAAGGGCAGAGGCAGGCTGGGGCTCGCGGGGGCGCGGGGGCGCGGGCGGGGGCGGGGCCGCGGGGGTGCGGGCGGGGGCGGGGCGGGGGCAGGGCCGCGGGGCGGGTGCGGGTGCGGGGCGGGGGCAGGGCCACGGGGGTGCGGGCGGGGGCGGGGCGGGGGCAGGGCCGCGGGGGTGCGGGCGGGGGCGGGGCGGGGGCGCCGCCCGGGCTCACCTCTCGCGCAGGGTGGGGTGGCAGGACTGCCAGTTGGGGCTCTCCAAGTTGTTGTTGTCGGGCGCGGGCGGCGCGGGCGCGGGCGGCGGCGGGGCGGGCGGCGGGGCGCTGGGCGGGCCCTTCCTGCCCGCGGCGGCGGCGGCGGCGCTGGCGTTGCTGTTGGCGATGTCCGTGGCGGTGGCGGCGGCGCCGGCGGGGTACAGCTCCGCGGCCATCTTCGCGGGCAGGGCGGCCTCCGCGCGCGGCGGCGGCGCCCCGTGCACCCTCGCGCCGCGCCGGGGCCGGGGCCGGGGCCGGGGGGGCGGCTCGGCGAGCACCAGGAGCGCCGTGAGGCACTGCGCCACCCGGCCGTGCAGGCAGGCCAGGGGCAGCAGCATGGGGCACCCCGCCCCGCCGGCGCGCAGCCCGAGCCCGAGCCCGAGCCCCAGCCGCAGCCGCAGCCCGAGCCCCAGCCGCAGCCCGCAGCGCGGCCGCAGGGGGCGCCGTCCGGCCCGCCCTCGCCCTTGCCGCCGCGGCGCCCGCACGTCACGCCCGTCACGGCCGGCCCCGCCCCCCGCGGGGACGTGCGCGCTCCCGGCCCTGCGTCCCGGCCCCGCCTCCCCGCGGGGACGTGCGCGCTCCCGGCCCTGCGTCCCGGCCCCGCCTCCCCGCGGCGGGCTGGGGCGGGGCGGCAGGTGCGCAGGCGCGGGCGGGAGCGAGGGGCGCGCAGCCCCGGGGTGCGGGGTGCGGGTGCGGGGTGCAGGGTGCGCGCGCTGGCCCCGGCGCGGCGCTGCGGAGCGTCCAGGGCCCCCGCCCGGATGCGGGCACGCGCACGGCCCCTCGCTGCTGTCGCGGGGTCGCCCCCGCCCGCCGGCCCTTCCTGCCCCTCCCTGGCCGTGGGTCGGGCGGCTCCGGGGCCTCGGACAGCAGGGTCCGGTGCGGGGCTGGGCCGGCGGGTCCCCACGGCGCCCGCCCCGCGCCCCCCGCGGCCCCTGCTCCCTCGCGGTTGGGCTGTTGGTCGCGCCTCGGCCGCTGAAAGACCTTTTCTCGGCGAGAAATACGCGCGTCCGCTATTAAGGTTTGGGTTGTTTCGCGGGGGAAAGCCTGGGCCCCGGGGAGCCCCGGGGCACGGGGCGGGGCGTCTGGAAGCTGCTGGCGAGCGGCCGAGACACGTGCGGGGGCCGGGCCGGGCCGCGCCGCCCCGCCTGGGCCCGCCCCGCCTGGGCCCCCCGGCCCCGGGGACCCGCACGCCTCCGGGCCGCTCATCTCTGCTCCCTTCTGGGGACCAAGACGGGCGGGGGGTGGGAGGGCCCAGAGCGCAGCCAGGTGGGCCGAGCTGCGGGGAGGACGGCGGGCGCCGGGCACGGTCCCGGGCCCCTGGGGCTCACGGCCGCCCCCAGCCTGGCCCGGCCCCGCCCCGCCCCGCCCCGCCCGGGCAGGGCCCTCCCAGGTGACCCCGCCCGACGCTCTGCCGCCCGGGGCCCGAGGCCGCAGGTCCCCGCCCCCCCCCCCCCCCCCCCCCAGGCGGCCGCGCGCCCTGGGTCCTCGGGAGCCCTCGGGAGCCCTGCCCTGCTGACAAGGGGATCACTGGAGACGCGCAGCCCTGCGGTCGAGGGCAGAGGGTGCAGCCGCAGACGGTGGAAAGGCGCTGCGTGCGGCTCCGCACCCGCCCCGGGCAGCTGTGGGAGGGACTGGGAGGGTCGCCCTGGCGGGGAGGCTGTGCGCCCTGTGCCTCTGGGTCTGGAACTCGCACGGCCCATAGGGCCTGGTGAGGGGGGCGGCTCCTGCCCCAGGGCTCGCAGCAGGCCCCGCTGACGCAGTGTGTCTGCCGCAGACCCGTGCCTCTACATCCCCCGCTTTGCCCACCTGCTGGAGTTCGGGGAGAAGAACCACGAGGTGTCCATGACAGCCCTGAGGCTCTTGCAGAGGATGAAGAGGGACTGGATGCACACCGGCCGGCGGCCCTCGGGCCTCTGCGGAGCGGGTACCGGCCCTGCGCTCACACCAGCCCCACTGGCCCCCGGGTGGCTTCTGTCCTGACTTGGCGAGGCCAAGCACGTGGGTGGGGGCGGGCGGTCTCCAGAGCTGACTTGGCCCCGGAGGACTCCCAGCTGCCCCCCACACTGACTCAGCCACGGGGGCAGGGCAGCACTCATGCAGGCCGAGGCTGCGTCCAGGCCGCCCCCAGGGCCGAGTCCTCACTGCAGAGGGCGCCCCAGCCTTTCAGGCCGTCTCCTTAGCCCCCCAGAGGGAGGCGGCCCAGTCTCCCGTCTGAGCCCTCCCCCTGTGCCTGACACCCTGGGGTCTGACGTAGCCCTGGGGCCTGGAGTCCTCCCGGGAGGCCCTGACTCCTCTCTGGCAGCCCCGCCCCAGCACCCCTGCCCCACTCCTTCCTGGAATGCCAAGGGTCTGCGGGCCTGCGCTCGGCCACCAGCAGGATCGTGTCCTTTCAGCCTGCGTTCCAGGCGCACGGCCAGCTCGGCCTCCCGCAGTCAGCCCACCCCCTTTGCTCCCCTACCTGGGCTGTGTCCCCACAACCCTTACCTCCGTGGACAACCACCAGGCTCCCTAGAGGTCACTCACTGACTTTGAGGGGGTGCGCGAGGTTCTCAGAGACGTATTTAACACTCTATATTTGAGGAAGAATGTGTGGTGCAGCACCTCCTCCCTTTTTAAACCATAGTGTAGTTGGATGGAAAGCAGCGTGTGGCTTTCGGGTGTTGGGACGGTCACGTATACTGCGTGACCGTTACCCACGGTGAGGCCGGGGACTGGGCCCAGGCCCCCCAGGCAGGGCTCTCACCGCCCCTGAGTACTGGGCTGCTGCTGCCTGTTCTGACTCTTGATTCCCCGTCATGCTCCTCTCCAGCACTTCTGGTTGCAGCCAGGATGCACGATTTCCGGAGAACCGTCAAAGAGGTCATCAGCGTGGTCAAGGTGTGCGAGTCCACGCTGCGGAAGAGGTAGGTGGTGCTCATTCCTGGCCTGGGGCTGCTCAAAGCCACCTCCTGGTCTGGGTCCAGCTCGGCCGGGGTCCTCGAGGGGCCTCCTGCCTCCCCTCCAGGGCGTCTTGGTCAGCCCTCCTGGTGCCACACCAGCTGCATCTGCCGTGGGGACACTTCCACCCCAAGTTTCTCTCTAAAGTAGGTTGGGGGTTGGCTGAGAGCTGACTGGCTGGTCAGGGAAGCCGGGCTCAGATGAGGGCCACCACGCCATGGGAGCAGGGGCTCACGGGCTCTGCTTTGGGATGCAGCGCTCATGGGGCGGCAGAGCTCAGCTCCAGCATGAGCTGCACGTGGGCTGTGACTGGAGAGTCACCAGCTCGACCGCAGGCAGACCTTTTGCTGTAGCTGTTTACACCACGAATCTGGAACATTTGATGGCTGTTTCTCAACTGAGGTCTTTTCCTGTGGCAGTTTCCAAAGGCAGATTAAAAGGAAGCGTTTCACTCATTTGATTTTTAAATCTATTTAAAATTTTTTTATTAAAATTTAAAAATTTTTTCAAATATTTTATTTATTTATTCGTGAAAGGCAGAGAGAGAGAGGCGGAGACACAGGCAGAGGGAGAAGCAGGCTCCATGCAGGGAGCCCAACGCGGGACTCGATCCCGGGTCTCCAGGACCACACCCCAGGCTGAAGGCAGCGCCAAACCGCTGAGCCACCCGGGCTGCCCCAAAATAAAAAGTTTTAGATGTTTTATAGGTCACATAAGACATAGGTCATTTGTAGTCAGTGACCACCTAGGGCCTCCTTCCTTCTGGGCCTTCTCTGAGTCTCCCTGTGGGAGCGACAGGCATGCGTGGCCTTTCCTCCCTGGGGCCTGGTGCTTGTGGCTGAGCGTGGCTGGGGTGCTGGGCTGGCTCTCCAAGGGCCCTGGGCCCCCTGCAACATCTCTTGTTCCAGGCTGACGGAGTTTGAAGACACACCCACGAGCCAGCTGACCGTGGACGAGTTCATGAGGATCGACCTGGAGGGGGAGTGTGACCCCCCTTCGTACACAGCCGGGCAGCGGAAGCTGCGCATGAAGCAGGTGAGCCCCCCGCCAGCCTGGCCCTGCCTTGCCCCTGTAGCCCGAGAGTATCTAGCAGCATTTTCTAGATCTCACGTTTCACGTTCTTATTTTGAAATAAGTGGCTCAGTTGCAAAGGCTAGACTGGGTCTGCGTCTACATGGCTTGCGGGGAGAGGTGGACAGACAGATGGTGGGGTGAGGCGCTGAGGGGTGCAGGAGGGGCACCGCTGCTGCCCACTAGGGGTGGCACACGGAGTGCCGGGTGTCGAGATGGTCCTCCCGCCTTCCCCGCAGCCGTTAGGGTCTGTGCCAGGCTCAGCCTTGGGTGCCTCGGGCACGGTGCCTTGGGCAAGTGCTGCCTTGCTGTGGGGCCCAGTTGTGAAGACTTACCTGGATGGCTGGGGACCCTGGGCCGCCGCTCCGTGGAGGGCCTCCGGGCACCCTGGAGGGTGCTGCTTCCCGGGCTGGTCTCCTCATTTCTTTGCTGAACGTTCTCATTGCTTTGTTTCAGCTTGAACAAGTTCTGTCCAAGAAACTGGAGGAAGTTGAAGGTAACCAAGCGATCTTACGTTACAGACGCCGTCTCCTCCGAGAAGCGGGGTTTGTGCTTACTGTGTGCTTTTGTCACGTCAGGTGAGATATCCAGCTATCAGGATGCCATCGAGATCGAGCTGGAGAACAGCCGGCCAAAGGCGAAGGGCGCCCTTGCCACCCTGACTCGGGACGGTGAGTCCAGCCGCGACCCACACGGCCTCGGGCCAGCCCCGCTCACTTCACCCCTGCCAGGCACGGGTGCAGGTACAGACCCTGTCTGTAGCTACAGGGTCCTACTTCACAGGGTCCCACTTACTGCCCTGGCCATTGGCCACCTCCTGCCGTCACTTGCTATGCTGAATGTCCGGGGGCTCCCCCAGGTTCCAGGCCTCAGGGGGAAGCTGCTTCTCAGCCCCTGGATCCTCCTTCCAGACTGTTATGCCCCCTCCCACCAGAATCCCTTCCTGCCACCATTGCCTGCGACCTCCTCGGCCATCCTGGGGCTTCCTTCCCCACGTCACAGCTCCCCTGCACCTCTGTTTCCTACTGGGGCCTTGCAAAGCTGCGGTGTGTGTTCTTGGGTGGATCCTTCTGCGCACACGTGGTCTTGCTTTCTCTGCTGGACGCTGGCGCGTCGCCGTCCTTCCCAGTCCTCTGGGGCTGTAGGTCTACAGCTGGGCCCTGTTGCACGGCCTGTCTGTTGACCAGGACCAGGTGCTGAGTAGGCACTGGAGCCAACGCTTCTCACCCTCGCCTCAGACGGTCTGAGGGTAGCATCTCCGCCCCTTCTCTAGCCCAGGGTCTGCCACCGATCGTATTTCCTCGCACGATCTGAGATGCCTCTTGCCCGCCTGCCCCAGCCCAGTGCCCCGTCGACTCCCTCCCGAGAGTGGGCGTCTCTGCGCCAGGCCACCCCCCTCCACTGCTACCGTGAGCGACGTCCTTCCTCTGGTTTCCAGGTGCTGCTCCTGTGCACTCGTGTGTTGGGAATTGTGTTGCTCTTGGTACTGTGCTCTTGCTCACTGGGTTTTCCACGTGAGTGGTGTGTTCTACAGAGAGGGCTGCCTCGTGCTTGTCACTGACGTTCGGGCCCCTGATGTCTCCCGCCACCAAGACCAGGGCCTGGCCCTTCAGCGCTCTGCTGAGTCGCAGTGGTGGCGGCGGGCACATGGCCTGGCTGCCTGCGGGGCCTGGGTGCCGCCCAGGACACAGTGCAGGCTTTGGGCTGAGACGCCCTGGGAAGGATGTGCCCACCCACTGTCCTCCCTGGGTGTTGTGTCGGCTGTCGGTGACCGTCTCTAACGTCTGGAGGGCTCGTGGAGAGAACGTGGGGTTTTCTGGGCGTGGTGAGTGCAACCTGGCATCGGGCTGCCCTGTCTGGGCCCCACAGCAGACTTGGGCAGTCACGCGTCTCAGGATGCGTTTGATTTCGTGCCTCCCACAGATGTGTCCTTTCTCCGCCTTTCTCCCCATGCCTGGGTTTTCCAGTTTTCGTAGCTAGTTAGAGATTTCCCGTGAGTGCCGTGCGCGTCGGTCGTAGATCGTGCTGCCTCCCGTGTGCTGAGTCAGCGACTCCTGCTTCTCCCTCTGCGCGCCTTCAGCCTCGCCGTGTCCTGACCTTTGGGGTCACGGCTTGACGGATGTACTCTGGGGCTTGAGGTGGCATGTGTGCCGAGCACCCCGAGCCTCGTCGGAGCCTCTGGGACACTGAGTCTCAGCCGGCGTTTCTCTTTGCTTTTTTTTTTTTTTTTTGTATTTTTTTAAATATTATTTATTTATTTATTCATGAAAGACACACACAGAGAGGCAGAGACACAGGCAGAGGGAGAAGCAGGCTCCATGCAGGGAGCCTGACGTGGGATTCGATCCCGGGTCTCCAGGATCAGGCCCTGGGCTGAAGGCAGGTGCTAAACCTCTGAGCCACCGGGGCTGGCCTGGCGTTTCTCTTTGATGGTAAAGTTTACGTGAGGGGTTTACAGTCCCAGGGGGATGCCTTTGGTTTTCGGGTCTTGGTGTAAATGTCCACGTTCATCAGTGTGCCCGGGGGTGTCACGGGCACTGTCCTCCGTGCCGTCTCCTGTGCGCTTGTGCTTGGAGATGCCCACGGGACTGTGCGTCTCCTGGGGCATCACCAGCTCTGGTCCTCATGCGCTCGCCCACTAACCCCTTGAGGACGGAGGTGGCCAGTGTCGGCCTGTCCCCACCGTGACCCCCACAGCCCCCGTTTGCTGGCTGGCGGGCGTGTGTGGTGTCGCACTCCGGGTGACGTGGGAGGCCCTCCGCAGGTGTGCGTGTGCCGCTCTGCTCCCCGCCCCGGCCCTTCCCCCGGGCCTTCCTCTTCTGTATGGCACAGACTTGGGTGCTGCCTTGTGAGCCGCTCCGCGGCTTTTCTCCTCTAGCGCTTGGGGCTCGTTCACATGTGGCCGAGTGACTTGCCGCGTGGTGTTCTCTGGACCCTGGGGAGGTCTGGCTTTGTGCTGTGGTTTTCTTCGTGCCATTTCTTAGGCAACGCCTACCTGCATGCCCTGCCCCGGCCGTGAGGGAGCTCCCCACCTCCTGCCCCCTCTCAGCTTCTCACACGTGTTCCCCAACAAGACCATCGGGACACCTCCCTCTTCCTTGCTCCCCACGGTCTGGTTATCTAGACCATTTCTGTGTCATCGGGATGGCAGACGTGTCATCCCCTCTGTCTGGCCTGGGCCCAAAAGTAGGTGGGGTCGTCCAGCCCCCTTGGTCACAGGAGGCTGCCTGGCGAGGCCTCAGCTCCTGTGTTCCCTTGGCTCACTGTGCCGTGCCGCCACGTGGTGTGCCATGGGGGTGCAGGCAGCAGGGCTGGCCTCCTGCTGCCAGCCTCCCCGCGGGGACCTGAGACGACACACAGTTCTGACGGCACAGCAGGGGAGGGACCGGCGAGGGCAGGCGGTGATTGGGAAGTGAGGGCGCCTGGAGGTGAATGAGGGGGCCTGGTGCTCACGTGGGGTACAGTGGGTGTGGGGGGTCCCGGGCGGGGGGCAGGGCGGGGGGAACGGCACGGTCTGACTCTGGTTGAAGGGGAGAGTTGACACGGGAGTGGGAGCCACCTGGGAGCAGTGAGGCCAGCGGGGAGGCCTCCAGGGCCCAGCCGGCGGGACGTGACTGTGGACGCCCAGGGTGCGGGGCGGCTGAGGCCCGGGCCTGGCTCTCAGGCGGGGGTGCCCACACGTCCGGCGGAGGTGCAGCAGATGTATCGGGAAGGGCCGTCGCTCCCACGATTTCTCTGCTCTCAGGGAATCGAATGGTCTCCCGTCCCCAGAGAACATTTATCGTGATGCGTTATCCTCACGTGAGTGTCGGTACTTCCCCAACTTTTAAGTATCGTGCGTTGGAAAAGTAGAGTAGGGTGTTCTGAGGTGTGCTTTTTTTTTCTTTTTTAAGATTCGTATTTTATTTATTCATGAGGCACATGGAGAGAGGCAGAGACACAGGCAGAGGGAGAAGCAGGCTCCATGCAGGGAGCCCACGTGGGGCTCGATCCCCAGGCAGGGATCACGCCCTGGGCTGAAGGCCGCGCTCAACCACTGAGCTGCCCAGGCGGCCCTGAGGGGGGGGCCATTCAAACCTTAAAAATTAAAACGTCAAAATTCAAACGTTAAGAAATAAAAAAATAAAAACCAAACGTTCATAGGGGACATTTTAGCAAATTCCGTGGAGGTGTAATCCACGTACGATGAACTACGAACCTGAAACGCAGCCCGGGGGTCCCTGGGTGTCTCGGGCGCTGAACATGGGCTTCCGCTCAGGCTGTGCTCCCAGGGCCCTGGGATGGAGCCCTGCGTGGGCCCCTGCTCCGCGGGGAGTCTGCTGCTCCCTGCCCTGCCCCCGCGCTGTGCGTGCGCTCTCTCTCTCTCTGCCTTTCTCAAATACGTGAATAAAACCTTTAAAAATGAAAAAATAAACTGCAGTCTTTGGTAAGTGTTGACAAACGCGCACACCACAAAACCGTTGCGGTGGCTGGGATTGCGAACGTGCGCACCCCGGCACCCCCGGGTCTCTGTCACCCCGCCCGGCTGCCTGCTGCCACCGGGGTCTCACATCTGTGGTGTGTCCTGATTCCCCTTCGGCTCCTCTGCCCCACGTGACTACGCGGGCCCGCGTGCACAGCTCCCCGTCTCTGGTGCCCTGAAGTCACCCAGGTGGCGGGTCCAGCTGGGGCTGAAGGAACATTTGTGCGCAAGCCTCTGTGTCCCTTTACCTGCTTCTGTCCTGGACAAGCACCGAGCTGCTCGGGTTGGCAGCCCGGCATGTGCCCCAGCCTTGGAGGAGCCACCCAGTGTCCCCTGACGTGGCTGTGGCCGCAGCCACGTGTGTCCCCCCACTGGAGCAGGGGCTGCTCCCTGGCCCGCCGCTCCCGGCCCGGGGGGAGGGTGGCGCCCCAGGGTGGCCCAAGTCCCCGTGTAGGCCTTTCGCCCGCGTTCGGTCGAGGCGTGTGTTTTCCTGTTACAGAGCTTTGAGGGTTCTCTGCGGCTGCAGACACAGACGCTCACAGGAGGGCAGAGCTCGAGGTGCAGCAGTCCTGCTCGGGGGTGTTTTGTGGGTTGCTGTCGGCATCCCATCTGGGAAAGTCGGCCTGATTCGAAGCCACAAACATTTTCTCCTTTTTCTTAAAGCTTCTATGCTCTTAGCTCTTATTTTTATTTAGATTCAGTTTTTTTGCAGCATGAGGTGTAGGCCAAGGGCTCCTCGTGTGCACGTGGACATCGGGCAGCTGTGACAAGGTGCGACTCGGTTCCCTAAGTTGGTGTCATAAATGCCTTTTGCAGCTGGACGGCCGTGTTTCTCTGCACAAAGGTGGGGCTCCCTGGCTTTCCGCCTGGTTCACAGGGTGTGTCAAATTGTGTTTGTAGGCTCTGTCGAGGACACCACGTCCAGCTTATTTGGTGAGGAGGACCCCGAGGACGAGGAGCTGGAGGCTGTGGCCAGCCACCTGAACAAGGACTTTTACCAGGAGCTCCTTGGTGACAGCATTTCCAGCAGCTCTGAGGTGGCAGGAGGCGCCGAGGGTGGCAGCAGGCCCCCTGCCCTGGAGTCCCTGCTCGGGCCCCTGCCCACTGCGGCCAGCCTGGGCATCTCAGACTCCATTCGAGAGTGCATCTCCTCCCAGAGCCAGGACCCCAGTGAGTGCCTGGGAGCCCCGGGGAGGGGTGGGGCTGGGGAGGGGGTGCTCCTCTGGGCAGGTGGGGTGAGGCTGTGGCCGGCAGATCCCAGGTTCGGGTCACCCCTCCGCCTCCGTGGGAGGTGGAGGTGCAGGGCTGTGTGAGCCATCATTGACCCCAGCGTGTGCTGACATCCCGAATACCAGCAGGGCTTGTCACCGCCTCCGGAACCCTCCTGCACGGGCCCAGGTCCCGGCCAGAGCCCGTGCTTGATTGGGTTGTGGCTGCAGCTCCCTCCTGCCCGTGTGTGAAGCCTGGGGCGAGCCTCTTCTCAGGGGACAGGGACTGGTTTCCCTCCAGCGTCTGCGTGAGCTGGAGGGCAAGTGCTGAGTGAGGGCGCAGTCCCCATGCTTGGCCCGACGTCCCCTGGCCCCTGCGCTGCCAGTGCTGAGCCTCCTGGGCAGGGGTGACGCTGGCAGCTCTGGGAGGAAGGCCAGTTTGGCTCTGCTACCGTGTACTCCCAAGAGCAGGCTCTGGCCCTCTGCTAGGACAGGCTCCCCCAGGCCTTCCGGACTGCAGACCTCTCCTGCCTGGTCTCCGGGCGCCTGGGACTTGGCCTCTGTCTGCTGGGAGCCTGTAGAGGGGTGCTGCTCAGGCATTTATCACGTGCCTCTGGGCAGGCATGGTGGTGGCAGCCGTGCGCCTGCCCTGATGGCAGTGGCGTCTAGGGTGACGGGGGTGGCACTTAAGAGGCAGGAAGAGACCATTCTTGCGGGAGCTGAGGGAGGAGGCAGTGAAGCAGAGCAGGGAGGGGCATGAGCCCTGTGCCCGAGCGCCAGGGAGCCTGCAGAGCCGCAGTGTGCAGGAGAGCGTCCCAGCCGGCCCAGGGGCTGTGGGTGGAGTTGGGCGGGCTCCGCAGAGGACCACCTGGTGGTCAGGGGCCACCGACAGCCGGGGCTGCCCCGGTTCCCAGGCTGAGCAGATCTTGCTGTTGACCCAGCTGGGGCAGGAGGAGGGTGGGTGGGGGTTTGATGATGTCCTGAGCACATCGCCGAGGGCTCCCTGAGGGCCCTGTCCTGGGCCGGTGGGTGGAAGAGCTGGATGACCCGCTCTCCCGCTCTGTAGGTGCTCCTATCGTCGGGAGCCCAGAGGCCTGGTGGGGCTGCCTTGCCTGTGGCTCTGGTTTAGCCTCCTCCTTGCACGGAGCCCTGGGGCGTGAGCCACACACTGTGCGCACAGAGTGGGGACAGGGGGGCTTCCACGAGCCCTCGGCCCAAGCCCCCAAGACGGCCTAGAGGGTGTGTACGCTTGTGCACCAGAGCTTGACCCCAAATGACACTGGTGCTGTGCTTCCCTGTAGCGGACCCGTGTGGGGACGGCGAGCTGGACCTCAGTGGCATCGATGACCTGGAGATTGACAGGGTGAGCATCCACACGTACTGAGCGCCCTGTCGGGAGCCCAAGGCTGCTGCGGACGTTCGTGCCCGTGGGGCTGTGCCAGCCCTGCCCACACCGGTCCCCACAGGCCCGTGGTGGCTCAGCCGGCAGCCCTGGCCTCCCCAGGCAGGCAGGGCATCCCCCGTAGTGCCCCACATGGCCCCCGGGTCCCACGTCCCCGCAGCTGGTCCGGCCTGGCCCCGGTGCCCACGTGCTGGTGTGGGGACACAGGCCCCTGCTGCTGGCCGTGGGCAGGCTGGAGGACGACAGGTGTCCTGCCTGGCTCCTGGTGGTGGGCCTGGGGTCCCATGGGTCCGAGGCCACCCTTGACTGGCTTGTGCGGGTGGGGGCGCCCTGCTGGCTGAGACCTGAGTGTGCTGCTCTGCCCAGTACATCCTGAACGAGGCGGAAGCCCGCGTGAAGGCCGAGCTGTGGATGCGAGAGAATGCGGAGTACCTGCGGGAGCAGAGGGGTAAGTGCCCGCCCCCCGCCCGGGAGCCCAGGCCCCGGGGCCCACGCTCATCCTGCCGTGTGTGGACTTTACAGAGAAAGAAGCAAGAATAGCGAAGGAGAAGGAGCTCGGCATCTACAAGGAGCACAAGGTAGGGCTTGCTCGCATGTGTGGGGCCGGCCTGGGCCTCCAGTGGCGCGAGGGCTCCCAGGGTGGCAGCCTGGGACAGAGGAGGCCGGCCCCCCTCGGACAGATGCTGCCTCTGGGTCCCGGGAAAGCCTGCTTGTCTCGTGGTCAGTCCTGTTGGGGTCAGTCCTGGCTCCGCGGCTGCGCTGAGCAAGAGTGGCAGGAGTCGGGCACACCCCGGCCAGGTCTCTGCTCCACTCGAGAACCTTTCTGGCAGGGAGTCAAGGAGGCCAGAGGCGGGCGTGGAGCTTGGGGTCGGGGTTTGGGACCCTTAACGGTGTGGCAGGAAGGCTGGCGGGCAGGGGAGGGGGAGGTGGTGTGGGGCCCTGCACACCTCAGCTCCTTGGGCGGGGTCCGCAGCAGCCTCTGATTGTCCAGCCCCCCCTCCCTGCTATCCAGCTGTCTGTTCCCCAAATCCCACGCAGCTGCTAGCGGGTTTGCAGGCTTTGAGATCCCGCAGGGGGCGGTAACTCTCCTGTTTCCATTGAGCCCAAGAAGTCTTGCAAGCGACGGGAGCCGATCCAGGCCAGCACGGCCGGGGAGGCCATTGAGAAGATGTTGGAGCAGAAGAAAATCTCCAGCAAGATCAACTACAGCGTGCTCAGGGATCTCAACAGCAAGGGCGGGGGCAGCGTGCCGGGGGAGGACACGAGGGCCGAGGAGCGCGCCAGCGCCCGGAAGCTGTCTCGGAGGAAGACACCTGCCAGCAGGAGCGGGGCTGACCCCGTGACCAGCGTGGGGAAGAGGTACTGCGCCAGGCGGGCCGGGTGTTGGGCCCGGGCAGGGGCGGGACGCCTGGGGGTGCTCTCACCACCCGAACGCTGGGAACGAACGTCTGGGGGCTGAGGAGGGGGCTCCTACCCCGGAAGGGGTCCTGAGGCCGCGGAGCGTGTTCCGCCTCAAGGCGCTCCCGAAGCAGCCTGTTCTCCTGGGAGGGGCCGTCCGTGCAGCCCTCCCCGGGCTGCGCGCTGCTGTCTGCCAGGAAGGAAGAGCAGGGAGAGAGCCAAGAGCAGACTGCCCCCCTGGGGGCGGGGGGAGGGTGGTGGGCAGATCAGGGCAGAAGCCATGGCCCACGCTGTGGTCCCGAGGGTCCTGGCCATGCCGAGCTGGCCCTGGAGGTCGTGCACCTGTGCACAGGTGCCCCGGCCGGCCTGGGAGCTCGCGGGCTGCCTGGGGGGTATGTGTCGGTAGCAGTTTAATGCTGGTTCATCTGAGAAGCAGAAATATTCTAGTTTGCTTTATTTCCTCGTAACTCAGAGTAAATGTTTTCCAAGGTTTTTATGATACTTCTTTTTTAAAATTTATTTAAGTCTCATCTACACCTGATGTGGGGCTTGAACTCACGGCCCCTGAGTCATGCTCTCCCACCTGAGGCAGCCCAGTGCCCCTCGGAACACTTTTTATAAAAAGACTTGATCCTTCTGTTCCTTCGATCCGCAAGTGCCCAGCACAGCCTGTCACTGTCCAGCGTCCTGTGTTCCCTTCTGATTGTGGTCGGGGGCAGCGCACCCCCAGCCTGTCTCCCGCCTGTCGGTGGACCCTCAGACCATGAGAGACTCTCGGGGGACCCTGAGTCCTTGGGGGCTTTGCGTCCAGCCCCCCAGGGTCTCCTTCCTCTCAGGCTGCCCTTTGGAGAGGGGGCGCACCACCCCCTTGCTGGGGCCCGGTCACCCTGCTCACGGTGCAGAGGGGCTGCCCAGAGCTGCGGCCCTGCCCTTGGCTGCCCGTGGACGGACAAGCCCGTCTCAGGGGTCTGCTGTGCTCCACCACTGCTAGTATGTCTACCCTCCAGGCGCTGGTAGGGTGAGCAGGCCGGGGGCCAGGGGATGGGGCGTGCTTTCCACACGCTCATTGGCCCTCCGGGGGGCTGCCGACAGCTGCCGGGGCTGCTTGCAGGGGACCAGGGGGTGGCCGGCGTCAGGCCCAGACCCCCATCTCCGTGCTGGCTGCCGCACACGCCACTGGCCACCATGAGGCCTCCAGCCGGTGGACGGACGGGCCAGCTTCCCACCTTCTGGCTCCAGTGGCTCTGGTCTCTGCTGGGCCTCAGGTGGTTGCTGCTGTGGCGTGAGCCTCCCATGGGAGCGCCTGTCCACCTGCTGCAAGCTGTTACAGCGTCCATTCCCAGTGTCCCCGGGGCTTCTTGGCATGTCAGACACCTGAGATCCTCCGGATGCCTCCCCCACCAGAGGCCCTGGGGCAGGGTCCCTGAGCCTGGATGGCCTCCGTGGCCAGGGCATAGGAGGACAACCTACCTCTCAGGGGGGGTCCCACTGTCCCCCTGGACAGGCCAGCATCATCCGAGGAACGTTGGTAGGCGGCCCTTGTTCCTCTGTTCCTTGCAAGTGACGGTGTGGAAGGTGATCTGGCTTCTGTGTCTGGAGGAGGGACAGTAGAGCCACCGTGTCACACTCACCTTCCAGCCATAGGGATGATCAGGGCCAGGGATGGCCCAGCGGGAGGCGTCTCCCACCGCAGCCATTGTCCGCGGTCCCCACTCGTTCTTCCTGAAGCAAACCACCCGGAACCCTGACCAGGAACAGCTGGGCAGACCGCCGGGAGAGCCCGCAAAGCAGTACAACTTTAGGTTACCTTTAGAGAGCGAGAGGGAAGGGGAACGGGGGTGTGCACACAGGTGTGAGCAGGGGTAAGGAGAGGGGTGGGGAAGACTCAGGGCTCCATCCCACGGCACCCAGCCAACTGCCCCCAGGAACCCCCAGGCGCCCCTCCCTGATTTTAGGTTTTTATTTGTCAAACGACAAGCACGCATCAGACCTGCCTGGGGCTGTCTCCCGTTGGTCTGCATAGCGTTTAAGGTGAAATTTGGATCTGTTAGCAACATTAAAAAGTTTTCAGAGAAAAATTCTGATTTCTGGCTTCTGGCACCTGCCCCCCATCCACCCCCATTCCCAGCACCGCGTGTGCCCCCATGACCCGGGGCCAGCTGCGGTCACTCACACAGGTCTGTATCGTGTGGACGCGTGACCGTTTGAAACACAAGTTAGAGCCGTGTGTTCACGGAGGATAAGCTCTGGCCGAGCAGGCAGAGGTGGATGCGAATGATGGGGGGGCGGAAGAGCTGCTGGTGACCCAGAAAAGGCAGGAGGAGGACAGAGGGCAGAGGGGACGGGGACGAGTCACGAGCACGAGGCCCGCAGGGCCTGCGACGAGGGACATCAGAGGGAGCCCTGGGGAGGGGGTCGGGGAGGTGGTCAGGGCCACGGGTGCTGCGTCTGGGGGCAGGAGTCGGGGGGGGCTGAGCCCTCGCAGCGCATCCTGTACGCGGAAGAGTGGCCAGTGCCACGGCCCGAGGCCACGCCTCTCGGCAGGGCGCCCCGTTCCCCGACCGCTGGCCACGGCCTGGACTGAGGCCACTATGCCGGGCTTGCTTTCAGGTTGAGGCCGATGGTGTCTGCGCAGCCAGCCAAGAAAGCGGCGGTGGGAGAGGTACGTAGTGTGGCCGCCGCTGAGTCCCCACGTCTGCGAGCAGCTGAGCAGTCCGGCTGTGGCGGGAGGGAGCGCGGGCCATCCTGGCGCGCACAGAGGGGCCTGGGCGTCTGCCGGGTGCCGTGCCGGGCTCGGGCTCAAGGGAGGGGCTGCTTGAGGGGTCGGGGGCTCCGCAGGTGGGAGCGTCCAGGGGACGGCAGGGCCAGCCGGGCTGCGGTGGTAGGGCCCGTGCCCCAGGGCAGGCAGCCTCCCAGAGCCTCTGCTCCTTGGTTGCAGACGGTGCTCCCGAGCCCGCCCGCCCTGGGAGCCGAGGCCGTCAGGCCCGCCGCAGTGGTGGAGAGCGGCCCGGTGTCGTACCACCCCGAGGAGGACCCCGACGACGAGGACCCCGACGAGGAGGACGGGGAGCCCTGTGTCAGCGCCCTGCAGATGATGGGCAGCAACGGTGAGGGGGTGACGGGCACCGGGTGGGGCGGAGTGGGGTGCTTCAGAGGAGAAGGCACAGGCCCTCGGCCGCACCCAGGCCTCTCGGCTTTGGGACGGAGACCCTGGGAGGTCGGCTGTGTCCGTTCTGAGGCCCTCGGGTGCCGGAAGCTGCTGGCCAGGCCCTGCGTGTGCTGAAGGCGCCACGACGGCGGGGGGGCCAGGTGCGCAGCGCCCCAGGGCGTCCACAGTTACCCTCTGTGCCTCCGCAGATTACGGCTGTGACGGCGAGGAGGACGATGGGTACTGAGCCGCGGCCCCGCAGCCAGTGATGTCTGGCCGTGGGCCCTGCTGTGTCTGGTGGGGATCAGATGGGGCCTCAGGTGGCCTGCCTGCCCCGCAGCCCTCGCCGCAGCCACTCCACGCCTCCGTGGCACTTGCTGCCGGGACCACGTCTGGAGCACCGTAAGGCGCTGGACCAGTGTCTGCGCGTCCGGTCGGACGTGGGGCTTACAGCCCAGGAACGCTCACAGGAGGCTCGGTCCAGTCCCCTGGACGGACCCTGAGGCACGAGGAGGCCCGCTCTTGGAAGTGAGTGTGGGCCGGGGGGCTGTGGTACCCCGCTGTCCGCCCTTACGGGGCCAGGCGCCTGGGCGCCCACCCCTCCGCGGGGCTGAGGAACGCTGCACCCACTCCCCCCCACCCCGCTGCTGCGTCTTCAGCCAGACCCCAGACTCTCCTGCGCCTGGCCCCAGCGTAGCCAGCCAGCGAACTGAGTCAGCAGCACTGCTCAGCAGACGTGGGACAGTGGGCTCCACTGCGCCCAGGTGCACAGCCGCCCTGGGTGGTGCCCTGCGCCGCCGTGTGGCCGGCCTGGATGTCGGGCTGGCCCTGCTGCACGGAGCCGGAGCCAGGCGGAGCGGGAGGTGCTTCTTGTTCGAGCCGGAGCCTGGGCCAGTGTCCACAGGGGCACAGCAGGCAGAGGGTCCTCAAGCCCAGCTACTCTTCTGGATGGTTCCCACCACCCTCAGCTGCCCCTCGGGGCCAGGCCTCGTCTCTGAAGGCTCAGGGACCACTTTCCAGGTCTCAGCGTGGGCATCAGTGCTCTGGACATGGCCAGGGAGGCAGGGCAGATGCTCGTGGCCCTCGAGACGCCAGCCGTGGTCACCCCAGCCCCTACAGTGGCAGAGCCAGGCCATACTGCGTTCCCAGGGCCCAGCCCTCCGTCTCCGGGGTGGGCCAGGACCCTCCCAGAGTGCAGCAGAGTCTGCAGGTAGGGGATTTTTCAGGTCCTTGGCTGCACCTGCCTGGACCCTGGGGCCTCTAGAAGGCTGGACAGGAGAGTGGGTTTAGTGAAATAGAAAGATCCATCACTTGAGCAGAAACCCAGTGAGGCTGTGGCGTGTGCTTCCCCGTCTGGCTCCGAGGCCTGCTCTGGAGGGGTGAGGCCACATGGCTGCCCGGCCAGCAGGGGCGGGACAGGCACACAGCAGGCAGGCTGGCCCACACGCCTGGCCTGTCGTCAGATGTGCGAGGTCTGTCCCTGGCGTGGGCTCTCCTGGCTGGGGCCTCTCTGGGGTGTTCTCCGTGCCAGTCAGGGAGTGGAGCGTGGGCCGCCCAGCCAGGGACTGGGCCCGCGGGACCCCCGGGTGGAGGTGTGGCAGTGGCTCCAGACGTGGTGGAGTCGCCTTCTGGGACGCGAGGCTGTGTGTGTGCACGGCAGAACACCTCCACTGGGAGCTTGGGTAAGAGGAGGTTTCTGGGTGGAGGCCGCAGGGGGTGTGCGGTCCTGCAGCTGCTCCCTGCAGGAGCTGAGCCTGCAAGGCAGGGGAGGGCGGGGATCCTGTAGGGGGTGTGCAGCGGGGGAGGGCACGGGGGGGGGCTGAGGCCCCTGAGGCTGGACGAGGTCCAGGGGCAGATGGCAGGGACCAGGTGTGGTGTGTGCCTGCAGCAGGGGGTCCAGCCCCAGGATGTGTGGGAGACGGGCCAGGGCGGAGGGGCTGGCTGGCGGGAAGGACGTATCCCGAGAGGACGTGGTGAGGAGGGTGGTGGGGACTTTGTCACGTGGGTGCATGGGTGGCACGTGGTCTGAGATGCTCTCGCTCTGGCAGTGACCAAGGTGCTGGTGAGGGACGGGGCAGGGTGCTCTGGGCTATGGGCTGTGCCCTGTGTGCGGGCCGCCACTGCCGCACTTGTGGGCTTGAGGGGGACATGCAGGCCTGTCTGTCCCTCTGCCCCACGTCCCCACGCTGCTCTTCCGACCTCAAGGAGGACCTGTTCCATCTAACCCTGGGCACAGCCCTCAGTGCTCCCCAAGAGCCAGGCCAGGGCCTCGGGAAGCTGTGCCTGGCGGGTGTGGGCTCAGGCCGCAGCTCCCCGCGTTCTGCAAGGCTCAGCCCCTTCAGGGTCCTCGTGGCAGGGAGTGGACTCAGGCCACCCTGTCACCACCCCTGACCCGTGTCCCTACTGGGTGGGCGGCAGGAATGGGCACCCTGGGTGCCTGGGCGGGGGAGAGGGGAGGCGGCCCTCTGTGAGCAGTGTCCAGGGTCAGGGCCCCTGAGGTGTGAGGGCCAGTGGGCAATCCCCTGGAGTGGTGGCAGTGGCCTGCCTCGGGCCGGGGTCAGGCCCAAGGCGGTGCACGGCAGTGGCCTGGCTGTGTGCTCTGCGCCTGCTTCCACCCTGGGCTCTGAGCCGACCCTGGGGCTGGACCCGTGTGGCTCGCTTGCCCTGCTTGGACGGCACCCGTTGCTGCTGGTCACTTGTGCCGCCCCTCGCTTCCAGCCTGGCGTCACAGGAGGCCACAGGGAGCCAGCGGGGGGAGCCAGCGCGGAGGTGGCTTCCCCGGCACCCATCCTGACAGCCACCCCTTCCCGGGTGACAGTGGGCTGGCCCGGAGAGGAGCACTCGGCATTGCACCACCTCACTGCAGGGCCGGGGCGGGGAGCCGCGAGGAGGCAGCCTGCCCCCCACGGGAGCTCCTCCCGGAGCCCTTGAAGCCCGTCCGTGCTGGGGGCCCTCATGGGGCGGCGGCTGGGCAGAGGGCGGTGCTCGAGTACATGCCTGTCCCCCCTCCTGCCTGTGTGTGCCTCCACGCACGCGCGCACACACTGTACACACCTGCCACGTGCACACGTGCCCTGACCCACTGCCAGGCACACACGTCCCGAGGGGCCGCAGCCACCGGACCGCCCTTCAGGGTGCCAGGCCCAGGGCGGCTGGGGGTCCCCCTGGGGGCTGTGGGCCGGTCGTTGCTCTTGATGGCGCGTGTCCTTGCAGGGCGCCTGCAAGGGTGCACCTTGCAGGGTGACGGCCTGCCCTGACCCGCTCCCCAGGGGGCGTGGGGGCCATGTCTCGGGGTGCTGGGAGCAGCCCCTCCAGGACTGAGGGGACAGGTCTGCGACTGCACCCACTCATCCACCCAGGGCCCTGGCTAGAGCCTCCAAGGGCCGTCTCCAGGCGTCCTGAGCAGGCGGTGGGGCCCCGAGGGGTCGGCAGGAGGGAGGGAGGGAGGAATGGGCGCCCCACATCCACCTCCCGAGAGCCGTCCCCAGCGGCTCACATCTGTACGGTCACTCCAGGAGGCCACCCCCCACACCTGCCCTGCCGGCCACCGTCACCCCAGCCCCCGTGTCCCTCAGCCTTGTGCGCCCCAGGCCCACACCACCTGCTCCCAGCACAGTGGGTTCTGGATTGCTGAGGCCCCTACCCCTGCTGCTGGCCACCCTGCTCCCAAAACCACCTGAGGGCAGTGTGGGCCCCTTTGGAGGAGGGGGGCGGGCAGCCCCCAAGGACAGAGCTCCGCTGACGCAGTGTCTGCCCTGCCGGGGCTGCTCGGGTGCCTCAGGCTTTGGGGACCCAGCAGGAGCCCTGCGGTGCCCTCTGGGGACACCCATCCCCCTGCTGGCAGTGTCATCGGCGCTGCTTCCACCTGTCCCCCCTTGGCCCTCTGCTGCTCCACGGCGGCTTGCTGGGGGGGTGCGGGGTTGTGGCCCGCTACCCGCTGCCGCGTTGATGGAGTTGGGCCCTGAAGCGTGTAGGGCCACCCCCCCCAATCCCGCCAGGCTGCAGGGCAGACTCAGGGAGGTGAAGTGCAGGCCACAGGTGTCACCGCCAGGGGGACGTGGTACCTAGCCCTCAGTCCTGGGTACGCCACCGTCCTCAGCCCTCCCTGCCCCGCAGCTGCTTGCCCCCTGGCGGCCACAAGTGGGTTCAGCCGAGGCCTCCCACCCCCTGGGAACGCTGCATTCCCCAAATAATAAAGACTAGGAGCCTCGAAGTGGCAGGGTGCCGGTCTGGGTCTGCCGTCTTTGTCCAGGGTGCGTCGTCAGAGGGCCCGCCTGGCTGCGCGCCACCAGTCGGGCATCACAGGCTCACCGTCCCCCGCACGCTGGGCCCAAGGACCCCTTGCCCAGCAAGGCAGCAAAGACTGGCATGGAGCGAAGGCGACCCGACAGGCGCAGCCCGGGGCCCCCGCCACCTGGACTCCGGCTGCCCCTGCGCGTGCGGCCCTCCCGGTGGGCGGCTGCGCTCGGGGCCTGCAACCCACTGGGCCCGACACCCGGGCTGCCTGTGGGCCGAGAGCCCCGGGGCCCCTTTCCTCCCCTGGGCGGGGCCCAGTGCCTCTGCCCCCAGCCTGCAGCCACACCAGACGCCCTGCTTGTCCCCTGCCCTGTGAGGACGACGGCCCTTCCTGGGGCCCCCACGGCCCCAGCTCCAGCACCCGTGCTTGCCAGCCCCCAGGCCCTCAGCTGCCCTGGACGTGCACCGCGGCCCCTCGGGGTGGGGGGTGCCAGAGGGGCTCCCGGGCCAGGGCTTCTGGGCTTCCAGGCTCGGGGTGGGGGTCACACTTGCGTGTGACTGGCAGCTTCCCCGCGGTCAGCGCCTCTGTGCCTACGTGCCTAGAGGGCCGGCAGGTCCCCGGGGAGGCCTGGGCCCCAGCCAGGCTGGCAAAGCCTAGGGGCCAAGGGAGCAGCTCCAGAGCTGCAGGCCCTTCAAAGGGGACGTGGGCGGTGGCAGAGCGAGGCTCTTTATGGCTTTCCTGCCGGCGGAGGAACCTGGCTCAGGAAGCCATTGTCTCCGTACAATGGGCCCGGCTGGGACCTGTGCGGGCAGGGGCCCGGCTTGGTTACAGCCTGACCTTGACCCTGACGTACCACCATAGTCCCCAGCGCCCTCTCACGGCCCGCGGGCACCCGCAGCATCCCTGGGGGCTGTGGAGGGGGCGTCCTGCAGCCCAGGGCGGCCCCGCGGGCAGGGAGGGACAGTCCCCTTCCACCACGGGTCGCGCGAGCGCCCAGGAGGCCCGAGCTGGATGGCGGGCGTGCCAGGGGCTCGCTGCTCCTCTGCAGCAGCCAGAGCAATCGCCCCCAAGCCCTTGGGAGGTCCCGTCTGCCAGGCGCCAACTTGGTGGGGCCCTGGAAGATACCTGCCTGGCGCGTGGCAGGGCGTGAGCTCCGGGGCCAAGGGCCGGCTGTGGCAGGGCCCGGCCGCGTGTGGTCCCGGCCCGGGAGGGCGCTGGGCGGCCCAGGGGCGGAGCCGGGATCAGCCTCGCAGGTGCGCGGCTCGCACAGGTGCGCGGTCAGCCATGGGGAAAGGGAGCCCTGGCTCTGGGGCAGCCCCTGCAGTCCCCCCCCACCCCGATCTCCCTGAGGCCTTGCCGCCTCCCGGTGCTCCGCAGAGGCCCCTTACCGGGAGAGCGTTTCCAGCCAGCACACGCGGGGCTCTGAGGGACGCACAGCTTCCCTCGGGATCCGGGCTGTTCGCCCAGCGTTGGTGGAGCCTCGCGGCGCCGTCCACTCCGAGGTTGGCTGGGGGGACGCAGGGGTGCAGCCCCCTGGACCGCGGCGGGGTGGCTGTGCAATGGTGGGGAGGCTGGGCAGGGGCTGAGCAGGGGGGCCCGGGGGGCGTAGAGTCAGGGCGATGGGGAGGCCCCGGAACGGGCAGACCTCTGGGGCTCAGTGGCCTAGGGCGCCGCTCAAGGGCCCTGCGGTGCAGCCCCAGCCTGGGAATGTGGGTGTTGGGGCCGCCCCCAAGGTCCCCAGCCGCGCAGAGAGCCCCCCCTTCCCCGGCCGGTGGGCGCCGTGGGTCCCAGCCAGCAGGCGGCACTGCAGGACAGTCAGGCGGCTTGAGGGCGTCCGGGCACCTCCGGTGGCGGGTTCGGGTCTCACTGCTGCCGGGAGGGTGGCACTCTGGGAAGGAGCCCACGGGGACCGCTGGCTCCCCTGCCATTTACCTTGGCACGGGTGTCTGATGCAGGCAGAGCTGCTCCCCGGGCCCTCCCCACCCCCTCAGCGTCGCCTCTGGCCTCCCCTGCAGTGTCCCCAGGCGCCCTGGTGAGGGGTGGGCTCTGCAGGGGACAGCAGGCTCTGGGGCCCTGCTGCAGCTTCTGTGTATGGGGAAGCCTCCCAGTTCCGTGGAGTGGTGACAGTCCTCGGGGGGGCCGGGGTGACGGGGGTGTCGAGGTTAGCCAGGAAGTCTCCCTGGAGGAGGACGGGTCCACACTGGGACCCAAAGGAAGAGAAGCTGGTCAGGTCACGGTTGGGCACAGAGGAGGCAGGTGGCTACCGACCTGGAGTCAGAGTCCGGGCACAGGAGAGGAGAGGGAGATTTGGTAAAAGCCTCTGAGGGTGGGACAGTCAGGTCCCTGGAGGCTGGGGCGTCCTGTTCCTTGCAGGACGGGAGGGGAGCAAGTATGTGGCCAGAGGTGGGCCCAGGAGGAGGTGTGTGCTCTACCAGGTGACCCCACTGGCTTCGGCAGAGCCCTGGTGGCTGGGGACGGGGGAGGGGACCACCCAGCATTTCCTGAGGGCAGAGCTGGACCCTAGACGTGGGGAGATGGTGGGTGGACAGTGGCACAGGGCAGGCTGGGGCCAGCTGGGTCCTGGGAACGGTGTTCAGAGTGGCCTTGCCCGCCAGGTGCAGGGGTAGGTGAGAGCAGGGAGGCAGAGGCGGGGCGGGCGTGCGTATGGGGGCAGGGTGTCCCCAGGCCAGGCTCCCAGTGAGTCACTGCTGACCCGTCGTCCTGGCGGCGCCGTGGGGGCCCAGGCCGGGCTGGCCGCAGGAAGCTGATAAAGGGCCAGAGTCAAAGCCTCCGGGCTTCCCACTTCCTGCAGCCCCAGGGCAGGGCGCGGCGCGGGGGGCGGGGGGGGGGGGCAGGGGTGCTGAGGCAGGGCCCAGGTGTCCGGGGCCTTCCCGCCGCCCACAACCCGAAGTGTGACCCCCGGGCGCCTGGCCCAGCCTCCGCGGCATGTAGGGACGTCGTGGAGGACGGGGCAGGCCCGGGCACACGGCGGCACGGGGGGGGGGGGGCGGCTGGAGTTTTGAGGCGTCACACCAGGGACATCAGGGCCGCGCGGAAAGGCCGGCCAGGGCCAGGGGGGCGCGGGCAGGCGGTGGGCGCCGATCCCCGGGGCGCCTGCGACCCCCCCGCACAGGGGCGCGCTAGGCAGGTGCGCGGGGGGCGGCAGGGGCGCGGGGGGGGACGCGGGGGGGGGCAGGGGCGCGGGGGGGGGGGCGGCAGGGGCGCGGGGGGGGGGCGCCCAGACCGCAGCCCTCTGCACCCCGGCCCCAGTGCCACGGTGGGGACAGCCCAGCGGCAGGCGGGTCGCCGTGGGCAGCGCCGCCTTCCCCGCGGCCCCAGCCCAGCGCCCCGACCCCTGGGACCCCCGGGTGCCCGCCGGCGGCCCCCGTCCCCGAAGCCTCCGCCAGCGTCGCCGAGACGCCTCCTGTGCGGGCGGGCGGCGGCCTGGGGCGCGCGGGGCGGGGGCGGGGCCGGGGGCGGGGCCGCTCCGCCGCGAGCTCCCGGATTGGCCCCCGCGCGGCCGGCGGGGGCGGGTCGGCCGCCCATTGGCCCGCAGGCGGGGGGCGGGGCCTGCGGCGGCCGCGGCCCCCGAGCCGGGCGAGCCCGCGGACCCCGGGGCGGGCGGAGCGGGGCGCCCTGCCCGGGCCCGGAGCGCGGCCTTATCAGCGCGGGCAGCTGGCGGCCCGGCCGTGCGCGAGCGCCCCGGCCCAATTCAATGGCCATTGTCCGCCGGCCCCTTTGTTCAGGAGGCGGCCACTTCCTGCGGGCAGGGCTGGGGCGGGCGGGCAGGAAACGCTCCGAGCCGGGGCCCAGACGCCGAGGCCGCCCCAGCCCGGGTCACCGGCGACGGCCACCTGCCCGGGGGCGCCGGGGGCCGGGGCTCGGCGGGGTCAGCCCAGCGACCGGCCGGAGGGCGCGGAGGCGGGGCGGGGCGGGGCGGGGCGCTGAGCTCGCAGCCCGAGCGCGGGGGAGGCGCGGAGGAAGCCGGAGGGAAATCCTCAGCACCGGGCGCCCCTCCCAGGCCTGCCCGCTTCCCCGAGCCCCGGCGGGGGGACCCTGGCGGGGGGACCGGCTCCCGGAGGCCCAGGAGAGCACCGGGAGGGACTCAAGACTGCAGGGGATGGAAATGCAACTCCCCGCTGCCCTCTGCGGAGGGGGGGGGGGGAAGGTCCACTCGAGACCCCGTGAGACCCCAGGAGCACCATCCAGACAAAGGCCTGGGGGAGGAGGAGGGAGGGACGGAGGCCGGGCCCCAGGTGCTCCCCCAGGAGCAGGGCCCCTGGTGCTCCCCCAGGCGCAGTGCTCCAGGTGCTCCCCCAGGAGCAGGGCCCCAGGTGCTCCCCCAGGAGGAGCCTGCCGGTTCTGCCTTCCCCTGGGCCCCCCACCCGGCCTCCTTGTCCATCTTCCCTCTGCTGCTCTGCAGCCCGCTCCCCGGGGCCCGGGGCTCAGCCTGTGCAGCACTTGCGTGGCAGGGCCTTGGTCCCATGCTCACCCACAGCTGGGAGTAGGGTCTGCAGGGTGGGTGGCAGTCGCAGGCTGGCCCGGCAGCAGCACTCATGGGTCCCATCTGAGCCATTCGAGGCAAGGATGGGTACAGCCTCTGCCCCAGGCACACCCACCTGCAGGGACCTTCCATGCCATCCCCATCCTGCCCTCTCCCCAGTGGCCCGGAGCCTCTTGCTCTTCCTTCCTCTGAAGCCCCGTGTGGCCTCTGTGCAAAGCGCCCCCACACTCAATCCAGCTCCTGCAGGAGAAAACTGCCGCAGGTAATCGAGTGGCAGGACCCAATGGGACTTGGTGACCAGGGCTCGGGAGGCCAGAAGAGCAGCCCGGAAGCAGCGCACCAGGAGGCCACTGCCTGGGGCCAGAGGGGCCGGGGAGCTTGCTGCTCAGCCCCGTGTGGCTCAGTCCCCCGAGGCCCAGACTGCTGGAGGTGCCCCTCGGTGGCCTTGGGCAAGCATGTCCCCTCTGAACTCGAAGCTGTGATACAGGGGTTTGTGCAGACGAAGTGAGGTGTCCGAGCACCCAGCGAGCACTGGAACTTAGTAGGTGCTTTACAGAGGGCAGCAGGCGCCCCCCAGGGAGAGAGGGGAGGCATGCCACCCCGTGCCTTGGCCTCGGGAGCTGGAGGTCACGGGGTCTGGGAGAGGCTTGAACCCAAAGGCGTCTAAAAGGCCGGGGCCAAGTAGGTATCCAGTGGGGAGAGACGCTGTGAGCAACAGATAGGAATGGGCCAGAGGGGCGGGACGCCCCGGGAGCCCACACAGGGTGCCTGCCCCCCAGAGCGGCCCCTCCGCGCCCTCCATCGCTCTGGCTCTGCACCTGCTGAGCAGCAAACGCCACGTGGCCACGTGGGCTACTCCCACACAGCTGTCAGGGACGCTCAAGGAAAAGGATTGCGTGTCACTCAAAACAAGGTGGGGGTCCTGAAGGGGATAGAAGAAAGGTGTGCCCGGGCAGGACCCCAGAAGTGCAGGGGAGGCGAGGTCTGGCCACCGTGGGTTCGGGCGAGGGCGGGGCCCGAGCCTCAGGAGAAGGCAGGAGGGCGGCTGGCCAGGGCACTCGGGGGGAGACCCCGACAGGCGTGTCCACGGGGCGCGGGTGGGCCGCGGGCAGTGCTGGGCACCGGAGGTCCCGTGGGGCCTTCAGCCCTGGGGGTACAGAAAGGTTAAAACACAGGGGACGCCTGGGTGGCGCAGTCGGCGGAGCGCCCACCTCTGGATTTCGGCTCAGGTGATCTGCGCTCCCGGCGTCTGCTCGAGAGGTCACCCCCCACCCCGTCACCCCGCTCTCACACTGGCTCTCAAAATAAGTACATCGTGAAACTATGTGCACGTAGTCGGGAGAGGAGGCTGCGAGGGCGGCGGGGGGCCGGAAGGGCGGCGTCCTTGCCGCGTTGCCCGGAGCAGCTCGGGGGAGCCCAGCTCGAGAGCCGCCTGGTGTCCCCGCTGCCCCGCGCTTGGCCGCCCGGTGGGCACCCTCCCCCCGCGGGTACAGGGCTTGACTCTCCTGCCCTAAGGCCCTGCCCTCACAGCTCTTCCCCAGCAGGGAGAGGCCCAGGGGTGCCCCCCAGGCCGCCCCCCGCCCGCCCAGCACCCGGCCTGCCCTCGCCACGGCCCCTTGGTATCAGGGCCCCAGGCATCCCGTGCCTCACTTCCCGGGGGCGCAGACTGCTGTCCCCACCCGTGCCTGGCCCCGCACAGCCGTTACCCTGCACCCACGCCCCCTCCTCCGGGAGGCCCCCCACGGCCTCTCCCAGCCCTGTGGCTGCCTGTCCAGCCCCTGCCCGTGTGCAGGCGCTCGGGGGGCCTGGGGGCCTGGGGGTGCCGGGCTGCAGCAGCACTTGGCTGGAGGCTCCTCTGGGGGAGGTCTCCGTGCTCAGCCCTCGGGCCAGGCACAAATGCAGGAAGTCACCAAGGGGAAAGTCTGTCACACGAAGGTATTGTTCCCGGGCTCGTGCTTTCCGGGTGGGCTCGGTCCGCGGTGCGGCTTGCGCGTTCTGGGGACTCCTGGCCCAACTGTTTCCCTCCGAGACCCCGGGGCGCCTAGGGGTGGGGAATGTGGGGCCAGGGTGCAGCCTCGGGGAGACGTGGGCCCGCCCTGGGCGGTGTGTGTCCCTGGAGCCCTGGGTCTGCGCCGTGTTGGGGCCCGAGGGGGGTCGGGGCCAGGGTTCCACGCGCCACCCACACACTCTCTGCCGGCCTGTGGGCCTTGGGGTCCTGCCCAGGCTGCACCCAGGCTTGCCTCCCTCCCCCCAGGAGGGCCACCCCGCACCTCACCCCACGCCCCCTGCAGCCTCGGAGGCCTGGCCAGGGCCTGCTGCCCACTGCCACTGGCCTGCCTGAGCCACTCCGTCCTGGGGGGACCCTGCCACAGCTGAGGACAGGGCTGGCTGGGCAGGAAGTCAGCCCACGCTAGGCCCCCGGGGGGCAGTGCAGGGGCAGGCAGTCCTCACCTGACCCCACCCCCTGCTCTCGGGCCTTACATCAAGCCCCACATGGGGTACGTAGGGTACCATGGGGTAAAGGGGGGTGTTGCTTCCATCTCACTCATCTGCACACAGGAGACGACAGGTGCGCTCGGGGTTGCCAGAGCACCAGGAGGAGCTGTGTGCAGATGAGTGAGATGGAGCACCTGAGGAGCACCAGGAAGGGCTGTGGACAGCAGGTGCCCCACCGGCCCACATCCTGCAGGATCCCAGTGAGGAGCCTGAGAGCCCGGGGGTGCGGGCGCCACAGACCCCAGGGCCACCCGGCACTGAGCCCCAGATTAGAGGTGGGAGCAGTGGGAGGTGGGCGCAGGCGTGGCTGGAGGCCATGGGAGTCGCGGCCAAGCGGGCAGGCCCAGGCTGGGCGTCGGGGCCGTGGCAAGGGTGCTGGCCAGCAGCAGGGGTGGGGGAGTCAGAGGCCCAGCCCTGGCCCAAGCACCTCAGTGCGCCTGGGCCAACGCCGCGGTGGAGCCAGGGAGGCCAGGCCAGGAGGAGCCAGCTTGGGAGGAGAAAGGAGCACCGCTCCCAGACGTCCTGGGCAGGGCAGACGGACAGACCAGAGGGGGGCGCAGGCCCCAGACAGAACCCGGTGGGCCCAGGATCCTGGACGCTGAAACACAGGGCTGGGGAGGCGTCCGCCGCGAGGAAGGGATCGGGAAGGGTCGCGACAAGGGTTCTCCCGGAACGGGAAGGGATGCTGTGCCCACAGCCCTGTCGGGGTAGAGGTAGGGGAGGAGGGGGACCGCATGATCCAGTTTCCTCAAAGGATAAAATAGAGAAGGGGGACCTTCTGGGGAATCAAAGTCCAAAGATTTGCCTAAATTACAGACCTAGGCCTCAGGCGGAGAGGGCCTTCGGGGGCAGCGGGGATGGCATTCGGGAATGGCCCATGCACCCCCATCTCCCTCGCCACCCCAGGTCACGCAGACCCCACTCCTCCATCCTTCCCACCGCTAGCCCCCACTCTTCCTCCCGACCCCCCATGCACCTCCTCCCACTTGGTTGTTCTGAAGCAAACCCTCGGTGTCGCTCCACATTTCAGTTTGTATCACTATGAGACGGTTTCGCAGAGAATGACTATAATGGCATCGGCACGCTGGTGCCCAGTCAGGGTTCCCGGCTCCCAGACGGCTGGTCTGAGGAGGGCCCGCACACGCCCATCACTGTGGCTGTTTGATACGCCTCTCGAACCTCCATATCCTCAGGTTCTCCCTCCTGCTCGAAGAGACCTGGCTGTCGCGCGCTTGTCCCGGACCCCATATCTGCTGCAGGCCCCTTGTTGAGTGCGGGCTTGGCCAGTGTGGCAGCGTCCCTCAACAGTGGTGTTCTCCTGTTGGGAGGTGCGTGGTCTCTGGTTCTTGTTTTATTCTATGTTTTTATTGTAGTAAAATATACGTAACGTAAAATTGACCATTATAACCTTTTTGAATAGCGTCACGAAGGACAAAGAGGAATACCAGTACTTGTGAGACGCCCAGCAGATCAGAAAAATACAACATGTATGCAACCACAAACAGAGCTTCAGAAGACAGAAAGCCTCTGGTGACCAGTGGCGCCCTCCCGCTCCTCCCTGCACGCTGACCGCTCCAGCATCCATAAGCAAAGATGGAAACAATTGGGATGATGTGATAAATAGAGGCACTCTGTTTTCTAGGACAAACAGGGTGATTCTCCAAATCTCCCTCCTTTTTTTGGGGGGTCCCCAAAGAGGCCTCAGGACGCCTTCAGGAGTGGAAGCGGCTGCAGGAGAGGCAAGCAGGCAGGCAGTGGAGCGAGGCCCCCCTTGCTCCACGACGCAGAAAGTGGCTCCAACCTAGAATTTCATACCCAGCCCAGACGTCCGTGCGTATGAAGGGAAATAAAGACATTTTCAGACACGTAAGGAGCCACGCTGTATCTGCCAGGTGCGCTCTCTCAAGCTCCAGGAGGACCTGCTCCATTAAAATATGAGTGTAAGCAGAGAGAGAGAGAGAGAGAGAGAGAGCGCCGGCATGCAGGCCCACACAGGAGCCGGAGCAGGTGAGCTCCCGGCATGTGCGGGGAGAGGTCTGCAGGACAGCTGCGCCCTGTGAGGCTCGCCAACCCCCCCAGCAGGCCCTGAGGCCGCAGCTTCCTCGGGGAGCCTGCTCTGACACACGCCTGGCCTGCCTGCAGCGGCGGGGGGTGGGGGGAGACCCAGGCAGTGAGAAGCCCATCCTTGGGGCCCTGCCGGTGGGGGCCTGGGCGTCCCTGGGTCATCGGTGTCCCTGCCCACTGATGGCTCCAAATGGCTCCTAAACTCTCAGGGAGGCTGAGGCCAGCTGGCCCTTGAGGCTCTGCAGCCTCTCTTCGCCTGGGGCCTCAGCTGAGCGGTTTGTCAAAACCAAGAGGATGCAGCGTGGGGAGGTACACCAACGCGACAAGTGAGGGACAGCACGCAAGGCCTGGAGGAAGTTCCGTGGCTGGGGCCAGCCCCCCAGCAGCCAGCAGGGTCCCACCAACACGCTATTTCATGACCGGCACCTGCATGTCTATTTTACTATTTTGCTTTAAACTGATATTTTATTTTTTAAAATTTTATTTTTTTAAAGATTCACTTATTCATGAGAGACACAGAGAGAGAGAGAGAGGCAGAGACACAGGCAGAGGGAGAAGCAGGCGCCCTGCGGGGATCCTGATGCGGGACTGGTTCCCCAGACCCCGGGGCCATGCCCTGCGCTGAAGGCAGGTGCTCAACCCCTGAGCCACCCAGCCGACCCTAAACTGATTTTTTATATTGTGCAAGCACAACACAGGTCACACTTAGCCGTTTGAAACCAGTGGCGCTCCTTCACCCTGGCACTAATGCAGCAGAATACTGACGGCGGGACGGCGGGTCAGCCCTCCCAACGGGAGGGGACAGCGCAGGACGCAGGGACGCAGACCCGGGGGAGGCGGCGGCTCGCCCCGTCTGGGCACCTGGACAGCCTCCGAGACGGAGGTCTCGCCCAGGCAACCGGCAGACCCAGTGCCCGTTCCGGTTCAAGTGCCTGCTGTCGGTGTTACCACACTTGTCAAGGCCTGCAAGGAAAGGTGCAGGTTAATGATAAAGAAGTTACTTTTGAAGAAGGAAAGAAGGGGCAGCCTGGGTGGCCCAGCGGTTTAGCGCCGCCTTCAGCCCAGGGCCTGATCCTGGAGACTCGGGTCGAGTCCCACATCAGGCTCCCCGCATGGAGCCTGCTTCTCCCTCTGCCTGTGTCTCTGCTCCTCTTTCTCTCTCTCATGAATAAATAAAATCTAAAAAAAAAAAAGGAAGAAAGAAAGACAAAGAAAAGTGAAGAGGTGGAGCAGTACGATCAGAGGACGTGTCTCAAAAGTGCAGCGATGACACCGGGTGGACACAGCTAGAGAGGTCGGCGGGGGGAACAGGACGCGGCGTGTGGAATGCCTCGGGGACACCGGCAGCGGGACATGCCAGACGCAGGGACACACGGACATGTTTACACACTGAAAGGGTCACTGGCAGAGGACCCAGAAACCCCGCCAACACAGGACATGATGGAATTTCAGGACCTAGATGCGGCTGGAGGGGGCACAGGCCTCCAGAAAGGGCCAGGGATCGGCCCAGCCGTTACCATGATGCCAGAAGCAACGGGTGCCGAGTGGTCAAACTGGGACGGGCCATCGGGTCAGACCCCAATCCCGGGAGGGTCCCGGCCAGCCGGCTTTCAGGAGACAGTCGTCGGTCGAGGAAGGCCAGCAAAGGAGGCCGAGGAGCAGGGAAGAGGAGGGCCTGGGTCAGGGATGCGGGATGGAAGTCGCCTGGGTCCTGGACACGGGGCCCCAGGGCAGGGCGGCCGCCACACGGCACCCATCACGGGGTGACCAGGCACACCGACCTGGGTTCCCCAGAGAGGCGGGTGGGTCTGCATACGAGTGTGCGTAGAGGCCTGGTCACCCGGCCTCGTGCGGGCTGCGAGGTCCCACGGCCGGCGGGCGGCCAGCTGCAGGCCCGGGGCCGCCGTGGGTTCCGCTCCGAGCCCACGGGCTGGGCAGACCTGGGTCCCGGCCGGAGGACGGCGGAGGGCGCGGCTCTCTCCCCTCCACGCGCTGCCCGGGCCCCCACGGATCGGACGAGGACCCCCACCCCCACACCGGGCCGGAGTCTGCTTTACTGGGCTCGCTGGGTCGGGTGGCCGTCCCACCCGGGGATGCCAGAGTCATGTCCCGCTGCAGCCGGGGCGCCCGCGGCCCCCCACGCCGACGGTCCAGTGAGCCAGGGCAGAAGAAGGAAAACGGGGCGACGTGCAGTCAGAGGACTGGGTGCGCACGTGAGAACGTGCTGCGAAGTGCACGCTCCGCTAAAGGAAACCCCGCAGGCCTGACGAGCAGGGGCCCGAGCGGGCCTGGGGACGGACGTGGGGACGCGGAGTTCCTGGGGTGTGGCCCACTCGGGGCGCCTTAGCCCCTCTGCACCCTGCGTGCCCGGGCCGGACCTCCGACGGCAGCGGCCTCTGGGCGAGGGGACCTCCCGGCCGCAAAGCTGCTCCCCTTTCCTGACGCCACCGGGTCTGGAGGCAATGCCGGGGCCACAGTAGCCACCCTGTGACGTGAGGTGGAGCGGAGTCCCTGGAAGACCTCTCCCGTGACACGGGCAACCCCGTGCTGCTGGGGCTCCTGGCTGAGCGCCCCCAACCGAGGCAGCACACATCCTGCGGCCGGAGGAAAACGCCTTCAGCCCGCGATCAGGAGCCAGCCCCGTGAGCCCAGACACGCGGGGGGAGCCACCAGAAGCTTCAGCTCCCAGGGCTGGCGGCGGTGGCCTCCTGGGGCGGAGCTGGGGACCGGGGGTGGGGTGGGGCAGCGGCGGTTCTGCGCGCGCGTCTTGAACTCTAACGTTTTCTTTCTGTTTGCCGTGTACACGTGTAACTTTGACAAAAACTAAAATTAAAAAAAAAAACTAAAATTAATTTTAAGAAATAAGCAAAAACCCCCACACTGAAACACGCAGTCATCACCAGAACTCCCCTAAATTGGGTGAAAACAGGAGGCTTGGGGCTCCTGGGTGGCTCAGCGGTTGAGGGTCTGCCTTTGGCCCGGGTCGTGACCCCGGGGTCCTGGGATCGAGTCCCATGTCGGGCTCCTTGCAAGGAGCCTGCTTCTCCCTCTGCCTGTGTCTCTGCCTCTCTCTGTGTCTTTCATGAATAAATAAATAAAATCTTTATAAAAAAAAAGAAAGAAAGAAAGAGAAAATAGGAGGCTTCTCCAGGTGCCCGGGAGCTCAGGGGCGCGGCGCCCGCTTCCTCTCCGCGCCACCGGGGCAGCGGGGCAGGCGAGCTCCGGGGAAGGGCAAGGCCAGCAGCCCTCGAGGCAGCCTTGCTGCACTGGGTTCTCGGCTCAGCGTAGGACACCTGCGGGCGCCAAGCCCGACGCCCTCTGCACTGGCTGCAGAGACAGGCTAGGGCCGCACACGCCCGCGCAGGGGACGGGCCACCAGCAATAACTGAGCGACATGGGCAGGGCGGCGCCCTCCCCACCTGCGCCCTGCCCTCCGGCGTGGCCGCTCCTCCATGTGTGGCGCCCAGCCGCACCCCTACAGCCCAGCACTGCCACCCCTGGAGCCCCCACCCGCTCCTCGCCCTCCCTGCTCGGAGCCGCTGGGCTTCCAGGGCCAGGCCCCCGAGCTGGACCCTCCCTGGCTGGCCTCTGGCTCAGCCTCCGGGCATGAGCCCCTGCTGACCACGCCCAGCCCTGACGTCGTGCTCCCGGGGGCCGCCCCTCCGCCCTCCCCGCCCTCCCTGTTGGCACTGCCCTCCATCCCCCGAGTCTCACAGGTCAGGACCCCCCGCCGGTATCCTCACCTCTCTGGCCCCACGGCTGCCCACCACCCCCACTGGGAAAAGGCTGAGCCCTGGAGGAAGCCGGTGTCCACCTGTCTATCCGCCCAGGCTGCCTGAGAGCACCCTCCGGCCTGGTGCCACGAGGAAGCCCCATCCCGCCCCTGCTGGTGAGCTTGCCCCAGCTCCTCCACGCAGAAGGGAGCCCCCCAAGGGCCCCACCAGCACCTGCCTGTCACCGAGAAGCAGGTCCTGCTGGCACCTGCAGCACGGAACTGCCTGAGGGCCCTCCCCACGCAGGACCCTGCCTGGCTGCGGTGCGCCCTGGGCCCACTTTAAGGGGTCTCAAGCCATCTTGTTTGCGGTTGTTGGAGTGCACGGTGCAGGGGGCACGGACACGGGGCCCATCCAGGTCAGCCCACCGCAGTCTGGACCTGCCCACATGCCTCTGGATGAGGCTCCAGAGCTGGCTTTGGGACAGGCCCCTGCTGGCCTGGGCCTGGGGTTCCTTCCGTCCTGGCCCGTCCCCCTCCTCCAGGTCTCTGGGTCGACTGCCTCCCTCCAGGAGGGGCTAGACCATCCCTCAGCCCGGGACCCCTCCTGCACTGCGCGGGGCACTTGTCTGGGTCCCTCCTGCCAGGGACCCCCAGTTCCAGGCCACCTGGTGTGGGGTCGGCGCTTTGGAGAAATGTCTGTCCTCACACTGCGCCCGAGAGACTTGCCCCTGACCGTGGGATCCTGACCGCGGGATCCTGACTACGGGTGCCAGGTTAGGTGGCATTAGCCATGTCCTGGACCCAGGGGAATGTGGGGAGACAGGGCTGGGTGGCCACGGTCAGCACGGAATGTTCTTGTATCTGAATTATCTGAATTCTGCTCCTTTTTATGGCCGGATGATGTTCTATCACATAGCTGGACCCCGGGGAGACCCGGTCCTTCCAGCTGCCATCAGCAGGGCTACCAGTCCCAGGGTCAGCTGAGCCTGCTCTCGGGTCTCGGGTGTCCACCTAGGAGTGTACTTAGCGGGTCACACCACTCTACAGTTAGCTTTTTTGAGGAACTGGCAGGCGGGTTCCCAGAGGGGCAGCACCTTGCAGGTCTCCCGAGGGCCCTCCGCAGTCTACACGACCACCCCCCCTGCTTGCGTGGAAAATGTGATATTCCGAGCAGCCTGGGTGGCTCAGCGGTTTAGTGCCGCCTTCGGCCCAGGGTGTGATCCTGGAGACCCGGGATCGAGTCCAGCGTCGGGCTCCCTGCATGGAGCCTGCTTCTCCCTCTGCCTGTGTCTCTGCCTCTCTCTCTGTGCATCTCTAATGAAGAAATAAAACCTTTTTAAAAAAATGTGATTTTTCCCTCTGCTGTAAGGAACACAATGCTGGGGACAGAGGCTGCCTCTTCCCAGGTGCTCCTGGCTCTCTGTGGCTCCTCCTCTGCGGAACTGGGGCCATGCAAGCTCTGCCATGTGTCCCACATTCCAGGCAAGGAGGGCCCCTGGGCCCCATGTGTGTGGACGAGAGGCCCACCTGGCTGCCTCTGGGATGGGCCTGGTGTGCGTCCCTCTGGGCCCCAGCACATGAGGACGCGGGCGCAGGCGGGGAAGCACAGACCCTAGGTTTGCTGGGGGCGTGACAGCAGCCCCTGGAACTGTGCTTTCCAGAACTCCATGAAGCCTCCGCCCTCAGGCAGCCCCAGGACCTTCCTTCTGACCCAGGATGCTGCTTGACATCTGAGGGGGTCGTGGGAAGCCTGGCCTAGTGACCCTGTGCTGGGGGAGTGGCTGTCGCGGGGGAAGCGCAGGGAAAGGACACACGCAGTGAGATGGCCAGCCAGCCTTGTCAGGTGCCAGACGCAGGGCAAGGAGCCATCCTGGGCACGCAAGGCCCCTGGGCCTCCTGAAGACTTCAGCCCCAGCGGCCCCCGATCACAACTGCAGAGAAACCCCAAGGGAGAGTGGCCCGGCCGAGCCAGGGCCTTGGGGCACTGAGAGTTGGTGACAAATGAGTGCTTCAAGCCACCACATTTGGGGGCACCTTGTCACATTACGCACAATAGCTAGAGAGGCAACAGCTGGCGAGCCTCGGCCCCAAGGGCACGCGCCAGCCCGCCGGGGTATGCGCCCGGGCCCTAGTGCTCAGCTCCCCTGCCCCTCGGGTCCCAGCGGCCTTGGGGGCAGCCCCTGCACTGGGACGGGGCCCTCGGATCCTCACCCAAGGAAGGAGTCGGGCTCTCGGGCCTTTCCTCAGCTAGGGAGGGGGGCCTGCGGCTGGGGCACCCTGGGGCGGGGACAGGTGAAGGGGCCAGCTCCAGGGGCTGGGAGAGGCCGCTCCTCCCGAGGGGGCCGGGGGCGGGCCCGGGAACCCCCTGCCCGGCCCGGCCCGCCCCCGCCCCCAGCTCTAGGCCTCGCCTCCTCCCAGAGCTCGTCTTCCCGCCATCAGGCTCCCCGGAGGTGTCCCCACGGTCCTCCCCCGCCCGCGCGGGGCCGTCACGCAGCCGCCGACCGACCCGCTCCTCCCTCCCCCGGCGGCTCGCGGGCAGCTGGGCCGCCTCCCGGCCCCGGGCCCGCCCCCGCCCCGCCCGCCTCATCGCAGGGCGCGCCCGCCAAGCCCCAAGGCCCCGGGCACCGGCGCTCGCGTCTCCGGGGGCTCCCCTCCAGCCACGCCGCGCGCGCCCGCCGCACACTGGGCCCAGCCTAGCCGCCCCCGGGCTCACTGGGCCGCGGACCGGGAGGGCCGCACCTGCGCGCGGCCCCGGCAGGTGAGGCGGGAGGCCCCGCCCCCGGCCCGCAGCCCCGCCCCGGCCCCGCCCCCGGCCCGCCGGCCCCGCCCCGGCCCGCCGGCCCCGCCCCCGGCCCGCCGGCCCCGCCCCGCGCGCACTGGGCATGCCCAGAGCCGGGTCACGTGCCCTGCCGCCCGGGCCGACTCTGCCCGCGTCCGCCCGGCCCGGCTGCCCTGCGCGCTGCCATGGAGCGCATCGAGGGGGCGGCCGTGGGCCGCTGCGCAGCCTCGCCCTACCTGCGGCCGCTCACGCTGCACTACCGCCAGGTGAGCCCGCCCGCGCGCCGTCCGCGGCCCCCCCGCCCTCAGCCCCCCGGCCCCGCCCCCGCCCGCGGAGCCCCGCCCCCCACCGCGGAGCCCCACCCCCAGCCCTGGGCCCCGCCCCCGCCCGCGGAGCCCCGCCCTCAGCCCCGGGCCCCGCCCCCTGCCCGCGGAGCCCCGCCCTCAGCCCCGGGCCCCGCCCCCTGCCCGCGGAGCCCCGCCCTCAGCCCCGGGCCCCGCCCCCCGCCGCGGAGCCCCGCCCTCAGCCCCGGGCCCCGTCCCCGCCGCGGAGCCCCGCCCCCGCCCGCGGGTCCCGCCCCTGTGCCTCGGGCGCGCCCCAGCTCAGTGTGCGGCCGGGTTCGGTCCCGGTGGAGACCCGACGGGCGCCCGGCGCGGGACACCTGGGGACGACCTCCTCCGCGGAGGCTCGGCGGGGCCCCTGCACTTTTAGCAGTGGGGCGTGGGGGGCGCCCCGGGGGTCGGGGGCAGCTCCCTGGAGGTGGCGGTCTGGGGTCTCCGTTGGGCCAGGAGGTAGGGGTGTGGAGTGAGGAGGCCGGAGAGGGGTCTGGCGCAGCTCTGGAGAGCCTCTCCTTCCGAGGCCACCTCCAGGGTCCCCCACCTGCCCCACACGCTGGCAGCGCTCTCCTGGGGCCCTGGCACCTGCCCCCTGTCACCAGCTGGAGCAGGACTGCGCACTCCCTGGGCGCCGTGTGCGTGGCAAGTCCACAGGGCACACTTGCTGGGCGAGGGCGAACCCGCCCGTGGTTTGGGTCCTGCAGCTCCTGTCTGGCTGCTCCCCTGCCCCCAGCCCGTTGCCTGCTCTGAGTGCCCCGCGCCTTCCACACTTGGACAGGTGGGCCAGGTCTTTGGTGCTCCTCTTCCCTACCGGCCCCCCACTTGCAGCTCTCTGTCCCCCTGTCCCCTTCGCAGTCCTTCCTCTTGCGCAGCCTCCAGCCAAGGGAGGCCCCCACACCCCTCATTTGCCCTGTCCACGTCAACCTGTGGGCTCCGGGGGACACGGAAGTCCTGTCATTGGGATGGGCCCACTTGGCAGTGCTGGGCTAGGACAGGAGCAGGGGGGTCCATTGAAGGTCAGGCCGTGGGGACACGAAGGTCACCGCCCTTCTCCTTGGCCTTGACTTGGGGTGGGGATGCCTGATTGTGGCTGCACAGCCCCCAAGGGACCAGGGCTCCGGGGGGCGGTGGGAGGCGCAGGCGGTCCGGGCACGCACCTGCTGCATCCCCTCCCCGAGCTGAAGCACAGGAGCCGGTCAGCCCGGCTCCACGGCGGGGGGCTGGTGGCCAGAGCAGAGCAGGTGCAGGCGGGAGGCAGGGGTGGGCACAGGCTAGGGTGCCAAGGCAGCGACCCTTCGGGGGCGGGGGGCTGTGGGGCTGGGCCATGCCTGCCAGCCAGGGGCATCTGCAGCCACGCCTGGCCAGCAGAGACACGGGGGCCAGACACACAGGCCGGGGGCAGCTGACCCCCTGAAGGTGAACCAGGCCTAGGACCCAACTAGCTGGTCTGTGGGTGCTGTGGGAGGGGCCGGTTGGGGATCACTGGGCCTCTGTGGTCCATCCCATGCATGGTGCCTTGGCTGGACCTAAGGGTCTGGCAGACATTTTAATCTGGAGCTGGGAGGGTCCCTGACTGCACAAGGTGACACTTCTCATGAGGGAGGCAGGGGGCACAGCAGGCCCTTGGCAGACCTGGGGGGGGAGCAGGCCTCTGAGTGCATCCTGGGTGCGTGGCTGGCCCCAGGGCGGCCAGATTGCAGGCAGGCCCGGGCTTGCCTCGTGGGGGTAGTGCCTCCCGAGGCCTCCCAGGCAGCCCGACTGGCGAGCGGCGTAGTGCAGGGCATCCGCCCTCCCATCCCCTTGGCAACAAAGGCCCCTGCCACTCCTCCAGGGCACTTGTGCTCCAGCAGAGCCCGAACTAATTTTCCCAGCTCCCCTTGGACCAGCGTGTGGGCGTCTGCCTGGGAAGTCCCTCTCCTTGGAATGCCCTTTCCTCACTTTTGTGGGGCCTGGAGCAGTGTCACCTCCTCCAGGAAGTCCTCCCTCCTCTGCAGCCCTGGGTGCACTTGCTGTGCCTCTGGTGCTCAGGTCTGTGTCTGTTTCAAGGCCTGGCAGGGCCCGGGGTGGGGCTGCGCTCTCCGGGGCCCTAGAGCTGACCCAGTGGCTGAGGAGGGCAGACGGGCTGAGCACGCGCTGGTGGGGGTGGGCAGCCGCAGGGCAGGGCCCCGGGGTCCTAGGTCCAGCCGCGTGGGCAGAGACCCCTCGGGGACGAGGCAGGACCAGGTGGAATGGCTACCGTCCCGTCTAGCCCCAGGGAGGGGAGCCCGCCTTGCCCAGCCCTGTCCAGCTGGCAGGATCCTGGGCCCCTCAGACACCCTGCCTGTCGGCACCCCGTGAACGCCGCTCCGGCTGCCCCCGGCCCGCACTGCGGCCCTCACCCACTGATGGCTGCCTGGAGCCCTGGGAGCCCCTCGGGGTGTGGCGCACAGGCTTGGGGAGCAGGATGATGAGGCAAGTGGCAGGACAGCAGGGCGACAGGATGCGCGAGAGACAGCCCGAGACAGAAGCCGGGCTGGGGGAGGGTCAGCCCTGTGCAGTCACCCTCAGCACATCACATGCCCCCTGCAGCTGCCCCTGGGGGTGGTGTCCTCTCAGGAGGCTGGCCTGCCCTCCTGCCCTCCTGCCCTCCTGCCCTCCTGCCGCCTCTGCGCAGTGGCCCGAGGGACTTTCAGCACCGAGCACCTGATCTCCCTCCGCCACCGTCCCGCCCCTCCCGCATGCCCCACGGTCCTTCCCGCACTTGGTGACAGTGTACATCTCTGCAGCTCCCAGGGGGCAGCCGGTGCCGGGGGCCGGGGGGCAGCTCGTGCTGTGCCTGGGATGCCTCGCACCCGTGCTCTGGTTTTCTGCCCCGGCCGCCGCAGCTCCCCGCTGCTGGAGGGCCCCGGCCTTGAGGGGCCCCCGGGTAGGAGCTGGTGCCGAGGGTCTGTCTGGCCCGCTCGGCTTCCCGGAGCACTCGCACACCTGCGGGCGGCTCTGTGGCCCCCCTGACCGCTGCCCTGCCCCTTTCAGAACGGCGCTCAGAAGTCCTGGGACTTCATGAAGACACATGACAGGTGAGAGCCCGGCCCGGCTGCAGGAAGCCCCCGACTGATGCCCACGGGACACGGGGCCCAGGCCCGGAAGCGCCAGCCCTGCCCCTGCCTCGCTGCACCCCTCGGGGTCTCCGGGCGCCCCCTGGCTTCTGGCTCAGGCCGCCTGGACCTGGGAGAGGCCGTCGGGTGCCTTGCCCTCCGTGAGCACGAGGCGTGGGGGCTGGATGGCAGTGGGGCGCGAGGAGCGTGGCTGGCGGGCAGCTGGCCCGCGAGGAGCACCGTCCTGTCAGTCACCCGGCCTCAGCTGCTGCCACCCCGGCCTGCCCAGCTGCCCAGCATGTCCCCCCCCGCCCCGCTCTGCCAGTCGGAATACAGTAGGCCTGAGTCCTAGCCTGACTGCGTGACCTGGCAAGCTCTGGCCCTGCCGGGGCCTCAGTCTGCCCATCTGAGTAGGGGACCGGAATCCGCAGACTGATGGGGAAAGAAGGGGGAGGGGGCCTGGGCCTGGTGCAACGGGGTGGGAGCCAGCCCCCCAGGCGAGGCGAGGGCAAGGCGAGGGTGAGGCCAGGGCGTTGCTTCTGTGCTCAGCTCTGTCCACCCCCCGCAGTGTGGCCATTCTCATGTTCAACTCTTCCCAGCAGAGCCTGGTGTTGGTGAAGCAGTTCCGGCCAGGTGAGGACCCCCAGAGTGGGCTGTGGGGGGACGGGGGGCTACCGGGTGGCCCTCAGGTCCCTGTGGTCCTCCGGTCGGGCACAGATGTGGGGAGCGGGCGCCGGGGGGGGGGGGATTCTAAACCCAGTGATGGTCTGGCCTAGAGAGGCCCACACGGAGGCACATGCGCCATGGCCGTGACCGTGGCTGTGACCGTGGCCATGACCGTGGCCATGACTGTGGCCGCCCTCCCCCACCCAGCTGTGTACGTGGGCGAGGTGGAACGGCGCTTCCCAGGGTCCCTGGCAGCTGTGGACCAGGACAGACCCCAGGAGCTGCAAGTGGCGCTGCCTGGCTCGGCGGGGGTGACCTACGAGCTGTGTGCAGGCCTCGTGGACCAGCCCGGGCTCTCGCTGGAGGAAGTGGCCTGCTCGGAGGCTTGGGAGGAGTGTGGCTACCGCCTGGCGCCCTCCGACCTGCGCCGGGTCGCCACCTACAAGTGAGTGTGGTTGGGCCACCGCCCAGGGGTTGGGACAGGCTGGGAGGCAGTGAGCGCCCCGTCTCCAGGGGCATGCAAGCAGGGCAGTTCCTCCTTGCTTTTCAACAGGGGGCCAGGGGGAAGGTGGAACAGACGGTACCTCAGATCGCGATCCGGGCCGGAACCCAGGCTCCTGGGGGCCGTTGTGCAGCGTGCCAGTGCCCCCACCCTTCGGCCCCTAGGCGCGTGGGGCCAGCTCTGGGTGGCAGCTGCTGCTGACAGATGCCTCTACTTCCTGTGGGATTAAGCACCGGGCGCTGGGGGTGGGGGTGAGTCACAGATCTGCTGTCACACGGTGGCTCAGGAATGAAGTGGGGGGCGGGGGCTCCAGCATTGCGGGGGCGTGGCCTGGAGCCCAGACTTCAGGGCCTGTGCCCACCAACCGAAGGCGCCCCCCGCCGCCCTCCCCAGGGGCTGTCCTTGGGGGGGGTGAAATCTGGGGGCAGGAGGCGGGGCCGGCAGTGACACCCCCACGGCGCCGAGCTGGCCGAGGCAGCCTCTCCAGGGGCAGGGCCTGCTGGGGGGCGGGGAGCGCGGCCTCTCAGCCCGGGTGTTGGGCCCAGGCCTCTGGCTCCGGCGGGCGTCCCCCTGGCCTGGGGGCCAGGGCGCTGCAGCTGACCTCCGCCCGGGAAGGAGGGGACCCGGGTTGGAGTCACCACGTGAAGCAGCGTGGCGTCAGAGGGTCCAGCACCTCGGCCTGAGGGGCAGGCCTGCCACGTGCAGGGGTCCTCGGGTCCCGACCCGGGGCCGGGGTGACGGGCGGGAGGCCCCCTGGACGTGCGGGGCCTGGGTGACCTGAGCCTGGCGGAGGGGCGAGCGGGCGGGCCCCAGGGCTCCGGGCAGCTGGCGGCCGTGAGGACTTGCCTTAGCAGGCGGGGGTGGCCGTGGGGCGCAGGAGCCGAGGGCAGCCCCAGGAGCCCGCGGAGGATGCGGCCGCGCACATTCCTGCTGCGGGTCGGGGCCGCCGTGTTCCCGTCTTCCCCGCGAGCCGGCGGAAACTGGGACTGCAGAGCGCAGCCTGGCGCTCCCATCAAAGGACGGGCCGCGGCCGCCGCCGGAAACCGGCCGTCAGGGGGGCCTGCGGCAGATGAGGGGCTGGGGGTGCAGGAAGCAGCTGGCTGAGGCCCGGCTGGCTGGGGCTCCCGCTCCCGCCGCTGCGTGCTGCGCAGGTGTGCGAGGGCAGCGCCCGCCCTGCGGGTCTCCGGCTGGCCTGGCACCCCGTCCCCTGCACACTCACGCCGGACTCTTCCCCTCGGGTTCCGGGGTGCACACGGGCCCCTCCGCTGGCCCCCATCCCGGCTACGCGCTGTGGCCTCCCCCTGATGCCAGTCGGGGCCACCCCCTCCTGGGGGGCCACCCGCCCCCTCTGGCCACCACCCACTGAGCTGGGGACTCCCTCACACCCTCAGCATGTGCTGTCCCCAGCCTGGAACGTGTCCCATAGGTGCTGGTCTTGGGGGTCATCACGGGGTTGCCGGGTGGGTCCTTGCTGCCAGCTGGCCGGGAGCCCCGGGTGCGGGTGGGGTCTGTGCTGGGAAGGGAGGCCCTGGCTGAGGGGCCCACGCGAGCAGAGGGGCAGCAGCCTGCATGTGCGTGCGCACGGACACCGCGGCAGAGACCTAACGGTTTGTCTCCTGCGCGAACGACCTCATGGCTGCTGTGGCTCCTGGCGACTGGGGCAGCGCTCAGGGTCTCGGGGCGCACACGGGGCGACGGCTGGGCGGCGGGCTCATCTGGGCTCGGCCCCCTTCCCAGCCCACGCGGTTGTGGCAGCACCCAGGCCCTTGTGGCTGTGTGGCCCACCCTGCTGCCAGGCCGGCTGCTGGCTGGGGGACCGGAGCCAGCCCCGCGAGGCCGCGTGCAGGCCTGGACCACGTGGCCCCCTGCAGGGCAGCTTGCTTTGTCTACAAGGCCCGCAGCACGGTGTCCCCCTGACTTCCTCCGTCTCTGACGTGTAGACCTTCACTGAGGAGCTCACCTGGTTAGGTCAGGCCCACCAGGATGCTCTCTCCGTGAACTAAGGCGACCCATCAAGGCCCTCGGTTACACCTGCAGAGTGCCCCCCACCAGAATCACGGGCGGGATACCCAACGTGTGGCCAGGTTTCTGCCACACTTGAGGGTGGTGGGACCCTGGCAGGGGAAGCAGGGTGCTGTTCCTGGAGTCCGGCCTGCCCGACCGGCCCGCCTGGCCCCGAGAGGATGGAACGAGGGCTGGAAGGGGCAGGGGCGGCCAGGAGGCCTGCGCGGGGGCTTCAGGACGTGCCGTCTCCACCCGTAGGTCTGGTGTGGGACTGACTGGCTCCAGCCAGACTATGTTCTACGCAGAGGTGACAGACGGCCAGCGAGGCGGCCCCGGTGGGGGCCTGGCTGAGGAGGGCGAGCTCATCGAGGTCGTGCACCTGCCCCTGGATGGCGCCCGGGCCTTTGCGGATGATCCGGATGTCCCCAAGACCCTCGGTGTCATCTTTGGCATCTCATGGTTCTTCAGCTGCGTGGCCCCTGGCCTGGGCCCCCGGTGAGACCCAGCGGGTCCACCCCAAGGCTGGTTCTGGCCACTCGCCCTCCAGACCCAATAAAGGCTTGTGCAGCACTAGCCTGCGTCCGCTGGCTCCGAGCTGTGACCGGGGTGGGCTGCGGGAGGTGGAGGGACGGGGGGGGGGGGGGGGGGGGGTCTTTCCCAGATGGGCCCCGGGGGAGGGTGTGCTCCGCTGAGAAGCCTCTGGCTGCAGGCAGGCCCGGGACAGCGGTGGGCAGCTGGCAGAGCTAAGGTCAGGCCTTAGGTGGGGGCCCAGGGGGAGACAGGATGGTGCCAGGCCACCCCTTGGGGCAGGAGAGGTGGAGTTGGGGGCCCAGCCAGGCCAAGCACTCAGGGAGGACTGCGTGGTGGGCCACGGGGTGGCCGTGGGAGTGGTGGCTGAGCCAGCCCTCGGGAGGAGGAGGTGGGGACAGACCTGCCGGCTGTGCATTCTTGAGGGCACACGCCCCCAGTTCCGGGGTGGGCTAGAGCCCCTCTCCGGGAGCCCGAAGCCACAGCTGCTCTGGATCTAGGTCTAGTGCCCCAGCGGCCCCAGCACCCCCGGGCCATTGGGAGTGTGGGCTGAGATCTCACTCTGCCTGCCAGCCTGTGTGTGGCCACGGCCTGCAAGCTCGGAAGGACCCTGCCCTGCATGCTGGCCTGTCTTGCGGGTCAGAGACTATGGGAGCTGCCTCTGTGACCTTTAAACACTGGGGAGGGGGGTGACAGGTGGCTCGGTGCCCACTCAGCTACACACCCAGTAAGGCCTCCATCCATTATGGGTGGGCTGGAGCCCGTTGTGGAGAGTGTGTGCCAGTCACTGCCATCTGGGGCGTTTGTAGGATGGGGGCCCAGGCTGACCCTTCCCCTGAGCCCTCCCAAGTCCTCTGGCTAGCCCCATGGGCGATGCCGTGGGTGATGGGTCATGGGTGGCTTGGGGAGGGCAAGGCGTCCAGGGGCCGTTGCTGCCACAGGCAGGTGGGGACTGGAGTGACCAGGAGCTTTGCTGCAAACCTGACCGTGCTCTGGGTCTCGGGCTGGTGTGGTGGGAAGATGCTCAGGAAGGACGTGCCTTTGCCTCTCACTGAGACCCCATTGTCAGGCGGGGGCACAGCACTTGGGCTGGGGTCCACCTCCCGCCCATAATCCCCCGCGCTGCCCCAGCTGCCCCCATGCAGGCAGGTGTTTTCTGAGCGTGCGTGGAGGTGGAGGGTCCCTCCCTCCCTGCTGGCCTGGGGAGTGCCGGGGCTCAGCTGCCTGGGACCAGCCAGTGTAGACAGCCCCGGGGCCTGCCATGGAGGCCGTGCCCAAGGGCCTACTCACGCAGCACCACCTGTATGCAAATGTGGCGGCGACCCAGGTGGGGCCTCTTGGGAGCCCGGCCAGGTGAGGGACACTGCTGCTGAGGAGGGGCCCGAGTGTGGGGTGTGCCCGTGGGGCGGGCGGGGCTGGGCTGCAGTGGGGTCCTGAGCACCCCGGCCCCACCCCAGCGGGGCTGCGCTGCCTCCGGAGGACAGGTCACGGGGCAGGGCCCCTGCCCAGCCTGGACCCAGCCCCCCGCCTCCCTCCCTTGGGCCTGCCTGGTGCCCACCCCTAGAGCTCCCCCGTCCCTGGGCGGCCTGCAGGCATTGCCCACGGGCCTAGAGGGGCCTCTGGCAGGTATGGGTGGCGCCTGTGGCTCTCCGTGCGGTGGGGAGCAGGCCGAGGCTCCGAACTGGCAGGGTGGGGGGCGACGGACAGAGCCCCTGGCCGTGGGTGCCGTCCAGGTCCCCCGCGGCTCTGCAGCCTGGCGGGCAGGTCAGCAGGCACTGCGCCGGGCCTAATGGAGCTGGCATCAATTTCCCGGCACTGGGGGCTGGGGGGGCTGTAACCGGAAACTCCCCTCCCGGCCGCTATATTTAGCGCCGCAGAACACGGGCGGAAGCAAGGCTCGCTCCTGAGCCAAGCCGGCTCTGTCCAAACTCTGGGCAGCCTGCACCCCAGCCTGGCCCTGCAGACCCCGCCAGGTTGGGGGCGGCCACCCCATCTCTCAGGACCTGCCCGAGAGCCCCTCCTACGGGGGAGCTCGGGGAGGGAGCCCCCAGGCCGCGGGGCAGGTGGAGCTGGGAGAAGGCCCCAGAGCGGGGATGGGGTCTTCCTGGAAGAGGCAGGGCAGCCTGGCCCAGCGCGGGTGGAAGCCGGGGCCCCAGCCCCCCTCAGATCCCCAGCCCTTTGGCGCGAGGGCTGCAGAAGTCCCTGTGGGGGGACCCTAGAGGGGCGGACTTCCCCTCCCCCAGCAGCCTCCCAGGCCCAGCCCTTGCCTGAAGTGGCCGCCTCCCTGACCTGAAGCTCTCCGGGGTGTTAAGTCTGGGCTGTGCTCTGGGGGAACAGTGAGTGGGAGGAGGCTTGTGTGCCCTGCAGGGCGGCCCCGAGCAGGGGAGCAAGGGGCTCCCGACAGGCCTCCCCTGACGCTCACCCAGCTGCCCGGGGCCCGGAGGACCCACGCCCTCCTCCCAAGAGGCCATCGTCTCCCTAGCTTCCCAGGGCAGGTGGGCGCTCTCTGCACCCCCAAGGCAGGGCTGGCCGGCAGGAAGGGCCCCGGGGAGGCTGCATCCTTTGCATGTTGAGGTGGAGTGAGCGTCCATCCCCGGTGCCGCCAGCCCAGACAGCTCTGAGCAGGGAAAGCCGCTACTGAACAGCGGCCTCTGGAAGTGGCACAGCGAGTCTTGGGGCGCGCGTCCCTCCCACGGTGGCGGCCCTGCAGGAAGCTTCGGCGGTGGCTGAGGGAGGGGCACGCCGGGGGATTGTTCTCTGGATTCCGCCCCTCCCTTACCTAGGAATTCCCCTTGCCGGCTCCCTCGGCCGGGCCTTGGCCTGGTCACCGGCCCCTCTCTGTGCGGCCCCGGGGCTCTGTGGTGCAGCCCAACCTGGCGCGTTCCTGTCTGACTTCCCCTTGGGCTCAGCGTGGAGGCCGCGGAGACGCCCTGCGTAGCTGGGCTCTCACCGCACCAGCAGCCTCACCTGACCCCTCGGCGCCTCTGCCTCTGCCACTGTGTCTCCCTCACCGGCCTCCCCTGGGGTCGGGCTCCCTCAGCCCAGGGCCTTTGCACGGACCCTTCCCAGTGTCTCCCCCGGCGGACCCGGCCTGCCTTCGGGTCTTAGCAGGCCCCCTGCGCCCTTTGCCCTGCCTGCCTCACCCTTACAGTCTGTCATTCTTGCTCTGTTCACCCCTGGACCCAGGGCTCCCCAACGGTTAACCACTTGGCTGAATGCTGGGCAGAGGCCCCCCTGGCCTTCCCTGGACAGGGGATGGGGACATGGACTGGGCCCCTGGAGCCGTGTGTGTGTGTCAGGGGGTGCCTCCTCATGAGTCTTGGGGCCTGAAGTACGTGGGTGCCTGTGGCTGGGCCAGGGCAGAGGGAAGGGGGCACCCCCACAGTGGCCCTGGTGTAACAGGAGGGCTCCATGCAGCTTGCATGCCCTTATTTGGCGGGGGTCGCTGTGCGTGGTGGGCCTGGCTTGTGTCCTGCCCCCTCATCCCAGCAGACAGAGGGGCTCAGGTAGGGAGCGGGGGCGCTGGCAGCAGCGCTAGGCCCACCCCGTCAGGGGCTTCCAGCTGCTCCGCACGCCTGGATCCTGGAGGGGCTGCTTAGTGGCAGTGGCCCCTACACCCCGTGTGGGGGTGTCACTCCCAGGATGGGGCCCCCGGGGCAGCTGGCTGCACACCCAGGTGACAGAGAGGGGCGTGTTTGCACTCTGGAGCCCCTTCAGCCAGGCTTGCCGCCCCAGCGCCTGGCTGCCTGCAAAGCCGCTTCTCCCAGGAAGCCCTCCGTGCCCCCCTCACCCAGTGCACCAGGCCGGGGCTGCTCCCAGCGCTCAGCACCCAGAGCCCTGCCCCCTGCCTGGGGCGCTCACGACAGCCTTGCGGGCAGCCAGGGCGGAGAAGACAGGCGGGTTAGGGTGGCGGCGAGGGGCCGGACCCCTGCGGACCTGGGGACCTTAGCCGCCCAGGCGCCCCCCGCCCCAGAGGGGACCCTGCAGGCCGGGGGGGAGCTGTGCTTGCAGACAAGGAGCCCTGGGCCTTGACCCTGGGGGCGCGGCGAGGTTACCCGGCAGAGGGCAGCACGCGATGCCGGAGGGCGGGCCGCGGGGACCTGGTGACCAGGACAGCAGGAGGAGCCTGTGCGCAGCTCTCACCTCGTCCTGAGCGCGCGCCACCGCCTTTATTCCCGGGCCGTGCCCGCTGCCCGCCCGAGCCCCGTCTGCAGCGGCCCCGGGGCGGTGGGGGGGGGGCAGGGGCGCGGGGCGGGGGGCGCAGGGCGCAGGGCGCGGGGCGGGGGGCGGGGGTCAGGGGCGCGGGGCAGCAGCGCCCCCTGCGGCCGCGCCGGGGGGCGCCCCACGGGGGGTCCCAGGCCGCGCGCGCGGGGCCGGGTCCGGGCCGGCCGCGGCTTCTTCCCCCGGGCGGCGGCGCCCCGTGGGAGGGGAGCGCGGCGGTGACCTCAGGGGCCCCCACCCCCACCCCCGGCTCCCGGCTCCCGGCTCCCCGCTCCCCGCGCGGCCCGGCCCGGCCCGAGGACCCCGCACGCCCGCGCCGGCGGAGGCGCGACGTTAGCGCCGCCCGGGGCCCCGCGAGGCGCGCGCCGGGAGCGGGCGCGGGCAGCAGCGCCCTCCGCCGCCTTTAAAGCCGAGCGCCCCCGGCCCGGCCCCTCCCCGCGGCGGGCCCCGCCCCCTCATGCATATGCAGGTGCGCGGGTGACGAATGGGCGAGCGAGCTGTCAGTCTCGGCCCGAACTTGTTGGCTGCGGCGCCGGGAGCGCGGGCGCGCAGAGCCGAGGCCGGGACCCGCCGCCGCCGCCGCCGCCGCCGCCGCCGCCAGCCGGGAGCCGCCGCCCGCCCGCCCGAGCTCCGCCGCCCGCGCTCCCGCCGCCGGGCCCGCGTCCAGGCCGCCGCCCGCAGCGCCGCCCCGACCCCGCCCGCCGCCGCCGCCGCCGCCGCCGCCGCCCCTGCCGCCGCCGCCTCTGCCGCCCCTGCCGCCGGCGCTCGGAGGGCAGGCGGGCGGGCGCCGGGGCCGGCGCGGGCCGGGGCGGCGGGCGCGGCGATGCGGGCGCGGGCCGGGGGCCGGGGCCGGGGGCGCCTGCCCCGGCGGCTGCTGCTGCTGCTGGCGCTGTGCGTGCAGGTGAGCGGGGGCGCGGACGGGGCGCACGGGCCGCGGCGACGCCGGCGCCCGCGCCCGCGCCCGCCCCCGGCCCCGACCCCGGCCCCGGCCCCGGCCCCCGCCCGGCCCGCCCGCGCCTCCACGCGCCCGCGTCTGCCTTATTTTTAGGCGGCGCGGCCCATGGGCTATTTCGAGCTGCAGCTGAGCGCGCTGCGGAACGCGAACGGGGAGCTGCTGAGCGGCGCCTGCTGTGACGGCGACGGCCGGACGCCGCGCGCGGGGGGCTGCGGCCACGACGAGTGCGACACGTACGTGCGCGTGTGCCTCAAGGAGTACCAGGCCAAGGTGACGCCCTCGGGGCCCTGCAGCTACGGCCACGGCGCCACGCCCGTGCTGGGCGGCAACTCCTTCCACCTGCCGCGCGCCGCCGCGGGGGACCGGGACCGGGACCGGGACCGGGACCGGGCGCGGGCGCGGGCGCGGGCCGGCGGCGCCCAGGAGCCCGGCCGCGTCGTCATCCCCTTCCAGTTCGCCTGGCCGGTACGTGCCCCTCCCGCCCTCCCGCCGCCCTCCCGCCGCCCCGCCGGCACCTGCACGCGGCGCGCACCCGGGCGGGGCGGGGCGGGGCGGGGCGGGGCCGGCAGGGGGCGCCGCGCGGCGGGCGGCGGGAGGGCGGGAGGGCGGCGGGGGCGCGTGCTCCGGGGGCTCGGTCCGCGCCGGCCACGTGGGCGCGCGGGGGTCGCGGCGGGGCGGGGGCGAGGCGCGGCGTGTGCCTGCGCCTCCCCGCGCGTGTCTGCCGGGGGCGGGGGCGGGGCGCGGCGCGGCGGCCCGGGCAGGCCGCGGAGGCATGTGCGCCGCGCGTGCTGGGGCTGGTCCGGGGCAGGCCCTGGCGGAGCCGCCCCGGGCCCGCGGCCAGCCCCCGCCCGCCCCGCCGCTTCCTGGATGCCCGCGGGAGGAGGCGGGGGCCGCGTCGGCGCACCCCGGCCGCTGCCCCCGCGCCCCGCGCCCCCGCTGCTGCGACCTTCCATGCGCCGGGGGCGTCCGGTTTTGTTTGTTCCGTCTTTGCGGGGGGCTGGGGGCTGCGGGCGGGCGGGCACCCCGGGCCTGTGCGGCCCAGCCCTGTGCGCAGCCCGGGAGGGGGCCGAGCAGCCAAGGAGCGGGCAGGGCCTCCGCCTGATGCCCCAGGGGATGCACTTTCAGAAGCAGAGCGTGGTCCTCCCCGCCCCCACACCCAGGGGTGCAGGGCAGGCCTGCTGGGCAGCAGCCAGGGCAGACCCTAGAGAGGTACCCCAGTGTGCAGGAACCGGCCACAGCCGGCTGCGGGGGGCTTGGGTGTGCAGGAAGGGGCTGGAAGAGCCTGCCAGGCTGATTGACGCCCGACCTTCCGACCGGGGACTCCTGGCTGGACCGCGCGGTGGGGAGCCCCAGGAGTGTCCACCTGGCACCGGGTCCTGGGAGCCCGGGAGCTGAAGCCCCCGCCGCCGCCGGTGCCATGAGCCTCGCGCCCGCTGCGCCCGTCCTAGGTTACCCTGCGCGGCCTTGCCCCCCGCCCCGTGTTGCTCCTCTCTGAGCTCCGGCCTGCAGGGAGGAGCCCCAGCGCTGCCCCTGCCTGCCTGGCCTCTGGGGTCTCCCTTGACCCCGGGGCCTGGGGGGGCTGTGCCCCCGACGGGGAAGGCAGGGGCAGGCCTGGGAGGCCGCAGGCGCTTACGATAAGCTCGGCCCGCGCCCCCGCAGCGGCGCAGCAGGCAGGTCTGAGCAGAGCCCGCAGCCTGTCATCTGCGCTTGGGCCTGCGCCAGCGCGGTTCCAAATCGCTACCTGAGGATGTGTTTTCTGCTCGAGTTGGCAGCATCGGGGTGGGGGCGGGGAGGCCTGGCAGGAATGTGGCAGGGCCGACGCGCGTCCCTCACGGCTCCGGGCCCCACGGGCCAGCCCAGGGAGGAGCGGGCCGGGGCAGGCCCTCGCCTTGCGGGGAGCCCCGACTTGGGGCGCCCTCTCTCGGGGCAGCTGACTCGGCTGTCGGGAGCTGTTCGGCGGCCTCAGGAGGGCCCGGTCTCGGGCAGCCCGGGCGCGGGGTAGCTGCGTGTCTGGGGGGCGGCGCTGGGTCCGCTCCCCGCCGGCAGCGCATCCCGGCTGGTGTGTGATGCCAGCGCCCTGGTATTTCCGCTCCCCGCGGCCACGCTGCCTCGGTTTGCTGCAAGTCCGGCTCCGTCCCGTGAGCTGGGCTCGTTGGAAGCCGCATTTGGGCTTCACTGGGGAGGGTGGGGGTGGGGGGCCAGCCTGCGCCCTCGGACACCCGGAGCAGGGGGTGCGAGGAGGGCCTCCGAAGTGGCTGGCAGCAGGAGGGTGGGCACCTGTGGGCGGTGTGGGAAGCGGCCCCTCCTGCGCCCTGCCCACGGCCCCCACACGTCCTCGTGTGGCCGCACGGGCCGTGCTGTGTGGCGTGGGGCTCCAGGTTGGGCGGGCCCAGGGGGGACACGGGGAGGTCAGGGTCGAGCTGCCAGTGGGCAGCCGGGTGTCTGCTGCTCCTCTCCTGACCCACCTCGCGGATGCCCCGTGCCTCCCCCGGACCCCCCAGGAATTCAGTGATGCCTTGTTGGCTCAGGTGCCAGCCAGTAGCTGACAGGATGGAGACCGCGTCTGGTCCCGCGTGAAGGCGTGCATGCGTGTGTGTGCACGCTTGTGCTTCCCCCAGGTGTGGTAGGCAGCCACTGGAGGGTTTGGAGGGGCCGGCTGATGGGGTGGTGGGCAGCCGGGGCCCCGTCCTGAGAGGGGCCAGCAGGGGGCACGCCCCTTCCCATACCCGGGACCCCAGGACACTACGCACAGGTGTCCTTTGTCGTGTGCATGCTGGGTTCTCGGAGGCGGCTGTGTGGGGCATGTGTGCACGCATTGGAGGGGTCCTGGCGCTGACGTGCGGCCCCCGGAGACCTTGGGCTGCAGCAGGTTCTGGGGCCCGGCTTCCCCGCCCGTGGAACGGGGCAACGACGTGATCCCGTGAAGGGGGCCGGGCTGCAGGCTCAGGCTGGCTCCCTGGCCCACCTGGCCTCCTCTCCCCACTGATGCCCCGCTGGGGCCGTGGGTATGTGCTCAGGGGTGTGCGGGGGGCCTTTGGCCAGTCAGGGAGGACCCGGTGGGATGTGCACGCGGGGCCTGACTGCTGTGGCCAGCTGCCGCGGGAGCTTCCGTCCCGCCTGTGCTCCCGCCCCTCCCAAGGAGCCCAGGGCTGCTCTGTGCCCCCCCAACCCTCCCCTGGAGCCCCCTGGCGCCCAGTGCACGCATCCTGCCCACGCCATCCCAGAGGGGCCGGGGCCTGCTTGGATGACACCGCCGCTCCGCACCTAGTCAGTCACCTGCTCCGCGTCCGGGGTCGTGTTTGAGGCTCGGGTTTGGGGACAGCAGGGCAGAGCTCTGCTCCCCAAGGGTAGGCCTGGAGGCTTTGTCCTTGGGCTTTGAGAGTGCGGTTTGGGGAGCAGGTTGCGGTACGGGGGTGCTGGAGGGCGGGTGGCAGGGGCTTTGCGGGAGGGCCTCCCTCAGCTGTTCCGTGGGAATTTAGATGGGGGAGGGGGCACACTGGCCGGGCGAGGGGTTCTCAGGGGAGCCACGCTGGGTGGCTCCAGTCTCCAGGCCTGAGCTAGAGTCCTCATCCCAGCCCCTGGCTGAGCCACATCCCCATGCCCAGGACGGCGGCTGAGCTGGGGTCCCCGTCCCCAGGACCCCAGGTGAGGAAGTCTGACTCGTCTCAGCAGCCTGTGGGCTTTGCTGCAGGGACGCACAAGAGCCCTGTGACGCCGCACGAGGAGACCCTGGGCGGAGGGTGGGCGGGGTGGGCGCACCAGGCAGGGCCCTGGCTGCTCTCCGGTGTGGAGTGCGGTGTCTGGGTCCCTGTGGGGGGTGGACGGGGGATCCGTGCGTCCTGCCGAGCCGTGGGGGGAGGCGGCCCCCTCCCCCTCTCCTGGGGACAATGGCGGCGGAGGCCTGGCTTCTCGGAGGCTCAGGTTTCAGGAAATGTATCTGTGCTCAGAGCTCCTGGCGCCGAGCGCCCTGCTCCTCGGGGGGCTGGGTGCTGATGCGGGGCGCTGCGGGAAGAAAGCGGGGTGGGGCCGTGGACTTGGGCAGGGCGCCCGGGGGCTGCGCTGGGCCTTCTGGGCCCTCGGGTGCCCGGGGCCCTGGGGGCTGGCCTTTGCGCATCTTGGGGCTGCTGCGTCATGAGGGTCGGATGCAGGCTGAGGACCTGGTCTTGGGGGCTGGGCTGGGGAGACGGTAGTCAGATGGTCAGGCTGGGGGTCCTCCTACAGGGTGCGGGTGGTCAGGGCAGTCTTCCCAGAAGAGGGGTGGCTGGGCCCCTCCGGGCCGGGCAGGCAGGTGGGGTTCTGACCTGGGCTCCTCTGACCCCTGCGGCCGCCCCAGCCACCGCCCCTCAGCTCTCATGGCCCCTGCCCCTGCCCCACGGGCCCTGCGGCCCAGGCCTCTTGGCTCTCCTGCTCTCTGGGGATTTGGGCTTGACAAAACCCCGTCCTGACCCCAGGCACGCGAGTCAGGAAGCCCCCGGTTGAGAGGTCGCCATTTGCGCAGGGGAAACTGAGTCTCAGAGCCGGCGCTGTGGGAGAAGAGGAGGCCGGGGCCCGGGCACTGGGGGAGGTGCCCCTGCCGGCTCAGGTTCTCTCTGGATGACTTCTGCTGTCTGCGTGCGGGGAGCCCAGCTGGCGGGCGCTGGGGCCCTTTTGGGTGGGCGGGCGGGTGCCCCTCCTGTGGGAGCAGGTAACTGGAGCCCCGGGCTCCGACGAAGGTGGCGGTAATCCTACCTGAGTGGCTGGCGTGGGGTTTCCCTGGAGCCCGGAGGAGCGTCCTGCTCACCTGGAGCCCAGGTGCTCGTGCCGCCGGCGGTGGTCGCAGGCCTAGCCTGTGCTCTCGTGCCCGGCCCCTGGGTCCCTGCTCCTGCCTGTGCCCACCCTCATGGCCTGCTCCGCACAGTGGCCGGAGCAGCTCCTGCAGCCCCGCCGGTCGGTCCCAGGCCTCACTGGCTCCTCCAGCAGCCACTCCTGCTCAGTGTCGGTGCCAACGTCAGGAGAGGGGCCTGGGGCCGGGCGCAGTCTGACCCAGGTCCCTCCATCCTCACGGCCTCGCTCTCCCAGCCCCGTGGGCCTGCCGTGCGGTTCTTTCTGGGTTCTTTCTCAGTCTCCAGGTCTCCCTCCGTTCCAAGGCCTGCCCTGACCCCTCGATCCCCGCTGACTCATCCACTAGTAGCAGAGCCACGCCTGGTGCATGCTGGGCGAATGAGTGGATGAAGTGGGGCCTAGGAAGGAGCTGGGCACTCCAGCTGTCACCAGGAGTGGGAGTGGCCGGGGAAGCCTGGCCTGAGGGTGGCATTCTAGGCCAAGGGAGGGAACTGTGTGTGCAAAGGCCCTGGGGCAGGGTGGGCAGGCTGAGGTGGAGGCAGAGCGGGGGCTGGGTCTCTGGCAAGAGATGGGAACCCCAAGAGGGCTCCGAGCCCTGGGAAAGACATAGTCAGAGCCCTGAGGTTCGTCGGGGCTCCTGCGGATGGGCGTGCGGAGGCCCCAGGGGCTGCGGGAAGCCGGCCCGGTAGTGGGCGTGGGGAGTGGGTTTGAGGGAGCCTTGAGGAGTAGGACTGGAGCCTGGTAACGGCCGACATGGACAGGGAGTGTTCTAGAAGGGAGGAGCATGGCCCCTGGATTCCAGTCTGTGCTCCTGAGGGCGTGTGAGGTCCTGTGGGTTATCCTGGGGCGTCTGGGGGGCTGTGCTCAGGGCCGGGTCAGCAGCAGGGAAGGCCACACGCAGCCGCGGGAGGGTCAGTGCGTCCCGGGGCTGTCTCCCTGGAGGGATGGTTGCAGGCCTGGGGTGGGGACAGGGAGCGGGTCCCCAAAGGAGAGCTGCCAGAGGGTGGGAGTGGGGCCGGGGCCTGTCTGCGGCTGGCGCGTACCCGGGGCAGGACCCAGAGGCCTGGTTTGGGCATCAGCAGGCAGGCGGCTGTGGGGCAGGGGGCGGCCCTGGGCTGTGGAGCGCAGGCCCCACTGTGGGCGGGAGGTGGGGGCGGGGGAGTCGGGGGGTGCGGTGCCCCCGCAGGTGGAAGCCAGCCTGCCTGTGGGCCCCCGACTCGGGGCAGCCGGGGCTGGACGGACGGGCAGTCGGCACGTTCGTGGCTGGTCCGAAGGGGCCGAGCAGCGCACGTGGGAGCCACGGAAGGGCCTGGCCAGGGCAGAGCCAGGCCTGCGCCTCCTGCCCGAGCTCGTGTCCATGAATGACAAGGGCAGGGCCGCTCCGTGGCTCCGGTTACTCTCGTGGGGAGGGTGCGTCCTGAGGTTGCCTGGTGACATTGTCCCCATCACGTTGTCCCGGGAGGGAGGGGGGAGTGGCAAGCAGGGCTGTCCTTGGGCCTCGGTTTCCCCCTCTGTGCAGCTGGGGCCCTCCCTGCCCTTGTGCTCCTAGGAGGAGGCAGGTTTGTGGGGGGAGTGCCGTGCAACTGGAGCTCGGCCCGTGTGGGGCCTCGCGGTGGCCGTGCACCCTGCCCTTCCCCCCGTGTGCCCCGGGTGGGGGTGCAGCGGGGGGTGCTGACAGGCCCTCCATCCCTGGGGTCTCTGCTTGCAGCAGGAGCTCACATTTTCCAGGTCCAGGGAGGTGGCCAGGGCTGCTCCCACAGGATGTCTTGCTGGGGGGGGGGGGGGCCTGGTCTGGGGGCGCGGCCCTGGGCTGTGCGGGCCCCAGCCCACTGCTGTGCGGGGCCGTCCTGCCTCTGCCCGCCGCCTGCGCTAGCCGTGGCCACTGGGCTGCTGCGCCACGGGTGCCCGGAGCCTCTGACCCAGAGGCACGGTCTCCCTCCTCTGGGTCACCTTGGGGTCTGTGGGGACATGCGCGAGGCTGCCTGCAGAGCCCTACCCACCCAGGGCAGGGCTGGGGGGCCGGGGTGTGGGGGTGCGCCCCCCGTATGGGGGCATCTGGTGCCTGACGGCTGCTCCCGTGTCTGCAGCGCTCCTTCACCCTCATCGTGGAGGCCTGGGACTGGGACAACGACACCACCCCAGATGGTGAGTTTGCCGGGGGCTGGGCGGCGGGGCGGTCGGCCGCCTGCAGGGCCCCCCAGGACCCCGGGAGGCTGACCCCCTGAGCCACAGCGATGCGCGGCCACATTCCTGGTCCTCTGCCTGCTGGGGACGAGGGCTCGCGTCCCGGGGCTGCCCCTGGCCCAAGGATCTCGCGTGCTGTGGTCACGGGGCGGAGGGGCGTCTCCATGGAAAGACCAGGAGGGGCAGGTGGGCATGTGTGGCGGGGGGCTGGCGGGTCGGCGAGGCCGAGGTCAGGTGGCGGGGGTTGCCCTGAGGACGCTGCCGCGCCTGGTGGACGGGAGGCCACGGAGGCAGCCTGTGGGGCGGGTGGGGGCACATGGCTACTGGCTACACATCGGGGGTCAGAGAGGGCCCGAGGGGCAGGCGGGGCACGGAGGGGCTGCCGTGGGGATGGCTTAGGCCCGAGTCACGTGGAGACCCAGGCCCCACCGCCGCCGAGGCCAGGAGGGGCCAGGCTGGGGTCACGGGTCGGCGGGGACCAGGGGGATGGCACCTCGGCCAGATGGGCTGGGGGGTGCGGGGTGAGAGGCGCCGGGGAGGGCCGGAGTGGCGTGGTCCCCAGGCTTGTGCTTGCTGCTGCAGGAGGGTGAGGTGCCCCGGATTCCTCAGCCTTTTCTCTGGGAAAATCCCGAATCCTTACGAAAGTGACGGGAAAGGTTTCACGACCCGGTGTGCCCACAGTGGTCAGTCCCCTCGCCCCTGGTGGCTTCATGGGAAGTGCGGCCCAGCCGTTAGATGGCGGGTCCTCCCCCGAGTCGGGGGCAAGAGGAGGCTGGTCAGAGGTGGCCGTAGCCATGCACTTGCTGCGGGGCGCGCCCCCGGCCCGACCCGTGTCCCCGCCGCCCTCCCTGGCCACGGCGGCCCTTCTCTGCAGGCCGGGCGCCCCGTCACCCCCGGGGCCCGGGCTGCCGCCCCGTGGGAAGGGCGGCCTCGGCCGGGCTGACTGTGCCGCCCCCCCAAGAGGAGCTGCTGATCGAGCGGGTGTCGCACACGGGCATGATCAACCCCGAGGACCGCTGGAAGAGCCTGCACTTCAGCGGCCACGTGGCGCACATGGAGCTGCAGATCCGCGTGCGCTGCGACGACAACTACTACAGCGCCACCTGCAACAAGTTCTGCCGGCCGCGCAACGACTTCTTCGGCCACTACACCTGCGACCAGTACGGCAACAAGGCCTGCATGGACGGCTGGATGGGCAAGGAGTGCAAAGAGGGTGAGCGGCCGGCGGGCGGGGGGCGGGGGGCGTGTGCAGGCCGGGCGCAGCCTCACACGGAGCCCTGTGCCCTCTGTCCGCAGCCGTGTGCAAACAAGGATGTAGCCTGCTGCACGGGAGATGCACGGTGCCTGGGGAGTGCAAGTGAGTGCGCCCCTGCCCCTGCCCGTCCCGTGCGCCCGGGGCCTCGTGGCCGAGCAGGGTGGCAGGGACTCGGGCCCTGCTCGCGTGCCACTGGGGGTTACACGGGGCGGACGCTGGTCCTCGAGCCTGGGCTGTGCCAGACGCACATAGCTCCTTCGGGGTAGCATGGCAAGGGGCCGCCCCACCTGACCTCGGGCCAGGAGCCACCCGGAGTCGGGTGCCCGGAGCACAGGAGGCACGGAGGGCCCCAGGCTCATGCTCGTGGCGCGTGTGGGAGTGGGGCCTAGGAAAGAGAGGGGGTGCTGCGGGGGGTGTGGTGGGACGAAGCACCAGGGCAGCTGCTATGTGGGAGGAGCCACCTGGGGCTGGGAGGTGGTGGGCGATGACCAGCAGGAGATGGGGAGGTGGGCGAGTCCCGCAGGCATCCTGGCGTGGGTCTGAACGAGCGCTGGGAAGGAGAGCTGGGGGGCAGGGAGGACCCCGAGGCTTGCGGCCTGTGCCGCCAAACGGCAGAGCTGCCAGCGACTGAGGCCATGGCGTGACTGAGATTGGGGGGTCATGTCTCCTGTGTCCTGGGGGACGCCGCCAACGCAGAGGGATCGGTGTGGGGAGACCTGACCTGAGACACCCGTGGGGAGCCGGGGGCAGACAGGGAGGGGGTTTAAAGCTCCAGGGGGAGAGGAGAGGTCAGGGAGCCAACACACCGGCCAGGCTGGGGGTCGGGGCCCCAGGAGGGAGAGACCCTGGCTGTCTCCCGAGGCCGGGGAAGCGTTTGGAGACCTGGAGCAGGGCCTGGCAGGGCCAGGGTGGGAGGGAGCCCGGGTGAGCTGTGCTGGAGCAGGGGGTGGTGGGAGGGGCCGGGTGTGGAGCGGGTGAGGCTTAGAGCAGGGCCGGCGCGGCGGCGTGGAGGCACCCGGGGCTCCGGGGGCGCACAGGGTGGCCCGGGAGCTGGGGGCCCAGGGGTGCTCTCCGGGAGCCCTCGGGGGCGGGGCGCAGGCTGTAGGAAGGCCGGTAGGGGTGAGGGCCGCCCTGCGCCTGCCACAGGGCTCACTGACCCCAGGGCCTCACTCCCGGGGGTGGCTTGTGCACAGAGGAGAGGCCACTTGCCCAGAGTCCCCCAGGGCCGAGTTTGGGCAGGAGGGCAAGGTTGGGGAGCTGGCTGGCACGGGAGACAGGAAGGGGGGTGGTGGCCCCTCTGCTTGTCCTCTGGTGGCTTTGGCCCGGGAGGTGGCATGAAGAGCGGTGCCCCGGTCCCAGGGAGTGAGGTTGGAAAGGGGGTCCCCGGCCCCGTCACTGTGCTGCCGGATTTCTGAGCTTCAGACAAGTCAAGGGGGCCTTTGGGCAAGTGGAGGAGCACAGCAGGGGAGAGGGTAGCCCGGGGGGGTGGCCCAGGGTGGGTTCACATCTTGGGGTCAGGCAGCGCCAGGAGCCACATCCCAGGAGGCAGAGGTGGCCACCTTCCGGGCCCTGCCCTCTGATCCGTGTGATGGGGGGGCCTGGGGACCCTGGCAGACCAGTCCGTGGGCGTGAGCGCCGTGGGGCAGGGTCTCAGCCCCATGCACCCTGGCCGGCCCCCTAGGGCCATGCACGACCTTGGCGCTGTGCCCATGGCCAGGGCGGGAGGAAGGTGGGAGAGGAGTGGACGCCCCCGCCCCCCAGCCCTCCCCTGCTGGCGTGGGCCATGGGAGCCATAGGTGCGCCCCCACCCACCGCTGTGGGTGAGGCCCAGCTGCCCGTGGTGGCTCACGGTGGCTCAGGGCTCAGGTTTCACTGCAGGACACCCCCACCACCCCCACCGGATGCTGCGGAGATGGCCGTGCCTTCCTGCCGCCTCCTCCCTGGGCTTCTGGAGCTGCAGGCCGGGGCGCTGGGGAGGTGGGGCCTGCGGAGGCGGCCCCACCCAGGGCTGGGAGCACATCCCGGGAAGCCGGGGTCCGGGCGCTGTGCTTGGCCTCGTGGCTTCCTGGTGGGTGACCCAAGGCGTGTCACGGTCTCCTCACGTCACCTGGAGGGAGGATTCCCGGTGGGGATGCGCAGCTCGTGTGTGTGTGGGCCCTGCTGGCACGCGTGGGGCTGGGCGGAGGAGCGCCGTGCTGCAGCCTGGGTTTCTCTGTGGCCTGCCTCGGAGCCTGTCACCTTGGCCGCGGGGCTCGGGGGCAGCCCAGGAAGGGCCACGGCTCCTCCCTTTACAAAAATAAACTTGCGTGGCAGGTGCCATCCTGGAAGGGACAGTGCCTAGATGACAGTCCTAGATGACAGGCCCGTTCCTCGGGACTTTCCAGTTCTAGAAAGGGGCCCCCGGGGGCCTGCCCAGGGCCTGGAGGGCAGCCTGCTGGTCCCGGGACGTCCACTGCGGGACGACGGGCCCTTTGTCCTGGGCCCTGGGGCCGCTGGCCACAGCGGGAATGGGGCCGCCCTCCGTGGCCCGGGTGCCCTTTCTGCCCCAGCCGCCTGCTTCTCCTGAAGGACTCCAGAGAGACTCCTGGTCCACAGCTGGAGGCAGGGCCAGGCCTCGGGGTCGTGGCCTTGGTGCCAAGAGGCCTTTCTAGGCCGTTTGCCAGGGAGCGGGTGACTCTTCCTGGGTCAGGAGCCGCCCTGCGTCTGGCCTGTCGCAGCCCGTGGGCCTTGGTGTCTCGGTCTGCGGGGCGGGCCCCGGTAGGGCTCCTGCCGGGAGAGAGGTTGTCGTCCTGGGGTTCCAGGTGAGGTCGCCGGGGCTGGGCCCAGAGCCCTGTGCGGGCCCCCCGTCAGCCCGCGCAGCCCTGGGCGCTGCCCAGCCCAGGCGGCACCGGCGAGCTGGGGCTGGCACCCTCGTTCCCGGGGTCCCGGCAGGGCCTTCCTTTCTCGGCGCTTGCTCTTGGGGCCCTGCTCAGGGGTGAGTCCCAAAATAGCTCAGGGAGGAGTGGCTGGGCAGCTGCAGCCGGCCATCCGAGGCCAGCGGCCGGGAAGTGCCCGTGAGGCTGCGGGCTGGCCGCAGGGCCCTAACCCCCGCCCGGCCCTGCTTCAAAGGGCGGAGGCCGCCAGCCCCGGGGGGGCCCACGTGACTCTGCGCCGCGGCCCGGCCACCCGAGCCACCCTCGGCGGCCCCGGCTCCCGAGTGCACCCTCCCCCAGCGGGCCTCCTGCCCCTCGGCCCCTGCAGGTGCAGCTACGGCTGGCAGGGACGCTTCTGCGACGAGTGCGTCCCGTACCCTGGCTGCGTGCACGGCACCTGCGTGGACCCCTGGCAGTGTAACTGTGAGACCAACTGGGGCGGCCTGCTTTGCAACAAAGGTAGCCGGGGGCAGCGGGCGGCCCGAGGGACGCCCTCTGGGGACAACGGGGGGCTGGGGGGCGCTGGGGGCGGGCATCTGAGCACCCTCTTGTCCTCAGACCTGAACTACTGCGGCACCCACCACCCTTGCACCAACGGGGGCACGTGCATCAACGCCGAGCCTGACCAGTACCACTGCGTCTGCCCCGACGGCTACTCGGGCAAGAACTGTGAGCGGGGTACGTCGGCGGCCGGCGGCCGGCTGTGGGCTGGTGCCCCCGGGAGCCTGGCGGGGCCCCGTCCCTCCGGCCTCTGTGTGCAGCAAGCCGTGTACTCTGCCCTGACCCCTGCCCTGGGGCCCTGGGGGCTGAGGGAGGAGCGCCACTGCAAAGGTGGGGAGCCCCCGCTGCCATGCCCCCCAACCCCCGCCCCCGCGTCTGGTTCCCAATGCAGCTGAGCACGCCTGTGCCTCCAACCCATGCGCCAACGGGGGCTCTTGTTACGAGGTGCCCTCCGGCTTCGAGTGCCACTGCCCGTCAGGCTGGAGCGGGTCCACCTGTGCACTTGGTGAGTGCTCACCCACACCTGGGGGGACCTGGTGTCTGACGAGGTCTAGGAGTGGGGATGGGGCAGCAGGGTCCCCCAAAAGTAGCTGTGGGCCTAGTAGCCGGGGGGAGTGACGGGCACATGGCCCTGCCTCCCCCACGGACGCCGCCTCCCCATATGGCGCCCGCCCGCCACGCCTCTCCCTCTGTGCCTCTGCAGACATCGATGAGTGTGCCTCCAACCCGTGCGCGGCCGGGGGCACCTGCGTGGACCAGGTGGATGGCTTCGAGTGCATCTGCCCCAAGCAGTGGGTGGGGACCACCTGCCAGCTGGGTAAGGGTCCCGAGGGCCACTCGTGTGCATGGACTGTGCTCTGTGCATGTGGCGGCTGCTGCTGGTGCTGCTGGTGCTGCGGGTGCCAGGCGTGGGGGCAGGTGGGGCTGAGCCCCGTCGCCCCCCCTTGTCTACTTCACAGACGCCAATGAATGTGAAGGGAAGCCGTGCGTTAATGCTTTTTCTTGCAAAAACCTGATTGGTGGCTATTACTGTCACTGCATCCCGGGCTGGAAGGGCGTCAACTGCCATATCAGTCAGTACGGGGGGGTGGGGGGGTGGCAGGTGGGTGGGGCTGGGAGCTTAAGGACCCGGCCGTGACCCTGCCCCTTGTCCCCAGACGTAAACGACTGTCATGGGCAGTGTCAGCATGGTGGCACCTGCAAGGTAAGAGCAGCCACCCTGCCCCTGCACACACGTGGGAGGGCCCTGGGGGCAGGAGCTGCCCCGGGGGGGAGGGCGATGGTGGCCCCTCCAGGCTCACACCACCCCTCCTTTCCTCCCCCTGCCCCAGGAGCTGACGACCGGCTACCAGTGTGTGTGCCCGTGGGGCTTCGGTGGCCGACACTGTGAGCTGCAGCTGCGGTCGTGTGCCAGCAACCCCTGCCATGGTGGCCTCTGCGAGGACCTGGTGGATGGCTTCCACTGCCACTGCCCCGAAGGCACCTCCGGGCCACTGTGTGAGGTGAGGCTCGGGCACTGCCCCGGGAGCCGCAGGGGCACACCATTGTCCCCAGGCCGCCCAAGTGAGCGGGACAGGCTGCGGTCAGGGTTGGCCCTACTCCCCCGGGCTCAGTTCTGGAGGGAGACCTGGCCTCAGAGCCCTGGGTGGGAGGGGCAGGGGGAGGGTCATAAGGTCGCTACTTGTCACGACAGGTGCCTCCTAATGGGCCAGGAGCCTGGGCAGGTCAGCTGGCTGCCCAGGTGCCCCGTCTGCCTCCCCCTGGGATCGGTATGGTCCTAATGGGGTAGAGCACGTGAGCGGCATGAAAGGGGCCCGGGGTGGGATGGGGTGCCCGAGGGTGTGGGGAGCCACACTGTCACGTGGTGTCCGAGTAGGGGTAGGTGATGTTCCCTGGCGCCTCACGACCCCACCCCCACCTTCCTCTGGCCTGCCCTGGCCTTTTGGGGTACAGAGGCACCAGGCACAGGGCTCCTGACCAGCAGGCTTCCGAGGCCCTTGGTAGTCGTCCTGCCTGGGGCTGTGAGCTGAGTGCTGACACTTTCGGGAAAGCCCCAGAGACTGGGCTCAGGGTGGCCGTGGGCGGCTGGGAAGGGGGTCAGGAGCTGGCCTTCCTGCCAGCAGGAGGGGCAAAGGCCGGATGCTGCCTGGTGAGGCAGAGGAAGCGGCCGCCAGGGAGCCGAGAGCGGCGGGAGGGGCCTGGTGGCCTGCAGGTGTTTCCGTCCAGCTGATGGGCCTGGCCCGTCTCCGACGGGCGTTCCTGCAGGCGGCCGCCGCGGCCCGGGCGTGCGGGCCCAGCGGGACCTGGGCCTCTGGGACCCCTTGTGGGGACACAGGGTGTGGCTGTCCCCAGTCCCGCCGGGGGCTCGGCGCTCACAGATGCTCCCCGCCCCGCAGGTAGACATGGACTTATGCGACCCCAGCCCCTGCCAGAACGGCGCCCGCTGCTACAACCTGCAGGGCGATTATTACTGCGCGTGCCCCGACGACATGGGCGGCAAGAACTGCTCTGTGCCCAGGGACCCGTGCCCGGGCGGGGCCTGCCGAGGTGGGCGGGGCTCGCCGAGGGGCGGGGCCTGCCGGGTGGGCGGGGCCTGTCGGAATGGGCGGGGCCTGCCGCTTCGGGGGCGGGGCATGCTGACCGCGCCCCGTCTGCTGCAGTGATTGACGGCTGCGGGTTCGAGGCGGGGACCAGGACCCCGGGCTCGGGCACGCCCCCCCCGGGCGTCTGTGGCCCCCACGGACACTGCGTCAGTCTGCCCGGGGGGAACTTCTCCTGCGTGTGCGATAGCGGCTTCACGGGCATCTACTGCCATGAGAGTGAGCAGCTGCGGGGCGTGCGGAGGGTGGGGGGCTGCCCGGGACCGCGCGACCCCCGCGACCCCCGCGACCCCCGCGACCCCTCTCACTGCCGCCTCCCGCAGACATCAACGACTGTCTGGGGCAGCCCTGCCGCAACGGGGGCACGTGCATCGACGAGGTGGACGCCTTCCGCTGCTACTGCCCCAGCGGCTGGGAGGGCGAGCTCTGCGACACCAGTGAGTGGGCCTGTGCTGCCCCTTCGGTCCCAGCGCCCAGCGGGTCCCCAGCTCCGGGGGTTGGTGCTCAGAGGGACCTGGGCGGGGGTGGGGGATGCTCCACAGGTGTCTCTGCCCCGGCCCCCTGTCCCCCACCCCCAGCTCCCCCCTGAGCGCCGGCGACCCCCGCTGACCGGCGTCCTCGCCCCCAGATCTCAACGACTGCCTTCCCGATCCCTGCCACAGCCGCGGCCACTGCCACGACCTGGTCAACGACTTCTACTGTGTGTGTGACGACGGCTGGAAGGGCAAGACCTGCCACTCGCGTGAGTGCCCCCCGGGCCCCTGCCGTGCCGGGGCCACCCGCCGCCGTGGGCGTGCGCACTGAGCGGCCGTGTGCCCACAGGCGAGTTCCAGTGCGACGCCTACACCTGCAGCAACGGCGGTACGTGCTATGACAGTGGGGACACCTTCCGCTGTGCCTGCCCCCCGGGCTGGAAGGGCAGTACCTGCAACATCGGTGAGTGACTCCGGGGGGGTGGGGCAGACACACCCCGCGCCCTCGCCGGCCCACCGCCTGCCCCCACCCCTGCCCCCTCTGCCCTGGTACCCTGCGCAGCCGGCCCAGGGCAGATGACAAGGACCTCTTCTCCCCTGCCCCCTCCACAGCTAAGAACAGCAGCTGCCTGCCCAACCCCTGCGTGAACGGGGGTACGTGTGTGGGCAGCGGGGACTCGTTCTCCTGCATCTGCCGTGATGGTTGGGAAGGCCGCACCTGCACGCACAGTGAGCTTGTGGGTGGGGGGCACGGGGGTGCTGTGGGCTGGAGAGGGGGCTGTAGGGAGTGGGCGGAGGCCTTGCACCTGTCCACCAAAGCGCAGTTGTACCCCAGTGACTTGCCATGTCACTTCCGCACCCCCCAGCCGGCTCCAGTCCCCAGCCCCGTAGCCTCCCCTCCACTCCCGGAGCGTCCTGGCCCGTATTGGTGTGCCAGGCACTCACTCTGCAGCCAGGCACTATCCACGGCTTCTCCGAGATGGGCCTCCTGGAGCTAAGTCCCCCCAGCCCCACCATCCTCAGCCTCCCAGCCTGGTCTCCGTGGGCTGGCATAGCCGCTGCCCCCCAGGCCTGGCACACGGGGTGCTGGGCGGGTGGATGCGGTGCCGATCTTCCTCTCTTTCCTCAAACACAGATACCAACGACTGCAACCCCCTGCCTTGGTGAGTGGCAGCCCTGGAGGCTGGCTGACCCAGGGGAGCTCGGCCTGCGGGGGGGCCTCCCTGAGACCTGCTCTCTGCCCTGCAGCTACAACGGTGGCGTCTGCATCGACGGCATCAACTGGTTCCGCTGCGAGTGTGCTCCTGGCTTCGCGGGTCCCGACTGCCGCATCAGTGAGGGGCTGGGGGTACCTGGGCGGGGAGGGGGTGTGCAGTGGGGCCCAGCCCTAGGGGCTCCTCCCAGCCCGGCCCGGGTGTGCAGCCTCGCTGGCAGTTCTCTGTGCTCAGCCCGCACCCCAGCAGCTGGGGGCTGCCCTGTGAGGGCGGGGGTCCCTGGAGGCTCCTGCCCATCTGGTGCAGAGGCTCATGGGGGAGGACGGGGCAGGTGCTCATCGATGCCCTCCACCGCTGGCAGAGCGGGTACCGGTCCAGCTCAGAGGACCACAGGGCACACCGAGGCCCTGGCTAGGGGGCTCCAGCAGTTCGCTCAGGATCCCCTCTCCTGGCCCCAGCTTGGGCGTCCCCCTGGGTGCTGTGTGTGGGCATCGGCACCCTTGCTGCCTCCTGAGCCGGGCCGCTTTGTCTGCAGACATCGACGAGTGCCAGTCCTCGCCGTGCGCCTATGGGGCCACGTGTGTGGATGAGATCAACGGTTATCACTGCAGCTGCCCGCCGGGCCGGGCTGGCCCCCGGTGCCAGGAAGGTAGGTGGGGGCGTCGTGCCCAGCCGGGGCCGGGCCGGTGTGGGGGTGTGGGGAGGACCTGGCCTCCAGGGCTGGCCTGCTGATGACCCCCACTCTTTCTCCCCACAGTGATTTTTTATGGGAGGCCCTGCTGGTCGCAGGGGTTGCCCTTCGCACACGGGAGCTCCTGGGTGGAGGATTGTAACAGCTGCCACTGCATGGACGGCCACCGGGACTGCAGCAAGGTACGGGGCCGCCTGAGAGCCTTCACGCTCAGCCCCGTGTCCTGGTGCCCCTGGTCGGGGGTGCCGAGACTTCATCACCCTGATGTTTGGCCTGTGAGGCCAGGAGGCTCCAGCTGCCACGTCCACTGCCTCTGCTGGGCCTCCTAGGGCTGGAGCAGGCCCTTCCTCTGCCCTAGGCAGGGAAATAGCCTGCTGAGGCTCCCCAGGCCGCCCCCAGGGGCCCTGCCCGGCCTTGTTCTTCAGCTACCCCTGCTCTGGCAGGGGTCCTTTAGGGGTCTGAGTCTGTCCCGGGAGGCCACAGTGGGCCTGGGCACCTGCGTCTTGCTGACCGTGACCGTGTCTTTCTCTCCTGCATGATGCCTGTGTCCCTTTGTCCTGAACGCGTGCCTGACCCAGGTGTGGTGTGGCCACAAGCCTTGCCTGCTGGCCGGCCGGCCCGACTCCCTGAGTACCCCGTGCCCACCGGGGCAGTGGTGCCAAGAGAAGGCCCCAGACCAGTGCCTGCAGCCACCCTGTGCGGCCTGGGGGGAGTGCGGCGCCGAGGAGCCCTTGCTGCCGGAAACCCTGTGCTTGCCGCGCTCCAGCTACCTGGACAACAACTGTGCCCGCTTCACGTTGCACCTTGACCGTGACCAGGTGCCACAGGTACGTAGTCCCCATGGCCCCGAGACATGGGCACGCTGAGCGTCTGCAGAGCCCTGACGCCTCCGTCCTTCCTGGGCGCGGTCACTCAGATGGTCCGCAGCACCGCTCAGGGAGCCTGGCCTCGTGGGGTCAGCTGAGCGGAGGGAGGGTGGAGCTCAGTGAGCACTCGGTGGGGGTGCTCAGGGCTGGGGGGCTTCCGTCTGGGCTGCAGGTGGGGCCACTTGTGGCAGGAATGTGAGGCCAGGGCAGTGAGGGCTGGCACCTGCAGGCCCCGCCCACCCTGACGGGGGTCTGCCTCTTGGGGGGTGCAGGAGTGGGCGGGAAGTCCGCTCCCTCCTGGACCCCCTGCATCCTTGCCCTGATCCTCGCGCGGCTGTGAGGCGTCTCCTGCCACACGCCCCTGGGGCCAGCTGGAGGACGGGCAGCCTCGGGGCATGGCCTCCGGGGTCCCACTCATGTGCTGCTGGTCCCTGCCCAGGGCACCACTGTGGGCGCCATCTGCTCCGGGATCCGTGTCCTGCCGGTCACAAGGGCGGTGGCCCGGGACCGCCTGCTTTTGCTGCTCTGCGAGCGGCCGTCGTCAGGGGCCAGTGCAGTAGAGGTGGCCGTGGTGAGTCACTCTTGCCCACTTCCCTTTGTCCTACTCTGTCCCAGTTTGCGGGAGGTGCCGAGGACAGAGGCACCCGGCCAGGCTTGTCCCCAGGTGCCTGGGGGGACAGGGTGACCCACAGACCCAGGACCTGGTCTTACACAGTTGTACGTTGGGGGACAGGGGCCGGTGGGGCCAGGCTGGACACGCGTGCAGCTCAGCAGGCCCAGCGTGTACGGAGGCCGGCAGGGGGAGGAGGGCAGAGGTGGAGGGCCGAGGGGGCGAGGACATCTGAGGCTGGGCAGGAGGGCCAGGAGGCTGCTCCGGGGGGCGGACGTGGTGATCGGCAGTTGGTGGGGTCTGCTTCTCGAGGCTCGGGAGCAAGGGTGTAGGGTCGGGTCACCTCTCTCACGAGCTGAAATGAAGGAAGGGTCTGGAGCAACCCGGTGGAGGCCAGAGGAAGCTTATGTGCGGGTGAGAGGTGGTGCCCACGGGCGTGCAGGGGGAGCGTGGGTGCAGGTGCCAGCAGGGGGAGGTCCCAGGAGGCCAGGCTCGCTCCAGAAACAGGTCACGTGAGCGGCCGGGGTGGGTATCGGGCACAGGGATTTCAGAGGCAGTGTTGCTGGAGTGGCGGCTGGGACATCGGGCTGGCTCCCATCCCTTCTCAGCCTGGTGTCTGAGGCCCTGGAGGCCAAGGCTCTGGGCAGGGGTCCCTGGAGCTGTGGGAGGCCCCCCGGTAGCAGCAGTGGAGGCCCAGAGGCACATGGGGAGGGAAGGCCGGTGTCCAGGGCCCAGGGTGGACCGCGATAGGGTGCAGCAGCGGGGCTCCTCCCGGACAGGGACGAGGGAGGCTGTGCGGCCCAGGGTTGGGGCCGTCTGGAACCCTGGCTCCGAGCCGTGGGGCTGAGTCAGAGTGGCGGGTCGGTGCCTGGCCAGGTGGGGTTATAGGTGGAGATGCCCATTCCTCACCTGGTCCCCCTGCTCCGCTGGTGCTGTGTCCCCCGACGTCTGGGCAGGAAGGCTGCCCCCAGCTCAGGCCACCCTGGGTCGTGTGGTCCAGGCCTGGCCTGTAGCCGAGCAGGTGTCCTCAGGGCCTTGCTCTGGGCCCTGGGCGGGCATCAGGTGTAAATGGAGCCACGAGTGTCGCGAGGCTGTGCCCCAGGGAAGTGCGGGCAGAGAGAAGGGAGGAAAGGCGGGGTGCTGGCCGCTGGCCGCGTCGGGGTGGCAGGGGCCACTGAGGCGGAGGAGGCCCTGGGGCGGTGATGCGTTTGCAGGGCCCGAGGCCTGGGGCGCGGCCAGCCGGGGCCACGTCTACCTGGGAAGGACGTGTGCTCGTTCCGGGTGCAGGGGGCGGGGGGCAGGGTGGGCCAGACCGGACCGGGCGCCCCGGAGCCGCAGCCGTGCGGTGGGACGTGCCTCCGCAGGCCTCTCCTCCACCGAGTCTCCCCGCAGAGGCCGTGGGGGGCCCAGCGTCCCCCTGGGCAGCTGGCCCGGAGCCCCGGTGTCCCCTGGGTCTGGGCGCAGGGCGGGCGGGCCGTGGCGGCCTCCCAGCGCCGTCCTCTGCCTCAGTCCTTCAGCCCCGCCAGGGACGTGCCCGACAGCAGCCTGATCCAGAGCACGGCCCACGCCATCGTGTCCGCCATCACCCAGCGGGTCAACAGCTCGGTGCTGCTGGCTGTCACTGAGGTCAAACTGGAGACGGTCGTCATGGGCAGCTCTTCCGTGGGTGAGCAGGGGCCCGGGGCCTCGGGGGAGTCATCCAGGCTCACGTGGGCGGATGGGGGTGGGGGGCACGTCCCCGGGCCGCCCCCGCGGGCTCCCTCCGCAGGCCGGCCAGCCCCGTCGTGCCCCCCCAGGTCTGCTGGTGCCGGTGCTGTGCGGCGTGTTCAGCATGCTGTGTCTGGTGTGTGTGGCCATCTGCGTGTGGTGGACCCGCAAACGCAGGAAAGAGCGGGAGAGGAGCCGGCTGCCGCGGGAGGAGAGTGCCAACAACCAGTGGGCCCCTCTCAACCCCATCCGCAACCCCATCGAGCGGCTGGGGGGCGGCGGCCTGGGGGGCGGCCACAAGGACGTGCTGTACCCGTGCAAGAACTTCACGCCGCCGCCGCGCAGGGTGGGCGAGGCGCTGCCCGGGCCCGCGGGCCGCGGCGAAGGCGGGGAGGAGGAGGAGGAGGAGGAGCCCGGCCGTGGGGAGGGCGGCTGCCTGGAGGCCGAGAAGTTCCTCTCGCACAAATTCACCAAAGACCCCAGCGGCTCACCCGGGAGGCCGGCCTGCTGGGCCTCAGGCCCCAAGGTGGACAACCGCGCCGTCAGGAGCGTCAATGACTCGCGCCACGCCGGCAAGGAGTAGGGCAGGGGCCAGCAGTTGGGCCGGGACCCAGGACCCTTCACCGGGCACCGCACCACCTGCCAGACCGTAGGAGGCCGAGGCCGTGTGCATAGTTTCTTTATTTTGTGTAAAAAAAAAAAAAAAAAAACCCACCGAAAACCAAAAACAAAGGTTTATTTTCTACGTTTCTTTAACCTTGTATAAATTATTCGACGACCGTCAGGCAGAAAACAATGGAGTATTCTCGGATAGTTGCTATTTTTGTAATGTTTCTGTGTGTCGCACTGGCTGTGTGGCAGGAGGGAGCGAAGGATGTCCGTGTCCTCACCAGGTTGTTTGTCTGTCCCCAGAGGTGGTGCACTGTTTACAGAATCTTCCTTATTATTCCTCATTTGGTGTTCAGTGGCTCCAGGCCAAAGAGCCAGCGGGACCGGGGCTGCCGGCGTGGCCCACGGCGTCGGCGGGCCCCGGCCGTCGGCGCGGCCCGAGGCTGTGGGTGGCACCTGTGGTGGTCAGTGGGGCTCGAGGTCCTCGCAGGGGCCGTGGGCGGACCCCCGGGCCGGCTCCCGCCGGAGCCCCCGCCGCAGAGATCTCTCAACTGTGTTTCCGGAAGTGCCCTTCCCGACTGCTCTGTTCCCCCCGACGGCCGGGGGCAGGATCGGAGCTCGCGACAAGTGCCTTCACGCAGACCCTCCCCTCGCGGCTGTCAGCGTTTGCCGTGGGCTCCGGGCCGCTGCCCACCTGCCGGCCCCGGCCCCTCCTCGTGAAAGTGCGTTTTTGTAAATATGTACATATTAAATGAATCACTCTGTATATTTGATTTAATAACTTAAACCTTCTGGCCTGCCTTGTTCTTTCCGGTGCTGGTCCTTGCTTCCCGCAGGCGGGCGGGCCGTGTGGCCGTCCTGGCCACGGGTAGGGAGGTGGCCAGTGTGCCCCGGGGCCCCCCGGGGGTCGGGCCGCCAACGCGTTGCTGTCCTGTGGGGTTGACCCAGGCTCGGCCACCTTTCCGGGACGTGGCGGGAGGAGGTGCTCTGCGTTCCCTACTAAAAATTGCTAAAACAAAAAACCCAACTTCATGAAACAGCTGAAAGTTGCTTATTAGTTAAGAGCCATCAAGGGTTTAAGAAATGACCCAGTTGGGGCCCCCGGGTGGCTCCGTCGGCGAAGCGTCTGCCTGCAGCTCAGGCCATGATCCCGGGTCCTGGGATCGACCCCACGTTGGGCTCCCTGCGCAGCGGGGAGTCTGTTTCTCCCTCTCCCTGTGCCCCTGCTCTCTCTCTCTCTCTTTCTATCTCAAATAAATAAATAAAATGTTAAAAAGAAAAAAAAAGTGACCAAGTCAAACCTTCGGAGGATGACAACAGGAGGCTAAAAGCCACTGTGCACCTTGCTGGCGGGCTGAACCGGGCCTGGCCCCGGTGGCCTCGGGGCTGCCTGTCCAAGGCTGACCCAGGAACCTGTGCACGAGCTGTTTGCTGTCCCTCGAGGGGGCAGCTGGTCACGGAGTCAGGGAGCAAAGCCGAGAATAATGCTCGTCAGAAACATGGAAAAAACCGCAGACGGCCTGGAAGTGGCTGTGAGCACCTGCGCCGTGGCTGTCCCGGGGGCTGCGGGTGGTTCCGGCGCCCATCCTGCAGCCACCTCTGGTCGCCGGCCCTCCGGCCATGTGAGGAGCTGTCTCCTGAAGCCCGTGGGTCTGCGGGCGCCCCTGCCCTCCAGACGGGGCGGGGCCCTCATCCCGCTTATCTCCAAGGGCTTGTCCCCGGCACATCCGGTGGGACGTCTGCCACTGAGAAGTCACGGTTTCGGCCAGACTTGTGCAAACACGCAAGTCAGGCCCCTGGGTGCCTGGTCAGAATAAATCTAGGCTTTGGTCCTAGGTCTCTAAATGCCTCGTAGGTGGGTTTTCCAGGTCAGGGACCAGAGCACGGCCGGAACCCAAGCACACGGGGCGCCGGGCACCGCGGGCAGAGCCTCGGGAACAGCCCGCCGGACGGCAGGTGCAGTGCAGCGCTTGCACCGGGGCACCGGGCCGTGACCCACGGGGGCTCCCTCGCTCCAACAGGACAGGCTGGCGATGCCGGCGGCTCAGCAGGAGCTTGAAAAGAACAGGATTTGGGCAGAGTCCAGAAGGAACAGCGGGCGGCCTGGGCCCGCGGGCCGGGCGTCGAAGGGAAGGAGATGTTGCCGTCTGGGGGGGCCGGGCCGGGAATGGGCCGCCCTGGGCCGAGGCGCTGGGCTCCCTCCCTGTTCCCTGTGACTCAGGTGGCTCCTGGGGGGAGCTGGGCACGTGTACAGCCCACGCACCGTGTGCACGACGCGCCGCGGCCTCTGCACCCCATGGGCCCCACTGCGCTGCGGGCACCGGGGATGCAGGATGGCCTCTGGTCCCCCCAGCCCGCGTCTCCCGTCCACCTCACCTGGGCGCCAGGCCAGGCCATGGAGGGCTGCGGCCCCTGCACGTGCCCCTGCCCCACCAGCCGGGGAGCCTGTATGGGTCAACCCAAGCCCTGAGCCCAGGCCGGGACGTGTCGTCCTCCCTGCCCTCACAGCTCCCACCGCCTGATGCTGGCCTGACCACGACGAGCCTCCTGCTGCCAGCCCCCCCCACCCTGGGCTGCCACCCAGCCCTCACACTGCCCCTGCCGCACGATGCTCTGACGAGCGGCTGCAGGACACCTTCTGCATCAGTCTCTGAGGGCCTGGGGGTGGGGGAGACAAGCACCCACGCAAAACACTCAGAAACTCAGCCACGAATAAGTACTCAGACTTGCAGCGACTGCTTCCCCCCTACTGCCTCACCTCACAAGAAGGCGAGGCCTGGGCCCCTCTCTCCCGACTCCGGTTGGCTGGCACTGGGGTGGGCTCCTGCCTCCAGCCTTTGCCCATGACACTGGGCCTCCCTATGTCCCACAGGGGTGCACGCCAGCTCGGCCACCCTTCAGTCTGCTGGAGGGGCCCAGAGCATCTGGCCCTGGCCTTGGCGCCTCTGGGATCGGGGTGAGTGCCTGCGCCCACCCCCTTGTTGCTGTTTGTTGCTCTTGGCAGCTGCTGGTCAGGGGTGTCCCAACTCTGATCCAGGGTTCCTCGGATCTAGCAGCACTGGCCGGGAGGGCCAAGGCCTCGTGCTGATATTTAGCTCAGGGGCCAGCCTCCTGGGCACACAGGTCAATAAACACACTCTCAGTGTTAAAGAAAAGAAAAAGCCACCTAGGAGGGACGCCTGGGGGCTCAGCGCTCGAGCATCCACCTTTGGCTCAGGGCGTGACCCCAGGGTCCCAGGACCCAGTCCCACATCGGGCTCCCCGCAGGGAGCCTGCTTATCCCTCTGCCTGTGTCTCTGCCTCTCTCTGTGTCTCTCATGAATAAATCAATAAAATCTTAAAAAAAAGAAGAAAAAGAAAAAGCCACCTAGGAGATCTGATACAGAACCAGGCGGAGCTTCTAGAAATGACAAGCAGCATCCTCAGGGAGCCAGGAGCTCCACAGCTGCCCTGAGCCCCTGCGGTAGACAGAACTCGTGAGCTAGAAGACAGGTCATAAGACTATGACCCAGGATGTGGTCCAGAGAGACCAAAGGAGGGAAGGGTGTCAGCGGCGGTGCAGGGCTGGCAGAAGGCCAGGAGGGCCGTCCTGAGGCTGCTCAGAGCCCAGTCGCAGGAGCTGGGGGCAGGTGGGTGATTCCAGCGGGAAGCCCTGGGGTCATGACCTGAGCTGAAGGCAGACGCTTCGCCGACGGAGCCACCCAGGCGCCCTGACTTGGTCATTTCTTAAACCCTTGATGACTTTTAATTAATAAGCGATTTTAAGCTGTTTTATAAAGTTAAGGGTCTTTGTTTTTAGTTTTTAGTAGGGGTGGGCATGGCCTGGGGTCTCCAGGGCTCACGGGACGCTGCGTGCACAGGAGTGAGTGGTGGTGCAGATGCCTCTGTGCCGCGGTGCCCGCATGTACGCACGACCCCCGCAGCCAGGCCCTCCCCTGAGCCTGCCGCCCGAGTCCCGAGCCCACCTCAGGTCCTCGCCTTCGCTCCCCACTGGGCCCGGCCCGGGTGACCCGGAGCCTGGCGGGGCAGGGGACAGGGCCGTCCGCAGCGGGCGTTCCTCACGGCTCCCGGACAGTGAGCCCGTCCTCACCAGCAGCGTGGCCACCGCCCTTGGGAGTGCAGCCCAGCACGCTGTGGCCGGCCCAGCGCCCCTGCCCCCAGCTGCCAGGGCCACCTCCGCAGCCCGGAGCACCGCCACCTGCCGCCCGCGCCCGGGCTTAGCCCACCGAGCCGAGGCCAGGGCCCTGCATCCCGCGCCGGCCAGTGCCCTGTGCTCTCCGGGGCAGGCGGCGGGTAACGAGCCCCCAGAGGGGCAGCTGCTGCGTTGGAAGTTCAGAGAAAGGAAAACACGCGCACAGATGCCCCCGCCGCCGGCAGACGCCACAGTCACCCCGAGGCTGGTGCCGACTCGGGGGCTCCGCTGGCTGAGCCCGAGAGGCTGCGGCTGAGGCTCGGCCATTTGGGAGGATGCCAAGTCCGGGACCGGCGTGGGGCCCCCTCACGGCCGCCTCCCCGTGAGCCGGCTGCGCTCTGCACCACGCGCCGCCTCCTCCCGGGCGGGCCTCTCCCACTGGCCCCATCTCTCCCTGCGGGCTGACGGGTCTGGGAGGGCTGGGCACGAGAGGGGTGAGGCTCCAGCTTGTCAGGAAGCTCTCCACCATCTCCGGGGCGCATGTCACCAAACACAGGCCTCCCGGACCTGGTGGACAGTGGGCTTTGGGGGCACAAGCCTCAGAGGTGTGGGCGTCGGGGCCCAGGACCCCCAGAGCAGACAGCCCAGCCAGGACCTTCAGACCTGCACCCAGGGAGGGCCTGGGGAGGCTGCGTGGGCCCAGCAGGGTGTGTGTCCCCCTATTTGCGTCTAGGATCCAAATGCAGCGCGGTCCAGGGAAAGCGGTGATGGGATTTGGAGGGGAATGGGCTCCAGACGTGCGCTGGGGGCGGGGGTAGGTCTGAGGCCCAGGTGGGTGCCCCGCCAGGCCGTGCTGGGAGCTGCGGAGGCTGGGGCAGCCCGAGGCAGCTGGCACTCTTTGAGCCGCGCCGCGCCCACTGGGTGATGAGTGGCCCATCCATAGTGATCACTGATGCAGGTTCACGGCACGGACAAGCTGGCATCCACGCACACCTCCCCTGTCCCCTGGAGGTGCTCGCTTCCCCTGGGGTCATGGTGGTGTCCCTCCTCCTCCCGTCCCCACGTGCGCGAGCAGGGAGCGGTGCCTGGACCGAGCGGCACGGCCCACCCCAGCAGGCTGACCCGGTGCCCTGGCACACGGCCTACCGCAGGTGCTGAGCGGCTTGGAGACCGGGACCAGCGCCTCCTGCACCCGCCGCCCTGGTGCCGCCTGCTGCGTCCTTGGCGCTCGGCCCCGGGGACCGCACCAGCTGGCTCTGCCTGGCGACAGCTCTGACAGCCGAGTCTCCAAGAAACCAGCCCTGGGGAGTGGGGGGGAGGGGGATTCCGCACGTGTCCCTGGGCCACCTGGGCCCATTAACCCCTGCGGGCCAGGCTACAGGTGCGTGGTGGGGCCTCATGGTGGCCCGACTCCGGCTGTCCCCAGGCCCCAGCTGGCTCGCCCTCTGCCATCCACAGAGGACATTCAGAGGGGCTTGAGGCAGCAACGAGGCCAGCGTGGCCGCCGTGCACCTGGCCCAGGTGTGAACAGGAGCAGGGTGTGGGAGTGTGTCCCCTCAGGTGGGACAGTCCTGCCTCACATCCTCGGCCTTCCTGCCTCCTTCCGGATTCCCTCCAGGCCCGGAGCCTGTTGTGCCCCCCACCAGCACTGGGTGCCGGCTGCTGTGCCATCCACGTCCACAGGTCTCCGGACCCTCGGGCCCCAGAGCCAGCTGACACAGCTCCCTGTCTCCGTGGCCAGCGGGCAGCCGGGTCAGGACCCCAGCCCCTGCCCCACGGGACAGAGCTGCAGGGCAGCAGGGCAACCGGGCTGATTTATGGAGGAGCGAGCCTCAGAGGAGGTCAACGGGGGCCCAGAATGACTTTCTGGAGTTAAAACTCGATAGCCCAGCGATTCGAGGGTGGATGGAAGGAACAGGTGGTCGGCGACGAAGCCCAACTTACGAGCCTGGAAGGTCACAAGGGAAGAGATAAAATTCTTGGGGTGGAGATGGAGAGAAGGCAAGGTGGATAACAGGAGCTCCCGAAGGAGAGTGAGGAGCAGATGGGGAGAAGCAGTCGTTTAAAATGAAAGAACACGTTTCTCTGAGCTAAATAAAGCCCCCGCCTGCCGCGGGAAGGGCCCGATCCCCGGCTGCCCACTAGAGCAGCTCGCCCGCCGGCAAGCCCTACAGAAGCTCTCGAGCTCTTGGGAAAAGGGAAGCTTTGCAGGGATCCAGGGAGCCGAGCCAAACTGATAAGGGGATGAAGTAAAACGGGCCGCGTGGTGGGCGTCGCTGGCGCTCCCTGGCATTTCCTTACAAGGCAGTGGCCCCGGCAGGTGGGACGTGCTGGCGGGGAGCCCGTCACCCGGGGCGGAAGCCTTGCAGAGCCGGGGTCTCCACCTCCGTCGCCCCGCCCAGGCTGGCGCGGGGGCACCCGGTGAGTGGGACCGGCCCCCAGCTGAGGCCTGGGGCACGCAGCCACCCCACGGACAGCCGCCCGGAGCCGCGGGGGACCTCAGCGCGAGCAGCAAGTCAGCCTTGCGCGTGTCGGGGTGCGTGCTACCGCCACGTCCTTCCACACCCACGCCGGGGCCTCAGGCTTGTCCTTAGCACCAGTACCGGCTACCGGCCGCCGTGTGACAAGTTGCCCCAAACGCAAGGGCTCGAATGGTGGACCTTTCTCATCTCCTGCCATTTCTCAGGGCCGGGATCCGGGACAGCCTAGCGGGGCGGTGGTGGCTCGGGGTCTCCCGTGGGGTTGCAGTCACTCCGACGCGGCCACGCGGGGCGCTCGGGGCGGTAGATGGGACTCCATTGAAACAAGTGAAAGGAAGAACCACAGAATGGGACAAAACACTTGCAAATCATATGTTTGGTAAGGGACCTAGACTACAATATATAAAGAACTCTTAGAATTCAACAATAAAAAGACAAACAACAGAATTGGAAAGTGGGCCGAGCGTCGGAGATGTTTCCCCAGAGAAGAAGCATAGGTGGCCGTCGGGCACACCTACAGGTGCTCGGCATCGCTCAGCATCGCGGAAACGCACAACCGCCCTGAGACACACTCCCACTCTGGCGTTCTCTCAAAGGGTGAAACGCGGGGTTACGTGGGACCCGGCAGTTCCATCCTGGGCTGTTTCCTCAAGAGAAATAAAAACATATGTGGGAACCCCGGGGGCGGGGGTAGCGGTTTAGCACCGCCTTCGGCCCAGGGCTTGATCTGGAGACCCGGGATCGAGTCCCACGTCGGGCTCCCTGCATGGAGCCTGCTCCTCCCTCTGCCTGTGTCTCTGCCTCTCTCTCTCTCTCTGTGTCTCTCATGAATAAATTTAAAAGAAAATAAAAAGAAGCCAAGTGGAGAAGGAGAGAAGGAGAGTGTGCTGAATGATTGCACGTCTATGAAAGTCTTGCGACCCGATCTCTGGCGAAAGCAGGCGCCTGAGGAGGCCTCCGGGTCCGGGGCCTTACAGAACAGGGGCCAGCAGGACCCTCCGGGGACGACGGCCACGTCCACTGCCTCCCTGGCCGTGACGGGCGGCAGGTGCACACACGCCAGCGCGCGGGGTTAGCGCACCCAGAACCCGCGCCACCTGTGGGATCACACCCTGAGCCACAGGCAGGCGCTGAACCGCCGAGCCTCCCGGGGTCCCCTACTGTTGAGTCCTGAGAGTGCTTCCTATATCCTGAGGGCACGTTCTCTACCACACGCACACCACACCGAGCAAGTTATCTCTCCCAGGCTGTGGAAGGCCTGTCCATTCTTCTAACAGAGTCTTCTGATGATGCCGTGTTCTTTTTTTTTTCTTTTTTGAAAAGATTAATTTTTTTAGTTTCATGTTTTTGTGTTTAAATTCAATTAATTAGCATTTAGTGCATTCTTAGGTTCAGAGGTAGAGGTCAGTGACTCGTGGGCTGCACAGGACACCCAGGGCTCATCACATCACGTCACCTCCTTCATGCCCATCACCCAGTGACCCATCCCTCCACCCCCCTCCCCTCCAGCAACCCTCAGTTTGTTTCCTATGATTAAGAGTCTCTTACAGTTTATCTCCATCTCTGATTTAATCGTATTTTATCTTCCCCTCCCTTCCCCGATGCTCCTCTGTTTTGTTTCTTCAATTCCACATACGAGTGAGCTCACAGAATTGTCTTTCTCCGATGGACTAACTGCACTCAGCACGATGCCCTCCAGTTCCATCCACGTCATTGCAAAGGGTAAGATTTTCTTTCTTTCTTTCTTTCTTTCTTTCTTTCTTTCTTTCTTTCTTTCTTCTTTCTTTCTTTCTTTAACTCTTATGAGAGCTGATGCTCTTAATTTTGATGAAGTCTGATTACAACCTTTTGTAAATTAAAAATTTCCAGATCTTACCTTGCGAGGACGACGGGCAGATGTTCTTCAGCCTCGACGACGGCAACACCAAATTCTCGGACCTGATCCAGCTCGTTGACTTCTACCAGCTCAACAAGGGAGTCCTGCCCTGCAAGCTCAAGCACCACTGCATCCGCATGGCCTTATGACCCACGGGCCGGGCCGCCGCCGGAGGAAGCTGACACTGGAGCGGGAGGGGCGGGCGTGGGGCCGGGGGCGCGGGGTGCCCGGCCGGGGGTCCGTCCCGCCGCCCTCCAGGGACTCGCCGCCCCGCCCCGCCCCGCCGCCCCCCCACCCCCCGCCGGGAGGCGAACCCGCAAACCCGCGACGACCACGGTCGCCTTGGCTGGGCCGCAAGGGCCGAGAGCCGGAGACAAGGGATTGGAAACGAACTCTTCCCTGGAATAATCTTGACGATTAAAACTGATATGTTTAAAAAAAAAAAAAGAAAAAAAAGAAAAAAACAGGAGCTAGGGGAGCAGAATCGGTGGGAGAAAAATTATAGGTAACTTCAGTGTTTCCTGCAAAGCCCCCCCCCCCTCCCAAAACAAAAGCTGTGTTGCTAAAGGTGGCCTGAGGGCCCCAGCTCTGCCATTTGCTCTTCCAACGTTGACGATGTTCATTATTTATACATGTGGGTTTGGGGAGTTAAGAACTAACTAGTTTTTATCAAAAATGGAAATAAATGCGGTTATTACAAAAATGAAAAAAAAAAAAAAAGGAGCTGATTTTTTTTGTAGCTCCTGATTTGTAGCTCCTGATTACAACCCGACGTGGGATTCGATCCCGGGTCTCCAGGATCGCGCCCTGGGCCAAAGGCAGGCGCTAAACCGCTGCGCCACCCAGGGATCTTTTGGAGATCCCTGATGTTGTAACTGAGATATCCTCATCTGACCCCGGATCAGAAAGGTTTCTGACTAGGACCTTTATAGCTCCCGGTTTTGCTCCGAGGCTCACGATCCTCTTTGGGTGAAGGTTTTGTATGTGATAAGACCCACGTAGCTGGCGGCTCACTTTCCTGCTCCACTTCCTTAGAAAGAGGATCCTTTGTCCACTGAGTCACCTGTACACTTTTGTTACAAATCAGGCAATCGTCTTGTCTGCTTTATGCCCAAACCACATTTTTTGGATTACTGTAGCTTTATGATAATAAGTCTTCAAATCTGGGAACACTGTTTCCCTTTCCCAAAGCTGTTTTCCAAAGCTGTGGCCGTTCTGTGTCCTCTTGTATTTCTATATAAATTTTAGCGTCAGTTTGTCAATTTCTACCAAAAAAAAAGAGAAAAAGAACCTGCAGGGATTTGGTTTTGTTTTTTTTTGTTTTGTTTTGTTTTGTTTTGTTTTATTTATGATAGTCATACAGAGAGAGAGAGAGAGGCAGAGACATAGGCAGAGGGAGAAGCAGGCTCCATGCACCGGGAGCCCGACGTGGGATTCGATCCCGGGTCTCCAGGATCGCGCCCTGGGCCAAAGGCAGGCGCCAAACCGCTGCGCCACCCAGGGATCCCATGGTTTTGTTTTTTAACGATTTTGAAATGATTATAATGTCACGAGAAGCCACAAGGAGCGGAAGAGAGGTCTTGCGTCCGCGGCGCCCTGCCTCGGCCCACGGCGCCCTGGGGGAGGGCGACGTGTCACCGGCCAGGAGCCGGCGGGCATGCTGCAATATCCTGCGCGGCCGTCCGGGGACACGCCGGTCTCACAGGGGCCTTCTGTGGCGTGTGGCCCTGAGGTACCTTATCACGGGTTAGAGCCTCCCTCCCCGCCCCACTGCCATATAGAGTCCAGCCACAGCCACCGCCAAGGACTCCACCGCCGTCCCACTCGTGCCTGCCTTCCCCCGCCCAATCTGCTCTCCATCTCCAAGCTTTTGTCATCCCAGGAATGTCCTCGGCACTCGCATTCCGCGATACCTTCGGAGATTGGCCTTTTTTTCACGTAGCATAATGTCCATCCAGGCGTCCGCGTCCGCGGGGGCCGTTCCATCACGTGGCCTCGGGGTCTGTGGCACCGGCAGCCGCCTGAGGCCCCTGAGGCCGTGTGCAGTCGGGGGCTGCTGTGCCCGAGGCTCCTGCACACGGGAGCGTGCAGGGATTTGCACGAAGGTAAGCTTTCGTTTCTCCGGGATAACTGTCCCGGGGCTGCGGGTGCCCGGCTGTGCGGTTACTGTGGTTTCAATTCTTAAAGAGAGTCCGACTGATTCACAGGCGGCTGTGCCACTCCCGCTGGGGTTTTGACTGGGACTCTGTCGACTTTGCAGGGACACGGCGTTTTACGAATTCCGACCTGAGAGCACGGCCAGGCTCACCGCCGGTTGAGGTCTTTGTGGATTTCTCTCACTATTTGTAGTTGCTTTTAATTTAAAAACTAAGTTCGTTCTTCTCTAGGCCTAACGTAGTACTTGCCGATGAGAGACGACGGGGACGATGCAGTGAAATATGGAAGGGAAGGGGAGAAAGTCATAATCTCACTACCCAGAAACAAACACTGCTAATCTGTGGGGACGGTTAAATTTTCTGTTCTTTTGTGGGTATAGTAAATACATGTGCAATTATATACATATCGTTGTGATAAAATACACAAGGAATTTTTTTTAAGACTGTATTTATTTATTAGACAGAGACAGAGGGGAAGAGAGCAGTGGGGAGGAGACTCCCCGCTGGGTGCAGAGGCTGACCTGGGGGGGTCGATCCCACAACCCCGAGGACATGACTTGGGCCAAAATCAAGAGTCTGAGGCTCAAGCGACTGAGCCCCCCCAGGAACCCCCACAGTTGACATTTGTTTAAAGGCCTCGCGTCCTGCAGCCTTGCTGAGTTGGTGGGTGTGTTGCTGCTTTGTTTACGGGTGTGGGAGCAGCACAGGCCCCGGGGCTGGAGGCGCCCACCCCTCACCCAGCAGCCCTGCTGTTTCAGCCCCAGCTCACAGGGCAGGTGGGGCCTGCAGCACGTGCGGCCAGATGCTTCCCCCCGACGCCCCCCAGTCCTGAGCCACACGGGTGGCGGGGTCCCCTGCCCTGGGCACAGCTCTGCTTGCAGCAAGACCACTGCCCTGGCGTCTTCTCCCGGGATCGAGTCCCACGTCAGGCTCCCTGCATGGAGCCTGCTTCTCCCTCTGCCTGGGTCTCTGCCTCTCTCTCTCTCTCGGTCTCTCGTGAATAAATAAAATAAAATCTTTAAAACAAAACAAAACACAGGCACTCACGGGAGCTCTGGCACTGGCTCCTGTGTTTGCAGAGAGAAGTGTAAAACCCCAGGCTCACTTGTGCTTCGGCCCTGCAGCCGGTGTGGGCAATGGGGAGGGCAAAGAGAGGGAGTCCTCGCTGTGATGGAGAAGGGGCCTCCCGCCACCCTGGGGCTGCTGTGGTCGTGCCCTCACGCCAGTGGATGGTGGGACGAGAGCCCCTACCTGCAGCACAGTTACCAAAATGACCCCCAGCCGCACACCGGCAGGTGGTGTGTCCCAGCTACGCTCTGTAACGAGGCCCTCCCTCCCCTGAGGCCTGAGCCGTCCTGCAGGTGGTATTGCTCGTGAGGTCGGGGCCCACCAGGCAGGTCACCCGAGGGCTGGCTGGCTGGGACGGCCCCACACACGGCTGCGAGGTGCTTGACCGTTGGCTGGGCCCCGGGCACCGTCACCCAGCGGGCCCCCGGGCCCGTTCCCACCTGGGCTGAGCGGGCGCGAGAGAGCAGAGATGCTCCCACTTCCTTTCTGGGTCTTCCTTTTTAACAGCTTTATTGAGGCATATTTTCTATTGTCTTAAGCGTACAGTCCAATCATTTTTCATAAATTCAGGATCACCCCAGCGTCATTTTAGAATATCTCCATAACCCTAAAAAGAAAGCTTGTGCCCACTGGCGGTCAGGCCTGCCCCGACCCGGCCCCGGCAGCCGCTGCTCCGCGCCTCCCTCAGGTCGCGTGCTGTCAGCGTGTGCGGCTCATCGGACCCGCCGGGCCTGTCCCACGGCGCGGACACATCGCACTTGGCGCATCCGCTCACCAGTTTCCAGTCTTTAGCTATGGGGAGTCGAGCTGCCGTGAACATTCATGCACGACTGCTTGAGTGGACATGTTTCTGTTTCACTCGGGTGGATTCCTGGAGTGGGGCTAGGGGGGCCAGATGGCAAATTTGCGTTTAATATTTTAAGAAACAGCCGAGCTGGGCAGCCCGGGTGGCTCAGCGGTTTAGTGTCGCCTTCAGCCCAGGGCGTGATCCTGGAGACCTGGGATCGAGTCCCGCGTCAGGCTCCCTGCATGGAGCCTGCTTCTCCCTCTGCCTCTCTCTCACTCTCTCTTTCTCTGTCTCTCATGAATAAATAAATAACATCTTTAAAAAAATAAAAAAGAAGAAAAAACAGCCGAGCTGCTGCACTTACATTCCCACGTGCAACACATGAGGGTCCCGGTGGCTCCACGTCCTGGCCGCCACTCTCTGTTTACACCACGGCCGCCTTCCAGGTGGCGTAAGTACCAGGAGGTGGATGCAGAGGCTCAGCTGCTTATGTATGTGCGTGGTAGCGTGGGGGCCTGGGGCTTGGGTGGGAGCGGCAGGGGGGCTTGAATCCACCTGCGACCCTGAGCCCAGAGCGCCCGCCAGGCTCCTGCCTGCGTTGACCCGCCTTCCTTTGCTTGACCTATGGTGCCCAGGGGAGGTCCGGCCTTGCCCTCGGCCCCTGCTTGGGCTCTAGGCGCTGGGAGCATCCGGCCTGATAAGATGATCTTTTTTTAATCCAAGGGTCTGGGTCAACAGTGGGACTTGGGGTGGGGGCCTTGGGTCAGTTTGACCTCCGGAGGGTCATCCACCCTTGGAGCATCAGCAAAGACACTGGACACCAAGGCTGGGGGCAGCTCCCCGGGTCGGCAGTACCGCGGGCCCGCACACGTCGGCGTCGGGAAGGCAGCGCGGGGCCGGAGCCCGGGGCCTGGCCGGGGCCCGTCTGCACCCTGCCCTGCACCTCCTCCCCGGCCGCCTTGAGCTGCCGTCCGTGCAAGTGATGAAGTGCAACCCTGAGCCATGAGCTCCGGCCCGTGAGTTCCACTAGCCCCCCGGGTGGGTGGGTCGCTCTGTCTTCACCACTGCCCTGTGATGGCCTCTCCCGGGGCCCCCAGCGCCCCCTTGCTTGTCCAGACTCAGCACGAAGGCCCCAGCACTCCCGGGGGGCACCATCTGAAAGCGTTACTGGCACAAGGCCCTGGAACTCCCAGGAAGGTCTTCCGCGGGAGGGACGTCGGCCGGGTCAGGTCACTGTCATCGACGTCCAATTCCTCATCAGACACTCCGGGCGGGGTGGCGCTGCCGGGCCTCGGGGCCTCCGTCTGTCCTCTGTCCGTCCTCCCGGACGCGGCGGCCCCGGAGCCCAGGCCTCGGGGCCGAGTTTGTTTAGTCACTTTGCACACAGGGCCTGGTGGCTGCCGGTTGTCACCACGGCCCCTCGGTGCTCTCGGCTCCTCCGCCAGCCGACGCTTGGCACCGCGGAGCCCGCGCCCCGGACCGTGAGGGCAGAAGCGGCGCGTCTCGTTGTGTCCGAAGCTCGCGTCAAGGCTGGTCTCCAGTGGCGGGGGCCCCGTGCCCGCAGGTCCCAGCTTCCGCCGGCGGCCACGCGGGGTTCTGGCCGCAGAGCCGGGGAGCCTGGTCAGCCGCCGCTGACCCCCGACGCCCACAGCTGCTCTCGGCCCTGCACGCAGACTGCAGGCCCTCCAGGGGAGATTCTGGGGTGGGCCCCCGACTGGGCGTGGGGGCCCCGCAATCCAGGCACACGGGGTGATGGGTCATTTGGGGCCCAGGGTCCTGGTGACCGAAATGAAGGGCCCGCTTGGGCCACACGAGCAGCATGGGACGGGGGACGGGGGGATGGGCCGCCCTGCAGCCCAAGGAAAATAACGTGGTGCAGTCAGGGCTTTTGACTTCGGGGCTCGAGGCTCGGTCAGAGTAGCGTGTCCCACGAGCGCCCCGAGACTCTCCAGTCTCTCAAGGCCGCTGTGTGGATGAGACCAGCATTCCCCGGCGCCCCCGACCCCTGTCCAGGCAGAAGTGACGTCCCCTCCCAGGTCTCTCTGCAAAGGCTGGGGCCCTGGCGGGATGGACTTGGAGCCCAGAACCGGGAGGCAGACCCGGGGCGGAAGGCCGAGAGCCCAGAGCAGAACCGGCCTCTCCCCTCCGACGGCCGCCTGCCTCCTTCCCAGCCCCCCAGCCCGCTGACCTGGTTACTCTGCGAGCAGGAGGATTTTCCACCTCTACCACCCCCTCTGCTTCCAAACCTACAATTAGCATCAGATCCTAGTGCGTCCCGGGGCGCGGGTGGGGCGAGCAGGAGCCTAATTTGGGAAAAGGAGGCTTACACGTCTAAAGATCTGCAAATTTGTCACTTATGTTGTCAGGTGAGTAGGGCTGCGTGAGGGGCTTTCTGCAAGTCCTAGACCCGCGAGGCGAGAACAGGCGTGCGGATTGGATCAATCTTTCAAGACGTGTGCAGTTACGGGGGATCCGGAATCCCGTGTTTTCAGCTCAGAAGCTGGGGGCGCGCTCCCCTCCATCTAGGGGGTGAGCAAAGCCTGAACCCAAGGAGCACCCGCTTGCTGAGGCTGAGAGCCTGGAGGGCCCCGGCACGATGCAGAGGCAGGAGTCCCGAGCAGGGGGGGAAGAGGTCACTGGCCTCCTGCGGGGGGGTCCCACGGAGACCCCGGGCTCACTGCCGTGGGCGACGCCCGAGGGGCACAGGCGAGGAAGGCGCTGGTGTCCTGGGAGCTGGGGGGCTGTCCTCTCCAGCGCGGGGAGGAGGGTGCCCACGCGGGGATGGGCACGCCGGTTGAGATGCCGATGATGGGCAGACGTTTTTAAAAGGGTCAAAAGTAAAGACAAAAGCAAAAATGAATGGATTTGAAAACGAGAAATTGGTTAGAACTAATAAATAATCGTAGGAGCTAATTCTTCGTGGACAAAAATCACAATGAAGTAGAGAAATGATGACAAGTCTTCATGAAAAAGAAAAATTTGGGGAGTCTGGGGGGCTCAGTTAGTTAAGCGTGTCCCTTGGACTCGGGTCATGATCCCGGAGTCCTGGGATGGAGCCCCAGGTTGGGGATGAGCCCTGCTGAGCCCTGCTCAGTGTGGAGCCTGCTTCTCCCTCTCCCCTGCCTCTGTGCTCTCTCTTTCTCTCTCTCTCTCTCTCTCTGTCTCTCTCTCTGTCAAATGATTAAATAAATAAAATCGTTAAAGAAATTTTTAAAAATCAAGTGAGGTTTATTTATTTATTCATGAGAGACACAGAGAGAGGCAGAGACACAGGCAGAGGGAGGAGCAGGCTCCAGGCAGGGAGCCCAATGTGGGACTTGACCTGGGGACCCCGGGATCATGACCTGAGCTAAAGGCAGACGCTTAACCGACTGAGGCATCCACCCACCCTGTATTTTTTTATTGAAGTAAAATTTACATATAGTCAAATGGGCCGGTCTTTCAAATTTTTAAACAATTTCATTTTTATTTAGTTAGTTATCCTAGTGTTTTTTATTTTTTAAGTAATCTGTACACCAAAGACGGGGCTCGAACTCCTGACCCCAAGATCAAGAGTCATGCACTCCACCGACTGAGCCAACTGGGTGTCCTGGAAAAGTTTTAAACCTACAGAAGAATTTTGAGCTTTTTTCCTGCACCATTTGAAAGTGAGTTGCTGACCTGACCCCCATCACCCCCAAATATTTAATTAGGTAGTACCCACGAGGAAGGATATTGTCCTATCCACTCAGACACAACCATCCCAATCAGGACATCCACACCGGCAGGTTGCTGACCTCATTCCCCTTCATTCTTCGAGCACTTACTCTCTGACAAATAAGGTGTTTTGGGCGCACCTTATACTTCCCCTGCCCAACCCCACGTCAGACATTTCTCCAGGACCCCCAGGTTCCCTTGAGCGGAGAACAGTATTCCAGCAGACAGATGTCAAGTACACAATTCAACGACATGGGGACGCCTGGGTGGCTCAGCGGTTGAGCATCTGCCTTCGGCCCAGGTTGTGGTCCCAGAGTCCCAGAGTCCTAGGATCGAGTCCCCCATCGGGCTCCCTGCAGGGAACCTGCTTCTCCCTCTGCCTGTGTCTCTGCCTCTCTCTGTGTCTCTCTGTCTTTTTTTTTTTAAGATTTATTTATTTATTTATTCATGATAGAGAGAAATATATAAATAAAATAAATAAATAAAATCTTTAAACAAAAACACAAAACAATTCAACGACATGTGACAACGGTCGTGCCTCCTCACGTGCTCGTTTGCTCCTCTCAATCCTCGGACACACTTCCGTTGGCTGTTGTGAGGTTCTGGTCTGCAGAATCTGGTCACCTGAGCATCTGTTCCTACGGACCCCGCCCCCCCCCCATTATGGATCACCTTTTCATGCTTCTTCTCTATCTGGTCATTGTTTGTTATGTGCTAGACATTGTGATTGTCATGTTGAGAGGGGTCTCAGTGATGTCGCCTTCCTTTAAAAGGTATTGTTTTGGTCTGGGTGGCTGCTCCCGTCCTGGAGGACTGTCTGTCCATGTCAGTCTTGGGGGGATGCTTTGAGGGGTGGGCCTGTTTCAGATTTGTTCTTAGTCATAGGTTCTGGCCCTAGTTTGGAGTGTGGTTCTCATTCCTAAACCCTGGCCTGCCTGGCGTCTCTTCTGATTACCCGAGGTGCCCGGCGAGGACACTCCGGCCCAGCTGGGCCATGCTCTCAGCCCACAACACTGCTTCTGTGGGGCTTCCTGGAGGCCTTCCCTGCACTCGGGAGCCTGGGCCCCAGGCAGGGAGAACCCCCAGCACACATGCTGTGGTTGTGAGCTACAAGGAGAAATCTCCACTTGGCTTCCTCTGTATTCCTGGCACTGAGCTCCTAAAGCCCTTGGGATGCCCAGGGAGGAGGACAACAACGATGCCTTCTGTTATGTTAATGAGGTGACTTCGGAAACCACTTGAGGATGGGCACTGGTTGCCAGGGAACAACCACGTGATTAGGGGGCTGTCATCTTCCTCCCACCGCTGACCTCTGGGGAGGGGAGAGGGTCTGAATCTGTCACCCATGGCCAACGATTTAATCAAGCCGACCTACTTAATGAAACCTACACCAAACCCAAAACGATGTGGTCCGAGAGCTTCTAGGTTGGTGAACCATGACACATCCACCTGCCACCTGTGCCGTGCCCCTGACTTCGTGGGGACAGATGCTCCTCACAGGACCTCTGTGTGTCTCCTCATCTGGCTGTTGATTCACGTCCTTTTCTAAGAAACTGGTTTCCTGAGTTCTTCGAGCCACTTAGCAAAGTAACTGAACCCAAGTCAGAGGGTGGGGGTCATGAGAGCCTCTGATTTACAGCCAGTCGGTCAGAGGACAGGTGACAATCTAGAGTTGCAACTGGTGTCTGAAGAAGAGAGCATGGGACAGTCCTGTGGGATCTGGGGCTGTCTCCAGATGGCCCAAACTGAGCTGAATTTCAGGATGCCCCGCTGGTGGGGAAGAATTGAGGGGTGTGGGGGACAGCCCCTCCCAAGGGAGCTGGCATCAGACTCGAACCACGGGTCCTTATGGCACATAGCTCCCGCCCGTCCAGCCTGTCCTCTGCCACTGCCCACTCCAGCAGCACCGAGCTCTGGTCTTGCTTCCTCAGCCCGTGAAGCTGCCAAACCATTTTAGCTCCATCTCTCTGCAGCTTGGAAGAAACTCAAGATAAAAAAAAAAAAAAAAAAAAAAAAAAAAAACCAGGGCAAACATGGGGCTCACCTAACATATTTTCTTTCTCTCAAGGGTCACAAACTTACTCTGCCTGTTGTTCAATTCCTGTAAATAATTGCCTCACACGGTGGCTCAATTTTATAGTTGTTTATGGCAGGAGGGTAAGTATTACTCCAGTTAGAACATGAAGGCCAGAACCAACGTGCATTCTTTTTTTTTAAAGATTTTTATTATTATTTTTATTTATTCATGAGAGACACACAGAGAGAGAGAGAGACAGAGACAGAGAGACAGAGAGACAGAGAGAGACAGAGAGACAGAGAGAGAGGCAGAGACACAGGCAAAGGGAGAAGCAGGCTCCATGCAGGGAGCCCGATGTGGGACTCGATCCTGGGTCTCCAGGATCAGGCCCTGGGCGGAAGGCGGTGCTGAGCCACCCAGGCTGCCCACAATGTGCATTCTTGATCAAACTTTCTCAATATGAAACCATACATTTGTACAAGCCTCAAGCCATCCCCATATTTGGTGGGGGAGGAGGGCAGGAGAAGCCCTGCCCTTTTTTTTTTTTTTTTAGATTTTATTTATTTATTTGAGAGAGAGAGAGAGAGAGAGCATGAGTGGGGGAAGGGCAGGTGGAGAAGCAGACTCCCCACTGAGCAGGGAGCTGATGTGGGGCTCCATCCCAGGACCCCGAGATCACGACCTGAGCTGAAGGCAGCCGCTCAACCAGCTGAGCCACCCAGGTGCCCCAGAAGCCCTGGCTACTCAAGTCAAGTCTCAGGAGGCTTGCCTTCTGTTATCGCTGGTCCTTAATATTTTTGCAATAGGAGAAGAGAAAAAAATGAGGTATAAAAATTATAGGGGCACCTGGCTGGTTCAGTCGGTGGAGCATGCAACTCTTGATCTGTACGTTTTGAGTTTGAGCCCCACACTGGTTGTAAAGATGGCTTAAAAGTAAAATTTAAAAATAAATAAATAATAAACTCTTCCTGAAAATCCCAAAGAGGGAAGGAAGTACAATACTACTTTTTGCAGATGATATGATTAAATCTCTGGAAAATCCAAGAAGATCGATTTAGATTCTACTCCAAACAGTATCTCAGTCCTGTGGTTGGGACAAAGGCAACATAATTATTAGCCCTTGGTCTATTCAAAAAAGCAGCTTGTTTGCACGAAGGGTAATGAAAGATCCCATTGACCATAGCACCTGGACGGTGAAAGTGTCCAGGAATAAAGTTAACAAGAAACTCATAAGACCCAGAGCACGTGAGCTCAAGCCCACGGAGGGCCACCCATGGAGACTTGAATGAATGAGAGATGTAGCACGTTGTAGGATCAGGAGCTTCAACCTCATAGAGACAACGATCTCCATGCCCAGGAGTGTGTCCTACAGATGTGATTTCACGTGTGTGGAATGAAGCATGTGCAGGGCTATTCATCGCAGCTTCATCTGTAACAGCAGAAGATTGGAGACGTGTCTATGGCCGGTGGGCTGGCAACGTGAACCACGGCCCAGGTGTGGCGGGTGGTGTGGCACCACGAGCAAGAGCAAGGCCGCTGCAGGAACTGAGAAAGGACCGTCTCCCAGATTGATGGCTCTGTGAAGATCGAGATGCGGGGGAATGGTGCTCCATCGCCGCGAGAGGGGTGTGTGTGTGTGTGTGTTAGAGATGGTTCCAAGCAAAAGAAAACCTAACTGAGCATGATGTCAACAAATAGGGAGTTTTTTTCCTCCCAAGGGACCCAAAGGAAGTGGCCTGGTCCTGGTTCAACCTCGAAGCAGTGCCACCTTGGGCTCTCTCTTTGCCTGGCATCTCCCCTCGGCCTTGTAGCCTCATCATCCAAGACGGTGCCCTTGTCTCCCCAGGTCACAGCAGGGGTCTGACAGGAGGAGAGGAAGAGGCACACCTGTCCCGTGTCTTAGGGGAAGCAAATGTTTTCTTTGTTCCTCTCAGTGTGCGCTGGTTGTATCGCCCGCTCCTGGCTGCAGGGAGGCCGGGCACAGCCGTCCAGCAACCGCGGGGACTGTACGGGGTAAGGGCAAGGACAGAGGCTGAGTGTGCTGCGATGTGGCCGCACCTAGACGGCTTCAAAAGAACACAAACAGCATTGGTGCTGCTCGTTGGCTCTGGAAAGGAAACAGGGTGTCTGGAGCACCGAGGGGGCATTCTACTCCATCCCCTGAGTCTAACGCCGGGTGCATTCATTACCTACACAAGGAATAAATAAAAGTGCAGTTTTCAAGGGGCTCCTGGTGGCTCAGTTGGTTAAGCATCTGACTCTTCGTTTTAGCTCAGGTCATGATCTCAGAGTCTTGAAATCAAGCCCCGCATCAGGCTCTGTGCTGGACGTGGGGTCTGCTTAGGATTCTCTTTCCCTCTCCTTCTTTTCCCCCCTCTGTCTCTCTATATATATTTTCAAAAAAGAAACCAGTAACTAAATATGGCTTTAAAAATTCCACATTCAGAAACTTTTTCTTTTTTAAGTACTAAACAGCGTTCGGGTTGAAGAGGAATTCATAAAGTAAATCACAAGATGCTTAGAATTTAACAGCAACGGAGCCTCTGCAAGTTAAAATTTGTGGGACATGTTTAAAACAGGATTAGAGACAATCGCATAGCTTTGTTAGAAATAAAGGAGGAAGGAAATAACAAAGGCACAGATAAAGATGGAACAGAAACAAAAAAAGAAATGATGGCAAAATCAAAGCCACTCTCTAGAAACCTTATTTCAAAACTGATTAACTGCCCAAAAGAAATAACAAAGTGTAAGACAAAGAGGGGAATAACTATAGCTGTATCAGAGTTATTTTAAGTGCAGAAGAATTTTTTAAAAGTACACACCAATAAATCTGAAAGCCCAGGCAAATGCATAGATTTATAGAAAATTAAAAATACTAAAAAAATTTTTTTTAAATGAAAAAAAGAAAATTAAAAATACTGAAATCCGGACAAGAAGAAACAGAAAGATAAAAAGGTTAATAATCATTTAAAAATTATAATAATAAGCAGACTTCTCTCTCAGCACACCCAGGCCTCCCAAAGCCCCTCGTCCCCTGGGCACCACAAGTGAGATCCTCCAAACCCTTGGGAGCAGGTAACCCCTATGATGCCTAAGTGTTCCAGAAAAGGAGAAATAGAGGGAAAGTTGTCCAACCCATCTTATGAAGCCAGTATAGAGATAGAATAGGAAGCACCAGATCAGTGAATTCTAAGCCAGTTTCACATAGGAACGTGAGTTTTCAAAATCTTAGAGTATCAGCTAACTAAAATCCAACAGCGTGTTAAGGTCACACAAAGTTTTTCTCAGGAACGGAAGCATAGTTTAAATGAGAAGACTTAACAGCAACTCAGCAGGTTGAAGAAGAAAATTAAGATCATTCTTATACAGATGCAGATTAAAGCATTTGACAAAATTTAATACATACTCATGATTTTTTTAAAAGCTTAAAAAATAAGAACCAGAGGGAATTTCCTTAACGTGGTGAGGGCCGCCTCCTTCAAACCTGGCAGGTGTAACAGAAACACGTTACATGTAACATAAGGTTGTTCATTCTCATAGTTTCTTTCTTTCTTTAAGATTTCATTATTTGAGAGAGCGAGAGAGAGCATGAGCTGGGGGAGAGGCAGAGGGAGAGGGACAGACAGACTTCCTGCTCAGCAAGAAGCCCGACGCGAATCTCGATCCCAGCACCCTGGGATCATGACCTGAGCTGAAGGCAGATGCTCAACCAACTGAGCCCCCCGGTGCCCCTCACTCTCACGGTTCCTGTTCAGTGTTATTCTGGATGTCCAATGCAATAAGACAAGAAAAAGAAATCAGTGGTTTAGGAACCAGATGAAGGGGGACCAAACTGTAATATCATGTATTTTCAGATAACATGATAGCTTACACTGAAATGCCAAAATAATCAACAGATTAACTACTGGTACTAATCTGAGTTCAATAGGACTGCTTGATACAAAAATTAATGGTTTTCCCTTAAGTCACTAGAAAAAAACCCAGAAAGATGATGTTACTTAAACCATATATGTCCAGGGGTGTGTGGCTGGCTCAGCCAGTGAAGCATCAACTCTTGGTCTTGGGATCGTGAGTCCAATCCCTGAGTTGGGTGTGGAGATTACTTATGAATAAAATCTTGAAAAAAATTAATTTGGGACCCACAAGTCCTTTATGAGGGGAACCCCCCACCACCCAAAATCCGAAAACCTAGAACTTTCCAGGCCTTCATAGAAGACTGGAATAGATTATCTCTTTCTGCCACGCTAGTGGGTGGGGCCAGGCAGTGAGGGCAATGCCAGGGTGCTCTGGTCCATTGTTGCTTCAATCATACTTGCCAGGTCTGGTGCCCAAATTCCTGTGGGTTTGGAGGCGTGCAGGAGGCTCTGAGCAGTAGAGCAGCTCTCTGCGCTGCTGGCATCGTGGCCCGTCTGGGTGTGCCTTTGATCCCAGCTGGCCCACGGCTGGATTGAGTTGCCCTGGCCCCCAGCACCAGTCTCCACAGGCTGGGCCCCAGCCCACTCAGTGGTGCTGGGACCTGGCCTTCCCTGGGGCTGCCCCTCCCATGCTGGGCCTCGTGGCTCCGGGAACAAGACGCCCTGGGCCCTCTACCCCACACAGCCGGTCACAGGTCAGTGGGCTGTGTTGGCATTCTGTGCTCAGCCCTTCATGGCTTGAACTCCTGAGAGAGGCATCCGGGTGGTGACCAGGCCTGCCTGGGTTCTTCCCAGCCTGCGAGGCCAGGAATGCCAGGGCGTGTTGGAGCATGCCCATCCACGGCCGGGCTCAGCCGAGCTTCTGTGTGTGTGTGTGTGTGTGTGTGTGTGTGTCCGTGGATGTGGTGGGTATGGGGGGCCCGGGGCGTAACTGGAGTCAGCTCCTCCCTGGGTGTAAAGAGCCGGGGTGGATGTGGGAGCTGGAAATTCCAGGGGGCATTTGGCACGGGTGCCCCAGGGATGCTCCTTCCTGCTCTGCCACCCGGACTCTGGGCTTACTGCGTGACCCTCAGCCAGTCGCTAAACCTCTCTGGGATGCTGTGCCCCAGCTAGGGTCCAGGCCCTGGCCAAGGGTTGCATTCTGTGGACCCTTGGTGAGGGCTCTTCTCTGACCTGGGCTCAGACACGGGGTGCGGTGATGCTGCAGGCCCTGGGAAGGCCAGAGGGCTTCCCAGTGATTCAGACGCAGCCCAGGCCAGGGGCAGCTGCAACCTCCTGTCCCAGGGCAGGGAGGAGGTGTGGGGCTGGAGGGGCAGCCTGCCAGGGATACAGAGGAGGCGCAGCCGCAGGACAGGCTTTGCAGAAGAGGCCGTGCTTGAGTTCCAGCAGGGGACAGGGAGGGGGACGCTGGAGGGGGATCTGCAGATAGCTGAGCAGAGGTGGGGTGGGGCGGGTGGGGCAGGGGCGCCCCCGGAGCTGGAGTGGGGTCTGTGGGCCCTGGGAAGCTGCTGCAGGCTTTAAAGCAGGGGAGGATCCTGTCAGATGTCTCTTGGCAGCCAGCCAGGACGGAGGGGGGTGGGGGAGCAGGAAGAGGGCACGGCGGGGGCAGGTGAGGCGGGATTGCCTCCAGCAGACTGGGCTTTAGGAGGTTGGAGGGCAGAGGACGGAGTGGGGGCGGGTGCTGGGACCTGTGGGAGCGATCTTGAGAGGGTCCTGAGGCCGGCCGGCGCCCCCCTCGGGGCTCAGGAGTCCCTGGCACGTTTTGGGGTCCCACAAGGTCTCCCGGGAGGGGCGTCAGGTCCCAGTGACAGAAGAGGCAGGGGCAGGGTCGGAGGGAGGCCCTGGGCCAGTAGAGCGTCAAGCTGGCAGGGTCCATGCGCGGCGTAGATGGTCAAGAGTCCTTACTCACTTGCAGAAATCTGCCCTAATGAGTCAAGATGCAAACAGTGATGGACAGTGATTTTCACTGTAGAATTATCTGGAATCCACCTTAATGTCTAAGGACAGATTTATTCAGTAAATCTGGTCCTACCTGAAAGATGGACTGGGGTGCAGCCCCATACGGCGTGCGTTCTCCGGGTCTGTGGGGTGATCTTTCTAAGACTCACATTGGCGATGTCACCCCCTTGCTCAACCGCCTCGGGGGCTCCCCACCGCCCCCAGCGCGCTCTGGCCTCCTCCACGCTGACGTCCACAGTGACACGCTGCACAGGAAGCCAGCAGACCTTCCTGGTCGGCTCCGCTCCGGGCCCCTTCCTGTACCTTTCAAGACCCACGCCCGGCTCCCCTGCGCTGAGGCTTCCTGTCTCCTCTCGCCCAGCGCCCCTTCTGTTATCAGGTGGCTGTGGAATGTAGGTGTGTCCCGTCCTGGGGCTGGGGTGTCAGCCCAGGTGAGTGACGAGGAAAGGCGGCTGCAGTGGGGGCCTGCCCCGGGGAGGGGGGGAGCAGTCTGCAGCAGGCCTCCCCGCAGGGCCCCCATGCCCCTGCACCCCCAGCTCCCGGGGGTTCCTGCAGGCCTCTCAGACTCCATGCCCCTTGAAGGCAGGGGGTGCAGCTACAGCCCCTGCCCCGGGAAGCCGGCCCCACGCGGGCTGCGGGGTGGCAGCGGGTGCCCCCAGCCCCACACAAGCTTCCGGACCTCCCTCCTCCAGCCCTGCCCCGCCCGGCGCCCACCTGCCCCTCCGACCAGCTCGGGGCCCAGCAGCACCCGCGCCCCTCCGCCAGCCGAGCCACAGCCCCCGCCCTCTGCACCCCCCACCCCGCAGGTTGGCACCTGGGCGGCCAGAAGGGACCCCGACCTCGGGTCACCACCGTCTGCAGGGCGCTCAGGAGGGCCTCACCCCATCCCTGGGGCACCCGCCTTTCCCCCCCGGGACCCCTCCCGGCCTCCCAGCCTCCCCAGGAATGCACAGGCGGGGGTGTGAGCGGGGGGGGGGTGTCGGGGGCTGGAGGGGGGCTTGGAGCTGAGTGGGCTCCGGGCCCGGCGACACACTCGGGGACACGCTCTAGGAACCCGTGCACAGAGGGACCTTCTGCCGCCTGCCCCGCCACCCGGGCCATGGAAGGGCCCTGACTCCCCGACTCCCTGACTCCCTGTGGGCCTGCCTCATCCCTTCACGTGGGCGGAGGCGTTGTCAGGAGTGCCCCTGGCCAAGGGTCGCTGCCCTGCGCCTCCTCCAGGAAGCATCCCTGGCTGCTCAGTGGGTGCAGGCCGCCTCGCCCTCCTGTGTGCACCTGAGGACCTGGCCTGGCTCGCCCCTCTCCCACCTCCGGAGGGAAGCACCCCTTAGGGAAAGGACACTCCGGGTCTCCCGTGGTCCTGTAGTGAGAGGACCCACCGGCTGGGGAGTGTCCCCACACAGGGGGGGTAATAGAGCAGCCCCTGAGCCCTGCTGGGACACCGTGCAGAGCCCAGACCTTCGCAGGAAGGTCCCCAAGAGCCAGCTGCTCCTGCCCTGGGTCTGGGTGCCCCCGTCCCCCGCTGGTGGTGCCCAACTGGAGTCCCCTCTCCTTGGCTGCGTGGGGCGCATGGAGCAGGCCCCAGACAGGCCTCTGGGAGGAGGTGCTAATTGCTGCGATTTCCATCTGGCAGGTGAGGGAACCCGGGGCACAACTGGCAGAGGTGGCCAAGCAGAGGCCAGCTGCCCTCCTCGGTCCTTCTGCCTCTCAGGAGCTCCTGATGAGACCTGCTCTGCCCACCCTTGTCCCAGGGTCGGGGGTGCCCAGTGGCACTTGAACACAAGGTCCCCTGAGTGACAGGGCAACTGTCGCAGGCTCAGAGAGGCTAAGAGGGGCAGGAAACGAGCACATTTGAGGGCGAGGGCCTTCGGGTCTGCCCGCTGGGCTGTGGCACGCTGGGTCCTTTGCAGGCAAGGGTGACGCCAGGACACCTGGATTCCCTCCTGGTCCAGCGCCCTGACCAGCACCAGGGACCCCAGGGGGCTCAAGAGCGGATGAGGGGGTGGTGGGAGGCGCCCAGAGCACCCTGGCAGGTAAAGAAGAGTCTGGCGGAGTGAGTCGGGGCCCGGCCCCCGGGGCAGGCTGGGGGACGGGCAGAGCTGTGCGGCACCCGCAGGCCCAAGCTGGGGAATTGAGCTGGGCCCGCAGGTGAGGGGAGGGGCCAGGACCACCCCCCAGCCGGCAGGAGGGGAATCAGGAACCCGTGGGGCACCCGCCTGGGCCCCCCTCCCAGCTTCCCCTGTGGCCTGGCTGGCAAGGCCTGGGCGCGCCCAGCTCCCTGGAGTTGGCAGGGATCAAAGGGCGGAAAGCCGTCCTCCGCCCTCGCCCACTGAGACAGGAATCCGTGGCCCCAGGGGACGGAATCCACAGCCACATTCCGGGTGCCCTGGTCGCCACAAGGCAAGGGTGGGGCAGGGCTGCGATGCCAGGATTGGCACCACAGAGCGTGGGAACAATGCCTGTGCCAACTCCCAGGTAGGCGGGCACCCTCTGCCCGGCCCCGGCTCTGGCCTTTACCCCCTGGGCCCTCCCTCGAGGGCGCCGGCAGGACCAAGGAGGAGTCCACACTGCCGGGAGGGGGGTCCCTCAGGAGGGTGGGGGCCGAGTGTCTGCCGCTGGCAGAGGGGGCTCCTCAGCCTCACTTCCCTGGGGGAGACGCAGCCTGGCCCCCACCGGGCACTCCGGCGGCCAAGGGGCAGGGAGGGCATATCGGGGGGCCGTCCCTGGCAGGCGTCACCCGGAGCAACAGGATCCCGGCACACTCACACGTGCACGCACACGTACACACTCAGCCTGCGGCAGCTTGCTCTCTGGCAGGGAGCAGCCTCGCCTGTCCTGGCTGCAGCCCCACGGCTCCCCGGAGCCTCAGTCCCCCTGGCTGGAGCCGGGCCCCCTGGGCCTGGGGACCCCGAGCCCGCGGAGCCAGAGAGCCCGTCCTGGGCGCGGCCCTTTCCACCTCCCACCCCCCCAATTCACGGGGGGGGGGCGCAGGCCCAGAGAGCCAGGCGGCCTTCCCAAAGCCACAGCAAGGTAGAGGCAACACAGCAGATTCGAGGTGGACCTGGAGAAACCTGGAAGGCCCGGACCTGCGCGCTCTCTGGCCGGTGCCCTCCCTGCAGGCAGGCTGGCCGTGACCACGAGCAGAGGACCCCAGGAGCCCAGAAGCGGGGGCCAAAGCCCGGCTCCTCGGCCCCCACCCCCATCCCAGCTCCCGCTCGGCCCTGATGCACCCTAAGGCCACGGCTGACGCAGGCGTCCCCTGGTGGCCACTGATGGGATGACGCCACCTGCCCTCTGCCCTGGGTGACCGAGCGGCCTTTGCCAGGTGGTGGGAAGTCACGGGAAGAAGGGGGATAGGTCAGGCCTGGTGGGGGCAGGAGCGTGGGGCCCCAGAGCGGTGGGGCGCCCGGAGGGCAGGTCCACTGGCAGAGAGGCCTGAGGGGAGCTGTGCTCCCCCGGGGGGTCTGCGGGGCAAAAGCTTGGAACGGATCCCTGGGCAGCTTAAGGCCATTAGGACTGAGGAGCACTGGGCCCCGGAGGATGGCTGGGGGGAGGCGGGCCGGGGCCGGGCCTACACTCGAGAGGAGGGCACCCCCAGCTACGGGAGCTGCAGAGGCTCCCGGCACGCGACCCCACAGGCCCCAGTGGGGCTCGGACGTGCGGTGTGGTCAGTCTGAGGCCTCTGGGTGACGTTCACCCCCCTTCAGACCCAAGTACCAAGTGGGCAGGTCTTCCTCTGCCCCCAGCCCCAGAGGCCCACCCAGACCCTACGTCGTCTTCTGTGGCAGCCACCACGGCACTGGCCTGGGAGCCCGGTCAGTGTTTGCTGGAGATGAGGATGGATGCGTGGGGCGTGGGACTTTGATGAGCGGATGATTGAGGAGCCCCCTGTGGGGCTCGCAGTCCTCGCCGGCTCCCCTCCGGTCCGGCCTGGGGCCCGCTGCGGGCACCGTGCTGCCCCCTCCTGGTCAGAGCCCGTGGGCTGGAGCTATGCCGGAGGAGGGGACGCAGGTCCTGGGTGGGCCAGGCCAGTCCACGGGGCCTCCTGGCCTTTGGGTTCAGGCTGGGCAGGGGGCGGTTCCTGCCTGGTCTCTGGCACAGGCCAAAGGGACGGGTCTTGGCTTGTGGCCCTGGGGCCCCTGCTCCTTGAGCTAGTGCCGCCGTGAGGGCAGTGGGGTGCGGGACAGGGCAGGGGCCGAGTGGCAAGGCGGGCACAGGAGAGGTCTGAGAAGCAGCTACGGGTTCTGCTGGCGAGGGGCGCCTGGGAGCATTGTCAGCATCCCCGGGGGACGGGGCTCCGGGCACCCTAGGACCTCGGGTCTAGGCGGTGACGGTCGCCCTGCACATCCCCAGCTCGAGCGTGGCTGCCCAGCACACTTCCTCCCTGGGACCGGTGGGTCTCAGAGGCCTTTGCTGAGGGCCCCCACCTGTCCTGCGGCCGGTGCCCGGCTGTGAACTTCCAGGGGATGGTCCCAGGACTAGCCCTCCTTCCTGGGCCCTGTTGTCACCTGAACCCCCGGACTGAACATCTGTGCTTGGGGCACAGGCCTCCTTCCCTTGGACCTGGGTGCTACCTACTTCCCCGGAATCCCGGATGAGAATGTGCTCCCTGGTGAGGGCGGACCTGGACCAGCGGAGGGGAGGAGGCAGGCTGGGGGCGAGCCCCTCGGCTCCAGGGGCTGGCACCTGAGGGGTGTCTACACAGCTCCCCTCCTAAGCAGTGGGACCGGCAACAACACGCGTGCGTGCACACGTGCACTTACTCCTGTGGGCACACAGACACACGCTCCCTCAGCTGACACATGCCCGCTTCCACGAGCGCGTTCACACCAGCACAGGCCTCACACCCGGGAGCACGCAGGAGCGTGAGCCCACCCACCTGGAACCCGGGGGTGGGGGAGAGCTGGGCCGAGGCTTCGGTTGTCTTCCCGGTAGTTGTCCCAAGAACTCCCTTACTGAGCGGGCCCCGGGCAGCGCGGGGCACCTGGGCCCAGACACGGTTGTGCATCCCCCGGGTCCTCAGCAAGCAAGCTGTGATGGAAGCACGCCCTTTGCACAATGGGGAAACGGAGGCACAGACCTTTAGGTCAGGCGGGCCAGGCTGCTGGGGGCCACGTGCCCACTGCGGTGGGGAGGTGGCCCGGCCCCGGGACGGGGGTCGTGCCGGTGCTGGGGAGCGGCCTGCGGGGCCCTGCGGGCGGGGCTCGGGGCCACGGGCCCCCTCGGGACCTCCAGGGGCAGGTGTTGGCCACCCCCGCCCGCAGGATGCAGGATTCCTGAGGGCAGCCCCAGGGCTTAGGGCGCACGCCCAGCGCTGGTGGGGGGGGGCTCCTGGGCCCTGGTGCCCCCCGCTGCTGTGGACCCCTCCGGGCCCAGGTGGCATCTGCGCCCTGGGTGTGCCCCGCGTCCTGCCCGGGGGCCCTGCATCCAGCGCCCCACAACCCGCCAAGGGTCCCGCCTGGGGACCGGGCCAGCAGGGCCCCTGGTGCTGCCCCTCGACCTCCGAAGCCCCCTCCTCTGCCGGCCAGGCTGTGCCCTGGGCCCCGACAGGACCCGGCAAGCTCTGGCGGGCGGAGGGGGCCGTGTGTGCGGCCTGTGGGGGCTCCTCTGCCCCCCGTCCCCCCTGCCCCCCCCCGCCCCCGCCTGCCCCCACCTGCCCCCCGCCTGCCCACGGGGGGAGCTGCAGGGCAGGGGCCCTGGGGGTGCGGGGAGCCTCCGGGTACCGCCGACCACCCCCCCCCCCCCCGCAGGTGCCCCTTCCCTCCCCTTCCCTCCCTGCGGCGCTGCCCGCCCTGCCCCTGCAGGGGAAGGCGAGGCGCGGGTCTGGCGGGGCGGGGGGTGGGGGTGGGGGGGCCCCGGGTCCGCGGGGTGTTGTCCAGCGCAGGGGTGCTGACGAGCCCCCGGGGGCTCCGGGGCAGTGCGGGTGGGAGGGGAGCAGCGAACCCCTGGGGGCGCAGGCGCGCGGGGAGCGGGGAGCCCGGGGTGCGGGTCCCAGGGCGGGTCCCAGGGCGGGTCCCAGGGTGTGGGGGCGACCCGGCCAGGCCCGCAGGCGCAGCGCGGGCAGCGGCCACCAGGCGGCAGGACAGCGCCGAGCGGGCAGCCCTGGGCTCTGGGTGTCCCGCCCGAGCACCGCCCCAGGGAGCTGCCTGGAGGGGTGACAGGTGCGGAGCTCGGCCCCTCACCGAGCCCCGATCCCTCGTCCTGGAGTCCCTGTGCGGGAGGGACACAGGGAGGGGAGAGAAACTCGAGGTCTGCCCCAGCCCGGGCCACTGCACCGGGACCTTGAGCCATTGGCTCGGGCGGGGCCCCTGTGCTTTTGTTCCCTATGAAAATGGAGATATCAGGGACGGAGACAGAACAGGAGAGACCCCTGACTCTGGGAAAGGAACTAGGGGCGGTGGAGGGGGAGGCGGGCAGGGGGTGGGGGTCCTGGGTGACGGGCCCTGAGGGGGGCACTTGACAGGATGAGCACTGGGTGTTATTCTGTATGTTGGCAAATTGAACACCAATAAAAAATAAATTTATTAAAAAAAAAAGAGAAAAGAAAATGCGAGTCAGGGAGAGGGGAATTCCTAGGCCGCAGTTTGTCCTGGCTTCTAGGAAGAAGGGGTGGGGAGAGGGGCTGACCCAGGCTGAGCTACGGGAGGGGAAGGGGAGCCCCGGGTCCTCTGGGGGTGCTTTGATCAGGGCCTAGCCACGGGGTCTCCCGCCAGGGCCTGGCCACTCACAGATGGGGATGCCGCTGAGCACGCCCGGACCCACGGGTCCCCGGCTGGCGGGCATGTCACCCCTCCCATCCCAGGCGCTGTGGCCCGGCAGGAAGGCGGGCCAGTCTCCCCAGAGACAAGCACTTAGCCAGGGGGTGGCATGGAGGGGCTCGGGGGCCAGAGGCTCTCCACAGCTCGGAGGGACCAGGACAGGGTCTCTGAGGGACACAGCTCTGTGCCTCGGGCCACCTGGGCTACCTTCCTGGCTGCCCGGGAAACTGCCCCTGAGCTGGCACCGCCGTGGCCTGTGGTTTGGGGACGTGTCAATCACGGCAGAGAAGGGATCCGCTGGACTTTCTGTCTGAAGACAGCTGGGGGATTCCCTGAATCACAAAAGAAAGTTTCCAGCAGACTTTCCAGCAGTAGGCACGGCCTGAGTCATTAGTCATTTACTGTCTAGAGAGCAGCCTGCGGGGGGTGGGGGTGCAGCCTGCAGCAGGGACCCCCCAGCCCGTGTCAAAGCTCCGCCGTAGGCACCAGCCTGAGGGCGCTGTACCCCGAGTGGGCCTCCCCCTCCAGTGGAGGTTGCCAGCCTACCCCGGGACCCCTCCCCAGACGGTGCCCAACCAAGGCCCAGCTCCTTGGAGGGGGGAGCAGGTTGGGCTGGACTCCCCTCTTCCAGCCGTGGCATTGCCTAGAGTCCTGCCATCACTCAGAAGGACGCCCCGTCATTACAGGAGTTCGTGGGCTTTCCACGTTCGGGTGGCCGGCAGCTGCACCTGTGCGGGAGCCAGCAGCATCCCTCCTCTGTACACCGAGAGGATTAGGGCTCAGAGGAGAGGGGAAGGGCCGGGGGGTCTTTGTATCTAGAGGGTTCTAGGTACTAGCCAGTGCTGGCCCCTCCTCTCCTCTCGGGCTAGTGGTGTTGGGGGAGGTCCAGGGCCAGCAGGGGAGCAGGGATGTGGGGCCTCATTTTCCCATGTCAGGGCCTGGCAGCTGTAGGGATGCAGGAGGTAAGGGGAGGGGCAGGTCGGTGTCCCCCAGGAAGCCCCCAGGCTGCCCCTGATCCCTCCGTGCCCTACTTGCCAACCCAGACTCTGGGCTGAAATGATTGCTGTGACCCCTGGAAGCCACATGGCGTGGATGCCCCAAGACTGGACTAATGAGCATGATCAGCAAACAGATGACCCCTCACCCCCAACCAAGCCTTGAGGACCCAGGCCCGGGGCATCACAGGGCAGGGCACACACTCTAACATCCTCCCCATCCTGAGAAAGGCACAACTGCTTGATGGCAGAAAAACGTTGTCACAGACCCCTGGGCAAGCCGAAATGATATTTATTATGGTGTAAATAGATGTATCCAAACCCGAATCCACGCTTCAGCAGAATGCACAGCCCCTGGCCACCCGCCCCTCTCCTGCCCACCTCACTCCCACCCTGTGTCCCAGCCAGCCATCAAGGGCTCCACCTTTCCCAAGATCCTCTCTCCACTCACCCAGCAGGGCTTGGCTTCAACATCTGAGAACCGTTTGCCGAGCCTGTGCAGTGTAGGGTTACCTCAGCAGGCCCCAGTTGTCCACACCCCGCACAGCCCAAAGGAAGGTCTGCTCCTTGCCTGGCACCTAGGAGGCAACCTCTGAGCCCTTGGAATATCTGAGACCCCTGTCCCTTTGCTGGTCAGGAATTTAGGCACAAGAGGAGGCCATACAGGCCTTGGGGGTGGGTGGCTGGCAGGCAGCAGCCATCTGTGGCGGCCCCAAGGACCCATTCACCCTGGAAGCAGCACTGTCACTCGGGGTCAGCCCCTCACCCCGCCTCGGGAAGAAAGGGGCTCGTGGAGGAAAGGGAGGGGGTGGAGTGGATGGGTCGAGAGGTGGGCAGGTGGAAGGATGGGTGGATGGGTGGGTGGACTGAGAGGTAGACGGGGAAGTGGAGCAGGGAATTCAGGGGGATGGTTGGATGGAGGGAGGGAGGGATGAGGGAGAGAAGAATAGATGGGTGGACGGGTGGATGCATGTGAGGAGGCTCCAGACAAGTCTCCCTGAAATACGCCACTGTGGTATGAAGGCTGCTTTAGAGCCGAACGCAGTGAAGACCCTGTGGGCTCAGGTGAAGCTTTTGTTTCCTTAAATAACCTGGAAGAGCCTAAATTGGGAGTCTTTCTCAATAAGAGCTATCATCAGAGATACAGTTTATGGGAGTGACCCAGCCGTGTGGCAGGGCAAGCATCTAATTATCAGACATCTGTTCGTCTCAGCACCCTGTGAGCTGCCCTCCTGCGCTCGCAGTGCGGTCCCACTCCTCGGCTCGGGGTCGCATGAGTGCCTGCCTCTACCCTTCTGTCCTGGAACCTCTCCTGGTGGGGGGGGGGGTCCCGTACATACAAAATTAATTTGTTTTTCTTCTGCCGGTGTGTCTCGCGCCAATTTCATTCTTAGACCACCCGGAAGAAGCTTTGAAGGGGAGAGGAGAAGTTTTCCTCCCCAACAGCGGGGTGGGAGATGGGTGGAGGGAGGGACGTGTGAAAGGACAGGCGGGGCAAGTCGGTAACTGTGCGATGTTAAGGGTGGCACGTGGGGTTCACTGTACGGCTCTTTTCACTGCACTGAGTGTTTGAAAACACAATCCAGCGTCAGAGAAATTTTTATGGACAAGCACAGTAACACATGCACCCGTACTGCCGAATAACTCAGGAGCTAAGGGTGACATCTTTTTTTTTTTTTTAAGATTTTATTTATTTATTCATGAGAGACAGAGAGAGAGAGGCAGGGACACAGGCAGAGGGAGAAGCAGGCTCCACGCAGGGAGCCCGACGTGGGACTCGAACCCGGGTCTCTGGGATCAGGCCCTGGGCTGAAGGCGGCGCTAAACCGCTGCGCCACCCGGGCTGCCCTAAGGAAGACATCTTAATGGAAAAATTTAAAATACCCAGAACTGAGTGATAATAAGAGTGCATGTCCAGACTCGTGGGGAGGGCAGCAGAGCAGCGCCTCCAGGGAGCCGGGACAGACGCAAGCCTCGGGATTTGTGAGCTGGCCCCCGCCTTAGGAAGCCAGGGGCCGGCATGGGGGAGGCAGCGGCTGCCAAGGGGCCCGAGGCCACGAGCGGGGTGCGGAGGTGTTTTACATCCGTGCTGCCAGCAGTTGCCCACCTGGATGCAGTTGTCAAAAGTCGGAGCCACATCCCGGAAAGGGCGCCCCGTACCGTGTGTAAGTTATCCCCAATTGTGTAAATCAAATAAAAAAGAAAAGTTGAGGGGCGGGGTGGGGGTGGGGGAAGCAGAACAAGCCCCAAAGGAAGTTAAAAGCCAGAGATTAAAAGCAAGACTGGAGATCAAGGAGCTGAAGGACACCACGGGCTAGAGGGCGATGGAGACAAGGTTAGTTCTTCCAAAAATCCATCTGCCGCTGGAGCAGACCAGCGTCTGGGAGAAATAAAAACAACAGGAAAGGAAAGAAAAGACACCAACAAATAACATGAGCCAACAAGAGGCTGTAATTGCAGATTTAAAAGATAGTAAGCCGCAGACTGGCAGAAAATGCTTGCAGACACCCATCGGGCACAGGACAGCTCTGCAGCACGGCCGAGGGGTTCTCGGGACTCAACAGTGGAGACAACCCGATTTAGAAGTGGGCCAGAGGGACGCCGCGCTGGCTCAGCGGCGAGGATCTGCCTTGGGCCCGGGGCGTGATCCCAGGTCCGGGGGTCGAGACCCCATCGGGCTCCCTGCGTGGGGCCTGCTTCTCCCTCTGCCTGTGTCTCTGCCTCTCTCTCTGTGTCTCGTGAATAAAGAAATAAAATCTTTTAAAAATAAACAAATAAATAAAAATGGGCCAGAGATCAGACCGGGGTACCGAGGGGGGCGCATGGAAGGAAGGTGGCCCCGACCACTTGAGAAGGTGTTGCCTGGCCTGTGTCATCAGGCAAATGCAAATTAAAGCCCCGCGTGGTCCCTCTGGCTTCCCCACTAGGTGGGACAGGGGCCGCGCCAGCACCGCGGAGAGTTGACCGGAGGCCAGAGGAAGCCTCGCGGCCTGCTGGTGAGGACGCGGGCGGCGCGGCTGTGGGCGCGGGCTGGGTCATTCCTCCCCCTGCGATGACTCAGATATTCCACTCCCAGGTGTTCACTCCAGAGAAAGGAAATCTCGTGTTCGTGCAGAAGCCTGTACGTGAACCTCTACAGGAGCGGGGTTCATGATCATCCAAAACTGGGGGGGAAACAACAGCAGGGGTTCCCCAACTGGCGGACGGATGACCTGCTGTGTCTGCGCACAGCCCGGTACCGTCCGGGCGTGATGACGAAGGGGCCATTCCCGAGGAAACCGTGCGTGGATCTCAAACGCACCTTCTGTGGGAAAGAGCCAATTCGAGAGGCTGTGGAATTCTGCTCACCATGTTCTGGAAAGGGCAGGAGCAGGGAGAGGGGAAGCAGGCCAGGGGTCGCCAGGGGCTGGGGTAGGGGGTGCTGACTGCCAAGGGGCTGGGGTAGGGGGTGCTGACTGCCAAGGGGCATTTCTCCCGGGGTGGCAGAGGGGTGGGGACACAGCTGTGTGCGTCTGTCAGAACCCGTAGAACTTGGGCCACCTGGGTGGTTCAGCGGTTGAGCTCCTGCCTGCGGCCCAGGGCATGATCCCGGGGTCCTGGATCGAGTCCCACGTCGGGCTCCTGCGTGGAGCCTGCTTCTCCCTCTGCCTATGCCTCTGCCTCTCTCTCTCTCTCTCTCTCTCTCTGCGTCTCATGAATAAATAAATAAGATCTTTAAAAAAAAAAACCATAGAACTGAACGACACAGAGTGAACTCTACTGCACATAAATTTAAAAATGCAAAAAAAAAAAAAATCAATTCCAAAAAGGCATTAACAGGAGAATGCTGTAAACAACTGTGTCAGGGTGTCTGAAAACGTAGATGACACAAAATAACTGTTAGAAACATAGAAATAGGAGATCCCTGGGTGGCTCAGCAGTTTAGCGCCACCTTCGGCCCAGGGCCTGATCCTGGAGACCCGGCATCAAGTCCGGTGTCGGGCTTCCTGCATGGAGCCTGCTTCTCCCTCTGCCTCTCTCTCCCTCTCCCTCTCTCTCTCTCTGTATGTCTCATGAATAAATAAATAAAATCTTAAAACAAAAAAAGAAACAGAGAAATAAAACGTTTGACTAGTTGTATGGGCAGCAGGTCAATCGAGGCAATGTCCAAACGGTGTGCCATGGGGGCGCCTGGGGACAGAAGAGCATGGAGGTGACCCCACCAGAGCACGGCGGCCCCCAAACCGGCCGGGGTCAGCTCTCCTGACCGCGTGTGCCGGGTGATGCTCCGCTGCCACAGCGGCCAGGAGCCAGGGCTGCAGCTGGGGAGGAAGCCTGACTGCAGGCCCCACCCCACCCCCACCCCTGCGCTGACTGGGGTTTCTGAGGTTCAGCCTGAGGCCTGTGACTGTTTGATCACAGCCACTGTGACATTGGAGGGCAGGCAGGTGAGGTGGGACCCGGCAGAGGCTGAAGGTGGCAGGAGAGCTGGGCCTTCTGGATGGGCTATCGCCTCCCCCTGCTGGAGAGTCTCAGGACCGGACAGCCGGTGCCGGGAACCCACCCCGGAGGACCCGAGGCTCCAAGGGTGGTGCACGGCCTCCAACAGAGACAGGAAAGTTTGCAGCCCAGCAGGGGGGGAGAGGGGGAGAAGGGGAGGGGGGAGGGGGGAGAAGGGGAGGGGGACGGGGTGCTGTTTTGCAGAGTAAGGCTGGGATGCGGATTTGCGGGCAGGGTCACGCACCTGAGCAGGAGGAGGGGGCCCTACAGGACGGCCGAGGGGGCCATCGGAGGCGGCCACCCTGCCGGGAAGAAGAGAGACTCTGGGTTGGCAGATGAGGTGATCTTACTCATGGAAGACTGAAGCCGTCGTGAGAAACCTGCTAGGAGAACCGACGTGGGCGAAGTCGCAGGAGGCGGAGCGCCCACGGACACCGGCGGCATTTCTGTGTGCGGAGCGATGAACCGAAGGGAAAGGAAGTCGGGACAGCAGCTTCCTTGCCAATCGCATCAAAGAGAATAAAACACTCGGGGTTAAGTCTTGCGAGGAGCCACCAGATTTGCACAGCGAAGCTACGCCGCGTGCGGAGAGAACTGATGGAAGACGATGGAAACCCGCGGCGCTGGCGGTGGGAGACCCGGAGCTCACAGGCCAGTCGCTCCCCGTGTGATCCTCAGTCACCGCAATCCCCGCCAAAACCTCGATGATGTGTTTTGCAGAAATAGAAAAATCCGTCCTAAAATTCGCACGGGGTCTCAAGAGACCCCACCTAGGGAGGGAGGTGATGCTGGGGTGGCGTCGGGGACAGGCACCTCCGCGCAGGCCCCGGCCTGGCCGGCAGAGACCAGGGCGAGGGGTCCGAGGGCAGGTGCAGGCCCTGGAGACTCGGGCCGTGGGGGGGGCAGACAGGGAGGGACGGGGTGAGGCTTGACGCTGCTCAGCACTGCCGGCCTCTACTCCAGGGGGGCAGCGGGGGCAGCTGGGCCCTCCGCTGGGGGGCTGCCCTCTGCCCTCCTGGCTTCTCACCCAGGAGCCGGGCAGTGCACTGGGGTCGCACGGCGGGAAGGGGCCCCGCAGGCCTGAGCACCGGGCACGCCCCTATCCACCTGCAGCCCGGAGCAGGGTGCCTGTGCGTGCCAGTGCGCCTGTGTGTGTGTGTGTGAAGATGACCAAGCCTGGATGGGGGGGGGTCCCGATGCCCCGCCCAGGGGGTGTGGCTCCACCTCCCCTCCGGAAAGCAGCCCGGGCCCCAGGTGGAGTCTGCAGGTGAAGGCAGGAAGTGGAGGCGGCTCGTGCCTCTGACCTGGATTCTCTGAGCCCGAGGGGCGTCCTCTGCTGCCCCAGGTGCCCGGCAGATGGTCACGGAACCAGGCCGCACACCGTGGGAGTCGTGGCTTCACCCCCCCCACGCACCCCTTCCCTACACCCTCCGGCCCCTGCCCGGCCTCTCCGCCGGCCCTGGGCATAACCCCTTCCATGGGGCCGCGGCACCTCTCTGCCTCTGTCCTGGTTCTTCTCACCGTGGCCTGGTGACCGCAGTGTCAGCCTTGTGGGGCTTCTGAGGCCCTCAGGCCCCAGGGTCTCCTCTGGGGAGCCCTCTGTGCCCCCACCCCCTGCATACTCTCCACTCCGCATACTCTCCACTCCGTGGTGCCCAGCTCCTGCCTCCCCGCCCACGGCCAGCGGGTCCCCTGCCCCTGCCTTCTTTGTCTCCTGGCCCTGGGGTCACAGACCTGGCCACTCCCTAGCCTCTGGCCACCCTCTGGCTCTGTCCTCACCCCCTGACACCTCAGAGCAGCATGTGACCTGACCTCACAGCCCCCACGGAAAGGTTGTATGGTCAGCCCTGGGAGACGAGCTGCACGTCCTGGTCCCCTCCCTCCCCGCAGGCCCCAGGGACACTCACCCCTCCCAGCCTCCCTCTCCCTGTCCCTCTGCCCCTGCACCCTTCCAGGTTCCAAGTTCCCCTGCTTGTGCTCCCGTCGCACTCCAGGGTTGTGGCCACGCTCCCACAGCCACGATGCACCTGCTGACGGGAGGGCCCCCTCCTTGCACTGCCGGCTCCCAGAGGAGCGGTGGAGGTCCCCTGCCCTCCAGAGCCTGCAAGGATGGCGCATACAGCAGGCGCTCTGTAAGCACCCCCAGCCCAGCAGCCTGCGACCCTCACCAGGGTGTTACCCAGACTGTCAAGAAGTGAGGTTGCCTGGAGGCCCGACACCCTGCAGAGGAAACCAAATTGCTTCCGGTGTGAGTGGCAGGCTCAGATAACAGTGTTTTCTGTGCAGTCTAGAAGTCATTCTGGGGAGGCCTGGGGGGTGAGGAGGGAGGGAAGGTGGCCTCACTGCAGCCCCCGCAGCAGCTCCACCCCTGGCATTTCCCTCCCCAGCACACTTCTGCTTTCTTCTGTATGGCAGAGGGTACAGGCAGGAGGGAGGCACAGGGTCGCAGAGCCCCCCGGGGAAGACCCCGGAGGGGTCTGATCCAGGCCCCGAGGGCAGGCCGCCCGGAAGTCCACAGCCCCCCGGGTGGGGGCCCTCCTAGCTGCAGCGGGCAGCCTCTTCGTGGTGGGGAGCCGCAGAGCCATCCCAAACGCCCCCTGGGCCACCGGGCTGCCCCCTCAGCATGATCAGCGTGGGGGGGCTTGTCCCGGGCCTGATGGGATGTGTAGCGTCGTGGGTAGGCCCCCCTGGACATCGGGAGCATCCCGCCCCAGTTGTGAAACCCAAGAATGTCTCCGGAAAGGCCTGGCACCTCCTTGGGAGAGGCATCGCCCTGTCGGGGCCAATGCATGAGGCCCTGGCCTGGCCCTGCTGCAGGGGGGTGGGTGGGGGTGGCCGGGGTTCTCCTGAGGACGAATCCAGCAGGAAGGACCAGGTTTTCCTTTCCGGTCTGCTGCTGACCTTGGCAATGGGGGACCTGGGGGGCTGAGCCCGAGGAGAAGCCGGGCACTGGGCACTGTGTTCTGGGAGCCCCGCCGGCCGCCTGGCCGCGAGGTGCTCCCAGCGGAGCCTCCGTGGCTGCCTGCCCCGCCCCCCGCCCCGGCTGGGCGCTGCTCGAGCCTCCTCCCCAAGCAGGGGGGGACGGGCCGCAGGAGGGGCCCCCTGGCGTGCTTTGGGGGATTCCTTAGGTCCTCCGGTGTCCCGGGCAGCTGAGATGTGGTCCAGCGCCGTCTTCTACGAACTTCCCGGTTCTGTGGCTTCGCGCTGCTCGTGGGTTGTTAGACCCCCGTCCCGCCAGGAGAGGGGCAGTGCACCCTGCAGCGGGCCCGCGGCACCCCGGACACCCCCGGGGCAGGAGGACCCCTGCTTGCTCCTGTGCTTTCCGCGGGGCCTGCTCTGGCCCATCAGCCCTGGGGGGTCCCCCAGAACTCGTGTCCCCAGCTTCTCTGGTCCCTCTCCTTGTGTGGGGGCCCTGTCACCCCTGGGCCGGGCCAGGGCACACCTACCCGCGCCCCGGGACTGCCCCTGCCAGCTCAGAGCGTGTGCCCGGGGCAGCCGCCGCCCCCGGAGCTTAGGAGGAGCACCCAGCCCCCGCGGGCGCAGCGAAGATCGCGTCCAGCCCCCCGCGCGGCGTTCCCGGGCCATAGGACCAGGGCGGGTGGGTTCTGGCTCTGCCACCTCCACCTTCTTCCTTCCCGACCCCTGAAGGGCCGACAGAGTAGCCGCTGCGGGCACGAGACAAGGCAGGGATTCGGGGCTGCGGGAGCCGCCAGGCCACCCCCGGGGCAGCCCGGTTGTCCGGGGAGATGGGGGCAGCCCGACCTGGGCTGAACTGGGACTCAAGGGTCACACTCAGCTGTGGTGAGTGTCACATTCAGTCGGAGGAACACGGCCTGATGGTGAGACTTTCAGAATCACTGAGCCCTCGGGGTGGCCCCTGTCAAAAGCCCCGTCCTCCCGCCAGCCCTTCGCTCTCAGGGCGGCTCTCGTAAGAACTGCCCCGAAAACCCCTTCCGGCTGGTGCCTGGGGAACTCCTGCCCTCCTCTGAGGACGGCCAAGTCCCTGGAAACCCCGGCAGCCCCCCGGCCGCCCTCTCCTCCGGCCCCTGACTCAGCATCCGAAGTTCCCAAGGGGGAGGAGGCTGGGCCAGAGGGGGATGGCAAGAGGAGTCAGGGAGGGGAGGCTGGGAGACCCGCTGGAAGGAGAAGAAAAAGGAGGGTCTTAGCCAACAGGATCGGACGCCGTGGCCGGCGCGCTGCGTACGGGCAGGGTTTGCCCCAGGCGGGGGCCCCTGAGAACCGAGCGGTGACGTTAACCGTGATAACTCATCGAAGGAGACAAACCACGTAACCAACCCCACAGAGGCCGGGGGATCCTTTGCCAAATTTGGGACAACGTATCTCGCAGAACGATGACTGTGGTTTGTGGAGACACTGAGGACGTGAAGACCCCTGAACCTCGTGCCCACGCCCCCCTCCCCCTCCGCATCCCCAGCAGCCCCGTGTCCACTCCCACGGGAATGGGCGGGGTGAAACGTGGCCCATCCCCACGAGGGACCATTACTGTGCCCTAAAAAGGAAGGATGTTCTGGGGGGGCCTGGGGGGCTCAGGCGGTGAAGCGTCTGCCTTCTGCTCAGGTCACAACCTCAGGGTCCTGGGATCGAGTCCCACGTCGGGCTCCCTGCTCAGCGGGGCATCTGCTTCTCCCTCTGCCCCCCCTCTTCCCACTCGCATGCACACATGCTCTCTCTCAAATAAATAAAAAAAATTTTTAAGATTGTATTTATTTATTCATGAGAGACACAGAGAGAGGCAGAGTCACAGGCAGAGGGAGAAGCAGGCCCCATGCAAGGAGTCGGATGCAGGACTCGATCCCAGGACTCCAGGATCACGCCCTGGGCTGAAGGCAGACGCTCAACCACTGAGCCACCCAGGGATCCTAATAAAATCTTAAAAAAAAAAAAAAAGAGGAAGAAGGTTCTGACACCTGCTCTGACGCGGGGGAACCTCGAGAACACTAGGTGAGTGAAGTGGGCCAGACCCAGAAGGACATCCTATATGACCCACAGATATGAGGTCCCCCAAGTGCCCAGATTTGTGGACACAGACAGCAGGATGGTGTTTGCCAGGGAAGGGGGGTGTGCGTTTAACGGGGACAGGGCTTCCGTTCAGGGAGCTGAAAGTGCCCCGGAGAGGCTGGCGGTGGCGGCCGCACGGCATCGTGAGCCAGTGCAGTTAATGCCCCCGAGCTGTACACTGAAAAGCGGTTGGCATCGCCGATGTTGTGTATGACTGACCAGCTTGAAACGGATCTCTGCGTCCTCCGTGCCAGGGGGAGCGCGAGGCAGACACTGCGGGTCCTTAGCCGCCCGGCGCGGGGGGCCGTCCTGCCGGCTGATGCGTTGGCAGGACCGTGTCTTTGGGACATCTCCACTTAGCGAAGGAGCAAAATGGTGACTTGGCGGGACCGCGAGCGATGCCAAAGCCCCCAGGGCAGGTGCGGAGGGTGCGGGGAAGGGCGGTCAGTTGCACCCGTCGGGGAAGAGGTGGCGAGGCTCCTGGTGCGCTGTCGCTCGCTCTGCGGACGCACGCACCGTGGCCAGAAACGCTCAACTACGCCCAACCGGGGCTTTGGAGCCTGCTTCCTGGTCTCGGGAAGCAGGTGGCCGGCAGAAGGACACGTTCCGAGGCCACACGGGGACCCAGGCTAGCAGACCCACAGCGCGCGACGTTTCACAGACCCCCCCGGCCAGGTCACCTTAAAAAGTCAACGTTGTGGGTGGGCTGGGGGCGCCGCTTCCCTGCCAAGGGGCCGGGGAGTTGCCAGCCAAGGGCTGGGCTCCTCTCATGCTCCGCCCCTGGTCTGAGGACCCACCATCAGGCCACCCGGGGTAGCAGGGGAGGCCGACGCCGGGCTGGCACCGTGCACGGGGGCGAGGAGGGGGCGTGCAGGGGCTCACGCTTGCTGCCGGAGATGGACATGGGAGTATCTGGGTGCTGGGTGGGGGGCCTGCATTCTAGTTAGAAACGTGATGGGCTTTGATCAAGCCCAACGAAGATCTTCACGTTTGCTTTTCTTATTTAAAGATTTATTTATTGGGGCAGCCCCAGTGGCGCAGCGGTTTAGTGCCGCCTGCAGCCCAGACCGTGATCCTGGAGACCCTGGATCAAGTCCCGCGTCGGGCTCCCTGCACGGAGCCTGCTTCTCCCTCTGCCTGTGTCTCTGCCTCTGTCTCTATGAATAAATTTTTTTTAAAAATCTTTAAAAAAATAATAAAATAAAGATTTATTTATTTATTCATGAGAGACAGGGAGAGGGAGAGAGAGGCAGAGACCCAGGCAGAGGGAGAAGCAGGCCCCATGCAGGGAGCCTGACGTGGGACTCGATCCCGGGACCCGGGGTCATGCCCTGGGCCGAAGGGAGGCTGTAAACCACTGAGCCTCCCGGGCGCCCCAGATCTTCACGTTTGTTGACTCTAGGTGGTGGTTGCACGGGGCCTCATCACCTTCCCTCCTCGTTATAAAGACCTCAGAAATCGGGGGCCGAATGGGCACCTCTGTTCGGGGCCTGCCCTGGGCAGTTGCCCAGCGGAGCCGGGAGGGGGCGGGGGCAGAGAGCCGTCGCCGCCCACCCCTCCTACCTCCTCAAACTCAGAGCTGTAGGACCTATTTCAAATGGTGAAGAAGTTTCACTTCTCGAGAGATGATGAGTGTGATGTTGTAAACAGGATAAACGAAGAGCCCTTCCAGGTTGTGGGCACCTGCCCAGAAGTCAGGAAGTCAGTGACGCCGGGGGCGTCGGCAGGTGGTTACAGGCCCCCTTCCCCCTGCCTGGAAGACGGTGCGCCCTCAGGCCCCCGCCAGGTGAGCCCCTCCCGGTTCCCGGTTCCCCGCAGCCCCGTCCTCCCCTGAAGCTTCCTCTCACGCCGACCTTCCATGCTCGGGAGTTACTGCTCGGGAAGAGGGGGTGCAGGCCCTGGGCGGGGAGGCGGGCGCGGTGCCTCGGGAGGAGGCGTCAGCTGCCGTCCTCCCAGACCTACCATGGCACAGAGCTGATCATGGTCCGGGTTGGAGCCACGCACCCAACAACGGGAGACATGGATCCCTGGGGGGGGGGCGGGTTCCGAAGGGAGCAGGTCCCGGAAGAGGGCCTGGGCCGCCAGTGTGGACGCCCACTGTCCCCAGAGACACCTGGCCCCGCTGAGGCTCAGCCTCCCACGGACCCCCGGGCTCTGGTGGCTGCTGCCCAGGGATGGTGGGTCCCAGCCCCACCTGGAGTCTTGGCTTCACCTGCTGCCGCTCCCCTGGGAAGGGCTGCCCTGGGCCTGAGCCCGGGGAGGGCAGCGGTCGGCCCCGGGCGGGTGTTTCTGGAAGGCTGAAGTAAGCCCTGTGTTCGCCGGCAGAGACTCCGTGCCGCGCTCTCTAGGTCCTCGGCTGCCACCCACGCTAGTGAGAAATCACTGCTCAGGGTGCAGCTGAGTGGGACACCGCCCAGGGCCACAAGGCTCTGCCAGGGGCGGCCGCGACCCGAAGGTCACTTAGGGAGAGTGCAGCGCGCGGGGGTGCATCCGCGGGGGGTGGTCTCCCAGCCCTGAACCCGCCACCATTCACTGTCCCTGCTGCAGGCTGGGCACAGAGCCCCCCAACCCCCGCCCCATGGCTGGGAGAGCCAGGACCGGGCAGGCCTGGGTGGCGCGGACGCGGTTTCCCCTCACTGCACACCTAGGGCAGAGGGTGGTTGGGTGAGGCCGGGGGTCACCTCCAGCCCGTGTCATTTTCCAAGGAAGTGGGGCGGCTGCTTGGACCCACAGGGTTTTAGCCTGAGGGACAAGCAGCCTTGCGGCCCGGGGTTGGGCAGCGCCTTGCTGGGGGAGCACACGTGGGGCCTCGCGGAGAAACCCACCAGCGGGGTCCACTGGGCCCCCTGGGATCAGCTCCGGGGACCCAGAGGCAGAGCCAAGGGCACCACGCCTGGCCTCTTTCCTCCGAGGGACACCCCCGCCCCCCACAGCCCCCAGGACGGGAAGCGGAGAGGGAGGGCACATGTGACTCGGCTGGGTCTGCCCGGGGACCATGGACGGCCCCAGGAGCAGAGCCCCAGCCGGAGTTCCCCTCGAGGGCTGCCCTGCGGGGTCTGGGGAGGCTCAGGGGGACTGGCCCCACCGGCCTGCCCCAGCTGGGGAGCCCATGACGGCGTAGCCTGTGTCATGTGTCGTCACAGCCCCAGAAGTAGACTTGCTGTGGCTTTCCGCCCGGGAGAAGTTCCGAGGCACCAGCCCCAGCAGACTGGGCCCTGCTTGGCCAAGCCCAGGCGGGGCTGCTTTGTCTAAGACCCGGCTCGGCCCCCCTCCCCGCTGCTTCCTGAAGGCCTCAGCTGGGCCGAGCTGAGAGGCACACCCCCTCCCCCCCTCCCGGAGTAAGTGTGAGTGTGGCTCCACGTGCGGGCGCGGGCAGGGAGGCGGGACAGTGGGAGTCCCAAAGCGGAGGCGACTCGTGGGTAAGGGTGGGGGCTGGGCCAGGGGTCCCAGCCTGGGGTCCTTCGCCAAGAGAGGACCCAGGGGCCGGTGCCCACGGCTGTGGGGGGCAGGGACGGCAGCTCCGCGGCGCCCAGAGTCTCTGCCTACCCTGAGACTCTTCTGTAAAGTTCTCCCCGTGGCTGGTGGTCCAGGGCGCCGGAGAGTCAGAGCTCGGGGCCGGGCTGGTTCCTGCATCCTCGGCCGTGGGCAGGTGGGCTCCCTGGGTGCTGGCTTGGGCCCGGCTCCCCGAGTGTTGGTGGGTGAGATACCGAGGGCCTGGCTCCCTCGGCTCTGGGGCTGCCTGGCTGGGGGAGGGGGAGGGGGAGGGGGAGGGGCGGGGACGGCCAGCCTGGCGGCGGGCGCGGGCCTGGGGCTGGGTGGTGCCGACTCGGGCCGTGGGTGTTCCCAGGTCTGCCGACAAGGGCGACAAGTGCGGAGAGGCGGCTGCACTGTTCTTTCAGGCGTGTCTGTGCCCCGGAGGGTGATGCGATGGTGTTTTAGGGGACCCACCGGGCAGAGAGGGGACACAGAGTCACGGGAGCGGAGGGGGACAGGACAAGTAGGGGCGGACGGCTGGGGGTGTGTCAACCTCATTACCGATCAAAGACATGCAAATGAGTTCTTAAACCTTGCAGGTGAAAATCTACTGGGGGCCTGGCCGGCTCAATGGGTAGAGCCTGGGGCTCTTGATCTGGAGGCTTGAGTTCAAGCCCCATGCTGGGCTTGGAGATCACTTAAGAAAACAAAAGGGATTCCTTAAAAAAAAAATCTATCGGGAACACCTGGTGGGTCAGCAGGGGAGCATCTGCCTTAGGCTCAGGATGTGACCCCAGGTTCTGGGATCAGTCCCATGTCGGGCTCCCTGCAGGGAGCCTGCTTCTCCCTCTGCCTGGGTCTCTGCCTCTCTCTGTGTCTCTCGTGAATAAATTAAAAAAAAAAAAAAAGAACTATCAAAATGAAAGAATAGAAGTGTGGGAAGCACACATGGACCACCTGCCGATGGGGCCGGGAGCGCAGCAACTCCCTCCCCAGCCTTTACCCCAATGCGGACAGGACAGCATCGTGTCAGGATGGGAAATCACGGGTCAAGAGGTCAAGCGAGCCGGGGCAGGATAAAACTGTGCGTATCCTGTGGCTGCGGTTTGGGGTCTGCTTGAGAAGTTAATGTAGTAAAGTTCGAGAACGTATGTTGAAAAGCTTGAGGGTCATTTCAAATCCATGAGGACACAGCGCAGGGGCAGTGCCGGCGCACGTGGGGCTCCTCTCACGGCCCCTGCGTTTACTGGGGGAGGCCAGCTGTCAGCCCCCAAGGGGGGAAGGAGCCGGGAGGGGACCTGCTACAGCTGGCCAGGAGGCGGTGGGGACCGGGCCCCTGGGGATGTCTAGGGCTGGCAGGAGCAGGTGGAAGGAGCTTCGGGCCAGCCCCTGGGTCTCTCACTCCACCTGCCCCGCGGCTGAGATCCGCCCCTGTGGGTCCCCAGGGTGGCCCGCTGCTGGCCTGCAGGAGCCAGGAGAGCCATCCCCACGGCTCTTGTCTTCCCACTCAACGTCCAGCCCCGCGGGAGGCCCAGGGTGCTCTGGGGAGGGCGGGGTGGGGACGCGGGGAGGGAGCAGTCCACCGCCACCCTGGCGGTGCCGGATGCTGCGGTCAGCACCCCGGCTCCACAACCAGGCCCGGTGGATTCCATGTCCCAGCGCCACGATGATGCAAGAACCCAGTGAGCTTGGCAGGAGTGAGGCTCTGGCCTGCTCTGGGGCCTGCTGCCCTCAGAGGCCGGGGAGACAGTGGTACTAGACGCCCCGGAGCCCTGGAGGGCCGCGAGCTGCTCTGCCGGCCACCCCCGCACCCCGCTGCTCCGGCCTGGCCTGGCGCCGGCCCTCTGGCTCTTTCACGGTGCTCGCACCCCCTCCCTGTGCCTTCTGTCCAGCCAGGCTGTTGGTGCCTGACGGTCAGTGGAATGGCCCCAGACCTGGACCTCAGCACCCCGCACTACTCAGGCCACGTGGGCAGGCCCCCCAGGCCCCCAGGCCCCCACTCACTGCTGGCCAGCCCGTGTCCTCAGAGCGCAGGCCCCGGGGGGCAGCCTGTGAAGGGCCCTCCTGCCTGCCGGGCTCACTTGGGAAGACAGAGCACATTTTCTGTGGGGCCACCACTTCCTCCAGCATCTGCAGAAGCAGCTTCAAGAGACACCCCCCGCCCCCACTGGCATGTGCTTCGGGAAGAGGGGTCAGAGCTCGGCACCCCAGCTTCTAGAGTACCTCGGGGAGGCAGCACACTCCCCAGAGCCCCGCCCCAGGCAGTTTATTAATCTGATGGAGGAAATCCGGCCCAGGGCCCACCCATGCTCCTGGGGCTCAGAAGCATCCGGATGCCTCCCAGGTGGCCTGGCCTGCGGGCCACTCCTCCCTTGGGGGCCGCCCCCTCGCCCCCAGCCTGCTGGGTCTCTGTTCTGGGGGTTTGCGTCCTGCGGGCCCTGCTCATGACAGCCGGGACACCTTGGTCCAGCTCTCTAAAGGGCAGGTCCTGCGTGCGGTCCTCCTAGGCTAGGCTGCAAGCCCCAGGGGCGGCCCAAGCTGTTGGGGGGCTGATCTGAGACCTGGGGGTAGGACAGGCAAGGTCCAGTGACCCTCCAAGCCCAGGCCTGCCGGCCTATTGGGGAATGTCAGCCCCAGAAGGTCAATCACATGGGAGACACCCTTTCTAGACTCACCTTTGTCTGCGTTTTCCAGGTACTCAGTCCCTGCTCAGTCGAAGTCCCCCAGGTACTCTAGAAGCTTTCTGTAGCTTCAGGCACACGTCCTGGCCTCCTGCTGTTTCTGCTTGGTGGGAAAACAGTGACTAGGGGCTGAGCAGCTAATCTGGGGGCAGCTGGGCCACAGCACTCACTCCTAGGGTGCAGCTGCTGGCTCTCGGTGGGCGTCTCCCTCTGAGCAGGTGGCCTGGGGTGGGATGGGGAGCCCCTGCAGGAGCCCCTCTGGGCCCAGCCTCAGGGAGCAGGAGCCATCGGGCCCCGGGGTTCTGGGAGGACAGTGTACAGCACTCACCTCCCACCCCCCAGACACTCTCTGGCTCACAAGGACAGAGGCTATTTCAGGGAAGGATGTAGAGACATAAGGACCCTGGACACAGTCCCTCACCAGTCAGGGCCCACTGTGCCTTCGGACCCCCCACCCTCTGTGCTCTGCAGGCTTCGAGCTGCTGTCCTGGGGGTTGGGGGTCCTGGACCCTCCCACATGGGGCGATGTGCAGAGACGTGCTCACAGGTCACATGCAGTTCACATCTTGGGTAATTACTCTACCAGGGAAAAATTCCTAGAAAGGATTTTTTGTAAAAAAAAATGTGCTTACCTGATCCAAAGGTAAGCACATTGAGGATTTGGGGAAGCACGTTGCAACATTGTGCTCAGAAACGTTTGTGTCAGGGGCACCCGGGTGGCTCGGTGGTTGAGCATCAGCCTTCAGCCCCGGGCATGATCCCGGGGTCCTGGGATGGGTCCCATATCCCTGCGTGGAGCCTGCTTCTCCCTCTGCCTGTGTCTCTGCCTCTCTCTGTGTGTCTCATGAATAAATAAATAAAATCTTTAAAAATATTTTTTTTATATTTTTTATGCTCTTGTCAGCCCAGTAAAGGGTACCCACTTCCTCACTCTTTTGGCAACACTAAGAATTAAAGTTCTTTATTCTTGCCAGTCTCACAGGCAAAAAAGGACTGCCATTTTGATGTTTCTGTTCACATTTCTTGGATTATAAGTAGAGTTGAGCTTTTTATTTTTTATTTTTTTTTAAGATTTTACTTATTTATTCATGAAAGACAGAGAGAGAGAGAGAGAGAGAGAGGCAGAGACACAGACAGAGGGAGAAGCAGGCTCCATGCAGGGAGCCCGACGTGGGACTCGATCCCGGGTCTCCAGGATCATGCCTTGGGCTGAAGGCGGCACTAAACGGCTGAGCCACCCGGACTGCCCAGCTTTTTCTTTTTTGGAGTTTTAGGATCTGTTTTTATTTCTTTTGTGAATTATGTGCTCTTTGGTTTTGAAACTTCTTGTTTTTATTGATTTGTAGACATTCTTTACACATGAAGGACCTGCTGTTGTATCCCACAGGATAAGCACAACACTTGGCACAAAGTCAATGCTCACTGAGCATCTGTCAAATGATTTGTGATTTAATCTGATTTCCTCAAAGTCATTTCATCCTACTCTTTCTCCAGGTCGTCTTAAACCCTCAGAGCAAGCTTCTCGGTAGGATTGATAGGATGTACGACGTGTGCTAGAAAGGCCGCTGGGGCCACCGTGAAGCTGGAGCCCCCCAATATGCCAGGTGAGAGCGCCCTCGGTTCGCGTCTCCTCCGACTTCACACATTGAGGAGGGAGCCTGTCAGGATGGTTCTACAATGCGCCTCGTCTCAAGCGGGGATACTTCCTTCAAAACGTAGCGTGAGGCAACAGATTTATCAAAATGAAAACTAACTCCTAAGCGAGGGAGGTGTCGGCTTCCCGTGGAGACGTCGGGAAGCAGCTGGGGGGGCTCTGTTCCGCGGGCAGGAGGGAACCCGGAGCAGGATGCGTCGGTGTGAGGGCCTCTCGGCCGTTTCCTGCCCACGGCCAAGCCCCAGAGCCTCTCAGAGGCCCCGCAGGAGCCTGTCACCCTGTCTCCTGGGCCTTACCTGGTCCCCCAGGAAGCTCTCCCCCTCCACCTGTCGGGAGCCCCGGCATTGCCCTCCGGCCTGAGAACTGCCCCGCGGCCAGCTGCCCCTGGCTCCTGGGCCTGGTCACCTCTGGGCCCTGCTCCAGCCCCTCGCCCGGGAGCGGGGACAGCGGCACCTGTCCCCAGGCCTAGGAAGGGGAGGTCCCGGAGAGGTCAGCCGCGCACCACCCCACAGCCAGGACGCCGGCCGCTCGTGGAAACCAAAGGCCGGGTGCGGGCGAGGACGCGGGAGAAGCTGGAAGCCTCTGCGCCGCCGGTGGGCGCGGGAGGGGGCGCAGCCCCTGCGGGGGGCTCCGCGGTTCCTCAGAAAGCTGAAAATAGAACTTCCCTGTGATACAGCAATTTTACTTCTGGGTTTTTACCCAAAAGAAGTGAAAGTAGGGCGTTGCAGCGATAGCTCTGTGCCCGTAATCTGGGCAGCATGACTCACGGGCAACTAAGAGTGGAGGGAAGCCAGGTGTCCACCCGCCAGGTGTCCACAGGACGGACAGGCGAACGGGCACACACGGGACTGGGACCCCGCCTTGGCCAGGGAGGCCATTCTGGCACCTGCTGCCACACGGGCGGAGCTCAGGGCCATGGCCTGGGGGGGGGTGAGCTAGTCTTGCCCGACACCCCCCCCCCCCGTGTGCGGGACCTCCAGAGCAGGCCGTGCGGGCGCTGGGAGCGAGGGACAGGGTGTCAGTTTTGCAAGATGACGAGAGTCCTGCGGGCGGACAGTGTGAATGTCCTTGTGCCCCGAGCTGCACACTTAAAAATGATGAAGACGGTGACCTTTAGATTATGTGCACTTTACTGGAGTGAGGGCACTGGGGGCGACCAGGGAGTGGCACGGCGGACCCTGTCTCTTGGGGACACGCCGATGAAGCTTCAGCAGGGGCACAAGCCAGGGCGCACTCCGCCCCCCGTGGGCCCCACTCGGCGGGCGGGCAGCTGAGACCCCTCAAGGCAGGTGCACGGCCTGCGGGATCCCAGGCCGGCGCCCTGGGCGAGCTCAGCATTTGGAACGCGCGGCTTTCCTTAGGGTCTGGCCGGCGGGTCTGGCTGGCGGGTCTGGCCGGCGGAGAAGCCTCCCCAGGGGCGTCAGGCTAGAGGACAGAAGCCACCTTCCGCGCTGTGACGGGGCCAGGCCAGGCCCGGCCGGACGGTGAAGGCACCGTGAAGCTCGGCCTGCGCCGGGCGGCCCGCTGGCGGCTGGCCACGCTCCCCGCTGACCCGGAGGCCGTCCACCTGGGAGCGGGAGCGCACCGGGGAGGAACCGCGGGGCCCAGGTGCGGAGCTGTCACGGCGTCTCCTGAGGAACTGAAAGGCTCAGCCCAGGAGCACGGCCTCTGGGAGCACGTGTCACCGCGAGGCCGCAGCCCTTCATCTCCCTGACAGGTCCCAGAGGAGGCCGGAGAGGGAGGGGGGCCGGGGTGGCTCCGGGTGCAGGTCACAGAGGGGTGCAGGAGAGCAGGCCGGGCAGGGGACGGGGTGCGTGGGAGGCTGGGGGGGGCAGCCTCCTTCCCCGGGCGTGTCCCCAGAGCAGGTGAGTCAGGGCAGGTCCCTGGTCCTTCGAGCTGGGGGCCCGGCCCTCCCGTCTGTCCTTGCACTCCCGAGCAGGGCTGGGGGAAGGCAGGTGTGCAGCCACAGCTGGGCCGGGACCAGCCTCGGGCTCCAACAGCTCGCTCGAGCCTGGGGCTGGGGCTGGGGCTGGTTCTGCCCACGAGCCTCCTGGCTGTTGGACAGGGTGGCAACTCGCAGGTGGGCGTGAGTGGGTACTAGGGTGAGTACTGGGGCCCCCGTTCTCCACGCCGCGGCCCATCAGCCCGCTACAAGGTCCCTCGAAGCCTGGGTCACCCTTGGCAGAGCTCCGGGAAAGCGCGTCTTCACCACGGGCCTGGGCTGGGAGGGTGCCCCAGGCTGTGCACAGACGAGGCCCCTCCAGTCCTGGGGCATCGGGGTCCCCGGAACGTCTCTGGGCCTTGGCCTCCGTGTGTCATGGTACCGTGAATCCCAGTGAGAAGACGTCACAGAGTCTGTTTTATGTCCCTGTGCTGATTGACGGCTGTCCATTTCCCACGTGATGGGGACAGCAGGCAAGCCCCAGGCTCTTGCCTGGGGGTGGGCATGGGGCTTGGTGTGGGGCTTATCCCCCGTGCACCCCAAAGAGCAGCCCCAAGTGTGAGGGCTGCTAGAAAACCAGCTCTGGAACAAGTCCAAGGACTCCTGCCCACTGGCTGCCCCCGCTCAGGTGGGGGACCCTGGTGACTGGTGGCAGCAAGCCCACACCCTCTCTGAGGATGGCCCCTTCCACTCGGGCAATGCTCACAGGTCATGTCCCACCAAACGGGGTCTCAGAACCGCCACCCCAGCTACGAGGGAGCCGGCCCTGCGGTGCACGGCAGGGCGCAGAGAGCTAGCGCCAGGGGTTAGAGACCTGGCTCCACGCCGCCAGCCTCTCTGATGGCCTCACGCGGTGCCACGGGCACGTGAGCAACATGGACGATCAGGGTGGGGACCGCACCGCAGGCCATCCAGACACACCAGAGAAGGACCCAGATGGGGGTCCTTCACAAAGGAAAGCTGGATCGCCGACTTTCCAGTGAATGAGTGTTTAAAAAGCACGACTTGGACGAAGAGGCCACAGGCTGTAGGTGGGCATCCATCCGGCTCCTCGGACGGCCGTGCGGGTCGAGGTCAGGGTGGAGGCCCCGAGCTCCCACGGGCGGGAGGGGAAGCCTGGGGCGGCTGATGCAACCAGCAGAACCCTGACAGGCCCAACGTGGGTCCGTGTGCGACGGCGGAACCCATGTGCTCTCGATGCAGAAGGTCCAAAGGCATGAGAGTCAGACCCGCGGGGCTCCTCAGGGCTCCGGGGGACAGAGGACAGGGAAGGCTAAAGCAGACCCCTGGGAGTCCGCCTGCCGGGTGAACAGGGCGTCCCGGCAGCTCCTGTTCTGCTCACGTGCGGGCGGAGGAGGTCCTGAGGCAGGAGGAGCGGGGTCTCCGGGGGCTGGAGGGGAAGGGAGGGGAGACTGGCTGCCACTGGGCTCCTCACGTGGGGGCTACAAACGGAGGAGCCCCCACGAGTGGCGCACTGAGCCGGAGTGGCCCAGGGGCCGTCGGGGCGCTCGCAGGTCCGGAGGGTGCAGGCTCTGAGGAGCTCCAGCTGCTACAGTAAATCTCTAGGGTCATCTCCGAGAGAACAAAAAAATGGACCCAATAATCATTTCAAAACCAACGAGGGGGAACAGAATGTAAGAGCGGGACAAATCCAGAAGTTGTGCTTACTTGCTCCGTGGCAGGGAGCCTCTGTTCCAGACGCTCTCCGGGGCCTGCGGCTGCCCTGTGTGCCGCCCCGTGTGCGCACGTCCCCGGCCGTCACCGGATGCCCTCGTCCCACCTGACCAGCTCTGTCAAGACCAGCCCCAAACACAGCCACGCTCTGAGCTGCTGGGGACAGGGCTTCGTCATGGCTTTTGGCGGGGGGGGGGGGGGGGGAGCATAGGGGACACAGTTCAACCCTTAAGAGAAGACAAAAGGGGAAGAGAAACAGGGCAAAAAAAAAAAAGAGAAACAGGGCAAAGGAGAACGGGAGGTGTGGGAAACAAACCGTCAGTGTAAACGGACCCGCTCGGTAACCGAGAGCCCGGAGTGTGGAAGGTTTTTGTACGTGTCACGGCTAAAGCCCTGGGTTGCAGGGACCTCGCAGGTGGACAGCTGGGAAAAATACACCAAATGGATACAAATCAAGAGACTTTATACGAAAAGCACTAATAGAGATTATAGCGCCTCCCTACGGTGCTGCTACAGATTACCGCGCGCTTAGAGACTCCAGAGTGCAGACAGGATCATTGTCCTGGGGCGAGCCGCGAGAGGTGGGCTCGATGGGTGGCGCTGGCTACGCAACTTCTGGAGGCTCTGGGGGAGGATCCGTTTCCGCGCCGGTTTGGGCTCTGGGCTCCGGAAGCCACCCGCATCCTGGGGCCCGCCCAAATCCCAGGGCTCTCCTGCATCCGGGGGCCAGCCTGCATCCCGGAACCAGCTTGAATCCCAGGGCCCCCCTGAATCCCAGGGCTCCCCCGCATCCCAGGGCCTGCCTGCATCCCAGGCCTCCCAGCATCCTGGGGCCAGCATGCATCTCAGGTTGACCCTGCATCCTGGGACCAGCTTGCATCCCAGGGCCAGCCAGCATCCCAGGGCTCCCCTGCACCCCGGGGCCAGCATGCATCCCGGGGCTCCCTTGCATCCCAGGGCTCCCCTGCATCCCTGGGCCAGCCAGCATCCCGGGGCTCCCCTGCATCCTGGGACCAGCTTGCATCCCGGGGCCAGCCAGCATCCCGGGGCTCCCCTGCATCCCGGGGCCAGCCAGCATTCCGGGGCTCCCCTGCATCCTGGGACCAGCTTGCATCCCTGGGCCAGCCAGCATCCCGGGGCTCCCCTGCATCCTGGGACCAGCTTGCATCCCGGGGCCAGCCAGCATCCCGGGGCTCCCCTGCATCCCGGGGCCAGCCAGCATTCCGGGGCTCCCCTGCATCCTGGGACCAGCTTGCATCCCGGGGCCAGCCAGCATCCCAGGGCTCTCCTGCATCCCGGGGCTTGCGGCCCCTTCCTCCGTCGTCGAAGCTGCCCGGGGCTGCCTGAGTTGTCACGTCCCTCCCCCTGTCTGTCCGTCCTCCTCCCTCTTCTGTAGGCAAGGGCCCTGTGATAATCCATGATCATCTCCGTCTTTCTCTACTGTCCACTATTTAGCAAACTTAACTCCCTCTGCGACCTTATGTCCCCTTTGCTGTGTAGCCAGAGTTACAGGGAAGCCCATCAGGCTGCCACCGTCCCGGCACATCCCTGTGGGGGCGGGAACTCTGCCTACCACGGAGACTGAGAGCATCACGACAGGATGATACGGGGGTGGGTGCATCAGGAAGCACAGCCAGAGCCTGAACACCTGACCGGTAAGACGCAGTATGGAAAGCAAATTTTGCGAGAGCCATGAGGAGACGTGGACAAATGGAGCATCACGACAGGGGCGGTTAATCTTTTTTCTCAGTAATTGAGAGTCAAAACAGGTGACAGGTTAGGACAGGCCAGGCCCTAGGGGACAGGGTGGAGCACCTAGATGGTGGGAAACGTGCGGAAGCCGACACTCACTCAGCAATGAAAGAAGGAACTTGCTTTCCAAGCCCACAAACGACCGTTTGAGGACCGGCCTCGGGCGTGGCGCGGACTGGGTACTGCCCCAGCCTGCAGGCTCCGGCCACGATGCCGTCCGGTTGGAGACCGAAGATCTGAGGGTCATGTTTAGAAACCCACTTGGGGGGCTCAGTCGGGGAAGCGTCTGCTTTTGGCTCAGGTCATGATCTCAGGGTTCTCGGATCGAGTCCCACATCGGGTTCCCTGCTCAGCGGGGAGTCTGCTGCTCCCTTTGCCCCTCCTCACCCCCCCCAGCCCACCCATGCTCACTCTCTTTCTCAAATAAATAAATAAAAATTAAAAGCAAAAACAAACAGAAAAAAGGTTTAGAAACCCACTTGGAGGGATCCCTGGGTGGCGCAGCGGTTTGGCGCCTGCCTTTGGCCCAGGGCGCGATCCTGGAGACCTGGGATCGAATCCCACATCAGGCTCCCGGTGCATGGAGCCTGCTTCTCCCTCTGCCTGTGTCTCTGCCTTTCTCTCTCTCTGTGACTATCATAAAAAAAAAAAAAAAAAAAAAGTTAGAAACCCACTTGGAAGTTTATTTGTAAGCCCCTGGTGCGTTGAGTCTGGAGTTAGCCCGAACCTTCTCCTTTCTTAGTGCCAGGAAGTCTCTCCCGGGTGGCTCCCAGGGACGCCTGTCCTCACACTTGTCTCTGTCCCACAGGAAACGCCACCGTGGTCACCAGCCCCGTCCTGGTGACCCTGGCTCCTAGCATGAGCACCTCAAACTGCAACGAGTCCTTTGAGGACAGCAGACTGGCCCTGGTGTTGGTGTACAGCGCGGTGTGTGTGCTGGGCCTGCCGGCCAACTGCCTGACCGCCTGGCTCACGCTGCTCCAGGTGCTCCAGGGCAACGTGCTGGCCGTCTACCTCTTCTGCCTGTCGCTCTGCGAGATGCTCTACATCAGCACCCTGCCCCTCTGGATCACGTACATCCAGAACCACCACCGCTGGACGCTGGGCCTCGGGGGCTGCAAGGTGACGGGCTACATCTTCTTCTGCAACCTGTACGTGAGCATCCTCTTTCTGTGCTGCATCTCCTGTGACCGCTTCCTAGCGGTGGTGTACGCCCTGGAGAGCCGCGGCCGCCGCCACCAGAGGACCGCCATCCTCATCTCCGTGTCCGTCTTCGTTGTTGTCGGGCTCGTTCACTACCCGGTGTTTGAAATGGAAGAGAGGGGGACGTGCTTCGAGGGGTCGATGAACACCAGGATCGCCGGGTTCTACTACTTGCGCTTCGCCCTGGGGTTCGCTGTCCCCCTCTTCATCATCGCGTTCACCAACCAGCGGATCTTCAGGAGCATCAAGCTGAGCACCGGCCTGAGCGCCGCCCAGAAGGCCAAGGTGAAGCACTCGGCCATCGCGGTCGTGACCATCTTCCTGGTGTGCTTCGCCCCCTACCACCTGGTGCTCCTCGCTAAAGCCGTCGCCTTTTCCTACTATAAGGGAGACCCGGGCACCATGAGGACCTATGAAGCCAGGCTGTGCACGCTCTCCGCGGTGTTTCTGTGCCTGTCCACGGTGAACAGCGTGGCTGACCCCATCATCTACGTGCTGGCCACGGACCATTTGCGGCAGGAAGTGTCCAGAATCCACAAGGAATGGAAAAAGTGCTCTGCAAAAACAGACATCTCCAAGCTTCACACAAGTTCGAAGGACTCCGAGGAGGTGCCACTGCCCATGTCACTCACAAATGGCTCCACGTGGCCCAGGACTGTCCACCCGCCAGAGTCAGAGCTGGCTACGTGGAGCTCACAGGGCACTTTGGAGAGGCTGAGTGAAGAGCCCCACTGAGCCCACGGTCCTGCAGGGCAGGGTGGCCGGCGTGGGAGCCCAGGGGCCAGTGGCTTCCCCATCCACTGAGCCTGCTAGCCGGTGTCCACAACGCTGGCCATGAAAACATGCCACCGATTTCTCATGCTGGAGACATGTTCTCTGTAAGCCCCTGCCCCTCGGGGTCCCAGCCCTCCTAGGCTGTCCCACTGGGTCCCACACAGCCCACGGGAAGGGCGATGCTTCCAGGCACAGGTGCCGCGGCAGTGGGCAGGCAGGATGGCCTCTTGCTCTGCACTGGTGCTGGCTGGCTCACTCGGCTATTAGCAAACAGCAGGGCTGCTGGCAGAGGCCTCGTGCCTGCCTGGTGCTGCCGGCAGCTGGCACACGCCACACACGGGGTAGGTGCCTGGTCACTGTCCACAGTGATGACTTTATTTTCTGTGCTTTTCTGCAAGCCTTGCTTGGATAACTGTGATAGTACAACACGACCGTGTTCTGCCTCGAAATGCCCATGCAAAGCGGGCACCTTCGCGCAGTGCCAGGTCGCAGCAGGACAGCCAATGCCTATGGGGGGGGCGGCCCCTGGCTGGGCTGGCTCTGTGCCCAGCACGTCTGACGCCGCAGGCTGCTGTGAGCCCCACAGGGCAGCCGTGAGGTGGGCGACCGGCTGCTCTGGCTTCCAGAGGGGCAGCCGACGCATCCTCTGTAGGGTGCCCAGGTCGGGAAAGGCTGGTGGACACCCCAGGAAGGTGACACGGCCGCCCAGAGGTTCAGAGGATAGTTGGAATTCCTCTCATCAAGGCTTCCTGGCTTCAGGGTCAGGGGAGAAGCCGCCCGAGGCTCGAATAGGGGCATCAGGAGTGAGCAGGTGACGCCCCAGGCCTCCAGCCTCCTGGCGAGGTGCGGGTGGGGCATGGAACCAGGTCCCCGTGGGGCCTGGAAGGTGGGTTCCCTGGGAGCCCCATAGCCCTGGGCCAGGGCCTGGCTCTGCCCCGACCAGCCTGCGAGGCCTTGGTTTCCTGTCTGTAACAGGGTCAATGACAGGTACCTCGAGGGTCAGTGTGGGGGCTGACCCGCTGCCTCTGCTTCAGGCTCCTGAGACAGGAGCCCAGCAGGCTGCTCGCCCGCGGAGGGGCCCAGGCGCCCCAGGCACCTGCTCTTCACAGGAGCCGCGCCGGGCCGTCGTGCCAAGTTGCGTCCTCGTGGTTGTAAGGCAGCTCGCTGTCCATCGCCCTTCCCTGGCGCGACAGACATTGAAAAGATACGTCTAAGAAGTTAGTGGAAACACAGCGCACACACGCAGGCCAGCCCCAAGTTCCTTCTGATGAAACGACGTCATGCCCCTCTCCGGGCCGGCGTCTTCCTCTCAGGCTCTCCCGGAGGCGTGTGGGCCCCCGGGCTCCGGAAGTGATGGGCTTGGCTTCTGGGAACCGTCGGGAATGCTCAGCACTGGGGGGAGAGCTGGGTGCGGCGGGAGGGGCCCGTCAGGCTTCCGTGGTGTCCCCCCGCCCCCGTGCCAGTTTGTGGGGAGCTGCTGTAACCCATTAGCACAGACCGGGGCCGGGGAGGCAGGGCTTGAAACGAAGCTTGTTCTCTCCTCGTTCTGGTTCTGGGGGCTGAAGTCCAGGATCCAGGGCGTGGGCAGCGCTGGCTCCTCCTGGGGGCTCTGGGGGAGGACCCGGTCCGGGCTCGTCCCTCAGCTTCGGGCGTAGGGGGCCATCCCTGGCCGCCTCCCGTCTCTGCCTCCCTCTGCTCGTGCCCTCCTCTGGGAGCCTCTCTGCATCTCCTGTCTCACGGCCACACCCTGGCCTCCAGTGGCCGCCTGGACACCGGGCGCAGCGGTCAGACCCAGCGTGCTCTGCCGTGGCCCACTGCCCCTCGGGCACCAGGGTGACCAGGCTGCCTGAAGGCCCTGGCAGGTGCACAAGTGTCCCACAGGGGAGAGGGGTCTTCAGCCTGAGAAGCCGCCACAAGCCACCTGGCCCCGGTGCCTCAGCACTGCCCCAGGACCAGCGTTTTCAGACGACAGGTGGGCCGAGCTTCGCGGGCGCGGCGGCCTGAGCTCTGGGCGATGTTGGATGGAGGCCTCCGCGGTAGCCAGTCGCAGAGCCGCTGGGGCAGCAGAGCTGCTGGGACAAGCCTCCCCGCTGGTCCTGCTGGAGGGGCCCGTGGGCGGGCCCTGATACGGGGCAGGATTCCATGGCTGGAACCAGGGTGAGCCGGGGTCCAAGGTCAGAAGGGGTGACCTAGGGCAGCCCGGGTGGTGCAGTGGTTTAATGTCGCCTTTAGCCCACGACGTGATCCTGGAGACCCAGGATCGAGTCCCCCATCGGGCTCCCTGCATGGAGCCTGCTTCTCCCTCTGCCTCTCTCTCTCTGTGTCTCTCATGAATAAATAAAATCTTAAAAAAAAAGAAGGGGTGACCTAGAGGCTTCCTTTCCCTGGGGCGTCTCAGAGGGGGTCTGCGGTGACGGCTGGGGCCTCACGAGATTGGAAAATGCGTGAGGAGGGACAGTGACCACGGGGGACAAGGAGAAGCTCTGTGCTGACGGCCCAACCAGCTCGGTGTCCGCTCTAAGACGCCAGCGTGGCCTTGAGTCTGAGAGCCTGGGGGTCAGCAGGCAGAGGGTACCAGGCCCGAACCCCAGCTGAACCCAAGGCCCAGCCTGCATCGGTCCCCCCCGCCAGGCTGTGCTCCTCTCCTTGATGACCAGTGACGTGATGCTGTCTCCACTCACTGGCCACTGCACAGACACCCTGCAGCTTCCCGCCCCCACGAACGCACCTCCCACCCCCACCGCAGTGTCCTGGCTGCTGGTGGCTGCGGTCCACAAGTCGCACCCTGGGTGGACCCCTCAGGAGAGGTGGGCTCGGGATGGTGTGGCTGGGTGTTCTGCAGTCCGTGGAGGAGGGGTGGCACGTCCCCCACCCCAAGGCCTCGGGACCCCAACCCCCCGGGAAGGGCTGTTGCAGGGGAGGGCCTTGGGGCAGCACGTGCGCACGCCCTCTGGAGTGATGCACGGGGAGTGAGGGCGCTGGCCGTGGGATGTGCACCAACACGACCCACAGGGCTCCTGAGGACAGCTCACTGTGGAGAGGTCACTTCACCCTCGTGTCTTCACCTGTCTGCCTGCCAGGCTGGTGGGGACGCTGAGAGGATCGCGTCCCTGGCTCAAGCTGTCCCGACACCGAGTGTGCGCTCCAAGTACACTAGACGCTCTCGGGTCCTGCCAGGATGCCAAGCTCATTCCCGACAAAGGCCCACGTGGCCCAGTGGCGGCCAGGAGGTGCCGTGCACGGACACCAGGGGGCAGCACCGCCCCAGTGGTCCCCCATCCCCATCCCCACCCTCAGGGAGGCAGAGGCTCGAGGCCCACAGACGGGCAGGCGGAGCCCAGTGCCCCCTCCAAACCCCGGGGCCAGAGCGGGGTCTGAGAAGAGGACCGGTGAGCAGCCTGGAGCCTTGGGGACAAGTGACAGCCACGGCATTATTGATAGTGACATCAGTGCCCCCCTCCTCCACCTGGCTGGTGAGACACCGCTGGGCCAGGGGTGGCCTCAGGACTGGGCTCCGGAGGCAGCGGGCCCAGAGGCCAGCAGGGAGCCCACTGGCCCATCCGGGAGTGGGTGGAGGCCACCGGGCAGAGACTCAGCTCCGGGGCAGGGCAGCCTGGCGGAGGCCGAGCGGTAGCTGCGGGGAGCCCTCCCCAGGGGTGCCTAGTGCCCCCCTGAACAACAGCGGCAGGGCGTGGGCAGCCCCCCTGCGGGCCTCCTCCAGGACGGGCGGCCTCCTCGCGCACCCGAACCAGAAAGTCAGGGGGTGACAGGTGTTGCTGAGAGCAAAGCCAGAGCCCTGGGCCCTTGTGGGGCGCTGGTGGGAACGTAGTGGAAACGACCCCAGCGGGGGTCACCGGGACCCCAGTGGCACCACTCCTCCGGCCCCCCGGGGCCCAAAGCACAGGTCCACGCGGGAACACGGACACACAGGTCCACAGCTGCACCCTGGCCACGGCCGGAGGCTGGAGACAGGCCGAACAAAATGTGGTCTCTCCCACCGTGGGAAGCACCGAGCCGTGCTCTGGAGTGAAGCCCGGCCCAGGCGGCACCGCCGGCGACCCGAAAACAGCCCGAGCGACACAGGCGACACGGGAGGCCACCGCGGGTAGGATTTGCTCAGGACGGAGCAGATGGAGGGCCCGGGTTCCTCCTGTGGGTACGCTGGAAACACCGACTTGTGCTTTTTAAGAGAGTGAGTTGTCTGTGTGCGAGTGTGTCTCCTCCTCGAGTTCAAAAACAAATAAGACACATCAGACTGCAGCCCTAAAGCCCCCGAGGCGACAGTCGGGGCCACCACAGCTCGGCCCCGGGGCAGGGAGAGGCCCCCAGCCCCACCCCCGTGTCATCTGAGGCAACAGGGAGGCGGAGCGAGCAGGGGGTGGGGTCAGCCCAGGGTGGTCAGGTGTGGAGGTCAGCGGGGCACCCGTTGTTCCTGCGGCTCAGAAGTCACCTTCCTCCACCACGAGCACTCCTGACCGGCCTGGGACGAGCTGCCCTTCCGCCCCTGGGGGTGGGCCTGGGGTGGGCTCTGATTGCTTCTGGCCGGGCAGCCTGCATCCAAATCACGCAGGGGGCCTGTGAAGGCACGGGAGGGGGGGGGGGGGGCCAGCTCCACGCTTTCTGTGTCAGAGAAAGGCTGGGGCTTCCTGCGTCCTGGAGGAAAGGCTCTCCCTCTCCTTGGACGGACTTCGAGGCCAGGTGTGAGGTCCGGAGCTGCGGCAGCCTCTCTGCCACGCTGTGGGCAAAGCCGTCGGAGGAGAAAGCCTGCACAAAGCCTCTGCGTCCCGCACCTGCCATCCCACTCCTTGGCCCGTCAGGGCAAGTGATGCTCCCCTGAACTCCACGTCTGCTCCCGTGCCCAGGGCTGCTCCCCTCGGCAGGCAGGGCAGCCATCCCTGTCCAGCGCCCCCCTCCTTCGGCGCTCCCACACCGGCACCCCCACTGTGTCTGCGATTCCTCTCCTACTGTCACGCCCACGTGTGCTCACACGAGCTGCCCTGATTCCTCCTTGCAGACAACGGGCCCTGCTGAAGCTCTTCCAGCCACGGCCCACCACCCCGCTCTCTCCTCCTCTGAGGCCGCCCGTTCCGTGCTTCTGCACACCCTCCCGACTACCCCTGAGCGTTGGCCTGTCTGTGTCGGCCCCTGCGGAGACCATGTGGAATCGTTTTCTTTTACCCGACTTTTTTTTTTTTAAGATTTTATTTATTTATGAGAGAGAGAGAGAGAGAGAGAGAGACAGGCAGAGGGAGAAGCAGGCTCCATGCAGGGAGCCCGACGTGGGACTCGATCCCGAGACTCCAGGATCACGCCCTGGTCCAAAGGCAGGCACCAAACCGCTGCGCCACCCAGGGATCCCCTACGGGGTCCCTTCTGACACGCCTTGTTTTGTTTAGACGCGGCCTCCCCTTCCGGCACCGGATGCTGAGTTTACTGGGCTCAGCCTTTTCTCCAAGGGGCCCTGGCTTCTCCCTTGCACCCCCTCACCCCCACGAGACACAGAGCCCTGCAGCATGTGGTCGGATTCACCCGTTTGCTCCCCAACGGTGGCCCAGGGCAGGTTCCCACACGGGGAAGGGGAAGGAGGAAAGAGGGAGCTGAGGGTCAAACCCCAAGGGTCTGAGATTTCACCCTGCTTGCAAGTGACGGATGCGCCCGCCCAAGACCTGGGACACGGGAGCCAGCCTCCGGCCCAGGTGGGTGCGGTGCACACAGGGTGGAAGCCTACCTGCGTCTGGGAAACACCAACCGTCCCAGGGCGCTGGTGGCCCCACCTGTCCATCCTGGCCCCGGACAGAGGCGTCGTCGGGATCCAGGACAGCAAATCCGTCCTCCGCCTCGAGGGAGACGCAGCTCTCTCTTCTCCCCGCTGGTCTGCTCACAACACCCCTGGAAAGAGCTGTCAGGGCCTCTGCTCAGAAGACAGCGGATCGCAGGGCCCAGAGGACTGTCCTCCACGCACGTCTGCGCTGTTTCATTCTTTTTAAGAGTTTATGTATTTATTCATGAGAGACCCAGAGAGAGAGGCAGAGACACAGGCAGAGGGAGAAGCAGGCTCCATGCAGGGAGCCCGACGTGGGACTCGATCCCGGGACCCCGGGGTCACGCCCTGGGCCCAAGGCAGATGCTCAGCACTGAGCCCCCCGGCACCTCTGCACTGTTTCATTCTCAGGGGTAACTGCACACTCCGTGTGTTGCTGCCCGCTGCTCCCCCTAATCCTCCCGGCCCTACCTGACCGCCCAGGGGTCCACACCGGGTCCTCCTGGACCTGCTGGCTCCCGGCCCACTGAACTGGCTGCAGCTTCCGACGGCCTCGGCACACACAGCACCGACGGTGCTCAAACTGGGTCTTCATTCAGCCTCCGGGGCAGCCACAGGACTGAGCTCTGGTCCAGGCGCTGGGGGAGCAGCAGGCGGCGCTGTCCCCGCGGTGGAGCCGTCCCAGGCGCGCTCTGTCCCCGCAGCCCCGCCCCGCCACGTACCCGCGGTCACCAGGTTCTGAGGCCGGTCACTGCCTGCTTGGCCGGGTGTGGGAGGGGCTCTCTGGAGTGGCTGGAGGGTCCCGGCCCAGGTCCCAGCGGGGCAGCCGGGGCAGATTGGAGGTGGAGATGAGCAAAGTGGGGGGTGGGGTCCGGAGGACCCAAAGGTCCGTGGCTGAGCCACGAGTGGCTGAGTGAACCGGCGATGGAAACGGGACACTTGGGGGCCGGGGTAGGACCTCTGTTTCAGACGTTAGTTTGGGCGGAGAGCCGCGGAGGGAGTGAGGAGAGCTCAGGGCGGGAGAGGAGGGGGCGCTGGGGGCGCTGCGGGGCTCCAGGTAGCCGGAGGCTCAGGGTTGCTGGGGTCCTGCTGGCTCACGCGGGGCAGGGCTCAGCGCCCGGAGGTTGTAGGACTGGATGGAGGCCCGAGGTCCCGTGGCCCCCCCAGGTGCTCCCTGCTGTGCGGGTGGTCCACCCGCCTTCACACGCCCCCCAAACAAGCAGGGGTGGGCGCCCCCGTCCTTCTCTTGCTTGGGCCTCTGACTTCGCCCAGCCTTCCCCAAGGGCTCCTGTGACCAGGTGGCCACCACCCCCCCAAAGTCTGGGTACTCGGTCACCCTGCTGCGCAACAACACAGCCTCGGGCTGGCGTCTGGTGGCGGTCGCAGGGCCTGGGGTACAGGGAGCCGGGGGCGCCACCCATGGGATCCCGTCTGCCCTGCGGTGCGTGAGCGGAACGGGGCACTGGACCGGCCGGCGGGTGAGGTCTCTGGTGTGGGGTAGTTGGTGCTTCAGTGGGGGGCGGGCTGAGGCAGCCCAGGGAGTGGGTGTAGACAGAAGGGGTTTAGGGGCTGGGCCCTGGGACACCCCAACATCTGGAGGGGGGAGAAGAGGAGGCACCAGTGAGGGGGCCCACCAGGCCTCTAGGGGGTCCTGAGGGCCCACCCGGTGGTGGATGCGGACAGGGCAGGTGCACACCGAAATAGCTACCCGTGTTCGGAAACGGAGGGCTCCTCCAACAACATCACATCCCAGCCCCCCAAGGGTGCCCAGCCACAGGGCTCACCCTGAGATGTGGGGGGACGGTGGCCGGGGGACCCCGAGTCCCGGCGGCATCTGCGGTTCAAGCACCGTGTTGCCTGTGGGCACCCCAAGGCTGTGCTGGTGGGCTGGGCTGCCATGGGCAGTGTCGGGGTGCCAGCCCATGACCCCCTGCCCATCCCCGCGGCCTGGACCCACACAGAGGGGGCCCGCTACTCAGCTGGCCCCGGCAGACCTATTTCTCGGGGCACCGAGAGGGCCTGGGCTGTTCACTGGGGCAGGAACACGAAAGCCGGGGAGCTGGGAGCGGGGTGTGTACAGGAAGGACAGCACGGTCCCCGCACAGCCCCGGGCGCAGGAGCAGGGCCGCGGCGGGTGCAGGGGGAAGGCCGGACGTGCCTCCTGTCCGCGGGCTCCTGCCCCGCAGACCTGCTGCCCCTCCCAGGCCCGGGGTCTGCAGCCCACCCAGCGGCTGCCAGGTGGGTCACCCTTCACGGGGCAGCTCGGCCCTAACCAGGCAAATAGCAGACGCGTAAAGGAGAGCATCTCTTAACGTCATTCCATTATCTTGTGGACAACACAGAGAGCAATGAAGAACCTTCCAGGCTACCCAAGGATGTGTCAGGCGGGAAGTTCACCAAAACCAGGCACGCGTCTACGTCTACAGGTACAAGGTTCCCGACGACGTTCATTGAAGTCAAGTCAGCCTCTCACAGTGTGATTCTACGTCCGGCCGCATCCAAAGGACTGGGGGGATGAAACCAGATGCGTGAGGTCATGAGCCCCCGACCTATTCTTTGTGGCAGCAAATGTGTCCCCTGCCCCGTGGGACCCCTCCAAGAGCGGACAAGAGATCCCGGGAAGGGTGCCGGGATCTGGCGAGGGTCCAGGGCAGCGGGCGGGCCTGGAGCATCTCTGCGGCAGGGCCACCTGGCCCACGACCTCCGAGTCTCCTCCGTGCCTGGGCCTGTCACCGCCCGCCGCCCACCTCTACCCCGGAGACTGGGGCAGGTGGGGGCTGTGGCCCCCTCCTCCCGCCTGGAGAGGCCGGCACGTGCTCCCTGAGGCTGTAGGAAGGGGCTCTGCTGTGAGGCTGGAGCCACACGCATGCTTTCCTGTATTACAGAAAACACTGGACGCTTGGACCAGGTCGCACACACGTGGGGCCCGTAATTCCAAGGGTCTAAGAGACACACGAGGCGCCCGGACGGCCTGGGCCCCACAGCCAGTGTGTCGCCCGACCCTGGGGCCTGGGGCCTGCCTTAGATGCCTAATCAGCTTATCTATCGGAGCACGGATAGAGGGGGCTCCCCGTGGGAACGGGTCAACCTAGGGTCAAGGCCCTGCACTCAGATGGAGCATGGAGGATCCGGCGTCCCAGACATCTCCCTGCGCCCCCCCACTTCCCCTCCCACAGAACAGCTCCATCTGCTCTGAGCTTTCCACCCATCAGGCTTCCCTCTCTGTTGTGTTCTGAGATCCACCCGCTTTGCCGGGTGTAGACCTGGCTTGCTCTTAGCTGGCGGCCTGCCTGCTCTCCTGCCGCGGCGCTCAGCTTGTTCTCACCCTGAGGCTGTTCATGGAGTATCCCTCCCCCTTTTCGGAAAAGATTTTATTTATTTATTTGACAGAGAGAGAGAATGGGGGCGGGGGCAGAGGGGGGCACTCCGCACTGAGCAGGGAGCCCAGGACCCCGGGAGCACGGACACCCGCGTGCCCGTCCGTTGGCAGCAGCAGGGAGCGTGATTCCATGTGGGGGCCTGGGGCCACATGCTTGGAAGCCCCGGGTCTGGGCCCTCCTGGGCCTCCCCCGCCGGGCGGGGGTCTGTCCAGTGAGGCCTTGTGCATCGCGGCACCGAGGCGGCCCTGGTGGGCGCAAACCTGCCGCGGGTGTCGAGGTCAGGGGGGAGCGGGGGCTGCTCCTAACCTTGCGCTTGCGTATATTCAGTTTGCTCAGTATTTTTTTTTTTTTTAATTTATGATAGTCACAGAGAGAGAGAGAGAGAGAGGCAGAGACACAGGCAGAGGGAGAAGCGGGCTCCGTGCACCTGGGCTGTTCAGGGCTCACGGGAGCCCGACGTGGGATTCGATCCCGGGTCTCCAGGATCGTGCCCTGGGCCCAAGGCAGGCGCCAAACTGCTGCGCCACCCAGGGATCCCCAGTTTGCTCAGTATTTTATCATGAATGTGGGTTGCATGTTTTTTTATTTTTAAGATTTATGTATTTATTCATGAGAGAGAGAGAGAGCCGCAGAGGGAGAAGCAACCCTCACTCGGTTGTGCTGCGTCGTCTTCTGTGTGTATCGCGGGACTTTGAGCAGCTAATACTGCTGGAAGTTCCCCGTGTGGCCCCGAGAGCCATCAGCCTACGATTCGTCCTTTCCGGCCTCCTTTTCGGGGGTTTTAGCGTTGGGGTCTTGCTGGCCCTTTCACTGAGAAGAGTTCCTTCTTTCTCATCCAGAAAACTTCGTGTAAGATCGACGTTATTCCCTCCACTTGAGTCATTTTATTTTTTTTACATTTGAGTCATTTTAGTACATTCCCGTTCCACTTGTCACTAGTTTTTGTGAATAAAATAACTGCTGTTTTTAAAAATATATATTATTTATTTATTCATGGAAGACACACAGAGAGAGGCAGAGACACAGGCAGAGGGAGAAGCAGGCTCCACGCAGGGAGCCCGACGTGGGACTCGATCCCGGGTCTCCAGGGTCACGCCCCGGGCTGATGGCGACGCTAAACCACTGAGCCACCCGGGCTGCCCAATGATCACTATTTTAAAAAGTCTGGAAGCTCCAATGTCAGGATCACCTGTGAGTCCACTACTATATACTCTGTATGTTTTTGTTTTGTCTTTTTACCTTGTTTTTTCCATTTTCTGGGCTTGGGTCCCAGGGTGCCTATTAACTTTTCATTTGATGCTGGACATTTGGGGTCAAAAAGACTGGTGGCTCCGGCAGACAGACGTGCTGCAGAGGATTGTGGGTGTCTGGCTCTGCGGGCCTGGCGCGCACCTAGCTCAGCGGTGACACCGCGGCCCTCCTGCCCGGGCCGAGGCCCTTCCACCTAGAAAGGAAGCCTTGTCGCCTGTGCTCTGACCTGTGCGTTGATATCCTTTGCCCTTCGTTGGGAGGGTGTCTGCGTATCAGGGAACCTAACCCCTTGTGCGGCATGTGGCCTGGCCAAGGGCTCCCCCAGCTTGCCACCGTTGGACGCGCCGACATTTACGCGTGTGCAAGTCCCATGTGTCCGAGCACGTGGCCGTAACCTGGGCGGCCTTTCTCCTTCTCCCCTCGTCCCCCGCACACCTGTTCTCCACAGCGAGGCTCTCCGAGCCCCCGGGAACGCGCCCCTCCGCCCCCGGCACACGCAGTGCTGTGCCCAAGATCGCGAATCCCAGAAACCACCGAGGAGCCGACACGGATGCAAACACACGAGGGTTTATTAACAAGCTCGAGCCTGGGGCCACGTGTACCCGACACAGCGGAGCAGGGACTGGGACCCCGGGGCGGGGGGTTACAGCTGGGTTTTTACGGGCTGGTCTAGGGGATTTTTGGAAGGGGGGGGAGGAATTCTTGAGCTGTTTTCATTCCAGTATGGGACTGTCTCTGTCAAGGGCGTTCTGAGCTCTGTTCTCATTCTGATATGGGATTTTCTGTCAAGGGCATTAAGCTCTGTTCTCTTTCTGTTATGGGACTGACTCTGTCAAGGGTGTTCTGCGGTTTCCGCTGTAAGGTTCAGCTCTTATTCACAGGGGCCTGACATGGCGATACCTGTGCTAACGCTACACTTGAGGTGGAGTGGCCTTAATTTTCTCAGCCTCCACAGCAGGTTCTGGGGTCTCCAACCCCCCCACTGCACATTCCCCGGGAACCCCAGGGCTCCTCGTCTCCAGCCTGGGACTCCCCCCACTTCGCTGTCTGCACAGGGTGCCCAGCACTTCCCACCCTGGGTGGGGTGCAGGGGGGTGATGTCTTCAGCCCCATCAGCAGACAGCAGGGCGCAGGGGCCCTCACCCAGGCCTGCGGCCCAGCCTGCGCTCAGGCAATGTTGCTTCAATTCACGCCGTCAGGATCTCGTAGTCTATCTAAGACGTTTTTGCACTAAGAAATTATTTTTACAAAACCTCCCCTGCTTTGCACTTTTAGGGTTTCATTTCTTGCATGTAAACTGGGAAGTACTGGGATGCCTGGTGGCTCAGCAGTTGGGCACCTGCCTCAAGCCCAGGGCCCAGGGCCCAGGGCGTGATCCTGGAGTCCCGGATCCAGCCCCACCTCGGGCTCCCTGCACGGAGCCTGCCTCTCTGCCTCTCATGAATAAACAAAACAAAACAAACTAGGAAGTACTTGTGGTCCTAGGCTGTCCCCCCCTCCTCTTCCCTCCCGCCCACCCTCTGACTCCTGCCTGCACCCCTCCTCTCAGGGCCCCTCTCCTCTCCTCTCCTCCTCTCCCCTCCATCTCATTTCCTCCCCTCCATCCCCCCTCCTCTCCTCCCTCCCTTCCCCCTCCTTCTCTGCCCTCCCCCTCCTTTCCCTCCCCTCACTCCCCATCCTCTCCCCTCGCTTTCCCCCTCCTTCCCTTCCCCTTCCCGTCCTTTCCCTCTCCTCTTCTCCCCTCCCCCTCCTCCCTCCCCTCCTCTGCCTTCCCCTCCCCTCCCTCCCCCTCCTCTCTCCTCCCTTTCCCCCTCCTTCCCCTCCCCCTCCCCTTCCTGTCCTTCCCCTCCCCTCCCTCCCCATCCTCTCCTCTCCTCCCTTTCCTCCTCCTTTCCTGTCCTCCCTCTCCTTTTCCCTTGTCCCCCTCCTCTCCTGCCCTCCCCTCCCCCTCCTTCCCTCCCCCTCCTTCCCCTCCCCTCCCTCCCCCTCCTCTCCTCCTTTTCCCCCTCCTTCCCTCCCCCTCCCCTCCCTCCCCCTCCTCTCCTCCTTTTCCCCCTCCTTCCCCTCCCCTCCCTCCCCCTCCTCTCCTCTCCTCCCTTCCCCCTCCTTCCCTCCTCTTCCCCTCCTTCCCCTCCCCTCCCTCCCCCTTCTCTCCTCTCCTCCTTTTCCCCCTCCTTCCCTCCCCCTCCCCTCCCTCCCCCTCCTCTCCTCTCCTCCCTTTCCCCCTCCTTCCCCCCCTGCCCTCCCTGTCCTTCCCCTCTCCTCCCTCCCCATCCTCTCCCCTCCCCTCTCCTCCGTTTCCCCTTCCCCTCCCTCCCCTTCCCTCCTTCCCTTCCCCCTCCCCTCCCCCCCCCCCCGTCCTGCGCAGGCGCGCCGGGGCCGCGCGCGGAGACCTGGGAGCGGGCGGGGCGGGGCGGGGCGGGCCCCAACGGCCAACGCGTCCGCGCGGGAAGTCTCGCGCCAGGCCCCGCCCGCGGTTTGAACCGGAGGCCCCGCCCCCGCGCTCGGCCAATCAGCGTGCGGGGCGGCCGGCGCCATGGCGACCCTTTGTGGGCGCGGAGCGACCCCGCCCGCCCCCGCGGCCCCGCCCCTCCGTCGGCGGCGGGCTCGGGCTCGGGCTGGGCTGGGCTGGGCTGGGGCTGGGGCTGGGGCTGGGGCCGGGGCTGGGGCGCGGACGGCGGCGGCCAGGTGAGCGGCGGGCGGGCGGGCGGGCGGGCGCCCGGGGCGGGGCGGGGCGGCGGGGGCGCGGCTGTCGGGGCCGGGGCCCGGGGGTCGCCGCGCGGCCTGCCCCGCCCTCCCGCCCGAGCCCACCTGCGCGCCGGCTCCTTGTCCTTTGTGTCCGGGCCTCACTGCCTCGAGGGGGCCGCGGGGGCAACGGTGCGGGCCCCGGGGGGCGCGGGTGCTGCGGGGCGGTCAGCGGCGGTCAGCGGCCCCGGGCACGGAGGGCCCCCGCCCCCGCCCCCGCCCCCGCCCCCCGCGCGTGACCTCAGGTGCAGGCTCCGCCGTGTTTTCCACCCGAAGCGGAAATGCAGCACGAGAGGCCCCGCTCTGCCGTGTCTAGGAGGAACCGTGTCTCGGGAGGGCGCCAGGAAGTGTCCCCCAGCGCCCGGACCGTGTGTCCACCCCAGGCCCGGGAGCCGCGGAGCCGCGGGAAGACGCCCCGCGGGGGGCCCGGGCCCTTCTGCCGCCGCCCGACCGCAGGTTTTCCGGGACGTGTTTCAGAGACCGCCTGAGCCTGTGACCGAAACGCACGTTCACGTTATTTTGCCGGAAAAGCCCGAGTCAGGAGCGAGCTCGCGGGCGGCTGAAGGTCGTAGGGATGCGCCAGGTCAGGGCCGAGTGTGCCCGGGCTCCCCGGCTCCCCGGCTCCCCGGGCCCTGCTGGCAGCCCCGGGGCTGCTGGCCACATAGGGAGAGCCGCGGCAGGACAGGCAGACGCAGCTCCCAGGCCGGGCCCCCTTTGTCTTGGGGGCGCCCTGATGGGTGGGCACAGCAGCCCTCCCAGGCGCCACCCACCGCGCGGGACCCCTCCCGTGATCTCTGTTCCATCAACCCGTGGTCTGGAGGCTGCTGCACTCTGACCGAGGGCTGAACACTGATGGGCTGCTTGTCCCCTGACGTTGGAGGGTTTGGAGCAAAACACCCTTAACCCCGAGGAGGTGACGGGATTGAACTCCGCGGGACCCTCTGGCTGTGTGGGGGGTGGAGGTAATACCGACGCTTGCTTGTCCAGAACTGAACGGTGAGTCTGCTTCTGCAGTTAGGGCAGCCTGGGAAGCCTGGGGCCTTGTGTGCGCAGTTGGAAAAGTCCAGCCCCAGGCCCCTGTCGCGGGCTGCCCCAGGAGCTGTAACTTGGGCCAGCCCGGCCCCGGGGGTCTGTGAGCCCACCTTGTGCTGACTTTGTTGTAAACACAACTGTGCGAGGAGGCTGAGGCTCTCCGGCCCCCTTCAGCCTGACGCATCACCTCCGCACAGGCTCTGGGGGCCCTCCATCGGCTCCTGGAATTGGATGTGCTGCCCTCCGGCTACTCCTTCTGAAATCCTAATCGGCCCACGTTTGCTGGTACTGAGCGTAACAGAAATTAACAGTTGTTCAGGGGTTGGAACATCAGAAGGGAATAATTAGAGTGACTTTGAACACATACTAGTCCTGGCGTGCCGAGTGAGACCCGGCGCTTAGTGATGCACGGGAGGCCCTACCTAAAATGGTTTCAATTTAAGTGAATGTGGTAGCCTCCCCCGTCAACTCGATTCTGTATTTTTCTTTGTAACCAAGGTATCGTTTGCTTAATGCAATGCAGCGGGCAGTTAGCAGTTGTGCAGTTGTGTGGATCTGACAAGGACCGTGCACCTGTCCAGATAGGGTGCATTTCCATCATCCTGGAGACCTCCAGACCATCCCTGCCCCTCCGCTGGCAACCATTCTGCTATTTTACACCTTAGGTTAGCTTTACCTCTTCTCGAAGTTCACGTGAACAGAATTATAGGGTACCTGTTTCTTTGTTCTTGCTTTGTGCTTAGGCGTGGTGGCCGAGGTTTGCTCTCGTTCCGTAGATCAGCGTGAACTTTGTTGCTGGATTGTGCTTGGTTGTCAGACATACCACAGCTTACATGTCTGACTTGTTTATTTTGAATCTGTAAATAATGTCTACACCCGGGGTGGTGAACTGGGTTTGTGGCAGGAGTATGGAGCAGGGATAATGGGTGAAGTGGTGGTGGTGGGGGGGACTTGCCAGCAAACATGAGGAAGTCCATACAGAAAATCCTGGTGGAGAGTGAATTGATTCTGCTTCTTAGAAAGCAGCTTGATAATGTGGATCATGTGCCTGTCAATAAAGCCCCGGGTCGGAGCCGAGCGTCACTGTAACTGGGGAGATTGTGAGCGGTGCAAATGCAGGGAATAAGGCTCAGTTCCTGCGCTGTTTATCCTGAGGGTCGGCTTTTGCTGACATGGAAAATGCGGTAACCAAGAACAGCTCGCAGCGAGCCCTCATGCAGAGAGGAGGCTGCTTAGGGAGATGCTGGGAAGAACCTGTGTGGTGACTGCTTCTCTGAGGAGTGGGCCACGGTGATTTTTGTCTTGTACTTTCTGACGTTCTTCCCTATCATGTACAGTAAGCTGCGGAAACCAGGGAAGGGCCTGCATGAGAAGAGCAAAGGCTGTTAGTGGAAGTGGCTGCCGCCAGGGATTGGGCCACCTTCTGGCTTGCAGAAAGACACTTGGGGACAGGCGGGGGAGTCGGACTGGAAGGGCTTCCGGGGCCCCTGATGGGGTTGCAGCCTGAGGAGCCAGCCGCCCTGGTGGCTTTGTGGGGGGAGCACGTTTGGATTTCTCTAGGAGGTGGGGACAGATACTAGGAAAGCCGTCTGTCATTGATGAAGTCCAGACCCTTGGGGGTGATTGTTACAGAAGTCATTGGTGTCCTGGCCTGTCATGGAGATAGAAGTCTGACGTCCTGGGCCGTGTTAACCTTGAAAATGAAAGTTCGTTATTTCACTAGCAAAAAATGGGTTTATTTGGGAATAACAATAGCAGTTCAGGGTGTAAAAATTAGTAAAACGATGCCTTTTAGAATGGCATCAGGAGGCCGGCAGGAGGAGCGCTGACACCCACCACTCACTGACCGCTGCAGACCCCACAGGAAGGTGCGCCCCTTGCTCCTGGACACGCTGCTACCATCCCAGCAGGAGGAAGGAAGGTTTCCTCCTGCCCTGGCAACAGCCCAGCCAATGGGAGACTCCCGGCCCAGCCAATGACAGATGGTAAGCCGGCGTGAGGCTGCTGGGATCCCAGGAAGCGGAGGGTGGCGCGGGTGGGGGAGCTGGGGGTGCCCTGGGCACATTCTGGTGCTCGCCGTGGCCCCCGCCCCTCCTCTGGGCTCCCGCGGCTGTTGCTGCGGCTGCGGGTGTAGCCGGTGCCCGGTGTGCACTTGGGCTCTGAAAGCGACTGTACCCCCCCCCCCCCCCCCCCCCCCGGCTTCTCGGTGGAACGTGATGCTCCCGATCCGCAGGCCGCGTTGGCCGCCCCGGCTGTGGGTGCACCGGCTCCCCTCCCGCGGGCCCCCTGCCCGACGGCCGTCCGGAGGACAGAGATGCCGTCCGAGGAGCCCCCGCGGCCGCAGCCGGGCCCTGCTGCTGACTCGTCTTGCTGGGGGTGGGAGCGGGGCTCAGGCTCATCCTGTGATTCCGGGGCCTTCAGTGGCCCTATATGAAATGGGCTGCGTACGGACTTGGGGTCTGAGGCCCTGAAGACAGGCACCCCGCACCCTGCACGTCCTCCCCAGGCGGCACTAGTCCCCCATCATCTCACCGAGATTCTCCGTGTGCTCATCAGTGTTAAGCAAGTGACCTTTACACAAAGATTGACAGAAAAAACCTGTAAGAGTTGAGTCTGCAGCCATGAAACACTCGGATCCTTACTGTCGTAGTGAGTGAAATCTTCACGCGGTTGGCAGTAGCTTTTTCACTCATTTGTTTAAAAATAGGCAACAAGTCAGTGTGTGGCAGGTGTCGTGGTGGAAATGGCAGGTGGCTTCAGGGCCTCAGAGTCGGTAGGTCAGACCGGTCTGCTGCTCCAGGAGGGAACAAGCTACAGGCGCTTCGTATTGTAAACTTAGTTTCAAATAATTACAGGTGGGACAGCCGGGCGGCTCCGCGGCGTGACCCCGTGGCCCTGGGGTCGGGTCTCAGGGGAGCCTGCTTCTCCCTCTGCCTGTGTCTTTGCCTCTCTGTGTGTCTCATGAATAAATAAAATCTCTTAAAATAAATACATACATACATGCAGGTGCACGGGCCGCTGTAAAGAACCGGCCTGGAGAACACCTGCCTCCCGGTGTCGGAGCTTCGGCAAGATGCCCAGGCAGCGTGTCCTGTGTGTGACCACAGAGCCGGTCGCGATCCTGCGTGCTCACACCGGGTTCTGCACCCTTAGAGCACACACACGGCCTCATGGACCCGCTACCCCCACCACATCTCTATGTCCTGTTCCCCAAATATGCGTACCACGCACACCAGTTTGAGGTTGGCTTTCTCTTGGAGCATAACTCCCCTAAGATCCCTCCAAGTCTGGTGTCCCTAGGGCCCTCTGCCCTCCTGCCCAGTGGCCGTGTGTGGCCGGTGCCCTCGGGTGTCGGCCACTCCCTGGAGCAGGGCTTTCCGTGTAGAGCCACCGTGAACATTCCTGTGCAGGTTATTGCATGAATGTTGGCTTTCCTTTGTTTGGGATAAGTGCCCCCAAAACACTTCATTTTAAAAATGTCTTAAAATGTTAAACATCCAGGAGATGAGATCTACGACACTGAGAGGAAACCCAGGGGACGGGGCTCCTCCTCCTCCCTGTTGAAGGGTGGGGCTGGCAGGAGGGAGTTCTCAGGGGCTCCTGGCAGGGGTGCCGAACTTGGGGGCCCGGGTGCAGACAGCACCGGCGCCACCCCACCCCACCCGGGTCTCCAGGGGCCCCGGGCTTGCCAAAGTCCGGCCAGCAGCAGCCCCAGAGAGCCACTGCATTGATCTTTCTAAAAAAGGAAATACAGAAATTTGCAGATTTGAAAGACCGTAATCCTCTTCGTGAATAACTCAGATGAATTATTGGAAATCAACACGGTTAGGTACCTACAAACCTGAGAAGAGAGACGCTTGATGCCTACCCCCGCCTCTGGTCTAAGAGGGTGGTCCTCAGGCTGCTCGCCGTGTGCCCCGCACCGGCTCTGGAGCCTCCTGGTGCCAGGCTGGGGGTGCGGGTGCCACATTGCAGCCCCTAGACCCGTCCTGCTCTGCCTTGTGATTCTCCGGAGCTCTCTCCGCCTAGAATCAGTTCGAAGGACAGTTTGCTCGTATTTTGGCTTCTGCGAGCAGAGGTAATGGCCTGCTGTGTGAGTGACACCAGTGCCACCCCAGAGCCTACGCAAGGTGCCTGGCCCCACCGGTGCCCGGTGAGATTGAGTCCCATCTGTACCTTGGGGGAGGGCACACGGTTGTAGGGAAGCCGCCCAGGGGCTGCCGTGAGCCCTGAGGGAAGAGCGGCTGCCAGTGCCCGGGACCCACAGTTGTCAGCTTGGGCACAGGCAGGTGGCAGCAGGCAGGCACCTGTCCCGCTTCCTCCACTCTCCTCCCTTGTGGGCCCGGTGGGCACCAGTGCCCAGAATCCGGGTGTAGCGTTCCAGCCTTGTTCTCGACGAGCGTGTTCCCTTACTTACAGTCCATTTCTCTTTTTTCTGATGGAGGCAGAGAATGGGGGGGCCGTGTGGCGGTTTAGAGCTCTGTTCTGTGTCAGGGCTGTCCCAGGAGCCGGGCCCTGCTTGGACACAGGCCCACGGGGCCACAGCGGTCATGTAACTGCAGCCGTCCCCTCCCAGGAACCCCGTCTTTGACAGTTGCAGACTGAGTCTCGGGGCAGGGTCTGCTGGGGACTCTGCAGTGTGCTAAATGGCATCTCCTTGCTTTCCACAGGGCACGATGTTTGCACGAGGGTTAAAGAGAAAAAGCGCCGAGGACGGGGAGGACGTGGAAGGAGGCCTGGGGGGCACCCAGGCCACGCCTTCCTACAGCCTGCAGCGCCAGTCGCTCCTGGACATGTCCCTGGTCAAACTCCAGTTGTGCCACATGCTGGTCGAGCCCAACCTCTGTCGCTCGGTCCTCATAGCCAACACGGTCCGGCAGATCCAAGAAGAGATGACCCAGGACGGGACCTGGCGGGTGGTGGCACCCCAGGCGGCAGGGCGGGCGCCGCTGGACCGCCTCGTGTCCACTGAGATCCTGTGTCGCTCGGTGCGGGAGCAGGAGGGGGAGCGCCCTGCCCCTGACGTGGGAGATGGCCGCACGCCAGGCCTGGTCCCGGGACTTTCCGCGGTCCCATCTGCACAGGCCCTGCGGAGCCCACAGAGCAGCCTCTGGGAAGTGGACAGCTCTCGAGAGAACAGAGGAGGCTTCCAGAAGTCACTAGATCAGATCTTTGAAACGCTGGAGAGTAAGACCCCTGGCTCTGTGGAGGAGCTGTTTTCCGACGTGGACAGCTCCTACTACGACCTGGACGCGGTGCTCACGGGGATGGTGGGCAGCACCCAGTCGGGCCACGGCAGTGGGCTCCAGGCCTTCACCTCTGCGGCCACCCCGCCTCCCGGCTCCAGCTGCAGGTCGGATCTGGGCGAGCTGGACCACGCGGTGGAGATCCTGGTGGAGACCTGAGAGGGCCCCTGTGCCCCGATGGGACACTTCACGGATGGGTTCGTAAGGCGTCCAGGGTGCTTGGCCCCGGAGTGCTCGCTGCCGTGCATCTGCGAGCTCAGCGCCTGGTTTGTCTGTGATGAGGAGAACCTTCCAGAACAACATCTAGTCGCCCTCTCCCCTTTCTTCCTGAAGGGGCTGCGTGGTTTTCCATTGGGCTGGTCACCCAGGCCGGCCGCTGGTGTCCTGCTGCAGCTCCGTGACCAGCCTGGTTTAACTTTAGATAGGTGAATTTTTTTAAATTAAGTTTTATATGTTTTGGGCAATATTTTGTCTTAAGATATATTTTTTAAACTTTTTATACTTTTATCTTTTTAGATTTTTTCAGCTATTTTCTTAAAAGTATATTTTTTCTATAAACATTTTCTGCTGCTACATTAGAAACTTATAACCTAAACAGTTGCAGTCGGTGTATTTCTTTTTATAAGGTTTAAATAAGGACTTTTTTACACGAGGCTTCACTACATTCTGTGTAGCGTACCTGGATCATGAATTTTCTCTTTATGTTGGCGTGAGCCTTCTCCACGTCCTGTTACAATTAGAGCACCTTGCGCTGCCCCACCTCTTATTCTTGAGTGTCATTACCAGATCTGCTGTGCCAGCCATGTCTCCAGTGTGGATCTCGGAGGGTTTTATTTATGCCTATTTATGTGTCAGTGTTGGAGGCGAGGGTCTCAGGCCCCCGGGGGCCTCAGGCGGTGCCTTCAGGGGCTCTGACTCCCGGGCCCCCTCCTGTACGTGCCCTGCCACCGTGGAGGCCCCGACTGGCGTGGACATTGATCAAGGGAAGCGTCATTAAAATGTGGTGAGGAGGCCGGGGGGCTCTCCCGCTGTCCCACTGGACATCAAGGATCGTAAGTCACAGGCCCAGCAGGAGAAGCTTCGGCCGGAGAGTTGGTTCCAGGCCCCACGGGAAGAAACCCAGCAGAAACGGCCAGAGAGGAGTCCCTGTCACCCTGGACTCCCACTTCTCGCCTGTGGACTTCTGTTCAAAACAGCCCTTCCAACTTCCTCCCTTCTCCATAAATAACGTTCCTCATTTGTTGGCCTTGCCTCTGGTTCTGCCACAGTGGGTTGCAATTCTCTTATCCCTGAATAAACCCATTCTGCTGGTAAAACGGTCAACACTCGCCTGGCCGCTGGACCCACGTTTACTGGGCTGGCGTGCACAGGCTGCCGGGGGCCCAGTGTGTGTGGGAAGGGTGCTGTCTGGGTACCGCGGGCCTGCAGAGCGCCACGCTTGCTCTGGGACGCTGGTGCTGGGACAGAACTTAGAGGTTAAGTCTAGAATTAAATTTGGACACTCCCTACATGTGACCTCCCAATCCCGGGGGCCGTTGGTGGGGTTGGTGGGGCAGTGCCACCTAAGTGGGCTCTGGGGTACCTGCGTGCGTGACCCCATGACGCTGTCCTGGACGCTAGGAACACTCAGACCTTTATTTGTCTCACTGGTTTACATGTAAGACCGCACTCTCTCCCCACCCCTGCCCCACTCCTGCTTCTGCCTTTCCTTCCTTACCCAGCCCTTGGCCAAAAAGACCTGTTTCTTTCCAACATGTGATCTTTCCTTAACATCAGCCATGTATGTGTCTATTAAAAATTATCCATCAAACCAAATGGAAATGTGTTCTTTATCAGCTGCATCATAATTCTCCGGGGGATCTCTTTTTCCTAGTTCAGTTCGGCTGCATTACCTATTGCACTTGGGTGTGTTAAATCGGCATTTTGCCGACCACCCACACTTCGTGGTTCAGCACCCGCCTCCCTGCCCCAGGTCTTGGGCTGGATTTGGGGACGGTGCCCTTGGAGGAGCCAGGACCAGGCTGAGACTTCCACCCACTGCCTCCTTCACATTCCATAGTTTTTTCTTATGGAAAAGAAAGTATGTTTTATAAGGTATAACCTGAAGCGGTGTGGAAATCAGGACACCCCTATAGAATGGCATCAGGAGCGCTCACTCCCACCACTCACTGACCACTGCAGACCCCACAGGAAGATGCGCCCCTTACTCCTGGACACACTGCTACCATCCCAGCAGGAGGAAGGAAGGTTTTCTCCTGCCCTGGCAACACTCCAAGCTCCCAGTTTCCTCCAATGGACTTGCTGTTTACAACACGCCCCCACCCGCCCCATCAAAGAGCCTCTACTTTGCTCTCAGGACTGTGGGTGGCCTTCCGGGACTCGTCCTGGAGGGGAGCTCTGTTATTCCCAGATGCATCCACCTGCCCAAGGGAGAAGCGCGGGCTTACCGTCTGGGGGACAGACTTCATGTCTTTCAAGGTCACATTCTGTGTCAACATCTGGGCGCCCACCTGGCTGTGGTCGGTAGGGCAGTTCCAAGGCTGTGCTGCCCCCCCTGCTGCACCCACCCAGAGCTCCCTCCTGGGGCCCCTCTGCCACCCCAGGCAGGCGGCACATGCAGCGTCCCCGGAGTGGGGCTGAGGACGGCCGTACCTCCACCACACCTGGACCAGGGACTCGGGCTGGAGGGCAGGAGGTCCCGGCCCCCAACCCCCCACCTCCCCGGGCCCCCCGCTCCCTGATACCCCGGCTCCCCAGCTGAGCCCCAACGCCCCACCTCCTCTGCTGTCCGGGCTGTGGCAGGGGACCCTGACCACTGCGCCGACCCACAGCCCCGACCCACAGCCCCGAGGTCACAGCGCCGCCCGCAGACGGGCCTGCGGTTGGAAGAGCCTCTTGAGGCACCTGCTGCGGATGTCTCCCGGGAGCTCTTCCCGGGAGCAGGTGACAGGGTGGAAGTACTGTCGCAGGGAGGCGGTGACGTCTGTCAGGAAGCCCGGGAGAGGCGCGGACGGAGGCAGGCGGCCGTTACGCAGAGAGCTGCTGCCCTGCGCTCTGTGACGTTTCTGGATCTGGCCTCTTTACATGTTTCCTTTTCTCATTATGCCTCAAGTTGCTTTCTGTTGCTAATTTTGTTCTTGTACTTTTGTAGTCTTTGGAGAAAAGGCCCCAGAAGGTATAAACTGCAGCCCAGCGCTCCGTGGGGAGGCCTGCTGCCGCCCGCCCCCAGGGGCCAGCCCGCCCAGGTAGCACCCAGCATGGGGCCCGCTCTCCGGCACCTGCTGGCACGTTGGTGCAAGTACGAGGCCGTGGGAGGCAGCCGGGCCAGCTGACCCGGGGGCTGGGGTCTCAGGAAGGCCGCAGCCGCTGGCGGGCGCTGGGCCCAAGAAGGGGCCGCCCGCGGAGGCCCCCCCCCGCCCGTCGGATGGATGACAGGCCTGAGAGCAGGGCAGAGGCCGTGGCCAGGAGCGCCCGGGGCGAGGGCCCAGCTGCCCACAGGGCCCCTGGAGCGAGCAGTAGGACCCTGAGCTTCCCCCAGGGGGGTCTCTCGCTTCTCCGGGCTCCAGTCTGAACCTGCCAGGGGCATGGAGCGGCCCTGGGGTTCCCCGCTCCAGCCCTGGGGCACTGAATTTAATCAATGTAGGTTCCTTGGGATCCGGGGCTCTGTGACTATTCTGGAGCTGCCCTGGAGCTGCCCTGGAGCTGCCTGGGCACGTTCTGGCCGGGGCACCTGTCGGCACTCACCCGCCCGGCTCAGAAGCCCCTCCTTGAGCAGACTGGCCAGACATCAGGACGCAGAATCAGAACCACACTTGACGTCTGCGTGGACACGGAGTGAGGAGCAGGCCTGGCCTGGGGCTTGGGGGGCAGGGTGGGGGGTGCTGGGCCGGCTGGGGGTCAGGAGAGGTCAGGGAGGGCAGCTGGGGGAGTTCAGCGCCGGGTCAGGGTGACTGGTGGGAGGAAGCAGACCATGGAAAGGCCTATTTTGAGTTCACGTCTGACTTTAAGGAAAGACTGGGACACGATGCGCATCCCAGCGGCTCTGCTGGCGGGGCCCCAGGGGTCCCCGGGGGGATGCTGCCCTTTGGGGAAAGCGTAGAAGAAAAGCAGTTTCCAAGTGTCCATCTCTCTGTGCCTGAAAGTGAAGACTTAGGGCACGTTTCCCAAACACCCGGCACTAAATCATCTGGTCACCCTTTAACAGAGCCTCCAAGCCACGCGGTCTGGCAGAGGGGGCGGAGGCAGGTGCCCTCTGCTGGCCACTCCGGGTCTGAGCCTGGGTTGGCGGAGCTGGGCCCTCCCAGCTGCACGGTGGCCCGGGTAGGAGAGCGCCAGGCACTCCGCCAGCCTCAGGTCCCCAGGCCGCCCCCGGAGGGCCGGGCGGGCTCCCGGGCAGGGGCGGGCTGCAACGGGACTGCTGGCACGGTCCCCCGACGGCAGACGAGTCGCCAACAACGTGGGCTTATCCAGGCCACTTTATTTAATAAAATTTTACAAAAACCCGTGCCTCAGCCGGAACCAGCAAAGCTTGCGCAGAGTCGGGGGGACGTCCGGACGCAGAGCCAGGCCGCGGGGCAGAGCGGCAGGCAGGTGCTCACGCTTCGCTCTGACCCACCAGGTACCCTGCCCCAGGTGGCAGCAATGCACGTGGGACTTCCTGAGCTGCAAACGGCTGCCTTCCGTGACGGTCCAGCCTGGTGTGCCCGGGGCGGTGCCACGCTGGCAGCCAGGCCCCTCATGCCACCGTGGTCCGTGTCAGGCGGGGGCGGAGCTCCTGGGACCCTGGGCGGCCCCTTCCTGTGGAGACGGCTCTGCCCGAGGACAGTCTTCTAAAGCGGTCAGACCCTGCCCGTTGGCGCAGGACAGGTTTGCCCCGGGCGTCCCAGGAAACATGCCCACGACGCGGTCCCGGGCTCCAGCTACCCGGCTGAGCCAGTAAGAAAACATAAAACTCCTCATAAAAATACCAAGTACTCCTGTTTCAGCAGACGTCACTATTAAACAAGGTGATCTTCAGGTTACGTGGATTGAAAATCTTCTTTTTCCATGGGACTGGGACGTACTGCCCGTTTCTGCGTAAGGGCGTCTTCAGAAAGAGGCTGCAGGCCAGCAGGCTCCCCTGGCCGCCGCCGGGCGGCCCCGAGAGCTGACGGAAGGGCAGGGCGCGGTCAGGGCCCGCAGACGCCAGCGGCCGCCGCCCCCCCGCCCCGTGGGGCTCCCCCCACTGCCTCAAGCTGCTGTCCTCGGCCGTCACCCCGGGCGTGTGCGGGATGGAGCGCACAGCTAGCTCCGCGGCTTCCCCCGGCGCACGGGGCACCACGCTGGGAGGACGGCGGGCTGTGTCCCCGGGCCCAGGGCCACGCAGGCCTCCTGGTCCCAAGTGATGCTAGGACGCTGGCCTGAGGGCCTAGGTGGGGTCACAGGGCCCCGGTGCTGTGGGTCTGGCCTGTCCTGCTCTCATCTGCAGCATCCACTGGTTCCGCTACCAGCTGCTGGGACGTGTGGGCTACTCTGGGTGATGCCGCTGTGGACGTTTCTAGACTGGCTGCTCTAAGGGGCCCCTGCTTGCACGTCTAGAAGCTTCTCTCTCCCACCTGTTGGGGTTCCCAAAGAGCAGATGGAGCAACGTGCTTGGGCATCCCTGGAGAGGGCCCCGGCCTGTGTGACCGGACGACAAAGGGCCTCTCCTGTGCTCCGTCTGCCCCGCTGCCCTGTGTGTTCCCAGCGGCCGCAGCAGCCCGGCCCCTCCCCGGCACACGCTCTCCACACCAAGCACCATCAGGGCAGACCCTGCGGTGGGCGCCCCTGGGTGCCAGTGTTCTCCGGGGCAGGGGCGCGGGCAGAGGGAACCCCACCTGTGCCCCGGGGCCCTGCCTGGCCCCAGGAAAGGCTGTGCCGGCCCTCAGAGGGGGGTGGGAGGGCCCCTGGCCGCGCGCCCCTCCCTTGAGCCTCAGGTGCGCCGGCCCTCGGCTTCCCTGCAGCCCCTGCGGCCGCCCAGCAGGCCTGTGACAGCTGCTCCCCTCCAGGTGCTCCGGCTGCCCCCGGACAGCAGCAGTGCCCGTTTGTCCCGAGTCCATGAGCCTCAGGTCGGAGGTGCCACCACGGAGGCCCCCGCGGCCTGTCCCGGGGGGCGGCTCACCTTGGTCTGGATCAGGGCTCTGCAGGGCTGCAGACGGGAGGGCGCGCCCGCTTCTTCAGGCTCTTTGAGGTCGGAGCATTCCGGAATGTGACCCAGGTCTCCCGGAAGGTCCTAGTGAGGCGAGCCGTCACCCAGCGGGAAGGAAGCTAAAGGGCCGCTTTCCCCCGCCCCCCGCCCCCGCCCCTTGCGCAGCCACTGGGAAACTGCCCCAGGGCTGGTCCCACCGTCCCTCCCTCCCGGCCCCCGCCCCCCTCCCTCCAGACCCCAGCGCCCTCTGCCTCCTCAAGTCCTCCCCGCTCCAGGGTGAGCCCTGCACCCCCAGCCCGGCCGCACCCTGCAGCCTGTCCCTTCCCCGTCCTCCCAGCTGTGCTCCTCGCACAAAGGCAACACGCGGGCGGGCTCACGGGGCCCCCGGGTCCCCACTGCTCGCGGTCCCCCTGGCCCGCGGCCAACGCAGCAGCCAGTCCCAGGGCCCCGTCCTCACGAGGCCGCCAGCCCGTTCTTGTGCCCCGTGTTCGAATATGTCCTTAATACTTGGGACACAGGAGAGTCTTTGCCAACTGGATCACGGAGACTGTTCTGGATACAACTGGTGGGGTCTCTGATGTCACGGTGGCCCCTCCTCGGCCACCCCTCACCCCTCTGCTTCAGCTGCGCTGGCTCCACCTCAGGCGCTAGGACCCACCTCTGCCTGCACTTGTGGCTTCGCTGAACCTGTGCCCCTCCCCGCACCCCCCCTGTAGCCCCTGAGCAGAGACCACTCCTGCCTCCTCACCCCTGCAGCCCCCCCCCCAGCAGAGGTTGCTCCTGTCCCCCCTCACCCCTGCAGCCCCTGAGCAGAGGCCACCCTGCCACCACCCCCACTACCCCCGCCAGCAATGCTGTGTCCATCCCTGCAGTCTGCCAATGTCCTGCCAGGACGCCTTCTCCACTGGGTGCCGAGGACTGGCCTGCACTTGGACATCTGTCAGCCTGGCACAGACCCGTCTCGCCCCTTCCCTGCCTGTGTTGCCTCATCACCCCCCTCCCCAGAAACCTGTGCATTTTCTCCCCCACCTCTGTCTTCTGGCAGCAAGGCCCCCCTACCCTCATGCTGTGTAGACAGCTCCCTGCGGCCGCAGGGTGGCCGGCAAAGTCGCTGCGGAGTCCAGCTGCACCCCCAGGAGCCCCGTGTACACCTGAATCACCTTCTGAGCAGCATCTATCCCAAGAACAAGAAAGAAGTTTTCCTGGCAACGGGACTTGCTCCAGAGGCATCGAGAGGCCGACATGCCAGTTGTGTTCTGAAGGGCTCTCCAGAGTTCTCTAGATTCAGAACTGGAAGAGACATACGTTAGTTAAGAGGTGACGGAGAAGCCCTCAGAACAGCAGCCGGAGGGCACCTGCCCTCGGAGGCCACGAGAACAGAGCACGCCTCCTCCGGGACAGCGAACACCCCAGCACTTGTGGCACCGCCACCCTCTGCCCCTGGCACCGCCGGGCTCATGGTCATGGCTGAGCGCTCCTCCAAGGGCACAAGCTCCTGGAGGCCTGGTACTACTTTTGTTCCTGATGATCTCGGGTACCAGAGATGCTCATCAACTCGGGCTGGAGGGGTGCCGAGAGGATGACCGCTGGGTGTCCGTCATGCAGTGGCCACAGTTGCCAGCCCAGTGCCTCCGAGGGAAGAGAGGGGTGCCCACGGACCACAGTAGGGCAGTCACGCTAAGCACCTGCTTCCTTTCCAAGCCGTCCTCACGCATTTACACCCCAGAGTAACAGCAATGTCCCATCTGGCCCCGCCAGATCTGACACCGGGGGCCCCTGTCTCTGGGTGTCTGAGGCTCATGCTGCCCCCGAAGGTCCTTCCACCTGCCTGCTGGCCTGGACCACACCTCGGGGAAGTGCCACATCTGGAGGGCACATGGCCCTCTGGGCTATGGTGGTGACAGCCTCCTGGGTTTCAGGCCTGTCCCCAGGTCCCTGCCGGGGGTTTCCTGGGGCAGGCACTGGCTTGGACCCCAGCGGTGGCCCTGACTGGGGCCGAAGCCAGAGCCCAGAAGGGCCAGTCCGCAGAACTCCTTGACAAAGAGGTCAAGCACAGGGGCCAGGGAAGCCAGCTCACACCAGCCCTCTCCTCCTCCTCCTGGGGCCTGGACCCAGAGGACCTCGGGCTTTTTGACCACTACACAGGATCCAGTGAGCTACACGTGGGTTCCCCGGGTGCCCAGTGAAAGCGTGTCTGAGAACATGGCCATCTGGAACAGCTGTGTTTGTGACAGGCCACAGGACTAGTCCCGGGGACCACCAGCCTTGCTGGCAGCACCCGGAGCGCTCAGGCTGGCTGACCCTGTGGGTGCAGACTGTCCCTGCGGGGCACTGGCGTGTCTTCTCTGTGCCTGAGGATCAGCGGGTCGGGTCCCCCGGGGCAGCGCTGTGCCACAGCCCAGGCCCCCAGGCCCTTCCACAGCCCCAGCACTCGCATTAAGACACAAGGAGCTGGCGCCCCTGGTCTGCCTTGCTCCAGGTGAACGCGGCTCTCAGCGGGCGACCGGGGCCAGAGCATCACTCCGTGGCACCCAGTCCCTGTGTGAGGACCCCCTGACCCCAAGGCTGTGGGGACTTCAGGAGAGACGGGCGCTCGGGAAAGGTCCACTTATCAACCAAAAGTATAAACTCAGACTCGCTGTAAGAAACGTCAGGCCCCGTGTAGGTTCATTACCACAGTGTGGGTACAGGTTCACGGCCAGGCTTCCCGTCGCTGCTTGTGCCTAAGACGTGGTCTAAGGGGGAGATGCCTTCAGCGGCCTGCGGGACCGGGACTTCTTGAAATGCAAACCTGAAAACGTCCGCGTAGCTGAGCGCGAGCTGAAAGAGAGAAACACACACACTACGTCACCTTGTACCCAACACGCGGTCTTGGTGCAAACGAAGCGTGTGAACAACCACATCGTTACTGGTGCCACGGCGGGACACGCTCGCTCCTGCAAGTCTCCGCCATGCACACTCCCGATGAGACGCGCAGGCACAGTGGGTTAGGGCACAATACTCATAAGCCTCGTCAGTGACTCACGAGAAAGAGGCGCCCCTGTGTCAACTGTCTGGGAAACCTAGCCACATGACACTCCGGGTGGCCCTTCCCGGACGGAGACCTGAGGTCGCAAGGTTGGGAGTTAGTGTCAAGTGCTGGAACGAGGGCTGTGTAAAGTCTGACAGCAAGTGCAGGAGTGCAAACTGGGGGGCTGGAGGTGAGGGCGCTGTGCAAGCTGGGGTCCTGGGGGCCCCGAGAGCGCTGGAGGTGTGCGTGTGCGCAGAGCTGCCTCCCCGGCAGCGGGGGGCGGTTTCCTTATTCCCCTGGTGTCTCTTGCAAAGCTCCCATCATCCTCAGACTGTTCCCTGACAAGTCCTGTTTCCAAGACAAGCGTCCTAGCAGGGTGGACTGATGAAGAGGGCGCCCCGCCGAGGTCCAGGGGTCACCGCCTGGCTCAGGAAGCAAACAGCTCACCCCTAGAACCAGAGAAACCTGTTCCCGGCCCTTCCCCATCTGACTGCTTTTGTTCTCCTGGTGCTCGGGGAGGAGGGAGCCCTTGGGGGCAGATGGTGGAGGAAGAGGAGGGATCAGGTGCAGTCACAAGACAGGTGGAACTGCTGTGAGGTCGGGAGGGGCAGAGCCAGGGGCCCAGGGGCCGTGCCCAGCGCCCGGCATGGGCCGCAGGCTGGAAGGGACTCTCGGGGAGGCTTTCTAAGGAAGCAGAGTGACAATTGGGACGAAGAGCCCTTTCCAGTGTGCCCTGAACTGCGGCGGGCAAAGTGGGCCTGCGGACTGGGCGCCCGGGGGCGGGGGCAGCGGGCACAGGGCGCCCAGCCCCGGAGGACCCCCGCCCCGTCAGGAGGGCAGCAGGGACGGGCCCAGGGGAGACGCAGAGCCGAGCCCTCCCGGGAGCCCGGGTCGGCCCGCAGATACCTCACGAGGCGAGCTGCCCGCGGCTCCCGTCCCCCCAGCCTGCCGCCCGGGACGCGGGGGGCTCTCCGGGGCCTCCGACTTTGCCGCGAACTGTCCAGCCTTGGCCGGGGCCTCCTGGAAGCCTTCGAACTCCCCCCAGGCGCTGCCGTGCTCCGCGGGCTCCGGGCCGCCCGGGGGCCGGGGGCCGGTCCTCAGCCCCTCCGCGGGGTCGCGGGGACACCGGCCGGGAGGGCGCGAGCGGCCAGGGCCTGCCCCCCGCTGCCGCTGGCCCTGCATGGCCGCGCCGCCGGGCCCGCGTCCACGCGCCGGGGAGCCGGGGAGCCGGGGAGCCGGGGAGGTGCACCCGCAGCGCCGCGCGGGGGCCTCGGGCCGAGGGCGGGGGCGGGGGCGGGGCGGGGGCGCCCCGGGCGGGGCTGACGGCAGCCGGGGGCCGGGCCGCCCGCTCCCGCCGCGGCCTGCGCGAGCCGCGGTCCCCACGCCTGCCCGTTGCCCGGCAACGGAGCGCGCCAACCCCGCCGCGGCGGCCGTCGTGACGTCAGCGCGCCGGCCCCGCCCGCCCCGCCGCGTGCTGCGTGTGCCCCGGCCCCGCCCTCGGCCCCGCCCCCGCCCTCGGCCCCGCCCCCGCGCGGCCTCTGCGGAGGGGCTGTCCCCGCGCCGCCCGCCGCCCCCGCGAGCCCCAGGGCGCGCTGCTGCCAGCTGGGGGGGACCTGCCGCCGCCACCCGCCCGGGGCCTCCCTGCCGGCCCTTCCAGGCCCTTCCAGACCCTTCCCTGCGCGCCCGCCCCCAGGCCCGGGAAATCCAGCCTGATGCGTGCACTGGACTCCGTCCTGCCCGCATGCACGACCCGCTCCCCCGCCCCCCCTCCGTGCTCCCACGTCTCCGCCCTGCGACCTCCCTGGGCCCTGTCCCGCTGGCATGAGCCACCTGCCCTCCCCGCTACTGACCATTCTAATTTTGAAAATTAGCAGATGAGATCATCCCGGCCGCGGGACAGCAGAGTCCGGCCCCCCGCCCTGCTTCCCGAGGGGTGCATCAGGCGGCAGTGCAGTGTGCGAGCACCCAGCTCCGGCAGACACCTGGGTGACCCTGCGGGAAGGTGACCAGATGCCGGCTCTCCTGCCTGGGTGTCACCCCAGGGACACTGTGGGTCCCAGGCAGTTCTGCTGTGTGCCCACTGCTTGGACCTCCTCATCCATGGTCCTTGCTGCCCTCATAGTTCAGGGAGCTGGAAAGGGGTACGAGAAGTGTTGCACTCGTGTGCAGGTGGGGAAACTGAGGCCCGGGCCCAGAGGGGGTGTTGCTGGGCTGGAACCAGGTCTTCTGAGCTCAGCAGTCTCCCACGCCCTGTCTGGGCCTCAGTGGAGAGTGAGGATGGCCTTGTGACCGTCAGGGTGCGGGTGGGCTGGTCTGCATTACAGCTGTGGCAGCTGAACAAGGCCACCCAGAGATGTCCACGCCCCGATCCCCAGAACCCGTGGCTGCGACACCCTACAGGGGACTTTACAGACATGATTGCATTAAGGATTTTGAGAAGTAAGTCCTGGGTCATGCTGTTGGGCCCGATGCCCTTACAAGGAGGAGGCAGGAGGGTCAGAGTCTGAGGAGACGGACAGACAGAAGCAGAGGTCAGGGTGATGCAGGGCAAGGAAGCAGGGGATGGGGCATCCCCTGGAACCTGAAAAGGGCGAGGAAGTACACCTCCCCTAAAACCCCAGAAGGAAAACAGCCCTACCAGCACCCAGCACCGCAGGGACTGAATGTGTGTTTAAGCCACTGTGTGGTTATTTGTTAGCGGCCATGTGAAGCCAGTAGACTTGGGTGGCCCTTGGCTACTAGGAAGGTGCTGCCTTGGGGGAGCCCAGACTCAGAGGAAGTGGCAGAGGTGACCCAACATAGGGTGCTCAGCCCCACATAGCCGACAGGCGGCCCCTGGCTCCTCCGGCCAGCAACTGGGCAGACTGGGCAGGAGACGGGCCACCAGCCGAGGGCCAGGCCTCCAGCTGGGGCGGCGGGGCACATAGCTGTTCAAGTTTAAAAGGCTTCACCTGCTGGGGGAGAAGGGCCAGGGGGGAGCATGGCGCCATCCAGGCAGGAGTTCAGGGGACACATGCAGGACGCCCTGAGGGGCCGTGGAGGGCGTGCAGGCAGTGTAGTCAGGAGGAAGAGTCCATATGCCCCCCCCCGACTCCTCCTGGGACACCTTGGTCCATCCCTGGTCCCCAGCCTGCCCAACACGGGTGGGGACAGCTTCTCTGCCGCCAAGCTGAGCCTCCCTGTCCCAGCCTCCGAACAGGAGGAAGGGGCCTGCCTCCACTTGGCCCAGAGCCCCACAGTAGCCTGGCACCCCCTGGCCATTGCCTGGTGAGGGATGAGGAGGTATCCTTTGCCCTCAGAAGCATCTAGGTATCCTGCTCCTCTGGGGTTCTCAGCCCCAGATCATTGGGGTACGTCAAGGAGGCCGCTGCCCCCAGGCCTGGAGCAGGCACCCAGTTCGGGGGAGACTAAGGCAATCAGAAGCCAGGGGTCAGGAAACCTGAAGCTGCCGCAAACCCCTCCCCCTGCTGTGTGAGGATCAGTGGGGGGCAGATGGCAGCTGATGGGGTCCTGCGTGTGACTCTGCGCTGGGCCAGGCCGCAGCAGGTACAATGGCAGAGCTATTTTTGCTTATGGTGCTGCGGCTGCCGCATGGAGACATGAATCATTGATGCTCCGGGCATCCCTGCCCGCCCGGAGAGGCCCGAGAGTGACGCGCGGGCTGGGGGTGGGGGGCTCTGCTGGGGAACCCCGGCCTGTGGAGTCGGCAGCCACCACCCGTCACCCTGGCCCCAGCAGTTCCCAGACAGCCCGCCTCGGGAGACCCCCGAGCATCACGAGGGCCGTGGGGTCCCCGGCGTGGTGGTCCCAGGGAGGCGGTGAAGCCTGTGCGTGCCAACGGGAGAGAGCCCGGGCACTGCACGACCACCACGGCCCTCCCGGCGCTCAGTGGTGGGGGCCGTGTGGGGGCCGGGGGTGGGCGGGCTGGGCCCAGGGCTCCGTGCTTGTGGGGGAACAGTGACTCCTCAGCCACGTCCAACTGTTGTCACCTTCCCCAGCAGGCATCTGTGCCCGGAGGGGCCACGGGGACCGCGCTGTCTCGGGGCATGACGACAGCAGCTCTGGCAGCTCAGGGCTCTGCGGCAGGCTCACTGCCAGGCTTCGGCTCGGGGGAGGGACGGGCGGGGAGTGGGGAGGCCTGGATGTGCTTCACAGGCTCCACCTGAGCAGCTTTCTCCCTGGGCCCACCCTGTGATCCTGGGGCCAGGCTGGGGCTTCTGAGGCCCCCGTAGGTGGGAGGAGGGAGTGGACACAGGAGGCAGGGCCCAGTCTGGCTGGCCCAGGGGGGAGAGGGCCGACTTAGGGGCCGTCTTCCTCTACACAGGGGCCAGGCCCTCCTAGAGATGAATGAGGCCCACAGGGTCCCCCGGGGAGTGTGCAGGGGTGAGCAGAACAGGTGATGCCAGCCTTCTGCAGGAGACGGGAGGGGCGGCCTCTGGGGCAGGAGTGCCCTGGATCCAGGGCCCTGGGTCAGTGCCGAGCCAACTCGCTTGCTGCAGGGTAAGCGAGGCTCCAGCAGGGCAGTGCAAGCCCACCCAGGCCTCACCAAGGCCAGTGCAGAAGCGGCTGCAGGGAGGGTCCCTGCCCTGGTCCCCCCCAGGCCCTGGCCGGTCAGGGTCCAGGGACCGCCCAGCTGCACACTGGCCCACTGGGGGCTGCTCCATCAGCAGCCATGTGAGACCCCTCCTCCTGACCTCTGCTTAGGTGGGGCGGCTCCCTGGCCTCCCCACCCATCCCCCTCTGCCCTTCAGAGCCCCACGTGCATCATGCTAGACGTCAGGATATGTCACATGGAATGAGACCGCTTCATTTGGACACACAACTTTGCCAACGTCACTCATGTAATGGGGCGGGGGGACATAGACCCAGTTCTTTGTCCCAAGGTCCCCGCTTGGACAAGTGCCCCTTCTTCCCTGGCCCCCAATGCCAGACTCACATACACAGATGGGCAGGCTGGGATCCCAACAGATCTGGACAGATGTGGGACACACCCAGGGACACAAAAAGTGCTCCCTCCCTGCACCCATGAGCAGCTGACTCCCAGAAGAACAGAGCAGGGCAGGACTCCAGGGAAGGAGGAGGGCGCAGGGTCTGTGGCTCCAGGGCAATGCTGCCCAGCCCATAGGGAAAACCCCACACCCCATCGTCCCCACCTGAAGGACAGAGCTGTGCCCCGTTGTCCATGGGCCCCGTGGATGAGAGGCTGCAGAGCCTCTTCCCAGCAGTGATGTGCATGTCTGTGGGACCTGCTGCTGGCAGGCTGCCCGGCTGCAGCCCAGCTAACGGGAACTGGCACACATGAGTCATCCTGCTGGGCAGGCTCACCTGGGCCCTGCCGGCATCCCCAAGGAGGCCCAGGAGGAGAGTGCACCTGTGTGTGCATGTGCGTGTCTGTGTCCGGTTGTGCATACCTCTTGGGTCCAACGGGTGCACTTGTGTCAGCATGGGTGGGACCGTGTGTGCGCCTCTCCGTGCGCGGAGACATATCCAAGCCCATCTGTGTATTGGTGTGAACATGTGCGTCATCTCGTCTACCTGTGTGTCTTGGGTGTGTCTCATGTGCGTCCCTGTGTCTGAGTGGCTCCCTGTCTCTCTCTGCCCCAGGAGCAGGTATGTGTGTGTGTCCACCTGTCCGTCCCAGCACCATGGGCACCATGCCTAGGTGGCGCCCAGGCGTGGTCCTCCTTGGCACAGCGATGCGTTCCTGGTCTGTTCTGGCCCAGGCTCCCCGCCCGCAGCCCCAGGGGGACCCACACCTCCAAGGTGCCCTTCCTCAGGTCTACACCAGTCTGGGCCTCAGCGAACTCCTACTTTGGTGGAAACGGAATTCTCCTGGGCCTCCCCACTGCCTGCCGTTCCCCAAGGAGTGTGGTGTTCTGCACAACACCCAGGCTGGAGCTCGGGCGCCCAGCCATCCCCACTGCAGTCCCTACCAAGGCCCTCTGGAGCATCCGGGGCCTTGTGGCCTTGTCTCCCTCCTCATATTGCTGCCCGGGCCCAGCCCCACCCTCCCTCTTGCAGGGCTCCCGACTTCCAGCAGGGCCCAAGCACCCTGCCCCCCGCCGCCGCCCCCGGGAGGGTCTTTCCTCAGCTCCCACCGCCCGGTCTCGCTGCCCCCCGCCCCGCTGCACCTAATTCTCGGCCTGGGCCCTCTGTGGCCTCGAGGCAACACTCTTCCCGCACACTCCTGCGGTCCCAGCTTGGACGGCCCCTTGGGACCCCCCACGCACCCCCACCGCGGCAGCGCGCTCCCGGGCAGAGCAGCGTCTAGACTGCGAGCCCCTGCGCGGGGCCGGCAGGTCGGATCTCCGGCCCGTCGCCCCTCGGGCTCCCTCTGCCCCTGTGACCCCGGGGTCCCGCCCCCGCTGGCGGCTCCAGCCCGCGTGGGGACCCCTGCCCGGCCGCGGCCCGAGGCGCGCGGTCTGGGCGGGGCCCGGCGGGCGGAGGGCGGAGGGGGCGGGGCCTGGCGGGGGCGGGGCCTGGCGGGGGCGGGGCCGGGCGCGGCGGCCAATGGGCTGGAGGGGGCGGGGCGGGGCGGCGGCGGGGTCCCGGGCGCCGGCGGGGTCCGCAGTCGAGGCCGGCCGCCCGCGGCAGCGCCCTCCCGGCTCCCCGGCCGCCCGCGCGCCGAGCCCAGACCCGCGACCGGACGCGCCGGGCCCGCCGGCCCGCACCGCCCGGCGCCGCGATGTGCGACTGTTTCCACGTGGTGCTGCCGTCCTGGCCCGGAGCCCCCGGCAGCGGTGCGCCTGCTCCCGCCTGCTGCCTCCGCTGCACCTCGCTCTCACCTGGCTCTGCCTCCTCTCCCATCCTGCCGCTCTGTCTCGGGGTCGCTGACTCATCCCTGCCACTCCCTCTGTCGCTCCCGCCTGTCACTCTCCCTGCCTGGCTTTCCCTCCCTGTCACTGCCCCGTGTCCCCAGAGGCGGCCGCTCGGCGAGGCCGCGAGTGAGTGGGGCGTCGGGCCGTGGGTCACCTGGCACGGGGACCTGCAGCCAGGCTTGCCCGGGGCCCTGCTTTGGGGCCGGAGGACCACGGACTTAGGGCTGGGTGGGTCCACAGTGGGGCTGGCTGGCCGGCGAGGCGGGGGCTCGGCAGGGCTGGCCCCGAGGGCTGCGGCTGGGTGAGGGGCCACAGAGTGCCCGGTGCTGGGCAAGGGAAGGTGGGTGTCGCCCTCGCCTCTGCCCGCAGAATGGGAAGCAGGTGCTTTGTCATCTGTCTGTCCCCGCTCGAGGTCTGGTTCCCGCGTCTGCGTGTCTCGGCGTCTTGGGGGGCAGGTGGGGTGAGGCAGGGGCAGTTATCCCAGCTCTGGGTCAGGGATGCGGCAGCCACGCCCAGGGCATCTGGCCAGTTGCCAGCAAGGAGGGTTGGGCCTTGCTGCAGTGGCGCAGACCGGACCCCACTCCTTGAGGAACGCAGAGGAGGAAGATGATGATGGTGCTGCTGATGCAGAGGGGGAGGGCTGCCCCTGGCCTGGGCACGCCCCTCCAGCCGCAGCGGGAGTCCCCATGGTCCCTTCTGTTGCCCGTCTGTCTGGTGAACACCAGCTGGCCTCCTGTCAGGGCCTCCCTCGTCCCAGGGATGTTCCCTGGACAAGCCTTGGGAGGATGATAGATGCTGTGGGTCCCCAGCCCCCCTCCTCCTGACCGTGGCGGCCCTGGCCCGCATCCCTGGGGATCTGCTGTATCACAGGGAAAGGAGAGGGGCAGAGGGACGTGGGGCCATTGCTCTGCCTCCAGCATCCCCCACCGGCCTACACCCTCACTCGCAGGCTGCCCAGAGGCGCCCGGGATGCAGGGTGCAAGGCCACCCCCTCCACCTGTCTGCCTTGAGTCGGCCTGGTCGGGACAGCCCTCCCCCGCTGAGACCCTTATTCTCTGCTTTGACCTGGGGCCGGTCTGTGGGGCAGCCCGTAGGGAATGTCAGGGGCTGTCACGGGGCGTGGGTACGAGACCTAGCGCATCAGAGCCCCTGGGGGTTCCGTCCAGCGTGTGGGCAGGCGGCGCCCCACCCTCATCCTGCTGCCCAGGTCCCAGCCTGCTCCTGGGCCAGCCGTGCTAGGTCCTTTGAAGACCCCTCCCAGAGCCTGGGTGCCCTGCTACCCCCAGCCAGGGGGAGGCAGCCGTCGGCCGCCCCACCCGCACTGGGAGGCTGGCCCCTGGCGGCTACGCTGGCCAGCGTGGAAGGGAGCTCCACCTGGGTGCCCGGCCGCCCCTCCCCACCATCCCTCAGAGGCAGCCGGTTTCTTCCCAAGGCAGAGCTGGGTCCTGGGCAGCCGGACTGACAGGGAGCCCCCGGCTCCTGCCCCGGGCCCCTGCCCTGCACCTGAGGCCCCTGACTTGGCCTGAGCCCCCCCTCCCATCCCCACTCTGAGAAGCCCCCACGAGGTCCAGGGAGGGCCCACCATGAAGGAGAGTCTGGGTGGTCTCTTCTTGTGGGGGGCTGTGGTAAGTCTGGGGCCCTTCCCAGGCGCATCGCAATGTGGGGCCTCCCTGCAGTGGCCTCCCTCCTCTGAACGGGGCTGGTGGCCTCTGCAGGGCCCTGGGCTTGGGGCTGCAGGGGTCTGTGGGCTGCGACTAGCACCTGTGAACGGGAGTGGGCACGGCTGCCCACAGCAGAGGCCGGGCGGAGAGGCCAAGTGCCGGCGCGGGTGGCAAGTGTCTCCAGTGTCCATGCTGGCAGCTTGCCCTGGGTTGTCCAGTGGCACAGGGATGTGTCCCCATTTTGCAGACAGGGACGCGGAGTCTTGGAGCAGTGAGGAAGGGCCTTGCACCGAGGTCGAGGTCAAGCCCTCTGGCTTCTACAGGGGCTGGAATGGCCAAACCGCAGGCCGAGGGTGGTGATGTCGGGCAGGTGCTGGCGCGGCCGCCCCACCAGGCAGGGCTCTGGGGTGCCCCCTCCTGCCCAGAGTGTCCGTGGCAGGAGCCGGCAGCAAGGAGGAGGGGTGAAGGTCATCTTGGGCTGGTCCCACCCTCCCTCCCTCCCTCCCTGAGCTTTATCGAGGCGGGTTCTCCCAGCCGCCCGCAGGTGCTGCTGGCAGATGTGTCCCTGACAGCACCCCAGCTCTTCTCCCTGTAGGAAAACTCAAGCTGGACAGTCTGCCGCTGCTCCAGGGTCTCAGGAGAGTGGGGGTGGGGGGGAGGGCCCAGGAGCCCCTGCCTCCCGTGTGCCAGCAGTGGTGAGTGCGAGGCCTTCTCTCCATCTGGTTGAGCTCTTCCATCCTGAACTTGCTAGAAGCTGCCTCTTCCAGGAAGCCCCCAGGATTGCTGGGCCCAACCCTGTCTCACCCTCAGGCTCCAGCCCTCGCTGTGTCCTTTCTCCCATGACTGCCCTTTGCTGAAGGCTTCTGTTTCAGGTTGAGCCTGGGGCTGGCCTGCCTGGGGGTGGGGAAGTGGCGGTGTGAGGGGGAAGGACCCAGCAGGTGGGGAAGGGCACTAGCCGTCTGGGGGCCCCCGCCACTTGCTCCAGGCATGAAAGCCCAGATCTCCCCAGCACAGCCCTCTGGGTGGAGGCAGGAGGAGGCCGACCGTGCACCCCGGGCTCTGGCAGGGGCCCCGGGACCTGGGAGGTCACTCATCAGGGAACACTGTACCATTGTTTATTCGGCTAAGGTGAGTCAGGCACCTCTTGGCTGCACCGAGGAGTCAGAGAGGGCTTCCTGGAGGAACGTGCGTGTGGCCTGGAGAGCCTTGGCCGGGGGACAACAAGCAGATTTACAGGGTGGGTCTGGGGATAGGCGTAGGGGTGAAGAAGGGTAGAGAGGGCAGGGGCCAGCGGTTGGGGGGGTTTGTTCCCAGGGCGCTCGGGGCTCCACACGGGTTCGGGGCAGTCCCCATGGGAAGAGATGAGGCCGGGCAGGGGAAGGGGAAATGGAGAGGCAGAGGGGCCCAGCGGGGAAGTGGGGAGAGCTGGGGGGCTCCTAGCTGGGTGCACGGTGGGACCCTGTGTGCACCGACCTCCCCGAGCCTCCCCATGGGCCAGGCCCCGCCCAGCTCCTGCTTCTACCTCCAGGCTTCCCTTTGTTTGTCTTTTTTTGGAAGCCGCAGGCCGCTGGGAGCCAAGGGTCCAGCTCACTGGGGTAAATATTTAATAGTTAGAGACACTTTCTCTAACGGAAAGGTCCCAGGAGCTGGGGCAGGGGGGCGGCAAGTGGTGGCCCCGCCCACGCCCAGCCCACTAGCCCCCCTTCCCACCTCGCTTCCTGCCCTGTGCTGACCCCTGTGGGTGGGGGTGCCATGCCCCTCCCCCCGTTGTCAAGAGGAACCCCCTCAGGTGACTGGCTCCGAGCCAGCCGCCCCTGCCTGCGGGGTGGACGCTGGGGTCCGGGGCAGGAGTCCCAAGAAGGGCCCTTCGGCGCGCCTGCCTGGACACAGCCCCGGATGCGGGCGCCCGGTGCTGAAAGGACAGTGGAGGTTCAGAAAGGAGCAGCTGGGGACAGGAGCTCATGGGGCCCTGGTGCGGGCCTCCCTGCCCTGTCAACACCCGCTTCTGCTGGAGGGGCTGCCCGGCACTGGTGGGCACTGCTGTCTGCTGGGCGGGAGGCCCCTTTGTTTGGGGGTCAAGCCCCTGGTGGGGGTCAGACCATGGGCTGCCTGCATCAGGTCTGGGTGCTCTGCATCCCCCGCCCCCACCGGCCCTGCACCTCTGTCTCCCATGCATGCTGGAGGTCCCTCCTGGGTGGGGCAGAGGATGGCCTCCCACTCCCACAGGGCACTAGGCCACGTACGTGCAGGACCCCGGGAGGAGCAGCTCCCTCCCGGGCAGGCCTTACTCCTGGGTGGCACCAGCCCCCGGGGGCTCCTCTGTGACACATCTCCTGAGAATGCGGTGCTTGGCCCTGGCCACCTCCCCAGCTGATTCACTATCAGCTGCCCGTGGGCCTGCCCAGCCCCTGCCCAGCCCTTGCCAGCCCCCGATTTCCTGTGGTGATGCTGAGCAGCAGCCCAGGGTGCAGGGGGCTTTGAGCGATGACTGCCTGTGAGGTGGGCATTGGCAGGCGTGTGCTGGACGGCCTGGATCTCAGGACCCTTGGTGTGGCAGGTCAGCAGACACCCTGCAGCTGGCCCAGCACCACCTGGGGCCGGGGACCAGGCGGGTGGGGTCCTCGGTTGCTGAGGAAGGGGGCGGGGCCCTACACGGGGCCCCCTACCTGCAGGAGAGCCAGGTATGACCCCTGTGGGACTGGACACCAGCACAGGGGCAAGGTATGGAGGGCGGCCCCCTGACGCTTGGCCCTACAAGGTCACGGTGGCCTGGACCCAGAGCCCTGAGCCTCCGGCCTGAGTCCCTGCCCGCCCGGTGCCCCCGGCTGGCCCGCACATCTGCAGGTCCTGCTGGCAGCCACCTCCCGTCTGCAGGGGCCTCACCTGGACACAGCGCTTGCCAAGGGCTGCGGGCAGCTGCCTGTGGGGAGGGAGTCCAGGATCCGAGCTGGGAAAGCGCTTTGGGCAGAGCAAGCCGCATGTGCTCACGGGGAGTCTGGAGGGAGCCTGGGTGCGGCAGGGGTGGGGGGTGAGGGGTGTCAATGTGGGGGCGGCGGGGGGGGGGGGGGGGGGGGGGGGGGGGGGAGCAGAGCACAGGGAGTTGGGGGGCGGGGGCAGGCCCAGCCACGCAGCGTGGGGCGACCTGGCCGCATCTCCCTCTGGCTGCCGAGGTGGGGGCCCATGTGCTCCAGGGCCAGACGCCTGGGGGGCAGTGGGGTTCCCGAGGAGGGGGACGAGTGGCTCTGTGGGCTTGGGGTCCGGGGCTGGAGAGTGCGTGGCCCGCTCTGAACCTGCAGCAGCCTCCTTCCGGCTGGGCTCGGCCCTGGCCTGGGGGCGATGAGAGAGCCGTGGGGTGCCAGGCAGTGTGGGGTGCCAGGCAGCGAGTTCCCAGGTGAGAACTGTCTGGGGCTGTGGGAGGGGTGAGGTCACCGCCAGCCGGCCTGGCCAGCTTTCCCGGCTCACTGTAAATAGAGTCATTTGTGACCGTTAAATTTTTAGAGAGGGGGAGGCTGGGAGAGGCCTGGGTACAGCACCTCCTTCCTGACTGGGGACCCACCCTGGGCCTCTCGCCCACCCTGACCCAAGAGCACCCCTGGCCCCGGGACGGGCTAGAGCCTTCTGTGTACCTGGGATCCCCCTGAGCGGCCAGGTGCTTTCCCTTACTGTCACCCCCTCCGTGTCCCCATGGGCGGCTCGCTGCCCTCGGCTGTCCCCAGAGCCCCCAGTTAGTGGCTGCCTTGCCGATCGGGCCTGGGGTGGCGGGCAGGGGTGGGGTGAAGCCATCCCACCACCACCTCTCCAGGGCTGGGCCTGACCCCTCACTGCCCTGGACCCCCAGGCTGGGTCCCTCAGCTGGGCGGGCCTGCTCTGACCTGCTTGTTGGGTGCAGGTGCCAGCAGCCAGCTGAGCCCCACCCCGCAGGGCCCCGGGGCAGGGCGGGGCGGCTTCAGGATCCAGCAGGAGATCTGCTGATGGCACAGGCTGCACGGTCCTGCCCAGGCCTGCCGGGGCTCCGGGAGCTGGAGGGGCCCAGGAGCCAGACTCTGCGTCCTCCCACCCGCCCCCTGGGCCCCTGGGCTGGGGGCTGGGTCCTGGGGGTCCCGGGAGGTGACAGGAGGTGGTAGGCCAGGCAGTTGGCGCTTCGGGGAGGGCGGAGCTGGGGTCTTCAGGCTCAGAGAGGCTGCGTCTCAGCTCCCCCTCAGGCCCCGGTGACGCGGGCGCGGGTCATACACGTGGGTTCCAGGGCCCTGCGGCGCCCAGCTCGTCGGAGGCCCCCGCTTTGGGCAGAGGCTGCTGCGGAGCTTTGGCTGAGGGGCTGCAAGGGTGGCGGGGTGCACGCCGAGGGGCACGGGCAGACCGAAGGTCACTCACTGGCCCAGGCCGCGGCGAGCTCGGGCTCGTCCTGCTCCGGCCTCGGTGGTCTCTGCCGGGGAAGGGGCTGGCTGTGCCCTGGGCAGGGGTCTCGGCACAGCCTGACGCGCCGTGTCGCCCCGACGTATCAGGTGGAGCAGGCGTTAGCACCCCGCGCAGGGCTCTCTTGGAAGGGCCTGGGTACCCCTCGGGCTGTGCCTTCCCTTCTCTGTGCCCCCAGCCTGGCCAGCTTCCAGCCTCTGTCCCTGCACGTACAGGGAAACTGAGGCACGGGGCCAACAAACAGCCTGGGGGGGTGGGGGGATCCTATCTGACATCTGCGGCTGCCTACCTGTCTACACAGCAGGACCGGACTGGACTGCGCTGGCGGGTGGTAGTGACTCAGACATCCCCAGGCGGGCGTTTCCTTTCCCAGTCAGCTGCTTGGGCTGGGGGGGGGGGCACCCTGGGGGAGGGGCCTGGCCCGGCTCCGGGCCTGTGAGGGGGCCGCCCAGCCCCCTGGTGGGGCTCCAGGCCAGCGAGGAGGAGGCCAGGGCGGGGCAGCGGAGCGGGGCTCTGGAGGGGAGGGACCCAGGAGGGCAGCGGAGGGAGCGCCAGCTGGGATCTTCACTCTGGGCAAGTTGGGAGGACGTCGACCTGGGTAAGCCACTGCGGCTGTCTTCTGTACCTGCCCTGCCCCTGTCCCTGCCCCCTGCCCCCTGCCCCCTGCTCCCAGCCTCCAGCCCCCTTCCCGGAGTTCAGCCCTAGGGTACCTGCGCCCCTCACCACCCAGTAGGCCTGTGGGGGCCGGGTGGGGGCTCGGGCTGCGGGCTGAGCAGGGCTGTCATCTCCCAGAGCCCCTGCCCTGCCTCATCCCAAGCCCACGTTGGTGGGACGGGCCACCAGGTCATGGTGGCCGAGGGCACCGACACAGCCATCGCCATCCCAGGGCAGGTCCCCAAGGTGGGACCATGTGGCCGGGGAGGATTCCTCAGGTGACGTCCACCATCCTTGTTTGGTGCACTGGGGACCCCGGGAGTTTGGGGCGGGCGCTTCCAGCGAGTGCAGGCTCCCCTGCAGCGGGGCAGGTGGGCAGCGGTGGGCAGGACCTCCAGGGTACCGGCCTTTCAGCTCAGAGAGAGAAACAGGCTCAGGCCCACTCCCCTCCTGGCTGCTGGGCCCTCTGGAGTCGGAGGCCGGCGTGCCTGCCTCGGTTTCTCCAGGTTCAGAAGGACCCTCCCAGCCCCACAGCTCGGCGGCACCCTCAGGCCCGTGGACTTGCCCCTTCCCAGGAGAGCTGCCCTGCGCCTCCTTTCTTTCCCCATCTACTCTCTGCACTGGCACTTATTATGCACCTACTGTGTGCAGGGCTCTGAGTGCTGGGGACCAGAGAGGAAGGGGGGCAGTGGCCAGGCTTGGACTGAGAGTGGCCGGGGTGGAAGAGCGAGGTGCCGGGGCTGGGGAGGCTGCTGGTGTGCAGCGCAGTTTGGAAGGTCTGGGCCCAGGCAGCGGTGGGAGGGCTGTGCACGGTCTGGGGGCGCTGCAGGGTGACCCGAAAGTCCGGAAAGTCCTGGCTGCAGCCGGGCAGCAGCGGGAGGGGTGTGGCTGCGGGTGGGTGCCAGCCCTCACTCCCAGGCCCAGCCGGCCAGGCGAGGGCCAGGCGAGGGCCTTGGGGGCAGAAGCGGGAGCCGAGCTGGCCTCCCCACGCAGTTACCTTGGGAGGGCCTCGCTGCCGGCTGTTGCTGTGGGAAGGCTGAAGGTCTCATGACCAGTCAGCCGAGCCCAGCACTTTCCTCGCGCAGTTCCAGGCTGGGGTGAGGCCTGAGCGTGCCGTGCGCCTGTGTGGGCACTGGGCTCCAGGCCCAAGGGTGAGCCTGCCTCGTGGGGTCCTGCCCCCGCGGCTCCCTGGGTGGCTGGGGGACTGTGCGCTGTGCTCGGGGAGGGTCCCAGGCCCGGCACACACGCCCACGCTGGATCTCTGAGGCCACGGCCGGTCCCGTTTGCAGCTCCCCTTCCTGCCAGTGTCCTCGTTCCCAGGCCCACCACTGCCCTGGCGACATGCAAATGCGCCCACTGTCCCTGGCCCCTCTGGAGGGCGGCCAGTCTCCATGCAAACTGGGCTTTTGTTAAGCACACTTGCCGCTGAGAACCCCCACTTGGGGGGCTGCCTGGAGAGTCCCGGGCTCGCCCCAAGTATTAGAGTCATTATTCCATGTGGCTGCTGAGCCGAGTCCCCATGGGGCCCGTCTGTGGGGCCCGGGTCAGGCCGACAGGACGCTGCCCCTGCACTCACGGCCGAGGGGGGCCCTCGGGTCGCAGGGCCCGGCAGGACGATGCTCTGGGGGTTCCTGGGGTGCCTCGGCCTCCCGCCCCGGGGTGCAGGTCCGAGGCCGGCAGGCCCCTGGCAGCTCTGCCCCGCAGCAGGCAGGATTTCCTCCTTCCTGTTTGTGTGACCCTGGGCCAGGCTGGGGCCAGCTGGCGGCTCTGAGGGGCGCCCAGGGACCCAGGGCTTAACCCCGCAGCCCCACCTTCCAGCCGGTGGGGGGATGAGGAGCAGGCCCTGGAGGGGGCGGGTGCGGCTGCGGGTATGGGTGCGGGTGCGGGCAGTGCAGCTGGCCCGCAGGAGCAGGGCAGTGGGCTTCTGGGCCTGCCTGGGTCCCCAGGATCCCGGTGCAGGCGTGCACCCACTTCCACGCCGCCGCCCCCTACGCCCTGGTCCTCGACGCCTGCAAGACACCCCGGGGTCGATCTGGAGGTGCAGCTTCCCAGGGCCGGGGATCCCTGCCCTGCCGGGAGCCTTCCCTGCGGTGGGCCCCCTCCCCTGGCCCGGCCGCCGGCTGGAGGCCCTGCCCGGGGGTCCTGTCCCGGGCCTGTGGGACTCCGCCCCCCGCCTCTCCGGGTCGCCTGCCGGGAGAGGGCGGCCACCAGGATCTTGTTTTGTTGTCTGACTCACAGAAAGGGCTGCGGCCGCGGAGGCGCTGGGCGGCGGTGAGCTTGGCAGCCTCCCCAAGCCCCTGGCCCCTCCCCGGGGCACACCCTCCTCTAGCCCCTGTGGGTCCCCTGTGCCGCCTCCCTGGGACTCAACCAGCCCCTGCGCCCCGCCCCAGGTGGCCGCCCTGGGCAAGCGGCTCCCCTCTTCCAGGCTGGGCATTCTCATTCCTCGTTGCTAACACACGGCAACCCCCCGGAGCTGGGGGTAAGGGCCTGGGGGGGCCTGGGTGGTAAACTGAGGCCGGAGAGTAGGGTCGGCCGCCGTCAGCGTCGGCTGCTGTGTGGGGGCAGCAGGCTCGTGGAGAAGAGGCGAGGCCGGGAGTCAGAGGCAGGGCTGTCCCCACTCTGTCCCCACCCTGTGCCCCCGCCCGGGCAGGCCCTCTGGTTCTCCTGGGCGCACGCAGCAGCCCTCAGACGCCCACGGGGAAATCAGGGCCCGGAGGAGGGACGGGCTTGCTCAGGGCCACACAGCAGCTTGGCCAGAGTGCAGTAGCCCAACCTGCGCTCCTGCGGGGACTGGGCCCCCATGTGCTCCACAGGGACAAGGACCTGCCCGGTCCCCGAAGCTGGCTGGGGCACCCGTGGGGTTGGCAGGGGGCGCTTGTCCCCCTGGTCCCCGGCAGTGTGGGCGTCTGGAGAAGGGGTGTCCCCAGGCCCAGGCAGGCATGCCAGGGTGTCCCCAGTGCTATCTCTTCCTGGAATGCGTAGTACGGTCCCGGGGGTGGGGGGGCTGGAGTCGTGTTGCTGGAAAGGCCGTGAATACGGCTTTCATTGTTCAACCACGACACAACCATGGAGAGTCCACTTCTCCTTGTGCGGCGTTGGCACGGCGCTCCTCTGCACGTGGGTCCTGCCCGTCTGAAGGTTCAAATCTGTGGCCGTGAAGTGTGTCATTTCCTCATTTCAGTTTCATGGAGAATTTTTTAAAGTCTCTCTTGAGAAGGAGGGCAAGTTGTAAGTGTGTGGCTTGAGGCATTTTCCCCAGGTGGCCACACGCGTGTCCCCGGGACGAGGCGCAGCCCCTCCACTCCCTGAGGGTCTGTGCCTGCAGCTGAGCTGGCCGTGTGAGAGAGAGAGAGAGAGCAGGCAGGAGTGGGGGGAAGGGCAGAGGGAGAAAGAATCCCAAGGAGACTCCCCGCTGAGCGCGGAGCCTGAGGAAGGGATCGATCCCATGACCCTGAGATCATGAGCTGAGCCAAAACCAAGAGTCGGTGCTTGACCGACTGCGCCCTCCAGTGTTGCCCGTTTTTCTACTGGGTTGTCTGTCTTTTCCTTCTGGTCTGCAAGAACCCTCCGTGCGTTCTGGGGAGGAGGCCTTGGTTCGGCCAGCGCGTTGCACGTCTCCGCCCGGTCTGTGGCCTGACGGCTGGCTCCCTCGCGGGGTCTTCTGGGGAGCGGAGGCTCTTCGCCGTGACCTAGACCACTTTCTCAGCCATACCCCGTGGGCCTAGCGCCTTCCCTGTGCTGCTTAGGATTTGTTTCCCTTCCCCCAAAGTCATTCCTATTTATCTGCTGGAAGCTTTACCGTGAGACCTGCTCGGGTTCTACAGCCCACACGGAATCTCTACTTTCTGGGGCTGCCATAATGTTGAGATTAACGTTTTTCCCGGGGATAGCCAACGGCCCCACGCGGGTGACGGAATCCCGCAGCTTTGCATCTGTGAGTTTGGTTCTGGGGTCCTTGTTCTGTTCTGTTGGTTTTAATTGGCGTTTTCCTGCCTGGGTAAGGAAGTTGACCGTCTTTTCTCGTGGGCATTGGTACAGCTTCTTTTGTCAAGGGTCTGTTCAGAGCTTTCGCCCATATTTAACTGAGGTGGGGTTGTTTTTGTTTGGTGTTTTTGTACTGATTTGTCAGAGTTTATCTGGATGCAAGTCCTTTGTCAGATCTACACGTTGCCTTTGCATCTCCTTAAGAATGGCTTTCAAGACCGGACGTACTTAATTATGATGAAATATAATTTATCGCATTTTCTTTTGTGAGTCACACCTTTGGTGTTCTAAGAAAACATTGCCTCCCCAGGGTGGCACAGAATGTCCAGTGTTTTCCTCTGGAAGGTTTATAGTTTTAGGTTTTACATTTAGCTCTATGATTCATTTTGAATTCATTTTTATGTGTTATGTAAGAGTCCAGGTTTTTTGTTTTGTTTTGTTTTGTTTTCCAAACACACATCCAGTTGTCCCAGCACCATTGTTGCAAAGACTGTGATTTTCCTATTGAAATAACCTGGCCGCTTTGTCAAAAATCAATCGACCAATTCTGGACTTTCTATTCTGTTTCATTGATCTTTCATAGTTATATCAGACTGTGTTGATTCCACTGGGCGTGATTCAAATTGACTTTTTTTTTTAACTTTATTTTTTTATTTTTTATTTATTTATGATAGTCACAGAGAGAGAGAGAGAGAGAGGCAGAGACACAGGCAGAGGGAGAAGCAGGCTCCATGTAAGGAGCCTGACGTGGGACTTGATCCCGGGTCTCCAGGATAGTGCCCTGGGCCAAAGGCAGGCGCCAAACCACTGCGCCACCCAGGGATCCCTCAAATTGTCTTAAACTTAGTGAAACATTTTATTTATTTCACTTTTTTAAAAGATTTATTTGTTTTTGAGGGAAAGAAATGGAGTGCAGGAGCGGGAAGGGGGAGAGAGCCAGAGGGAAGGAGAGACTCTCAAGCCGACTCCCCGTTGAGCACGGAGCTGAGATCGCGACCTGAGCTGAAACGAAAAGTCGGATGCTCAAACCACTCTGCTCCCCAGCCCCCCCTTTCCCCCTAAACTTACTGAGACATTTTCAATGACACATCGTCATTTCGGCACATAGTCTATCTTGGTGAATGTCCCACGTGCACATAGGAGGGAGGTGTATTTTGTTGTCCGAAGGTGGAGTGGTCTCCTAGCGCCAGTGTGGTCTCACCGGATCACAGGTGGTTCACCTGTTGTTACGTGTCCTGTTTTGTACCCAGAGGAGGACTAGGATCTCCTGTCCAAATTGTGGATTTAAGTGTCCTGTCAGGGTTGCCAGTTTTCTCTTCTGTGTTTATACCCTCTGTTATTAGGTGTATACAGACATCAAGTTCATTGGTTTTTTTTTTTTGAAGAATTATTCCCTTTTTAAAAAGATTTATTTTTTTATTTGAGAGCGAGAGCGTGAGTAGTGGGAAGGGGCGGAGGGAGAGGGAGAGAGAAACCGAAGCAGACTGTGCTCAACGCGGAACCTGAGATTGTGACCGGAGCCGAAACCAAGAGTCAGACGCTTAACCGACTGAGCCCCCCGGGGCCCCTCTACTTTCATTGTTATGACATGTGAGGATAGTAAGTGCATCGTGTATGTTTTTCTTTCCTTTCACTTTTTAGCCGATCTAAAGCTTCACATTTATAACCCAGTGCTTGTAAATAGCATATGGATAGGTCTTGCTTTTTTTTTTTAATAAATAAGATTTTTTTAAATTTATTCATAAGACACACATCGAGAGAGAGGCAGAGACACAAGCAGAGGGAGAAGCAGGCTCCACGCAGGGAGCCCGACGTGGGTCTCGATCCGGGGACCCCGGGATCCCGCCCCGGGCTGAAGGCAGGCGCTAAACCGCTGAGCCACCCAAGCGTCCCAGGTCTTGCTATTTTAAATCTCTTCTGACAATCTCTACCTTTTGGTTAGAATTATTAAGTCCCTTTATAGTTAATGTGATTGTCCGTGTGGTTGGTTGAAATCCCACCGTCTTGCTAATGGCTTCCTATTTTATCCTTGCTCCGTTCCCCCTTCTTCCTTACTATATTTTGGGATTGACTAAATACATTTACGCATATATAACTACGCAGTAATATATATTATACATATACCCACACACTCATTGTAGGTATTTATAGATAACGTAGTTTTAGGATTCCATCTCATTTCCACTTCTGGCATATTAGCGACGCGTCTTCGGTAATGCCTCCGTTGTGGCTCATATGGTGTATTCTGTCCCCGTCGCTGTGCACTGGCCTCGTGTATAACGTGAGAACCTTAGAACTCACCAGGAACTGCCATTCCCCATCCCCATCCTTCAAGCTACAGTTGTCATTTGCTTCACGTCTACATGTGGTCAATTTCACATTTTGTCGTTTTCATTTTGTGCGATTATATTTTTCTTTTAAGATTTTTAAATTTTATTTATTCATGACAGACACAGAGAGAGAGAGAGAGAGACAGAGAGACAGAGAGAGAGACAGAGACACAGGCAGAGGGAGAAGCAGGCTCCATGCAGGGAACCCGACGGGGGACTCGATCCCGGGCCTCCAGGATCACGCCCCGAGCTGAAGGCGGCGCTAAACCGCTGGGCCACCGGGGCTGCCCAGATTATGTTTTTCTTTCGCGGCGCAGTGGAGGGATCACTTACAAGCCATAAACCCTCCCCCCAGTTGTGAATGTACAATTCAATCGTTTTTAGTAACTTTATGGAGTTGTGCGACCATCACCACGATCCGTTCTGGGACGTTTCCGCCCCAGACTCTCGTGAGCCTGTTTACGGTCCACGCCTGTGTCCACGCATAGCCCTAGTAATGTTGACTTCCTTCTGGCAAAGTACAGAAATTTCAATCCAGCGTGTGCGCTGTCCCCCGCCCCCTCCCGTGGTGGCCACATATGGACCGCATCTGTATATGCTGCGATTCCCACGAGACGGCCCGGGGTGAGCGCCTCTCGTCTGGGGAGTGGACAGACTGGCCTGTGCACTAACCCCGCCTGCCGGTCTGGGGAGTTGAGGCTGTTGCCGTGCTCACGTGGCTCCTCTGCCCCAGCTCACGTGGCCTGCAAAGCCTAGACTAGTCACTGTCTGGGCTTCTAGAGAAAAGTTGCCCAACCCCTGCTTCCTACAACCTCGTGCCTGTTTTTTTTTTTTTTTTTTTAAGATTTTAATTATTTATTCATGAGACACACAGAGAGGCAGAGACACAGGCAGAGGGAGAAGCAGGCTCCCTGGACGGGGGACTCGATCCCGGGACCTGGGATCACGCCCTGGGCTGAAGGCAGATGCTCAACCGCTGAGCCACCCGGGCGTCCCGTCGACTCCAGAATATCCATGTAGCCTGTTACAGCTTCTCTTCCTCGATGACAACCTCCCTTCCCTGAGCGGTGGTATTTTCCACCTACAGCAGTTGCCGTGAAGTGTGCGCAGCCCCCCTCCGTGGGCATTCAGAGAGCTCCCGGGAGTTCTGTTCCCGGGTATGCATCACAGGCTCTTGGCGTGTCCTGTAACTTTTGGTTGAGTGCTGGACACTGTGGGTGAGATACCGCAGCCGCCGCGGACTCTGGCCGCCCCAGGGCTGTCATCGTTGTTACCCTGGGTTTGTTAGCGACCTCCTTGGCCTCCATCTGTGAAGTCCACTTTGTGCGGGCTCACTGCCATCTGGCCTCACGTCACAACCTCCCCACCCCTGCATGTGCTCTCAGACCCAGGGTCCAGGATGGGGCAACACGGGCACAAACACAGTGCACGGCCTCGCCCGGGCCCCGTCCCCTGTCCCCCCGGGGTCCACCATCTGGTCTCCCCACCTGCAAGGCTCCACTGACTCAGCCTCTCTCTTTGCAGTGTCTGGCCGGCAGCTGCAGCCCGAGGAGCCAGATGCAGAAACGGAAGAGGACCAGTCTGTAAGCGAGGCCCCGGGAGCATGCACGCCCTCGCCACTCAGCCCCCAGCCTCTCCTGGGCCCTGGGCAGAGCCCAGGTGGCTGAGGGTTACCTGGTTTTTGTCTCCCACCAGGTGACGGAAGGACCCGTGGACGAGATCATTCGGCCACGCCCACAGGGGTCCTCACCTGTGTATGAATACGCCGCTGAGGGTGCCAGCTTTGGACTCCCGGTAAGGCTGCTGGACAGGGACCCCCAGGCTGAGGGACAGGCAGCTGGGGCCATGGGCAGCCACGCCTCCTTCATCACCCCCCCATTTGTGCAGCCACGCTGCCCTGCCTGCTGCCCACTGGGCCACAGTTATACCCCTCCCGCCATCCTCTCTGACCCCTCCGTCCCCCAGGACCCCTCCGATCAGCGGGCCAAGACGCAGCTGAGGTAGTGCACGCGTGTGGGAGAGAGGCTCGGTGCTCTGGATGTGTGCGAACACACGTGTCTCTGGAGACGAGGCCCGGGGGGGGGGGGGGCGGGCATGGGAGCAGGTGAATTTACTAAAGGACTTGTTCTTGCCGTGTTTCCTTCTTACCCTGCCCATAAAACCCCAGTTCCTATGGGGTTTCCCTGGGCGTGGGTGCGGGGCCCAAGGCTGGGCCCTGCAGGAAGCAGCAGGACCGAGAGTCACTGAGCCCCCTTCCCATGAGACCAGCGCCCTGTGCACACAGCACTGCTCTGGGGCCTCCTGGCCTCCCGAGTCCTTCCCTGGGCTGGGCAGGGGGTGACCTCTGGCATCTGTGGCCGCAGGACACACCGAGCAGGCGGGCTTCCTCGGGCTCTGGAGGACGGAGATCCTGGTGGAAGCGAGACTCAGGGGACTCACGGACGTTCTCCAGGATGAGTCGTAGGCAGGTAGGTGAGGCAGTGCCTGAGGGTCAGGGAGCTGGGGTCTCTGCAGGGGCCCCTGGAACCCAGACCCCCGGCTGGGCAGACCCAGGCACACAGACCTCAGTGTTCTCGGCTCTACAATGGGCAAAGTGCTGCCCGCTTCCTACACAAAGCATGGAAGGTGCTAGATTCTGGGGCCTCCCGGTGAGGAGGGTGCCCTGCCCCGAGGCAGCCTGTGTTGTCATCGGTGGCTCCCTCAGTTCTAAAGCTCTGCTGGACCCAAAGCGCCTGGGGTCAGGCTGGTCGCACCGTCTGCTGCGTCACACTTGCACTCGTGACCCTTGCACTCGTGACCCTCCTGTGTTTGAACACCAGCCTCCTTGCGTGCCGTTGACGCTCGGAGTGCGTGTGAAGAATGAGCAAGCCTTTGGCCGCTGAAGGCCCCCTGTTTGCTCACCGAGCCTGCTGGGCCCGGACTCGGCTCCCTAGTGCTGGCAGGAGGGGTGCCGCTCCCAAGGGACGTGGCCGGCAGCTGGCTCTCCTCCAGCGTGTGGACGCAGCAGCCTGGGCCCTGGCTGGGGGCTCCCACTCATGCCCTGTGTCCCCCGGATAATGGGCAGGACTCTGGGGTCCCCATGCTCATGGGAGGTAGGGCCCCACACCGATGCCCACGATGGCATAGGAAGAAGCTCACGATGGCCCTGACCTGCTTCTGCTCCGGTCCACGCAGGAGGCAACAGAGGTGACGCTGCAGACCGAAGTGGAAGCTGGGGCCAGCGGCTACAGCGTCACAGGTGGCGGGGACCAGGGCATTTTTGTTAAGCAAGTGCTGAAGGACTCCTCAGCTGCCAAGCTCTTCAGCCTAAGAGAAGGTGTGCTGACCACCCCCACCCTGGGGGCCCCGACAGGATGGGAGGGACCTGGGGGGAAATGGGCCATACCTATACCTCGGGGTGCCCCCGTTGACGCTGCCCAGGCATGTCCAGGCAGTGGCCACCGGCCGTGCAGGGCTTCCTCGCCGGTGCCCCGGGGTGGCCTCCTTCCCAGCAGGGCCCCTGGAGGCCGGGGTGGGCTCCCTGTCAGGGGACCTGTCTCGCGTGCCCCTGGAGTCGCATCTGTCCAGGCCATGGCGGGACTGGGAGCTGACGCCCTGGGCCCACCCTGTCTTTGTCTAGGCGATCAGCTGCTCAGCGCGACCATATTCTTTGACAACATTAAATATGAAGACGCTCTCAAAATTCTTCAGTACTCAGAGCCCTACAAGGTTCAGTTCCAAATCAAACGGAAACATCCTGCCGCAGAGGACGAGGAAGGGGCCTCGAGCGGGGCTCAGCTTGGCCCGGAGGGCAGCGAGGGGCAGGTGAGGCAGCACGGCGTGGAGGCTGGGCGCTGTCGGGCCTCCCCGCCCCCGGGACTGGGGCTGGGGGCGCCACCAAACCGTCCTCTGTGCTCTGAGCCCAGGGCTCAGATGTCTTGTACCAGCAGCGCCAACTTCACTGTCCTTGTGTTTCAGGACAAAGATGTCGCCGATGGGTGCAGAGAGACCCCCCCGCAGACCCTGGAGGGGAGCGGAGACCGGGAGAGACTGCTCGCCAAGCCCAGGGAGGGCAGAGGCAGGCGGCCCCAGAAGGAGAGGCTCTCCTGGCCCAAATTCCAATCAATAACGAGCAAGCGCAGGCCAGGCCCGCGGAGGTCACACAGCTCCTCCGAGGCCTATGGGCGGGGAGGTGCCCCGGACGTGTCCCCCACAAGCACAGACACGGAGGCACAGCCGCCAGCAGAGGAGCAGGAGCAGAAGGCAGGCCCCGACGACCAGCGGAGGAGGAGCTTCCTGAACCTGAGATTCAGGGTGCGCTCAGGGAAGGCTCCCATGCTGGAGGGGCAAGCAGGCACGGCGGGCCAAGGCGGACCACTCGCGGCCGGCACTGTGGAGGAGGCCGGATCCCACGAGGACAGCCAAAAGGCCAGGGAGCCCACCATGGACAGCAGGAGAGAGGACAGGACGGCAGAGGTGCCAGAGGGGCCACTGGCTCTGCCCAGCCACAGAGCCCTGGGGGAAGGGGCCAGCGTGGCATCCAGGCGCCGGAGGAAGACAAAGGAGGCGAAGGACCAGGAAGACGCTGTGTCAGAAGGAAGGCCGGGGCCGGGCTCAGCCCCACGACAAGGTGGGGAAGGGCACGGCATAGAAATTGGGATTGCCAGATCGGCTCTGCAGGGCAAAGGGGACACACAGGGCCGCCAACCAGAATTCCAAATCCAAATCCCCACCACCTTAAAAACACCGCGGTTTAAATTTGCCAAGGAAAGAATACAAGAGACAGAGGAGGCCACAGCAGTGCAGGGACAGGTGCACGGGGAGGCAGGGACCCTGGCAGAGAAGGCCCGCTTCACAGAGGAGGGGCGGCAGGAACCCGAGGCACCTGCACCCAGGAGACCCTCGGTACACCTGCTGGAACGAGAGGCAGGAGCTGAGGGAGCCGAAGCAGCTCACGGGGATGGACACCAGAAGGAAGGGGAAAAGGACAGAGATGGGAAGGAGGACCGGACGACAACGCTCAGGTTCAAAATTCCCACTTTTGGGTGGTCACCCAGGAAGGATGGGAAACCAGCAGGAGAAAAGCCAGAGCTGGAACTGGACGGAAAAGGAAGAAGCACCATTACAGTGTCCACGGTGCACACCGAGGGAAGAGCAACACAGAGAGAAGCTGAAGAGAGAAAACCTGACACCCCAGGGATACACCCAACAGTGGGGGAGGACCTAACATCCGACGGCCAAAGGAAGCCGGCTGACCTGTCCCTGGGAGACAAGGGGGTGGCCGCCAGAGACAGCAAGTTCAAAATGCCAAAGTTCAAGATGCCGTCCTTTGGCGCGTCGACGCCCAGCAAGGATTTGGGAACTTCCGTGGACGTGTCCGTGCCCAAGGTCGGAGTGGAGGCCACCCTGCCCTCCGTGGGAGGGGAGATGCGAGCTCCCGAGGCTGCCGTCCAACTGCCCACTGCCGATGTGGACCTCCCTGGGGGAGAGCTGGAGGTGTCCCTGCCCGAGGGAGAGGTGTCTGTGTCCGGGCTCAAGGGCAAAGCAGAAGGAGTCAAGATCAAGGGACAGCTGCCCAAGGTCCACATGCCCAGCCTCAAGATGCCCAAAGTGGACATCACGGCCCCGCAGGTGGACATCAAGGCGCCGCAGGTGGACATCAAGGCGCCCCAGGTGGACATCAAGGCGCCCAAACTGGACCTGAAGGGCCCCAAGGCCGAGGTGAGCGCCCCCGCCGTGGACGTGTCCCTGCCCAGCGTGGAGGTGGACACCCAGGTGCCCGGCGCCAAGCTGGAGGCTGACCTGTCCCTGGGAGACAAGGGGGTGGCCGCCAGAGACAGCAAGTTCAAAATGCCAAAGTTCAAGATGCCGTCCTTTGGCGCGTCGACGCCAAGCAAGGTCTTGGAGGCGTCCGTGGACGTGTCCGTGCCCAAGATCCAGGCCGAAGTGTCCGTGCCCTCCATGGAGGCCGACGTCAAGACCACTGATGTGACCGTTGAGCTCCCACCTGCCGACCTAGAGCTCACAATCCCCGCGGCCGGCCTGAAGCTCCCTGAGGGCCAAGTGCCCGAGGGGGAGCCCCAGGAGCCCTCGGCCACAGCCGGACTCAAGGGCCACCTGCCCAAGGTACAGATGCCCAGCCTCAGGATGCCCAAAGTGGACATCAAGGCGCCGCAGGTGGACATCAAGGCGCCCAAACTGGACCTGAAGGGCCCCAAGGCCGAGGTGAGCGCCCCCGCTGTGGACGTGTCCCTGCCCAGCGTGGAGGTGGACACCCAGGTGCCCGGCGCCAAGCTGGAGGCCGACCTGTCCCTGGGAGACAAGGGGGTGGCCGCCAGAGACAGCAAGTTCAAAATGCCAAAGTTCAAGATGCCGTCCTTTGGCGCGTCGACGCCCAGCAAGGATTTGGGAACTTCCGTGGACGTGTCCGTGCCCAAGGTCGGAGTGGAGGCCACCCTGCCCTCCGTGGGAGGGGAGATGCGAGCTCCCGAGGCTGCCGTCCAACTGCCCACTGCCGATGTGGACCTCCCTGGGGGAGAGCTGGAGGTGTCCCTGCCCGAGGGAGAGGTGTCTGTGTCCGGGCTCAAGGGCAAAGCAGAAGGAGTCAAGATCAAGGGACAGCTGCCCAAGGTCCACATGCCCAGCCTCAAGATGCCCAAAGTGGACATCACGGCCCCGCAGGTGGACATCAAGGCGCCCCAGGTGGACATCAAGGCGCCCAAACTGGACCTGAAGGGCCCCAAGGCCGAGGTGAGCGCCCCCGCCGTGGACGTGTCCCTGCCCAGCGTGGAGGTGGACACCCAGGTGCCCGGCGCCAAGCTGGAGGCCGACCTGTCCCTGGGAGACAAGGGGGTGGCCGCCAGAGACAGCAAGTTCAAAATGCCAAAGTTCAAGATGCCGTCCTTTGGCGCGTCGACGCCGAGCAAGTCCTTGGAGGCGACCGTGGACGTGTCCGTGCCCAAGATCCAGGCCGAAGTGTCCGTGCCCTCCATGGAGGCCGACGTCAAGACCACTGATGTGACCGTTGAGCTCCCACCTGCCGACCTAGAGCTCACAATCCCCGCGGCCGGCCTGAAGCTCCCTGAGGGCCAAGTGCCCGAGGGGGAGCCCCAGGAGCCCTCGGCCGCAGCCGGACTCAAGGGCCACCTGCCCAAGGTACAGATGCCCAGCCTCAAGATGCCCAAAGTGGACATCAAGGCGCCGCAGGTGGACATCAAGGCGCCCAAACTGGACCTGAAGGGCCCCAAGTCCGAGTTGAGCGCCCCCGACGTGGAAGTGTCCCTGCCCAGCGTGGAGGTGGACACCCAGGTGCCCGGCGCCAAGCTGGAGGCCGACCTGTCCCTGGGAGACAAGGGGGTGGCCGCCAGAGACAGCAAGTTCAAAATGCCAAAGTTCAAGATGCCGTCCTTTGGCGCGTCGACGCCCAGCAAGGATTTGGGAACTTCCGTGGACGTGTCCGTGCCCAAGGTCGGAGTGGAGGCCACCCTGCCCTCCGTGGGAGGGGAGATGCGAGCTCCCGAGGCTGCCGTCCAACTGCCCACTGCCGATGTGGACCTCCCTGGGGGAGAGCTGGAGGTGTCCCTGCCCGAGGAAGAAGTGTCTGTGTCCGGGCTCAAGGGCAAAGCAGAAGGAGTCAAGATCAAGGGACAGCTGCCCAAGGTCCACATGCCCAGCCTCAAGATGCCCAAAGTGGACATCACGGCCCCGCAGGTGGACATCAAGGCGCCCCAGGTGGACATCAAGGCGCCCAAACTGGACCTGAAGGGCCCCAAGGCCGAGGTGAGCACCCCCGACGTGGAAGTGTCCCTGCCCAGCGTGGAGGTGGACACCCAGGTGCCCGGCGCCAAGCTGGAGGCCGACCTGTCCCTGGGAGACAAGGGGGTGGCCGCCAGAGACAGCAAGTTCAAAATGCCAAAGTTCAAGATGCCGTCCTTTGGCGCGTCGACGCCGAGCAAGTCCTTGGAGGCGACCGTGGACGTGTCCGTGCCCAAGATCCAGGCCGAAGTGTCCGTGCCCTCCATGGAGGCCGACGTCAAGACCACTGATGTGACCGTTGAGCTCCCACCTGCCGACCTAGAGCTCACAATCCCCGCGGCCGGCCTGAAGCTCCCTGAGGGCCAAGTGCCCGAGGGGGAGCCCCAGGAGCCCTCGGCCGCAGCCGGACTCAAGGGCCACCTGCCCAAGGTACAGATGCCCAGCCTCAAGATGCCCAAAGTGGACATCAAGGCGCCGCAGGTGGACATCAAGGCGCCCAAACTGGACCTGAAGGGCCCCAAGGCCGAGGTGAGCGCCCCCGACGTGGAAGTGTCCCTGCCCAGCGTGGAGGTGGACACCCAGGTGCCCGGCGCCAAGCTGGAGGCCGACCTGTCCCTGGGAGACAAGGGGGTGGCCGCCAGAGACAGCAAGTTCAAAATGCCAAAGTTCAAGATGCCGTCCTTTGGCGCGTCGACGCCCAGCAAGGATTTGGGAACTTCCGTGGACGTGTCCGTGCCCAAGGTCGGAGTGGAGGCCACCCTGCCCTCCGTGGGAGGGGAGATGCGAGCTCCCGAGGCTGCCGTCCAACTGCCCACTGCCGATGTGGACCTCCCTGGGGGAGAGCTGGAGGTGTCCCTGCCTGAGGAAGAAGTGTCTGTGTCCGGGCTCAAGGGCAAAGCAGAAGGAGTCAAGATCAAGGGACAGCTGCCCAAGGTCCACATGCCCAGCCTCAAGATGCCCAAAGTGGACATCACGGCCCCGCAGGTGGACATCAAGGCGCCGCAGGTGGACATCAAGGCGCCCAAAGTGGACCTGAAGGGCCCCAAGGCCGAGGTGAGCGCCCCCGACATGGAAGTGTCCCTGCCCAGCGTGGAGGTGGACACCCAGGTGCCCGGCGCCAAGCTGGAGGCCGACCTGTCCCTGGGAGACAAGGGGGTGGCCGCCAGAGACAGCAAGTTCAAAATGCCAAAGTTCAAGATGCCGTCCTTTGGCGCGTCGACGCCGAGCAAGTCCTTGGAGGCGTCCGTGGACGTGTCCGTGCCCAAGATCCAGGCCGAAGTGTCCGTGCCCTCCATAGAGGCTGACGTCAAGACCACTGATGTGACCGTTGAGCTCCCACCTGCCGACCTAGAGCTCACAATCCCCGCGGCCGGCCTGAAGCTCCCTGAGGGCCAAGTGCCCGAGGGGGAGCCCCAGGAGCCCTCGGCCCCAGCCGGACTCAAGGGCCACCTGCCCAAGGTACAGATGCCCAGCCTCAAGATGCCCAAAGTGGACATCAAGGCACCGCAGGTGGACATCAAGGCGCCCAAACTGGACCTGAAGGGCCCCAAGGCCGAGGTGAGCGCCCCCGCTGTGGACGTGTCCCTGCCCAGCGTGGAGGTGGACACCCAGGTGCCCGGCGCCAAGCTGGAGGCCGACCTGTCCCTGGGAGACAAGGGGGTGGCCGCCAGAGACAGCAAGTTCAAAATGCCAAAGTTCAAGATGCCGTCCTTTGGCGCGTCGACGCCCAGCAAGGATTTGGGAACTTCCGTGGACGTGTCCGTGCCCAAGGTCGGAGTGGAGGCCACCCTGCCCTCCGTGGGAGGGGAGATGCGAGCTCCCGAGGCTGCCGTCCAACTGCCCACTGCCGATGTGGACCTCCCTGGGGGAGAGCTGGAGGTGTCCCTGCCCGAGGGAGAGGTGTCTGTGTCCGGGCTCAAGGGCAAAGCAGAAGGAGTCAAGATCAAGGGACAGCTGCCCAAGGTCCACATGCCCAGCCTCAAGATGCCCAAAGTGGACATCACGGCCCCGCAGGTGGACATCAAGGCGCCCCAGGTGGACATCAAGGCGCCCAAACTGGACCTGAAGGGCCCCAAGGCCGAGGTGAGCGCCCCCGCCGTGGACGTGTCCCTGCCCAGCGTGGAGGTGGACACCCAGGTGCCCGGCGCCAAGCTGGAGGCCGACCTGTCCCTGGGAGACAAGGGGGTGGCCGCCAGAGACAGCAAGTTCAAAATGCCAAAGTTCAAGATGCCGTCCTTTGGCGCGTCGACGCCGAGCAAGTCCTTGGAGGCGACCGTGGACGTGTCCGTGCCCAAGATCCAGGCCGAAGTGTCCGTGCCCTCCATGGAGGCCGACGTCAAGACCACTGATGTGACCGTTGAGCTCCCACCTGCCGACCTAGAGCTCACAATCCCCGCGGCCGGCCTGAAGCTCCCTGAGGGCCAAGTGCCCGAGGGGGAGCCCCAGGAGCCCTCGGCCGCAGCCGGACTCAAGGGCCACCTGCCCAAGGTACAGATGCCCAGCCTCAAGATGCCCAAAGGTGGACATCAAGGCGCCGCAGGTGGACATCAAGGCGCCCAAACTGGGCCTGAAGGGCCCCAAGGCCGAGGTGAGCGCCCCCGACGTGGAAGTGTCCCTGCCCAGCGTGGAGGTGGACACCCAGGTGCCCGGCGCCAAGCTGGAGGCCGACCTGTCCCTGGGAGACAAGGGGGTGGCCGCCAGAGACAGCAAGTTCAAAATGCCAAAGTTCAAGATGCCGTCCTTTGGCGCGTCGACGCCCAGCAAGGATTTGGGAACTTCCGTGGACGTGTCCGTGCCCAAGGTCGGAGTGGAGGCCACCCTGCCCTCCGTGGGAGGGGAGATGCGAGCTCCCGAGGCTGCCGTCCAACTGCCCACTGCCGATGTGGACCTCCCTGGGGGAGAGCTGGAGGTGTCCCTGCCCGAGGAAGAAGTGTCTGTGTCCGGGCTCAAGGGCAAAGCAGAAGGAGTCAAGATCAAGGGACAGCTGCCCAAGGTCCACATGCCCAGCCTCAAGATGCCCAAAGTGGACATCACGGCCCCGCAGGTGGACATCAAGGCGCCCCAGGTGGACATCAAGGCGCCCAAACTGGACCTGAAGGGCCCCAAGGCCGAGGTGAGCGCCCCCGACGTGGACGTGTCCCTGCCCAGCGTGGAGGTGGACACCCAGGTGCCCGGCGCCAAGCTGGAGGCCGACCTGTCCCTGGGAGACAAGGGGGTGGCCGCCAGAGACAGCAAGTTCAAAATGCCAAAGTTCAAGATGCCGTCCTTTGGCGCGTCGACGCCCAGCAAGTCCTTGGAGGCGACCGTGGACGTGTCCGTGCCCAAGATCCAGGCCGAAGTGTCCGTGCCCTCCATGGAGGCCGACGTCAAGACCACTGATGTGACCGTTGAGCTCCCACCTGCCGACCTAGAGCTCACAATCCCCGCGGCCGGCCTGAAGCTCCCTGAGGGCCAAGTGCCCGAGGGGGAGCCCCAGGAGCCCTCGGCCGCAGCCGGACTCAAGGGCCACCTGCCCAAGGTACAGATGCCCAGCCTCAAGATGCCCAAAGTGGACATCAAGGCGCCGCAGGTGGACATCAAGGCGCCCAAACTGGACCTGAAGGGACCCAAGGCCGAGGTGAGCGCCCCCGACGTGGAAGTGTCCCTGCCCAGCGTGGAGGTGGACACCCAGGTGCCCGGCGCCAAGCTGGAGGCCGACCTGTCCCTGGGAGACAAGGGGGTGGCCGCCAGAGACAGCAAGTTCAAAATGCCAAAGTTCAAGATGCCGTCCTTTGGCGCGTCGATGCCCAGCAAGGATTTGGGAACTTCCGTGGACGTGTCCGTGCCCAAGGTCGGAGTGGAGGCCACCCTGCCCTCCGTGGGAGGGGAGATGCGAGCTCCCGAGGCTGCCGTCCAACTGCCCACTGCCGATGTGGACCTCCCTGGGGGAGAGCTGGAGGTGTCCCTGCCCGAGGGAGAGGTGTCTGTGTCCGGGCTCAAGGGCAAAGCAGAAGGAGTCAAGATCAAGGGACAGCTGCCCAAGGTCCACATGCCCAGCCTCAAGATGCCCAAAGTGGACATCACGGCCCCGCAGGTGGACATCAAGGCGCCCCAGGTGGACATCAAGGCGCCCCAGGTGGACATCAAGGCGCCCAAACTGGACCTGAAGGGCCCCAAGGCCGAGGTGAGCGCCCCCGCTGTGGACGTGTCCCTGCCCAGCGTGGAGGTGGACACCCAGGTGCCCGGCGCCAAGCTGGAGGCCGACCTGTCCCTGGGAGACAAGGGGGTGGCCGCCAGAGACAGCAAGTTCAAAATGCCAAAGTTCAAGATGCCGTCCTTTGGCGCGTCGACGCCCAGCAAGGATTTGGGAACTTCCGTGGACGTGTCCGTGCCCAAGGTCGGAGTGGAGGCCACCCTGCCCTCCGTGGGAGGGGAGATGCGAGCTCCCGAGGCTGCCGTCCAACTGCCCACTGCCGATGTGGACCTCCCTGGGGGAGAGCTGGAGGTGTCCCTGCCCGAGGGAGAGGTGTCTGTGTCCGGGCTCAAGGGCAAAGCAGAAGGAGTCAAGATCAAGGGACAGCTGCCCAAGGTCCACATGCCCAGCCTCAAGATGCCCAAAGTGGACATCACGGCCCCGCAGGTGGACATCAAGGCGCCCCAGGTGGACATCAAGGCGCCCAAACTGGACCTGAAGGGCCCCAAAGCCGAGGTGAGCGCCCCCGCCGTGGACGTGTCCCTGCCCATCGTGGAGGTGGACACCCAGGTGCCCGGCGCCAAGCTGGAGGCCGACCTGTCCCTGGGAGACAAGGGGGTGGCCGCCAGAGACAGCAAGTTCAAAATGCCAAAGTTCAAGATGCCGTCCTTTGGCTCGTCGACGCCGAGCAAGTCCTTGGAGGCGACCGTGGACGTGTCCGTGCCCAAGATCCAGGCCGAAGTGTCCGTGCCCTCCATGGAGGCCGACGTCAAGACCACTGATGTGACCGTTGAGCTCCCACCTGCCGACCTAGAGCTCAGAATCCCCGTGGCCGGCCTGAAGCTCCCTGAGGGCCAAGTGCCCGAGGGGGAGCCCCAGGAGCCCTCGGCCGCAGCCGGACTCAAGGGCCACCTGCCCAAGGTACAGATGCCCAGCCTCAGGATGCCCAAAGTGGACATCAAGGCGCCGCAGGTGGACATCAAGGCGCCCAAACTGGACCTGAAGGGCCCCAAGGCCGAGGTGAGCGCCCCCGACGTGGAAGTGTCCCTGCCCAGCGTGGAGGTGGACACCCAGGTGCCCGGCGCCAAGCTGGAGGCCGACCTGTCCCTGGGAGACAAGGGGGTGGCCGCCAGAGACAGCAAGTTCAAAATGCCAAAGTTCAAGATGCCGTCCTTTGGCGCGTCGACGCCCAGCAAGTCCTTGGAGGCGTCCGTGGACGTGTCCGTGCCCAAGATCCAGGCCGAAGTGTCCGTGCCCTCCATAGAGGCTGACGTCAAGACCACTGATGTGACCGTTGAGCTCCCACCTGCCGACCTAGAGCTCACAATCCCCGCGGCCGGCCTGAAGCTCCCTGAGGGCCAAGTGCCCGAGGGGGAGCCCCAGGAGCCCTCGGCCGCAGCCGGACTCAAGGGCCACCTGCCCAAGGTACAGATGCCCAGCCTCAAGATGCCCAAAGTGGACATCAAGGCACCGCAGGTGGACATCAAGGCGCCCAAACTGGACCTGAAGGGCCCCAAGGCCGAGGTGAGCGCCCCCGACGTGGAAGTGTCCCTGCCCAGCGTGGAGGTGGACACCCAGGTGCCCGGCGCCAAGCTGGAGGCCGACCTGTCCCTGGGAGACAAGGGGGTGGCCGCCAGGGACAGCAAGTTCAAAATGCCAAAGTTCAAGATGCCGTCCTTTGGCGCGTCGACGCCCAGCAAGGATTTGGGAACTTCCGTGGACGTGTCCGTGCCCAAGGTCGGAGTGGAGGCCACCCTGCCCTCCGTGGGAGGGGAGATGCGAGCTCCCGAGGCTGCCGTCCAACTGCCCACTGCCGATGTGGACCTCCCTGGGGGAGAGCTGGAGGTGTCCCTGCCCGAGGGAGAGGTGTCTGTGTCCGGGCTCAAGGGCAAAGCAGAAGGAGTCAAGATCAAGGGACAGCTGCCCAAGGTCCACATGCCCAGCCTCAAGATGCCCAAAGTGGACATCACGGCCCCGCAGGTGGACATCAAGGCGCCCCAGGGGGACATCAAGGCGCCCAAACTGGACCTGAAGGGCCCCAAAGCCGAGGTGAGCGCCCTCGACGTGGACGTGTCCCTGCCCAGCGTGGAGGTGGACACCCAGGTGCCCGGCGCCAAGCTGGAGGCCGACCTGACCCTGGGAGACAAGGGAATCTCCTTCAGTCATCGTGATCAGCACAGTTTCCACGTGGAAAGTGATATTTCTTCGTCCTTTGGAAAAAGTGATGAAAAAAGTAAAAGTAAAAAATCTCTTTTTAAAATGCCCAAAGTCTTCTCTCCAACTGGTAAAACAGCTAAATGCTCCGTAACCTCTTCCAGGGAATCTGAGGTCGAGTCCTCGAGCCCTACTCCTTGTGATGGTGTCACTCTTACAAAGTTCCAGGTCACTGTCCCCAGAGGCCCCATCTCCCCCGAGCTGCCTTGTGAAACCCCGTCTGTGTCCCAAGCGGCATCTGAGCCTCCCAGCGCGGCCGGTGATGTTGACCTCACCTCCAGTGAGAGCCTTCTCCTGTCCCAGTCTGAAGGTCCCACGGCCCCAGTGGACACTGCACTTGCTGAATCTTTAGGCCGGGTAACGTTCCCAAAGTTTCATCGACCGAAGTTCCGGGTGTCACTCCCCAAATCGGACCCTGGAGGAGTGGAGCCTGGAGGTGCAGAGTTTGCGTCCCCCACGTCTCCTTCCCTCCCTGTGCAGGGGCCGGACTCCTCCTCCACGGAAGCCACGGCGTTCCCAATGCCAGGCAGCCAACTGCCACCTGCAGTTGTCTCTGCCACCACCGCGGGCACCTCAGCAGAGCCCCTCGTGGAAGCCCCAGGTGACAGTACAGAGCGCAAGGGGAGAGGCAGTCCCGTAAAAGCACCAAGGCTGAAGCTCCCCTCTTTCAGCTGGTCCCCAAAGAAGGGGGCAGAGTCCAAAGCGGACCCTGGCGTCAGCGTGGTTATAGATGCAGGTGCTCTGGGTGCCCCGCATGGGGTTCGTGTTCCAGCCACAGAAGCGCATGGGGATGTGGCTCTTGGGAAGGAGGAAGAGGCGGGAGGGGTGAGAACGCATGCCCTGGTCCTGCAGACGGTCGCCCCTCCTGGAGTGAAGGCTTCCACGGGAGGGGCCGGCCTGCTCCCGGGAGACCCTGACCGGGCCCACTCGGCCAGCGGGGAGGGTGGAATTGGGGGTGCTGGCGCCGCTGCGGGTCCCCCAGATGGGGCGGACGTGAACCTCCACCTGCCACCGGCCCATGTTCCCAGTTCTGACCTCAGACCCGGCGATGCCACAGTGGAGGGGAGCCTGTCGACGGGAGACCTTCCTGTTTCCAAACGCGGCCTGTCTTTCAGAGGCAGCGCCAAGGAAGCCGGGCTCGGGGACAGCTCAACAAGCCAGCTTTGTGGGGAGGGGACGGCCCCCTCAGCAGAAGACCCCGTTCTGCTCTCCCCGACGGTGGGGAGCCCGGAGCGGGCCGCGGCCGCGGGAGGGGCACCGGCGGGGTCCAGGGAGAGCTGGTTTAGGATGCCCTCGCTCCGCCTGCCCGGCTTCAGACGCCCCTCCAAGGAGAGAGCCGGGTCTGCGGGGCCGGGGGCCCAGAGCCCCACATCTGCTGCCAGCGCTCCAGGGGAAGGAGAGGCACTGGCTGCAGGGCAGGGTCAGGACGTCCGTGTGCCCGGGTCAGAGGTGGACGCCCCTAAGTCCCCGCAGCCCCTGGAGGCTGGTGCAGACGGGGCGGCTGCTGGCAGCCCGGCTCCCTCCTACTCGGATGTTCTACAGAGGCACCTGGACCTTCCCGCCCCTGCGGCAGGGGTATTGGCCTCCGAGGCCAGGGTCCGGCCCGGTGCAGGCTCCCTGCCCCTCCAGGTGCACGGGGCACCCGCAGAGCCCTGCGCCCCTCGGGGAGATGCAGGCCGGCCCCCTGTTCCTGGGCCAGCGGGCCAGGGCCCGGTCAGGGGGGCGGGCGGTGCCGAGGAGCCGCCTTCCCAGCCGGAGGGCCCCCTCAGACTGAGGGCTTCCAGCACCGATCTGCTGTCCCAGGTCTCCGTGGTCAACGTGGGTCAAGTCTGGGAAGACTCTGTGCTGAGCGTGCAGTTCCCCACCTTAACCGTGCCGAGGTTCAGCTTCCCGGCCCCCGGCTCGGAGGCTGATGTTTTCGTGCCCAGCCTCAGAGAGCTGCCCTGCCCGCAGAGCGGGCCTGACACGGCCCTGCACGAGCAAGGCCCTGGTGTGCGGGCCGCCGGCATCCCGACAGCCGCCGAGGCCCGAGGCCCCTCGGAGGCCGCCCCCATCTGCAAGGTCCGGGTGCACATCCAGGGCGCGGAGGCCGAGAGCCGCCAGGTCACCGTGCACAGCACAGTGACGGCCGTGTACACTGAGCTCTCAGGGCCCGAGGCTTTTCCCACCCAGATCGTGCGGGAGTCAGAGGTCCCCGTGTCTGAGACCCAAACACCCTCTTATGGGTTCTCCTTGCTGAAGGGGAGGGTCCCAGAGGCCCCGGCTCGGGCGCGGGTGCACGTGGTGACCGCCGACTCCGGGCCGAGGGGGCGCCTTCCGGAGGCCCCTGAACCAGTGGTCCCGGGAGCTGACCCCGTCTCTGGAGACCTCCAGCCCGACACCGGAGAGCCGTTTGAAATCATCTCCACCAGTGTAGACCTGTCGGGACCCCCAGAGTGCTCATCCGACCTTCACTCTGGCCTCGGCCCCGCTGACAGCTGCTCAGACGAGGAGCCTGCGGAAATTCTGGAATTCCCGTCTGAGGAGGGCCAGGAGGCGGCCGCCGGCCTGGGAGGGGAGGGCAGGGCTCCCAGAGCAAGGCCGGAAGGTAAACGGGCCTCGGGTCTGTTCCGATTCTGGCTCCCGAGCGTCGGCTTCTCTTCCTCCGTGGCCGAGGCGAGCCCCGATGCCCTCGCGGAAGCCCCGAGCGCGGCCCCGGTGCAGACCCAGCCCGCGGCGCGGCCACCTCCCTCCCAGGAGAAGGGGGGCTGGTTCCGATTCCCCAAGTTGGGGTTCTCCTCCTCCCCTGCCAAGAAAAGCAAAAGTGCAGAAGAAGGGGCGAGTCCGACCGAGCAAACTCCCCAAGACGAGGCGGGTACCTTCTACGACGCCCGAGAAAGCTTCTCCCCCGAAGAGCGGGGCGCCGGGGAGCGGGCCCCGGGGAGCATGGTGGCCTCGGCGGCGAGAACCGAGCTCATCCTGCTGGAGCCCGACGGGGCTGCCCGCCAGCCGTCCGCGCCCAGGCCCGCCAGCAAGTGAGCACCGGCCGGCGGAGTCCTCCGGGGAGGCCCTGCCGCTCGCAGTCCCGACCCCGCGTCCACCCCGCTCCTGGAGTAGGCCCCACGCCAGCCGCCGGACCCCTCCCACGTGGGGCCGGGGGGCGGGGGCCGTGCCGGCTGCTGGGGTGCTGTCTCCATTACCCACGCTTCCAGAGACCCACCCCTGCAGAGCCCCTCGACGGAGGCTTGCTAACGTCCGCGGGTGTAGACGTCGGGTTGCTAAAGTCTGGCGCATCCCAGTGCCCGTGCAGCCCCGCGTGTGGCCCCCAAGCCCCCACCCCCCCGCAGTGTACACGTTGCAGCCAGGCTGCGGGCGGAGCCTCCTCGGCTGTCCCCTGGACGGGCAATAAAGGACAAGATGCATCCCACCACACCGACTGCGAGGTCTTTTGTTCCGGGTCGGAACACCCCTGCTTGTGCTCCCCCCGAACTCGTCTCTACGGGCTGCCCTAGAAGAGCAGGGCTGCTGCACGGCCCCGGGACCTCGTGGTGGGCCGGGCGGGTAGTGGGCACACTGTGGGCACAGCCGAGAGAGCCTGCCGTGAGCCGGGGCCGGGGCAGGGTGCTGGCAGCGGGCTGGGACAGGGCTTGGAGCCGCCCAGGCACCTGCCCCGCAGAGGCAGGATCGGAATCCGCGTGGAGCCCGGGTTCTGGCCCGTCTGCTGGATCAGAAGCCTGTCTCTGCGGCCCTGGCCTCTCTCGGCCCCTGGCTTCTGACCAAAGCTTCGGAGCCCACCTACCCTGCAGGAGCCCCCTACACTGGTGCTCAGGGCTGACCCAGGACACTTGGGTCCTGCTGTCCCACACCCTGGGGTGCCCCTCCCTGTCCCCCTGTTCTCTCTGCCCCCGGGTGAGCCGACGGGCTGCAGCCGGCCCCTTACACAGGATGCAGTCAGCATCCTCGCTGGTGAAGAAGGTCCCCGAGCTCAGCCTGCTTCCCTGCCCAGACCTGCGAGGGTCCCGGGACGGTGCCAGCGATGCACGCAGCCCTGCAAGGTGTCCACGGCCTCCCGGGCCCATCTGTGCGTGAGCGGCACTGGCCCAAGCCAAGGCCCGGGGGCCGCCATGGCCGCTGTCCATGTCCCACGCGGGAGCCCCGTAGGAGCAGATACGCGCAGACCCACCCTGCTCTCCAGGGCTGCCTGTGGGGTTGGCGCTCTGGTCCTGGCCTCACAGCCGCCTTGTCCCGGGCGGGTCAGCCCCGAGCTCGCAGGGCTCCGGGCTCCCGGCCACGCTGCGACGACAGGTGCAGAGGCCACCCAGCAGCCCAGGGGCCATCACACCTCAGCGGCAGCCCGGGAGGCCTGCTCCACAGCGGGAGACCCAGCTTGATGAGGCTCAAGAGCCCCCCCCCCCAGGATGCCTCCACGTGGCTCCTTCTGTGGCCGCGGTGGACAGACTGACGTGGCCCTCCTGCCCCTGCCCCCTGGAGCCCACGCCGTGTGATCCCGTCCCCTCGGGAGCGGGCACAGCCCATCTCTGCTTGTAAGCAATAGAGTACACAAAGGTGACACGCGTCCTTCCGTGATTATGTGACGGACGTCTGTCGCGGCGTCCTCGCTGGCTGATGAAGCAAGCTCCTCGGCCGTGGCAGGTCCTGCAGAGAAGCCCGTGTGCCAGGGCACAGAGGGGGGCCCAGCGGGACAAGCAGCCCTGGGTCACCCGGCCTGCGAGGGCCGAACGGAGCTGGTGGGACAGGTGATGAGACCCCAGCCCCACTCACACCCCCACTGCAGCCTGCGGGGCACTGAGCACAGGCCCCAGAGGAGCGGGTCCCTAGGGGCCGGGAGGTCGTATCGTGCGCTGTCGTCGGCCGCGATGTGTGGCAACGCCATCACGTGTGGAAAAGTCATGCAGGGAACGGACGCCGCGTGGGAAGACTGTGGCCCCTGCCTCGGGCACCAAGGCCCGGGAGCTCGGGCCTCGACTGGAGCTCCGGAGGAGGAGGAGGAGGCTGACCCCCACCGGGGTTCGCAGGACACCCACAGCCTCGCATGACAAACGCCCCGCGGCTTCCTCCTGTCCTCGCTCATGAACTGCCCGTTCTCCAGGGGATCCCACACCCCCTACCTCGGGTGACCCTCCCCTCCAGCCGCGGGCGGGGGCTCACTGCCCAGCTCTTGCTGCTGCCCCCACAGCTGGGAGCAGCCATTCTCCTCGGGGCGGGTGAGCAGGAGCCCCGGGCCTGGCAGGGGAGGGGCAGGCCGCGCTGGGGTCTGCCGAGCGAGCGCCGCAGCCGCGGAGAGGGGGACGCTGGGTAGCTGGGCGGCGGTGGGACACCCGGGAGCCTCACTCCGCTGCCCCACCTGGGTTTGCTCCCCGGCGCTGCCGCAGGAGGAGGAGGAGGAAGCTCCCCGAGGTGGGCCCCCATCAGGACCCCTGCGCTGCCTCCCCTCTGGGCGCGGTATCCCGTGCCCACAGCGCTGCCCACTACCCACCAGGCCCACCACGAGGTCCCAGGGGCCGTGCAGCAGCCCTGCACACCCTCCCCTCTCCAGGACGCGTCCCCACCGGGCTGGGTCCCTGCGGGTGGCCACTGGACACTGTCAGACAGGCAGAGCAGCCGCGCCCAGCAGCCGTGCGGACATGGGCCCCGCACACGGTCAGGGGTGCTGAGCTCCAAGCTGGGGCTGGGGGGCCTGCAGCCCACGCGGGACTCACACAGAGAGGCAGGGAGGTGCGTCTGTATTCTGAGGCCCCCCTTTGTGGGTGGGTACGGTGGCTCTGTGGGTCAGGGAGGAGCATCCCGGAGGGCTCTCTGGAGGAGGTGGGGTTTAAGAGAGGCTGGTGTGGAGAGCTGAGGGCGAGGAAGCAGTCTCCACCTGCCAGGGGTCGGGAAGTCCTGGCCCCGAGCAGGGCTGGCAGGATGGGCCGCTCGGAGCCCCGACGAGGACAGGTGCGGAGGTGCGGGGCGGGGGGGGGGGGGGAAGCAGCGTCCACCGGGAGCCGTGGGGCTGGGGCGGGCGCGGAGCTGGACCTCAGCCCTGCCAAGCACAGTCCTGGCCCTGGGCTTGCCCGTCCAGGCCCACGGCGTACTGGGAATCCCAGTCCCGTTCAAACAGGCGGCGCAGCTGCTCCTGCACGGTGCGCACCCCTGGCCGGGCGCCGGGCGGCCTCTGGCTGACCACCAGGCTCACCCCCGACGTGCTGCTGAAGTAATCTTCCGACCAGTTGGAGGTGCCTGGGGGCGGAGATGGGAGAGAGTCCCTGGATGACTGGGCTCACGCGGCCCCTCTGCAGGGCAGCCGTGCGGCCCCGTCGTGCTCTGGGGACAGAGGGGGCACAGCGGCAGCTCGACGCTGCAGCCGGGGCAGCCCCTTGGTCGCAGGGGGGTGATGAGCTCTTCACGCGTGGGGCTCCATCTGCACCATCCTGGGACGGAGGCCTGAAAACCCAGTGCTCAGGCCTTGCCGCCCTCCCCGTGGGCCCGGGTAGGGGCTGCGCTGCTGGCCTGGTCCCTAGAGCCCCGCTGGAGATCCCAATCCCCCTCGGCTGCCCTGGGCCCTGAGGGGTCCCTGCGGCCTGTGAGGGCAGCGTCCCCTTCCGCACCCCAGCCTGGCCTCCACTCGGGCTCACGTCCCGGTCCTGGGGGTTTATGAGGCCTCTGGGGTTGTGCGCACTTGCTGGGCCCCCTCCAAGACTCCAGGGTCCGGGCCGCAGGCCTGAGCCCGCCGCCCGCGGCTGCTCACCTACGTAGGCCGCCTTCTCCGTGACCACGAACTTGCTGTGGTTCACTCTGCTGAACGGGATGTTGGTGTGATTCCTCCCGGGCACGATGAAGACTTTCTTGGGGGAACAGAGAGGGGGGAGCGTGTGGGAAAGCGGGGAGGGCCCTCCCCCAGCCGGCCCTGGGAGCGGGTCCTCACCACATCCACCGAGACGCCGGCCGCGGGGTTGCTGAAGGCCTGCAGGGACCGCAGGCTGGGGAACATGCTGGGGTCCGTGTGGGGCCAGCAGCTGACCAGCAGGCGCACGCGCACACCCCTGTTGAAGGCCGCCGCCCGCAGCGCCGTGTCCAGCACCGGCCAGTACCTGCGGGACGGAGGCTCAGGGTCCCCGGGCCTGCAGCCGCGGGGGGCGGGCTCTCGGCGGGACAGGGGGCGGGCGGGGCCCCCAGCAGCAGGGCGGGCCGCCCCCCCCGCCCCACACGCACCTGGCGGGGTGGACGAAGCGCGTGGTGGGGAAGTACTCCATCACCGAGGCGTAGATGAAGTCCTGGGCGCCCCCCATCACCGCCAGCAGCGCTTCCAGGTCCCTGGTGCGGCCGTGCGGGCACAGCGCCGGCGGCGACGCCTGTTCACGGGCAGCGGTCACTGAGGGCACCGAGCGCCCCCTGACTGCGGCCCTACCGGGTGCCCACCCTCCAGCGTTTGGGAGCCGGGGGAAGGCAAGAGACGCCACCTGGAGAGCAGGGCAGGGAGGAGGGGGCCTAAACTGGTCCCTCCCCCGCCCCCCGCCCCCACTCCTGGCTGGTGGGACTTCCCGGAACGAGGGGGCTCAGCGGGGCCCGGTGGAGGAGCGCCCCCCGCGGTGCGGGGCCCTGACCAGCCAGCGGGGCAGCTGGAGGGCCGTCTGCTGCCGGCGCCGGCGGAGGCGCTTGGCCCTTCCTTCCCCGAGGGCAGAGCCACTGGCTGAGCCGGCCCTCCCCGGCTTCCTGGCCCCCAGCTGAAGCCACCTCGGCCCCACCGGGCAGCTTGGAGACTCCCCGCCCCGGGCCGCAGGATGCCCTGCCAGCCCCGTCCCCCGGGGGGCCATGGCCGCGTCCTCCCCCACGCCAGCCTGCCGCTCGCCAGGGGACCACGGCCCCGTCCTGGGCGCTGGCTCCCCAGCCACTGCCCGGAGGCCCCGACGGGCACTGCGGCAGGACGGGTTCCCCGAGGGCCCGTGCAGCCGGGAGAGCCGGGGCATGACGGCCCCTCAGCCCCTCTTACGGAGAGGTAGGCCGTGGTGGGCACCCCGTCGAAGCGGCCCCGGAGGGGCTGGAAGCGGTTGATGTGGGACCAGAAGTTGTGAGGCCAGGCTTTGGGGAGGACGGCCTTTGGCGCCCCCAGCACCCAGTAGGTCTGGAAGGTCTTCTCCAGGTCGAGGGCCAGGTGGCTGCAGTTGTAGATGACGGCGCCGAGCTCCTTCACCTGCAGGGACGGGGCAGCGGCTGTGTGACCCCCCCACCCCCCGGGCAGAGCGCAGCCCCCCACACCCCCACCGGCCCGGCACTGCGTCTCCCGCAGGAGTCACAGCGGACAGGTGCTCCGCGGAGCTGGGAGGTGGGGGCCCGGGGTGCCCCGCCGGCCTTCAACATTGTCTTCCAATGAGCACAGAGACACGTGTTTGTGAAAAGATAGAAAATGCACAAAAGCCCCAGAAAGCCAGAAAATTCCTTCTTTGCGTCCCTGTCTGGCTGCCTTTCCTGCCTCGGTCCTTGAGCTGGTTTTTATCGCGTTGCTTCTCCTAAAGGGATGGTGCTGTGCAGTGGGCAGGTTTCCCCGGATAAAGACACTGGGACGTCCGTCTACGGGGTTGACGTGACGTTCCACGGGGCGGGCGCGACAGCCGTGCGTGATTCCGTAACCAGTGCCACCGGGTGAAGGCCCCAAAGCTGCACGGGACGCCAGGCCCAGCCCCCGGGGGCGCGGGCGGGGACGGGGCCGGGTGCGCCTCCCTTCCCGGGGCTCGGCACTCACCTGCGTCAGGGACCGCCAGTCCATGTTGGCACTGCCCAGGTAGATGTGCCGCCCGTCCACGACCCAGAATTTGGAGTGCAGAACACCGCCGGTGAGCTTCTCCATGGGCACGTAGCGCACCTGCGCACCTGGCGAGAGTTCAGGACCCCGGGGTCCACTGGCTCGTGTCAGGGTCGCCTTCACGGACCGAGCCTGATCTCGGGCCGACGACCCTCACGGCAGTGCTGCTGGGCTCATGCCATCATCGTCCCCACTTGACGGGCAGGGAAACGCAGGCCCTGACGCCCCGACTGGCCCCAGATCCCCCCGGGCAGCCCGGCTCCGGAGCCCGGGTCCGCAAGGACTGCTCCCCGGCTGAGCTCCCAGCCTGAGCCCACCCGCAGGTCTAAGCAGCGGGGCTCAGGGGGGACCCAAGGCCACGCCAGGCTCTGCCCCGTGGAATACGGCCCTCGGGCTCCCTGGAACCAGCCCCGGCCCCGGGGGAAGCTGACCCCAGCATGCCGCCCTGGGTCCCTCCGTCCCGGGGAAGTAGGGAAGCACGGGGAGCCTTTCCCCGCCTCCCCCAGGCCACCCTGCTCTGCTCGTCCCTGTCCCTGTCCCTGTCCGGAGGCACATGCTTACCCCCGGGGCAGAGGCGCCCAGGACAGCCGGGCACCTACCTCGGGCCGCCAGGACCTGCAGGTCCGTGGACTTCTTGGCCAGCGACCGGCTGCTGGTAGCCACCACCAGGGAGATGTTCTTGTCCAGCAGCTGCTCCAGCTTCCGCAGAAGGGCCTCCCCCTGTGAGGCCGGGCCAGCCGTGAGGGGTGACTCCCTGCCCGCTAGGAAGAGCCCAGACCTCTCCCGGGAGGCCACCCTGCCCCCCCCACCCCACGCAGAGGCAGGGAGCTGTGCCCTGGCACCCGGCCGGGCGGGACGGCCTGCAGCCTCCGAGCGGCGTGGGGAGGCCCGGGCATACCAGCTGGGAAGACGAGTCGTTGACCCCGATGTCAGCCCCCGTGAGGGACCAGTAGAAGGAGGCCACGTGGATGCTCTCCTGGGCGGCGTCCAGCAGCTGCAGCCAGGCCTGGGCCAGGGGCTGGGCAGACGGGCTGCCGGCTGCAGAGGGCAGGTCCTGGGGGATGCTCTCCACGAGGACAAGCCTGCAGAAGGGGCACATGGGGCCTGAGCGGAGCCCAGGTGCCACCAACCTGCCTGCATCACCCGTTCCGTCCCCGCTGGCCAAACCGGGGGGCTCACTGCCAACATGGGGCCCGAGCCCAGGCCGAGGGTGCGTGGGGTGGGGCCCAAATAGACTGGACAGGGCAGGCCTGAGCCCAGCAAGCCGGCGGGGGGCGGCAACAGCCAGGAGGGAGCAGGGCGGGTTAGGGCCAATCCCAGGCACCGCCTTGGAGAGCCTGGGAGCCTGGGGAGCTGTGGCTCCGAGCGGAGATTTACTGGGGGGCAGGCCCTTGGAGGCGGCCCAAGCTGAGCCCGAGGAAGGGCTGGACCAGCAGCTGCATCTTCCAGGAGGCGACAGAGGCCTGTGTCCTCCCACGGGGGGACAGCGGGAGGCACCCAGAGGCGCAGCGCTGAGAGCCGCCCCCGCCCCCCCCATCCTTGCATCGCGGGCTCACTCACCGGCAGGAGTCCTGCGGCGGCTTCAGGGCCTCCCCTCTCGGGGGCTCCCAGGCCCGGCTGGCCCCGTGGCCCCTGGACCTGCTGGGCCCTTCCTCGGGGCACACCTGGCCGCAGGTGGGAGGAAGGTGCACCTGCCACAGGACGTAGGCAAGAGCCATGGCGCCGAGCCACAGCGTGGCCAGCATTCCCAGCACCTGCAACTGGAGAAGGCGTCACCACGGGGCCCCTGGACGCCACGGGTGCGCCCTACTTCGGGGTGGGCTGACGCGGCCCCTCCAGTGCTGACAGAGACTGTCCCTGGCTCCCCGAGGGGACCAGGCCTGCAGCAGGGCGAGGGCAGGGTGGACTGAGCAGAGCCCAACCTGCCCATGTCGGGGGGCTCGGGTGGCCTGGGGCCGTCCCTCGGCTCCCCCTGAGCAGGGACGTGGGCAGGCGAGGGCAGCCCACCGGTCTGGCTGCTGTCGTTGTCGCCGCTCTGCCCACCTGCCCCCGGGTCCCCCGCGCCGGCATCTCTGTCCTGCAGGCTGTGGGGCATGTGGAGCGGCCAGGCAGGGGCCCCGACGCTCTCTGTGGAGGCCTCAGCACATGACGGGGCGACCGGGCGTCACCCGCAGCCCAGCCCCGCCTGGGCCGGGACCCCGCAGAGCCTGCTGCCGAGGTGGTGCCTGGGCTGTGAGGCCAGTGCCAGGCTTCCCTCTGCTGCGGGTGGGGCCCTCTGCCCGGAGCCTGAGGCTGGTGTATGGGTGTGTGCGTGTGTGCGTGCGTGCAGGCGTGTGTATGTGCACGCACACGTGTGTACGCATGACCCCACCTGTGCCTTGTGTGTGCATGTGCACGTGTGTGTGCATGCAGGCAGGTTGTGCATGCACATGTGTGCATGTGTAGGCATGTGCGTGCCTGTGTGTATGTATGACCCCACGTGGGCCTTGCGTGTGCACATGTGTACATGTGTGCATGCAGGTGTGTGCGTATGTACATGTGCATGTACGTGTGTGCATGGGTGCGCATGTGCGTGCACATGTGTGTACGTGTGTCCCCATCTGTGCCTCTGACCCACCTGGCCCTCGGGCTGCTCCCCCCTCTCCGTCTCCCTCCCCGGGGGCGTCTGCGTGTCTGAATCTCGCTTCCTTCTTTCAGCCACGCGTGTGGCGAGGCCCGGAGCCATTTCTGCTTTCAGCGGATGGGCCTGTAAGTCGCCGCTTCCCTTCCCAGGGCCGGGCCCCGGCCCCGCTCTCTGCAGGCCCTCCTGGGACCCGGGTAGCACCCCACCCTTCCCATGGCTGGGAGGGCGTGGGGCGGCTGACTTGGGGCCCTTCACTGCTGTCCCAGGGGGTCAGGGGAACTGAGTGAGGACCCCGTGGCACCGTGTGGGGGTTCCCCCCGCACAGCAGGACTCTGTCACCCGCCGGGACATGTCCCCCCAGGGCAGCTACTCCCAGAAAGACCGGGGAGCTAGGTGGGCTGGGCCGCTGCTGGACCCTCCCCGCCGTGGCCTCTGATGCCACCACAAGCCGGGCGCCCCCGAGTTCAGCACGCCCCCCTATGCAGGGACTGGGTCACCTGGCTAGCCATGCACTGTCCAGATGTCCACAGGCCTGGGCCGTGGTGGGGAGGGGCCTCGGGGCCCGGGGCCACACTGCAGGCCTCGTGGGCAGCCTAGGCCAGGCACGTGTAGCCAGGCTGTCAGCTGGCCTCGTGGGCTCCGTGGTTAGTGTCCAGGCCCCTGGGCTTTGCTCTAGGACTGTCCTCCCTCCCGTGGGACACTCTGGCCTGCCTCGGGGTGGAAGAGGGAGGCTGGAGGGGCTGTGTCTGTCCTCAGCCAGAACATTATAGGACGGTGGGGGCCTCAGAAGCCAGAACAAGGACCAGAGCAAGGCCTCAGGGCCTCAAGGTGCTCCTGCACCGGGCAGAGCCAGGCTCGGGGGGCCGCCCCGCCTCACCACCCCCTCCATGGGTTCATCAGGCCCTCGCTGACCCTCAAGAGAGGCAGTGGGTGTGAAGTGGGGGCACCAGGGCCTCCTGGGACTGGCCGCTCCCCTGCTGCACCACAGGGGAAAGGCGCCCGTCCCCCAGACCCAGACGTCCCCCGCAGAGGGCAGGTGAGAGCCCTGCAGCCCCACTGGGACTTGGAGCTGTCCTAGCACCTCCCCGACCACCGAGGCCCGGGAACATCCTCTCCTCTCTCGGCCGCTGGGAACAGCACGGGGGCCCGGGAGGCCGGCCGCCCTGGCTGCAGACCCGCTCACTCACTGCAGCACTGGGGAGCCCATGTCCCTGGGCTGGGGGGCCGCGGTGGGGAGAGGGTGGCCCACTAGGGATCGTGTCTCAGAGCTGTGGCAGGCTGGGGGACCCGGTGGGGCAGCCGTGGGCCCCCAGCCATCAGAGGTCATGGCAGGTGTGGCACTTCCTGCCTGCAGAGCGTGGGGTGCCGCTGTCAGCTCGAGGGGAGGCTCCCGGCCCGGTGGTCCCTGCTGCGCAGACCGGAGGAGGGACGGTGGTCGGCAGGCCCCGCGGAGGCTCTGCGGGCCCCTGGGCCCGGGGTGCTGGCAGCCGGCTTCCCCGGCCTTCGGGCTGGCTCTGCCCCTGCGCTGGGCCCCCTGGACTCACCTCGGGGGGTCGTGCCTTGGCGTCCATCTCGCTGCAGCCGCAGACTGCAGCTCCCGGTCGGGCAGGCTGCCTCCGCCCGAGCCCACCTGCCTCCTCTCTGCAGCCTGCTGCTTCCCCTTCTGCCACTTCCTCTTAGCCCCGAGCACCTCCTTCTGCTCCCCCGACACACATCTGGAGCCCGGTGGGCCAGCGGGAGCGTAGGCCTGGGCACGTTCACCTCCAGATTCTCTCCCCCGGCCCCACGGCCCAGGCGGAGGCGTTCTCCAGCGCAGGCCCGGGTGTGGGTTAGGCCCGGTGCGCCCCCACAGACCCAAGGAGGCCCGGCTGGAGCGAGATTGTTCATTTCTCTGTCACACTAACCAGGTTTAGGGGCTGGTGGCCTAGCGCTGTGGGCTCCACGGCCATGGGGTGCCAGGTCCTCCAGGCCACTCCTAGGGAATCCCAGCTCCCAATCCCTAGGGTTGGCCTGTAGCCTCGAGGGCCCACAACGGCTGCTGGAGTTCAGCCGTCACCTCCGTGTTCCTAGGAGCATAAGGGACGTCCCAGAGGAGACATCCTGGAAGTCCCACGGGGCACTCCCGCTCGGGCATCAGGATTTAACGAATACCTTCCCGCCAGGGTCGCAACACCGGTACCAGCCCTGACAGTCGGTGGTGCCTTGATATGGCCAGTCACGGTCTGGTGCCGTCCTCCCGAGGCGAAGGGCTGCGGGCTCCTTCCTAAGGGCACGAGTCCCGTGGCAGGGGCTCCACCCTCCCGGCCTGACCTCCTCCCTCCCTGCGGAGTCTCGGCTCCTCTTCCTGCTACCCCGGCCCTGTGAGTGAGGCGGGGGCGGCTCGTCCTGGCAGGGGTGCGGCCGGGGGGGGGGCTGCCCCGACAGCCACGGGTTCCGCTGGATCTCAGCTCCCCCACTAGTGACGCTAAGTCTGCTTGTTAGTACAACGCGCTCGCTGCCTTGCCGGCGCCCGGATCCTTACCGACCTGCACCCGCTGGTGCCCGTGCGGCCGACGCCTTCCGAAAGAAGGTTCCAGCTCAGCTGAAACGTGGCAAGGGCTATCTTGCTTCTCTTGCTTTTTAACTTTATTATCCACTCCCCCACCCCCCAGCCCCGCTGTTTTATCGCGACCCACCTGCCATGTGCACGTCCGTTTCCAGCGACGACATCACGGTCGATACTTGGAGATGCTGCAAAATGCCCACCACGATGGGTTCGGGTGGCACCTGTCACCTCCGGATCCAGTGCTGTTCGTCACGGCGAGGACGGGGAAGACATGCCGTCCTGGCCACCTCCTAGCACACGGCCCTGCGCTGCCAGGCCCCCGCCCAGGGATCCCCGGACGCCCAACGTGTGTCCCCACTCCCCCGCCCCCGCCATGCCCGGGTCTGTCCACGAGTTCAGGTTTTGCAGACTCCACACCTGGGTGCCTCCCAGGCTGCGTGACTCAGCTCCCTGCACAGTGCACCCTCCAGGTCCAACGGGGGGCGGGATCCCCTTTATCTCATGGTTGAACGGCGTCCTCCAGAGTAACAGTCCTAACGCCACTACAAACAATGACACTACAAATTGGAATTTAAGATTTCTCTGCAAGGTCTTTCTCACGATTATGTCTGACCAAGGATGTAAACAGCAAGCACCGTGTTCTAAAGTCAGTCTTTTTTTTTTTTAAAGATTTTATTTATTTATTCATAGAGACACAGAGAGAGGCAGAGACACAGGCAGAGGGAGAGGCAGGCCCCATGCAGGGAGCCCGACGTGGGACTTGATCCAGGGTCTCCAGGGTCAGGCCCTGGGCTGAAGGCAGGTGCTCAACCACTGACCCACCCAGGCGTCCTAATCATACCCAGACCTTAAGGGCATCTGAAAAGAATTACTGGAATGTTGATAATTCCTAGTAGAAATCTCAGGTGCTCCAAGGAATAGCAATGACTTGAACGTGAAGTCTTGCCACCCCCGCGCCCCTTATAAATCATTTATTAACATTTTGTCTCCCTGGCCCCGGAGTCGCTGGGAGGTCTGTGCTGGTCTGTGGGCGGATGCTTGCCTCCTGCAGGGAGGGCCGCACGCCAGGTGTCTCTTTACCCCCCCGACTAAACCACGTGCTACCGTGCACGACCCTCACTTTCCCTAATAACAGCTCCTGTCTTAAAACCTGCGTTGTCTGACTTTAATTTCCCTACGCCCGCTGTGCCTCGACGAACACTCACATGACTTTTAAAAATATCCTTCTCCCTTAGGTTGGTATGTGTCTGCTCTTCAGATCTGTGTCTCCTAAGTAACAGAGCTGGAATTTATTTTTTTTTTAAGATCTTATTTATTGATTTGAGAGAGAGAGCAGACACGCGTGAGAGGGCACGAGTGAGGGGAGGGGCAGAGGGAGAAGCCGACTCCCCCACTGAGCAGGGAGCCCGATGCGGGACCCGCTCCCAGGACCCCAGGATGGTGACCTGAGCCCAAGGCAGACGCTTCACCACCTGAGCGGCGCCCCCAGAGTTGGAATTTAAAACATATCTAACCCGACCATCTCTGCCTGTTCCAGCTGAGTTTAGTCTATTTACATTTATTGTGATAACCGCAACATTGTTATTCATTTTTCATTCCTTATATTGTGTGTTTGGCCCACATCGTACGGTTCTGTGCGCCTCTCCCGGGTCCCCTGAGTTTTCTCCGGTTTTCCCCTCCCGGTCCAGCTATCCCCTGTCTTGGTGGTCTGGTTCCAATGCCCACCCACACCCCCCTTATCCTTTCCGTGAGCAGACAGGGTCATCCTTCCTGGCCGTCCGTGGTCCATGTGGTGGCCCCAGGGCACGTTCCGACCCACGCACTGCGAGTGGAGACGTCTGGTCAAGGGGCCTCCATCGCTTCCTCCTGCCGCGTCCTGGGCTCCTATGGACGCAGAAGCGGGGGGCACCAGCTTCCCACCTGAAGGACGGTTTCCCCAAAGGGCCACTCGGACCCACTGCACGTTTTACGTCCACAATAAATATTCTTTTTTTTTTTTTCACAATAAATACTCTTTTGTTGTGTTGAGGCACTCACCTCCGCGTCCCCAGCGCTGTCGCTAGCTTGTCTTTGCCTTTCTCCCCTGCACCCGTAAGGAGGCAGGGACATGTTTAACATCTTTCCCTCTCCTGGGTGACGCAAGGACCTTCGGGTACCTCGGCACGACCTCCGATGATCTGCAGTGTATGTTGTCTCTCACGTTTGTCCTGTCTTGTCATGTTATGATTCTATTTTATTTTTTTTTCATGTTATGATTTTAAACCCCATACATTACACATCTATCATCAGTTTTTCCAGTCAGGCTGTGTGAGACTGATCTGCTTGCATCTCTGTCTGCGCAGCCTTCCTTCTCTTATTCCAGACCCACCCAGCGTCCTGCCTCCTGAAACACGTCCTCTACAACCCACCTAATAGGAATTCCGCTGCTTATAACATTCTTGGCCGCCAGTTTTTTCCTTTAGTGGGAATGTGCTGAGGGACGCTCAGTCCTTAGCGACATGCAAATGTCTCTAATTTCCCTCCGTTACTGAAGGACAACTTTCCAGCCACAGGATTCTTTTTTTTTTTTTTTTATGATGGTCACACAGAGAGAGAGAGAGGCAGAGACACAGGCAGAGGGAGAAGCAGGCTCCATGCAGGGAGCCCGACGTGGGATTCGATCCCGGGTCTCCAGGATCACGCCCTGGGCCAAAGGCAGGCGCTAAACCGCTGTGCCACCCAGGGATCCCCAGCCACAGGATTCTTGACAGACAGTTGTTTTCCCTGGAATCCCGAGGTCCTTAGGGCTCTGTTATTGCTGAGACACCTGCCCTCATTCCTTTCTTTTCTTTTTTTTTTTTTTTCCTCATTCCTTTCTAAGGCATTTCTTTCTTCTGTGGTTGGTTTTTTTTTTTTAATTTTTATTTATTTATGATAGTCACACACACACACAGAGAGAGAGAGAGAGAGAGGCAGAGACACAGGCAGAGGGAGAAGCAGGCTCCATGCACCGGGAGCCCGACGTGGGATTCGATCCCGGGTCTCCAGGATTGCGCCCTGGGCCAAAGGCAGGCGCCAAACCGCTGCGCCACCCAGGGGTCCCCTGTGGTTGGTTTTTAAATATTCTCCTTGTCCGTGGCATTCTTCAGTGTTACAGGGTGTAGCCAGGTGCAGTTTCCTTTTTTTTTTTTTCATTTTTTTTATTTTTATTTTTTTAAGATTTATTTATGATAGAGAGAGAGAGAGGCAGAGACACAGGAGGAGGGAGAAGCAGGCTCCATGCCGGGAGCCCGATGCGGGACTCAATCCCGGGACTCCAGTATCACGCCCTGAGCCAAAGGCAGGCGCTGAACCGCTGAGCCACCCAGGGATCCCCTTTAAAGTTCACTTATTGAAGCCATCTCTACCCCAACGCAGGGCTGGAACTCACAACCCCGAGATCAAGAATCTCATGCTCAGGGCACCTGGGTGGCTCAGAGGCGAGGATCTGCCTTCAGCCCAGGGCGTGATCCCAGGTCCAGGGATCGGGTCCCGCGTCAGGCTTCCCGCATGGAGCCTGCTTCTCCCTCCGCCTGTGTCTCTGCCTCTCTCTGTGTGTCTCTCATGAATAAATAAATAAAATCTTAAGAAAACAAGTCTCCTGCTCTACCGACCGGAGGCTGGAAGGCCTGAATCCAGGCGTGGGCACGGGGTCCCTCTGAGCCCCTGGCACACCCGGCGGCCTCGACGACTCTTCATCCCTTCTTCCTAGAACTTAGAAGGATGCTGGCTCAATGCCTCTGAGTTAGGCCGAGGAAAGGAGCAGAGTACGGAGTCCCAAGGCCCAGAAGGTCCCCTTCATGCGGAGACCATCGCCCGGCTGGGGCCCCCCTGGCAGGGCCACCCAGGGGCCCGGATCCTCTCACATCTTCAAGGGTGCAGTCCGACTTGCTGCTTCAATCCTATTCCTGCAGGTGAGGCTGGCGGGAGCCCCCACAGGTGGGGAAGTTTGAAGGTTCATTACCCCACGGTTCCCCCAGGCCCCCCCAGGCGGCACAGCACCTGGCCACGGGTGGAGCGGGCAGCAGGGGGCACTGCCTGGCTCTGCTGCCTGCGGGAAGGGGAGCTGGGCGGGAGCAGCCTGAGGCCGTGTCCCCCGCGGTGGGACTCCCTGAGGGCTCCAGGGGTCTACGCGGAGGCCACCTCCCGGGGGCGGCTAAGGGTCTGCGGTGCACATGGGCCCGCCCCAGGAGCTGTCACCCGCCTCCACCCACATCTACCCACCCCCTTCACACAACACAGTTTGTTTCGAGTGGTGTCTTATCCAAAGCATGAGTGGACACAAACAGGCTTCTTTGAGTTCATTCGTGGGCCTTTTGGCCCCGGAGCAGAGGAGAATAGCCCTCAACAGGCTCACACACACCCAGCGACGGGGATCCCCCAGTGTCGGGGAGACCCCCCAGTATCAGGCAGAACCCCAGCATCGGGCAGACCCCCCAGCATCTGGCGGACCCCCCAGTGTTGGGAGACACCCCAGCATCGGGGAGACCCCCCAGCATCTGGCAGACCCCCAGCGCCGGGCGGACCGGCCAAGCCGGCGTCAGCCACCGCAGCCCCAGCCGAGGCGTGCTCCGCGGAGTCCCGCAAAGCGTTGGCCCGCGCTCTCATCCTTCAGGCACATCTTGCTCGGCGGAGCCGTCATCCCGCGTGGCTGGAAGCGAGCCCCCCCTTCCTGCCCGTGGCCAGCACCGGGCATCTCAGGGGTCCCCGCACTTCAGGGGCCGCCGCTAACCGCTCTGCCCGCGCTTCTGAACAACGAAAGGAACTTGGCTCCAACTGCCTTGGGGATTCCGTTTATTCCTCTCCAGGGTGCCAGCCCCACCTTTGGTGGGGGGTGACGGGTCCCAGCCACCGTCACGGCCACGGGGATCTGCCGCATAGTTACCAGCCTCTGCACCCGCTCGTGTGCCCAGTCTGCGGAGCTCCGCTCCTTCCTGAAGAGCAGTAAAGCTGCAGGCGTCATCGGTGGAAAACGTCTCTCCCCCGTCACTCGGAACGACGGTTTCGCCGGGTGACGATTCTCTCCTGGCGCCTGAAGGGCCCTGCCCCCGACGGCTCTCCGGGGGGGACGCGCGTCCGTCCACCTGCTGCTCTCCTAGCTCTGTCTCCTCTGAAGGTTTGCTCTTTATCTCGGGTCCTCCGTGTTTCAGCGTAGCTGTGTCCAGGTGAGGCCGGTTCTCATCCACCGCCCTCCCCCTTGGGGCTCGGAGCTCTTAAATTGGAGGATTTGTGCCTGCAATCATTTCTAGAACATTCTCAGCCGTTATCTCGTTGGAGACGGCCCCTGCCTACTTTCCGACCCTCAGTGTGGAACTCGGGTTAGGTGTGCACGGAGCCTTCACATCCACACCCCACACCACAGACCCTCCTTCCACAGCGGCACGTCTTAGCCTCAACCTTCGGGTCTGGCTGACGTCGGGCCACCCAGCTGCATCTCTGGCTGTTTACCGGCTGCTCTGCGTTCCTGAGGTTCCCACTTCTTACCTCAGATTTTTTTCTCCTGCCCAGAGCCAGGCAGCAGAGGAGCTTCCCTGCCCTGTCACCAGGCACTGGGTGGGGTGCTCTGACCCCTTGCCCTGTGCGACCAGCCTTGGGACACTCGGCTCTGCGCAGGATTCCTAATTTCACCTCCGCTCTTACTGGGCGAGTGTGGACAGAAACCGCGAGTGCTCAGCCATGAGGAGGTTTCTGGGCCTGTAGCTGCCCCCGCGGGCTCCATACTCCAGCTCCCAGCACCCAGCTCCTGCTGCACGTCTAGTACCGGGCACTTCCCTTTCTTTACCAAAATCTCACATTTGCATCTGGTTTCAATTTTATTTTCAGCCAACAATTGTAGCTGTTCCGGTTGGCAGAGATGAAGCAGAAGTGTGAGAGGCTGAGAAGCCAGGCAAGCAGACAGAGCAGTTTTGGCAGGCTCACGAAGCCGGAGAGGAACACGCGGGCATTCCCGTGGTCCAGGGCCTCTAGGACTGGAGGGGTCGAGGCGCTGTGGAGAAAGAGAGCAGAGCGGACAGCGGGGCACTTGCCAACTTGTGCGCTGTGCAGGAACAGGAGGCTGAGCAGAGTGGCCGAAAACCTAAACAAAGCTCCATAATATGGTTCTGGGGACACAAAATTGAGGTCAGACTCTCTTTCAAAGGAGGAGGGTGTTGGTAAGCCCACCTGACTCGCAGGTGGGGCTCTTGCGGACTCCAGGAGAGCAGAGCCCTACAAGGATGGGCAGACAAGACACAAGAGGTAGAACAAGCCCCATCGTGTCTAAAGCTCAGTCCCTGGCTGCATTGAAGGGACCTATCCCTGCTGGGTGATCCTCTCTGTTGAAATATGGCTTAATCCAGGCTAGCTCTGTTCTTCTCCATTCTCAATGTCAGTCGCTTTAAACCAAGAGTCACCAGAGGCACCTGGGTGGCTCAGTTGGTGAAGAATCTGCCTTCGTCTTGGGTCATGATCCCAGGGTCCTGGGCTGGAGCCCCATGTCAGGCTCCCTGCTCAGCGGGGAGTCTGCTTCTCCTTCTGCCCCTCTCCCTGCTCCTACACTTATCTGTCAGATAGACAAATAAAAGCTCTAAAAAATTTTGAAAAATAAGTCAAGAGTCACCAGACGTCAAACCATTGAGCCAAGAGCAGAAACAAGGATCCAGGTATTGGGGCTCAAACAAGCTTTGAAATAGCTGTGATGACTATGCTCAGAACAACAAATGACAAGATGGAAATTTTCACTTAGAGAAATTAAGTTTTTAAAAAACATTTTTATTTATTCATGAGACACAGAGAGAGAGAGTCAGAGACACAGGCAGAGGGAGAAGCAGGCTCCCCACGGGGAGCCTGATGTGGGACTCGATCCCACAGGATCATGCCCTGAGCCAAAGGCAGATGCTCAACCACTGAGCCACCCAGGTGTCTCTGAAATATTTTTTTAAGTCAAAGAAATCCTGGAACTAAAAATACAATAAAGAATGCAATGGGGGGATCCCTGGGTGACTCAGTGGTTTAGCACCTGCCTTCGGCCCAGGGCCTGATCCTGGAGACCCTGGATCAAGTCCCACATCGGGCTCCCTGCATGGAGCCTGCTTCTCCCTCTGCCTGTGTCTCTGCTTCTCTCTCTCGCTCTGTGTGTCTCTCATGAATAAATAAATAAAATCTTAAAAAAGAATGCAATGCATGGGTTGACGGCCAATTGGACAAGGCTGAGGGAGGCCTAGTGAGCTGTAATGTCAGTCACTGGAGAATAAAAGATGGGACACAGGAAGAAAATGCATAGAAAACACAGAAAACAGCATGAGAGACACATGGGACATACACGAAGGTTTAACACATGTATAAATGGAGTCCCAGCACGGAAAAGTTGGGAATGGGACAGAATTGTGTCTGAAGAGCAAGGAGACAAGGCTCTCCCCAAACTCCCAAACTAGTGAAAGCTGGACAACACCACTTTTAGAACAGCTACAAACCTCAACACAGATGAGTACAAAGATGCTCCTTATTATAGTAAAGCCACTGGAAAACTAAAAACAAAGAGAAAATCTAAAACAGCCAGAAAAAAGGACATCATTTAGAAAGGCAACAATAACACTTCTGACTGCTCTGTGGAAGCACTGAGATCCAGGAGACAATGGAACGATATATTTTAAGTGCCAAAAAACAGTGACTGCCAACTTAGAATACTGTATCAATCTACCAAGTGAAAGGAAAAGGCAAAATAAAAACATTTCCAGACACCCCCTACTCAAGACATTGAGAGGTTTTCTTGCAGCAAACCTATACCGAAAATAAACTCAGTGACGATCTGCTGGAAAATGATTCCAGATGGAAACATAGAAATGCAGAGTGAAAGAAGAGGGTACCAGAGATGAAATATGTCAATACATTTAGGGCATGTTGACAACAGAAAGTAATAAAATAGTTCGTTGTGGGGTTTACAACATTTGCAGAATTAAAATGCCTGATCATGATAGCACAAAGGTGCAAGAGGCAATCAGATTTAAAGTGTTGGAAGGTCTTTACATGGTCTAGGAAGTGCTAAAACTGTAAACTTACATTAGACCCTAAGTGAGAGAGAAATTTTATAATTGGATTTTATTTTTTTATTTTTTAAGATTTTATTTATTTGTGAGAGACACAGAGAGAAAGGCAGAGACATAGACAGAGGAAGAAGCAGGTTACTCACAGGGAACCTGATGAGAGACTCGATCCCAGGACCCCAGGATCAGGACCTGAGCCAAAGGCAGATGCTCAACTGCTGAGCCACCCAGGCATCCATATAATTGAATTTTATTTTATTTTTTAAAAGATTTTATTTACTTATTCATGAAAGACACAGAGAGAGAGAGGCAGAGACACAGGCAGAGGGAGAAGCAGGCTCCATGCAGGGAGCCCGACATGGGACTTGATCCAGGGTCTCCAGGGTCAGGCCCTGGGCTGAAGGCCGCGCTAAACCGCTGAGCCACCAGGGCTACCAGAATTTTTTTTTTTTAAGATTTTTACTTATTTTACTTATTTATTCATAGAGACACACACACACACACACACACACACACACACAGAGGCAGAGACACAGGCAGAGGGAGAAGCAGGCTCCATGCAGGGAGCCTGACGTGGGACTCGATCCCAGGTCTCCAGGATCACACCCTGGGCTGCAGGCGGCGCTAAACTCTGCGCCACTGGGCTGCCCTATAATTGAATTTTAGAATTGCGAATTATTTTGTAATTGCCAGGAATTAGGAAAAACAATTTACATTAGACCATAATAACTGAAGGATGAATTTGATAATTGTTAGGGTGACCACTAAGAGTATAATGAAAGTATTACTAACAAGCAAATGGGGAAATATGGAATAATAAGACAAAGAATACTAGGGCAGCCCTGGTGGCGCAGTGGTTTAGTGCCTGCCTTCAGCCCAGGGCGTGATCCTGGAGTCCCGGGATCGAGTCCCACATCGGGCTCCCTGCATGGAGCCTGCTTCTCCCTCTGCCTGGGTCTCAGCCTCTCTCTCTCTCTCTGTGTCTCTCATGAATAAGTAAAATCTTTTTTTTTTTAAATAATGCTTTATTAATCCTAAGGAAAAAAGGAAAGAAAAACAGAACAAGTACCAGACATAGTACAGAAGATTCAAAGTTAAATACACCAATAATTACAGTAAATGTACTAAAAATACTCCAAGTAAAAAATATATATGGTCTTACTGAATTTTATAAGATAAAATCTACAAAAGTTTAAGTAAAAGGATGAAAAATATGCTATAACACTAACCAGAAAAAAGCTAGCACAGCTATACTAATATCATAGAGAGTAGACTTTAAGGCAAGAAAAATACCTAGAGATAAAGAAGATGTCGCGAGGATAAAAGGGCCCATCAGCCAGGAATGTAACAATTCTAAATTATATGCACCGAATAACATAGTTTCAAAACACATAAAGAAAAACTGGCTCAAGTCATGATCTCAGAGTTCTGGGATTGAGCCCCTGTCGGGCTCCTGCTCAGTGGGGACCCTGCTTCTCCCTCTCCCTCTCTCGCTTGCCTTGTGCTTGCGCTTGATCTAAGTAAAATCTTTCTTAAAATGGACGTAAACATATTCTTTTCAAAGGCACATGAAGCATTTATCACAATTGTCCATATTCTGGGTAAAAAAGCACACTCTATGCCTTTCCAATGATTGAAATAATTTAAAGTATATATTCTGACCACAGTGGAAGTAGGATGGAAGTGAATTATGGAAGAATACCTGTGAGGAGAGCATGTGATGGGATGAACACTCGGTGTTATATTTTGACAAATTGAATTTATTTTTTAAAAAATATTTTATTTATCTATTCACGAGAGACACACACACAGAGAGAGAGAGAGAGAGAGAGAGAGGCAGAGAGAGAAGCAGGCTCCATGCAGGGAGCCCGACGTGGGACTCGATCCCGGGACCCCAGGATCACACCCTGGGCTGCAGGCGGCGCTAAACCGCTGAGCTGCCGGGGCTGCCTGACAAATTGAATTTAAATTTTAAAAATGTAAAAACAAAACCAATAAATATATAGACTAATGTAAAAAATAATAACTGGAAAATTTTCAAATGTTTGGTAATTTAGCAACACATATCTAATAACTCAGGGCCAAGGAAGAAATCATAATGAATACTAAAATTTTTTTCACCCAAGTGATAATGAAGATACAACGTATCCAGCTTTATGAGGTCAGCTAAAGTTATATTTGGAAGGACATTCGTAGCCTTACATCTGTGTATCAGAAAAGAAGGAAAGCTGGAAATCAAGGATTATCCATCTCACACGTAAAGGAAGAAAGGAAGAAAGCAACCTTCAGACGGGGAAGAGAGGGGCGAAAACCAACGAATAAACATAAATCGAAGAATAACAGCAAAATTAACGAAACAGAAAACAAATGTGTCATAGAGAAAAATCAAGACCAAACAGCTGGCTCTATGGAGAGGATAATAAAATTGATGAGGGCAGCCCGGGTGGCGCAGCGGTTTAGCGCCGCCTTCGGCCCAGGGCGCGATCCTGGAGACCCGGGATCGAGTCCCGCGTCAGGCTCCCTGCATGGACCCTACTTCTCCCTCTGCCTGTGTCTCTGCCTCTCTCTGTGTGTGTCTCTCATGAATAAATAAAAAAATCTTAAAAAAAAAAAAAACTGATGGGACCCCACAGGACCCAGCATGAGAGAGTGAAGGAAGGAACCCTCTCGACGGGCCGGAACGAGAGCGCGGAAGCCAGAGGATGTGATGAGCAATCTCGGCGCCCCGACAATTCTGTGTTAATACAGTCATTTTCCCTATTGCTCTTCACTGCTCTGAATTCTTACTGCAGGTGTAATATGCACGTGTGAGGATCCCTGGGTGGCGCAGCGGTTTGGCGCCTGTCTTCGGCCCAGGGCGCGATCCTGGAGACCCGGGATCGAATCCCACATCGGGCTCACAGTGCATGGAGCCTGCTTCTCCCTCTGCCTGTGTCTCCGCCTCTCTCTCTCTCTCTCTGTGACTATCATAAATAAATAAAAGTTAAAAAAAAAGTTTTTAAAAAAAATATGCACGTGTGGGGAACAGAGCTGGCGTGGGAACAGCTGGGACACTGGTGACTCCTGAGCCAGGTCGAGTGACCTGGTGAGCAGGGTCGGTGGCAGCCAGCCAGAGGGCTGACGGCGGGTCAATGCTTGCTCCAGCCCCATCGTCCACCTCCCCTAGGTCCTCCCTGCGGCCAGAGTTGGGGGATGTGACCTCCCCCCCCGGGTCTGAAGAAAAGGCAAGAGGCAAGAAAAATACCTAGAGATAGGTATTTAGGCGCTCTAGGCGCTCGGCGGTGTGACGTCACCACGGTCGCGGTGCGAAGTCAGAGATGCTCCAAAGCCGGGAAAAGCGTGAAGGCATCTGAGGCTGGAGCTCGGCACTCGGTGCCCGTACCCCTGCCGCCCCCGCGGCTGCCTGTCCCAGGACGGCCTCCCTGAGCGGCCTCCCTGAGCGTGCTTCTGGTCGCCATACCCTTCAGTGGCTAGAATAAAATAGCCGGTTTTTTTCTTTTTTTTTTTTTAATAACTCCTTTTTGAGGAGGAAACACCTGAAATTTCCCGGGTTTTCTTTCTCGCCTACGCTGCTCCCTGGTGGCAGCGTCTCCGCACTGCAGCATCCCTGGTCTCGGGTCAAATCGGGTTTTCCAGGCGGCGGCGACCCAGAGCACAGGGCCAGGGGCCCCCACTCAGACACCTCGGGTGGAGAAAAGAGGCCGAGGCAACAGGCGCCGGGGCTCGCCATGTGATAGAATGATTTATTAGAACAAATTCCATGACAACTCATATAAAATAACCATTTTCTGAAAGACATCCATAAGACCACCCAGGACAAACATACGAAGTACCTCCAAGAAGCCAGACAAATAAGTTACCGATCCCGAGTCAAAGGCTGGAGGGGGAGGAACGGGAATTTGTGAATAAAAAAAAGTGTACAGCGATCACTGAGGGTGCGTGTGGATGAGAATGGCCACTGTTGGTCTCCAGGGGACAGGCTGGAGGGGACTGTGCGGGGCATGCAGGAGGCCTCCTCCGTGTGGACACAGCAGGCCCGGGGGGCGGGGTCCCGGCAGGAACCCCGTCCCCACTCACACACATACGTAAACATCACGGGGGCGGTGGGGGGACAGGACCCATGCACGCAACTCCAAGTCAGCTAAATGTAAACACGGACACACGCATCACCCGTGGCGGCCCGGACTCACACCCACTGGCCCCCGGGCCCCATCCCGCAATCGCCACTCACACAGGCGCCGGGCACGGTGCGGAGCGACCCCCGAGCGGCCGGGGTGGGCCAGCCCCGCCCCCACCTGCCCCAGCCCACGGGCTCTTTGGCTTAGAGGCCCCAGAAGCAGCCTCCTCTTGCCCCGGCCCCGGGGAGGCGTGCCCCGCCCACCCGGCATGTTCCCAGCTTAAAGAACCCTGAGAAGGCAAAACTGTCCCTGGGGGCCTCTCCCTGCCCTCCACCCCCCACGGGACCAGGAACACAGCAGCCTGCAGGGCTCAGAGCTGGCTGCAGGCACCCACGTAATGCCCACAGCGTCAGGGGGTACGGGGGCTGGGGGAGGGGTGCAGCCCAGGGAGCTGCCGGAAGCCTGGTTCCCAGCCCCTGCGGTCCAGTGCTCGCTGCCCCCCTCCAGCCTAAAGCCGCAGGAAGCCAAGTGCAGATGCCCCGCAGCCCTCGCTGGGAAGACCTGCCCCACGGTGTGGACGCGTGCCTGGGCGTGGGCGCGTGTCTGGCATGTGTGTGCCCGTGTGCACAGCCAGTGTGGCAGCAGCCTGCACACTCAGCAGGTTTGGCAATTGCATTGGCACCAAAGGCTTGAAGTACTGGGGTTCCGGCCCCAAACGTCTCCACGGGCCACAGCCCGGGCCCAGGTGGCAGAGGCCGCTGGAGGGCCCTGGCCAGGCGCACCGAGCCCTCGAGTCCTGGGGCTTCAGGGCCCCTCCCGGCTCCGTGTTTGGCACTGAATGACGCCCCCCACCCCTGGCCCAGCCCCTCTTCCCCTGCCTGGCCCGGGCCAGCACCCAGGGAGGGACAGGTGAGCACGCACCCCAGCGCGAGAGGCGGGAGGAGGGCCTTCCAGGCCCGGGGGCTGCTGCCGTGGCACAGACCAGCCTTTCCTTAAGAGCTACAGACAGAAATAACAGCAGTGGAGAGGACGCGGGGTACACACCTGTGACGCCAGCCCTCGGCAGTGGCCCCGACAGGGGCTGGGCCGTCCTGCTGGGGTGCTGGCCGGGAGCGAGGGAGGGAGTCTGGGCACGGAGGCCCTGCCCACGGGGTCCTGGCACGTGGCGGGTCTCTGTGGCGACCCGTCCGCAGCCGGGAGGGGCCGCAGCGGCCGACAGAGAGGCTGGAGGCGCCAGACCCGGGGCCACGGGGAGGCCGCCCCGGCCCGCGCCTAGATCAGGAACCTCTCTGCGTCGGGGAGGAAGTCGGGGAGGAAGGCGGGGTCCGGGAGGCCAGGGGACCCGCAGGTGCCCCGCTGCGGGAAGCTCCTCAGAGGCAGGGCCAAGGGGGGCGAGGACGGACTCTGGGCAGCCGGCCGGCCCTTCCCAAGCTGGGCCGAGCCCCCGGAGCCACGGTTCCCGGTCAGCAGGTCCAGGTTCCCGCTGGGGTCCACGATGGCGTTGATGACTGCGGGGGGTGCAGGGTCAGGCCGGCCGGCGGGTCCTGCCCTGCCTCCCACACCCACCCGGCCTCCCTCTGCGGGCGCCACGGCGAGCAGCACCGGCCATACCCACCTTCCAGCTGCTTCTGCACGCGTCTCAGTTCTTTCAGGATGGAGCTGATCTCCTGGAAGTGGGCGGGAGGGGGTGCATGGAGCAGGACCGCCACGGGACCCCCCCACTCCCTGCAGCCAGGAGGCTGTTTGGTGGCGGCGGGGGCGGCCCTCACCTTGTTGGACGTCTTCAGGATGGGCACCTCGTTCTCCGAGTTGATTCTGGCTTCTAGCTCCTCCCAGGCTCGCCCTGTGTTCTGAAAGAGGATCCTGCCACCGAGGGGGGCAGCAAACAGGACAGGGAGGTTGGAACCTACACAAGCGCACCCAGCCCGCTGCCCCCACCCCTCCCCATCCGTGCCCACGGGGGAACAGAGGCCCGGGGCAGGAGTGGGCTGGCCAGAAGCAGAGTCTCCCTCTCTGGGCCTGACGTGGGGAGTACTGGGGTCGTCCCGGGGGCTCTGGGGTGGGCGCAGGGGGGCCGGCTGCCAGGCCCAGGTGCGCGCGTGCGCATGAGCACCCCCTGGGCGGTCCTGGCTTTGGGCGCATGTTAGCGTCTGCGTCTGAGGGGAGGCTGGCGGGGCAGCTCCCACCGGCCTGCAGAGCCCGGGGGCCCCACGCACTTCATCTTCTCCGCGAGGTGCTCCGTGTTCTCCCGGATGGCGTGAGACAGCTGGGACACTGGGTTCAGCATCAGGTTGTCAAAGATCACCTGCAAGGACCAGGCGTTGGCGTGGCACCTGGGACCCCCCGGAAGGCCCTGCTCCCTGGTGCACCCCAACGCCCAGCCTGGAGGGCCCTGTGCGCGCAGCCAGGCCAGCTTTCTGCGGGGTAGGTGGGGTGACCTGCCTCCTCGCGGCTCCGGGGACGCATCTTGCTGGCGAGGGGGTCCTCACAGCGGTCGTTCATGTTCTGGTCCACATCTCGAGAGCTCAGGGAGCCAGGTGGCACCTTCTGGAAGTTGAGGCTGGCCTCGGGGATGCGTTGCACCAGCTGTAGACAGGGGCAGGGTGGTGTCAGCCCTCCTGGGGGCAGGGGGCATCCACCCACAGGGGCAGACCATGTCCCTCCCCTGCCGTGACAGTAGGGGGACTGAGCAGACTCGGGCCCCGGGATGCCCCTACCCCCAAACACAGGGGGTCCTGGATCCTGTGCTCTGGGGTGGCCGTGTGGGGAGCCGAGCACAGGACACACGGCCTCGGCGAGTGCCCCTGGCTGAGACTGCCTGTGCAAGGAGCTGCCTGAAGGCCGGGGGTGGGCCAGACCTCAGCAGGGTGGCGGCCGGGCTCACCTCCTCACGGGCAGAGATGGTCGAAGCAGGGGTGCTGGGCATGTTGCTGAGAGAGGGGCTGCGGGCGGGCCCCGGTGAGCCCAGCGAGTCACCGTCCCCAGCCACATCGTGGATCTCCCGGGCGAGGATGGCCACGTCCTTCACCAGCGTCTGGCTCAGCCTGCAGCCCGCAGGAAAGAAGGCAGGTCCTGTCGGGTCCCCCTGGGCCGAGGGCCCGTGTTGGGGAGGTCGGGGAGCAGCGGCCTGATGCATCCCTCCCCGGGCCAACCTCTCCTCGCAAGTGCAGGCAGGCGTCCTGCCCAGGAGGCAGGTGCTGGGTGAGGGTTAGGGGTCAGGGGTGTGCAGCCTCCAGCCTGACCCCAACTGCGCCCACCCGGCCACTGGCAATGCCAGACCTCACAGGGCCCCGAAGGGAGGCCCCAGGAAGAGTGGCAGGGGTGGGGCTGGGGCCAGGCAGGAAGGGCGGGCAGGCACAGAGGTCCCACAGCCAGCCTGTCCTGTGTCACCTGAGTCCTCGGCCCAGGCTGGGGTACCGGAGTCCCCTGTCACTGTGCACCACCACCTCCTTCACTCGACAGGGGTTACGAGCTCCACCTGGAAGCTTCCTCGGCACATGGATGCCTGCAGTTGCCCCAGCAACGGGGCCTCCGAGGCCCACAAGGCCCTGACCTCCGGCCTCCATCGTCCCAGCACTGCCCAGGGCGCCTCCCAGCCGGCCCTGAGGGCCTGTCCACCCTGAACGGCACCTGCACCCCTGCCTGGCACGGTCACTGCGCTCAGTCCCTCCCAGAAATGCCGAGCACGGCTGGAGACTGTTCCAGCCGCCCCCTACCCCCAGCATGGCTGACCTAGACCCCTCGAGATGGGGGTCCTCCAACTGCACCCACTCTCCCTACACTGAGAAACACAGAACACCCCTCAAACTCACAGTGATGCCACATGGGCGTGCACCCCTGCCTTAGTGCCAGCCCCTAGCCGGGCAGGATGCCCAAGCTTGCCCACTCGGGAAGCAGAGGCCCCGAGGCCCACAGGGGCCGCCCACCCCCGCCCCCGCACGCCCCTCACCTCTGAGGAGCCCACCTCGGCCGTCCGCCCCATCGTCAGCCGCTGCCCGCCCTCCATGTCCTGGGAGCCGCCATCCCTGGCCCCTCTCATGCCCCGCAGGCCCTTCCTGCTCAACCTTGAGCCACCGTGGCCTGTGTCCTCTCTGTGCCTGCATCCCCACGGGCCATTTGCCCAGGAACCACCTGCCTCTGGTCACCTCTTTCTAGGAGCTCAGCAGCCTCAGCACCAAACACCCACCGTTCACCCTAAAGCCCCGGACTCCTGCTCCTGCACGAGCCCCGCAGAGCCCAACCACCATGGCACTGAGCCCTGCTCAGCCAAACACTGCCCTCTAGTCCCACCGCCTCTGCACCAGCCTCCCAGCTCCTGGCCTGGAGCTGACCCAGGGAACGACCACGCGAGAGACATGATCTTTAACAAAAATAATACACTTCTCCCTCATACCAGAGGACCCGCACTCTTCTGAGATCTGCCTCCATCCACCTGCCCCCCCACCTGATATCCATCCACGCATCCGGGACCCATCCACCCACCCAGGATCCATCTACGCACCTGGTACCCATCTGCCCTCCTAGGACCCAACTGCTTACCTGGGACCCATCCGTCCACCCAGGATCTATCTACGCACCTGGTACCCATCCACGCACCCAGTACCCATCCACGCACCCGGGACCCCTCCACCCACCCAGTACCCATCCACGCACCCGGGACCCATCCGCTCACCCAGGATCCAAGCCCCCAATAACCGCATCCACCCCCCGACAAGCAGAGCTCAGGCGGACAGAGCCTCCAGCCCAGTCCCGGCCCAAGGGGCGCTCTGGCCCTAAGGGAGGCGCGGCCCGCTCAGCGGCTCCGCTTGCGCCGCTCACCTGGCGATCTCGGCGATCTCCGCCGTCTGCACGATAAAGCCGTAGGGGTCAGGGTCTTCCTCCTCGTCATCCGTGTCCCGGAGGCCAGGCGCCCGGGGTCGCACGCGGCCAGAGCCGCCAGCCCGCGGGGTCTGCGTGGCTGTAGAGGCATGGGAGCGTGTGTGTTTGGGGGAGCCGTGGTGGGAGCCGTACTCCTCCTCGGACGTGGACGTGCAATCCGAGCCCTGCTGCCGGCGGCGCGTGCCTGGGAGCGCGAATCGGTTCCAGAAGCAAGAACAGAACAGAGCGGCAGCTCAGCACCCCGTGGCAGCCCCGGGGTCCCAGGCAAGGGCCCAGCGCTGCGCAAAGCCACGCTGCCGGCGGCCCCCCACCCATGCCTAGAGGCCCTTTAGCTGAAGCGCCAGCAGCTGCAGAGCTCCAGGGCCTGGAGGCCACCAGCGGCCCAGAGGCGGGGGGCAGGGGCAGCCTGGCATTTCCATGGGCCTGGGGCTGGTCGGCCTGTGGGCAGAGGCCACGGGGACGGTCTGTACCCATCAGATGGGAGGTGGCAGGCGTGGTGGCAGGGCAGCGTTACACCCAGAGATGCCCCAAATCAGGGCAGCCCTCCCCACGTGGACCGGCCCCAGGCCTGGGTGGGACCTGAGGGTGGCTGAGCTCGGCCCCCGCAGCCCCCTCCCTTGCCCGCCTGCCCCTCGGACCCAGCTCCTCACCCACCCTGCTCTGGGGCCCCGCGGTTGCAGCAAACACACGCAGCCAAAAAAGCGGCGGAGGGGCAGCGGGCTCCCACCCAGCAGCGGTCCTCAGCCTGCCACCACCGTCCCCGCCCATCCCTGCCTCCAGCGGACCCTGCCCCTCAGCACTCGGCGCCCCTAGCAGACCCAGGAGGCAGGGGGGGCCCCACCCCGGCAGCCTCAGGAGCCCTGAGGAGCTGGGCCAGCAGAGCCTACGTTCAGCTCACTCGGGCGACCGGCCTGGCTGAGCGCACGTGCACACACACACACACACACACACACACACACACACACACGCAGCCCCCCGGGGCAGCAGCGAAGCACCGGCGGCCACAGCACTGTCCCTGCTGGCCACGCACGTGCACAGGCCACAGGCTGCACGGGGCCTCTGCCTGGGGGTGTGGGGGGTGGACACAGCCCTCCCCCGCCACGGCATCCCGCACGCCCTGGCAGGGCAGCCGAGGGCAGAGCACCCCAAGCGCGAGGCCTGGCGCGCAGCCGCGGAGCCCTCCATCCTGGCTCCCCGAGGATGGTCACATGCACACGGTTCGTGTGTGCGTCCGTGGAGACGGGCCCGCCTATGTAACGGGGAAGCTGCGCACCCTCCGCCCCGGCTGCCTGGGCCCGGGGCCACCCGCCTGCTCCCGGCACTCACTGGGTGACGAGTATCGGGCACTGCCCGGGCGCGCCCTGCTAAAGGGCTGGCGGGGGACCGCGGTGGCGCTGGCGGCCTTCTTGGCGGCGGCCCGAGCCTCGGCCATGACGGGCTTGCGGCCCGAGCAGTACAGCTCGACGCTGCGGCCGGAGAAGCCAGGCCGCGCGGGGGCCGCCTCGGAGTCGCTGGGCCCTGTGAAGGAGCCGGCCCGCTTCCGGGGCATGGCCAGGATGTCCAGGCGCGACAGCTTCTTGGCCTGCTCGGGGGCGGGCCGCCCCGCCGGCTCCGGGGTGGCTGGGGGGCCCCGCTCCCCGTCGGCAGCCTCCGTGTCCGAGGCCTCCCCCAGCCGGGCCCGTCTCAGCCGGGAGGCCCGCGTGGGCCGCGGGGTGGACAGGCTGTTGGAGCGGGTCAGCACCTGCTGGGCCTTCTGGGAGCCGGCGGGGCCGCGGCTCTGCTCCTCCCGGGCAGCTGGCGGTGGCGGCGGGGCGGCGGCTTTCCGCCGAGGGCCTGGCCTCCCCGCCCCAGCGGCCCCGGGGGCCTCGTGGTCAGAGGTGACCGCGTCGGCGCCAGGCGGGGGCGCCAGGCCACAGCCCCGATCGTCGTCAGGCCAGTCCGAGGAGCCCCGGGGCCCGGGGCCACGCCGCACGGCCAGGCGCCTCCCCGGCTCCGCACGGCCCACGTCGCTCGGGCCCAGCGGGCGCCGCTGCTTGTCCGAGAGCCGCTCACGGGCGCTGTTCAAGGCGACACCCCCCGGGTCCTGTGCCGCCTGCGGGGACGGCGGCTTGTCCCTCTGCGGTCCCGCGGGCTGCGGGCTGGTTGGGCTGGGCCCGTTCTTCCCGCTGAGCAGACTGACAGTGCTGGCCGTGTCCACGTCAGAGTCCCCGGACAGCGAGTCCTCCGGCGGCCTGGGGGCACTGGCCGTGGGGCCCTCTGCCTCCTCCGCGGATCTGGACAGCAGCCGGGCCTCCAGGGCGGCCAGGGCCGTCTCTGTCTCCTTCAGGATCAGGTGGGTGTCCTGGGGGTGCAGGTCCATGCGCGAGGCCCGGGCGGCAGCCAGGTCCTGCAGGAGGGGGTGGCTGGAGATGTGCGGCAGCTGGCCGTGCGCTGGGGGGCCGCCAGCCGGCTCCTTGCTGAAGCTGTCCTGCCGGACCAAGGCCAGGGCGGGGCTCTCGGGCTCCGGGGACCGCCCTGTCCGCAGCTGGATCACCATCCTCCCGCTGGTGCCGACGGAGAGGCTGTCCCTCGCCGGGGGGCTGGCCTGGGCCACCCGCCCCAGGCCCTCCACCTCCCCTGGAGCCACGGGTTTCCTGGGGAAGGCCGTCTCCCCGTTCTGGTCCCCAATGAAGAAAGAGGTGGGGGCTGGCTCTCCAGGGGCCCTCGGCGAGCGCCGGCCCTTTGTCCATGCCAGTCCCTCCTGGGGGCTCCGGCGTCTCTCCTCTTGCGGGCCCCCACCCCGCTCGGAGCCCCGCCCACCGTCCGACCCGCTGGCATCGCTGAGGCTGTCAGGCTCCAAGTCCTCCTGGCCCAAGAAGCAGCCGGCCTGCTCACTGCCTGGCTCCGGTGGCCCGGGGCCGCTCCTCCTGGTGGCCTCGGGGCCCCCAGGGCTGTCTGCGCGGTCGCTGGGTAGCTGTGGAAGCAGCCGTCGCTGGCGCACGGGCAGGGTCCCCTCGAGCTCTCCGGCTCTGCGCCCAGGGCTCTCCTCTGCAAAGACAAGGGCAGCCTGGTAGGGAGCGGTCGCTGGCTGCGGGCCCCGGGTGCCTACGGGACGCCTGGCCCTCCGCCAGACTCGGCCGGCACGCTCGCGCCTGCAGGTCCAGTAAAACGCCTGAGCCCACCCCCAGCCCCAGCCCCACCCCACCGCTGAGCCTGAACCACTCACCTGCCAGGCCTGGGTCCGAGTAGCTGTCGGCCAGGCTAGCCCAGCGGGACACCCACTTCTGACTCCCGGGAGAGCCCGGCACCGTGAGGCCCTGCAGAGCAAAGGGCAAGCGTGTGTCTCCCGCAGGGGGGGCAGGAGGCGCCCGGGCAGCCACAGCAGCTCGCCTGACACCTGGCCCTACCCATGCCATCTCTGTACCCGTGGCGCACTCCCCCATGGACGCAGCCAGGAAACCCCGATGCGCTCCTGCGTTTGCCCCCGACACAACTACCTAACCTGAGCCCAGTTCAGGGGCTCACAGGCCAGCCGCTGTGACTCAGCGCAGCCCTGCCTGTGGGTACACGGGACACACCCAGGGGCCCAGCCTGACTTGGGGCCTCTGGGCCCGCACTTGAGCCCTCCACGCAGGGGCCCCAGCCCACCTGCCAGGACACGCTACCCAGCAGGTTGGACCCAGCCTCCTCTGGGGCCTGGAATCCGACACAGGTGAGACCTCCGAGCTCACACAGGCCCCCATGCGGGGGCCCCCGCCCCTCCCCAGGCAGCGTCATCCCAGGTACCTGGAGCTCCCCCTGGGGGGCCATGCCCGCTGACCGGGAGGCAAACTCCTGCAGTAGGGCCATTCGCTGGGCTACCCCGTCGCCGGCCTCGTCTCTGTCCCCTCTGATGACGGGACGGAAGGTGGCGGAGGACACCCTGGAGAGCTCAGGAGACTCGAGTACCCCAAAGACCTGCCAAGAGGGATGGCCAGCCCCCGGGTCAGTGCCGGCCCACCCCCGGCCCGGCCCCCACCGCCCTGCCGTGCTGACCTGGTCGATCATCTGGCGGGCCTCCTCCACCTCCGGGTCCTGCACCTCTGTCTCGATGGTGTAGGTCCCTGCATCACTCAGGCTGTCGTCCTCGTCCTGTTTGCGCGCCTTGGTCAGCTGGGGGTCGGCGGGGGGTGGTGGTGGGGTCGCCGGGGCCACGGGGCTGGCCCCACGGGGTGTCTCGGGGGCCGGTGATGCTGGGGGTGCCTTGTCAGGGCCGGGCCGGGCGGCCGGGGAGCCCTCCCGCAGGCACTGCGCCATGAAGTCCTGGGCCAGACGGGAGCGGCGTCCCACACTGCCGAAGGGCCGCGCGGAGCCCCGGGGGGTGGGCGAGGGCCCCCCCAGCCGCTCCTCTGTCCTCTCCCGCTTGAGCGAGCTGGCCCGCTGTGGCCCTGAGCTGCCGCCCGTGCCCCGCGCCGGGGCAGGGACGCCCGAGCGGTCTTTGTCAGCCGGCCCGGGGCCTCGGCGCTTGTCGGCCTTGGGATCCCCGGGAGGGGTGTGCGTGAAGGACTGGGAGCGCTTCTTGCGCGGCGTGTCCTGGTCAAAGAACTCGATGACAAAGGCCTGCTGGTTGTGCAGCAGCTCCTGGGGATCTCGCTTCATTTGCCTCTGCAGCCGCACCTGCGCCCCGCCGCCCTCCGCAGGGACCCCGGCCGCCACCACCGCCGCCGCCTTGGCCGCGGGGTCCTCCGAGTCGCTCTGGGTGCCGTCCTCATGCTTGTGGCCTGGGGGTGGGGGAACGGCAACTCATCAGGCCGAGGGAAAGGATGCAGCGATCTGGGGGGTGGGGGGCTCTTCACCCCATGCCCAAGCTGTCACGTGTGGCTGGGGACACAGCGCCCATCCCACGGAAGCCACCACGTGTGGCCAAGATGAGCGAGGGGAACACGAGGGACTGCCCCGTCGCGGAGGCAGGTCTTCAGCAAGGAACCGCCAGCGGGCAAGCACTGAGGCCGGTGGGGACGCCCCGCGGCAGGTCCGGAGCCCCCCGCTGGGCCCGCCAGCCCGGCACTCACCCTTCAGGGTGCGGGTGTGGACCGGCAGGTCGCTCTTGGTGCTGTGACGGTCGTCGCCGGGGCCGGCCCGGCACAGCAGGCTCGGGTCATTCTGCACCAGCCAGTCGGCCACCTTGGTCTCCGCAGACACGGCCTCCGCAGGTGCGGCCTCCTTGCCGGGCGGCCGCCTCTGGCGCAGGGAGAACTTGGTCACGTGGTCCTTGATCTTCACCTTGCCGGGGCTGCAGTCGTCAAACTCGATGGTGAAGGAGGCGTGGCTCTGCACTACGGGGGCCGCCCCGCCCGGCTCCCCTTCCTTGGTGGGCGCCTCCTGCGCCGGCCCCTCGGGGGGCCGTGGCGGCGGCGGCGGGGCCTCCTTCGTGGGGATCTCAAAGTAACTGGGCTCCCGCCTGAATGAGTAGCTCTGAGGCTCCACCGAGGCCCGGAAGCCCCCCATCGTCGCGGGGAGCTCCCCGTCCTGCTGCGCCAGCTCCTTGGGCCGCTCTGGGGGGAGGGAGGAACATGTCCTTGGGGGCCCCCAGGTGGCAACGCCCGCCCACCCGCCCCGCCAGGACTGTCCGCTCGGTCTCCCCCAGAGCGGGCATTTCCAGGCCAGGCCGCCTTCAGGAGCTCTAGCGACCTCTGGGACCCACCTGCGTAGGGCTCCTCCTGGCGCCGCTCCTCGGGCGGGGTGCCACCATCATCTTCTCCCCACCAGGAGGGCTGCCCGTACAGGGGGGTGCGGTAGGCCGCTGCCTCTGCACAAGGAGAGCGTTTGACCCTGGGTCGCTGTGGCCCCAACGCAGACCAGGAGGGGAGACCCGGGGCTGGGGAAGCCCTGGGTCCTGGAGGGGCCCTGGCCTCACCTCCCACCTCAGCCCAGGCCCCCCTGCCCCAGGGCTCCAGCCTCATCACCCTGAGGCCCGTTTCCACATCTGTGGCGAGCGACCACTGTGAGTCTGTGACCCTCGCTGTCCCCAGCCCCGCCCAGGCCTCCCTGTGGAGGAGGCGCACCTGGGGCAGACAGTCCTCAGCAGCCCCATCCTGAGGCAGGCGACCCCCCAGCCCTGCCTGAGCCCTCTGCCCCCAGAGCCCGCCTGCCAGAAGGACAGGAGGACAGCAGAGTCCACAGCCAGGGCGGGTCCCTTTCCAGGGTCTGTAAACGACTCAACTCACAGAGGGACGACCCTGAAGCCTGGGCCCCCCGCAGGCTGACCGGACCACACGGGTCCCAGGGGTGCAGTGCGCACAGGTGGGTGTGTCTTGGGTGCGGAGGTGTGGGGTGCATGGGTGCCTGAGCTCACCCAAGGGCAGCTTTGTGCTGTGCCCGCCGGGATGTCATGAGCCCAGGAGGCTGGCGGGTGGAGGGGCTGTGCTGGGAGGGGAGCATGACCCAGATGAGGCAGGTCGCGGGGAGCCGCAGGGAGGCCCGTGGGGGGCAGGCCCGTGTGCACCTCCCTCCCAGGCCCCATGCCATGCCGCCCTACCTGTTCCTGGCCTCCGGTCCCCCCTCTCTGGCCTGGGACCCAAGGACTCGCAGTACGGGGGGTGCTGGGGCAGCGCTTCGCCCTTCCTGGGTGCCGGGCCCTTGATGCTCACCTGCAGCTGGCTGGTATACTTCTCGTGCTGTGGGCAGCGAGGCAGGGGTGAGGGCAGGGCCCACTCCAGGAGGACACCCAGGGCAGCCTGCCTCCCTCTTGGTCCAGAGACGGCCTGCACTGCCCCTCACGCCAGGAGGTCTCCTTCATGACTCCCGTGGAGGTGACATCCTGAGGCTCAAAGCCAGGGGTGCTTGCCCCAGCCTGGGGTGGGGGGTCCTCAGAACACAAAGCTTCCAGGAAGGAGCCTGGAGTGGGCAGCAGCTATTGAAGGTGGTTCATAACCCCCACTCAGGAGACACAGGGGTGGGGACAGGCCCCAGGCCATGGGGTCAGCAGCTCAGGGGCCACGAGAGGCGGGCAGCAGTGGTCTATGTGGGCACACCGTGTAGGTCTGTGCGTGTGCCTGTGTGTGCACACGTGTGAGGGCGTGTGCGTGCAGCGGCCCCACCTGGCTGAGCTCTGCAGCTGTCAGGGCCAGGGTCACACTGGCCCTGCGACTCTGGGCAGGCCGTCCACACTGCCCGTGCTGCCCACAGCTCGGGGCCAAGGCTAGTCTCCCCCACGCAGGGTTCCACGCAGGGTTCCTGGGCAAAGCTCTGGGCAGTGGCCCCAGGTCGATGCTCCATGACTCCCACCAAACGAGCCAGAGCGGACCATGGCCTCCCACCATGGCCCCCGACCCAGGTCCCTCAAGCCCCAACGGGGAGTACCCGAAGGCACTCATCACCCAGGAGTCCCCCCAGGGCTGTCCCCAGAGGCTTCCCCTCCTGCCCGTTCCCGGCTACCACCTGTGATAGCCTCGCCGCGGTCCTCCCCGCCCCCAGCCAGGTACCGCAGGCTCCTCTCCACGCCCGCCAGCCGCGACGGCCGGGGAGGGCGGGGAGCGACCATCTTCCCCACCTGCTAGACCGGGCCATCCTGCAGGACAGGCCGGGCCAGGCTGACTCATGGCACCACAGCCAGGCCGAGGCAGCCAAGAGATATGGGAGCGCCGGGCGGGGCGGGGCGGCGGGGTGCGGGGCCGCGAGGCCCTGGGCTGAGTGCGGGCACTGACCCTGAGCGCCTCCTCGGGGACCCGGTGCTGCACACGCTCCAGTACGTACATGTTGGAATGTGACAGCGAGTTAAGGCGAACCCGGAGCAGAAGAGCCAGGACGGTCTTTGGACGGGGGCATGGGGTCACGTGGGGCGGGCCTTCTCCGCAGGGAGAGACCAGACAGCTCCCGATCGGGTCAGACGGAGAGGGGAGGCCCGGGGGGACCGCGCTGCCCCCCACACCCCCCTGTGCACCTAGCGTGTGTCCACACTGCACCTGCTCGGACAAGCAGCACACACGCGCATGAATGTGCCCTTTAGCCCCTCACCGCAAGGGCAGGACAGGGCAGGGCAGGCAGGGGATGTGCCGGGAGCCAGGCGGGGCCCCAGCTCCCACCCCAAACCACCCCTCAGCCCTGGCCTCCCCAGGTTCTAGGCGTTGGGGGGGCTTCAGATGGTGGCTGGGCCCACAAGTGGCAGCCGAGGCAGGCAGAGAAGAGGACACGCTCCTGCCATGCGTGTGGGGGCCCAGGGGAAGCATGCTCCTTGGGGCGGAGGCACAGAATGCCACATCCGGGCAGCCCCCAGGTCACTGGGGACCCTGGGTCCCAGGGAGGGCTCACTTTTCCTGAAGTCCTGTGTGAGCTCAGACCAGGAGGCAGGAAGCAGGTGCCTGTGATGGGGGGCTTCTGTCGGGGGAACAGGGGCTGGAGCCCCGCCTGGGGTCATGCCCGCTACCCTCTCACACCGGCGGGCCCCTGCTGCGCCCACTGAGGCCCCCACCACTGCCAGGAAAGGATATCGTAGCCGAATCGGATGACGTCATGGAGCTTCAGCGTGATGTACTTCTGGTCCGGGATGCGCACATCATTCACGAACGTCTGGGGGGGAGACGGGTGAGAGGGCCAGGCCAGCAGCGGGCAGGGCAACGGCTCTGGGGTCCCCCTCCCTCCAAGCTGCTCTGGGCCAGGCACTGTCCCTCTGATGCACGTGCACCCAGCCTCACACCCTGAAGGGACCACAGGAAGGACAGGCAGCCGCTGAAGGACTGGACTCGCCCAGCACTCCAGGACCCTGGGGTGGCAGTGGCCCTGCGGCAGGGCTGGCTGGGCTAGGTGATGCCCGCTCCCCAGAGATCCTCTTCCCTGCACCAGGGGCTCTAACTGGCCACCGACACCACGCTGTGGCCAGATGTGTGAGCGCCCAACACGCCGGAGGCCTCTGCGGCAGCCCGGGTGACAGCGGGAAGACAGATGTGGCTCAGGCAGGGCCACTGTGCCAGAGTTTGGCGGAAGAAACCAGAAGCGTGGAGGACTGGGGACAGGACAGAGGAGGGTCCCGGGAGCCGAGCAGGAGGTGGGTGCGCAGGGCGGCGTCCCGGGCCAGGGCCGTGGTGTGCAGGGATGGGCAACACGGGCACTCACTGCCCCCGCAGCCCCACTCAGGTCGGGCTACTGCATCTGACAGGAGGGCCCACAGAGGAGGTGCTGGGGGGACAGATGCCGCCCGGAGGCCCCGAGTGGAGGCAGCTCGGGATGGAGACGGCAGGTGGCCCAAGCTGGGCGGGACAGGGCAGCAGGCAGACCCGAGCACGGCCACACTGGACCCCCCTGCTCAGGGGTCCCGCATCCCCCAGGACAGGGTATCCCAGTCCGCAGGAGGCGCGCCTCCCCTGCACACCCTAGGGCCCTCCCCCCAGAACAACCCTGCCCTGCGGGAAGCCCTCCCAAGGAGGCCATGGGGCCACTGCACCTGAAGGTGGCTTCCCCACCTGAGCACGAGATCCGGGAGGAGGCCAGGTGGGGACAGAGCAGAGGGATGCGGTCCCCGAGGGGAAAGGACCAGAGCAGGTGGGCAGAGCTGCAGGGGGAGCCGAGAGGGGGGAGGCCAGCACAGGGAGGAGGTCACGAGGAGGGGCGGGGCCAAGGCGGGGGAGTAGGTCATGATGTGGGGGGCAGGGTAGGGGAAGAAGCTGGGGTGAGGAACACAGGCGGGGCTACTATGGGGGGCAGGGTGTTCTGAAGGGGGACACCACGAAGGGAGGGCGGGGCCCGCAGGAGAGGGAGGGAGACAGAAAGGTCGTGAGAGGGGCGGGGCCAGCAAGGGGCGGGGCCTGGGGCGGGGTCCTGGAGGGGGCGGGGCCGGCACGCGGAATGGAGATGTGGTGGAGGGGGCGGGGCCAGCAAGGGGCGGGTCCAGGAGAGGGTGGAGCCAGCAAGGGGCGGGGCCCTGAAGGGGCGGGGCCGGCACAGAGAATAGAGACGTGGAGCGGGCGGGGCCCTGAAGGGGGTGGGGCCAGCACAGGGGGCGGGGCAGCACCAGCACCTCTGGCACTCACCCCATTCAAGCTTCCCAGGTCCTTCACCCAGTGCTCGTCCCTGTCCTGGTCGTAGTTGATGACGGCATGCTGCTTGTCCACGCTGCGGGACTGGGGACACACAGACGGCCGTCAGCTGGCCTTCCTGGCGAGGTGAGGCCCAGGAGGCGGAGGAGCCCCCCACAGGAGCCCCCCACAGGAGCCCCCTCCTCCACCGCCCGGCAATGCCAACACTGGCCACCCGGGCCTGGGAGCCCGCAGCGCCCAGCCCGCGCCCCCACACCCGGACAGCCCACCCAGGCTTGACTGCACCAGCTGTCTCAGCCGCTGGAACAGGCCACAGGGACTTGCTGAGATGCCAAGGGCAGGTGCTCCTGCCCCACTGCCACCCAAGCCCCTCCTCTTCTGTGCAGCCCTCTGTGGCACCCGTGGGCCAGATCCCTGGGTCAGCCGGGGCAGGCCTGAGAACCTCTGCTCATCTGGGACATGCTGCTCACTCCCAAGGGCGGGTGGGGGCAGGCAGAGACCACGGGGGGCTGGAGAGGCTGGGGGCTCAGGGAGAGGCCCCCCCACTCCTGGGCAGCCCCTCAGGGGCACAGCCTCTCCAAGCGATGGCCACACACATGCAGGATGGGTCTCAGACCCTACAGCTATGTGCCTGCATGCACAGGGCTCACACATGTCCTAAGCACACCCTGCCGCCCACGTGCAAGCGTGCGCGCACACGTGCTAGTGCGCACAGATAAGAGCTGAACACTTCCAACTTTCCCTGGCCACCAGACCTCCCAGGACGGCTCCCAGGACGCACCCCGCCCCCTCAGTCAGGAGAAGAGCACACGCAAGTCCCCACCACACCTCTCCACTGCCAGGCTCGTGGTGCAGAGGCAGGGACGGGCTCATGGGGTCACACTGTTTGCTCAGGCATGGCCAGCGCAGCCACGAGGCCCGCGGTCTTGGCACAGAGCACAGCACCACTGCCCACCCCACATCCACTCTGCTGGAGGCCCTGGGCATCCCTGGGTGGCCCCTGCATCCCTCTTCCGCCACCTAAGGAGACACAGGCCTGGGGACCAGGCCCTGGAGAGGCCAGCAGAAATGGCCAACCTAGATCCAGACCTGCCAAGATGACAGTATGGGACCCTGTGGTCCTGCCAGACAGGGCCTCCACAGGACACCCAGACCTACCTCCAGGTCACATGCATGGGGACAGGGCTGCACACCAGCTCTCCACGGCGAGGGACAGGATGGCCCCTAACCCGCGAGAGGGTGGCCCAACACCTGAGTCCCTGCATCACCATACCACCAGGGCTCTCAGTTCTCACAGCTGTGTGCCCAGACCCTCCCTCCCCCAGGCAGCCAGCCCTCCACACAGCACTCTTGCTCCCTGGTTTCCAGGGGAGGCCCCAGCACCCTCCCAAGGCCTAGACACCCCTAGGGCACAGCAAGGTTGCAGTGGGTGTGAGCACAGGCTGTGGCCTAGCCCTGCCCCGCCCCGGGTCACTCAGCTTGGCCGATGTGCCAGGTGCCCTGGAGGGCAGCCCGCAGCTGGCAGGGCTTGTAGGGGCTGTGGCCCTCAGCCCAAGCAGTAGGCAACATGCTCCAGCCCTGCCTGCACTCCCCAGGTGGCCAGCTGGGCCCACAGGGATGCTGCCGCAGTGGGGGAGCTGGGGGAGTGGCACGAGGAGGGAATGGGACGCAGGACCCATACCTCATCCTGCGTGGACCTTCAGTCCTCTGGAAGGAAGCAGAGGTGCAGGGGCGATCCAGTGGGTAGAGCGGTCAGTGGGGCCAGCCGGAGCCTCCCTGACACAGAGGCCACCCCTGGGCCATGTGCCCCAGTGCTGCCCAAGGGAGCCAGGGAAGCACGGGTCAGCAGCACAGCCCGCTGCAAGCATCTGCCCTACGAAGCCCCCAGGATAGCCTGGTGGGGGTCCTGGTGCCAACTCATCTGCTCCCACAGCAGTGGGTATCTGACCCGTGTCCAACCGTGAGACCTACTGCCTCTCCCCCCAGACCTCACCTCTGCCCCCATCCCGAACTCCTCACCCAAAGCTGGCGCTCACGGTCAGACAGCTCCTGGCCACTCCAGCCACAGCCTCTTGCCTGGATGCCAGGCACCCCCTCCTCCATCAGACTCCCCTGCCTGTGCCAGGTGTGGCTCCACCCAGTGCTCACCTACCCCCAAAGGGTGACCCTGTACGGCAGGCCCACCACCTGGCACAGGTGGGGGTGGGGGTGCAGGGCTTGCTGGGGCCCCCGGCATCCCTTACCTGGGCCTCGGTCTCCTGGCTGCAGTGGGGTTGGCAAGAACCAGCAGCCACGTGGGGGAGCCTGAGCCCTCGGGCTCGTCTCCCCCCAAGCCAGTGAACCACCCCTCTGGGCGCCCTTGTGAGTCCGCGACCGCGACTCCTACAGTCCAGCCCGGCAGCTGAGAGAACTGGTGAGGGCTCTGGGGTTCTGCACCCTTTCTCGAGAACAGCCCAGCTACCCACCTCAGCCTTGTCTGAGGGCGGGCCCTGGCCTCCTTGCCACCAGGTATCAGCGCTCGGGGGTGCTGCAGGCCTGGGAAGGGGTGGCCACGGGGCTCTTGCCAGCTCCACACCAGCACGCGGGGTGACACAGGCTGGCCCAAGGCGGCCCGGGCGGGCAGCAGGAGGGCGCGCCATCCCTCAGGCTCGGACGCCACCTCTGCCAACGAGTAACCCCCTCCAGGGGCCTCCGGGCTGACCTCCCAGGCTGAACAATTCTCTTCTCTCCCCAAGCCTCAGACCTCCAGCCCCTGGACACACCCTAGCACCTTCTGGGCAGCTCAATCCTGGCCAGGCCAAACCAGACCCCCCTCCCCGCCCCCCTGGCCCTGCAGCCTTCCCCTAGGAATGCCAGCAGCCGAGCGTCCGGCTGCTGCCACACAGCCCCTTGCCCCAGGCACCCACCAGCCCCTCTCCGCAACATATCACCCCCTGCGGCCCCCTTTCTCCCATCCTCCCAGCCCTCGGTCCAGCCCATCGTTCCTCTGCAGAAACTTCTGAGGCCCCCGGCCAGCCCGGGAGGAAAGGCTGGCCTCGTCCATGAGCCACAGGCCCGGAGGCCTCTCCAGACCTCCTCCCTGCCCTGCCCTGTCCTCTGGCCAGACCTCCCTGTGGGCTCTGGAGATGCCATGCCCATTCTTGGACCTGGGTCCTTTGCCCAGGACTGCCACCCTCCCTGTGCCCACCTTCCCACCCGCCTCACCACCCTTCCCTGCCTTCTGGCTCCTTGGACCCTGCAGTGCCCCCCAACATTTGCACCCAGAGCCTGGACTGCCCCATCTAGTCCCCAGGCCTACCCTCCACCCACAGCTGGGGCTCCAGCACCAGGCACGTCTCCTGCAAAGCTCCCTCCCAGGCTGCAGGTAGCACCAGGCCCGGTGGGGAACAGGCAGAGGGGCCCAGCTCCAGAAGCCACCCTCCCAGGGCCGGGCCCCGAGCCAGCAGCCGGCCCCAGATCCACACCTCGGAGGCCGCGCAGCCCAGCACAGAAGGCAGAGCAGCCCCTTGTCCTGGATCAGAGACTTAACGGGACACAAACCAGGGGACGCCCGGTGGTTCAGCGGGTGAGCGTCTGCCTCAGCCCAGGGCGTGATCCTGGCTCCTGGGATCGAGTCCCACATCGGGCTCCTGTGGGAAACCTGCTTCCCCCTCTGCCTGGGTGTCTGCCTCTCTCTTTCTGTCTCTCGTGAATAAATAAATAAAATCTTAAAAAAAAAAAAAACAGGATACAAACCAGGCCCTGCAGAAAGCAGCTGTGCCACGCGTGATGGGAAATACTGTGAAACAGGCTAATAAAAGGGCCCTGAGAAGCTCCCAACATAGATTTTTGGGAAAAGGTCTAATTGTTTCCAAAAGGTCTAAATGTTTCCAAACTTTATGTGTCCCTGTGTGGAAATTGGGCCCTGCCCGGAACAGCCTGATCCTGGCAGCGGCCAGAACCCGGGGCTCTGGGCACAGCCTCCTGCCAGCGCACCCCAACATCGCCCTGGCGGGGCTGCGAGCGCCCAGGGCACTCCCCGCCTGCCCTCTCGGGGTGGGGGTCTCCAGACGGAGCCCGGCTGCCATACGCTCCTACGGGGCGAACTGGGCAGTCGCAGGGCAGGCATCTGTGCACAAGCACACAATGGCACGCGGGCGCACACACACATGCACAGGCACCCGCCGTGCCCCTGAGTGCCGCCCCCCCAGGGCAAGACCCACGGCAGGCGGCCTCGGCTCTGCACCCGGCAGACCTGGGCCTGCACCCACGTGCACGTGCAGCGTCCAGCACCCCGGCGGGGCACCAGCTCGGGGCCAGGCTGGCACTGCACGGGATACGGTGGCTGCTGGAGAGTGTGGGGGGCATGGGGCCAGGCTGGCCAGCTCTGCCTCCAGGATGCCCCCCACACTCCCTCTGCCCCCTGAGGTCCAAGCCACAGCCCCTCTTGCCTAATTCGTGGCATGGGCCCCCTGGACAGGCCTCTGCTCCCCGGCCTCAACCCTGCGGGCCCCCCAGGCCCCTTGTTCTCCTGAGTGTCCAATCGGCCCCTCGTCCCCCATCCCATTCCCAGCACCACCTCCTTCACCTTCTCCCCGGGGAATCATCAGGTCCCTGCTCACATGTGTGTGGTCGGCCCCACCCCTGGCGAGGTGACCCCGGGGGCAGGGTCTCTGCGTGGCCCTCCCGGTGGCAGGACAGTGCGGTGCTCCATCACAACTGCTGCGTGACAACACGGGTATGAAGCACGGACCCCGCAGAGGGGAGGCCCGGGCCCTCCGGGAGCACGAGGCAGGGAGGGGGTGAGGAGGAGCGGGCTGGTGAGGACGCGCAGGGGAGGGCGCCGGGCAGAGGGGCTGCGATGACGCAGCTGTAGGACGAGGCCGGGATCCACTGGCGTGTGTCCCCGACCCGGGGTGTAGCAGCAGCGCCACCAGGGGATGCCCAAGCACAGGTAAGGGAGAGGGAAAGTCAGGCCTCGTCCGTGGACCGCTGGCGGGGACCCTGCTGCAGAGGCAGGGGCTGATGGGTTTTGCTCGGTAGCACAGAGCTTGGGCACAGGGAGCTGGAGGCTGGGGACAGGACAGGCGAGGACACCGTGTGAGCCACCTGAGCAGATGTGGAATCCAAGGCAAGGGTGTGACAGGACCTCCAGGAGACGCAGGGGGGGACTGCCCAGTACGCTCAGGGCCCAGAGGGGGAGGCTGCAGGGGCTGGACAGCACCCTGGTGCTCGCTCTACACCCGCACGATCTCCTGGGGCCTCAGTTTCCCCAACTGCTGGAGGACAGCCAGGGCAGGAACACGGGTGCAGCCGAGCCAAGGGCTGCCCCGCATGAAGGGCTGAGAAGCCCCTGCTGCTCCTGCTCCGCTCAAGGCTCCACCACCGACGAACCAGAACCAGGAACTGGACCCAAACTCGCTGAGCGCCCTGACCCCTGCCTCCCGAGCCAGAGGCCTCTCCACCGGCACCTGCGAAGGGCGGCAAGCAGAGTGAGGGCCTGGTGCGGGGGGCAGAGCAGGAAGGGCAGGACGGGGCGGGAAGACCACGCACGCTGGGCCCCGGGCACCCACAGCGTTCCAGGATCTGCGGGCCCCTGTCAAGTGCCGCCTCCTCCAAGAGGTCCTCCTGGCCACCCTAGGGAGACCGGAGAAGCCATCAACATGCCTCACAGCCACAGCACCTTGCCAGGGGTCAGGGACCCAGCACACTTTCAGATCTGCTTCCAATGGCAGAGAACGGGGGTCATGTTACACGACACCATGAGGGAGCAGCTGGCCGCATCCAGGCCTCACCTGGGCCGCTCGGGGGGCCAGGGGTGCACCCCGCAGCCTGCACCTGCTCCGTGTGGACCGTGTGCTCTGGGGGCTCTTCATATTTGTAAACGGTCTTTAATAAATCAAGACTACTTCATGCCAGGCGACAACGGAAGAGGAAGAGGGACGTTTTGACGGCGTGAAGAAGTCTGACTGGCGCCACCCGCCTGCCGTTCCCCTGTCCTCAGGCCACTGCTTCCCAGAACCGGCAAACCTGAGTGGTGGCCAAGGAGGTGCCCAACAGGCCTCAGAGATACACCCCGGGCTTCACAGAGACACCTGCCCGTCCCCGGACAGTCCCTGACGCGGCCTCTCCAGCGTCCAACGGCGGGAAGAGAAATAAGGGGACAGGTTGTGCCAAGCCACAGACACCAGGCGGCCCAGCAAGCAGACAGATGCGGGGGCTTGGCCGGTCTAGTCAACCAAGTCTGAGGACCTTTGCAGAGAAGCCAGGGGATCCAGACAGGGACAGCCTCGCCCTCAGGAGAGGGAGACAGACGACATCTGCCATCTGCGTGTGAGGGGCCCGAGCCCCCCGTCTGCAGCCCGAGCCCCTCGTGTCCTAGGAGTGGGCAGTAGCAGCCCGGCTGGCACAGGGAACCAGGGCCTGAGCGAGGCCTCACCCTGCACCCAGGACACGTGTCTCCTTCTGGGGGTCCCATAATGGGGGGCGTGAGCGTGGGGGCAGGGGCCAGGGCTGCAGGAGGCCCGGCTGGATCACCCCCATGGGGAACAGCGCAAAGGACGGCTGAACTAAGGGGAACCCTGTAGGGTCAGTCCACCTCCCCTCCGTCCTCGTTCCCAAACAGCCAGACCCAGACTCTGAGACCAGGGCTTGAAGGTCCTGCTTGCCAAGTGCACGGGGTGCTGGCGCCACCACCCTTTTCTACCTGGGTGCCTCAAGGGGCGCCAGCCTCCCCTCGGACAGCTCTGACGGCCAGAGTGGGCCTCACGGTTCCCCAGTCTGCCATGGCCCAGGGGGGCCCCAGACAACAAAACCACAGATAGGTCCACTTTCCAGCACCTTCCAAAGGTGGGTCCCCGACGCCCTGAGAACCTGACAGAAGCCTGAACAACCTCCGACACGCGGAGGCGGGACTGGTCTGTGAGCACACACGCAGGCCTGCACTCGCCCCCCGTGGGTCCCAGGCGAGGCGGAGGCCCAGGCGGAGGCCCAGGCGGAGGCGCGCAGCACTAGGCTGCCTCCGGGGCTCTCAGCAGGCTCCTGCAGCAGGGAGGACGGGCGCTGTCCTGCCCTGGGCCCGCCCCTGCCTTCTCTGCCCCAGAGATGCTCACACTCACCTGCAGCATGAGCTCACACTCATCACGCCCCACGAAGATGAGCTCTCGCGGGAGCCGGTGGCGGGTGCCGCTGCTGCTCACCAGGAACCAGGAGGTGACACTCATCTTGGCGCTGGCAAGGCCCGTCTGGCCCTGAGGGGAAGGAGGCGTCAGAGCAGGCTTCCCTTCCTGGGTCCCAGCCCCTGGACGCGAAAGGCCCAGCGCAGATCCGCCCCCTGACGTCCAAGCACCCCCGTGGCAGCCACTGGAGACGCTGGGCCCAGCCGCACGAGGCCACCGCCCTCCCTGGAGTGCGCCTGCCCCTGTGGATGCCTTCCCCAGCTAAGTTCTCCTGGCCCTCCCTTGTGCTCTGTCCCCCCAACCCAGGTACCCGGCGTTGAGTCCATGAGGCACGGCCACACTGTCCACGTGTGGAGCCGCACACGTCCTCATGACCCAACCAAGAACAGCTCTCGAGTGGGACTCGCCATGGCCCATCAGGGTCCCCACAATGCCAGGTGTACAGGGCCTGACCCTGCCCTGGACACAAACTCTGAATCAGAGGACCTATTTCCCCCACCAGACGCTCTGGGGTGGGCCCGGCAGGAGGACCAGGGGGTGGGGGGACAGCTGAAGACAGGAACTCTGAGCTGTCAATACAGCGATCGTTTACAGGAGACCCAACACTCCCGCGTGGCCACCGTGGCCATCCCGCAGGGGTCCCCAGGCCAGGACAGCACCAGGTAACGGGGGCATCAGGCTCCGGGGCATCAGTGAAGGAGAGGTAGGAGGGGCTGGATATGGTCAAGATGGGCAGGCAAGCGCCATGGTAGCTGGCGAGGCACGGTGGGGGCAATCTGAGTGACAGCAAGGGCCCATGCCACCCCGACACCAGGCTCTGGGGCAGCCAGCCTGCCCACGCTCTCACATAGGCGCCCCGCTCACCCAGGGCAGAGCTGTGTGGCTCCAGCAGCACAGGTGCAAGGGCACCAAACATGCACATGCTCACAGGACACACGTGTGCACAGGGCCTCCATGCGTACCCAGAGCACTGCCCACAAGAGTCCTGGCCACTCTTCTCTGCACAAACACACACACACACACACAGGATAGATCCCACCCCGAGCACTGCCTGTGTGCCAAGGGGTGCCCTGGGCTCTGAGCCCCCAGTGACCTGCATCACCCGCCTTCCCGCCAGCTGGGGAGGCAGACAGCAAAGGTGAGAGGCTCTGAGAAGGTGTGAGTGTCCCAGAGGAAAAATGAAGCAGTGGGTGTGGGGGGATGGGACGGGGTGGGGGGGGGGTGTCTGGGAAGGCTCCTGGGGAAGGCATCATCTGAGCAATGCCCACCAGGAGCGGGAGCAGGAGAGGAAGCAGATGGATGGAAGCGGGCTTGTCAACATCTGGGGACTGCTGCAAGCAGAGGAAGTCACCGGTGCAGATGTGGGGGGGTCACAAGGCTCGGGGAGTCCTGGGCGTGTGCTGGAGCCAAAGGGTAGTTCCAGGACCTGCCTCATCTCCGGGAGGCTCAGCACAAAATGAAAACGTGGCCGCCTCGCCTATAAGTCATGAACAACTTCAAAGACGCCGGGCACGGAGCACTGGGCAGAGCACATGGTGCAAGGGCGTGGGTGGGTGCGGTGGCCAGCCGGGGAGGTCCTGGGGTCACAATGGACTCCGAGGACAGGGCACAGAGGGAGGTCAGACGATGAGGGAGAGAAGTGACAGCGGGAGCAGTGGGGGGATCCCCAGTCCCTGCGGTACCGCGCCCAGAGGCCCAGCCCCAGCCCCCTCCCGGGCGGGCGGTGGGCGAGGCCACCACCAGGACGCGGTCCATGAAGGTCCAAGTGCCCGCGGAGCCCTCAGCACACCCACAGGGCACCTGGGGCAAGCAGGTGGGAACACCAGGAAAGCCCCGCCCCGGCGCCCCAGGACAGCGCGGCCGGAACCCCCTCCCCGGAGCCCCAGGCGCGGCCTGAGTCCACCCGGAGCGCGGGGCCCTGGAGGCCGAGGGGGTGGGGACCTGCCCCCCCCCCCCCCCGCAGGGCTCCGGAGGCCTCCGCAGCCCCAACCTCCTCCAAGGCCCCTCCTCCCGGCGGTGGGGGAGGGGAGGCCTGGGCCCGGCTCGGGCCCCATCAGCGCTTCCCAGCCCCCACCCCCCTCCGTCACCTGCCACCCCCCACGGGCCGCGACCCCACCCGGCGGAGGGCGCCGCCTTGCAGCTTGCGGAGGCCCAGGCCCGAGCCGGCTCTGCGCGCTGCCAGGGCCGGGCCCGCCGCCACCAGCAGCCCTTCCCGAGCGGCTCGGCCGCGAGCTGGGCTGTTCCCACCGCCTGGGCCGGCGCTGCCAGGGGAAGCTGCGACGCCCCAAGCTGCCCCCGCGCGCCCCGGCCCGAGGGAGGGGGAGCGGGAGGGGGGAGCCGCGGGGCGGATGGGGCAGGGCCGGCGGCGGGGGCACCGCAGCGGAGGCCGGGCCCGGCCGAGCCGGGAGGCAGGGGCGGCGGCGACAGGGCGGCGGGAGGCCGCGGGGGGCCGCGGGGCGGGGGCGCCCTCTGGATCCGCCGGCGCCCGGCCTGCGCCCCCCCGCGGGCCGCCAACCCGCGCCCCGGCCCCTCCCGGCGGCGGGGACCCTCCCGGCCAGGTGCGCCGCGGCCCACGTCTTTGTCCGGCCGCGACGGCCCGCGCCCCGCCCGCCCCCCGCGCGGCCCCGCAGGCGCAGGTGCGGGCGCAGGAGGCCCCGGCGGGCGCGGGGCGCGGGGCGCGGGGCGCGGGGCGCGGGGCGCGCTCTTACCTGCGGCTCGCCCGGCCCGGCGCGGCCCCGCTCGGCCCGGCCCCGGCCCCGGCCCTCCCGCCCGCCGGCCGAGCGCTGGGCGGGGCCGCCGCCTAGGACATGCCCGGCGCGGCCAGCACGCTCGCGGCAGCCCCGGCCGAGCCCACGGCGAGCGGCGGCCCCGGCCTGGCGCGCGGGTCCCTGACGTCTGCGGGCGCCCGCCCCGCCCCGCCCCGCCCCGCGCCGCCCCGCGCCGCCCCGCCCCGCCCCGCCCCGCCCCGCCCCGCGCCCCGCCCCCGGAAGCCAGGTTAGGGCGCGCCCCGCCGCCAGGTGCACGCCGCCCGGGTCGGGGTCCCTCCGCGCCGGAGCCCCCGCCCCGCCCCCAGGCCCCCTCGCCGTCGGGGTCTGGGTCCCCCGGCCCGCCCCCCCATGCTAGCTCCCTCCCCGCGGGAGCCCCCTCCCGCCTGGCCGCCCCCGCCCTCCCCCCACACCTCCCTGGCTGTCGGGTCGGGGTCGCCCCCCATACTGGCTCCCACCCCGCCCGAGCCGCCTCCCCCCGTCCCCTCCCCCCATCCCGTCCCCCCCGTCCCCTCCCCCATCCCGTCCCCCCCCGTCCCCTCCCCCCATCCCGTCCCCCCCCCCCCCGTCCCCTCCCGGCCTCGCCCCGCCAGGGCCTCGGCTGGGGGACCCGCCCCCGCTTGCGGGGACGAACCTAGAACCTAGGTCCGGGAGCTGCCCCCGCGCCCTGGCCCTGGGCCTGCGGGTTATCGCTTAACCGGACTCGGACTCGGGAGCCTTCCCCAGCCCCTAACCTTGAGCCCCGCCCGCCCGAGTGAGGGGGAGCTTGGGGTAAGGGGGGAGTCCCAGAGGCCCGGGGTGGGGGGCGAGGGGCGAGGGGCGGGGTGGGGCGGGACCCGCGGTGCTCACCCCTCCCGGGGTTAGGGCTCGGGGACCGGGACTGGGAGGGGGAGGGACTAAGCTGGGGCGGGGGCAGCGTGGGTGACGCCTGGCGGAGCGATGCCTCCCAGGTGTGGGGAAGGCCTGGCCCAGGGCCGGGTGCGCAGTGGAGGGAAGGCCTGGGAGCCGCTGAGCCTGGCAGCCCGAGGCCCCCTGTGCCAGCTCGGGCAGCCGGGCCCCCGTGGGAGCGGGCTTGAGGGGGCGGGCGGGCAGGCCCGGGGAGGGACCTGCAGGGGGGATCAAGACGCTTGGACTCCATCCCAAGGACAACGTGGCGCCGCAGGAGGGTTTGATGCCAGCCAAGACCTGCCCCGACCAGGGTATTAGAGAGCTCTGGGTGCCCGGGAGAGGGGGCGGGGGCGGGGAGGGTCAGGTATCCAGCCAGACGCCCTGGGCTGGACAAGGTGGAGACTGAGGAGAGGGAAGAGGTTGGCCTGGGCATTCCCGGCTTGCCCCCCTACACCCTGCCCTGAGCTCCCGACTACACTAGTGGCCCCATCCCCCACCGGGCTTCCGGGTGAGTTTGGCCTCCAGCCCAGAGGTTGGGGAATTTCCCCAACTACCTGCTGGACGCAGACCAAGCCTCTCCCTGAGGCCCCAGCCCTTGCCCAGTGGCCCTTTCCTACCCTGTCAGGGCTCTGGGGCCAGCCCTCACCCAGAGCTTCACCCACCTTGGTAAATGGCCCTAAATAAAAGTCCTTTTCTCTCTTTGTGTCTTTTTCCTGCCAGGATCCTGACTTCTTCCAAGCAGAGGGAGAGGGGAGGCAAGTACGGTTCCCAGCAGTGACCTGGACAGCCTGCTGTCCCTGGGAAACAGGTGACCAGGTGTGCAGGGGCCAGCCGCTGAGAGTTTGACACGGGGTGAGGACCCGGAGGACAAGCAGGTGAGCCGTCCAGTAACATCTGGGAGGCCAGGACAGAACTGGGGAGCAGCTCTAGGCGCCATGAGGTATGGGGGAAGACCTAGAGCCACAGGGAAGGGCTGGAAAGAATGAGGCGCACCAGCCAGGAACCCACAGAGGAGCGACGGAAAGGAAAACAGGGCAAGTGGGGCCACAGCCCCCCCAAACTGATCTGTACACTGAATACAACCCAGTAGAAGTAGCTACAAGATATTTTTTTTTACAACTGCATAAACGAGTTCTAAAGTTCACGTGGCGAGTAAAGGTACAAGAATAAACAGGCTGAGGGGCGCCCGGGTGGCTCAGTCGGTTGAGCCTCCGACTCTTGTTTTTGGCTCCGGTCCTGATCTCAGGGTGGTGGGATCGGGCCCTGCGTCCTTGTCCTCAGGCTCTATGCTCAGCGAGGAGTCTGCTTCTCCCTCTCCCTCCATGCCTCCCCCTGTTCTCTCTCCCTCAAATGAATAAATCTTTCAAAAAAAATAGGGCCACCCAGGGGGCTCAGCGGTTGAGCCCCTGCCTTAGCCCGGGCCATGACCCCGGGGTCCCAGGATCGAGTTCCACATCCGGCTCCCCACAGGGAGCCTGCTTCTCCCTCTGCCTGTGTCTCTGCCTCTCTCTTTCTTTCCCTGTGTGTCTCTCATGAATAAATAAATAAAATCTAAAAATATATATATATTTAAAAAAATTAAAAAAAAATAAAAAAAAAAATAAAAAATAAAAAGAATAAATAGACTAAAAGTGCTGAACCGGACGTGTTCCCAAAGAAGATGCGCAGACAGCCACGGCACATGGAAAGGGGCTCAACACCATCCCTTCTAGGGCGGCGCAAAACCTCCCACACCCATTAGGATCGTTACTATCAAGAAATGTAGGTAGAAAAAAAAAAAAAAAGAAATGTAGGTAGATAGATAAACAGACAGATAAAATAAGTACTGGCAAGGATGTGAAGAAATTGGAGCCCTGTGCACTGTCGGGGGGAATATAAAATGGTACAACCGCTCCGGGGAACAGTGTGGCAGTTCTTTGAAAACTTAAAAATAGAATTATTATATGATCCAGCCATTCCACATCTGAGTGTTCACCCAAGAGCTGAAAGCGGGGACAGGGACAGACGTCTGTCTCTATGCTCAGTAGCATTACTCACGGCAGCCAAGAGGTGGCAGCGCCCGGTGCCCCTTGATGGACAGATGGAGGAGCAAAAGGGGACCCATCCCTACTGGGGGTGGAGGGATGGGGCGGGGAGTGTTCAGTGGACAGAGTTTCAGTTTGGGGAGATGAAAAAGGTTCAGGAAAAGGGCGGTGGTGGTGCTTGCGCAGTGATGTGGATGTACTGAATGCCACTGAACCGTACCCGTAAAAATGGGTCAGATGGTAAATTTTATGTCATATATATTTACCACAACAAAAAAAGAAAAAAGCCGCAGAAAATCCTGTAAAATTCTGTAACAGAAGGCTCTAGTTGTGCTGGAGGGCAGACTCTCTCTTAGAACCAACCGGAACATTTCGTTAGGGGCAGTTCACTGGCCACACAGATCAGAGGTTTGTGTCGCCATTTAGCATTTGATTATTTGGCATTTACAATCCATGAGGAAAAGGTCAGTATTTAATTAAGCGTATTGGGACAACTGGCAGCCATCTGCAAGAAAAGCGTTGGACTCCTATCTCCATAATAAAATCCTTGTGGTCCAGAAACATAAGAAGAAGAAGAAAGACCCCACAAAAGCGTTCCAAGAAAACACAGGAGACCTTGATAGCCTCCGGATGAGGAAGGCTTTTCTCAGCGTGACACAAATGCAGAGGCATTAAACGGGAGAGTTTATAAATGGATTAAATTACAAATTGCAACATTTTGCATAGATACAACCTTTTCGGCCCAGGGATACCTAACATGGGGGGGCGGGGGGGGCTCGGTAAGGCATGCGCTCAGCCATGGGCCGGCTCCCCTAACCCAGGGCTCCCCTAACCAACCCAGAACTCCGTAAAGTAGTGAGGGGAGGGAGTGTCCAGCAGCCTGGACACGTGCAGAGGGAACCAGGAATAGTATTTGCCGAAAAGCGCTGAACTTCACTCATCATCCGAGAGGTGCAAGTGCGCGCTCCCCGCTCCCCGCTCCCCGGAGGCGGTCCTCTCCCCCTGCAGGGACACTGAGGAAGTCTTGAAGCGGGTCAGGAGGGGAGGGGATGGAGAGACAGGCGCGCCCAGTTACGCCCAGTTACTTCCCCACTTCCCTGAGTGGGAGGGTGCGGTTGGGGTGGGGAGCCAGGGCCCGTCAGCCCCAGGACAGCAGGTGTCTGGCCAGCCCTGGGCCCTGCTGGGGTCCGTCCCGCGGGAACACCCACGAGCCTGCACCCAGCCGTGATTCCCATCCCCACCTTGCTCCTGCCAGCAGAGCTAGAGACAGCCTGAGCGTGTGTCCGTGCAAGGGCACCCCTGAGTGAGCAGCCTTGGGCACAGCAGCATCCTGGGCCGCGCGGAGCCTTCTCTTTGATCCTTGAAGTGACCCCGCAGCCCCTCTGACTCAACACTGTCTGGTCCAGTGGTGGCCTCGGCACGTGGGAGCAGGGGGCCGAGAGGCCTGGTTTCCACCACTTACCTGTGGCTCGGCTCGACGTTTTTTAAACCAGGAAGCCCTTTAAAGATGACAAAACACGGGGCGCCTGGTGGCTCAGTGGTTGAGCATCTGCCTTGGGCTCAGCGCGTGACCCCAGGATCTTGGGATCGAGTCCCAGGGAGCCTGCTTCTCCCTCTGCCTCTCTCTCTGCCTCTCTCTGTGTCTCTCATGAGTAAATAAGTAAAATCTTAAAAAAAAAAAAAAAATGACAAAACGTGCTGTATTCTTTAGGGAAGAGACTCTGCCGTGCAGAATGTGGCAGAGTCGAGGGAGCACCCAGCAGCTCCCAGGAGCTTCGTGGTCAGGCCTGCCCCGAGCTTTAGGTGGAGCGAGGAGACGGCCTCCGCTCGGGGATGTCAGAGATGAAACAGGGTTGCCTGTCCCCAGCCAGGGCCCCGTGGCCCTTTGAAGCCATCAGGCTCTGCAGCCTGCAGGTGAGGTGGGGACTGGACCGGCCTCCTCCTGGGCCTCATAGCCCACGCTCCGGGAGTGGAGTGTGGTCGAGCCCTCATGAGCTGGACCTCGGTCAGCCCAGCTGCCTTGTCTTCCTCGAGAGGGTGGTGGCGTCAGGGGTCCTGGAACTGTGACCATCCCTCCCCTTGCCTTTGGATTTTTGCATAGCTTATGACACAGGGGTGCCGACACACACCTAGCAGACGGACCCCACCGGCTCTTCCCTGCCCAGCGGTCTGTCTCGGCTGGGCCTGGCACATCCCTGCCGGTGACCAGAAGCCAAAGGTCAGCTGTAGCCAGGCGCTGGGTCCCCCGGAGGTGGGGCCAGGGGCACCTCCTTGTTTGCATCCACCGTGTGGCTGCCCGGTCTGCATGGACCTGTCTGGCCCGGGAGGGGACAGGGGCCACGCTTGTCTGCAGGCCCTGGGCTCACGGGCCCCCAGCTAGGGAACCCTCTGGGCTTGCCTGTGGCCTGAGCACTGGGACAGCGGCCATGCTCGGGGACTGGAGACGATGACCCCGGCAGAGCCTCCACACTGGCCTCGCTCGCCACAGAGGCCTGGAGCCCCCCCACTCCCCCCACAACCCAGGCTTGCTGGCCTCCTAGACACCAGTCCTCTGGACTCGGCCTCAGGGCTGAAGGTAATTATCTGCACGCGGCAGGAGGCCGGGCCGGAAGCCTGAGCTGCATTGAGTCCACGTTTAATTATTCACGCCAGCTGAGACCACTGTGCTGGGGGGGCACCCACCCGCCCTCCCGGGTCCAGCTTGGGAGCAGCGGGGCGCTGGGCTGGAGCAGAATGGCATGAGCCCCAGGACTGGTACACCCAAGGGGTGGGGGGGGGGCGGGCTGTGCGGTGGTGTCCACGAGGCCCTCTCGGAGCCTCCTTCCATAAGGACAGTGTATCTGGGACCTTCTCCCTCTGCCTGTGTCTCTGCCTCTCTCTCTCTCTCTCTCTGTCTCTCTGTCTCTCTGTCTCTCATGAATAAATAAATAAAATCTTTAAAGAAGAAAAAAAGGGACGCCTGGGCAGCTCAGCAGTTGAGTGCCTGCCTATGGCTCAGGGCGTGACCCTGGAGTCCGGGGATCGAGTCCCATGTCGGGCTCCCTGCATGGAGCCTGCTTCTCTCCCTTCTGTGTCTCTCATGAATAAATAAATAAATAAATGTTAAAAAAAATTAAAAATAAAGAATCTGCTGGCACCGCTCCCAGACATGACCCCGCGCAGGTCACCCACAGGTGAAGGCAGCATCCATGTCCCACTGTCCCCCCACACCCTTGTCCCCACTGCCCCTCCCCCCCATGCTCCTGGCTATAGGACAGAGTAGGACAGTGAGGAGCTAGGAGAAGGTCCCGTCAGGAGGCCCCGTTGCTCTCGTGCGCCGTCAGGGTGGGGCGCAGAGCCCATCTGCTGAGAGCCCGGGCTCATCACACCCCGACACTTGCGCACAGCCCTGCAGCTCCCCTACAGACAAGGCAGCAGGGTCCTCTCAGGGCGGCCGTCCCGGACCAAGGAGGGCTGCTCACCTGCTGCAGCTCAGGCCTCCCGTGGCAGGTGCAGGGCGCTGTGGGATAGCCCACGTCCCCTCTACAGTCCTATAGTCCGGAAGGCCCCATCTCATCCCTTACTGAACGGTGGCAGAGAAGGCTTCCGCTGCGGCTCTCATCAAAGACTTCTTAAGATACTGAAATGTCACTTTTTAATTAAGCAAAATGCCTTTCTATCGTGATTCACATGACGGAATTTTTGGTTCCATGTCTCAGATTTACATTTTACTTTTATACGCTTTAGATACTTATGTTTATTTTGACACTCTACATTGATTTGTGTATTTTGACGCATGCACAGGGGTTCTTTGTACAGTTTTTCTTTTTAAAGATTTTATTAAAAAAATAAATGAATAAATTAAAAAAAAAAGATTTTATTTATTCATCCATGAGAGACACACAGAGAGAGAGAGAGGCAGAGACACAGGCAGGGGGAGAAGCAGGCTCCATACAGGGAGCCCAATATGGGACTCGATCCCGGAACCCCAGGATCACGCTGTGCTGAAGGCAGACGCTAAACCGCTGAGCCACCAGGGATCCCCTCTTTGTACAGTTTTTTTTTTTTTTTCAGTTTTAAACTTCTAATGGAAGCCGACATGTTCTTAAAATGCATCACACCAGCAGATGTGGATGTCGTTAGGCATGACGTCCCTGTGAGCCCACCCCACTCCCGGGGCCTGGGGCCGCACCTCCTCGGGCCCTGTCCTAGCAGCACCTGCCAGCTCTGCGTGCTTCCTGCCCCAAATCAGGCATCCTGCTCTACCATTTCAACACACATCACAAAGCCCGTGGGTGTTGGCTGTATCCCGAACACGTAGGCCACGCACACTGTTTTCCTGGTTCTATGGCTCCAACAGGGCAGTACTGAACAAAACGTAGCGAGGTTTTGTGGCCTCACACTGGACCCAAATCAAATGAGGCAGAAATCCAAGTGCTTCCAAGTGAAGATAAGTGATTGCAGCCTCCCAGACGCAGGCAGAACCGAAAGGCCCAACTCCCAAGTATCAGAACAAGATGTACGCGTGCCTGCTGCTCTCCTTTGCAGTAGATAAACCGGAGTTTTCCGACTATTCTGGAATTGTGCTAGTGCTGAGCGGAGTCCAAGATTCCCACGGAGAAACCACGTACCAGGGGAGTCAGACAATCCTGATGAAGGGTTTTGCTCTCAGGTCCAAGTGTATAAGGAGGAAAAAAAAAAAGAAAAATACTCTATCTTGACATGTTTTCTTTCTTAATATGTTTCTTACCTAAAATGAATGCAACCTACTTCTCTCATTATTCTGTTATACAGTTAAAACACAATACGTATATAATTTTAATAATTTCTTACAGGAAGTCATCTAGTAGGTTGATTTTACCATCTCCCCGTCAAATGTATGGCACTCATTATAGTTTATTGCACCATTTAATTTTTATTTTTTTATTTTATTTTTTTAAATTTTATTTATTTATTCATGAGAGACACAGAGAGAGGCAGAGACACAGGCAGAGGGAGAAGCAGGCTCTATGCGGGCAGCCTGATGCAGGACTCGATCCCAGAACCCCGGGATCATGCCCTGAGCCGAAGGCAAGATGCTCAACTGCTGAGTCACCCAGGAGTCCCTAGACCATTTAATTTTTAATCACAATCATGAAACTCCATGCACCCAAAAGTAAAGTCTCAGCACAAAGCAAAAACTTCTGCTTCGAGCTGTGATGAATAGCAAATACTGGACAAACCTGCCTACAACAAGTCTAAAAGCTTCATTGAAAAGCACATAGTAGGGCAGCCCGGGTGGCTCAGCGGTTTAGCGCCGCCTTCGGCCCAGGGCGTGATCCTGCAGTCCCGGGATCGAGTCCCGCGTCGGGCTCCCTGCGTGGAGCCTGCTTCTCCCTCTGCCTGTGTCTCCGCCTCTCTCTCTCTCTCTCTCTCTCTCTCTCTCTCTCTCTGTGTCTCTCATGAGTAAATAAATAAAATCTTTAAAAATGAAAAAAAATCAAGTAACTGCAATTAAGAGCTCGATGGCTAAGTCCCATGGCCGGTTAGCCGTGGACTCCCCCTGGAGGAGAGGCTGTCAGCGGCTCCCGAAGGGGCCCCCCGCCGCCCCTGCTCCTGGGAGGCTAGTCCCCAGCTCCGTGGCACAGCCGTGCAGGTAGAGGGGTTCCCGTGGCCCACCGGGGCCGCCCACCCCCCCGCCCCACCTCCCTCACCGCACACGCTGGCCTTCACCTCGGGGTCTGCTGCGGGGACACCCTACCGACAGGGGCGTCCCGGCATCAGGGAGCCCTCGCTCCGGGCAGGGTGGGGTGAGAGGCGGCCACTGCAGGGCTGTGGGCAAGGGGCATGGGGCGTGTGGGAGGGAGGCAGCCTCAGGAAGAGGGGTCTCTGGGTGGGGAAGGAGGAGCCCGGCCTTCTGCAGAAGACCACAGCCCCCCTTCGTGGCCTCCGAGCCCCCCAGCTCGCCAGAGAACATTCCCGAGGTGAGGGGCTCTTCCCCCGGATCCCGGGGCCCAGGGTGGCCTGGGCTCTGGCCCCGTCCCTGCCCGGCAGACAGCGGCGGCCCCGCAGCACAACCTAACTCCCCGTGGCCTTCGGGCCTGCGGGAGCCTCTCCCCTCCAGCCCCGTCCCCAGTCTGTGAGTGCCGGGGTCACCCCTCTGCCACCCCCACCCTTGTCCTGGCAGAAGGCCCCTCCCGCGGGGCACTTGCCCACCCGCCTGGCTCTGCCCTGGACGTGCCGTGCTGTCACACGCGTGTCACACTGCATCCACCCCCGTTAAACCCCTGAGGGCCTGCCTGGCTGGATGAGGAGGGCCGAGGCCGGGGCTGCGGGTCCCGCCGCTGGGTCACCGCCTTCGCCTTCCCACCCAGACTCCGGGCGCCACAACGTCCCCTCTGCACCCACTGCGCTGTGAGCCGGTGTCCCGACCCGGTGTCCTGACCTGCGGCAACAGAGACCTCTCCGCCGGACCAACCCACGGCCAGAAATAGAGGCGCGGGGAAGGGGCCTGAGCTCACAGAGCTACCCTGGAGGCCGGGCCGCCCCCCCGCCCCCGAACACAGAGGGACAGAGGAGCGGCCGTCCAGCCTGGAGCGCAGACGCAGGTCCTGCCGTCCCGGAGGCACTCGTGCTCCACCCAGCAGCTTGTGGTTTGCAGCGAGGAGTCCCGTGGCTTCTCTGGGACTCAGTTTCCTTACCCTGCCATCAGGAAGGCTGGACGTGGTGCCCCTGCGCCAGCGGCCGGGACGAAGGAAGGAGGGGGCGGGAGGGGCCAGAAAGAGCCCCCGCCTGGCAGGGTTGGCAAGCACAGGAGCCAAGAGGAGCCCCGGGCCACCTAAGTTGGGGGCTAGGGGAGGGGCGAGCTGTGAACTGGCCCCAGAAGGGGGACAGATGAGATTTTTGTGTTTTTTTTTTAAAGATTTTATTTATTTATTCATGAGAGACAGAGAGAGAGGCAGACACACAGGAGAGGGAGAAGCAGGGTCCCTGTGGGGAGCCCGATGTGGGACTCGATCCCGGGACCCCAGGAATCAGGATCCGAGCGGAAGGTAGATGTTCAACCACTGAGCCACCCAGGCGTCCCAGATGAGGTTTTAGATATGTGCTTTCTTTTCCTATAAGAGAGGGGCCAAGAACCACGCAGCCCCTTCTACCTCGGAGGGGCCCCAGGGACAACTGTCACCTTCTTCTGACTTTCCAAAGCCACAGGGAAACCCGGGTCCCAAAGCCAACATGCTCATCCTTTTCAGCTGGTTGCTTTTCCCTGGAGTTGGGGGGAGAACTGGGGTGTGAACAGGCATGAAGGCACCGGGGTGTCACCAGGGGAGGGGGCACCGCAGCATCCCCGTGGTGGCAGAGAGCTGAGGTGTCAGGGAACCCTCCTGAAAGCTCTGCGCCAAGGCCACGGCCCAGTCTGCTCAGGCTGGACTCCCAGAGCCCTACCCGGCTGTGAGCCCCTGACTCTCCCAACGGGGACCCCGCCAGCTCTGCCCCGATGCACCAAGGACAGAGGTTCCAGGAACGTGCCCGCTATGCCGCGTCGTGGGCACCCCTGGCCCAGCCTGGGTAGCTCAGAAGAGCCAAAGACCACAGACTGCAGAGAGCAAGGGGGGGCAGCAGGAGGTTCCAGACAGCCCACCGCGGGGGCCAAGGAAGTCAGGGAGGTGTGGGGGCAGGCCGGGACGAGGTGGAGATGGCCAGGAAGGTGGGAGGGGCAGGATGTCACTGGCTTCACTGGTTTCTCAGGATGGGGAGCCTGACAGGTGCGGATGGTGGGCAGGATGATGGACTCCGTGGGAGCGTGGCAGGGAGGCACAGGAGAGCCCGAGAGGGCCGGCTCAGGAGGGAGGGACACTTCGAAGACTGAGCACCACTGTATGCCTGCTTCTGGGAAGCCCTGGCCTTGCCTTATCCCTGGGGGTGGCACATACCACCTGCACTAAGGGGGGTGGGCACTGGGGTAGGTGACAGTGCACCCAACAGCTGCACCGGCCTGGCTCCTCACGGCCCTGCGCAGGGGGCTCTAGGCTTCCCCTTCTCAGCCTTCAGGCCTACGACTGGGGGCTCACATTCACACCCCAGGCTGAGGGAGGCATCAGCGAAAGGGCCAGGCCGTCCCACTCAGGACTCTTGGATCCAGGCGAGCAGGGACCAGTCTCACCTCCCCCCGAAGCACCCTGGGTGGGCAGGGAGCAGACGGCTTGTCCTGCGGGGACCACAGCAGGTGGTGAGCAAAGGAGGCTGGAAAAATGCAGGAGGAGCAGTACTGACCCTATTCCATTCCACAGGGAAAGGCGGGCCTCCGCCTCCCCTCAGCCCGCTGGTAACAGATGGTACAAGAAAAAGAAGATAGCCATCCCACTTATGAATATAGATGGCAGTAGGGTAATTAGCATAAATATTGCAAATTACAAAGCCACCTCGATGGGAGGATGAGATGCTTGACTACCTGGACAACCTGAGACACTCTAGTAAAAACTACTGGGATTAATCGAATAATCTGGTGAATTGGCAAGAAGAGAAGCATATGGAATGATCTGTCTTTTATTTATTTTCTTAAAAGATTTTATTTATTTATTCATGACAGAGAGAGAGAGAGAGAGAGAGAGAGAGGCAGAGACACAGGCAGAGGGAGAACCAGGCTCCATGCCGGGAGCCCAACGCGGGACTCGATCCAGGACCCCAGGATCACGCCCTGAGTTGAAGGCAGACACTCAACCACTGAGCTACCCAGGTGCCCTTTTTTTCTATTCCAGTAATGAGATTTTAAACTAGAAAATCTGGGGATCCCTGGATGGCTCAGCGGTTTAGCGCCTGCCTTTGGCCCAGGGCGCGATCCTGGAGTCCCGGGATCGAGTCCCACGTCAGGCTCCCAGCGTGGAGCCTGCTTCTCCCTCCTCCTGTGTCTCTGCCTCTCTCTCTATCTCTATCTCTCATGAATAAATAAAATCTTAAAAATAAATAAAATCTTAAAAAAAAAGATGCATGCAAGTAAATGCCCACAATAGCTGAGAAAAGAGCAAAAGGGGATAAAGTATAAAAGATGCAAAAGGGCAAAGGACAGTCTGCCTTCCCAGATACTAGGCCAACCTCTAACGCTACTATAACCCAGTAAATGTGGAACTGTTTTAGGAATAGACAGACAAATCCCCGGACCAGAGTGGAAATTCTAGAAATCGTCACCAATCTACAGGTGAATTTCAGCCAGGACAGCAGAGGAAGGTGGCTTCAGGGGGAAAGGCCCGGCTGCTCTGTAAGTGGTGTCGGCACGAGACAACCATCCGTAGGAAAATCTCCCATAGCGTGTCAGTGGCAAAACCAGATTGACTAAATCATTAAATATAGAAATTGAAAAATTGGAGGGGAAAGAAAAGAGATCAGCATATATGTAACTCAGGTTGAAAAAAACATGTTAATCCAAGCAAGGTCCCCTAAAACTATAAAAGAAAGGTAGACATTATTTGCTCCATGGAAATACTGCATTTTGTATAGAACAGGAAACAGTAAACAAGTTCAATATAAAAATGGTAAATGAAAAAAAAAGTGATAAATGGGGGGGGGGGCACCCGGCTGGCTCAGTCAGTGGAGTTGGGACTCTTGATCTCAGGGCTGTGAGTTCAAGCCCCACATTAGAGGTAGAGATTACTTTTTAAAATATGGTAACTTTGGAAAAAATACATATATTTGTAAAGCAGACAACAGACAAATGATGAATATCTATAATACAGAAAAGGCTTTGGGAAAGTGAAAAGAAACCATTTTTTTAAAGTTTTATTTGTTTAAGTCATCGCTTAACTGGTGTGGGATTCGAACTCACAACCCTGAGATCAAGAGATGCATACTCTTCTGACTGAGCCAGCCATTTGCCCCCAAGAAATGATTTTTAAGAACTTTTTTAAGAAAGGGACACCTGAAAACAAAAGAAAGAAAAAGAAAGAAGAAAGAAAGAAGAAAGAAGAAAGAAAGAAAGAAAGAAAGAAAAGAAAGAGAAAGAAGAAAGAAAGAAAGAAAGAAAGAAAGAAAGAAAGAAAGAAAAGAAAGAGAAAGAAGAAAGAAAGAAAAGAAAGAAAGAAAGAAAGAAAGAAAGAAAGAAAGGAAGGAAGGAAGGAAGGAAGGAAGGAAGGAAGGAAGGAAGGAAGGGACACCTGGGTGGCTCGGCGGTTGAGCGTCTGCCTCTGGCTCAGGTCACTATCGCAAGGTCCCGGGATCGAGTCCACATCAGGCTCCCTGCATGGAGCCTGCTTCTTCCTCTGCCTGTGTCTCTGCCTCTCTCTGTGAATAAGTAAATAAAATCTAAAAAAAAAAAAAAAAAAAAGAAAGAAAGATGGACAAAGGTATAAATAAACAATTCAGGGAAGACAAAGACAAGTGGCCACTACACACATGCATTCACTCCCTGTTGGGGAGATGCCCAGTACAGCACCAGTGACACAGGCCTCCACCCTTAGGCCGCCAGACCCTGGACGGGGGCTAGTGCCTCGTGGTTCTGGGGTGGAGGGGTCAGGGACCTTCAGGCTGGTGGAGGCGCCTCGCAAAGCAGCCTGTCAACCACAAATAACATCAAAAAGACAAATAGGTATCACTCCCCCGATTGAGAATTTCTGCCATAAAAATAAAACCTCCATTGCACGGAGCATGTTGACCGACGCCTCGTGTAGCGGCCTTCACGGTGGCACAAGGGGGAAAACTCTGGTCAGTAGAGCGAACGCCAACCTAGGCAGACACGTCCTCTGGCCATTCGTGCACTCAACAGTTACGTGCGGAACTGTGTGCGGGACACTGTTTTAAGATCCAAGACTATGGCAGTAAACAAATCAAAGCTCCAGCCCTTATGGAAGTTTTATTCTAGTAAAAAAAAAAAGAGAGAGAGAGAGAGACAAAAAATGTATTTAAATGTTAGGCAGTAGCAAGTGCTAAGATCAAAAAAAAATAATTCAAGAGACAAAAAGAAATTAAGAAAGCAGTTCCATCCTCAACAGCATCTCAACAAATTAAATATTTATTTTTAAATATTGACTGGCTGGCTCAGGCCGTTCCGCGTCTGACTCTCCCTTACCGCACAGGTCACGATCCCGGGGCGTGAGATGGAGCCCACTTGGGGCTCTGAGCGCAGCAGGGCGTCTGCTCAGGATTCTCTCTCCCTCTCCCTCTGCCTCGCCCCCCTCCACTACCACCAGCACCACCCCCCTCCCACGTGCATGCACACTCTCTCTCAAAAATTAAAAATAAAAATAAAAAGAGAGAGAGAGATAGAGAAAGAAAGAAAGAAAAAAAAAGAATTAAATATTTAGGAATAAGTCCATCAAGTTGGTAGAAAGAAAAAAAAAGGATTAACTATTTAAGAATAAATCTACCCAAGTTGGCGAAAGCCTTGAATGCTGAGAACTATAAAGCATGGCTGAAAGGAATTTCAGAGGACCTGCATAAACAGACACCTGTGCCCACTGATCAGAAGACTCAACATTAAAAAAAAAAAAAAAAGACTCAACATTGTTCAGGGTCAGTACTACCCAAAGCAATCATCACTGTCTCCATGAAGCTTCCAGAAGCCTCCCCCACAGAAATAGGAAGGCCAATCCTCAAATGCACGTGGAATTGCAAGGGGCCCGAAGTAGCCCCCGCGGTCTTGAAAAAAAATAAAGTCGGAGAACTCACACTTCCTGACTTCGAAACTTACTGCAAAGCTACAGTGATTAGAACAGTATAGCCCTGGCACGAGGATGGGTGTAGAGACCAACGGAATAGGACAGAGAGCCCAGAAACAAACCTGCACACGTAGGCCTCTCGGTTTTTGACGAAGGTGCCAAGACCACTCAGTGGGGAAAGGACAGTCTCTTCAGCAAATGGTGCTGGGAAAACCGGCCACTGACAAGCAAAAGAATGACGTTGGACCCTCACCTCATGTCATAATCAAAAATTAACTCATGGGGCCCCTGGCTGGCTCAGCATGTGACTCTGGATCTTGGGGTCATGAGTTCAAGCCCCGCATTGGGCATAGAGCTTATTTTTTAAATAATTAATTAATTAATTGGCTCAAAATAAATCGAAGACCTAAACGTAAGAACTAATGCTATTAAGTTCAGAATAAAATATGGGGTAAAGGGATGCCTGGGTGGCTCAGCGGTTAAGTGTCTGCCTTTGGCTCAGGTCGTGATCCTGGAGTCCCGGGATCGAGTCCCGCATCGGGCTCCCTGCGCAGAGCGTGCTTCCCCCTCTGCCTGTGTCCCTGCCTCTCTCTCTGTGCCTCTCATGAATAAATAAATAAAATCTTTTTTAAAAAATTAGAAAACCAGGATCCCTGGGTGGTGCAGCGGTTTAGCGCCTGCCTTTGGCCCAGGGCGCGATCCTGGAGACCCGGGATCGAATCCCACGTCGGGCTCCCGGTGCATGGAGCCTGCTTCTCCCTCTGCCTGTGTCTCTGCCTCTCTCTCTCTCTCTCTGTGACTATCATAAATAAATTAAAAAATTTAAAAAAAAATTAGAAAACCTTCTAAATCAAAGGACAAGGCAATCCACATAATGGGACAAAGTATTTGCAAATCCTACATCAGATAAGAGATTAATATTCAGAATATATAAAGAACTCCTACAACTTGACAACAGCAACAAAACAAAACTAAAAAGACAACTGAAAAATAAGCAAAAGAGGGGGACCCAGGTGGCTCAGTTGGTTGAACATCCGATTCTGGATCTCAGCTTGGGTCTTGATCTCAGGGTCATGAGTTCAAGCCCAATGTTGCGCTCCATGCTGAGTATGGAGCCTGCTTTTTTTTTTTTAAAGCAAAATATTTATTTTTTTAAAGATTTATTTATTTATTTATTCCTAGAGATGCAGAGAGAGAGAGAGGCAGAGACACAGGCAAAGGGAGAAGCAGGCTCCGTGCAGGGAGCCCGACATGAGACTCGGTCTAGGGTCTCCAGGATCACGCCCTGGGCTGCAGGCGGCGCTAAACCGCTGCGCCACCGGGGCTGCCCCCAAAAAAGCAAAATATTTAAACAAACATTTCTCAAAGAAGACACACAGATGGCCAATGAGCACATGAAAAGATGCTCAACATCATTAGTCACTAGGGAAATGCCAGTGAAACCACAATAAGTCATCACTACGCACCCACCAGGATGACTATGATTTAGAAATGGAAAACCACAAATATTGGCGAAGATGTGGAGAAACAGTCAAGTTGATCCTAAAATTCTCGTGGAAATGCAAAAGACCCCCAAATAACCAATCTTTAAAACGCACAAAGGGAAGTCACACTTTCTGATTTCAAGATGTATGCAAAGCGACAGTAATTCAGACAGTGTGGCACCGGCGTGACGATGCGCAGACCGGACCCCCAGAGCAGAACCGAGAGTCCAGACGTGAACCCAGACATTTATCCTGAACTGATTTCCAGCGAGAGCGCCAAGAAGTGGGACGAGAGCGGTCCTCAGCGAGTGCCGCCAGGGCAACTGAGGTTCTGCACCAAAGGAGTGAACTTGAACCACTGTCTCCCAATATGTTCAAAATTACCTCAAAATGTATCTTTTTTTTTTTTTTAATTTGTAGATTTTTTTTTCAAATGGCTGAATTTTTTTTTAATCTTTTTTTTTTTTTCTTATTTATTTATGATAGTCACAGAGAGAGAGAGGCAGAGACACAGGCAGAGGGAGAAGCAGGCTCCATGCACCAGGAGCCCGACGTGGGATTCGATCCCGGGTCTCCAGGATCGTGCCCTGGGCCAAAGGCAGGCGCCAAACCGCTGCGCCACCCAGGGATCCCTCAAAATGTATCTTAAGGGCACCTGTGGGGGCTCAGTCCGTTAAGCATCTGACTCTTGGTTTCAGCTCAGGTCACCAACTCAGGGTCATGAGATCAAGCCCCGCACCGGGCTCCGTGTTGGGCGTGGAGCCTGCTGGGGAGTCTCTCTCCTCTCGCTCTGCCCCTCCCCCACCGCTTGTGCTCTCTCTCTTCCTCTCTCTTAAAGAAAAAAAAAGTCACAGACCTAAGCGTACAGACTAGAGCCATAAAACCCTAAGAAGAAAACACAGAATGGGACGCCTGCGTGACTCAGCGGTTGAGCATCTGCCTTTGGCTCAGGGCGTGACCTCCTGGGACCCCTAAGTGTATGGGGTCCCGGGACCAAGTCCCACGTCGGGCTCCCTGCATGGAGCCTGCTTCTCCCTCTGCCTGTGTCTCTGCCTCTCTCTGTGTGTTCTCATGAATAAATAAATGAAAGCTTTAAATAAATAAATAGATGAATGAATGAATGAATGAATGAATGAATGAATGAATAAATAAATCGCAAGGCGATGCCATTTCACCCCTACTGGCATGGCTGTCATCCAAAGACACCCAGTAACAAGTGTCGGTGAGGATGTGGACCCAGGGGCCCTCGTATGTCACTGCTGGGAAAGCACACGGTGCAGGCGTTTTGGAGACACTTTGCCAGTCCCTCAGCAATTTAGGCCTGGCAGCTCCCGTGTGATCCAGAGATTCAGCTTCCAGACACCTGGTCACGAGACTGAAAAACATACGTCCGCACAAGCACGTGCATGTGTGTCCACGGTGGCAGCAGTCACGATGACCCGGAGGACAACCAGCCCATGCCCGCCCGCAGCTGAGCGCATGAACAACGTGCGGTCCCTCCGCGGCGAACATACTCAGTCATGACAAGGAACGAGGCACTGGCGCCGGCTGCCGCGTGGACGGTCCCCAAATCGTCGTGCTCCGTGAAAGGAGCCAGTCGCCACAGGCCACCTGTTGTGTGACTCCATTTACATGAAAGGTTAAGTCCGGGGACACAGAGCAGAGCTGGGGCGGCCCGTGCGGAGGGGGAGGGACTGCACATGGGGACCGGGTTTCTCTTTGGGGTGACGAAACGCTCCGAAGTTAGATGATGGTGATGGATGATGTTGGCACAACCCTGTGAACACTAACAGCCCCTAAGCTGTACCCTCCGAAAGGGTGAATTTTATGGTAGGTGAATCCTATCTCAATTTTTTACATTTTTAAAAAGAATGAAAAGTGAGAATTACAGGCTTTGCCTACAAGCAGTATCTCACGAGGGGTGCTTGGGGGGCTCGGTCAGCTGGCTCCTGGTTTCGGCTCAGGTCACCATCTCAGGGGCGAGAGATCGATCCCCGCATCAGGCTCTGTGCTCAGCGGGGCGTCAGCTGGAGATTCCCCTCCTCTCCCTCTGCCCCTCCCCTCCGCTCGCTCTCTTTCTCTCAAATAAATAAATAAAATCTTAAAAAAAAACCAAAACACTATTGCTCCATCCAACCATGGATGCATCCCGAGCACATCTTCCTAAGTGAAAGCAAGCGAGATGCGGAAGAGAGCGTGCGGCCCGAGTCCCTTGGATGAAGCTCCAAACCGCTCAGAGCCGGTGTGTGCGGTCCAGGTCGGGGCGCCCCCGAGTGGACACAAGGGAGCCCGCTGCGCCCGTGCACTGGGAGTCCGCAGGGCCACCTACTGCACGCCTAGCTCCGGGCTCCGCACCGTGTGTCAGGCACACCTCGAGGCAAACGGGAAGTACAGAAGCAGCGTGATTCTGAACACGGTGCCACTCGTGTAAGTTTAAAACACACACGTGAAATCCGCTTGAACCCTGTTTAGACAAACATAATCACTTTATCCGGGGGGCGCGGCCAGGAGCGCCGCCCCCCACCCCCCATCACAGGTCGGGGTGAAGGGGCGGCGGGGAGGCGGTGTGTAAGCGGAGCTCATCCTGGCCCGGCCGCCCCTGAGCCCTGGTGGCCCCTTCTCTCCCCTCCTCCGCGTCCCCAAACCTCTCCCGCCAGGGCCCAGGGAGGGGCAGCAAGCCCTGTGATCACCGGCCCTGGGCAGCCGGTCAGCTTGCTGGGTCCCCGGGGAGGATGCAGGCGGTGATCTGCATCCCAGGAGGGATTCTGAGGGCACCTGAGGGCACCCCGAGACAGCATCCTAGGCACGTAGACTGGGTTCCCACAGAGGGGCCCCCTCCAGAGGCCCCAGATGGAGCAGCTTCGGGGACAGGCTGCAGTGACCGTAGGGGAGAACTGAGCAGAGGGACAGGACTGCGGGGCAGAGGGCAGCTGGGTGTGGACCCTCCGCGGTCCTGGGGGTCCTGGAGCCCCTCCAGCTCCCACCCTAATGGGACTGCTGCCCCCAAGCTGCTCAGAGACCCCCGGTGGGCTCTGGGACCCTCGGCTGCTTCCTCCACCGAGACCACCTCTCCAGGGCCCACTTCTCTCCCACCGACCCCCTGGCCCCCCCCACCCTCACGGGCCCCCATAACCTCAATACCCAGGCCTGTGCTGGCCCCCCCTCAACTCCCAGGACCCACCCACGGCTCTCTCCTCCCCCAGCGCCGGGTCAGAGCCCAGGTCACCACCCTGGTGCCCCCCATCCCCCTCCGTCCCTGTCCATAAGATCCCGGCCCTGGCCACCGGCCTCTCCGCCTCCCGTCCACACTGGCAGCCCAGCAAGGCTGTTACCGCCTACTTGGTGGAGGTGGTGGGGGGATTCCAGGCCTTGCCTGCCCCGACCAGTGCGCCCCCCCCGCCCCTGCCTGCAGAGCCACCTGCCTAAGCCTCGCCTAAAGCCCCCGTGCCTGCCCTTCTCCTGGGAGCCCCCGCGGCCGGGTCTCCGGGCAGGGCCGGGTCTCCCCAGTCCCCACCCCGCGGGGCGGGACCCCAACCTCCACCTGCGCCAGCTGCACTGGGAGGGCGGAGGGCGCTGTCTGCAGCCGCTCGGTGCGGAGGACGTTTGCGCGGACCCGCAGCGCATCCCTGGGACAGGCGGGTCCTGCGCGGGCCGCCAGATGGCGCGCTGGTCGCGGGGACGAGGCCCGAGGCCTCCCCGGAGGTCCCAGGATGCTGCGAGGAGGCCGGAAGCCCCCCAATCCCAGATGCAGAGAGCCCCCAATCCTGAGGGCCGCGGGAGGCTGGGAACGTCCCGGCTGCCAAGCAGCCCCGAGCTCCTGCAGGAAGGGGGTCTCTCCCCGCAGACACCTGGTTCCACGCTGCCGCAGAGCAAGGGTACAGGGCTCCCCCGGACCTGAGGATGACTGAGGACCCCGTCCCCCAGCCGCCCCCTGGCTGACCCAGTCCCACAGCTTTCCAAGTGGACCAAACCTCTCCCCCAGGAGCCCTCACTGGGAACCGCAGAGCACTCGACCCTACCCGGCAGGGCCTGGTTGAGCGAGCTGCGTGGCCACCCTCCCAGGGGCAGCGCCCACGCAGCCTGAGCACAAGAACCAAGGTCCTCCTGCCTTGGCATCTCGCCCCAGTCCCCTGGCCCGCCCCCTGCACTACCGTCTTGCACTACTGCAGCCCCCTCCCCGGCCCCGCTCCTTCGGCTTTGCACACGGCAGCGAGGAAGATGCGGCCAGAAGCCAAGTCTGAGCTTCGCACTCAGGGACCCAACGGTTCAGTGGCTCCCACTCACTCAAGGCCAAAGTCGAAATGTCTCCAGTGGCCGCAGCCTCTCCTGTCCCCTGCCCCCCTCGCCTTCCTCCTCCAGCTCCAGACATACTGGCCAGCTCGCTGCACCTCCGCACCCCAACAGGCTCGGCCTGAATCTCCTCCAGCCTCTGCTCAAGCCAGCCAGGCCATCGCCGCCACGACCTCACACCGTCAGCATCTGGCACCCCAAAGACTTCCTTTCTTCTCTATTGGGCCACAGGAATCTGCCACCTGCCGTTATTAACCCCCCAGCACCCCGGGACCAGGCCCCAGAGCATACCTCACCCCGTTCCTGCCTCTGCTCCACGCCGGCCACGGCCCCCTGACCTCGCCCAGGAGAAAGGCTCCCTCCCTCCTGCACCCCCAGCACGCAGGACGGGACACTGAGTCAGGGTTCCACGGACGCAGGCGGAGTTTCCAAACCTTCCAGAGTTCTCAGGCGACATCCCTCCCTCCATCTGTTCATCTTCTCCTACGCGTCCACCCCCAGGCACCCATCCACGCACCTGCCCCTGAACACCCGTGCACACTTCCATCCAAACTGTGCACGCATCCATCAACCAATCTCGGTCCATCCACGTGTCCGTCCATCCTTCCATCCTCCACCACCACCCGTTCTCAGCCCGTCCGGTCATCCAGCTATGCCTGCTGTTTGGAGGCATCTCAGCTCGTGGGGCGGGGTGGGGGGGGTAAACCCCGTGTGCCCCATCCGATCCCACCTTTCCTGCCTGTGTTACATCTCAGACTCAGGCACAGTGCACAGGGTCAGGCAGCAAAATAACCCGGCTCGTTACAAGTAGCCGTGTCATAGCCAGTGTAAGCACCACCGCGCCGCTAGTCCTCCCTGCGGGCCCTACCCGTGACTCAAGGCAGCTGAACCCAGGCAGAGGCGTGGTCCCGGCGCTCACACACTCCAGCCCCTGGGGCCGAGGAGGAGTGAGGTGGAGCCGCTGTGGGACCAGCGATTACCTCCTTCTTCTGGGTCGTGGTCCCTCAAAGTTAGGGGTGCAGGATGGGCCACGTGCAGTGGAGACTCCCATTGGTGCCCTAGCCCGGCGCTCAGCGATGCTGGGGTGAGTCTGGTAGCGGCGATGCATGTCCTGAGGTTCACCGGCCTCTTACCTTCTCCTTCCCTCTGCTTCCTAAGACGAGGATTACTGGGGCTAACGCACGACCTGGAGCTCAGCTGGAAGCACGGCCTACGCCGACCCTCCTCTCTGACTTCATTTCTTTCTCCTTGGGTACGAGCATCACGTTCCAGCGAAGGACAGGTGTGCACGCGGCGCTCAGGGGTGTGCCCTGGACGGGTGCTGTGTCTCCCCCCACCCCAGACCACTGGCTCAGAACGTCACATGGTCTGGCTCCTTGGCCAGCGGGATCTGCATGGGGGGAGGCCGTGGGAGTCACAGGCAGGAGCCGGGGGTGGGGTGGGGTGGGAACAGGCCCGGCCGTCCCTGCCCAGCCGTCTGCTTTGGCGCTGGTGGAACCTCTGCACCCACAGCTCTCCAGGCCTCAGTCCTCACCGGGGTCCAGACGCAGAGAACCCCTCGGCTGTACGCCCCGGATGCGCACGCTTCTGAGTTCATCTCTCAGGAGAAAAAAAAAAGGTGTGGGTAGGTACAGGCACATGCGACACCGGCGCGGCTCCATGCACAGGCACCGGGCTAGGGCGGGTCGGGCTCGGCCGGACCGCGGGTCCCTGACGTTCAAACTCCGTTGTCCTTTGTTCTACTCATCTGAGAAGCAGCCGGGGACAGAGCCCGGGAGCGGACGGGGAGGGCGGGGCGGGAAGCAGACCCCGGTGAGCAGGACTCGATCCCAGGCCCCGGGATCATGGTCTGGGCCGCCGGGCCCTGAGCACCCGCGGTCTTGGCCGCTGGAGCGTGGGTTCGTGTCGCGCCTCTTTGCCTGCTCCCCGCGCTCTGCGCCCCACGTCCGCGTCTATTTTCTCCACTTTTACCGGTTTTCCAGACCCGGTGACTCTGCGCTTCCGGGGCCCCCGCACCCCGCGGTGCTGGACGGGCTGGCGGGGTGGGGCCCGGGGCTGCCCGGCGACCCTGCCTCCTGCCCCGCCGCCCGGCCCCGCGGACTGGGGGTCACCGGGGAGGGCGCGGGGTGATGCGCTCCGCGGGGGGGGGCTCCGGGCCTGTCACCTGCTCGCCGCGGGGCCTGCTGGGAACCGGCCGAGTCAGGGCCCCGCCGCTCGGGGTGCGCAGGGGCTCGGCGGGACCCGGGACACACGACGCGGCCACGCAGCGCGGGCGGTGCCGGGCCTGGAGCTCTGGGGCCGCGGGGGTGGGGGCTGCGGTGACCCCCGGCCGGGACCCCGCGCTCCGCCCCGGCAGCCGCGTGCGCAGGGAGCAGCGCCCCGGCCTCCCGCGGGGTGGGAAGGCGGCTCCGCCCACGGCCGCGCCGCGCCCCCGCGCCCCCCGACGGCCGAGCGCCCGGGGCGGAACCCGCGGCCGCGCAGTTCGCGTTTCCCGGGGGACTGACTTCCGGGCGCGGCCCACGCTGCCCACGTGACGGGGGAGCGCGCGGGGGGCGGGGCGAGCATGCGCGGCAAGGCCGGCGCTTCCGGGTGGGCTGCGGCGGGGGCGGGGCCCGGTGGGGGCAGGGGGCGGGGCTCCCGAGGAGGGGGCGGGGCGGGGCTCCCGAGGAGGGGGCGGGGCGGGGCGGGGCGGGGCTCCCGACCCCAGACCGCGGACCGCACGCCCTGGACCCCGCACCCCCAACTCGCCCCCCACGCTGCGGACCCCACGCCCCCGACTCTGCATCCCCAGCGCTCGGCCCCGGACCCCGCAGCCCCGGACTGTGGCCCCCAGTCCTCCGAGCCCCAGAGCCCGGACCCGGGACCCCTCCGCCCTCCAGGCCCAGGCTGCAGCCCCGCCCCGAGGAAGCCGCAGGCAGGAAGGCGGGGGCGGCCCTGGCCCTGGGCGCAGCGGGGTCCGCACACCCTGGGGAGGAGCCGGGTGCGGGGCGTGGGGGCCAGAGGGAGGCCAGGCCGGGATGTGCTGCCCCGGGAGGAGCGGCGGGGTGCCCGGAGGTCGGGCCGCGGCGGGGACGGGGACTGGCGGGCCCGGGGCTGGCGGGGCGGGAGGAGGCGCGCAGAGCCCCGTGCGGGGGCGCCGAGGAAGGGGACGGGCGCCCGGGCTGGGCCGCTGGAGGGGGCGGCCGGGGAGAGCCGCGGCTCGGGAGGTCTGGGCCTCGCTGCGGCTCGGGGGACGGGCCTCGCGGCGGGTCCAGGGCATCCGTCCAGGAGGCACCTGCAAGAGGAGGCACCTGCTGGGGGCGCCGGGGGGCAGCCGGGGGGGGGGCAGCCGGGGGCAGCCGGGCCTCCGACACTTGGTTCAGCTGCGGCCAGATCTCGGGCCGGGGACCAAGCCCCACATGGGGCTTCACGCCCAGGGTGCAGGTGGCTTCAGGACTCCCCCTGCCCTGCCCCTGCCCCTGCCCGCTTGCACACACTCTCTCCAAAATAAATATGTTTGGGCAGCCCCGGGGGGCCCAGCGGTTTATTTATTTATTTATTTTTAAATTTTTATTTATTTATGATAGAGAGAGAGAGAGAGGGGCAGAGACACAGGCAGAGGGAGAAGCAGGCTCCATGCACCGGGAGCCCGACATGGGATTCGATCCCGGGTCTCCAGGATTGCGCCCTGGGCCAAAGGCAGGCGCCAAACTGCTGAGCCACCCAGGGATCCCCGGGCCCAGCGGTTTAGCACCAACTTCAGCCCAGGGCATGACCCCGGGGTCCTGGGATCGAGTCCCACATTGGGCTCCCTGCACGGAGCCTGCTTCTTCCTCTGCCCATGTCTCTGCCTCTCTCTCTGTCTCATGAACAAATAAATAAAATCTCTAAAAAAAAATAATAAATACGTTTTTAAAAGAAATGGCATTTGTCACAAGGAAAGGATGAGACTGGATAAGGGACAGGCAGTGGCAGTGGTGCCAGTGTGTGAGGTGGGACAGGTGAAGCAGAGCACGAGGCAGGGAGACGCACGGAGTGTGGGCAGCAGGAGCAGCGCACCATCGGGAGCAGCCATGGGGGAGTCGCGGGGTAAAGAGCTTCCCCCCCACCCGAACCAGGGGAGCGGATTCTGGAGTCCACGGAAAACGAACAAGCAAAACGTGGTCAAGGAAACTGAAAAAAGAAGAGGATGGAGCGGCCAGCCCCGCCGGACAGCAGAGTGTGTCACCACTGGGCTGGGTGCAGCGGGAGTAGTGGGGCCGCAGGAGACCGTAGGAGGGCGGTGGGAGGCACAGGTCACAAGCCGAGGCATGACTGGGAGCGTGTGCAGGGTCACGAGTGCCGGCGGGGGTGGAGCCGTGCCACGCTCACACATGCTGCTGCTGCCCATCTGAGCCCAAAGAATTGGCGACTCCTTTGACGTTGGGAGTGGAGATGCCCACTGGGAAAAGGGACGCAAGACGTGAGCCAGGCGCGGGCCCAACGAAGTACAAAAGAGCCGTGGGGCGGGGTCTCCCGCAGTAGGAGCCTCGCACATCAAAGTCGCACGGAGTTGCAACTCCTTACCTACTAGATTTGGGAAAAAATCACGCACAGGGTGGGAACTCACTGTGGTTGGCACGCGGCCAGGGAGGTGAGGACGCCGCTGTGCCGGTGACCGGGCGTCTGTCGGGACTGCAAGTACGTCCACCTGCCCAGAACGGGTGCCTGATGCCTCGCCGTGCCCAGCCTGCACCACCACGGCTACTGGCCAGAGCACCGCTTAGAACAGCAAAACCCTGGAAACCGCGCTCTGTGTGTCTCAAGAATAAATAAAATAAATTTTAAAACCTCTGGAAACCATCCAGGTGTCCACGCCAGATCAGGTGCTGACAACCACATGATGCGACACGGCGTGGCCCTTCTTACAAGTTTCGGCGTTGGGGAAGCGTATGTGCTGCCCCGGGAAGATCTCTACCCTCTGTTTTCAGGGAAAAACACCGTTGAGAACGGCTCCTCCGGTGTGACGCCTCTCTGGGAACACTGGGGGACACCCAAGAAATGAGTAGGAGCGGGAGCCCAAGGCAGGGGCGCGTGGGGCGGCACGGGGCACGCGCCGGAGGAAGCAGCTCCGGTGTCTGGCTTTTAAGGACGGCGCCACGGAGGGAGCAAGGGAGGGGAGACGTTTGCGGGCTCAGGCAGCCGTGTGACAATGGAAGGGGTGAGGGTTCCACGTTTAACCCGACTCCTGTACGTTGGGGACTGATGACCTGTCATGTGGTTCGAAATAAAACCAGGGGACGCCTGGGTGGCTCAGCAGTTGAGCGTCTGCCTTCAGCTCAGGGTGTCATGCCAGGGTCCGGGGATCCAGTCCCGCATCTGCCTCTTTCTCTCTCTGTGTGTGTCTCTCATGAATAAATAAAATCTTTTAAAACAATTAAAAAATGTTCGCTTGGAAAACCTAAAATACAAAAACAAAAACAAATCAAGGTCTCCAGCGGCCTGGGTGGCTCAGCGGTTTAGCGCCACCTTCAGCCCAGGGCATGACCCCAGGGTCCTGAGATTGAGTCCCGCATCGGGCTCCCTGCATGGAGCCTGCTTCTCCCTCTGCCTGTGTCTCTGCCTCTCTCTGTGTGTCTCTCATGAATAAATAAATAAAATCTTTAAACAAACAAAAACAAGGTCTCCCCACCTCCCCTGTCCCTGGAGGGAGGGCGCACCTGCGGGCCTCCGGGGGACGTTGTAAGTGGCTCTCAGCAGTGGCCCAGGGACACGGTGGCCAGTGGCGCCCCGTCCACACCCGCACGGCGGCCGCTCCGCTTGGTCCCCTGCCGCTGGTCACAAGCCCTCACCGACGTTTTGCCGCGTTGAACGACAGCCTGACGCGTCGTCGCGCACATGCCCGAGCTTCTCTGTGGGACGGACCCCTGGACCTGCCAGGTGCAGGCCGTCGTGCGGCCGTCGTGCCCTCCGAATCAGACGGGCGCCAGCTCAGGGCCGCCGGGCTCGGGTCCGGGCTCGGGTCCCGGCACCGCCGCCCCATGGCCTCACGGATGAAGGGTGTGACCAAGCTGCCATTGTCGCCAGCCTGCAGCATGGTGTCTCTAAGCATTTTATTACGGGAAGTTTCTCGCTGCCGGTAGTGGGAGCAACAGGCTCCCCGCGCCCAGGCCCGCCCCCACAGCGGCTCGCGTCCCGTCCCGCTCTTCTGTTCCGGCCCTTTCGCCGTTTTATCGGGTGTTTTAAATGTACATACATCAAAATGCACGGTAAAATTGGGTACATTTTGGCAGCTACGTGGCATCCCACCCTGTAAACCTCAAGAACTGCCCACCGGCCCCCAAGAGTCCCCTTGCATCCCCAGTTGATCCCCGTTCGAATATCCGAATATCTGATCTTTCCGGTGGACGCTCCTCGCCGGCCCCGGGGCTTCATGCAGGTGGCACTGCAGCCCCTCCCGCCTGCTGGCTCTCCAGCAGAACAGGGACCTTCGTCCTCGTCGTTTCACCAGCTCCCCCCTTCATTGTCACATGGCGTCCCGAGGGGGGGGTGAGGCTTCTGCAAGGGGTGCGTTCGGGCTGCCGGTAGCTCTCCGGTACCCTGGCTATCACTACCAGGGACCCCTGGGGAAGGTCCTGTGGGGGCGCACGTCTCGTCTCCCCCGATGATCCCTCTGGGTGGAAGTGGAAGCGTCAGGTCCCGTGACAGGTGCATGTTTCGCTTCCCCGGGAACCGGCCTCCTTTCTCCACGTGGCGTGCGGTTCCTGAGTTCCCGCCGGTGGTGTGAGGGTCCAGGGCACCACATCCCACCCGTGCCCCGGGGCGTCGGGCTTTGGGTTTCAGAATGGGCGCGGACTGAGCCCCACCGCGGTGCCCCTCGTGGCTACTGGTCCGCCCGGGGCCTCGGGAGCTTCTGAGGCGGGCCCGGCCCCCCTGGCTCTGCAGGCCTGCACGCCGCCTGGCAAACACTTGGGCTGTGCCGCGGGCGGTGCGTCCCGCACTCGGCTAGGATGGGGGCACGCGCTCAGCGGACGCGCCATCCTTCCCTGCGGGTTGCGCAGCGTCGGGGGCGGCTGCGGCCACTCAGGCTTGAGTCCCCGGGGAGTTAGAGGCCGCCGAAGACCGAGGCCTGGGCAGGGGAGCCGGGTAGAGGGAAGGGGCCAGACATGGTGAGGTGGCCACGCCGGCGGTTCCAGACACGGGCGGGCCAAGACTCGTGACAGAGAAGCTGCTCCGTCAGGCAGACGGGGACACGGAGCTTGTGCTGCGGTACAGGGGCTGGCCCTGGGGTTCCAGGGCGGGTGCGGCTGTTGTGCGACCCAGGCTGGGGGGTGAGACTCCAGTGTGGGCCCCGTGAAGGTGTGGGCAGGACGGGCTCGGGCCCATCGAGGGCAGTCCTCCCCGAGCTGTGGCTCTGGCCCCGGGAGACGGCAGGCAGCTGCGCCCAGCGGCCCGTGGGTTGCCCGGCGCCCTGGAGGGCGAGCTGGATCCTCCGAAAACCTCACCGACGAGAAAACTGCAGTGGCTGGCTCAGACCTGGGCCTCCGGGTCCCTCTGAGCCCCAGGGGTTGATTGTCAGGGGTTGGAGTGTCTCTCTCCAGAATTTGTGTCGGAGGCCTCACCCCCCAGCACCTTGAAGTGTGACTGTATTTGGAAGTCGGGTCTTTAGAGGGGTGATCAAGTTAAAATGAGGTTCCCAGGGTGACCCTAGTGCACTAGGACTGGTGTCCTTAGAGGAGCGGTGATCAGGACACGGACACAGAGAGGACGGCTGTCTACACGCCCGGGGAGGCCCCAGGAGCAGCCCTGCAGCACCTGGGTCTCACACGTCCAGCCCCTGGAACGTCGGGGGTGTAACCGCCTGCGCTGTGAGCTGCGGCCAGTGCGCACCGGACTCCCCCACGGTGGGTTTCCCCGCACACAGGCTTCCGTTCAAATTGCTGAAAACAAAGCCATTTGGCTCCACTCAGGGAGTCCCCGCGCCCCTAGATTTCCGGGGATGCCCCAGACCCACCAGGTCTGCAGGGCCAGTGGCGGCCAGGCTGGAGCCGGGGGACGCGATGTGCGTGCCTGGACACAGCCTCCCACCCCGCCCGCCCCAGGGCCCGGCCAGCTGTCCCCGTAGTCCTCCCACAGCCCTGCGTGCGTGTGTGCGTGGAGAACCCTGCAGGGGGCTCCGCCGGGACAGCTGCAGGGGCACGCAGCGGGGACGACCAGGGCTGGTGACTCCACGAGGAAGCCCAGGCCCCAATGGGACCGGCACTGGTCCTCGAAAGCCAGCACATCCAGCACCCCCAGGACGAGCTCGGCTTGCTCTTTGGGGCCCGCTTGCCAAGGCCCTCTGCCCCGGGTGCCCCTCTGGGCTGGGGACGGCCCACGGGGACCCAGCTGTGTCATCCTTGCCATCATCCGCGGCGGCAGCGCTGGCCAGCACCTAGTGGCCGCTGCCCCCGTGTGCCCACCGGGCGCGACCCCGACGCCCCTCTGCAGTGCTGAGCCGTGATTCCCGTCTGACACGTGAGAAGACTGAGGGACGGAAATGCCCTGGGGACAGGGACGAGGACGAGCACCCGGTGGCCCTCCCCGCAGGGTTCTGTGACAGGCAAAGGAGGGCTGCTGCCCACGGTGTTGGGGAGGTCAGGTGGGCATGGGACGCCCAGACCCACTTTCCCTTCGATATGGACAAAGGAGGTGCGGTGGGACGGAAACATCGGGAAGCGGGCCCGCAGGGGAAGGGGGAACGGGCGCCGGCTCGGCGCACCCCTTCCCCACCGCTTGTCAGCGTGCAGGCGGCCAAGCACTAGGTCCTCCCCCACTTGAAAGTTGGCCCAGATTTTAGGGTCACTTTCTGTGGGGATCTACTGTAGAGATAGTGCTGGCGGGGCAGGGGGATAGGAGGGAGGAGGAGGCCCCAGGCCCTTCCACGCGCCTCAGTTTACCATCCAGCCAGTGGGTCTGGCCGGATGGCTCCAGCCCTCGAGCAACAGGGCTGATGGCTTGGGTGATGGAGGGGGCAGGGAGCTGAGTGTGCTGGGCGGCTGAGGAGCCCCGGGAAGCCCCGTCCCAGCTCAGCCCTCCCCCAAGGGGGCCTCTCGGTGCCCTCCTCCCCTGCCTGGTTGGCATGGCAACAGCCTCCTCCCCTGGTTCTGAGAAGGCTGAGTCACAGGCCCAACTGGGAACACGACAGGGTCTCCCTGCAGGACAGTGGCCCTGGTCCAGGAGGAAGGCTCAGTGGGAGGCAGGCTGCGTGGGGGAGGGGAGGTGCCGGGCGCGACCTTCCAGAAGCAGTGACCTGCATTGGGGTCAGGACGAGTCAAGGCCTCAAAGTATAGCCCCAAGCGTGGCAGCCTTTTTAGCACCACCTTTGGGGACCCCTTGGCTTGCCCTTCGGTCTGCTTTGGCTCTTCTGGAGGACACTTTGGCCATGACCAGGTGAAAAAGGCACAGCTCAAGGGAGTGCCCAGAGGGCCACCAGCTTCATGTCCCCATGCGAGGGCTGGGCCAGGAGGGCCACGTCCCCTCTGAGCCTTGCCCACCTCACCAGGTCTCAGCCTGCATCCTGCACCCCCCAGGGCAGGGAGGGCAGCCTGAAGAAACGGGGTGTGTCACCTGTCCAGAGCCCTGCCCTACCCGCCCCCCCCACAGGACACAGCAGGCGATGCCACCTGAGACATGGGCCCCAGAGTGGCTGCCTCCCACCTGGGACCCTCCCCTGCCCCCAGCGGTGCCCACACTTCCCGCACACGCTTGGAGAGGCACACACTCCTGTCCCCAGGAATAATCCCGGCCACCTCCACCTGGGGCGGACTTTATTAGCACTGTCATGAAGAGGATGATGTGAGCACAGGAAGACAGCAGTCCCTTCCAGACTGCCACGGCAGGCGGGCGCCTGCAAACAGAACCGCCCGCCGAGCGCTAAGCACAAGCAGGTGTCCCCGGGTCCCCGGGAGCTGCCCAGCCCAGGCCGTGGGCACGGGGCGGGCCGGCCCCGAGGACCCCGCACGGCAGGCTCCCCTCGGGCTGCATCTCCGCGCCTCTACCACGCGTGCCCACGCACTGTGTGCGTTAAATACATAAATAGAGATTTCTTCTGGACTGTGTGGGTTCTCAAGTTAAAAACTAACCACTTCCCTTTATATTAACTTCACAGTAACTGCAGAAGACAATGAATCCAGTGTTGATAAGTCAGGACGGGAGAGTTCCCCATGGAACCCCCGGGGAAAACCAGGGCCGCCGCCACGTCTCCCTGCTGCCCGCTGGGGCGGTGGGCATGGCTCGGCCTCGGCATTCGCTGGACACACGGACACACACACACACACACACACACACACGCACGCACACACGGGAACACCTGGCCACGGAGTACAGGACACTGAGTGCGAGGTACCAGCAGCCCTTCCAGAGGTGTGGGCCGAGCACCAGGGCATCCCCTGCCCGGCGCTCTCTGGTCTGCAGCCAGTCCAGGGCCTCTGAGCCCCACGCACCAGGAGAGGCCCTGCCACGAGGGTGGGCTGCCCACACGGCAGGGGAGCCGAGGGCGCGCAGGGAGCCAGCCCCTTCTGTGCACCTGCTGTGAGGCCGCCGGTCATTCCACTCCAGACCAGGCAGACAAATAAATATGACATCAAGTGTTGCCAGGAGACGAGAAAATAACTTAAACTGGGCTGGACTCTGTCCTCAGTGCCTCCAGTTGGTGGATACCAGGAGTCCGGGGGGCTCTGTCGCCGGCAAGACCCCCAGGAGCTGGGACAAGCCCCCGCCTGCCCTCTCCCTTGTCTTAATCACAGAGATTGTGGCAGCAAGATCTGCTGGGTGACGGCCACCAACTGCAAATGCAGAGATCAGTCCCTTCCAGGAGCTGTGGGTGATAGCGGGGGGGGCTGTGACCCCAGGCTGGCAGGAGCTGATCGCCAGCTTGCTGGATGGCTGCTGTCACCCAGCCCCGCTGGAGGGAAGGGAAAGCCCGTAAGCATCGCCGGAGTAGAGAGCAGCATCTGGAAATGACCCGCAGCAGGGAGGCAGGCAAACCAGTGACGTCAGGGTGAGGCCCACAGCAGCCCAGTAGCAGCCTGCGAGACCCAAGCCCCCCCACCCCCTGCCTGGGGTGCTCAGAGGCACCCGGACCCTGTGCTCAGGCAGGGAGGCAGCACGGCCCATCGGCCCGACGCCTGCGGGCAGACATCTGGCAACCTCGGGGAGGGGAAGCTCTCCGCGTCTGAAGAGAATCATCTCCAAATTGCGACTTCCTCTCACTGACGGAATTGAAGTGTGGTCAGGATCCGAGCCCTGGGGGACCCACGTCCCACGCCAGCACCTGGAACTCAAGAGCCACTCAGCTTCCTGCTGGTTCTGGTTCTGCCTCTGCGCCCTGCCGGCCCGCCTGCGCTCCCCGCGCCCAGGGCTTCCGGGGATGCTCCTGCTGCCACCCACCAGGAGCGGCCTGTTCCACCCGAGTGCCCTTTTTGGGACAGGCTGACAGCTTCTGCGATGTGTGCCTTCCCTACCAAGCACGGTGCCAGGCTCACAAGGGAAGGCCCGAGTGAGTCAGGGAGGTGGTCAGGAAAGGCCCCCGTGGGAGGACAACAGCGCGTTCTGAAGCCAAGGAGCCTGGGCGGGGGGCTCAGGGCCCTCGGGACACCCCCTGGAGGTGACAGAGGGGACAGTGGCTGGAGGGATGGAGAGGAAGACAGTGCTCACGGTCAGGGCACAGCTGGGAGCAGGAGTCCTCCGGCGGGTGGGGGAGGAGCGAGGCAGGAGGAGGGTGACCCCGGCTCTGAGCCGCCGCCCGCGCCCGCCCGCGGTGCTGGGAGCGCGGCACAGGGGCGCCTCCCGCTCCCCAGCTCCCATCCCGCGGCCTCCACCCCGAGGTTCCACCTGGGCGGCCCCGCCCTGCCTCGGGGCAGGTCACAGCAGCAGGGACGTGACCAGGCCGCAGTGGAACTTGCGGACGTGGCGGTAGAGGTCCCCGGACTGCGTGAAGCGGCGCTCGCACCAGCGGCAGGCGTGCGGCTTCTCGCGCGTGTGCACCACGGCGTGGCGGCTCAGGTTGTGCGAGTACTGGAAGGCCTTGCCGCACTGCGCGCAGGTGTAGGGCTTCTCGCCCGAGTGCGTGCGCTCGTGCCTCTTCAGCGTGTAGGCGCACGAGAAGGTCTTGCCGCAGAGCGGGCAGGTGGGCGCCGCGCCGTCGGGGGACGGCCGCGCCCGGGGGCCCTCCCGCTCGCGGAAGTGCGCGCTCAGGTGCGCCTGCAGCACGTGCGCGCCGGGCAACAGCTTGCTGCACAGCGGGCACACGCACGGGGCCCCGCGCCCCGCCGCCGCCGCCGCCGCCTCCGCGCCGCCCGCCGCGCCGCCCCGCCGCGCCCCCGGGGCCCCGGCCCCGCGCTCGCCCGCGCGCGCGCAGGGGGGCTGCGGGGGGCCGCCGGCGTCCTCCGCGTCCGACCGCGAGCCCCGCGACTCCTTGCCCCGGGGCAGCGGGCCGCACGCGGGGGTCTGGAGGGCGCGCGGGGGGCGGCCGGGCTCCCGCCGCGGGCCGGGCTTCAGCGACAGGTCCAGGGCCGCGTCCGGGTCCCCGGGGGCCGGCCAGGGGGGGCGGCCCGGCGCTCGCGGAGGGAGGGCGCGCGGCCCGGCGGCGGGGGCGGGGGCGGGGGCGGGGGCGCGGGGCTCCGGGGAGCGCGCGGGCTGGGGGCGCGGGGCGCGGGCTGGCGGCGGCGGCGGCGGCTGCGGCTGCCCCTGCCCCTGCCCCGGCCCCGGCCCCGGCCCCGGCCCCGGCCCCTGCCCCTGCGCCCGCGGCGGCGCGCGCCCCCCGTCCCGGAGCCGGCCGCGGCACACCTTGACGACGTCGTACATGTGCAGGTAGCTGGCGGCGGCCAGGACGTCCTCCACCGGCAGCCCGCGCAGCTCCAGGCGGCCCTCGTACATGAAGTCCAGCAGGCGGCCGAAGGCGGGCGCCGTGACCACGTCGCCGTTGAGCCGCACCGCGTCGCGGCCGCCGGCGGGCCGGTCCCTGTAGAAGAGGTGGAAGCAGACGCTGCAGGCGGCCAGCACGGCGCGGTGGGCCGGGAAGCGCGCGGCGCCCACCAGCACGGTGCAGTCGCACAGGAAGCCCTGCAGGCGCTGCTGCCGCAGGCGGACGAGCAGCCGCGCGCCGTGCCCCGGGACCTCCATGCCGCCGCCGGGCGGGCGCAGACGGGGCGTCCGCGCAGCCCGCGCTCCCCGCCGCGCGCCCCCGCACCTGCCCCGCGGCCAACGGACGCCGCCGGCCGCGGGGCGGGGCGCGAGCCGCGCGCGCCCCCCGGGCCGCCGCTGAACTTCACTCCGGGCCCGCCCGCCCGCCCGCCCGCCCGCCGCGCCCCCCGACGCCGCCGCCGCCGCCGCCGCCGCCGCCGCCGGCCCCATTTATGGCAGCGCGGCCGCGGGGAGCGGGAGCGGGAGCGGGAGCGGGGCGGGGGGAGCCGGCGCCCGCCCCCCGCGCTCACCTCGCCGCCGCCGCAGCCCCGGTGCGCGCCCTCCCCGCGGCCCCCCGGTGCGCGCCCTCCCCGCGGCCCCCCGGTGCGCGCCCTCCCCGCGGCCCCCCGGTGCGCGGGCTCCGGGCGGCGAGCCCCGGCGGGGAGGGCGCGGGCGGGGCGCGCTCCAACTTGGCCGGGCAGACAGCGCCCGCGCGCCCGCCCCGCCCCGCCCCGCCCCGGAGAGAGCGAAACTCGGGGCGGGGGCGGGGGCGGGGGCGGGGGCTGGAGGGGGCGGGCCGAGCGCCTTCCCGGAGCGGCGGAACCGCTGAGGTCACCCGCGCCCCTTCCCGGCCCGCCCCGCCCCGCCCCGCCCAGCGGGGCCCGGCAGCCGCCAGCTGGGGCACCGGGCCGGGAGGGGCGAGGGCGCGGCGGGGAGGGGACGGGGCCTCTCGCGATGTTTGCCGCCTGCGCCCGCCTGTCGGGCCCCCCACGGGACCCCGCGGCGCCCCTCGGCGAGGCAACCGCGTCCGAGGCCCCGCTCCTCCGCGGGCCCCCGGGGCTGTGACCCGAGGGCGCACCTGGCGGGGCGCTGGCCGTGGGACGAAGGAGGCGACACCCGGAGGGGGGCCTAAATTTTGCACGCGTGACACCCCCTTCTTCTTTCAAAGCCTGTTTTTGAATGCGGCTCATTTGGTACCTTCTTCCGAGCACTGGGGTCCCCACCCTATCAGGGGAGCCCTAGTGCAAGGCCTGCGGTGGGGGGGGGCAGGCGCCCTGAGCTGCGTGTCCCAGGGCCCCGGGCACAGGGTACCTGTCAGCAGACCCAGCGGAGTCGGTGCCACACACCTGGACGGAGGAGTCCCGAGTGCCCGAGGGTCCAGCGCAGGCACAAAAGTGTTTAGGAAGGGGGAGACCCTGTGGACTGCAGAGTTGGCATCCTGGGGACAAGGTGCAAGAGCAGCCCCAAAGGTGTCAGGGTACACCTGGTCTGCGGGGAGACGGAAATAACCTGAGTGAAATAGAAAGCGAAGATTTTGAAGAAGTTGGGGCCCCAGGGGTGGGACGTACTGCGGGCCGGGCGGTCTCTGGCGGTCTCTTCCCAGGGGAATGTTCTAAAGGGGCTGCCCTGATGGAGCACCTCGCCCCGCTGCGCAGCTCCCCTTCACGGCAGCCCGGCTAGCCCGGTGCTCTGGTGATGGCACTGGCGTGATGGGGGAGGTTAGTTAGGTCGGCGGCCACGCAGCAGGCCACCAGCAGGCAGTACGTCCCTGAATCAGGATTCGAATCCTGATGGTCTCCTGAGATCCCACCGGCACCGCCCCGCAGCCCCACAGATGGAGAAGGGGTTCGGGAAGAGGAAACCCAGCCAGGGGTGGGTGGCAGGTGGAAAGAGGCCTGGACTAGGGTGGAGGAGGTGCTGGCGGAGGGGCTGGACTGCGAAGGCTGGGACCCCAGGTTGCGGATCAGTGGGGAGGCCTCCAGCCCGCTCCTCAGGAGGAGGGAGTGGCACCTGTGGGGTGGGAGGGACAGAGCCACCCAGGGGTCCTATTCAAATCCTGGGGGGGGGGAGATCTGAGGACTAGTCCAGCGGAGCTAGTACCTCAAGTCTATGGCAAGGAAAGCCACATTTTTACGCTAAAAAATTACTCCGTATTCATTTGAAGTTGAAATCTGACTGGACATCCTGCAGTTTTCTTTCCCTAAATCTGGGAAATCCAAGCACCCTTGGAACCCTGAACCCACGGGGCACTCGGCCATGGAGACTGCCCTGGCTCCCAAGGTGCATCCGCTCTGGCCACCCCAACCCCTGGCCCCTCCCCCCCACCTCAAGGAGGGCCAGCCCCCCTCCCGGCCCCCCTGGAGCAGGCTCCCAGCAGGAGGAGCCGAATTCAGGCAGGTCAGGTGAACCCTGGTGGGACTGCCCCCTGGGGTCCTGTCCGGCTCTCAGCCTGCCCCCTGCCCCCCCTCGACCTTGCATACCACCCAAGGACCCCCTGGAACCTTGAGATCCTCATCTGCAAAGTGGGAGGAAGAGCTGTCGGGCCCGGCACCCAGTCCCCGGGGTTCCCATGGGTCCCCCCAGACAGTGGCCTTCCCCGACCACCCCAGCTGAGCGCCGCCCCAGCCCACCTTCTCCTTCCGCGGCCTTGGCCTTCTCCAGAGCGCTCCCCGTGTCCAGTGACCACGCCACCTCGTGGCTTTCCCGCCCTATCCTTGACGCTGACGAGGCGGCTCAGCACCAAACAGGGGTTCAGAACACGCCTCTGGAGTGAGTGCGGTGGCTTCCGTGAGGGACGGACGACCCGCCAAATCCTGGCTGCTCCTCGGCCTACCTGTCCAGGGTTGCTTCCCCAATGGGGCCCCCGAGGCTGCGGAGGCGAGGAGGGAGGCCGGCCCTCCTGGGGCTCTGGGCGCACAGCTCCCCAGGCAGCCCAGAGGGAGGCCCCGGGGCGGGCAGGGTGTCCTGGCCTGTCCTGCCTGGCTGGTGGGACAAAGTGCTCCTTGGGGCCCTGACCGAGGCTGTGGGGCGTGGAGAGGGGCCGCAGCAGGTTCGGACGCTGCCTGTGGGAGCTGAGAGGCCAGCCCAGCTGGGCGTGAGCTAGAGGAGGGGCATCCCCGCGGGGAGAGGGGGCCCCTGTGCCTCTAGGTGGGAAGTCATGTCCCTGAGTTGGGTGTCCCTGTCCCACCCCCCACTGCCCAGGAGGAGCCGTCCCAGGCAGCCCCGGGAAGATGGCACCGGGAGGTGCCCCCCTCCGTAGCCCTTGGATCCCCTCTCTGGCCCCACAAGGTCCCTGGGCGTGAGGACGACAGGAGGCCACCGCAGGCGGAGCCTCCCTGGACGCAGCTGGCCGGGCGGCCATCTGGCCTGGGAGCTGCCCTCGGGCCCCGCCCTCCAGCTGCTGCTGAGACCAGGCAGCCCGACGGCTGGCAGCTGCAGAAGGTGACAGGCCCGAGGCCGCGGAGCTCCGGAGGGGCAGGCAGCCACCCTCCTCGGGGCCCTGCTGCAGCACTTCTCGTTGGAAACATCTGGCCGAGGGATCCCCAGGGGCCCCAGCGTGGGCCGGGGCGGGCAGACAGGAGTGGGGCCTCGTCTTGCCATTCCCCCTGAGGTGCAGAGGGGGTGTCCTGGAGGGGAGCGCTCTGCTCTCCCTCCGGGAGGTCTGAGGACAGGCACACAGGGGGCGCAGAAACGGGCGCAGGGCTCCCGGCACGTCTTGGGCCCTTGGTGGGCACCGGAGCTCCGTGCGGAGCCGGCAGGGGGGCCTCCTGGAGACGGGCTGGCGGCCAACGAGCCGGAGGTTTAGGACGGTAGGACTACGGCGGTGCGGCCTCCTGGCCAGGACGCCTGTCCTCTCGCGGCCACTGGGCCCTGGAGTGGCTGGGGAGTCACCACATCTTCCATGAGAGGGCACCCTCCCAGACCCCCCTCCCCAGCGGCTGCCGGACACCACCGACCCCCACCCCGTTCTCTTCCTGTCCTCCGCCTTCTCCACAGCGTGCGTGTGTGGCCAGGGGGGCGGGTACGGACACCCTTCCTGGGGCAGCAGTGGGTAGGTGGGAGTCCCAGGGGGCCAGGGGGAAGGTTTGCAGGGTAAGGGAAGGACAGATGCGGGACATCTGGTGGGGAGCGAGGAGGAGTGTCCCCCTGAGCAGGGGAGAGTCCTCTAAGGACTATGACTGTCCCTCAGCCCCAAGGAGTCTGGCAGGAGCCCCAGTTTTGGGTGTAGGTGCTTTGCTGGCCGCTCAGCTGGGCTGCACCTGCCTCTGACCCAGATGAAGTATCTATACCCCCCGGGCTGAACTCTGACCCTGGATAAGGAACAGAAATGGGCCTCTCCCCCGCAGAACACAGGCCGACTCCAGGAGGGTAACTCACGGAGTTTTCCCTTCACAGAAGGATCCCTACGACTTGGAGGCCTCGGGGATGGGGGGAGGGGCAGCTGTTGGAGAAATCTCTGGCTCTAGCAGGGCCTGGGGAGGGGTCATCTGCAGTGTCCTCCCGCCTCGCCCGCGCCTCTGCTGCCCACCCCTGCCCAGTGGACGGGGGGAGGCCGGGGCCCCACTGGGGCGGCAGGCTGGGGCCTGGGCTGCCCTCTGACAGCCCTTCTCTGGGTGCCTGTCCCAGCGCAGGACAGGCTCCCCCGCCAGGTGTGCGGTGGAAGCCGCCTACCTGGTGGATGCCCCCCACCGCCCCACAGTCCCTGTGGCCTGCTTGTCCCGCTGTCATCGTCGGAAGCCCCCATCTGCTCCTGTAGAGCTGCCGGTGTCTTGCTTCGGGGCCACGGGCAGCTCTGGGAAGGCCCGACCAGGGATGGGGGGTCGTGCCCAGGGCAAGGTGGCTCTGCAGCCCGGGCCTGGGGCCCCTCCCTCCGCAGCCCCCCTGTGCCCTGTCCCGTGCGCCCATTGCAGCAGGGTCCCAGGCCCCATGGGGGGGCAGGGGCCTTTGAGGGTCACCTCGGCTGCGCCCCCCCCCCAGCATCCTCCCCCCGCGCACGGGGCAGGAGCCCCGGGATGGCCCCACCGGCCGCGGCGGAACCGGGCGGCGCCGGGAGACTGGGGCCGGGCAGCACGCGGCCGCGGGGAGCCTGGGCCGCCGCCTGCCGCGCGCTCCCGCCGCCGCGCCCTCGCCCCGGCCGCGCCGGGGGCGCCCCGGGCGGCGGAGGCGGATGTGGGCGGGCGGCCGGGCGGGGCGGCGCGGGGCGGGGAGAGGGCGGGCCGGCGGCGGCGGCGGCGGCGGGAGAGCGCGGCGGGCGGGCGGGCGGCCCAGCGCACCAGCGCAGCAGCGCAGCCGGGGACGCGAGCCGGCGGCCGCCACGAGCACCGGGCCCGGCGGCGCGGAGCCCCGCCCGCCCAGCGCCCGCCCGCCGCGGCCTCCAGCCCGGCCCCGCCCGGCGGGCGCGCGGGGATGCGGAGCGGCGGGCGCCGGAGGCCGCGGCCCGGCTAGGCCCGCGCTCGGCCCGGAGGCGCCCGGTGAGTGCCCCGCCCGCGCCCCGGCCCGACTTCCTCCCGCGGGCGCTTTGTTGGCGGCGGCGGCCCGGGCGCGGCGGGGGGCGGGGAGCGGAGCAGGAAGTGGCCGAGCGGCCTGGCGGGGAGCGCCGGGGCGGGCCGGGGCGGCGGGGGTGCGCCCGCCTCCGTCCTGACCTTGGAGGCGGCGCGGGGCGCGGGGCGCGGGGCGCGGGGCGCTCGCGGGGTGCGCGCGGCCGCGGCAAGTTTGCGGGGCCCGCGGCCGAGCCCTCCGCTGCCCGGAGACAAAAAGTTGCGCGCGGTGGCGAGGTGCCCGGCGGCCCACAAAGGCCGCGCCCCTGCGGGCCTGCAGCCTGCGCCTGAGCCGAGGCCTGGGGGTGCCGCCCACCGGCCCGGAGGCGGGTGTCCGGGGGTTGGGGGCCGGGGGTGCCCCGAGCCCCGCGCCCCGCGCCCCGCGCCCCGGTGCGAGGGGAGGGCGGGGGCGCCGGGCGGGCCTGGGTCCCTGCCCTGCGCCAGCTGAGCCCGCGGTCCCACGGCGGCGTTTGGGGGCAGAGGCCGGGGCCCTGAGCAGGCAGCGCCCCGTGAGCCACCCCTAGATAGTAAGGACGCGAACAGCCCTCGGGGTGGAGGCCCCGGGTCCGGAAGCCGCGGGAAGCGGGGACCCCGTCGCTGCGGCCGCGCGCCCCGAGTGCGCCCCAGGCTGCCCCGAGGCTGCCCGCGCCGGCCCGCGCGTGCGTCTCTGCAGATGCCCCAGCCTCACCAGCCTGTGCCCGCACAGATGTATTTTTACACGCGGGCCGACAGCTGTCCGACTCTGTCAGCCCCACGTAGGCCAGGGTGGGGGCGGGGGACCTCCAGAGGTGTCCAGGCCAGGCCTCTGCCTCCGGGCCACGCCCACGTGTGTCCCCAGAGGGGCCGGCCTGCCGCGGGGGCTCGGAGCCCTGTCCTTGGAGGTCTTGCTCGCGCGCTGGGCCGCCAGTGGCCTGCGGGGCACGTTGGGCACTTTCTCCCTGGGCAAAGTGTGTTCCCCGGCCTGGCGGTACACACAGCCAGCGGGGGCTTCTCGCTCTTCTGCATTTAGCCTAAGACCGCAGGTTCCGAGCAGCCGCCTCGGGGTCCCCACCCTGCCCCAGGAGGCCGGGAAGCTGCGCGGCCAGAGGGTGCCTAGACAGCTGTAGGAAGAGCCGTGCTGGGCTCGCTGCGGAGGTCCCCGGCGTCCTGGGCCCGAGGTCCCCGAGTCGAGAGGCTCCCGGGCTGCCCTCGGCAGTGCTCGCGTGGAGGGCTCGCAGAGGACTGCGCCTGGGAAGAGGACTGCGCCTGGGAAGAGTGCTCTTTCCCAGGACGCACAGAGTGGGTGAAGGTGTGAACTGGGTTCTGAGGGATGCCTAGGAGTTCATCCAGCAGGGAGCGATGGGGAGGGCCCCTCAGGTTCAATGGCCAAAGTGTCTGCTCCAGGGAAGGCTGCTGGTGGGCCAGGGCGGGTGCCAGGGCCTCTGCATTTGTCTAGAGCACCCCCCCATTTGTTGCCTCCTGAATGCTGTAATTATGGGTCTGTGACCAGCCTGGACTGGGTGCTTCTCAGAACCTCTCTTTGTCCCCGGGGCTGAGCCTGGCGAAACCAGAGATGCCTGGTCCGTGCTGGTCGGATGAATGAACCAGATTCAGACCGGCAGGGGTGCTGTGGTTTAGGAGGGGCTTGGGGTTTCTTGGGGGGAGGTATTTTATGTCACCCCGGAGGGCTCCGGGCTCTCATTTGCACCAGCCGCCTGGTCTCCTGGCCCTACTTTGTTCTGTTTGAATTTCTCCTCTTTCCTAGTTTGGGGCGAGAAGGAGGAACCCCGGCCTGTGGGCAGGGAGCTCAGGGGCACTCACCAGGGCCCTGGAGAGGCCAAGCAGCATAGACCAGAGCAGTCAGAGGGGCTGCCTGGAGGAGGTGGCAGGTTAGGGAGGGCCTCTGGGGTGGGGAATGGTCTGTGGCCAGGCGGGGGGAAGTGGGATTGTAGGAGGGCCAGCAGACCCTGGGGACCTGGGGGTCAGAGAGGGGTGGCAGGGGGATTGCAGCCTCGGCCCCAGGGAGCAGGGCCAGTAACCTGGACTCTGTCGGGGGCCGTGGTGGGAGCCATGGGGGGTGGCTGTGGCTCAGGGCTGCGAGGGGGCGGGAGGACGCTGAAGGAGACCCTGGGTGCGCAGGGCCTCCCAGCCTCACCGTGGGGCTGGAGGGGTGGACACAACCTCACACGCTGCCCCTTGATTCTTCCAGAGGCTGGGTACGCCGGCTGGGCTCGAGGAGACCCTGCTGAGAGGGGCCAGCGAGGGGCGCTGGGGTGGCCCCGGCCCGCTGGAGCAGGGCGCCATGAACGACGTGGCCATCGTGAAGGAGGGTTGGCTGCACAAGAGAGGTCAGTGCCCGCGGGGCTTGGGGCTGGGGAGGGGCTCCCGGGGCCGGCTCCCCTCGGGAGGCCGGGCTGGCGTAGTGGCTGCCTGGCCGGGTCCCTAGGGCGGGAGAGCCACCGCCACCTCCCTGCCCGCTTTCCTGGAAGGCAGGGAGGACACTGGGGCGCGTCCAAGGCCTGGCTCGCTGGCGGCCCGGGGCACTGCCTGAGGGCTCCTGAGGCCAGGGCCGAGGTGCTGCGCCTGGCCTGCTGCCCGCCTCGGGCCTGGGCTGGGGGGGCTCCGCACCACCCCGGGGGGTGCATGTGCTGGAGCAGCGAGCCGCCTGGCCCGCGCCTGCCCGGCCTCCCCTGTCCGCACCCACGGGGCCCCGGGCCCGCGGCCCTCTGTTGCTCCGGGATGGGTAGCGGCGGACGGACAGGCCTCCCGTCCAGGTGCCCCTGGCGAGTGACTGCCTCCTGGCCCAGAGCGGGAATTAGCTGCCCCCACCCCACTTCCTCTTCCTCCGGACCTGTTCCTGCCCAGGCTCTGGTGACCCCAGCTGGCTAGTCAGCCACTCCTCGAGCGCGTCCTGCAGCAGATGGCAGGAGGGTGCCCCGTCCCCACCGCAGGGTCCCACGGGCTGTGGGGAGGGGGATCCTCAGACATGGGAAGCAGCCAGGGGGCGTGGCAAAAGCAGGTGTCTGGGCTTTGGAGGGTGCACAGGGGCTCCCCAGCGGAGCAGGCCGGGGAGCCGCAGGAGCGGCGGGGGGAGGCGCGGAGGGGCAGGGAGGGGCTGGGGCTGCCGAGCGCTCGAGGCGCAGGGGCAGGGATGTGGTCAGCTGTGTTTCTAGAGCTTGTGTGGCCGCTGCACGGGGACTGCAGACAGAGGCCAGGACGCTCAGGGCCCTGCGGTCCGGGGGAGCCCTTCCGCCTAGCTTCCCCTAAGAACCCGGCCCCCCGCTTCCGTCCTCGGCCCCCCAGGACCCCTGGCCAGCCCTCCCCCTCACCTGCCCCGGGCCCGGCAGCAGCACGTGTCCACAGTCCCCTTCGTGGGACCGGTGCCTCTTCATCCTTGATAAGCGTTTGCTGACCGACTGTTAGATGAAGGGCTGACCCAGGAGGTCCTGGGCCTCGGGGCTGCCCAGGGCCCCTGAGCCAGGCACGGGGACGTCCCCTGCCAGCCGGGCTGGGGCAGGGGTGCCTTTCCGGTTGCTACTCAGGGCGTGTGCCTTCTGAAGGGGCTGTGGGGTGTCCGGCCAGGGGGCATCCGGAGAGCTGAGTTTGAATCTGATTTGGTTGCTTTGTGACTGTCCCCCCCCCCACCCCAGGGCAAATCTGTTGAGCTTTCAGGGCCTTGGTCTCCCCATGTAAACGATAGGAGTGGTGGCAGGGCACGGCCTGCTGACGTTTGTCACGCGGCTTGTGGGGGGCCTCCAGTCAGGGTGCAGCCAGCCTCAGCGGCCTCCAGGCCCCAGCCTCAGGCCAGGAGAGGGGATCCCAGCTCCCCGTGGGGAGTGACTTTGGGGCTGTTCCCGGGTGACCTGATGCCACGTGCCGGGGCTGGAGCCCTCGTGGTGGGTAGCGGGGAGGCCGGCCTGGGTGAGGACGCCGGGGCTTGAGCCCTGCACTGACCCGTTCCGGGGGCCAGGCAAGCCTTCCGGGCCTCAGTGTCCCCGTGTGTCCAGTGGGGAGCGGGTCCCCGGGAGAGTGAGCCCAAGCTGCTGAAGGCTCGGGTGAGTGGGCGGCAGGCAGGGCCGACGGGGACCCCAGAGCCGGGTGGGCTTCCTGAGCAGAGGCGGCTGTTCTGACACACGTTAGCCGAGTGATAAGCAGACACCCGAGCCCAGGCCTGGCTGCTGGAGGCTGGTGGGCTTGGCATTTTGCTCAAAAAATGTGCATTCTCAAAGCTCCCTTATGTGCATTCTCCTGATTTCTAAAGGTTGACAATTAAAAACCCACGTGTGCTCCAGGGTGTAGGTATAGGCAGCGGCCTGCGGCGTCCAGTTTTGTCTTCCGACCACCCTGCGCGAAGGTCACGGCCTGCGTGTCTGCAGCTGCTCTGGGGCTCCCCTGCCCCCCGGGCCCCGTCTCGGAGCCCAGGACAGCGTGGGCACCGTCCGCCCAGCCGGCTTGTGGTTCTCCTGGGGGTCAGGCCAGCAGGACCCGGGGGACCAGGAGAGGGGAGGAAGGCAGTGAGGAGCTGGGCGGATGGAGGGGGGCTCTGGGCCTGGGCGGGGAGCCCCGGGCACCCCTGCACTGACCCTGGCCGGCCATCGGCCAGGAGGGACCCACGGGGAGCCCGCTCGGCTGGCCTGCGGCCCCCAGTCTGGGAGCTGGGCTTGAGGGTGGCGGGGTGGGGGGGTGGGGGAGAGCTGCGCTGGGGGTGCGGGCGCCGCTGCTCCCGGGACCTGTGTGGCCGGGGGTCAGCAGGCCTGGCCCTGGCCTGTCCCCGCCCTGCGGTGCCCCGAGTCCTTTCCAGGTCCGGGCGCCCTGGTGGGGCCTGGGCTCCCCGGGCCGTGTTTCTCCCACCGCCCCTCCCTCAGCTGTGGCTGGTCCTGTTTCCTGCCGGGGCCCTGGCATTACCTGTGTGCCCCACGTGGCTCTGAGGTGGGGGACAGTGGTGACGCCGTCCGTTACCCCGTCCCTGTCCTGCGGGCCCCGTGTGGGTGCGGGGGACCGTGGAGGGTGCAGCCTGGCTCCCCTCGGAGGGGGTGGCAGCTTTGCCGAGCCCACGCCAGCGGATGGGCCTGTTGAACACACTTGAGCACATCCCGCCCTGGGGTCAGCTGTTGTTTGTTGGAGGGGGGGGGCTGGCCGCCCCCCGGGGTGAGGGGCTCAGCAGGACACCGAAGCAAGCGGGGATCCACTCCCCTGGCGCGGTGGCCTGGCTGGAGGGCAGGGCTGCCCCTCCTCGGCTTCTCTGGTGAGGTGGCTGTGGCTTCGGTCCCGGCAGCCCCCGGTCCGTGAGGCGGCTGGTGCCGTGCGGGGTGGGGTGGGGGGCCCGGGGCTGCCCCAGGGCAGCTCGGTGCAGGGGGGCCAGGCCTGGGGGCGGGAACCGGGCTCCAGGGCCTGCTGGCCCTGGCGTGTGGCCGTGGCCGTGGCCACCACCACTGGGGGCTGTTTCCTGTTTTGTGAACATGTTGGCTTCTCCGTGCAGAACAAACAACAGAAGAGGAAGCTGGGGTGGCTCGCTCGGGGGGTGAGGGGTCACCGCCCGCCGGCCCTGGGTGCCTGGGCCCGTGCTGTGGCGTGCTGTCTGAGCAGGGCTGCCCTGCGGGGGCGGGCTCCGTGCAGGGGGTGGGAGGGGGGTCACAAGCAGGGGCGGGGCAGGGGCCTGGGCACTGGTGGGCCGTGCTCCCTGCAGCGGGCCCTGGGCAGCACCGCGCACTGATGCAGGAGGGGCGCGAGGCCCGGGCTGGGGGGCGGGGGGGATGCGGGGGGGCGGCCCGGAGCACCGCACCCAGACCCCCACCTGCTGCCAGCTCTCGGGAGAGGCGAGCCGGGTTCCTAGAAGTGCTGAGGAGCGGTGCGGGGTGGGCCTGGCTCGGCCGCCCCTGGCGTCCCTCCTGCCCAGGCACACCCGGCCGGGCTCGGGGCCAGTGTGCCTCCCCCGAGGGTCCCCCCGTAACCGGAGCCCATGGCGGGGGCTCTGTGCCTGCTCCCCACAGCGGCCTGGTGCCCGCCGCTCCTGTCGCTCGGCATGGGCGGCCCCGGCCCGGGGCTCCTGTGCTCGGCTGGCCCAGGTCCCTGGGGTCCCAGGCCGCGGTGGGGTGGGGGGCGGCGAGCCAGGACAGCTCCGGGAGCTGCGCATCCCCTGCGGCTGGGCCCATACTTGCTCCCGCCGTCAGGTGTCCCCAGCCTTCAGGAGTCGGCCTGCGTTTTGGGGTGTTAGACTTGATGCCCTGTAGGGGAGGGGTTCCTCCGTGCTGCTTCTGCCAACCCGGGGGCTTGAGGTGGCGTCTCCGGACTCTGGATGTGGTTCCCAGATCCCCAGGGGGGCCCCATGACCGCAGCCCCCGTCCCCAGGCCTGTGGCCCAAGAGGCTGGCGTACACGGGGGAAGCTGGTGGACCCACAGCCTGGCGGCTGCCCACTCCCCTCCCAGCCCCCAGGATGCTCATTGAGGCAGAGGAGTGGCTGCGGCTGCCCCTGAACCCCCCACCCAACCCAGCCTCCCTGAGCCCCTCTGCGGTGGGACCAGGTGCACGTCCATTGGAGCGGGCGGGTGAGGCGGGTGACCCCGTGGCTGGCTCGTTGGGGGACACTGGGAGGGGGCGGGGGCGCGCAGGGAGATGAGCAGGGGCCTAGCAGCTGGCCGCAGGGCAGTGGGGCTGTGGCCTCTCCGAGGGGGCGCCGAGTGAGCCGTGATGTGGGTGAGGGTCTCCGGGCCGCGGGGGCAGGACACCAGCAGTGAGCCTGTGGTGTGGGCGGGGGCCCCCGGACCAGGGCGCAGGCCAGGGGATCACGCCTCGTGGGCATGTCCCAGGGGCTGGACTCAGGCGGCCCCTCCTCTGGCCAGCGTGCCGATGTAGGTGGTGCCCACGGAGGAGGTGGGTGCGCGGGGAACACGGCGGCTGGAGGGGCGTCTCGGCTGGGGTGATGGGCGGGTGGCCGTGCCCGGGAGTGGGTCTGGACGATGTGGAGGTTGGTGGGGGGCACCGTCCTGGGCAGGAGGGAGCGCCCGGCGGCCCCCAGTGCCTTCCCGTGTTCCTGAGGCTGCCTGTGTCTACCGGGCCGTGACTCGGGGGCCTGCCTGCGTGGGGACAGAGCCAAAGCCCCGTGAGCAGCTCAGCCTGGCCCGCAGGACCGGGTCTCTGCTCAGCATCGGTGACCGTGAGAGTCCTCAGTTTCCCCAGGGAGCCAGGGGCATAAGGAGCCCCCACCGCCAGGCGGGCCCCCCGGGAGGGCAGCGTATACCCTCCTCCAGCGGCTGCTCGTGCCCTGCCAGGGCCCGACCCCACAAACGCTGCCCTCGGGACGGCTCAGGGTCACGGGGCGGGTTGGCGTGATTCGCCCCGCCAGGCCCGGGGCCGCGTGAGTGGGGGTGTGTCGGCTGCTGCACCGGCAGAGGCCTGGCAGGCCGGGCCCCCCGAGATGACCCGTGCCCGCCCCTTCCTGGAGGGCGGCGATGGATGGGCTGCCGTCAGCGGGGCCGTTTGCTCACTGTGCTGGAGAAGGTAAATGGGCGCCCGGCAGCTGTCGGCCCACGATGGATGTGTTGGCGGCAGGGGACCGCACGGTCGCCGCTGTCAGCTGGCGCCCGCTCCCCGGGCCTGCTGGGGCTCGCTTTGCTGTGGAGAAACAGCTCGGCGCCGCCTGGCACCCCGCCAGCCGCCGCCTGCCACCGCCACCGCTGCTGCGGCAAAGTGTTTATCTAGCACTTTCCCCAAAAACTGGGGACTGGGAGGGAACGTTCGCGGGGCTCGGGGCGTGGCGGCTGAGTGGGCCGGGGCCCAGGGGTGACGGGCCGGGTCACAGCGTGGAGGACTCTCGGGCGTCAGGCCTGGGCTGAGCGTGCGGCACGACCCCCGACTGCCCCCCGCGTGGGTGCCAGCCCTCCGTGTGCTGCCGCCCGGGCTGCCCTGGCCGTAGTGCGGCTCGGGACCCGTGCCCGGGTGGCCCGGAGGGCGCAGGCCCGCAGCCCCTGCCCGTGCCGTCCCCAAGCCCTGTCAGTGTGACTTGGGCTGCGGGAGGCCAGGGCTGCCTACGAGGCAGCCCCTCCCTCTGGGGTCCCCAGCCTCTCCCTGGGGAGAGGGATCCGGATCAGCCTCCGGATCCGCTGGCTCTGAGATGAGCAGTGTCTGAAGGGCCCCTATAGTGGAGGACACGCGGGGCACGTGCCGGAGCTGTGGGGCCCTGAGGGGGGCAGGAGGGCGTGGGGAGCCCTGGTCCGCGGGCCTGCGTGCGCCCCACTCCACGCCGCCAGGGCAGCTGGAGCCCTTACTGCGGGTGGACAGGCGTGGGGTGAAGCTGGGGCGCCGAGTCCTCTCTGCTGGCCGGGCAGGACGCGGCCTCCGAGGGCGGGTGTGGGGCTGCAGGGCCGAGTCGGGGCGGGGAGCCAGACGCCGCCCGCCCTGCCTGCCCGCCGGGGGCCAGGGGCAGACTGTCTCGGGGGGGCGCCTCGCCCGTGGCGGGGGTGCAGGGTGAGCCGTGCCGAGTGCCCCGGAGGCTGGTCCCGGGGCTGTGCTGGGACCCCGTGTGGGGTGGACGCGGTGGACGCGGTGGACGTGGTGGACGCCGTGGACGGAGAGCCCTCGGGGGTCGTGGCCTGGCTGCGGGCAGGCGTCTCCCCGAGGCAGTGGCGGGGGCCCCCGTCGGGAGCAGCGGCCTGACGGCACTCGGGCGTCCGTGGTCCTCAGCTGCCACAGTGAAGGCTGGAGTGTGTGTCCCTGCCCCGACCCCACGGCCCCAGCCCCCGAGGACAGCGGTGGACAGGCACAGGGCGGCTGCGTACCCCACTCCCTCCGTCCTTGTCAGCCCAGCGCTGGGGGGAGGGCTCTGGGGTCCCCGACATGTGGCTGAATGTGTTCCCACGTAGCCCCAGCCCGGGGCGCATCTGGCACCGCCTCGGCCCCCCGCCCGGCAGAAGGGGGTCTGCGAGTCTCAGAGCCTTGGCTCCAGCGTCCCTGGGGTCCCTGCTCCTCCTCGGGGGGCTCAGCTGTATGGGGCACGGCGGGGGGACAGCTGGGGGCCGACCGTGGCCGCCCTTGATGCCCTGGGTCTGGGGCTGGTGGAGGGCTCAGCCTCGTGCCTGCCAGCGTTGCTCCCGGCCCCCATCCCCCAGTTCTGGGTTCCAGAACCTTCCTGGCCCTGGAGTGGGGTGGGGTGAAGGCTGCTGGAGTGCTGCAGGTGCGCAGCCAAGTGGCCGGGTGAGTCCTGGGTACTGTAGCACCGGCACCCCCGTTCCAGGGATCCTGGACCCCGTGGGGAAACTGAGGCCCCGGCCGGCGTGTGGGTGCGGCTGAGCAGGCGCACATGTGCCGGCTGCACGCACGGGGCACGGTGCCGGGCGCGGTGGGGGCCGGCGGCAGTTGGTGAGTCAAGATGGATTTTCGGGGCGGCGCGGGCGCCGCGCTCGTCACTCCCCCGCCCCGTCGGCGTCCCGGGGAGCGGCAGCTGGCGGGAGGGGAGGCACTCCATCAGGGGCCGACAGCGCCAGACTGCGCGCAGGCGGGTGGGAGCGCGCCCGGCCCGCGCGGGTGGTGGGCTGCACACGGCCCGGAGCCTCCTCGCTCGCGCCCACCCGCGGCGCTGGTGGGGAAGGGGTGTGGGGGAGCCGGGCGGCGGCGGGTCCCGGGCCCCCGAGGCCCCCCCAGCCTTCCCAGCCGACCGGTCGCGGGCTTGGGGGCTCGGCGGATCCGGTAGAGGTACCGGGCGGGTTGCTGCCCTCCCTCGGGTCCCTCTGCGCCAGCCGTGTAGGGCTGGGGTGACCCCCGGCCCCACCCGGTGTCGTGGAGCCAGGGCTGGGTCTCAGAGGCCACTGGGGTGGTGGAGGCGCTGGGCAGGGAGGCAGGGAGCCCCCCACCCCCGGTGCCTGGCCCTGAGCAGGCCTGTGCTGGCGCCCCTGCCGCGGGGACCCGGCCTCCCCCCACCTGCTGCCCGGTGGCCCCTGCGATAAAGCAGTTGTCTAATTAGTAAGTTCTCGTCGCTGTGCAAACTCCTTGCTCGGCAAAATGGAAATGAAACATTTTTTTTCCGGGTGTCAGTATGAAAAATGACAGTCGCTCGAACATCGCTGAGGACATCTGCTCTGCTTCTTAAGTGTGAACGCCTGTTTATGGCTGATGTGGCGAAACTTGGGGAGCACTTCCCCGTGTACCTGGGTAGCCCATCCGTGGGCGTGGGGGTCAAGGGTGGCAGGTCGCAGCCCGGGGAGCGCGCGGACACCTGGGCCTGGCTTCACTGTGATGCCCGCGCTGTGCACGGTGGCGGGGAGGGTGGGAGGCAACTGTCCCAGTGCCCGGCCCGGGGGGGGCAGGGGGCGGCTGCAGACGGTGCCCTGAGTCCCACTCGCTGTCCCCTCAATGCCACAGCCAGGCTCCATCCTGCAGGCCGGGGGCCGCCGCCTGGCTGGACCCAGGTGGGTGGGGGGAGCCCTTAGCCCTGCCACGCCGGCACCCCCGGCCGCCCTGCTGGCAGCGAGGGCAGCGTCCTCGGGTTAGCGTGTCCTGGGTGCGTGTGCTAGGAGCGGGGTTTCCGTGGGCAGACGGGGCAGGGTCCGGCGGCCGTGGCCCCTCACCGTGCCGTGTCCTCAGGGGAGTACATCAAAACCTGGCGGCCCCGGTACTTCCTCCTCAAGAATGACGGCACGTTCATCGGCTACAAGGAGCGGCCCCAGGATGTGGAGCAGCGAGAGTCCCCCCTCAACAACTTCTCTGTGGCACGTAAGTGCGTGTGGCCTCCCCGGGCTGCAGCTGGGCACCGCTGGGCGCGGGGGCCACCCTGGTTGGACAGGAGGGCAGGGCGGCAGGGCTGGCTTTGAGTCCCCGTGGGAACTAGCGTGCGGCTGGTTCTGGCTGCCGGGAGCTCCGAGACGGGCCACCCAGACCTGTCCCGGGGCCCGCTTGCTCTGGCGTCCGAGGGCCTGGCCGAGGGGCACAGCCTGGGGACAGCCAGCGGGCTGGACGCCACCTGGAGCTCACCGGGGTCTGTCCACAACGGCCCTGGGTGTGGAGGCAGGACGAGAGTGCGAGAGGGGCACTCGGCTTCCAGGAGCCTCTGTCCCCCAGGAGGAGCCCCCAGAGGCCTGGGCCCTGTGGTGGTTTGTGGGGGGCAGTGCCACGCAAGGGGCCTGGGGCAGCCTGCAATGCTGGAAAGCCTGGTGCTTTCTCTAAACTCTGCGTTCCGGTGGCCTTACTCTGTACCTGCAGGGGTGGGGACAGCTGGTGCGACCCCACCTGTGGGGCTCGGGTGACCTGGGCTTGGAGCTGGGCCGCCCGGGGCTGACCCGGGACACGGCCCGGAGCGGTGGGGGGAAGGCTGAGTGATGGGCTCCTGAACTGACAGACCTTCTGGGTCCCTCTTGGGATGCCACCCGGGGTACGAGGTGCCCGCTGTGGGGGTCTGGCCTCCACCCTAGGCTCCTTTATACATCTCCACGCTCCGGGTCCCTCTGCCTTCCCTGTCATTCAGCCTGGGAGCCTGGGGTCCTGTAGCTCCCCCACGTCTGGCCCAGGTCTGGTCCAGAGTCTCGGGGAGGTGGCAGGGGTGATGGGGAGGAACTCACGGCTTCCGTGCGGGCGGCAGGGACATAGAGCTGGGCGGTCCTGGACCTTGGCTGTCCTGCCCACCCTCTCGGTGTAGCCGGTGCTGTGCTGTAGGGGCAAGGGGCATGGCCAGCGTACCCCCCCGAGGGCTTCTGTCCGGTGGGGAGCATAGCCCCTGCCCTGTAAGTCTCCCGCCTGGGGGTCTCCCAGGGGACCTTTACCATGACCTGGGTCCACTGAGTCCTGACCCCATCCGCGTCTTCAGGCTTCCTCGGAGCAGCCATAGAGTAGGGGCTCCAGGGTGACAGGAGACCAAGGAGGTAGGCACCCCTGTCCCTGCAGCCTGGTGGCTGGCTGGGCTCCACCCAGTGCCTCCTTGGCTGGGGTGGGTGGCACCTTGCTGGCAGGGCTGTGGGGACCCTGGGGAATGTTCCCTGCGGGCAGAGTGCAGGGGGGATGGGGGCGACTCTGCAGAGGCTTTCGGGAGGCAGGCGCCATTCAGAGGGGCTGGGGATGGGGCCCTGAAGCCGGGGAGGTGGCTGGGTGGGGGCCTCTGTGGCTAGGGGCTTCTCCTTGGGGATGGATTCCAGGGGTGGGGGCACAGGAAGCCAGGGTGGGACGGACACCAGGCGCCTAGGTCCTGGGAAAAGCTGGTGGTCTCTGATGAGCGAGTGGGAGGTAGGTGTGCGGGATGGAGAACACAGGCCACAAGGCTTTCTGTCCCCCATCCCCATGTTGACATAGGCCAGGCCCAGCCCCGGTAGACCACTCCTTACCTCTGCCGAGCCCGGCCAGGGCCCCCTGAGGTTGCTAGGGCCCTCACACACACTGGGCCAGCGTCACCCTAGAATTTCTCAGCGGTACCCCGGACTGGCTCACACCCCTCTTGGGGCCTCTGCATCCCCACAGCCCCTGTGCTGCTGGTGTGTATGCATTACTGGCGTGTGTGCGTGCTCCAGCTGTGTGGCTGCTCCAGCTGTGTGCCTGCTCCAGGTGTGTGCGTGCTCCAGGTGTGTGCGTGCTCCAGCTGTGTGCCTGCTCCAGGTGCGTGCGTGCTCCAGCTGTGTGCGTGCTCCAGCTGTGTGCCTGCTCCAGGCGTGTGCATTCTCCTGGTGTGTTTGTGCTCTTGCTGTGTGTCTGGTCCTGGTGTGTGCCCGCTCCAGGTGTGTGCACTCCTGGTGTGTGCGTGCTCCAGCCATGAGCGTGCTCCTGGTGTGTGCGTTCCAACTGTGTGTGAGCTTCTAGTGTGCGTGAACTCCTAGTGTGCGTGTGTTCCAGGTGTGCCCGCGTTTCAGCTGTGTATGAGCTCCCAGTGTGCGTACATTCCAGCTGTACGTCTGCTCCGGGCGTGTGCAAGTTCCAGCTGTGTGAGCTCCCAGTGTGCACACATTTCAGCTGTGTGCTCCAGGCGTGTGCATGTTCCAGCTGTGTGCGAGCCCCCGGTGTGCACGCATCCCAGCTGTGTGCCTGCTCCAAGTGTGTGCCTGTTCCGGCCATGAGCATGCTTCTGAGCTCCTTAGTGTGCATGTGTTTCAGCTGTGTATGAGCTCCCGGTGTGCACACATTCCAGGTGTGTGCATGCTCCAGGTGTGTGCGTGCTCTGGATATGTGTCTCCGTGTTCCTGCCATGCGCCTGGAATCCCCAGCCTCGGGTGGTGGTGGGGGAATGCCATCGTGTGGGGTGGGTACAGCCTGAGCAGCCTCCAGGGAGGGTCATGTTCTCCAGCTGCCTGCCCAGGACAGGTGACATCTCTGAAGGGTGAGTCCCCAGAGGCCTTTGCCCTGGGACTGGCCCTTCTTTGGGGGCGGGGCTGGGAGTCATGGCTGGGGAAATGGCAGGGGGTTCCTGCTCGGGGGCCAGCTGCTTTCCCTCCTCTGTCCCGCCCCTGGGGCATCCCTCCTCCTGTCCCTCCGGCCAGTTGAGCTGCCTGGCATGCAGCATGGGCTCAGAGACCGAAGGACCCGGGGAGAGGATGGCATGGGGCCGAGGTGACCCAGCCTCAGCCAGCCCTGCGGGGGCACCTCACTGCCTGCAAGCACAGTGTCAGGGCTGGAATAGGGGTCCCACCCCTGGTTTTACAAGCAGGGGAGCCAAGGCGTGGAGTGGGAACGGGATAGGGCTTTGCATGACCTGGTGGTGGGGTCCCGGGGGCGGGGGCAGGTGGGCCCTGTGGGGGGGGGTGCAGACTCACCTGCCAGCCCTGCCCCCAGAATGTCAGCTGATGAAGACTGAGCGGCCCAGGCCCAACACCTTCATCATCCGTTGCCTGCAGTGGACCACGGTCATTGAGCGCACCTTCCACGTGGAGACACCCGAGGAGCGGTATGAGATGGATGCACGGGGCGGCTGGGTGCCGGGGCCTCTGCTCCCTGGTGGGGAGGGCACACGCCCTGTGGGGAGCCAGGCCTCGCTGTCCCCCGTGTCCAGGCCGGGGTCACGGGGCCTCACGTGCCGGCCCTGCAGGGAGGAGTGGACGACTGCCATCCAGACAGTGGCCGACGGGCTCAAGAGGCAGGAGGAAGAGATGATGGACTTCCGGTCGGGCTCGCCCAGTGACAACTCGGGGGCTGAGGAGATGGAGGTGTCCCTGGCCAAGCCCAAGCACCGTGTGGTGAGGCGCTTCCCCAGCTCGGAGGGGCCTGGCCGCCCCATTGTGGCCACCGGGAGCCCTGTGGGAGGAGTAGGGCTGGGATGCGGGATTGTGGGGGGGCCCGGGCCCCCCTGACCCCAGGCGCTGCCCCACAGACCATGAACGAGTTTGAGTACCTGAAGCTGCTGGGGAAGGGCACGTTTGGGAAGGTGATCCTGGTCAAGGAGAAGGCCACGGGCCGCTACTACGCCATGAAGATCCTGAAGAAGGAGGTCATTGTGGCCAAGGTGGGGCACGGGGCCGGGGCCTGGCCGGGGTGTGGGGGCGGGCAGGGGCAGGCGGGGCTCACCGGGCTCTGTCTTCCAGGACGAGGTTGCCCACACGCTCACGGAGAACCGTGTTCTCCAGAACTCTCGGCACCCCTTCCTGACGGTGAGTCCTGGAGGCGCCGGGCTGCCTGCGGGGGTGAGGCTCTGGGCCGGGGGCTCCCTGCCACCAGCCTGTCCGCGGAAGCCCCGCGTGCCTGGCCGAGGGTGGGCACACCTGCGAGGATGCCGGGAGGCGGGGGTGGTTTGTGCCCCCGTGCACGGAATGGGGTCTTCCTCCCCCCGCTCTGCCCGAGGCCCTGGGAGGCCCCCAAGCCCCCGTGCCTGCCCTGCACGCCCCCTTCCGGCTGCTCCCCCCTTGAGGCTGGAGCCAGGAGGGTCTCATCCTGGGGGGCCCTCGGCCCAGGAGGAGCGTCCGGAAAGCCGTTAGCCTTAGCGCCGTCCAGGGCTCGGCCCGCTCCTGGAAGGTGTGGATGGGCCCGCGCTCACCTGCAGGGTCTGGCCGGGCTCTGCCCCCACCCGGGCGGGCTCTCCCTGGGACCCCCCTCCCAGGCCGCGTCACCTACTCAGGGTGTCCTCAGCCCAGGGGACCGCCTGATCCAAAGCAGGAGCAGAGTAGGGAAGGGGCTGTACTTCTCTGAAGTTTCTGTTCCTTAAAACGTTTTCTTAGGAGAAGTGACCGACATTTTTAGAAGAAGGTCTCATTTTTTTGCCCGGACTCGTTCTTTATGCTGGCTTTGCCTCAGATTTGTGTCACCTTGCTCCTGCTGCTCGTGTCCAAGCTGGGTCCTTCCCTCCCCCTCAGCGCACCCCCACGACCACAGCACCCTGCCGCGCTCGACAGGGCCTCCGGGGTCCGTGCACGCTGCCCCCCCCCCCCGCCCTGGCGGTGGCACCCCCTCCTGCAGGTTCTCCAAGGGGACAGGGCTCACGGGGCACAGCTTATCCCCGCTGCCCGAGCCTGTGGCCGGTAGAGACCAGCCTGTCCTGTGTTTTCCGTGGATGGGGCTCCTCCCCGGCGGCTGGGCTAGACCCGGGGTCAGTCACTTGTGGGGACGACTCGGTCCCCGTACGGCCAGGCGGCCGGGAAGCTCTGCCCCAGGCGTGTCCTCCCCTTGCCGACCGTACCCCGTCCCGGGCTGGGCCCCGAGCCCGGGGGCAGCCTCCACGCGGTCCCCAGGATCGCCAGCTTCCGGGACCCTACCTGCTGAGATTCAAGACCGGCCCGTGGGCGTGGGGCGTCCTGCGGGGCCCGGGGGCCGCGTACCAGCTCTGCTTCCTCGCAGGCCCTGAAGTACTCCTTCCAGACCCACGACCGCCTCTGCTTCGTCATGGAGTACGCCAACGGCGGCGAGGTAGGGTGGCCGCGGCGGGCGTGGCGCTGGCCCCGAGCCCTGGGGTCCCCGCCCGGGAGGCAGGGTCTCGGCCCGCAGCCCGCACACCCTCACGCCCTCGTCCCGCAGCTCTTCTTCCACCTGTCCCGGGAGCGGGTGTTCCCCGAGGACCGGGCGCGCTTCTACGGCGCCGAGATCGTGTCGGCCCTGGACTACCTGCACTCGGAGAAGAACGTGGTCTACCGCGACCTCAAGGTGGGCGGGCGGGAGCGGCCTGGGGGGTGCGCCGCAGGGGGTGGGCTGGCACTGACCCGCCCCCCCACAGCTGGAGAACCTCATGCTGGACAAGGACGGGCACATCAAGATCACGGACTTCGGGCTGTGCAAGGAAGGCATCAAGGACGGAGCCACCATGAAGACCTTCTGCGGGACGCCCGAGTACCTGGCCCCCGAGGTGCGCACCTGCCGCGTCCCCAGGGGGCCTGGGCCCCCGCGTCCCCTGGGCGGCTTGTGACCTGCGCCCCTGCGTCCCCAGGTGCTGGAGGACAACGACTATGGCCGGGCGGTGGACTGGTGGGGGCTGGGCGTGGTCATGTACGAGATGCTGTGCGGCCGCCTGCCCTTCTACAACCAGGACCACGAGAAGCTCTTCGAGCTCATCCTCATGGAGGAGCTGCGCTTCCCGCGCACGCTCAGCCCCGAGGCCAAGTCCCTGCTCTCAGGGCTGCTCAAAAAGGACCCCAAGCAGAGGTGAGCCCGCGGCCCTGAGCCAGCAGGGGGCTGGTGGGCCACCCCACCCCCGTGCCCGTGCCCCCCAGGGCCAGCGGGCCAGCCTCCGGGCCACGCTGGTGGCTGATGTGTGACGTCCTCGGCCAGGGCCGGTGGGGACCTCGCAGCCTCTCACACCTGCTCAGGAAGACCCTGCCCTGCCTCCCCGGTGTCCTCCTCGTGCAGGAGCCTGGCCCATGGCCTGGTGTTGTCCACAGCCCCCAGGGAGGCAATGCCATCCCTCGCCCCCGACCATCACCCTCAAACCGGCTCCCCTCTCCCGTGCCCCCTGCACCGTCCTCCCTGCTGCCCCGAGACCCCAGCAGGAGGAGGGCCCGGTGAGGGGCCCGAGCCCTGAGCCAGGCATGGCAGCACCTGACGTGTCCCTCCGCAGGCTCGGAGGGGGCTCAGAGGACGCCAAGGAGATCATGCAGCACCGCTTCTTCGCTAGCATCGTGTGGCAGGACGTGTACGAGAAGAAGGTGCGTGCGGTGGCCTGGCGCATCTCCCCCCTTCTCCCCCCTTCTCCAGGCTTACAGGGTCTGCACGGTGGGATTTCCTCCCACGCCCTGCACAGGGTCCTCCCGCAGGGCCCTCCCTCGGTCCAACCCCCAGAGGGAGTGTGGGGGCGTGGACTCCCCGAACCCGGCGCCCTGTCAGCTTTGGGCCTCAGGCTTCCCCGTCCCTGAGGCTGCCCGTGCACAGTCCGTCCTGCCGCTCTGAGCACGCGGGATCAGGGCACAGCACCCGCTTGCCTAGCGCATGCAGGAGGCCTCCCAGGAGCGAGGCAGCTGCTGCTTGCCCCCATCCCTCTGTCCTTCGCCCTCTGAGGGACTTGGGGGGCGCAGTGGCCCAGCAGGTCAGGAAGCCTGTACCAGGGCATGCTGCACACCTGTCACCAAATAGACTCCCACCTGGTTTCCATCCTCCCCTCCCCTCTCCTCCGCCCCATCTGCGAGATGGGGCGCCCCCACCCTGTTCAGCTCCCAGCCACTTCCCTGCCCTGAGGTCTGCCACCACCGGGCCTTGCCCTCCGACAGCCCAGCTGCTGCCCAACCTTGACCCCTGCTAGCTCACGAGGGACAGCCTGGAGTACTGCAGGGCAGTGCTTGCTTGGGGGGCCCTCCCACGGGCATGTCCCCTACAGTTCCCCTCGCAACCTCTGCAGCCTGACTCAGCCAACTGCGCTGTTGTCCTGGAGCCACCAATGAGGCCAGCCAGGCCACGCACTCAGGACTGTCCCTTCCCCGTTGTGCCAGGCGAGGCCCTGGAGGGCTCCTGCAGAGAAAGGCCTGGCCTCCTCTCCTGGTGGGAGGTTGGGCAGGGAGGGCCCTGGGAGCCCTGTGTGGACCTGGGGCATGTCACGTGCACCTCATACCCCAGCACTGGCTGCTTCTTGGGTCCCCCCCAGCCACTGCACGGGAATACTACTCACTGGTCCTGGTGGGGGGTCAGGGGGCCGTGGGGATGGGCCTGGCCCTCTATCATGAATGATCAGAGTGGAAGCCCCTGGCAGCTGGGCCAGTGGCTCTCTGGTCAGGAAGGGGTGTGCATGGCACCCGAGGATGGGGCTGGGAGCCCATCCTGGCCTGTGGAGTCCGTCTTCATCTCCTTCCTACCTCGTCAGAGAACCAGAAAGTCATGAAAGCTAGAAAAGAGAACGGACTTGTGGCCTTCTGCGCGGGGGCCTGGGCCTGCAGAGCCAGCCAGCTGCGGGGCCAGCTGCGGGGCACCCGGGAGCCCGGCCCGGGGGGCCCCTAGTGGGGGGGCCGCGTGTGCAGGGCCCGGGCCGCCCCCTCTGTGTGTCTCCCTGCCAGAGCCCCGTTCCCGGGGGTTCCTGGAGGGGGAGAGCTCAGGCCCGGGGGCAGGGCAGAGTTCAGCCCCTGACCTGCCGCCCCTAACCGCCCCCACAGCTCAGTCCGCCCTTCAAGCCTCAGGTCACGTCGGAGACGGACACCAGGTATTTTGATGAGGAGTTCACGGCCCAGATGATCACCATCACGCCGCCCGACCAAGGTGAGCAGGGAAGCCCGCCCAGCTGCCCCGGGAGGGCCTTGGGGCCGCCTCCGCCCGCTGCCCGGCAGTGCCCCCGGGGTCTGAGCGCGCCTCCCGCCCGCCCGGCTGCAGGTGACAACATGGAGGGCGAGGACAGCGAGCGGAGGCCCCACTTCCCGCAGTTCTCCTACTCGGCCAGCGGCACGGCGTGACCAAGGCCGCTGGCCGCGCCGCGCTGCCCCGCGCCGGCGAGGAAGCCCGGCGGGACCGTTAGGATGTCGTGTTAGTCCCGGATGCGCTGGGAGGAGCCGCGCCCCCGGGGATGGGGAGACCGGCGGCCCCAGGAAGGGTCCTGCGCGCTTCTCTAATTTATTTCATCCGGGTCTCCAGACACGGCCTTGGCCTTCAGAACGATTAGCCTCACGTAGGAAAAGGCTGAGGACTCGCGCAGCCACGCACCTGCGGCCCCCGTCCCTCCCGCCGGCTGTCCTGGCCCAGCCTGGCCATGGCACGCTGGCCTGGTCCCCTCCCGGGGCAGGCCAGGCCGGGCTCGCCCGAGAGGCAGAGGAACGACGTTGCAATCCGTTGCTGTGTATTATGCTATTCACGTGCATCGTGGGGTTTTGTTAATCTTAGTGACAAGAAAGCCCCCCCTCCCTCCCTTTTGTCCCTTTGGGGCCATCCCACTTCGGTGGTGTCCCAGGTATCACGTGTCCTCCGGAGCAGCTTCACTGGCCCGCCGGGCGCCCAGTGCCCTTCGGAGGGGCCTTCGGAGCACCCTCCGCGCCTCGCGGCCCGACGTTGTGCTGCACGGGGGCGCTTTTTACATTCAACTTTACTATTTTTACTATTATGAGACTTTCCCTCCGAATTCTTCAATAAACACTGCTTTTCAACTTTGTGGCTGGTTTTGGTGGGTGGCGGGTAAAGAGTGAGGCGGCCGGTGCGTCGGGGGGCGCCCCCAGATCAGCCTAGCCCGCTGAGGGAAGACGGCCCTCCGTGGCAGGGCTCACGCAGCGGGGACATGCCCCGGCAGTCCACACGCCCAGCCGTGTCACCCCCGTACAGTCCAGGAGGCCTGGGGGAGGCCACGCAGCAGGTCTGGGACTGCCGGGTAGAGGGGTGCAGGTGGCCCAGATGGGGCCCAGGAACCCAGTGGGACGCGCTGCAGGCGCCACCTGGTGGATGCCCGGCGGTCGCTTGCTCGGAGCAGAGCCAACTGTCCAAGTGCCTGCGAGCCTTGGCTTCCTCACCTGGGGACTCCCCCTGCAGGTGTGGCCGGGACGCCCGGACGTCTATAGGTCCTGGTGCATAGGCCTGGAGGTGGGGTGAGGGCCCCTCCCTCTCTGGACTCCAAGGTGATCCCAGGTGGGGTGGCTGCCCCTCCTGCTGGGGGCACATCTGGCGTAGCCCCCCGACACGGGGGCACACAGCTTTTTTAGAACCACAAACACACACAAACGTTACATAGTACAGGGAGCTTCAGAGGTAAGAGGAACGGGCATCCCGTCGGACCCCGCGCTCCGTCGCCGCGGTGTGAAGTGGTGCGGCTGCTGGGAGCAGGCTACGGCAGTTCCTCAAGACATTAGACACAAGAGATCGTTGCATTTTAGGTTAACACTTAGGTGTTAACACACTTAACACCGTGAAGAGGAAAGGCAAAAGTGCATCATAGGAAATAAGAGGAAATCCAGTGAGATGCTTCCATGGGCCTCAAGCTTGGAGCAAACAGTGACTACAAGTGGCAGGTGTGGGGGGAGGAGGGAGGTGCCTGGAGCCGCTGCCAGGCGGCTCACCTCTTCCCACAGGTGATGCGGGGCGCCATCGGTCCCAGGACAGGTGTCAAGGCCGAGGGCATGGACATGGCACCCCATGGGGGGTGCTGAGGAACGAGTGAACGCCCTGAACTTGTGGGTGGGAGCAGTAGGGGGTGCAAGGAGATGGGCACCTCAGGGAACTCCCGGGGGCCCAGCTTGTCCCAGCAGGCAAGGCCTGTGCAGGCGGCAGGCGGGTGGGGGCCTCAGGTGGGGGCAGTGAGGCCGCACCACCTCTCCTGGCCCACCCCCACCTGCCTTGCCGGCCCAGGGCAGCCTCAGGAGGGACGTGGGTGGGGGGTGGGAAGCGGTGCTCAGCCCCTGGGCTAGCTGGGGGCTGCGGGCGACGTGGGGTGCGCTGCCGGGGGCATGCCCCGCAGAGCTGGGGGCGTCGGGCTGGGCCTGCTCTCGGGGGGCGGCGGGCCCGGGGATGCGTGGGCACGGACGGAGTTGATCAGCCCTCAGGTTTGTCTGCATACGTCATCCTTGACCAAGGCGCTGGGTCTGCTGCTCGCACTGCAGGCGGCTGAGGTGGGACAGAGCCGAAGAACCCTCTTGCTGCTCTTCTGGGTCCCATTTGTTCTCACTCCTTTCATCTTTCCTGCCTGACTTTGGATTAAAGGACTTTTTCCAAACATCCGTCTTATCTCCTTTATTGGCTTGCTTACCAGTTTTCCCACGGACGTTCCGTGTCCATGGAAGGATCCAGCCCCCCGGCTGAGCAGCTCTGAGGGCCCCCAAGCCCCGTGGCTTTGGGATGCCCAGCGCACACCCCGTATTTCTCCATCTGCCTTCCAAGTGCCGTTGGGGCCCCATGCACAGCAACAGGGCAGGGCACACTCCCATTTCCAAGCTCTGTGTCCACAGATGTCAAAACTAAACTCCTATTACTTCTGCTTTCAAGAGTCAACTGTTTGGTTTTTTTTTTTTTTTAATATAGGTACATGTGTCACTATGCAGAATGACACATGCCTCTTTAGAAGCAATTTTTAAACATTTTTTATTTGCTTATTTTAGAGAGCGAGACTATGCATGTGTGTGAGCAGGGGGTGGGGCAGAGAGTGACTCTCCAGCAGACCCCCTGCTGAATGTGGACCCTTATATGGGAATCAATCCCAGGACCCTGAGGTCACGACCTGAGCCAAACCAAGAGTCGGCCGCATAACCCGCTGTGCCCTGACCCGACTTTAACCATTTCTAAGTGTGCAGCTCAGTGGCTCTACATGCAGCAAGTTGCTGTTGTGCGGCTCTCACCACCGCCACCCACCTTCCCAAACTGTCCCAGTGAAGGTCTGACCACCCCCCCACCTCCCACCGCAGCCCCTGGTGCACCCCCATCCTACTGTGTCCATGAATCGGACTCTGCGAGGGGACAGCATGAGGGATCACAGGATTGGTCCTCCCATGCCCGGGTCATCTCATGGGCCCCACATGCTCACAGTCCATCCAGGCCACAGCAGGGGTCAGGGCCTCCTTCCCCGAGGCCGGATACCCCCCTGCGGCCCAGACAGGCTGGTCTGCTGACCCCCTGGTCTGTCGATGGACACACAGGCTGTTCCCCTCTTCTGGCCACGGGGACTCACACCGCAGTGAGCACGGGAGTGTACACGTCTGCTCGTGTTCCTTCTCAGTTCTTTTGGGTAAACACACACAGTGGAGGGGTGGCTGCATCATACAGGGTTGCTATTTTTAACTTTTTGAGGAACCACCACACTGTTTTCCACAGTGGTCAGACCATCTTACGCTCCCATCAGTGCACAAGGCTTCCAGCTTCTCGGCATCCTCGCCAACCCTTGTTTTCTTACTAATGGTCATCCTGATGGGTGGGAGGTGGTGTCTCCTTGCGCTTTTGATTTGCATTTCCCAGATGACCAGTGTGACGTGCTTTATTTGGGCCACGGCCTGTAGGTGACGCCTGGAGAGAGGTCCCAGGGCTTCTGCAGGAAGCCAGACGAGAGGAGGTGGTCCTATGATGACTGATGGGCAGCTTGCCCCGATGGCACATCAGCCTCTTCTGTGTGTGGCCCTTCCCATCTGAACTTTGGTGGTTTTGATGCTTCACCCACAGTAGCAAGTCACAGCCTGGGCCCTGCTCCAGCCTGCCACCCTGTGTCCTCTAAGAATCATACCCCACTATCCCCGGACATATCTGCCCTGCAGGGGACCCCCATGTGTGGGGACCAGGATGGAGGCACCAGGAGAGGGAGACCCACAGGCTGCTTGTGTGACCTCCCCTGGCTTCCTCTGCCGTCTTCCTGGCCACCCTGCTGCTCCTGTTAACTCCCCTCCCTTCAGGCCACTGCCCCAAATGCATTGAGGACATGGCGCAGCTGGCTACCCCTCCCTGGAGAGCAGGGACTGTCCAGTCACCTGGAGCCAGGCCACGCAGGCATCTGAAAAACCAAGTGGACACCCAGATGGGGGCACGTAGTGGTGGCATTTCAGGGGCAGTGTGGGACATCACATCCTGTCCCGCCCCAGCTGCTCTGGCACCATGGTTCTGCATTCTAGCGTCAGAAAGCCTGGATCCAAATGCTCTCTCGTCATCACTGGCTGGAGGGGCTGCAGTAGCTGACTCTGGATGCCCGTTTCCTTTTCCCATCTATACACCTCACAGGAAGCCCAGGGGGCCAGCACACCACCTGTGGGGCGCTGCTCCAAGAGGCCACGCCCCCAAACCGGTAACTGAGTCCTCTTGTCCAAATATAAAAGGTTTATTCACTTCTGCCCTCGGTACAAAATATAAAACAGACCCCCACCCCCCACAGTTCTACGGCATCGACACCGGTGCAGTCCATCCGGGAAGGCCAGCCCTCAGGCCTCGAACATGGCGCAGCTGGCACAGAGCACCGACTCGTGAACGTCACCACAGCTGCAATGTCACAGGGAAGAGAGAAAACGGCTTTTAGGGGCTCAGTTGTGTCCGCCTGGATTGGTATGTTGTGGTGCTGACCCCAGTCCCTTGACTGTATCTGGGGACGGAGCCGGGAGCCGCAGGCAGAGCTAGCTAAGCCAGGGCCACACCGCAGGCGGGTGGGCCCTAACCCCACACGCGAAGTTACCGCCCACTGCTGTCTGTCACAGCAGCCCTACCGGACTGAGAGCCGACGGCCCACCTGTGGCCCCCCACACGGGAACCTCCCGGCATCCAGTTAGGATTTACTGGACCACAGTAGTTCAGCAAATCGCAGAGGAGGGTCCTCAGGAGAGACCATGAAAAAACAAGAAAATTGGAAAGAGGCCTCAGTCTGAGATGCGCCATCAAAAAGGCAGCGCAGCTTGCTACCAGGCGGGGAGGGGAGATGGTAAGCCCGTGGCCCACAGCACAGACGTGCCACAGGCGACCAGCTGTGGGCAGGACGCCGATGGCCGCAGGGCTACTTGTTAGTGGAAGCAGAGCCTTGCACAGCTCCCAGCTCTGTGGCCCCGGATACCAGGACCCAAAGGGGCTGCCCCTGAAGGGGAGGGAGCAGCAGGCCCAGGCCGCCTTCTAAACCTGGGGATGCCACCTCAGCCCTGGGACCTGGAGCAGGGAGCCCGTCCCCCGGCCATAGCTCTAAGAAATGGACACTCCCTCCCCCATCACAGGGTGAACTCTGTAGGTAGCTGGGGAAGAGGAAGCAGAAGATAAAGGCCAGGAGGACACCGTCAGGACAGGAGGAAGGCTGCCACACACGGAGGGGGAGGGGGAGGGCCCAGGAACTCCTCCCTAAACCTGCACGCTGCCCAACTGGGTCCCTCCCCAGGGAAATGGCCTCGAGGCACGGGGGCCCAGCCCTCTTCAGTCTGCACGGAGACAGGAAAGTAAAAATAAGCTCGCAGAAGCAAAGGGAAGAGTATTCCACATGCATAACTGGCCAACATACAACCCAAACAGGACAGCAGGGGTTCCCAGGACCCACCCCGCCCCTGGCTTTCCCAGGCTCTGCCGGCTGGCCCACCTGAGGTGGGCTTCTGCCTTCCACATTTGGCTTTAGCTGCTATGACTAAGCTAGTGTGAGGTCTGCACAACCAGCTCCAAGTCTGCGTGGGGGCCTCGTCTTACACTCCCAGCCGGCGCCAGAAGTGGCCACTGGGGTGGGAATGGTACCTGGTGCCTCTCAAGCAGGTGCGGGATCCAGACAGCGGAAGCAGACACGCGCACTCAAGTAACACACTAAGCAGACGTCCGTTCTGGCTCGAGACAGCCCGCACCCAGCACACACATACAGGCCTGCGCCTGCTCCCCACCCCCACCCCTGCTTCCTGCACTGGCGAGCAGACCAACAAGAAAACCATGTGACGCAGTCCTTACGTCAGAGCCTGAAAGATCAGATCACGAAGTTACTGAGACAGAAAACTATGAGCAAGGCAGAACTGGCAGTCTACGTGATCTGCAGTTCCGTGACGAAAGCTCAGTCTTCAGAAAAACTTAAAACCAGGCAAAGCAGTTATCGGCACCACCGCGTCCCCAGGGGCAGTGCCAGGCATCCGCTCTCCCAACCTCCAGGCCTCAATGTCACAGGGGTGCTCAAGTGCCTGCACGGGCACCCCACAGTCAACCACTTACTCCACAAGGGCACACAGGGCGCAGGCCACGCCCCCGCAGCTGGAGCAGACGTGCACACACCGCCCACAGAGGGCACGCTCACACTGGCCACACGCTGCCTTCCCGTCCACGGCTCGCACACATGAGGAACAGGCTCTGGTCGCTGCCCCGGAGGGGTCTGTAAGAAAGAAACGCCATCCGTCAGCCCTGCAGGAATCTGAAGTGCTGGAGGCTGTGGGGCCACCGACATCCCGACCGGACTCCCTGCAAGCGGGTCCTCCTGACACCCTACAAGAAAGCACGGCTCACAGACCCTTGTTCACTAGGGAGACCCCAAGTGCCCGGGAGCATGTTACAGGGCTGGTTCCGTGACTCTGGGTTGAGCGCTCCTTCCATTCCCACTATTCAAATGTCGGTACTGGAAGGATCGGTTCTTCCCCACTGTGGCTTGTATGAGAACTCTTGTGGGCCCCGTCTTGTGTATCCAGCACCCGTGTCTCAAAGTGTGGCCCTGCATCACTGGTTAACAGAGCTCCTGGGCCCCAGTCCAGGCCCTGGGGAGGAGGACAGCAGGGACTATGGCTCTTAACCAGCAACAAAAGTGGTCGTCTGAGCTGCACACCACACAGGCGCCGGACCGGCGGAGCCACCCAGCTGAGACTCTGGGTCTTGCTGCAAGTGGCTCCTGATCCCCCAGCTAAAAGCTGCTTCACAACCTGCATGCTTGCATATCAGCTGGGGGTGGGTGGGGGTTAGAACCTCCTAAGGTCGGGAGCCTCCTGGTGCTCACCAGCTCCTGCCCCTGCAGGGAGGGGAGGAGAAGCTCCCAGGCAGACAGTGTCAGGAGTCAAGTGCTCAGATCCACCCTTAGCGCATGGCTGGGCAAGTGCCTGCTGTTGGCCTCACTCACCAGCTTCAGAGGCCTGGGCTCGGCTCCTGGTCAGTCGGCCATCTGGTCCAATCAGCATCTGCCCACGGGCTACCCGAAGGGCCTCTGTGGGGCCAGGCTTTGGGGACTCCGGCAGGTCAACAATGGCACAGCCTTCCTCCCACAAGTGGTCCATGTAGGCCTGGGCCCCTCGAAAAAGGAGTTGCTTGGTTTTCTCTGAGGAAGAGAAATCAGTCCCAGTGTTCACAGCCCTGCGACGTGGAAGCCCTGGCACTGCCCCCTCATCCTGCCAGCTGCCGTGGCCAGGCCTCCACCGTGCTGTCATCCAGCCGCCCCGGGCCAGGATGCTCCCTGGTGAGCTGGGGACCACTGGGTCTGCTCGCCCTTCCTTACCCGGGCTCAGCGGCCACCTCCGCCAGGATGATCCTGCACCACGCAGCCCTCCCCAGGCTCCCTCTCATGACCTTCCATGCGGTTTTCCCGACAAGTGGCCTCATGTCACTGCTGTTTCTCTCCTGCCCGGCACCCTGCAAGCCGGCTGGTGTATAGCACAGAGGACGCTCTGGGCTTCAGATCACTCATTCACACCAGAGGCTCAGGGCTGGGCCTACAGCCCCGGCCAGCGCGCACCCCCTTCACCTACCACAGAGCACGACAGAAACCGGCTCCTGACAAAGCGGTCCTGGAGCTCTGCAGACGCCTGTGGGCCCGGGACACTCCCACCTGAGAGCTGAACTGGTGGCTCGGCACCAGCAGCAGAGGCTCTCCGTCGCGCCACACGTCCGCCATCGGGGGCTTTCACAAGATCAAATGCCCACCTCCAGCCCCCAAATGCTCTGTGATTCCTGCCTCCTCCCCACGAGGCCAGGCCCAACAGGCCCTGGAAGCCGTTGGCTGCGTGTGTCGTGGACGGTGACTCAAATGGGCGGCTGGTGGGCCCTGCCCCACGCAGCTCCTCCTCACCTTGTCCTGGGATCCCGCGGCCCGGCAGTGGCCCGGGGGGACTGCCCGGCTGGAACGCCCAGGACCTCAAGGCAGCGGGAAAGGGCTGCCGGACTGTCCCCCGCTTGCAGGTAAGCTGCCTGCCTGCCAGCCCTGACCGGGTCAGCCCCAGGCTGCGCTCAGCTTTATCACTCGAGGGCTCAGAAAGCCTCGTCTGCGACCCAGGGCTGCACGGGAGGGCCGGGGACAGCGGGGGAGGGCGACCCCGAGCCCCGCTCTGCAGCCACAAGCGCGGCGGCAGGGGAGCCTCACCTCGGGCAGCTCCGGGTACTCACCGGCGCGGCCCGGCGCCCGCAGCCCCCGCAGCCCCCGCCCGCCGGGCCTCCGCCTCCCCCTCCCCCTCCCCGGGGCCTGCAGCGGGGCCGGGGCGACGCCGCCGGCTCGGGCCCCGGCGGGCGGGAGGGCGCCCCGCACTCACCGAAGACCTCCCGCGAGTGCTGCTCGCCGCACACGCCGCGGCCCAGCTCCCTCTGACCCACGCGGACCTTCAGCTGCAGGGGGGCCGCGTCCGCGAACGGACAGCCCCGCTTGGGCATGGCCGCCGGCCCGGAGCGGCGCAGCTCCGCCGCGCGCCTCGCCGCCACCCGTGACGTCACAGCCGCGCGCCAACGCGGCGCGGCGCGGGATAGGCTGGCAGCGAGGAAGGGGGCGGAGCGCGGCGGCGGCGCGGCGCGGGATAGGCTGGGGGAGAGGACGGGGGCGGGACCCGGCTGCGCGGGAAAAGCCGAAGGCCTGGGCGGGGGCGGGGTCCGACCGCGGAGCGGGACGCACGGAAGGCAGCGGCGTGGGGAGAGAGGCTCGGAGGGTGCGCCGCACTGGCAGGCCGGGGGCGGGGCTCGAGCGCGGCGCCGGATAGGCCGAGCGTAGCTTGGAGGCGGGGCCGGCGCGCCGGGGGCGGGCATTGCGTAAAGCGCGCCGCGGGATAGGCCGCGGTGGAATGGGCGGGGCCAGGGCGGGGGGCGGGCCGCGGCGCGGGATTGGCCGAGCGTAGGTTGGAGGCGGGGCCTACGCGCCGCGGGCGGGCCTTGCGTAAAGCGCGCCGCGGGATAGGCCGCGGTGGAGTGGGCGGGGCCGCGGCGGGCGGCGCGGGAGGGGCGGGGCGGCTCGGGGTTCGGCGCGGGGCGGAGCCGACGCGAGGGTTGAAACTGGTTCCCCGCCTTCGTCCAAGCCGCCGGCGCGGGAGGAGGATCCGCGCTCTCGGAGATGCGAGGTCGGAGGAGCTCCTCGTCCTCGCGGAAGTGGGCAGGCCGGTCGGCCGCGTTTCCGGGGCGGCGACGTCACTTCCGGCCGGCGGAGGGCGGCCCCTGCGGGGTGTGGGCCTCGTCGTCCGGGGCTCGGGACGTTCTCTGGGGGCGCGTGGCCGCGCTTGGAGCCGCTTCGGGGCCTCCGAGGACGCACGCGGGGCCGAGTGGGTGTCGGGGGCCGGCGCGCCTCATGCCCACCCGCCGGCAGCGCCCGGGCCGGGGTCACGGCCGGGGTCACGACCGAGGTCACGGCCGGGGTCGCGGCGGGTGCTGAGGCTGGCGACACGGAGGGAGGGAGGGAGGGAGGCACCGCGGGGTCCGCGCGGCCCCGGCCCCCGGGCTCGAATGCACCGAGCGGGTCAGCGCGGCCCTGTCCAGGCTGCCGAGGGACCCTGCGGCCCTACTGGGCGGCCGCCGACCCGGGGAGCGCGGCATTTGCAGGAGCGCGCAGGAAGCCGGGGACATGATGCTGCGTGGGGTGAGCCTGAAGGACGGATGCTGGACTGTGCCGCTAACCCGAGGCACCTCACGTCGTCAGGCTCCCAGAAGCAGCAGAGGGGGTGGCGGTGGATGGGGGTGGGAATCGGGGTGGGAATCGGCGGTGCTGGCCGAGGCCATCTGTGCAGCCCCCCCTTGACGGTCCTGCGCTTGGAAGGTGCTGGGAGCAGGTGTCAGCTGCTGCCCCTGCAGCCGCGGCGGCCAGAAGATGGGCTGCCGTGTGTTAGCCGAGCTCGGGTGGTAAAGATCCTACTGTGCGTGCATCAGCTCGTCGCCCCGAACACCCCGTGCCCACGGTGGTTCGTGTGCCAGCAGGGCCTGTGCCGGACGTCAGTTCTGTCTCAACGCTAAGAAAGAAGCTTCTCTCCAGCTACAGTCCCGTTCGGAGGTGCAGGGAATCAGGTGATCCAGGAATCCCCGGGGCGGACACGGTTCAGCCCGTAACATGCCGGGCTCTGCGCTGGGCTCTCGGAGCGGCGTTGAGGACAGCCAGCGGGGTCCCTCCCCCCGGCTGGGACAGATGTCACCGAAAGGGAAGTACAGGGGCCTGTGGAGGAACAAGGTAAGGACACCCGCCCTGCCCAGGCCAGAGGATGCTCCGAGAACACTTGCCGCCCAGGGTCAGGCTGAGTGTGAAGCAGGTGCCGAGCGGCCTAACCTCAGAAAGTGGGACGTTGTGGAAAGGAACGCCCACCAGGTTGAGGAGGGAACACGCTTCCCCCGCCCGAGAGACACCGCGGACACGGCTGGCAGGAGGTGCATTCTCGCCCGTGTCTGGTCAGGGTGGCCTCGGGGCCCTAAGGTTTTGAGCAATGACCACCTCAGCCATCCCAGGGCTGGGCAGTCGCTGCGCTTGCATCCCTGTGAGTAACTTAAGTTGCAGCGTAATTTAGTTACGGCGAAGTCAAACGGATGTGCTCCCGGAGCAGTGCCCGGATGAGCGAGGGACCGTGGCGTCCGTGACAACAAGCGCATAGGCTTGTGTGGCCACAGGAGGCCTTGGCTCCGCTCCCCTCCCTGCAGCGCAGCCGCTGTCCTAGAGCCTCGCAGCACGCGGGCAGCTCACTCTGCAGACGCACGTGTGCGTTCGTGTTGGGCCCCTCAGCGCGCCGACTTTGAGCCCCTCGGCGAGGTTCCTTCGTTGCTGAGTGAGGTGGGTGTGTGCTGCACCACCGCTCGCTCACTTGCTGACCGACCTGGGCTGGCGCCCGGTTTGGGCTCTGGCGAAGGCAGCTCCCCTGGATCCCCTCTAAGGATGTCTCTGGCCGTCCAGCTCCCCTCACCGGTCAGCGCCTCGGAGCGGGGTGGCCGAGTGCAGGTAAGTGAACGTCCAGAGAACTGGCGGCTTTTCAGGGCACTTGGAAGAGCCCAGCAACCTGGATCGATTAGGGATTTGTCTCCCTCGTGTGTTGAGCTGAGACCACTGCGGGCCCCTCCATGCTGGGGCTGTTACGGGTGCAAAACAGAGAGCACCTTACCATCGCTCAGACCCTCCGACACCTGCTGCAAAGGGGGGCTGCGTGCCCCCGCCCACCCCTCAGGACGGCCTCCCGTCCCTGGGAGTGAGGAAGTTGGCGCCACGCAGGAATCATCGCCCCCATAAATTGGTCTTTTCAGCCTGCAAAACGCTAGTCACGTGAGGGCATCGCCCGAGGCTGCCTCTGCAAGATTTTGTCCGGAGCTGGAACAAAATCTTCAAGCGAAGGATTTAGCGGCCACTACAAGGTAGAGAATTGAAAATTTGGCAGCTAATTTAAATATGCGGGTCAGCCTTCCAAAGCCAGGCTTGTAGCTTTTTATACAGAATGAAATGGTTTCTCTTTCTTTTGGAAAATGCCTACCCTGGGTGGCTGTCAGAGGCGTGCATCCCTCTGCTGTGGCCAGACGGCCCGCTCGCCTGGAGAAGCGTGTCCCCCTGGGGGCACCGAGGCCTGGGACGGCTCCTGCCTGCCTCGGGGCTCCTCCCGTCCCCCTGCGCATCCCGAAAGGAAATTCTCCTCGGGAAACGGAAAGGACCGTGTCGGCTGGTGCTTCTCCCGCGGCCTCCGGGTAGCTGTGCTCTCGGCGACTGGAAGGCCAAGGAAGCGGCTGTGACCCGTGTTCCTGGCTTGTTTCACGTCGCCCAAGACTGTTCTGGACGGACACCGTTTGGAGCCGTTTGCTAGTGTGCATGAAGGCTCAGAATGGGGCCTGCTCACCAAGGATGCTGTCCCGCGGTTAGCGTGTCCTCGGTGTGAGCCAGCCCCGCTGGACCACCGAACCTTCGGGCCCCGCGAGGTCCCCGGGAAAGCCAGCCCCGTGGGCACCGACCCACTCCCCGAGCCCAGCTGCCAGCGCCAGGTTACAAAGCTGGTCTCCCCGTCTAACTCCTTCCCTCACCAAAGCGATCTCCCCAGGACAGTTACTTTTCTCCATTTACCCCAGGCTCCGAAGAGCTCAAGGGGGCTCCTCAGCTCCCAGCGGAGACCTCAGGAAGCTCGTGGCAGCTGTGGCCAGCTAACAAGTGACCTGCTCCAGCCGGTGACCTTTGGAGGGCTGAGGGCGGGTGCACACGGCTGACATGAAGGGGGCTGCTGGGGCGCTGCCTGCACCCCCACAGGGGCCCAGAGCTCAGGCGGCGGCGCTGCAAGGTTCCCCTCTGGGACGCACTGAATGCCTGCGGTCTGCCCACCTGGGCTCGCTCCCGCTTGCCCTCCAGACAAGCACACGGCTTGGCTGTGTGATCCCGGAAACCTGTGTCACCCCGACTGGTCACGCCAAGCGTTAGTGTTCAGAAGTCAAGACAAAAGGACAGTCAGAGCCAGACGTGTACTGGTCACCACCGCTCGGTGGCTACTGGATACGTTTATTACTAAACTGCTCCAGCCGGCCACACCACCATGGGACAATGCACGTGCCGTAAAAGTTCTCTGTTCTGAGTACTTTGGCTCATTTTAAATAGCAGGATTTAAAAAATAAAAATGTACACAACGCTGGCTGTCAGATGTTGGGTCACCGTGGAAATCAGCTGAGCTGAAGGCTTAGAAACATAAAAGTACAGAAAATACTTCTCCTTCCTCCTTTCGGGCGTTGACTTGGTGGCTGTGGATGCGGGATGGGGCCGCGGCTGCCTTTGCCTAAAACAGCTGGATCATCGAGTCTCTTGATTTGCCGACACCAACCCATTTCACTGGAAGGGAAAGGGAGGCTCAGCCCCGGGTGTGGGGGCCGAGGGCAGGGTGGTGGCGGGGGCACGGGCACCCACCTGCCACTCCGATGTGATTCTCCACGAACCGGATGTAGTTCTGGGCCTGCGGGGGGAGGTCCTCCCACTTCCTGGCGCCCGTGGTGTCCGCCTTCCACCCAGGCAGTGTTTCATATTCGACTTCGACCTTCTGTAGTATCTCCTGGTTCGCTGGGGAGACAGAGGGGGGCGGGGGGGACCCATGTCCTGAAGACCTGGTGCCCATTCGGCAGGGGTGGGGGTAGCTGCTCGCCCTATTTGGCCAAGTGGCCCTGTTTGGTCTTCAGGGGGGTGGGTGAGGTGGTTCTGGGACATTGGCGTACCCCTTCCAGACCAGGGGACTCATCCACCCCGGACACGGATCTGCCAAGTGCTGGCTCAGCTGCGGAATTCCATGGACCCCACTGGGAAATTTTTTTTTTTTAACATTTAATTTATCCATTTATTTAGAGATCTCTCTCTCATGAGCATACGGAGCAAGGAGCAGAGAGAGAGAATCTCCTGCAGACCCTGCCCTGAGCACCGAGCCCGAGGCAGGGCACGATCTGCGGACCCGAGAGCATGACCCAAGCCAAAATCAAGAGTTGGACGCTTAACGGGCTGAGCCACCCAGGTCCACCCCCCTGGGAAATTCTGAAGGTCCTGAAGCGTGAAGGGATCTGTGTGTCCTGTTCCCAGGGCAAGGACCCTGCTGCAGCCGGGACTCCGTGGCTCCCAGTGGACGCCACCCATCCCTCACTGATGGAAGGCGCTGGGACAAGCGGTCCTACTGCCAGCGTCCTCACTGCGTGCTCCCTGGGCCCCGGATCCCGGGGGTCACACCACCCCCCTGCTGTGCCTTCTCAAAGGTCAGGGGTCAGCAGGGCCGGGGACACGGGTCGACAGGACACATGCAGGTCCTGCAGCCAAGCGGCACTGGTGGTTCTACGTGTGCACTCGGGGAGCATGAGCGCGGCCGCCCCATGGCCGTGGGTAGGAAGTGGCTGGGGCGGGCGTCGAGGTGCGTAAGGAACTGGGCCATCCAAGGAAACATGACCTGCGTGCTTTTAAAGAGGGGACGTGCGGTAGCCCACACCTGTCCAGGGAGCTTCCAGCGTGCCCCGGAGGTGGGCCTTGGTAGCACATAAGCGTCCCTGGGGCCTGGGGTTAGCAGGGGGCTGGCCTCCACCTGCCACCCCAGGTGTGTCTGTCCCTCTGAGCCCCTTCCCTGGGCTGCCCCACAGCCAGCCGGTCCCCACTCCACCCCCATGGGAGGGAAGAAGGGGGCTCCCCACAAGCACTCACTCTGCATACTTCCCGTGCAGACCGGTCCCTTCTCAGAAAAGCCACCGTACCCCGTACCCCGTACCTGGGAAATAGGGGATCCTCTTCCCGTTCAGCTTGTATGAGACGCCGACCTTCACCTCGTCCAGGGCATCCAGGATGTCCAGTTTCGTTAAGGCCAGCCTGTCCCCAACCAGCAGACGGCCACCCACTGGAGAAGCTGGGGGCGGGCTGGCCTTCTACCCTTGCGTCCCCCCTGCTGTTTACGGCCACCGGGAAATGCAGACAGCAGCCCCAGTGACAGGCAGGTGGAGGGGGCCCTCACCTCGGGTGCCCCCATGGGACCCTGCTCCCACCCCCCTGGCCCTGTGGGCCCTGCGATGGGGCTGCATTCAGCTCCTCTGTGGCCAGCACCCCCAGGGACACGCAGGGACTGTGTCCAGCCCCCGGTGGCAGCGACAGCGGCCGCCTCCGCCAGTTCTTCCTGGCACGGGCTCTGAGCCCAGGGCCTCATCCTGTCCTTCCTCCCGTCCAGGCCAGGCCTGAAAAGCCTCGCAGGTGGGTCTCTGTGCTGCCTGAGCCCGTGGGGGCGATGCCACCCTGTCCTCCGCTTTGCCGTGGCCTCCGCGCTCAGAGCGCAGCCTCTCTGGCACCTGCTCACGGTGTGGGGACAGTGTCTCCCTCCGGCCGCCCAGCGCCCAACCTGGGCAGACCTAAGGGAGGTCTTGGCAGTCGGGTCCGGCCAAGCCCAGCGACGTCCCACTTAGAGGGCGTCGTGTCCATGAGGACAGCTGCGCTGCGTAGGCCGTCACGCCAGGTTCCTCTCCCTCCCGCGATGGCCGGCGTTAACCTCCTGCAGGTGCCAGGACGCCCTCTGGCCGCCTGCTGTCGCCCTCCCCACAGGTGCTCAGGAGCAGATGGCAGGCCAGCTCCGATGTCACCCCCGTCGGCCCCACCGTGGCCCCCCCGCCACAGCCCGTGCTGGGAGGGCTGCTTACGCGGTAAAGCCGTTGACCATGTGAGCGTATCTGAGAATCATCAGGTCCAACCAGCCGCAGCGCCTCTTCCTGCCCGTGGTCACCCCCCACTCGTGGCCGCGGCTCTGCAGCAGGTCCCCGATTTCCTGCGTGACGGCGGCAGAGCAGCGAGGTCCACCGCGGCATGAGGGGGGGCCTGAGCCTGGCGTTTCTCTCTGTGCCTCCCCCTCCCCTCCTCCCCTCCTCCTCCTCCCTCCCCCCTCCCCCTTCCCTCCCCCTCTCCCTTCTCCTCTCTCCTCTCCTCCTCCTGCTGTCTAACCCTCTTCCCCCCCTTCCCTCTCCCTCTCCCCCCTGGGGACTGTTGGATGCTGTACCCCCTGACAAATCCTTCCTCGTGCCTGGCCTCCCCCGTCCCCACGTCCCTGGCAGGTGTGCCCTCAGCCGAGGCTCCCACTGGTGAGGCCGTGCTGACCAGCGGGGTCCCGTGTCCTTGAGCGCCTCCTCCTGGACACGTGGAGGACCCGGCCCTGGGGACTGCCGCCTCCTGCCTCCCGGCTATGGCCCATAGCCCGTGCAGGTACGTGAGGATGGGGGGGCCGGCCCCGTAGCTCAGCTTCAGGGGCAGGTGTGTGCTTGTTTCTGGGTGAGGCCCCGTCCCTGCCCCTGCTGCCCCTGCCCCGACAGCCACGGGGTGTTCTGGATGCGGCGCCCTTCCCTCCCCACGCCGGCCTCACAGTCCCCGCTCAGGACATGACCTTGGGCCCTTGCTGAGGAAAGGCGGCCAGCGGCACCCTGAGGGCTCCCCGAGCTGCCCGCATGGGGTGCTCTGAAGGGCTGGTCCCCGGGGCTTCCCGGGAGCTTCTGTGGCACGCGACCCGGCGGATGCCCGCCTCTGCCCTTGCCTGTGTCCCTGCTCTGCCCAGCACGGGGCCGGGCTCTGCCTCTGTGGCCCCTGCTGTGGCCCCGCCGGCGCTGGGGACTCACGTTGATCTGCTCGGTGGGGAAGGCGCCAATGCCCACGCGTGTGGTGTAGGCCTTCACCACGCCGTACACCTCGCCTATGTTCTGGGGGGGGATGCCCAGGCCCGTGCACACGCCGCCCACGGTGCAGTTGGATGACGTCACAAAGGGGTAGGTCCCTGCAAGACAGAGCCGTCAGGGGCGCCTGCCACCCCTGCAGAGCAGCCCGGCCCAGGGCTCCGGCTTGGCAGAGGGCAGCGTCTGGGTCGGCCTCCTGCACGTCCCCTCGGCGGGTCTCCAGGGCGAGTGACCCAAGGGACCCTCCCGGGGGAGTGACCTGTGTGGGCACCGTGCGTCGGGCCGCGGTGGCCCACGTAGGAGTCTGCAGGGGAATAGAGACAGAGGGTTGCCCCCGGCTCGGAGGGTGGGCGCTTCCCCTGCCTGTACGAGGTGGCCTTGGGGCTGGTGTGGCCGTGGGGTCAGGACGGGACGTGCTGAGGGCCCACAGCTCTGGCCGCTCCCCTCCCGTCTAGGCCAGCTCTGTCGCCTGCCCCCTCCCAGCTGAAGCATGAGGACGACGGGCAGCAGCGTGGCCCCGGAAGGCAGCCCCGGCAGGCAGCAGAGGGGGGATCGCGGGAGCAGCCGGGCCGGGCACCTACCGAAGTCAATATCAAGGAGGGCCGCGTTGGCACCTTCCACCAGGATTTTTTTTGGGGTGCCGTGGAGCGCCTCATACATAAAGTAGACACCGTCTCGGACCATGGGTCGGATCCGCTCTGCAAAGCCCTGTGGGGAGGCAGAGGAGGCTGCGGTGGGGCCAGGCCACGGCCCCCCACTCTGGGCCCTCCTGACGGCCGGACGCCCGGCACATTCCCTTCCCGCAAGGGGCCTGGCCTGCAAGCCTGTCCCGAGACCTGAGCCACCCCGGCCCCTCTGGGCGTCGTCTGTGACGCTCGCACCGGCCCCTCCTGCGGCCAAGGGCTGAGCTGCATCCCCCCGCCCCGATCTGTAGAAGTCCTGACCGCCCCCCCACCCCCCTGCACCTCAGAACGTGACTGTTTGGAGACAGGCCTTTATAACAAGGGGGTTACACTGAGGTCACTACGTGGGCCCCCATCCAGTGGCTGGCATCTTCACTGGCCTTGTTCACAGCGCCCGAGAGCCAGGAGCCCAGCTTTGGAAACTTCCGGAAGGGCTCTGAGCTCTCCTATCGTGGCCCTGACCCAGTGCTGCCCCTGTGTGAGTCAGCCAGGCCCCAGCCTCTTTCCCCAGCACATCCTGGGAAACATCCCCTGTGGGAAAGTGGGGGGCCTGAGGGTCCCCTGCCCCTGGGGAGGCACCCTCCTGCCCTCACTGGCATGAGCTTGCACAGGGGGCCTGTGGTTGCCAAGAGGGCCGGCCGCTCCATAGCAGTGCCCAGGACAGTGCACCCCCCGAGTGTTCCCTGGGCTGCTGTGCCCCCGCCATGCCCCCCGACACCATGCCATGCCCTCCTCCACCACGCCCCCTGCCTCCCCCCACATCCCTCCCTCCCCCACCACGCCAGCACCCCTATCTACCTTGAGCTTTTTGAGTTGCCCCTCGACGTCCACTTCCAGGCTGGGGAACATGGACTGGTGCTGGCGGGCCAGGTTCTTGAATCTGCGGGGGCGACAGTGACTGCGACCCCTCACCCCGCCTGGGTGACTGCGCCCTCAGCACTAGCCACGGTCCCCCCTGGGGCTGCGGCCGGCTCAGGTACCTGGTGGAAAATTCATCAAAGTCCGACAGGAGGTCGCAGACGCGGAGGCCCGTGCGGGCAGCTTTGGAGGAGTAGGCGGGTCCGATCCCCTTCCTGGTGGTGCCGATACTGCAAGACGGGGCGGCCGTGAGCCTGGGGGGGGTCTGGGGGGGCTGATATGCAAGACGGGGCTGGGAAGGAGCCGGTCGCTCAGGGCCCTGGGCTAGCACCCCACTGCCTGTTTGCACCCCTCGAAAATGAGGTTGAGCTGGAGGGGCCCTCCCGGGCAGTACCCCGGCAGTCTGGGGGTGCTGAGAGCCCACTGGCCCTTCCAGTGGCTGGCTGTCAGGGATCGGGGCCTGGGGCCCCCACAGGTGGTTGTGGGCCAGCCCTAACCCTGCCGTCATTTGGGACCTGGGGCTCTGAGACCTCCGGTCTGCGTCAGGCCCCCCTGCCCCTGGCCGGGCGGTGACGATGCTCTCTGCCCGCTGCTGCCTCCCGGGGGCTGGGTGTGCTGGCCATGCCCACCGTACCCACTGCCCGCCACCGCCCTGGCCCCGGGCTCAGGGAGTGGCCGCTCGGGACTGCCCCCGGCCGTCCTGTGGACGAGTGTGTGCGTACCTGTGTGCACAGGGTGTGAGTGCGTGCACACATGCGGCCAGTGAGAGTGTCACTTGATGGGGCAGGACGGCCACAGCCTCTCCCTGCCCTGGCGTGGAGAACCAGTCCCACGCACGTTCTCATGCATATCTTTGGAGGACAAAGGAATGGGCGTGGGTGCTGGTGGGGCCCTGGTGGCGCTGTGGCCCGTGTGTGTGCGTGTGTGTGTGTGTGTGTGTGTGTGTGGTCAGGCTGGGCTGGGATGCCCGCGGTCGTGCTGGCTTCGGGTGGACCCCGCTCCCCTCTGGGCACACCCCAGAGCTCCCAGACTGGAAAGCCACCGAGATACTCACTTCTTCCCCTCCTGGGCTTGCCGCTGCACTTCCTGCAGCCCGTCCACCGCCTGGTGAAAGTCAAACACTGCGCGGCCAGGCGAGGGGCCCCAGCGGGAGACAGACACAGGGTTACGGGGCTCCCCTGCGCTCGCCCGGGCCGCCCGGCCAAGTGGCCCCATTTGGAAGGGGACTAGAACCGCCTGTGCCCAGCGCAGTCTCACAGGGGACCGTGAGCCCTTGGGCCTGTTCTCCCTCTGCCGAGGGGACCGTGATCCCAACCCCCTGCCCGCTCTGAAGGTTCTGAGAAGGCCCCGTGGAGCTGCGTGGGCTCCGCAGGTGGCGGGCCACGGTGGGGGGGTCGCGCGGCAGGTGGTGGCACCCGGCCTGCACCCGGCCCGGGCGTGCTTACCGAGGTGGGCGCGGTCCGAGATGACCAGCCTCTTCTCCCAGTCCTTCAGACCTGCGGGCACGCGGCACGCGGTCAGCCGTCACGGCCAGAGGGCCAGGCTGGCCCCGCTCCCCGCCACCCCCGGGCAAGAGGTCGCCCCGGCTATCTCCCCCTGCAGAGGGCCCGGAGTCTCCCCCAGGCCGCCCCACCTCTCCCCGCGGGGCCTCTGTCCTGGCACGTCCCGGGCTCGTGTCCAGGCTCAGGCTCCCCATGGCTCCTCTCGCTCCTGCCCTGAGCGCTCGGGCCCCGAGGCCGAGGCCCGCTTCCCCCTCGGACCCCGTCAGGGCGTCAGGGCGGCTGCCTCTGCCTCTCAACGCCCTGGCCCGTGGCCTCGGCCACTGCCTGTCCCCAGGAGCCCCCAGGAGCCGCATCCTTCCCTGGAGGCGGGGCCGGCCCAGCGGTCCCCAGTCCTGGCCGGACATCAGGGTTTCCTGGGGAGCTTCATCAAATTCCAGGGCTTGCTGACTGTGAACCGCCTGGTGCCACACCTGTCCTGCGAGCTCCCGCAAACACTGAGCCCCACGGCCAGGGTCCGGGGCCTTGGGCTGCCCTGCTCTCCGCATCCTGGGCCAAGACCAGCTTTCTGCACAGCCAAAGCCCGCGGGAGGCGGGCGGGGCTTGGAGAGCTGGGGAAGGTGACCCCGCCCCTGCCTCCCAGGACCCACCCCAGGGGGGGCTCCCCAACACGCTGCTGGGGCCTCGCCCGGGCCAGGGAGCATGGGTGGGGACTCGGACCTACCTTTCTTCTCATTCTTTTCTGCTTCTTCGAACAAGCCTGGTAAGTGGACGACCACCCCGTTGCCTGCAACACAGCACAGGGGGGGCTGGAGCATATGGTGGCCGCCGGCCGCTTAGCTTCAAGGCCGCACGAAGCATGTGCCCCTCGCTCACAGCAGCCCTGTCCCCAGGCTGTGGGCGACCCAGGCCTCCAACCCGCGCGGGGACAGGTGAAGCACGGGGGCTCCAGCACACACTGGAACCCTGCTCAGCCTAAAAAGGAAGGAAATTCTGGCACCTGCCATGGCACGGATGGGCCTTGAGGACACGGTGCCGAGTGACAAGGCAGGTCACTGAAGGACACAGCCCTGTGTGACTCCACTCACAGGAGGTCCCTGGGGGAGTCGATGCACAGGGACAGGAAGCCGAGGATGCACCAGGGGGGTTAGTGTATAAAGGGGACGGAGCCTCAGGTTGGCGAGATGGAAGGTTCTGGAGACGACAGTGGTGGTGGGTGCAAAACAGTGTGAACCTGCTTCACGCCAGCGAGCTCTGTGCCCAGCAATGGCTAAGATGGCAAGTTTGTTGTGTGCTGTGTGTATTCATCACAACAGAGAGGGGGCCTGGTGAAGCATCTGCAGAGCCCGAGGCTGGAGGAGCGGGTGCGGACGCTGCGGTGGGAGGGCCTCGGGGCCTCCAGCAAACGGCTCGGGGGCACTTCCTGCAGTGGCCACAAGGCTCCAAGGCTGGATTGTGTTGCGTCCCATGGCACAGAGATTGTACGTTGGTGGGGCTGGTGCAGTTTACTTGCACAGCACGAAGATGGGAAGGCAGGAGAAACGCAGCCCCCAGCCCTTCCCGGGAGCCAGCCAGGGGCTCTGGGGAGCCGCGTCTTCTCTATCCACATTCACCAGAAGTGGGGTCCACGTACGTGCTTCACGCGGGCAGAGCCTGAGGCCCGAGAAGGACGGGGACGATAGCGTGGGGTCCAGGCCAGAGCGAAATGCTAGCCCTCTTCTCTTAGAGCGAAGGCAACCGGGCCGGGCCACCTGCTGCCTTCCCAGGAGGAGCCCCCGGCCCCCACCCCCGGCCCCGCCAAGCCTGCCGGTGGCACTGCCTGGGCCCGAGGAGACCAGACATGGGTCCAGGTGGGAGTGGCGCAGGCTGCAAGCCACACCGAGTACAAAAGGTCACCTAAATGCCACGGTGTCCTGAGATGACAGCGGGGCAGGCCCAGCGAATGTCGCAAGCGGAGCGTGAGTGCCAGCACGTTCGCCCCCTGCAGAGCACGCCGGTGGCCAAGCCGAGCCCCCTCGACGCTCCCTAGTGACCACCCAGCCTGGGCTCCGACACCGGGCGCAGCACCTCTCATCAAGCACGGCCTCTGGCCTCGTTTCCCACCACGTGGCCCTGGAGAAGGCTGGGTCAGAGTCCCCCCCGAGCCCCCCGCCCCCCCAGGGCACCGGCTGGGCCCCGAGGTGAACTCGCCCACGGCAGTGGGCCCGAGTCTGCACCCGGGTGGGGGAGGCTCTGGGCGCCCCCTCAGCTCGGCCTGTCCACACGCAGCTCCTCGGCCAACACTTGCCCCAAGTCCTCACCGGGCCCACACCCGCAGCTGCGGCCCCCACTTCCCCACCGGGGCGGGGCAGGGGCACAGGAGTCCCCAGCGTGGCCTTGCTGCGTCGTGGACGGGGCCAGAGGAAAGGTCCGGGACGCGGTGGGAGGCCAAACCAGCGGCCTGGCCGGGGTCGGGCGGTACTGGGGGCCGCCTGGGGGGGAGGCTCAGGCTAAGAGCTGACCTCAGGACAGGCGGTCAGGCCTGGTGGCCAGAGGGGGGTGGGGGGAGACAGAGCAAGAGACCCCACAGTCCTAGAGGCTGGGGGTGCTAGCCGGCCGGGCCTCCGCCCCTGCAGCAGGGGTCTGGCCACTGCTCGCACACACGCACCTGCTTGCTGCACCCCTGCGCGTACCCCTCCGCACGGCACACTTGCTCACGTCCTCACACCCACACCCCCGCACAGGTGTGCAGCCCTCGCGGTCACTCGCACGCCGCTCAGTGGGGCCTCCTGCCCTCTTTCCCTCTGGCCAGGCTGGAGGGCACCCAGGCCCACCCCGCCGACACACTCGGGACCCCGGGCTGGGGGGACTCACCGATGAAGGACACGGCCTTGGTGTTGATGATGCCGCTGGGCAACAGGTGGAAGTCGTACTCCCTGCCGTCCACCACTACGGTGTGGCCAGCGTTGTTGCCCCCCTGGGAACAGAAACCTGGCTGAGTGTGCAGGCACCTGCGGGCGTGGACCTCCTCTGGGCGGGCCTGCCCAGCCTCACCCTGGGCCAGCTCCAATCACGTCAGGAGCCACGTCGGGAGGCTTAGGGCAGTGGGTCTGTCCCCCGGGGCCCCAGGATGCTGTCCACGCGGTGGTTGGCTCTGACGGATGTCTGGGTACGCCAGGTTAGTGACCCCATCCACGGATGAGGAGTAGGGGCCTGACCGGGGGACTGGCTTGGAGGGGACCTGGCCTGGGCTGGTCCCACCGTCCCCACCCTGTACCCTGCCCGGGACCATCTCCTGGGCACACGCTGACGCCCCAAGGAGGCGGGCTGGGTACAGGTGGCACCTGCGAGCCGCTCCGGAGCTCCCTCCTCTGATGCAGGAATGAGGGCCAACCCTTCCAGGAAGCACAAGCCCAGGCCCCCCCCACCCGAGCTCCGTGGTGGCAGACAGTGGGTGAGGTGGCACCGTCGTCTGGGGTGGGGTGGGGTGAGGGACGGGGGCAGGCACTGGCCAGCAGGGCCCGCACCCCCAGTCCCCATAGCAGGGGCCGCTCCCTTGGGGCCCATGCCTCCCATCTAAAAATAGAAAGGAAAACACGGCTCTGAGTCCACCTGTGTTCTGGGGGACACCCTCCTGCTGCTGACGGCGGCTGGGCTGGGCTGGGGGCGGTGAGGGGAGCCCAGAAGGTCCAGCCGGGAGGGAGGCCCATCCCTCCACCCAGACAGCCCAGGTAGGGGGCTGGCCCGGCGCCTGGGGACAGTGAGACGCAGACGCCACAGACCCCAGGCCACGGGCTTTCCCTCCTGGGCCTCACATCACGCATCCGTAAATGAAGGCGAGGAGCTGGGGCCCTAACGCCCCACCCGGGCTCGCCCCGCGCTGTGCCAGCTGCCCAGACGGCCCTGCCAGGAGCCACTCCCGGGGGGGCCCACACACCCCGGCAGCCCGTGTTTGAGGTGCACGTGGACGGTGTGTGCGGCGTGGAGGGCCTCTCCCACGGACTCCCGGGGTCACTGCAGCGCGGGTGTGCCGCCCGACGGCCCCGCGGCACGACCGGGCCACCTCCCCCGGCGCCCCGTGGCCAGCAGGGCCGGGTTCCCTGGCACCTCCAGTGTTGCTGTCGGAAGTGACCACAGGCTCTGGGGGAAGGAATGACGGTGGACACGATGGACGCCCTGTGGGGGGCAGACGGGAAGGATGAAGGGGGCGGGGGGGCCTGGGAGCCAGGGGTTGGACTCGGGACTCAGGATGGAGGTGGCGCTGGGGGTGAGCCAGGTGGGCTGCTGCGGAGGGGGGCGGCTGGAGGGGAGCGAGAGGAAGACAGCAGGAGCTGATGGGGTGAGGCCACGGGGCGGGGGCAGCGGGCCCAGCCTCAGGCAGATGCCCCCCACGCTCCGCCCTGGTGCTGACGCCCCTCGCACGGGCATCCTACACGGCCACTGCCACCACCGTGGTGGTGGCGGGGGGCTGGGGCCGTGGTCTCCATCGGCTCACCCAGGACCTGGGTCCCTTCCCAGAGAAGGGAGGTGGCAGCGGGATCCGGGCCGGTGGGGACGCAGGCCCTCTGCCTCTGCAGACGCTCCCCCCACGGCCACTCCCCGCCTGCCGCAGCCCGGGCCAGCACCCCCCGCCCCGCGCTCTCCCCACGCCCAGTGCCAACGTCAGCTGGCCCGAGGGCACACACAGACGAGCACTGTCGGGCACAGCCGCACCTTTGTTGGGGGTAAACACGGGCACCTAGGAACAGGCAGGGGCCATCGTGGGCCAGTGGGCGTCAGATGACCCCGGGCAGCCCCAGGGTCCAGACGTCAGACCACGATCCACTCCCAGGGCCACGGGCCCGCCCCAGGATGCCGAGCCCGGGGCCTGCTGACCGCCAGGAGGGCTGTCCCAGCAGCTCTGCAGAGGCCCTGGGGGACCGTCCCAGAGAGACCCCGGTCTGCCCTCCCCCGGGTGGCAAGTTTGGGGCAGGAACACCCCCCTGCTGTCCTTAGGCTTTAGCCTGATTGCTAAGGGTCGTCTGCAGGCCCAAGGAGAGCCGGGCCAGGGGCTGGGGCTGGGGCTGGGGCTGGGGTCGCCGCTCGGCCAGCTCCCGCCCGGTGGGGAAAACCAGCTGGAGGGAGGAGCTTGTCCAGGGTCCCGGGGAGAGACGGGTGAGGACGTGTGGCTCAGCTCCAGACCCACTGCCCCTGCCCGACCCGCCCAGTCACTCATAGTCCCCCGTGGACGCCCCTGCCTGATGCCTCCCAGGACACAGGGTTCTGAGAAGGGGAACCTGGCCGGCTCTGACCCTTCCTGCCCCTGCAGGAGTCCAGTGGGCCCCCCTCCTTGGCACCAGGGGGTCGGCACCAGGCCTGGCAGGGAGCCCCCAGACACCCACAGGGCCTGTCACCAGAGTGGTGCCCATAGGCCGTTCAGTGCAGACACCCCCCAGCCCACCCCCCACATCTAGAGAGTGTGGCCTCTGCTGCCCTCCTTGGTACCTCGTCCCCACCAGGCCCCAAAACCTGGAGAACAGAGAGCCCCGAGAGCATCCTCCCTGCACCCCTTCTCTGCGCCCCTCAGCCCCACCCCACCGGGCCCCTGAGTCTCGTGCAGCGCATCTCCCGGGGCCACTCCCAGGCCCGAGGGACCAGCTCCTGCAGCCCCGCTGGGAGGCAGCAGCGCCCCGTGAAGGCCAGAGCTTCGGGCCCCACGTCTGCTCTGGCTCCGCAGGTGCAGGCCCTGGGAGCGGGAACAGGGTGGGCTCAGCTGGCTCAGAGAGGCTCCCACCTCCTGGGAGGCAACGGTGTGTGTGGGGCTGTGAGTGTGCACCGGGTGGGGGCGCTGCGAAGGGGCTCGGGGCTGCCCCTGGGGTGCCCACTCCCCCTCTGCACACCCGCGGCTCCGTGAGGCTCCCCCGTGAGCACATCCTGCATACACATACCCCTGCTCCCCAGCATCTGTCCCGTTCCGGCCCTCGTCCTGAGCACCCTGTCGTCTTGGATGGCCTTCTGCTGACCTCCGACCTGCCCCCACCCTCACTCAGCCAGCACCGCCGCCCTCCTGTTCTCTCTGAACCCCCCACGACACGGGTCTCCATGCTGCTCTGGACGGCTCCGTTGGCCACAGTGCCCCCTTAGCCTTGGTCCCCGGGGACGCACCAGCCTGGCTGGCTGTCCCGTGATGCAGCCCCCTGCCCCCCACCCCCATCCTGTCAGCTTTGAGGGGCCCAGACCTCTGAGCTCCAGACTCCCCGTCTCTCCAACATTGCTGATCTTGTGTCCCTGACAGCCCTGGCCCCATCCCTGCCAGCCTCCCCAGCCCAGCTCACTGGAGAGGGACCAGCTCGTCCACCTGTGTCCCATCATCCATCCCCAGCTCTGCTCCGACTGCCAGACAAGTGGACAAAGGGAGCAAGGAGGTGAGGAGGGGAGTGGGGAGCTTCCCTGAGGCCCTGGAGCCGCTCCCGGCCAGCCCTGCATGACGTTGGGGTCCAGCTGAGTCTGGGTCCTGGGCCTCAGGAGCAGCCGGTTTTATCAGGATCCTGTACGGCACACAGCAAGGAGCCGGCTCCCAGGGTGGAGACACCGGTGACCAACCCCTGGCCTCCTGCCCGTCAGGGTAAACCTGAAGTCCACCCACCTATGCAGCGCTTGACCTCGTCTCACTCACGCATCCAACCCAAACACAAAGTTGCCCTCTGCACAGTGAGGCACTGGGGCAGGTCGGGGGAGCCAGAGGTCGCGGGCTCCCGTGGGTATGTGGGTCTCACCTGCCCGGGGCGGATGTGCCCAAGGCCACAAGGGGCTGTGTAAGCCGGGAGACCCTCCCTCTAGACCCCCTGCTGCGTGACCAGTGCCATCACAGGGTGCAGACACGCAGGGCAGGCCTGCTTCTGGCAGCGACACCAGGCACTCCCGGCCCCGCTCCCCATGGAGGGCCCTGAGCAGTCTGGGGTTCAAGGTGATCCCCACCTGGGGAAAGAGTTCCCAGGACACCAACAAGCAGCAGGACGTGGAGGGGTGACCTGGCTGGCCCCCGCCCCTTCAGGATGGGGTGGTGGCATAGACTGCGGTGGAAACCGGGAGAAACCCACCACCGCACCCTGCATGGTGCCCGGTCACGCGTGAAGCCCCAGTGCCACTTACAGGCAGCTGGGACGGAGGGAATTTTAAACCTCTACCCTGGTGGTCCTGGGCAAAGTAACTTTGGAAACGGAGGAAGAGCTGGGCGTGAGCAGCTGGCCGCGGGGGCCTGGGGCCGACTCCAGGCCGGGGAGAGGGCCGAGCAGGGGAAGGACACCGGCCGACATGGAGAGTGAGCCCGGTGGAGGTGTGGGGACCCCACGGGGCACCCAATGCCATGCAAAGACAGTGCAGAGAACAGGGGGTGCCAGAGCCACTGGAGGCCAGCAGTGGTCCCCAGGGAGCCTGCACCCCAATCAGCAAAGGGAGGCCTTCACGGTCGTGCCCTGACCCCAGCGCCCCAGGGCAGCCCCACAGACCCAGGATACTCGGGGTGCACGAGGGGCTGCCAGGGTGCCACGGGGACGGCATCAGCCGTGGGACATGTGGGATCTGTGCAGTGAGAAGGGGAGGCTGTCCCAGCACCTGAAGAAGGAAACAGCAGGAGGGACCCAAGCCCGAGGCCAGGACGGTAGTGCTGACCACAGGCCCCACGTGATGGGCAGCAAAGAAGCCGGGACGGCTGTGGGGGTGCAGGTGGGTCTGGCCCCAGACCACGGACGTGTGCCGAGTCGGAGAAGGGGAGACACAGGCCCGCAGGCGGCGAGGGTCAGCAGAGGCAGAGGCGGAGTGGAGCCGGGCAGCTGTGGGGGATGGAGCTGCCACTCGGGACGGCCCCAGGCCCAACGACAGGCCAGGTGACCCTCTGGTCACTGGGGCTGGCCGGCTTCAGCCCTTCCAGGCAGCCACCCAGACGGGACTCGTGCCCACCGCAGGTGCCCTGCCGCCTGCTTCCCGGGGCCCCTTGCTCCCACGTGCCGCCCGGCTCCCAGGGTCAGGGCGGGTTTGGCTCCGTGCACCTGTGGCCATGACTGTGGGCGTCCTGCGCACACGCCTAGGTAAGAGGCAGCTGCAGCCTTCCCCAGGGCGAGGGCTGGGCCTCGTCTGCGGCCCGACGGCCCCAGGTCTCCGAGGACCCACACGCGCCGCCTCGTTCTCACTCCTCAACTGTTCCCTGCCTCAGCAGCGGGTCGGGCGGCCGGGGAGGGGGCCAAGGCGCTGCGGGCTCCTGGGGCGGCCCCCAGCTACCCCCTGTGAGTCAGCCGGGGCCCTGCAGGGGGACACGCATCTAATCTCGGTCTGAGTCAGGGGGGGTGAGGGGGCGCTGCCCCCCCGGCCCCCAGGTCAGCTGACGGCGCTCCAGCCTGCTCTGCGGCTGAGCAAGACTGCCCAGTGACAGATGGGGGACGGCGGGGCCTGGCCTGCTGGCCCAGGTGGCAGCGCAGGGAGGCCCCACTCCATGGGCAGGAGGGCCTGCAAAGCACCCCAGTCTCTTCAGGACGGAGACGGGCCACCGGTAGACTTGAGAGGCTCCCGGAGCCAGCAGGTCCCAGGGCGGGCGCTGGTACCACGTGCCCGGCCGCGGAGGGACAAGGGCCACCGGCCCACGCAGCAGGGCACCCCGAGGCCTCCCTGGAACCCGGAGGCTCTCCGGGGCCGGGGTGGGCATGCTGGCCTGGCCCGGGCGGAGGGGGTGTGTGGGGGTCTGTCCTGGTCCCAGGAAGCACCTTCCAGGAATGTGCTGTCTGCCTGGGGCAGGCGAGGCCAGACGGCAGCTGAGGCGTTCCCTGCGCCAAGCGCTGGGCCCAGGTCCTTCCCCGGGGGGTGTGCCCCAGCCCCAGCCCTCCTGGCAGGAGCTCGGGAATGAGGCCACAGACCGTGAGCAGCCAGGGGCGGGGGGGGGGGGGGGCCTTCCCCTTGGGGCAGCCCTCCTGGGCCTGGCTCTGAACCCCAGCCCGGCCGAAGCCTGCACCCACGCTGGCCCCTCTGTGCCCAGCTCTAAGTCTGCCCAGGCAGCAAGTGTGGCTCTGGGCCCTGGCGCGGGGGCAGGGGCCCCAAGGGAGCCCCGTGAGAGTGGCCTGCAGCTGGCAGGGGCCACCCTGGGCTCCTGGGGACACAGCCTGCGTCTGGCCTCCCCCGCGGTCACCCTGGCCAGCCGTCCCCGGCCCCTCCCGCTCCCCCGAGGCTGGCCAGGACCCTCCTGTCTGGGTCCCGGCCCACTGTCCTGCCCTTGCCTCTGCCTCCTCTTGGGCGGGCCCCGGGGGCCACCCCGTGGTCAGACCCAGACAGAGCGGGGAGGGAGGGCGTCTCAAACCAGCCAGGAGCTGGGGGGCACCCCGCCCCCAACCTTGGGCCGGTGTCACACCCCGGGCGCACCCCACCCCACCCCCTGAAGATCGGGTGTCCCCAGCTCAGCACAGGTATTTATAGCTCCTCCCTGGCCGCGGCCCGAGGGGTGGGGCTGGCGGGGAAGGCGGTCCGGGACCAGGGCGGGGGAGGGGAGCGTGTGCGGGCGGACGGAGGGTCGGCGTCCGGGCAGGGCGTCCAGGAAGGGGAGGCATCCAAGAGGCGTGTCCAGGTCGGGGCGGGAGGACAGGGAGGACAGGGTCCCCGGGCCGGGGGAGGAGGGGGCTCACGGGGGGCCCGCACCTGGCAGCGGCTGACGATGTCGGCGTCCGTGGCCAGCAGGTCCACCACCTTGCCTTTGCCCTCGTCCCCCCACTGCGCGCCCAGCACCACGGTCACCCGGGAGCCCGTCGCCGCCGCCTCCTGCTGCAGCCGCCCCCGCTTGACGCCGCCCGTGCCGGGGGGCCGGTCGTTGGAGGCGCGGGTCCCCGACATGTCGGTCTGGCTCCTCTGCTGCGCTGGGCCACAGGACGGCCCCGCAGCCACCACTAAAAGGAGCCGGCCCGGGGCAGGGGGCGGGCCGGGGGCGGGCCTGGCGGGCGCACTGGCGCCTCTCGGTGACCTCCAGGCCGCTGGGTCCCGCCCCCGCCCGCCCAGCCACCACGGGGCGCCGTGTGGGGCTGCGGGCACCTCCTTCTGGAGCTGGGGGCCCAAGGACAGACCGTGGGCCCCCAGACCCAGGCTTCTCCTGCGTGAGCGCTAACGGGGCACCTGTGCTGCCCTGCTCCCAGACCTGGGTCCCCACTCCACCGCGTCCCCATCAGGCCTAGGACCTCAGGGTTTTAGAAACTTGGGGGGGGGGCTCTCTCCAGGTCAGGAGTGCCACTTGTAAAAGGGGAGCGTGTCCTCACGCTCCACCTGGAGAGTCTGCATCCTTGGGCGCTCGGGGCCCGCACCTGCCCTGAGGTGACCCTGGGTCCCCTGGACTGATGCATGTGCTCTGGCCTCCAAGGAGAGAGGACAGCGTGTCCCCTCCCCCAACACACCACCCATTCTCTCAGGGGCTCAGCGTCCAGCACAGGCGTGCGGTGGCGGCAGCAACAGGAGCAGCCGGCAGGCTCCACCAGGCGGCGCAGCCTCTGGTCTGCAGGACCCAGAGCCCAGGGAGACGGGACGCGTGATGGCAGGGCCACCTGGCCCGGAGAGAGACAGCCAGGGATGCTCCCAGCCCCACGCGCCGGGGTCTCCAAGAGGCCCCACACCAGACCCCTTTCCTGGCCCGCCTACCAAGGGACTGGGCTTCCAGAGACCATTTGCGACAGTCTGCTGGGCGCCCGTGTTCCCACCATCTGCTCCACCCTCTGGCCCACCTGGAGCCCCGACACCCCGTGTGGACCCGGCTTGGGACATGGCCAGCCCCTCTGGGAGCAGGGGCCAGCCATGGAGCCCTGGGGCAGGAGCGCTCTATTAGCCCGTCTCCCCAGGGCCAGGAGCCAGTGCCCCTTCTCTCTGGGGGCTGGGGGACGGCATCTCAGGACAGAGGGACCTGCCGCCCAGCTGTTAACCTGTTGCCAGGGCTCAGAGCCGCTGGGCTCCGTGGGCGCCCGGGGGACCAGAAGCTCCCATGGAGGGAGAGTGGTCACACCGAGGTCACTCACAGACGGTCCCCGCAGAGGCCGGCGCTGCCAGCCGCCCCCCTCGGTCCTCCCGCTGGGGCCCTGGCTCTGATCCCTCCGGGTCCTGGGCCTTGTTCTCTCACATGGGGACACCAACAATTCCTTTCTCCCAGCACTGCGAGAGGGGGACGGGGGGACAAACACCACAATGCAAGCGACAAGTGGGGTGCGAGGGGCAGGCTTCACCTCCTTGCCTTCCTGGGTGGCAGCACCGGCCCCCACCCGCGGGAGGGGCTGAGCGGGGCCAGGAGGGCCGCCGGGACTCTGGGTCTGCATGCTCCGACGGCAGGCCAGGGTGAGCCCCGAGGGCTCGGGCGGCGGGAGCGAGCAGCGGGACAGAGCTGGAGCTCGGAAGCCTGCAGTGTGGACCGGGAAAAGGCAGGATTGTCGCGGCAGGGACCACCAACGTGGGAAGAAGGGCCGTTTGCTTGTTTCCAGAAGGCAGCTGAGGCTCCTGGATGCCCGTGGGGCCTGTGGAGGGGCGGGCGCCGAGCCGGAGTCCTGTCACATGCGGGTGTCTCCCTCTGCTGCAGGGGTGCGGGCTCGGGGCCCTTGGGGGGGGGAACCCGCAGGTCCCGCGGGATCTGCAGGGCCAAGGCCGGCCGGCAGGGGCGCAGCTCCCCTAGCCGGGGCCTATAAATAGCCCGGGGCCTGGGGGGAGTCCGGCTTTTCTATAAACAGCCCGTCCTGGCCCAGCAGCTGGGGCCCCGCCAGTCACACGGCCCGGCCTGAATTAGAACGGGCCCCCCTGCGGCGGCCTGTGCACCGTCATCCCCAGGGCAGTGGCAGTACAGGTCGCCGACCATGGGGGGCTCCTGCGTGACCTCTGGGCCCCCCGCTCCGGGGGCAGAGCGCACCCCAGGACCACAGGGCACGCGGTGGTCCCGACACAGCCCTCATGCGCACCTGCACGGCTGCCCGCGCCCGGAGCGCCAAATAGGGCCTGGCGGGGACGACACACCGGCCGCCGCTTTGTGGTCCTGTAAGAAGTTAAAACCTCAGCCTATGAGAAAGGAAAGCCCACGTCCACAGCAGTTTCACTCGGAAGCACCCCCGGGGTGGGGGGCCGGGGGCGTCACCCGAGGAGGCAGAGCCAGGCCGACCCGGACGGCCGGGTGTTACTCAGCCACGAAGAGGAATGGAGTGTCCACACGCGCTACCACACCGCGGATCTCGAAGACACGCTACGTGGGAGTCACCGGCACGTGGTGTGACCCTTTGCAGGAAACGTCCACAGAAAACCAATCTATGGGGCAGCCCGGGTGGCTCAGCGGTTTAGCGCCTGCCTTCGGCCCAGGGCGTGATCCTGGGGACCCGGGATCGAGTCCCACATCGGGCTCCCTGCATGGAGCCTGCTTCTCCCTCTGCCTATGTCTCTGCCTCTCTCTGTGTGTGTCTCTCATGAATAAATAAAATCTTAAAAAAAAAAAAAAAGGAAGCCAATGTATCGAAACAGAGAGCAGATTTGGGGGCCGGCAGAGGTAGCATGGGGAGTGACTGCTAAGCGGACTTTCAGGGGATGATGGAATATTCTAGAGTGGTCCATGGTGCTTGGATACCTCGTACATCTGAAGAGTCACTACCTATACACCAACGGGGGGTGAGCCTCCTGTAAGGGGTGTGCTCACCTCCCGCACTGGGGTCTGCTCAGCACCCGCTCGGCCCCGGGTGCTCTGTGAGGCAGGCAGCCCCCCCCACGCCCCCCCATACACGGCACTGCCTGCCCCCCGCACGTTCGCCAGCCGCTCTGAACGCCACGCAGCCACTCCCTGGGCCAGCTCTCCTTTATTGGTCTGAGCCTCTCCAGATGCCAGCCTTGGGCTACCTCTCAGCCCGGGGGGGGGGGGGGCTCATGGCCGGCTCCCCGGAGAAGGCGGCGGTGGCAGGGTGGGTCACTCCGTTGACAAGGTGGCCAGGCCCTGGCCGTGGCAGCGAGGGCGGACGCCCTGCTACCCCAGGGCTGGATGTACCGGGATGGGGGCCGACTCCGTGGGATCGCCCGCCGGTCTGCGGAGCAGGGGGGCCGTGGCCTGTTTGTGCGGATGCTGGCCAGCCCGCCCCTACCCAAGGCCCTAGGGTCCTCCCTCCCTCCCTCCCACGCACCCACGCACAACTCAGCTACCACAGAAGAGCAGAAGTGCATACGCAATCCTGTTTCAGTTAAAACCCGCTCTGCTCCGGCGCAGCTCAACAGGTGGAGGGGCAGAGCGGGAGCAGGGGCCGGGGGCTGGGGCCTGGGACCGGGCGGCGGCAGGGTCGGGGGCTCCCGTGGCTTTGTGGGGAGAGGACTCAAGGGCCGGTCTCCAGAAGCATCCGGGCCACTGGCTGGAGGCCTGTAAGCTGGCGCCCTGGGGACACGGCCCCTGCCCTGGGGACTCAGCCCCGCGGGCAGCGCTGCGGTGCATGCGGGTGCAGGCGCGGCCATCGGCATTCAGGGAGCAGACCGCGGGGCGCTGGGGCGTGCAGGCTGTCTAGGAGGGGCCGGGGCTGGGCCGGGCCTGTTGGGGTCCCAGCCACAATGCCCCAAGAAGCTCGGGGAGCCCCACGTCCCTGGAGGGTAAGGCACAGAGTTTTGGTTTCCCAGGGGCCCGGTTCCAGCCTGGCCCGGGGGAGCCCCACTCAGCAGCACATCCGGTGACGCAGTACTGGGGGGGCAGCCACGGGCACGCTCACTTGGCTTTGGGCTTAAGGCTGAGGCCTGCGGAGCGAGAGGAAAGGGCAGCGTTAGCAGGCGCGCGGGGCCAGGCTCCGGACGTCGTCGTCATCGTCGTCACCACCACTGCCCCATGGCCGCACTGGGTCCCCCTGCGTCCTCCCTGACCCCGGGCCCTTGCCCTCGGGCAGCAAGACCCTTCTAGGAGGAAGGTGCGGGGATGACCCCCAGCCAGCTGGCTCCTGTCCACCTGCACCTGCCCGGGCTGGATTCGAGGCCTGCTCTGTTCCCACCCCCCTGCCCCTCTCCTACCTCCCCATTCTCTCGCCCCCAGCTCAGCTCTCCCCCTCCCCCTGTTCTCTCCCCCTCAGCTCAGCTCTCCCCCTCCCCCTGTTCTCTCCCCCTCAGCTCAGCTCTCCCCCTCCCCCTATTCTCTCCCCCCAGCTCAGCTCTCCTCCCTCCCCCTTATTCTCTCCCTATTCTCCCCTGCTCTCTCCTCCACCCTAGCTCAACGTTCCCCCTCCCCTGTTTTCTCCCCCCTCCTCTCCCCGCCAGCTCAGCTCTCCCCCCTGTTCTCCCCCACAGCTCAGCTCTCCCCCCTCCCCCCGTTCTGTCCCCCCCAGCTCAGCTCTCCCCCCTCCCCCCTGTTCTCCCCCACAGCTCAGCTCTCCCCACTCCCCCCAGGCCCAGGCCACACCACCTCCCCTCATCAATCCCCACTGCTGCGTCTCCCCACAGCATCCTCAGCTGCATCCCGAGGAGCCCCTTACACTGGAGGCCTCCTGACTGGTCTTTTCCCAGCTCGGTCCTGAGGGCCAGAGCCCACCCCCACAGTTCCCTCCACCCGCAGCCCCCCCCAAGCCCCGTGGCCCAGGGCTCAGCTCTTTCCCCCATATGCCCCCTGTGGGTCTCAAGCAGGCACAAAGGTCACTCATCATCCAGAGCAGGGTTTTTGTCTGCACACCCCCCCCACCCCCCACCCTGCCACTGTGCCAGGATCCAGGGCAAGGCAGGGCCAGGTCACTGGCTGTGGGATAAATGGCCCGAGCGCCTCCTGAGGTGTCATGTGTGTGCAATTCCTGCCCCAACACAGTCCGGAACCCGTGGGTGGGGGCATGGGACCCACCCGAAGTGAACGTGCCTTCCACGGTTCCAGTGCACACGGGACAGAGGCTAGAGGTGTGGTCCCGGCTAGGATCTCAGTTCCCCAACCCACAAGGGGTGACAGGCCTGCCTGAGGACGCCTGCCTGGGCCCTGCTGGGGGAGGGGGAGGGGCGGGGAGAGCAGCCCCCTTCCTAGGAGGAGACCCCAGGTGGGCTCAGGGGCCAAAGGGCATGACGACGTCCCTGGCTTTGAACTCCTTCAGGGAAGTTCAGAGCAATGCAGCAAATGCTGACCGTCACTTTGCTACGTTTTGCTAGTTGTGGCTGCTTCAGGGTGAAGGGTACCTGGTGTTCACTATGATCTTACAAGTTCCCTGTCAGGTGTCAGGGTGAAGTTTTTCCAAAAAAAAAAAGTTGAGGCGATAAGGAGGCTGGGATTCCTTCCTCCTGCCCCCAGCTGCCGGGGTGGTGGGCCGGGGCAGGGGAGCGAGCGTGCAGCAGCAGACCCCGTGCCGGGGGACTGGGAGCCACCATCCCCCAGGGCTGATCCCTTTGGGAGCACAGACCCGTGCTGGGCACACGGATGGTTCACTGGGCAGCAGCCACATGTGGCTGCCGGCCCCCCAGACCCCCAGACCACACGGCCCAGCGTCCCCCACACCCACCCAGGACCAGCAGCTGGGCCCCGATCCCGGCTCCTAAGGGACCCACCAGTGCAAGTGTACGGCTGTGTTTTATGCTCAGAAAGTAACCCCAGAAGCAAACTCTGGAACTGAGGTTAAAGACTATACCCAGCAGCGCCCCCGACTTCACCCCTGCCCTTGCCTCCTCGGGGCACTGCTGGGTCCAGGGGGGTCAGCCCAGCGCGGTGGCACCCAGCCGGAAGCAGGTGGGTGGAGAACCAGGCGGCCCCCCAGAACGGGATCTGCGCTCCAGCAGCACGGTCCAGGACATAGTAGGGACCCCAGGCCTCCGTCTGCATCCGTGAGCCTCTCGGGCCACGTCAGGGGGCACTGATGGTCCTGCCCATACTTGGGGGGCCTGGGGGGCCTGGCACTGTTGCCCAGGACCTGCCTACAGACCCATTTGTGGTCCTGGCTGCCAGGGAGAGGGCTGGTGGCCTGCTTCTCCCTGGCAGCTGGCCCTGGGACTGTCCCTGTCCCTCAGTCCTCCCCGGGGGCTGGGAGTCAGGAAAGCCACAGGTCAGCCAGACTGCATGGGACAGGGGCAGCCTGTCCTGCTGGGCCTGGGAGGCCAAGCTGCCCCTGCCCTCTCCGACCCCACACCCAGCTCCCTGGAGGGCGCCCCAGGTGGTCTTGCCCGCCCCGCCCTCTCGAGGCCCGTCTGCCTGGCGCGCAGCTGAGGTCGCACCTTGCCACCGTGCAGACACCAGCTAAGCAAGGCTCCCGCCCTTGCAGAGAGGGAAGGGACGACAGAGGGCCAGGCGCGTCCCACCACCAGCGGCAGAGGAGGGCAGGGCTTGCTGACAGGCCCAGGCAGGCTGGAGGAAGCCAGGTTAGTGCCCGGGAGGGGCTGGGCGCGGCCCCTGCCTCTGCGGCCACCGTTAGTGCGCAGCGCCAGCTCGAGTACGTACCTTACTGAATCACACACGATCTTTTTGTTTTATTATCATCAGGGGCAGGGACAACCTCTGCTTTCAAATAAGAGAAATGCACTCAACGGCCTACTCCTAAACTACCCTGAACTCAGAGCTGGGGCCGGCGACCTGGCACTCGGGCTGCGTGGACGAGGAGCCAAACGCGGCTGGGCCTCAGGCAGCCCCTGGCTCCACGGCCCGGCTGCCACTCCCTGCTGGAGGCAGCGCAAAACGGGGGTTAGTGGCTTAGGGGCGTGGGGACGAGGCCAGCGGCCCCCCCCAGAGCTGCACCTCCCAGGTGCGTAAGGGTGGCCACCTCCTCTCCTGCAGGCCGTGGGCACGTCCCGGGAATCACCCGCTCTTGGGGGGCAGGGGAGGGAACGTCTGGCTGCAGCACGAGGCTCAGGGCCCCACCGTGGGACGGATGAGCCCCAACCACACACTAACGCCTCCCAGCAGGGCCCTGCTTTGAGGGGACAAGGAATGATGGGAGGGGAGCCCCGAGTTACCTTCCTGGCTCCTGGAGGGGCGCTTCTTCCTTCGCCTGCCCATCCGCTTCGAGGCCTGTCCCCGGGCGCTGGGGAGAGTGCCGGACCCCGAGGAGTCCGTGACTGCGTCCTCAGAGAACGACCTGTCCAGGGATGTGTCCAGCGCAGAGTCTGGGGCTGTGTCCTCCTGGTCCCCATCCCCGTCCCCGACAGGGCCTGTGGCGGGGGGGTCGGCGCTGCGGCCGCGGGCGGCTGCCTCCTGCGGGGCCCGGACGGTGCTGTCGGCCTCGGCCAGGCAGACGCCCCGAGGGACTGTGGGCTCTTCAGCGTCTTGGGCCCCGGAGGGCTTGTCACCCGAGATCCTGAGAGGCTTCAGGGCCTGGGCCCCTCCCAGCACCACTGGCCAGGCGCCCTGAGGAGGCGGGGGCCCCTGGGGGTCCTCGGGGCCCAGGAACTCGCTGGCATCGGTGTACCAGGAAGAGCGTCTCTCCTGGGGCCCGGGCCCGCCGTCCTCGGGTGCGTCCACGGCGGGCTGCGGGCTGGGGGCGACGGCGTCCGTGAGGTCCAAGCCCTGGGGATCGGAGGTGGGGCCGCCGACTCCCGCGGGGCCTCTGGCGGCCGCTGTGGACACAGGGCAGGACCGGCGTGGGCGGGCCCGGCTCCCAGGCCCCGACTCGGGGTGCGCCCCCGGGGGCTCCGTCCATCCCAGCCCCGCAGAGCCGCCTGGCCCGGGCCTTCCCGGGGGGGCTCCGGAGAGCGGGCCTCGGCGTCCAGGGTCTGCCCACGCGGGGCCTGCTTCCCCCGGGGCAGCCACGCAGCGCGCAGCACCCCTCCCGCAGGCCCGGGCCGGCCTCTCCCGCCACCGCAGCCCGGAGCCCCGGGGACCCGTGTCAGAGCCCCCCGCCCCCCAGCCCCACCTCTCGGGCAGCGCGGGAGGCGGGAGAGGGTCTCACCAGGCGCCCTGTCCCTCGGGGGGTCTGCGGCGGCCGCCTTGCTGCCCCCCTCCGCGTCCCCTCGGCCGCGGGCCGTCTTCCGCAGCTGGAAGCCCTTCCTGATGTCGGCCAGCAGGGCGTCGATGACACACACCTCCTCCTGCTTCCCGACGCCCCTCCTGACTGAGAGGCCCCAGAGACCCTCAGAGATGCCGCGGTCCCTGAGCCCACCCGGCTGACCCTGAAGGTGACCTGGAGGGCTGGGGGGCCACCGGAGCCTGGGGTCGGAGTCGGGGGAGCGGCCCACGCGCAGACCCGGCCCCGCGAGCCCCCCGACCCCGGCCTCCCGGGCCTGGCCTCACCAGGCTTCCCATCCTCGCCCCGCGGCCTCCGCGCCTCCTCCTCCGCCAGCTGCTGCTTCCTCCTCTCGGCCTTCGCCGCCTGCTCCTTCCGCTCCTTGTTCTCCTGCGAGGGGGACACACGGAGCCCGTGACCCCCAGCCCCCGAGGGACGGCCGGGCCTGGCGCCGCGGGGCCATTCCACCTGCAACGCCTGAGGTCGGCGAGGGGCTGCGGCCGGCCCACCTTCAGGGCGCGGATGAAGAGGTCGCGGAAAGTCTTCATGATGCCAAACGTGTCCTCCAGGGACAGCTGCTGGGCGTCCTCACACAGGTAACTGGCCAGCTCTAGCTTCTTCTGCTCGATGGCCTGGAACACCTCATCCAGCGCCTGGGAGGCCTTGATGATGGTCTGGGGGCGGGGGGGCACGGTCACAGCCCTGCGGGAGCCCCACAGTGGTGCCACCTGCCACCACGGGGATGGGGCCGGGCTGCAGGAGGGTGATGGCCACCTGCACGGCCCCCACAGGCAGCGGCATCTGGGTGGGACCAGGAGGTCTGGATACTGGGGTCCCTGGGATCAGGGAAGCCCCACACTTATAGGACCTACTCCGGAGACCGAGGACAGCAATGCTACCCTCCTGCAGCGCCCCAACCCTGGGGTGGTCTTCTCCCACGCTCACCTGGCCCTGCCTTGTTCACTAGCCTAGCCTGGCACAAACCCTGCGGGGCCCCCAAACCTCCAGATGTCATTGGGCACTGCCTCCCCCGGCCCAGACCCCCCACCCCGAGGTTGCCGGGCACTGCCTCCCCCGGCCCAGACCCCCCACCCCGAGATTGCTGGGCACTGCCTCCTCTGGCCCAGACCCCCACCCTGAGGTTGCTGGGCACTGCCTCCTCTGGCCCAGACCCCCTGAGGTTGCTGGGCACTGCCTCCTCTGGCCCAGACCCCCACCCCGAGGTTGCTGGGCACTGCCTCCCCCGGCCCAGACCCCCCACCCCGAGATTGCTGGGCACTGCCTCCTCTGGCCCAGACCCCCACCCCGAGGTTGCTGGGCACTGCCTTCCCTGGCCCAGACCCCCACCCCGAGGTTGCTGGGCACTGCCTTCCCTGGCCCAGACCCCCACCCCGAGGTTGCTGGGCACTGCCTTCCCTGGCCCAGACCCCCACCCCGAGGTTGCTGGGCACTGCCTTCCCTGGCCCAGACCCCCACCCCGAGGTCACCAGGCACTGCCTCCCCCGGCCCAGACCACCCCCCACAGGTCACCGGGCACTGCCTCTCCCAGCCCAGAACCCTGCTCGAGCTTGCCTGCAGGCGCTGGCTGTACTGCTCCTGCACCTCTGGAACAGAGGAGGACACCTTCCGCTCCATCTCCAGAAGCTTCTTCAGGTTGCTGCTGGACTCAGAACGGATGATCTCAAGATTGATCCTAAAACATATCCCAGAGCCAGGTGGGGTCAGGAATAGCTGATATCCGGTCTTGTGGGGCCCGTGGGTGTCCTCAGCCCGCACACCTATGGGGACAGTAGGGGACACTGGACTGCACCCCTGCAGGTCACCAGAAGCAGTCAGAGCTCTGGAGAGGGCCACGTGGTGCCAGTGACAGACAAGCCAGGACAATGACCCAGTGCTTCAGCCTGACTTTGGCTCTCAGGCCTGAGAACCCTCTGTAGCAGCATGTACCTGCAGTTGGAAGGTCCAGGCCACCCTCCCTGAGTTGCGCCCCCCCGGGCTCAGTGACCCCACGGACGCAGCCCCACCTGCCCCGGCCTGTTTCCCCATCTGTACAAGGGGAGTGGCACAGCCTTCCCCGTGGGCTGCTGTGAGGATCCACCTTGAACAGAGGCAGTGTTGGCCTAGCTCCTGGTGTGACTGTGACCAGGTCACACCCCATGTCTCCTGGGCCTCAGTGTCCACCCACGGTCTATCCCGAGGTGACAGTAAGCATTCTCTGGGGCAGGGGCTCCCGGGGGCCCAGGGTTGTGCTGCGGCCATGAGGCCCAGCCTGGCCCAGCCACCTCCCAGGCCAGGACCAGAGGGGGCGGGGCGGGGTACCTACCCTGCCGCCTGGGAGGGCTGCTCCAGGTCCTGCGGCAGCTGCAGGAGGTCCGGGTGGCTCTTCTCCGCCTCCTGCAACAGGACGTGTCCCCTGAGCGCTGCTGTGGCCACACCCTGGCCCAGGGATGCCCAAGCCTCAGGGGCCACCCTGAGGACCCACCTCCAACACGTGGTGCAGCAGCGTCACACGGCTCTGCTGGGACTTGGTCTCCGTGAGCTTCAGCAGTGTTTGGATCTTGAAGCCATCAGCGTCCCCCGTGTGGCTGCCCTGCGAGGGGCAGGGTGGGCAGTGAGTGCCATTGAGGCTTCGGGGGAGGGAAGTGGGGGGTGGGAAGCAGCAGGGGATGGGACGAGCTGGGGCGGGGCCCACTTACATAGTTGAGGAAGTTTCCAATTTTGAGGATCAGCTGGCAAAAGACGGGCAGCCGGTGGCTGTTGAGCAGGCCTGTGGGAGGGCGCCAGGGCTGAGGGAGGGGAGGGTGCTGCGGGTGTCTGAGGCTGTGGCCCGGGGGTCTCAGCGTTCTTCACTCCCCTCCCCTAGGCGCTTCCCCCAAACCCCCTCCGAGCTTGGTCCAGGGCTGGGCAGGGGGGCTGGAACCCCCTCCAGGTTCAGGGGCTCTGGAACCAGGTGTGCCACTCTTAGCACTCACTGACCCCTCACCACCCCGGGGGCAGACGACCCCTGCCCCTTCCTCTGGGTGACGCTGCTGAGAGCAGCCTTCCTGAAGGTCATGGCTGTGGCCTCCGGGGTTCTCAGCTAACCGCCCTTGGGGCTTCGGGGAGGGGAGATGGGAGCAGACGTGGGTCCCTGCCCTGGGGCTGTGGTATTTTCCTGCTCATCCCTCATTTGGAGAAGCGGTGAGCGTACGGTGTCCCGAGCACATATCTGTATGCACGCCTGTATCTGCGCACGCCCATGTGGCTGCGTATGCGTGTGCATGCGTGTGTATCTGCGCACATGCAGCCGCGTGTGTGCACCGTGTGCCTGTGGATGCGCACGTGAGTGCACGTGCTCGGTGTGTGTCTTAGAGCAGGGACACGTCTATGTGGGGGGAGGCCAGCAGCCACGGGCCCCCTCCCTGTCCTGAGGCCCCAGGCTTGCCCCCCACTCACTGTTGCAGGCAGCAAGTACCAGCTGGGCCTTGGGCTGCACCATGTCCAGCACGACGGCCGTGCCCTCGCACAGCAGCATGCACTCCACCCGCAGCTGGTAGCTGGGGACACAGCGGGACGTCAGTGGCTGGGCCCCCACCTGCTCTGGGCCCGCGGCTGGGGGCTGCTCACAGGCCGGGTCCTGGGCCGGGTCCCAGGGCGCACTCAGCAGGCCTGGGTGGGGCCCCGGAAGAGCACCAGGCAGGGCTGTGGCCTCCCAGCGGGGCGCCCCTCCCTGCCAGAGCTGCGGGTGTGTGAGCGCTGAGTGGAGCCCCCACGGAACAGGGTGCACGGCCCCAGTCTGTCCCCGGGTCTGGGCCCGCTCGCCCTGCCCCTTCCCCACCACGGGCCCCGGGGCCCAGGCCTGCCCGCTCACCAGGGAATGGCCAGCAGAAGGAGGTAGAACTGGTCGGCGTTGGCCAGCTTGGTCCGCTCCTCTGTGAAGGAGCGCAGGTTTTCAATCTGCGGGGAGGAGGCCACTCGTGGGGTTCCAGCTCCCAGCCCGTCCCAGGGAGCCCCCCACTGCCCGGCACCTGCATCTACCTGCTGTCACCACCGTCCCCTCATGTGCGGCATGACAGCTCCCGGTGTCTGCCCACTGAGGCCCCAGGCGGGCTGAGCTCCCAGCTCCCAGCTCCCCCGCTCCTGCCCTTGCCGGGGAGCCCCCGGGGCACTCACCCCCACTCACCTCGTGCTTCTCAGGAAGGAGCTTGAGGAGCTGCTTGAGAACTTCCACGTCGAATTTGCTGGTGTCCCCAGCCTGGATCATAGCAGCGACGTCCTCATTGGAGCTGCAGGAGAGGGGGCGCGGTGGGGGTGGGGGCAGAGGGACCCTGCGGTCGGGACTGCCCTCAGCCCAGGACCCCTCTGCTGCTCACACCCGTGAGGCTGCAGGGGCCCAGCTGCCGGGGGCACACAGGAACCAGGCTGGGGGCTGAGCACCACACTCCTAGTCTGCACCCTCTGCCTCCTCCTCCCAGGGGGCTGCTCAGGACCGGGGCACGCCGGCTCACGCATGCCCGAGAGCTGCAGGGAAGGACTCGGCGGCTGGGAGTCCCGCCCGCCTGGGGCCTCAGCTTCCCGGGGTGGGGGTGCGGGTGGGGGTGCGGGTGGCACGGCTGGTCTCCAGGGCCCGCCCCGCGAGGGGGTGTGTACTTCCCAGGAGCGGCCTGCAGAGGGCACCGTGGAGCCCAGGACGGCGGGGGCGGGGCCGGGGCGGGGCCAGGGCGGCGGGGCGGGGCCAGGACATAGGGGGCGGGGCCAGGGCCGAGGGGGCGGGGCCAGGGGCGGGGCCTAGCCCGGGCCGCTCACCACTTAAACTGCTTCAGGAAGATGTTGAGATGCAGGCTCTTCTTCGCGTCCAGAAACGTGACCTGGAAGACAGCCCGCAGGCGTTGGGACGTGCAGGGCGGCCAGGCCCCGGCCCCAGCCCGGCCCGGCCCCACCTCCTTGGGCTCCTTCCTGGCGGCAGCGGCCGCCGGCTCCTTGGCCTTGGCCTCGGGGAAGCAGAAGAGCCGCTCGATGCTGCAGAAGTCAGGCTCCAGCACCAGGGCGCCCGGGCAGCTCAGCGAGGCCCACATGGAGCTGTGCTCTGCGGACCAGGTGTCCCCGTCAGGCTCACGGCCACCCCGGGGCCCGAGAGCCCCCGGCCGCCGGCACCTGCGGCATGTGCAGGTGCCATCCAGGCCTTCCAGCAGCCCTGGCCGTGACCCGCTCCGAGCATCCGCACCCAGGGCCTGGGCAGCGCAGGGGGCGGCATCGGAGGCACACCTCGGCTTACAGCCGTGGGCACGGGGGCGGGCACAGGGTCTTCAGGCGTGACCTCTGACCTGTTCCCCCCAGGACCCAGGGCTACGTCGGGAGCAGGGACTGAACCGCCGCCCTGGCCGGTAGCAGGGGGACACAGACACACAGGGCCGGGCCCCTGCCCCCCGCGGAGCCTGGGGCGCCCTCACCTTGCGCCACGTTGGACGGCAGCTTCTGCCAGTTGAGCTTCTTCATGCGCACAGTGGGAGGGTTTACTCGCCGGTGGCTCGGGACCCAGGCAGAGCCCAGGCCCGGGTCCCTGTGGGGCACGATGATCTCCTCCTCGCCGCCACCCGCCGCAGAGGAGCCAGAGGTACCCGGCAGGGGTGGGGGTGGAGGGGCGCCCATGCCAGGCGGTGGGGGTGGGGGTGGGGGTGGGGGTGGGCACCCCGGGAGCGGCGGAGGTGGGGGAGGCTGGGCCCCACCAGAGACAGGCAGTGGGGGTGGTGGAGGGGGTGGGGGGGCTGGGGCCCCCAGGCCTGGCAGTGGGGGCGGTGGAGGGGGAGGGGGAGGAGGCCCTGCCCCCAAGCCAGGCAGTGGGGGTGCAGGGGGGATTGGGGTGGGCGCCTGCGGCTCCAGGCCCTTCGGCTCTGGGGCAGTCACGCTGCTTGTGCTCTGGACGTCGACCACGTGCCGGCTGGTGAGGTCCGCCTCGGGCTGCTGGTCCTCCACGCCCGGCTTCGGGGCGCCGCTGTTTTGGGGCACGCTGCCCCTCCGACTCTGGCCGAGGTCCGCCTGGACACTCTTGTGGGCCTTGTTCAGGGGACTTGGGCGTGGCCGCCCCTTGACAGCCAGGAGCCGCTCCACCATCTCCTCTAGGGTACACTCCTGGACTGTGGGGGGTCGGGGTGAGGGCCCAGGTCAGAGACGTGGGTGCGGGGCGGCGGAAAGGCCTGCTCACTGCCTCCCACAGCGCTCCCAGGGCCCCCGCGTGCCCCGCGCTCACCATCGCTGGCCAGGAGCACGGCCCGGTTCACCAGGCTCTCCAGAGCCTCCCAGAGCAGCTGGCTGGAGGGGAGGCCGGGCTCCAGGTAGAGCAGGCCCTGCAGCACGGACAGCAGCTGGGCGGAGGCCGGGGAGCAGCTCACCTGGGCGCGGCCGGAGAGCGGGGGTCAGCGGCCGTGCCCTTGCCGGGGCGGGCTGACAACAGTGGGCTTCCGAGGCCGGGACCGTCCCCGCTGTCGCCGTCCTGGGCCTGGTGAGGGGCCGGAGCCCGGGTTCCCTGACGGCCACGCTGCGGCCAGCTGGGGTTGGACAACTGTCCGTGCCGGGCGCTGCCCTGTGCTTGGAGGGACGCCGCCCAGCATCCCTGGTCTCTGCCCACCCGAAGCCAGCGGTACCCCTGCCCACCCCAGATGTCTCCAGGTGTCCCTGGACGCCCCCCGGGGACACGTGCCCCTGGCTCTGAGGGACAGGAGGTGCCGGCCAGGGAGGGCCAGCTGGACCAGACGCCGCCCCCCGGCCCCTGCAGCTCCCTGACGTGGCTCCCGATCTGGCCTCAGTGCTCCGGCCGCGGTGGGTCTGCCGGGGTCACGGCCTCTGACCCCGGCCGGGAGACAGGCCCCGGCTCACCTTGTGGAACACAGAAGCGAACACCTCCTGGTGGCTGTTCATGTTGACGCCGCCACAGACCCGCAGGAGCTCCTCCTCGTCCTCCGCCTTGGCCTCCTCGAAGGCCTCCAGCTGGATCAGCAGGTCGGCGTCCTCCAGGTCCCTGGGGTGGGGTGGGGGGCACAGGCTGAGGCTGTGCCCTACCAGCTGCCCCCCAACATGGCACACATGTGCAGACGATCCGGGCAGGGCTGTGCTGGGCACGTGGCCACTGTGGCCAGGACGGGCGTGGCTGGAGGTCACCAGCGCCCCAAGGCCCTTGAGAAGGGGAAGAGAAAGTTCTCACACCTGGGGGGGCACGCTGGCGGCTTCCCAGCATGCAGGGGTGCTGGGAGGGCAGCACCCACACCACATGGAGGGGTCCGCCCTGGCCTCTGTGAGGGGCAGGCCTTCCGGCCTGGGCAGTGGGAGCTGCAGCGCGCACAGGGCCCTGCACCTGCCGCTCACCTTGGCCTGGCCGGCGAACGGCGCCCCTGGCGGCAGGGCGGGCCCCTCTCGGCATCTAGCAACCTCACACCCAGGCTCCTCCTCTGGGCCCCCCACGGCCCAGCTGACCGCCCCCACCCAGGAGAGTGCACCTCATGGGGCCCAGGATGGGGTTTCGCGGCTACGTGGGCTCCCAGGCACCACCAAGTTTGAATTTCAGACAAACAGCAAATGATTTTTAGCATAAGTGTGTCCTATACGACATCTGGGATATACTTGCACTACAGGAGGGCTCTGCTGTCTACCTAACTCCCACTTAGCGGGGCGTCCTGTGTTGCACCTGGCAAGCCCGGTCCCTAGGGGCAGCTGCCAAGCCCCCGGTTCTGCGCAGTGACCCATCAGGCAAACCGTCGTCACTGGGACCTGGGCCCACAGGCTGGGCCCACTGGGGCTACTGCTGCACGTCCCCTCCTGCCCGTCTGGGGGTACTGCTTGGGACCCAAGGGCCTCAAGGTGAGCCTGGCTTTGGAGAACAGTGATGCCGACTCACCGTAGCCGCGTCAGAATGTCCAGCAGCTGCAACCCTGGGAAGGGACAGTGGGGTGAGTGGCCTCAGGGGCTGCTCTGGTCAGCTCCCACCCCGGGGCCGCTTGCACCTGCTCCTGCCTTCCCCTCTGCTCTTGCCCTGGGCTTACTGCCACCCCCAGGATACCCAGCCCAGGGGGCAGGAGGGGGACACTGCCATTCCTACAGGTACCAGCAACACTCTGGAGGGGACACGCGGTCGTACCCACTCAGTGGTCATTGCCACCCCTGGCAGGACAGCACTGGGGGGTCAGCGTCACATTGAGAGCCACCCCCAAAGGCCCCGAGTCCACCAAAGGGAGCAGGCGGGGGCAGCTTCCCAGAGACCTCCCCTGGGGTCCTGGAGGGGAGCGCGTGGGCCGGGTCAGCCAGGGGGCACCAGAGGCAGAAGCACAGCGGGGCCTCGGGGGGGCGTGGGCGGTCACCAGTGAACTCCCCGCGCAGCTGGGTGCGGGTGCGGAGGTCCTCAGGGCCCAGGATGATGGCATTGATCACACTGAGCAGGGTGACGACATAGGGCACGTTGTCGCTGTCAGAGAGCTCGTTCATGATGACGCTAAAGCGGTACTGCTGGTTGCACACCGTCTGCGGGGTGGGCAGGGGTCAGCGTGCGCCGCAGGCCCACCACGGCCCCAGGCGCCCCCGAGGCTCACCTTGTAGTGGTCTAGGGCGTCCAGGGTCAGCATGTGGCCCTCGGGTGAGTAGATGCACAAGGCAGCCAGCAGCTCGAACACCTGCTTCTTGACCATCACGTTGGACGTGTCCAGAGCTGTCAAGGGCAGGTGAGTCTCAGGGGGACCCTTCGATCCCAGGCCTGGGCTCCTCCTTCTTCTGTCCCCCCAACCCTGTGCCTGGCTGACCTGACTCACACTTCACCAGGAAGGGCAGGGCCTGCAGCTGGGCTCCAGGGGGTGCTCTGCACCAGCCCACTGGCCATGTCAGGGGCTGGCCTGGCCTCTAGGGTGGGCTGGCCTCTGGGGTGAGCTGGCCATGGGGGTGGGCTGGCCTCAGGTGGGCCTCAGGTAGCTGGCCTCCGGGGTGGGCTGGCCTCAGGTAGTTGGGCTCTGGGGGTGGGCTGGCCATGGGGGTGGGCTGGCCTCAGGTAGCTGGGCTCTGGGGGTGGGCTGGCCTTGGGGGTGGGCTGGCCTGGCCTCTAGGGTGGGCTGGCCTCAGGTGGGCTGGGCTCTGGGGTGAGCTGGCCATGGGGGTGGGCTGGCCTCAGGTGGGCTGGGCTCTGGGGTGGGCTGGCCTCGGGGGATGAGCTGGCCTGTGGGGGGTGGACTGGGCCTTGGGGTGGGCTGGCCTTGGGGTGGACTGGCCTCTGGTGGGCTGGCCTCTGGATGGACTGGCCTCAGGTGGGCTGGCCATGGGGGTGGGCTGGCCTGGCCTCGGGTGGGCTGACCTTGGGGTGGACTGGCCTCGGGGGTGAGCTAGCCTCAGGTGGGCTGGCCTCTGGTGTGGGTTGGCCTCAGGTGGGCTGGGCTCTGGGATGGGCTGGCCTCGGGTGGGGGGGGTGGACTGGGCCCTGGGGTGGGCTGGCCTCGGGGTGGGCTGGCCTCGGGGGGTGCTGACCTGCCTCTACTAGGGTACCAGAGAGGCAGGTGCCACAGGGAGGGGCTCAGAGGCGGGGGTCTCTTGGGCTGGGCCGCACTCAGAGTGGCCCCTGCTGGCCCTGGCCCCAAGGCCCACACTGGCACAGCTCCCCGGGCTGAGCTCCTGCCTCCCACCTCATCCCCTGAGCTGGGCAAGTTTTGGGGGTGTCCCTTATGGGCCTTGGTGAGAGGCCACAGAGGAGTCTACATGGGCACAGCCAGGCCCGGGCTGCATAGGACAGGCCGGAGGTAGCCTCTGCCTTGCTTACCCACACGGCACTCACCCACCCACGGGCCGACCCACCCGCGCTCCCCAACAGAGCACCAAGCATCCAGGAGATGCGGTTGCTGCCAGAGAGCGGCACAGCCTGGCAGGCAAGGGACGCACAGTGACCTCTGTTCACTCAGGGCCGCCTGAGGTCACTCCCACAGGTAGAAGACTGAGAGCAGCCTGGGGAGACTTCCTGGAGGAGGTGACCGTGAGTCAGAACTTAAGCAGTGAACAGGTGCACGAAGGCAGAGAGCAGCCTGAGCCAGAGTGGAGGCTGGGTGCTGGAAGGCGAAGCCCCCCGGGGGTGGGAGCAGGGCACGGGCAGAGTAGGGGTGTGGGGAAAGGGGGAAGAGGACGCCGCCAGCCGCCAGTGCTGGCCAGAACTGCAGGGCTGCGGGCCCGCGAAGCTCAAGGCGCTTGGGGCCAGGCGGAATGTAAGCGGGGCTCCTCAGGTGGACCCAGGTGAGCCTGGCTGCCAGGGCCTGGACCAGGGTGGCAGGTTCTGGGGCGGAGGGAGGGGTGTAGGCCGGAGAGGGGGGCAGGGTGAGGCGAGGCCAGGTGAGGCCAGAGAGCAGAGGGGGCAACCAGGTGCAGCGGCTGGAGGACCACGCTGAGCTGACCCGGAGGTCTTCTTCCTCCAGGAAGCCCTCCCTGCCTGGCCTGTGAGTCCTCTCCTGTGACCCCGGCCCTCCCTCGGCCCTCCCCGGCCCGGAGCCTCACCCTGACCGACCAAGGGGGCGTCCGCGCCAGCCCCCCCCCCCCCCCCCCCCCGGCGGCAGGCCGCGGCTCACCCAGGGACAGCTGGCGCACGTAGGCCTGGTTGCTCAGGATGTACTCGATGCCCTGCTGCGAGTTCATGACGGCGCGCACGCAGCTGATGCAGGTGAGCTGCAGCAGGGCGTCGGCGATGCGGGCCACCCCGCGGCCGGACAGGCGCGCCAGCGCCTCGAGCAGCAGGTCCAGGCCGCTCTGCTCCAGGAACTGCACCATCCAGCCGCCGTCGCTGCCCTCCAGCCGCTTGCGCAGGCCCGAGTAGTTGACCACAGAGGGCATCTGCAGCAGCCGGATGCACAGCTCGGGCTCCGCGCTCTCCAGGTTGGCCTCGGTGGGGTCCGAGTCCTGCGGCCCCAGCTTCTCCTTCAGCGCCGCCCACTTGCGCTGCGCACCTTCCTTCACCGACATCCTGCCGAACTGCAGGGCGGGGAGACGGGCGTGAGTCCCGGGTCGGGGTGGCGGGGGCGCCCCGCCGGTGGAGGGACCGGGAGAGGCCGGGGCGCCAGCGGGGGCAGTGTCCTCGGTGTCTGCCAACCCCCGCCGCACGGGGTGGCCCTGCTTCCGGCTCACCCCAGGCCTGCCCCGGGGGCGGGGGGGACGCTGTGCCCTGGTCCAGTCAGGGCCGCCACCGCCCACGGGCTTCCCCTGTGCCGGCCAGGCGCTCCTCCCCACCCCCGACGGCCGCCACAGCGGCCACCGCCCCCCTGTCCCCCCGGGGTGCTGGGAGCACCACTGACCCAGCGGTGACGGTGCAACAAAAGTGGTGTCTCTGGGGCTCCCTCCCTTATCTCGTCCCAGAGCACTTCCCCTGCCCAAGGGACCAGATAGGGACAACAGGGTGCGGCAGGTCCAGACCCTGGGCACTTCTGGGCTGCCCAGGCATCGGGCGCATGGCCGGGGAAGGGGCTGACCGGTGCCCACCCCGATCGCGAGCAAGGCCGGGCCCCGTGAGGAAGCAGCCCGGCCAGGCGGTGGCCTCTGGGGCCCTCAGCATCCCTCTGTGGGCCGGAGGACCGGGCGTCCCCCTAGGCCGAGCATGTGCAGCCTCAACAGGTGTGACCCCTACCCAGAATGCCCCCGAGCACAGGCCTCCCCAAGGAGGACAGGCCGGCTGAGCCTCTGTGCCCTCGCCACACCCACCGAGTGCCCCCCCCGCAGGGCCCTCGGCGGTGACGCTGTCCTCAGCCACAGCCCCTGGGGCCTGGCCTCACGGTCAGGGGCAGCCCAGGCTCTCCTGCAACCATGTATGGCTCGGGTCTCGTACTTACTGTGAGGGCAGCTCGGAGCTGCTGAGACGGCGCCCGAGAAGCAGAGCCCGGAGGACCACTGCCTCGTGCCCGGGGCCCGGCCCGCCACCAGCTCCCCGGCACCCCAGCACCCCCAGATTACAGGAGAGAAAGGGCCGTGGCACCTACAGCAGCCAGGCCACAAGCCCCCCCCCCAGCGCTGGGAAGCGCAGAACGGAGCCAGCCTGGACCCCAGTCAGGGGGAGGCTGTCCAGTCCGGCCCCCCTCTTGGGGCTGCCCGGCCCGCCAAGTTAGGGGGCGCCTCTGAGTGCGGACAAGAGCCCAGGTGCCCATCGCTGGCCCGGCCCGGGGTCCCCAGCGCCCAAGGTCGGCTCTCCTGGAGGCCCCGCACCCCCTGTGCCTTGGGGAGCTCTTGGGTATCGTCCGGGCTCCCCCTACCCCAGGCATGCGATGCCCTGGCACTCCAGCAGCCCCTCCTCTGTTCGCAGTAGGTGCAGGCCAGGAGCCCAGCCCCCCACCCAGCCCCCCGGGGAGGCGGCCTGGCTCAGTAGGCTGCGGGTCCTGGGAGGGCCCCACTGTCCTCACCGGGACCTCCGGGAGCACCCGGAGAGGCAGTGGGTGTGGGCGTCGCTGCAGCGGCATGCGGGGTGCCCGTCAGCCCTCCCTGTAACCCCATGGCCTCCCCTGTCCCCCTCAGGCCTTAACCCTCTCGCCCCCTGCCCCACCGCCCACTCACCCAGATGCGCAAGACCTTCCGGCTGCCTCTGCCCACCCATTCCAGGCCCTGCCTCGGGCTGCCCGGCGCGCTGTCCTGGCTTCTCATCACCGCTGACCGCTGAGCCGCCCGGCTGCCAGCGGTGGCTCCGCACAGGGACGCTGCCCGGGGAGAGGGCCGCTCCCACCAGCATGAAGAGCACAGCGGAGGGGCCTCTGCTCACGCTGCCACCCGCCGTGGGTGCTGCCGCTTAAAGACGCAGCCAGGACTGACCCTGCCCTCCCCGCCCCGCCCCCGCCCCACTGGCCCAAGTCCCTGTTGCCTTGGCACAGGCTGAGCAGCTGGAACTAGAACTCTCCCAGGCCGGGCCCCCAGCATCCTCCGGGCCTTCTCTGGCCAAGAGCCCCAGGGGTCCCTGGCTGCAGAAGACAAGCTCCGGGCACAGCGTGCGTGGGCTAGAGCGCCCCGACCTGACACTGCCAGGTCCTCTCTGCGCACCCCAGCCCCCGGGGCCACGGGCTCACTGCCCCGGGAGACCCCTGCAGGGGCCCCCTCGGTGCACTGGGGGCTGGGACCAGGGCAGGCGGAGACCAGCCCCCTCCAGCTGCTCGTCCGCCAGGGATCCTGCGCCCTGACTCTCCCAAGCTGGTCACGCCCCTCCTTGTACACATTGCACACGTGCACATAACCACGCACGTGCGCGTGAACACACATCATGTAACACGTACACACGGACGTGACCGCCTCACACACGCACATGGCGTCACACGTGCACCACAGGATGCACAGAGGCACCACGTGCGCACCGCACGCCCGCGAACGACACCGTGTGACCGCAGGAACAATCCCCGCGCTCGGGACGGGACAAGCCAGCCGGCGCCCCCTCCCGCGGCCTGCAGTCGCTGCCAAAGGCAAGTGCTGGTGCCCGATCCAAGCGGCTCCGCGCGGGATAAACAGCCCTTGCCTGTTCCCATGGGGGGGCGTTTGAACGTTCCTGCCAGGAGCCCCAGAGGGAATCAGGGAGAACAGCGTGGGGAACAAGCCTTCCCGGCGACACCCGGGACCCGCGTGGGAGGCAGGAGCCAGACTCCTGGGCTTGCTTGTGCTCGCGGGGAAGTCACGCTGCCCTGGGCTCCCCGGAGGCAAAGGGACAGCAGCTGTGGGTTCCCAGTGGACGAACGGGACCCGGGAGCAGGCAGTGAGCACCCAGGAGCACCCCGGGCTGTTGTAATACGGTCCACGGGCGACCGGCCCGGCCCTCCCGGGGCCAGAGCCCCAGGCTGCAGGCCAGGCCCGGCGCCCAGACAGGGCGCGGTGGCAGGGACCCTCCCAGAGCCAGCCAGACTGGGGCGGGCCGCAAGTTCAGGAATGTGACCTCGGGGCTCCCCACCCCACGCCGGGGCGGGGCCGGCCTGCCAGGGGCGGGGCCTGTGCAGGATTCCGCATTTCCAGAGCCTTTTTTGCAGTGGGCACCACCTGCTGAAGAGCACGGACTGTCTCCCAGGGTCCGAGTATCCGGAGTCTCAGACCCTACCCCGACCCTGGGGCAGCTTCAGCACCCCCCACGTGCCCCGCAGGCAGACCGTGCCTCCCCCTGCACCTGTGGAACTCGGATGGGCAGGGGCTCTGCAGACGAAGATGCTGGGGCTCGGACATGAGTGGCACGTCCGTCCCCGATGCTGCTCAGCGGTCAATCTTTTCTGCACTAAAGTGGGGCTCCCGCTGCAGGGGGTCATGCCTCCCCCCACCAGAACTCTCCGGGGTCAGCCCACTGGCTGGGGTGTGCTGCTGGCCCATGCTCAGCCAGCCCACGTCGGGGCTGCCCCGAGGACCGGAGGAGACCCGCCGCTGGTCACCCATCTGCTTCCTGCCCACGCGCGGCTGGCCCCGCACAGCAGCACCGGCCGCTCCATCCGGGCACCACACGCCCAGGCAGCTGTGCTGTGCTGACTCATGGGAAACCGCCGCCCCTGCCTGGCAGTGCTCTGAGTGTATTCACGGGGGGACGGGGGGCACAGGGGCACGGGCGAAGCTGCCCCCCCCACCCCGACCTCAGAGTCCAACCTCTGCTATGCAGGTGGAGAAACAGCCAGAGAGGGAGCACGCGACCTGGGCATGGCTGCTGGGCGGCCCCGGCCTGGGTCCCCTGGGCTCTGAACCGTGTGGTGGGGTGCAGACGCCCACACTAAGTGCCACCGCTCGGCTCCGGCGAGGAAGGGCTTTGGCCTTCTCCTAGACCCCCGCGAGGGCTGCTGGGGGGCCTGGGGCCCAGGGGTGGGAGTGAGGCGTCGGGAAGGCACAGGCTGGGGACCTGGGCCCCCGGAGGGGGGTGGGCTGCTGTGGGGAGGCGGCTTCCCAGTGGCCCTGCCAGCATCGCACAGGGGCTGGGGTGCTTCTGGGCCCAGAGCCAGCGAGGGCGCGGGGGCGGGGTGCAAAGAGGGAGCTTGTCTTCCTAGGGGAAGGCGGGTAAAATGGCAGGAGCGGGGTTCCGGGGCTGCCACACTGTATTTTTAGCTCCAAATTTTTCCACTGCCTGGCAACCCTTGTATTGTATTTCCAGCAGCAATTCCCTGGAGCTCAGGGGCAGCCGGGGCCCTGCGTGACTGGGGGAAGCCCCTGGAGCCGAGTCCTCCTCTGGCTCCCCAGCCCCGGCTCCCCTGGGCGTCCAGGGCTCGCACCACCTTCCCCACCAGGCCGTTAGCCCTCAAAGGACTTGCCCGCCGTGGGCGCCTCCCAGGTCGGGGTGCTGTGCACAGTGGGCCTTGGGTAAGGACCAACCACCCAGTGCCTCCCCGCCACCCACTCACCCACAGGCACGGAGCACAGGGCCTCGGCCGAGGGCGCTGTCCTGGTTACCTAGGGGTACCCAGCCCCCTGCTGCCTGCCGTCGCAGGTCCCAGGACGGCCAGCAGGGCCTGTGTGTCCGGAGGCCTCACCTGGCCCCGCACCCCCACCCCGTGGAGGAGGCCGGCCAGGCCACTGCGGCATCGGGCAGCAAACAGAGGGGCTGCCTGGGGGCGGGGGGCATCAAGACTTCCACAGCAGCGCTGAATTAAAAACAGAGACGGGAAGTAGGACACGGCGCCGTACCGCGTGGGACTTCAGCCATGCAGCGACATGCCACGCAGGACACATGCCCGGATGCTGGCAGAAGTTGCATCTGGGGTGAATGTGGTCGCTTTTATCATTAGAAAGAGAGAAAGAGCACAGAGACAGAAAAGGCCCACCGTCCCTGGGGGACCTGGGCTCGGGTGGGGGAGCCGGCCACCAGCCCTGGGCGCCGGGGGGCAGGGCAGAGCGGGCGCTGGGCCCCCTCCTGCAGCGACGGGGAGTGGAGGGGGTCTGGGCCGGTGGGTGCTGAGCGCCGGGAGGCCAGGCCTGGGCTTGAGCCACTGGTCCCAGGGTCCGGGGGCGGGTGGGGTGATGGCAGACCTGGGGCGCCCGCACGGCCTGTCTGGTCCTCCACGGTCCCACCCTCCCGGCTTAGGAGGAGAAGCGGCGGAGGGGGCTGCCCTGGTGAGGTGAGGAGGACACACCTGGGCAAACAGGAACCCCCCGCCCCAGGGCATATCCCGGGCTGGGCGCTGCGGGCTGCACCTCCCGGGAGGGCTGGGGGTGGCCTGGGACGCCAGGCTTGCTGACGGGGAGGACAGGAAGGGCGGCGGCGCCCACGCCAGGAAGCTGAGCTTTCGCTTCCACCTGCTGCGGCCCGGCCTCCGCCTCCCTGCCGCCGAGGGGCACGGCCCGTGGGCCTCCCTGGGGGTCTGGGGGCATCCGCAGGGTTCGGGTCCTGAGTCTGGCGGCCGGGGGTGGGGAGGAGCCGCCCGCCCTACGCACAGGAGAGTGGCAGGGGTGGCTGAGCCAGTCGCAGCGGATGCTTGAGGGGAGCGATGGGTGCAGACCTGCGGTTGGGTGTGGGGCAGCGCGAGGAAGGTGGTGGGGCGGCGGCTGAATCGGGGGCTGCTCTACCGCAGGCACCTGGCCGCGGCTTCCACCCGCAGGGCCTCCAGTGGCCGCGGAAGACCTCGGGCTGGCCGCCCCAATCCCTCCTCCCCGGGTTCCGGCCCCCAGATCAGAGGCAGCGCAGAGACACCTCCTCCGGGAGGCCCTCGGGTGTCCCTCTGTGTCTCCCTCCGTGTCTCCCTGCTGCCCTGGGGGGAGGCCTCTCGGGCCGGGGAGGACCCTGATGCCTGCTCGCCTAGGCCTCAGGCTTTGGGGTGAGGCTGAAGTCCGCCCACTGCCTGCCCCAGCAGTCCCTGCCCCTGGCCCCAGGCCCACGTCCCAGCTGGAGGCCGGCGGGTGAACAAAGCAGTGGATTGAGGGGGGGAGGGGCCGCCCGGCCGTGCCAGGGGCCATGGGGGGCAGGGGGCAGGGCACAGCTCAGGTTCCGGGTGACATCAGGCTCTGCCGCTGGCTGGCTCTGTCCCCGGGACTTCCCAGGGCCCGGGTTCCAGTCCCCAAGTGGGGATGAGCTGCTCAGCGCCAGCCCGACCCATCCACGGAGCGCCATCGGTCAACTGGGCCCTGGAAATGCCAGCAAGTGCTGTGCCCACTGCCCCCCGTCCCCTGCGCCGGCCGCCGCGCGTCCTCCTCCTCAGCCAGGCTGCCGGGGGCCCACACTGAGCTGGGACGCAGGCCCGCTCCGTCCCTGGACCCCCTGGCTCGGGCAGCCTGGCCTGCCAGGTGAGCAAGACCCCGGCGTGCAGCAGGGGACGCCCCGAGCCATTCCTGGCCAGTTGCCTCCGCCAGGCCCATCGAGGACCTGGTTTTCTCATCTGTGGGGTGGCCAGGACGTTCTCCAGGGGTGCACCTGCCAGCTACAGGGCCTGCCTGGCCTGCAGGGTCCCTCCCGGGCTGCGCCCCCACCCCCACAGCAGGCTGGGAGCACCAGGCAGGGCCCTAGGTGCCTCCAAGAGGGCAGGAGCCCATCTGGGCACGTGGGGCTCCTGTTCTTCGGCGCTCACGTCTGCACACGTGGGAAGGTAGACACGGACGGGCAGGGGGGGCGGGCATGCCCTCCCCACCTCTGGGGGGGTGAAGAGCAGACGCCGGCCTCCCTGCTGTTGCGTGCAGGCGGCCGAGCCAAGCCGTACTTGGGAGCAGAAGTGGGGACCCGGGTGGCGGGGGAAGCAGGCTGCACACTGAGGCCACACCCAGGGCCCGAGAGGACCTAGGACCAGGCGCAGATGGGGAGACCGAGGTCCTCTGGCATAGCTGGCCAGCCCACGCGGGCATCCACACCCACGTCCACCAGCACTCAGCAGGGCCGAGGTGGAGCTCAGAGACCCCTGCCCCACCGGCTGCGTGTGTGCGTGAGTGTGCGTGAGCGAGTGTGTAGGGCAGGCTGGGCGCGGGCCCGGTGCAGGGAAGCCATCACCCAGGGCTGCGTGTGTGTCCGGAACTGGCCTCCTCCGCCCTGACCCACTGCGCCCTGGGCTAGCCTCGAAGTTCAGGCCTCAGTGGGTCTGCCTCCACCTCCCCAAGTGTTTCCCGACTGGTCTCCCACCCACGGAGGGCTCCAGCCCGCAGCCCTCAGCAGCCCTGGCCCCTCACCCTGCTCAGTCGGCCCGGGCCACCCGTGTGGGAGCAGGGGGCCCCGGTCCACCCTCCCACCTCCCAGCCCCTCTTCTGGCTCGGGCCCAGCTCACGGGAAGGGGGGCGGTGGAGGGTGCTGCAGCAGCACACGGGTGGGAGGGGACCCCGACCTGGGCGCCACCAGTGGTGGAGAACTGCAGGCATGAGGTGGGGCTGGGTGGGAGCGTGGCCATGAGGGGGGCGGGCAGGAGACGGCATCCTGTCCTCAGGTGGCCCCAGGGGAGGGGCCTCTGTGGTCTCGTCATCTGGGCACCCGTGACCTCTGTGACCACCCCGCACTGCCGGAAGGGCCGCCGGCCCAGGGGTCCAGCTCAGCAGGCCTATGGCAGCCGCCGGGTGTCCCGGTGCCTGCCCCCTCCCCTGTTTGGAGCCCCGGGGGTGCTCCCAGGCCTGGACCACGTTCTCCTATTCCCAGAGTGGTCCAGCGCTGTGACCCCGAGGGTCCTGTGATGGTGCCGAGCGACACAGGGACAGCCTCGGTCGCCACGTGCTCCCCTGGGGCCACCAGTGCTCACCCTGACCCCCGTACGCCGGCCCTCTGGGCCACCAGAGCAGTGAGGGGAGCATCGAAGCAGATGCACACAGTAGGGGCTTTATAAATGCATCCTGCCAAAAAGGCACCACTACAACCCAGCAGCTCTGTGCCTCAGTTTCCTCTTCCTGAAACAGATGATGACCATAGGACCCAGGCCTGGCTGGGTAGGCGCCAGGGTTGGAAGCCGTGGGGCGGGAAGGTGTGACAGGCCGGCTCAGTCCTTCGCTCCTCTGCACACGGACCCTGCTCAGGACGCCGCTCAGGAGGCACGAGAGCCCGCGCACCCACCCACTCCCTTCCTTGAGCACCCCTCGGGAGGACAGGCAGCAGCGGCCCCTCCTGGGAGGACAGGCCCCCGCCCCCCTCCCTGCCTGGCTGGCACCATGAGAGCTTCCCTCCAGCTCAGAGTTACCTCTGCGGACGGGGTAGACGGGGCAGCTGTGTGGACAGACCCCACACCAGCTCAGGACCCTCCCGACTAGGGTGAGGCTGGTAGGCGGCCACGTGTCAGAGCCTGCTCTCACACCTCCAGTGATGGGGGGCTCATCCCCTCACATGCACTCCTTCCTCCCCAGTGGGTTGAAACCAGCGTCCTGGTCTCGGACGTCCAGGGGCCCCCAGGCGTGGCGGCTCTGTCTGGGGACAGCCCCGAAGAGACCAGCTCCTGCCTGGCCTCAACCTTCCAGTCCTGGCCTCTCTCCCCTAAACTCACTCCTGTTCACTGTCCCGAAATAGAGGCGGACGTGCCTTTCCCAATCCACTGTGTCCACTGGGCCTTGACCCATGCAACTACTAGACACCTGCTGTATGCAAGCCCACAGTGCGGGAGGGAGCCAGGCAGCCGAGTCAGGCCAAATCCCTCTGACTGGGGGGGGCTCTGTTTTCCGGTTCCTCCTCTGGGTGCCCCGGAGAGCCCTCCGCCCCAGTGCAGAGCCGGGCGGCGCCCCCCGCACCCACAGCAGCGCCCCTCCCCAGCCCTAGGAACCCGCTAACTTTTCCAGCCTGGAAAATCACTGCACTTTGATGAAAGGCGAACAGGGTGTACGTGAGGTTAGGAGCGCCCGGGGGCCGGCATGTGAGGTGTGTGCAATTAGCTCCGACAGCTGTCAGCACCTCCACAAAATGGGGGGGCTTCACCTGAGAGTTAACTCTGCAGTTAAGCAGCAGAACCCCGGCAGAGAGGCTGCCTGGATGCATCCCAGCAGGGCCGCCCCCCCGTCCCCTTGGTCCCCCCCAGCAGGGCCCGCTGCGCGCATGGGCCGTGACCACCCGTCCATGAGCCCCGAGCTCCTGGGCCGAGAGGAGGATGGGGCCGGGGCAGCGGTCAGCGGGGGGCTATTGCCCCGACTTGGCTTTTTAAATCGAGAGTTGATGCCGTCCTGGTGAGGGAGTGCGAGGCCCCGGACCCCAGACCCGGCACCCTCTCCCCGCAGGCCCCCTGCCCCCGGCAGCCCTGTGGCGGGGCTTTGAGGCATTTGCTCTGGGTGTCTTCCCTGCCATGCCTGAACCCTGTCCCCATCATTCAGGTGCAGATGGGGAAACTGAGGCCCAGAGCAGGCAAGCGTCCTGCCCAGGTCCCACTGCCTGGGGAAGCAGGGGGTGGGGCTGGTGGGAAGAAGGGAAGTTCCCAACTCCAGCTCCCCCGAGGGTGTGTGTGCCGGACCCAGGCAGGGCCACCGCCCTCTCGGCCACAGTGACTCCTGCATGGCCAGCCAGGACAGGGCACTAACGCCGCGGTCACCAACGGACCCGGGCCCTGCAGCCCCTGAGCTCCCCAGGAACAGCTGGAGGCTGATGCAGGCACCGCGGGTAACCCCCCTTCCTCCCTGAGGTCATGCTCATCCCGGGTCCCTCCTCGGGAAGCGGGTTCCGGGGTGGGGGCGCACACAGCAGCCTCCAGCCCCACCCGGGGACCCCGGGGCAGCGATGGGGGCCGCGCCCGGCCCCGCGGACACCACCACGGACACCAGGGCGCGGGCGGGACCGGCCGCCGACCCGGAGCCGAAGTTTATTTCCCAACTGTGGCTGATCCGCGGTCGGGAGGTGGAGGCGGCGGCCGCGGGGACGCGGGATCCAGCCCCCACCGGGCGGGGCGCGGGCCAGGGCGCGCGGGCGGCGTCTGCGCGCGGGTGGGCGCCCGGGGAGGGGGGTCCCGGGGAGGGGCGACCGGGGGGGGCCGCGGCCAGCACGCACCCCGCGCCGCCCCGGCCTCCCCGGGCCCAGAGCCCCGCGCTGGGACTCAGTTTCCCCGGCGGCTCCTGCGGGCGCGGAGGCGTGGACTCACCGGGCGGGGCGCGGCGCTCGCTGGGGTCGGGCCGGGCCGCGGCTGCCGGGCCCGGGGCTCCGCTGGGCTCGGGCTGGGCGCGCTGCGGGCCGGGCTGGGCTCCCGCTCCCTCCGCGGGGCGCGCGGAAGAGGAGGGGCCGCCCCGCCCGCCGGCGGCCACGTGGGGAGCGGGCGCGGCCCGGGGCGGGGCCGGGGGGGTCCGGGGCTCCCCGGCCCCGCCCGCGCCCTGCGGCTCTGGCCCCCGGCGGCGGGGGTGGCGGTGCTGGAGCCGGGGAGCGGGGCCGCCCCAGACCTCCCCGTGGCCGCCCGGCCCCGCCCGCCCCCCCCCGCACCCCTGCAGCGAGCTGACCGCCCAGCCACAGGGCTCCGGGCAGGGGCCCCTGCAGACGCGCACCTGCCGCCCCCACCTCCGAGCACCCCTGTGGGAGACCCGCTCTTCCCCGCCCCTGATGGAGAGCACCGCCCCCCCCAGCCCCCTCCAACCCGCGGCCGCCCACCGGCCTCCGCCTCCGGGAGCCCCCGTGTGCTCCGCCCGGGCGCCCCCTCCTCTTGCCCTGCCTCATCAGGCCCTGGACACCTGGACGGCGACCCCGACCTGGCCCGCGGTGGGTGGGCCCGCCCTCAGCAGGCTCAGAAACCTGGCTGAGTCGCTAGGGAGAGGCGGCCCCCAGCCCTGGAAGTCCCTTCTGATATCTGACCCTCATTGGAGCTCACAGGGAGCCGATGGCCCCAGGCCTGCGGGCTGGGGGGGGGGCGCAGGTGCGTCAGGGGCAGGTGGGGGCAGAGCCCTGGCGCCCGGCCGGAGCTCGCTCAGTGTGAGTCAGGCCGGGACTTGCTTGAACTGCCAGGTCCCACCTGTGAAGGAGAAGGACGCAGCCTCTAAAGCTCGTAATTAGGGCAAAAGAAGATGTGGACAGAGCAGCCCTGTCCCTGGTCTTGCCTGACAAGCCTTTCCCGAGACCTGCGGTGCTCAGCCCCCCGGGAGGCAGGCGGGGTGGGGAGGACTTACCGCAGGAGGGCACGGTGGGCAGAGGGCAGGGCACCGGTGCAGGTGCCAGGGCCGGGCCCACGGGCTTTCTCAGGCTCACTCCTGCTTCTGCCCAGGACCGCGTGCCCGTCGGGTGGGGACAAGGGCTGGCCTGTAAATGCCCGCTCCCAGGGGCGTGTGCACCCCTGCTCAGCCCAGGAAGCCGTCTTGGGTCCGCCCCCGTGCAGGGGTGGCTCCTGGCAACAGGCCATTGCCAGATGAGGGCCCCTGAGTACCCAGGGGAGCCAGCCAGGAAAGGTGCCTGCCGACTCTTGGACCCTCTCCAGCCGGGAGACTCGGGGATGTGATGGCCACCCCTGGATGGGGACCCAGGGATTCCTGGAATGCAGCGAGTCCTTGCACCGGCAAGTGTGCCTCTGCCTGGAAGGCTGACCAGGCCCCTCCTCCCCACCCCCTGCACCTCTCCCTGCCCCTCTGAGCTTTGGGGCTTCCTCGGGGAAGCCTCCCCGCCCTCCCCGGAGCGGGGTGTCAGGCCTCTCCATGCTCTCCTGGATCCAGAGCCCGATGCCTGGCTCTGGAGGCGCCTGGAAGTGGGGTAAGACACGGGCCGGCTGACTCATTGCCACCCCGAGCCGGCGCCTGGCGGCTACCGGCTGTGGTCACTGGGTGTGCCTGTTGACCTCGTGGATGGAAGAAGGCAGTGGAGGAAAGAGCGACCTTCTAGCCTTGAGCCTGGGCTGGGAGGATGGCCTAGCCGGGAGCCCGGAGCTGAGCAGCTTCTCTGCACCCCTCACCCCTGCTCTCACCCCCGGAGCCTGGGGCGTGCGCAGAAATCCGGAGCCTCACCTAGAGACTGGAGCGGAGGCCTGACCTGGCCTCGGTCTGCGTCACAGCCAACGTGCCGGCCCTTCTGAGGCCCACTCAGCCGTCGGGTCCCCTGCCCCGATGGAGCAGAGGGACTTTGCAAGGCAGACTCCTGCCCAGGGCTCTCCCCGCTGCACCTGCCTGGTGCAGGTGGGCCCCAGGACAGGGGGGGTCATGCCCCCACCCACCCCCGAGGCCTGAGTCGGTCACCGCAGGCCAACGGGTAACCGGCCAGCAGGCTGAAGAAGGCAGGGATGTGTCCGTGTGCGGTGGGCGGCCGAGGCCCGGGGTCGGGCAGGCTGTGGCTGCGGGCACTGGCCTCAGGATGGCTTTCCCCTGGCCTTGGGCTCCGACCCACCAGGCCTCAGCCTAGCCTTGGGACATATAAGGGCCCCCTCAATCCTGCTCCCCACTTCTTTTAGTGCCTCTGGCCCCCAGGCATGCCCCCGTCCAGGCCCCATTCCGCCCTGGTTTCCTGTCCCACCTCAGAAACTTCCTGCAGCCACACCGTCCAGCACACTGATGATGGACGTTCTCTCTGGAAGCTGTGTCTACCCGGCGGCCCTTCCTGGGGCTGGGTCTGCTTTTGGAGCTGGGGGTGCCCCCGTGTGCACTCCCAGCTCTGGATACCCGGATGCCTGAGGCCAAGAAACACGCTGGAGCTCTAACCCGTGGTCAACTGACTAACACGGGGGCCGGAGTTCGTGTGCCACCTGAGCCTGACGCTGCGGGAGCACGCGCCCCCTGCACACGCTCGGGCATAGCACGGCCCCGCCGCCCCGGGCCTGCACAGAGCTGGCCGCCACCCCTTGTCAGGAAGCAGAATTCGGAGGTTGGGATGAGCAGGCTTTGGTTCTGCCAGCGTGAGCTCTGCTGGGAGCAGGAAGGCAGGCGTGGGCATTTCTCAGAGAGCAGTCTCCCGGCCTGACATGTGACGCGGAGGTGAAAGCCAGGACAGCCCTGAGTGTGGGGGGTGGACGCCCAAGGGCCCAGAGACCCCGAGCAGCAGCCTGGCCCTCGGTTTCATTTCCCTGCACAGGCACCCGAGTGCTTTTTATTGCTTTCATTTTGAAACCTGCTTCCTTAGTGGGATGCCCTGAGATGACCTCTGACACTGCCACAGGATGGAGTCAGCAAAGGCATGCCAACCCACCCACCCCCGTCCAGCCGCCCAGCCGCCCACCCACCCACCTGTCTACCCCCACACCCTCCCACCCTTCCTCTCACCCACCATCTGTCCATCTCCCCACCCACCCACCCCACACACACTCCCAAACACCCACCCACCTGTCCACCCACCTGTCCATCTGCTCGTTATGCACCCATCCATCCACCCGCCCTTCCATTCATCTCCGCGTCCACTCGTCCACCCACCCACGCACCCACCCGCCCGCCCACCCGTCCATCCAGCCATCCACTTCAGGGCTCATTCTACCTGGTGAGTGAGAAGCTGGGTACCCAGTGCTGCCACAGAGCAGCTGTGACACCTCGGGCAGCCACTCTGCATCTGTGCTTGCTCATAAGGACACAGCACCTCTGAGCACCTCCAAACGGGGGAGCTGCAGTGGGGGGTGGCTGTGGGCCCGTCTCTCCCTCAGCACCCACTCACAGCAGCCTCTCGGAGTTTCCCAGCTCAAGCTGCAGGGAGCCCCCGGGTGCCTGCCTGTTGTGCCTGGTGGCAGGAGGTCGGCGTGGGTCGGGGCCTACCTCTGGTGGAGGATCGGGGTCCAGGAGGTGGGACCAGACAGCGACTCCCAGGAGGGACAGTGGCCGGGCAGGTCAGTGGAGGTTTGGGCCAGGCAGTGGCCTCTCCCCTCTTCGTTTGAACACCCACGCACACTCATAGGACACGCTCGTGGTTCGCAGAGCCTGTATCTGCGAGCTCGTCCACTGCTTAACACGCATCTGGACCCTTAAAACCACAGCCATTTGGGAGCATGCCCAGGTGGCAACGACTTTGAGTCCCCCAGGGGCAGGCCCCCAGCGGAGGTCCAAGGAGGCGACGCCCTGCCTCCTGGTTTCTTTCTTTCTTTCTTTCTTTCTTTCTTTCTTTCTTTCTTTCTTTCTTTTTTTTTTATGATAGTCACAGAGAGAGAGAGAGAGAGAGAGAGAGGCAGAGACACAGGCAGAGGGAGAAGCAGGCTCCATGCACCGGGAGCCCGATGTGGGACTCAATCCTGGGTCTCCAGGATCGCGCCCTGGGCCAAAGGCAGGCGCCAAACCGCTGCGCCACCCAGGGATCCCCCTGCCTCCTGGTTTCATTCCACCCCGTGAGTGGGGGTCCTTCTCGGGCCTATCCTGTAACGCGTTTTCCGCATTTTTGTCCTTTTGTTGGAGATTTCGCTGTTGAAATGGCTGTCCAGTGTGGGGACGCGCCTCCCGAGCACACACCTGCGGGGGGAGACTTCCGTCAGGTGCCGGGTACCAAGCGGCGGCCCGGAGCTCAGAGGGAGCCCGTGAGCGCGTACGGATGACCCTTGGCTGGCGGGTCTGCTTAGACGGGGGCTGTTGAGTAGATCCGGCCGGTGCGTGAATGTACTTTCCTTACGATTTTCCCGTAACGTGTTCCCTTCTCCGGCTTCCTGCGAGAACACAGCGGATGATCCACGTAGCACACAAAACACGTATGAACTGGCAGTTTATGTTACCAGTGAAGTTTTGGGGGAGTTAAGAGCTGCATGGGGGATTTTTGACCGCGTGGGGCTTAGCACAGGTCCAGGGGTCAACTCTACACTAAATAAGGTGTTTGTAGCCAGAAACACACACGGAACCGGGTTGTGTGTTGATCGGCCAGTGAAATGTTGGCCAGAGGCTGGTGGACCCTGACCCTGCGTCCCCTAGGAGCAAATTCGGCGTTCGTGGTGACCGGGGACAACCACCACCAAGGCCCAGGCTGCTGAGACTGTGCGGACGGCACCTGCTCCTTCACTGTCCTCTGCACCCGCAGGCCAAGGACGCTGGCGTGTTGGAGCTGGCCAGTGTCCGGGTCTGTGGTCCCTCTGTCCCCAGCCTGCTTCCCTCCGGCCCCTCTCTGAGCTGGACAGGCCAGTGATCCCTGGGTGTCAGGCAGTTAGTTGGTGGCCTGCCCTGAGGGCCGGGGTGCCCAGGGTCATGGCTGGAGATGCAGCCTGCCAAGCAGGGAGCAGCCCGGGGCTTCCGCAGACCCCCAGGGGGACAGGCTGCCCCTTGCCTCCCCTTCTCTTGGTGGCCACAGCTGCCTCCGAAGGTGTACACGGACAAGCGGTTTTCTCCGTGGTTCTGCACAGATAGGTCAGTGTGATGGGGGCAGAGAGCAGCTGAGCCCTGACTGGTTTGTATACTGGGGGGCTGTGCCCCTTTGTCCAAAGAAAGGCTTCTGCAGTCGATGAGGGGGCACCCCTGGGATGAACAGCCTCGGTCCTGGGAACTGGGGAAGGGAGTCATTGGGGGCGCACCAGATGGAGTCCCCCCGGGGGGTTCCTTAGGGCTTCGAGGGTGAGGAGGGCCTGAGGCCCACTGTGCCCCCAGCCCAGGGTCTGCTGTTGCACATCAAGGGTGGGTCTTCTCCCTCTAGAGAGGCAGGGCTGGGGCGGGGACAGGGGACGGGGCTCAGGGCCAAGGGCGTCCAGGCGGGGGGTCGATGGGTCCGACTCTCCCTGGCGTTCTTGGAGAGTCGGGAACCCGGTCGGGAACCGGGTCGGGAATCCCTCGCTGGTGGTTTCTGGCTCCTGGACCATGTTCCTTGGAGACACGGCGCCACGCCCGGGCGTCTCAGGTCTCCACCAAAGTTCCAGGGACGAAGCCTGCTGACAGAGGCACTGATGAACGGAGTCGCGGCTGGTGGCCCAGCGCCCCCTCACTGGGGCCCAGCCCCTGGCCTTCACCCTGCCCCGGGGACCCCAGCGTCCCAGAGTAACCCGAGTTGGGGTCTGGCCTCCGTTTTGCCCCTGTCGTCCCTGAAGTGGGCGCTGAGCCTCTTCGCCTTTACAGAAGAGCATCCACTTGTGCACCTCCGCGGTCCATGGAGAGCGTTGACAGACTCACAACAAGGTGGGGACCCGGTGGTGCGCCCCGCTGGCCTGCTCCGCCCTCAAAGCCGGCCAAAGGGGATCCCAGGGGGGCCCAGCGGTTTAGCGCTGCCTTCAGCCCAGGGTGTGATCCTGGAGACCCGGGATCGAGTCCCACGGAGTCCCATGGAGCCTGCTTCTCCCTCTGCCTGTGTCTTTGCCTCTCTCTGTGTGTCTCTCGTGAATAAATAAATAAAATCTTCAGAAAAAAAACAAAAAGGCCAGCCCAGGTCTCTGCTCCCAGCCCCTCCTGGGCCTCCCCGCCCCTCGTGCGCCCCCCGCCCCAGTGCCCAGTGGGCCCGTTCGTATCCTGCACAGCTGCTGACGTTTAGGAGTTGCAGATAACCAGAAAGTTCAAGCCCAAATGTGGTCGTTCCGCAGACACTGGTCACGCCAGTCGCTAGCCTGAGACCTCTGTGCAGGGTGCTGGCTCTGCGGGGTGGCCCCGCCCCTCCCTCTGGCGCTCCCAGGCCCTCCCTCCAGGGAAACTCTCTGCTCCTCCCCACCAGTGGGCCCTGCTCTCCCGCTGAACTTTGACCTCTCTCTTAGGCACCACATGGCTTGTGTGTGATTAGCCTGTGGTGTCCTGGCCAGGTGTGGCCCAGGGGGTGCACCTCTGAGCGAGCTCCCCCGCCCCAGCTCTACAGGGATGCCTCAGCATGAACCCCGGGCTGGCCCACCAGGCTCTCCCCTTTGGGCCCCCCTACCCCCTGGGTGGCACCCTTCTTTCCTTTCATGCATCGATTCCTTATGACTTTGGCCATATATATTTTTTAATTCATTGATGAGAGACACAGAAAGAGGCAGAGACACAGGCCGAAGGAGAAGCAGGCTCCCTGCGGGGAGCCCGATGCGGGACTCGATCCCCGGACCCCGGGATCACGCCCTGAGCCAAAGGCAGACACTCAACTGCTGAGCCACCGGGGGGTCCCAGTTTGGTCATATTTTAAAACTGAACTGGAAATCCAGCTCTAATTCGATGAGCAGAGCGGTGGCAGGGCTCGGCCGCTGGCGGGTGGTCACTCGACTGTGTGCACGGCCGCGCCCTTTGCCAGGCGGGGCAGCTGTGTTGTGGGAGCGCCCGCCAGGGCCCTTCTAGAGTCGGTCCCCAGACCCACCAGCCCCTCTGGGAGCGACCAGCGCACGTGGAGGCCACGGAGGCGAGGGACAAGTGTGGCGCCAGACTTTCTGCCCATGGCTGTCACGAGGATGTCCTTTGTCTTTTTCCCATTTTAAATCGTGTCCGTTGTTTATGTACTGAGCACAGATGCATCATAGGATCCCGATTCAAAGCTGTGCAAGGGGGACGGCGAGGGGCCCCCTCCCTGCCTTAGCTTCTCGGGAGCCCTTCACACCCCTCCCGCGGGAGCCAGAGCTATTTCTTTGCACGGTCCAGGCTGTGAACAGCCCCAGCGCCTGGTCCCCACCCCACACCCCCCAGCGTTTGCTCCTCAGGCACTGGACCCGGCCGGGGAGGGCGCCCAGGGAGGTTTGCTGAGTGAGTGCGTCAGCCTGAGCTCAGTTTCCAGTGGGTGGGGGCCCCGTGGGTGGGCTGCGGTCCGAGTGAGCCCAGAAAGCAGCTCCTGCATCCTCCAGCCAGACCCCACCTGGCCGAGGGCAGGCCCTCTCTCGGGCCCACCTCCCACACGATGGGTTTGTGTGTCTACATTTCCCGCAGGAAGAGCTCCAGGGCTCCAGCACCCCAGCGGGGTTGTGGCTGGTTCGGTCCCGGCCAGGGGACCCTGCTGACCCCAGCCAGCAGAGCCTGGACTCTTCTCTCCCCCTCCCCCCTTGTGCCAGGGAAGAGGCGGCCAAGTCCTTCTCCCAAAGCTGCTGATTCAGGCCTGAATCATCACGCGCTTCCCTGGAGTGGCTGCCTGTGGGGGGAGTGGCCCGGAGGGGGCTGGGCGGGCTGGGCGTGGGGGGGGCAGGGGCCGTCTGACCACCTCCCCAGTGGCCCTGTGCAGGCAGGGGGTGAAGCTGTGAGCCACATTCCACAGGCGGGCCTGGTGGGGCCTGCCAGGCCTGGCGAGGGTCCCCTGGAGGTCAGTTATGCCCTGGGGACAGTGGGCCGTGTGGCCCAATGGTCGGCCCCAGGCCCAGATCCTGGCTCTGTGCTTGTCTGCTGCCAAGTCCTGGGCAGGCACCCCGCCTGCTTGGAGCCGGAGGGCCCCCTTGGTGCCCCAGTGGAGGTTCGGGTCCCACCGGGGCTGCCCCGAGGGTCGAGTAGTGTGAGTTGTGCGAACCCCTCTGAGCAGTGGCCTCCACTGTGTGCGAAGATGAGAGCCGGGCTGTAGATGCAGGGGTGGGAGGTGAGGCCCAGGGGTAAGCAGCCCTTCGGTGCCCCGGGGGGACAGCCGGCCACTGTAGGCTGGGGGCTGAGGGGCAGGGCTGGGGGGTCAGGAGGGCTCCTCCGGACAAGCCGCGGAGCAGGGCAAGGAGGGCAGGAGAAGGGGTAGAGTGGGCTTGACCCAGGATGGGGGACAGCCCCGGGGTCGGGGGGAAGCCGGGAACAGGGCCAGGCTGGCAGGAGCTGGTCGCAGCAGCCAGGAATGCAAGTGTGAGTGTGAGTGCACGTGTGTGACTGTGCATCAGAAGTCAGCTTCCGGTTTCTGCCGCTGGGAGCACGGGCCACCCCTGGGCCGTCTGTCGGTTAGGCCGTGGGAGACGTGGGTGCCCGACAGAGAAGCCAGCCAGGCTCCCCCGTATTTGCTGCGGACGAGGTGAGCTGAGGCCGGTGGGGCACGCGGTGCTGTGAACGCTGGGGAAGCTCAGGAGCCCTTCCTGACCACCGCGCTGCCTCCCTCTGGGGCCTCAGCTCTGCTCTGCGGGGACCCCAAGAGAAAGACGGACAGCAGGATCTCTCCGGGGGTGGCTGGGCGCCCCGCAGCCCTTGGCCGGGCCCGCCAGGCCTGGGACCTGGGAGCCTGGCTGTGCCCCTGGCCCTCTGGGCGGCTGGCCCAGGGCCTGGCCTCGTGGTTCGCCTGGTCGTGTGGATGTGGGTCAGTGGCCACGGCTCCAGAATGTGCGGTGGGCAGCCCAGTGGCAGAGTGTGGGAGGAGCCCCAGGCCCCACCTGGGGGGGGTGCTCAGAGCAGCAGGTGTTACCACCTGTCGACAGATGGGCGCCCCGTGTCCCAGGGGCTAAGAGCTCGTTTGAGGCCACACGGAGGGCAGGAGCCATGGCCCGGCTCGAAGCTCACATGGGGGGTCCCCCGCTGGAGCAAGGCTCCACCCCGGAGAAAAGCAGCCGTTCAGCACCGCAGCCCCCTCCACCCACGGCCCCCCACTCCTCCTCTCCCCTTCACCTGGTAGGAGGCCAGGGAGCTTTGGTTATTCCGAGGACCTGCAGGCCCACAGGAGGAAGCCAGGAGGGCGCTAGAGTCTGCGTGGGGGTCAGGGCCTTTGGGAGCCCCTGCTGGGACTTCCCTGGCCGGAAGGTGCCCCTCGGTCAGGCAGAAGGGGCCCCGGGCCTGGTTCGAGCGGGTGTGCTGCCGAGGGAGCTCCCTGGGGTGGCCCAGGGTCTAGGGTCCTGGACAGCCCCAGTCCCCGGCCCCGGAGGCTCCCTGAACTCAGTGTCTGCAGCAGTCCTGGTGTGGGGGGAGGGGCGGGACGAGAGGGGGTGGGCGTGGGGTGCCTGCCGCTCTCTCGGGGGCGGGGCGGGGGGCTCTCACGCGGCCCTCTGACAGGTGTGCATGCAAGTGTGTGCCCGTGTGTGCCCTGGTCCTGGGGCGGCTCCGCGGCAAGGCCAGGCAGGAGGGGGAGAGGAAGGGAAGCTGGGGAGGCAGAGAGGAGCTGGTGGGGGCCCCCCCGAAGGGCCCTTGGGGACTCCCGGGGGAGGACTGGGGGGGGGAGCAGCTCTGGGCTGAGGGGCCTGGTGATCCCGGGTGGGTCTGCACTGCTGGGCTCGGGCTCACACTTTCCCGGGAGGAGGCTGGTCTGTCTGGTTCCTGCAGCATTCCACACTGACTCCGCATCTCCTTCTGGAAACTTCTCTAGTTCTTCTCCCTGAGGACTTCCTCCTAGCCCTCCCCTCCCCCTCTGCTCGGCCCTTTCCCAGTGTCCCTGAGAACCAGGGCTCAGCCGGAGCTGCCCAGCCCTTGCCCCTCCCTGGACACCAAGGGGGAGCCCAGAACACAGGGTCCTCCCTGCTGCTCAGGGGTGCTGAAGTCAGCAGGTGGGCAGGAAGTGAGGGGCTTTGGAGGGGTCTCCCCTAGGGCCGAGGGCGTGCAGCTGGGGCCGCCTGGGGTCAGCCCAGGCTGGGGAACCGGCAGCCCTTCTTCGGCCAGGCCTGGGAAGGGGGTGTCCTGGCCCCTCCGGCCCCTCCGCCAAGCGTTGTCCCCGGGGACTGGGGACTGGCGGGGCAGGTGGGGGGAGGGGGCTCCCAGGCGGGGGAGGGCAGGCTGCGGCTGCTGTGTGGGGCTGAGGAAGCAGCTGCGGTCTGAGTCATCCTCCGGAAAACGAAGGAGGCCGCTTCCATCACCATCTGTCTCCTTGGGAAGAGGAGGAGGAGGAAAGGGTGGAGGGCTGGGGGGGAGGAGGGGCTGCGTCTCACCTTAGGCCTTTCCTACCCGGTCCCTGGGCCTGACTGCGGTGGGCATGTGGGGGGGGGGGTCTTTCCCAAAGCAGCTCTCACTTCAGCCCCCACAGGGCCCTTGAATCAAGGGGTGGAGGTGGGGGGGTCCCATGCTCTGCACAGCCAAGCAGGCTATAGCAGGGGCTCCTGCCAAGGGGCTTCTCAGGATTCCCCCTAGGGACTCCCCCAGTTCAGGGACCCCAGAACCTGCAAGCCGGTCCTGAGCTTAGCACAGCACGGGGATCAAGTACCAAACCCCTCCCCCAAGCCTTGTAGTGGCCCAGATGTGCCCTGGGGCTCTGGGAACCTTGGCACCCCCACGCGGGCAGCTCTGGGCGGGCCTGGGAGACCAGCTGCCACCCCGGGAAGAACCCTGCGGGGGCTCTGACAGGGCTCGGCCCTTCCCCTGTCCCCCACCTTCCTGGTCCCCACGGCATGGGGGGGTGCTCCCTCTGGCTGGGGCCACCCCCCAGGCTGGCCTGCCTCCCGGCTCCTCTGGAGTTGTTAGTTTCCATCGCGTTACGTGCAGATGGGACAACTGAGGCCCCAGAGCGAAGGGGGTCCTGGACCCCTAGTCTCAGCGAGGATCTCCCCCAGGCTGCAAACCTGGAGCTGGGCCATGTCCGTGGGTTCCGGAGTGTGGAATATGGGGCATATCCCAGCAGGGCCATGTGCTCGGATGAAGGCTCGTGCAAACACTAACTGCTGGGAGCTGGCCGGCTGCCCTCCCGCATGCCCCCCCCGAGCCAACGAGCGGGTGTGCTCCCTGCCCCTCCTCCGGCTTCCTACACGCCTGCTTTGCCTCTCTGGGTTTCAGGCTTCTTGGGGCCGGCGGGGCAGGGGTGTTCATCGCGCACTGCTCCTGACCTGTCAGAGCCAGCAGGAAGCCACCGGATGGTGGGGGACGGCGCCCTGGCCCCTGGTGCTGGTGGGGGTGCCCACAGGGGTACGCCCAGTCCTGGTAAGGGCCAGCCCCGCGACCGGGTTCTGGTTCAGAGATGTGGAAGTGGGCAGGGGTCTTTTGGTTGCAAGAAACCCAACCCGATGGAGGCCAGGAGAGAAAGAGGGATGGTCCCACCAAAGTCTCCTCTTCCCGGCGCCTGTCTCAGCGTCGGCGTCAGCTTTGTCTCTCCCTCCCCGCCGCCCTGCTCTGGCCAAGCCTGCCTATAGCTCACTGCCTACGGCTCATTGCCTGGGGCCCTTGCAGGAAGGGCCATGCTGGTCATGAGGGACCCCACCCCCGGGAGAATTCTGAGGACGACCCCCACCCTCGGACATTCTCAGCCCACATTCTGGGGGCGAGGAGTGTGGGCTGCTTTCTACAAGGCCTCGGGTCAACAAGGGGGCGGCTCTCCAAAAGAGGAGGGCCGGTGAGTAAGACGTCTGCAGGGGCTGTGGGCCCGACTGGGAAGAACCCCCTCTCTACAGATGGAGGTGGCCTCCCTGGAAAGATGTGGCTCCCAGGGCTCAGGACCCCAGGTGGGAGAGGCCTATCCACCTGGACTGGACATCCGCACTGAGGAAGCCTCTGGAGGGCTGCCGGGAGAGGCTGGCAAGCTTGGCTTTGGCCACAGGGGTGGTCAGCTATCTGGCAGCGGCTCCTTGGTGCTGGGTATTGAGAGGTCACCTTTTATGTGAAATCAGGAAGAGGCTGAAGACTTCGAAGCCGGTAGTCAGGTTCCCTCCTTCCCATGTCAGGCTTCCTCTTGCCCGGGGCACAGCAGAGCATTTGCATTTTATAGATACAGAGTCTGAGCAGATTAACCCCGAGGTGGTAAGATGTGTCTGAGCTGGGGGTTTCCTGTCAGCAGGCACTTCTTTTGCTTTGCCCTGGCTCTGTCATGGGATACTTAAGGCTGCTTGGTGTTAAAACCATTACAGTATCCGGTATCCACCCACCCATCCATCCATCCATCCATCCATGCACCCACCCACCCACTCATTCATCCATCCATCCATCCATCCATCCACTCATCTATCCAACCATTTACCTACCTACCCACCATCCTTTTACCCATCCATCCACTCATGGATCCATCCACCAACTTACCACCTACCATTTATCCATCTACTCATCCATCCAGCCATCCACCTACCCAACCACCATCTACCCATTCAGCCATTCATTCATCGACCCACCCACCCACCATGCATCCATCCATCTATCCACTACCCATCCATCCATCCATCCATCCATCATTTGCCTACCCACCCACTCATCCATCCATCTATCCAGCCACTCATCTATTCAACCATCTACCTACCCACCCACCATCCATTCATCCATCCATCCATCCACCAACCTACCCACCCATCATTCATCTATCCATCCATCTGCGTACCCACCCACCATCCACTTATCCATCCATGCACTCATCCATCCATCCACCCGCCCACCTACCCACCATCCATCCAATATTTATTGAGAGCCTACTGTGTATTGGGCGCAGGGTTGGTACTTGTTCAACCAGGTAAGCAAAGGCACAGCAACACCCTTGAATTGTGTTGCCAAATTTGGCAAATAACAATACAGGACAAAAAAAAAAAAAACAATACAGGACATCCAGTTAAATTTGAATTTCAGATGAACAATGAATCTGGTTTTGATATAAGTATATAACTGTGTCCCACATATTACACGGGACATGCTTAGGCTGAAACTTGTTGTTTGTCTGAGACTCAGATTTAGCCGGGCATTCTGTGTTATCTGGTAGCCCTGCCCTGGTCGGCTCATGAAACAATGGGGTGATAACACACGTCCGCATTCCACGCGAAGGATCTAACTTAATCCTTTTCAAAATCTATGAACTTGGGGATATTATGTCCATTTTAAAATTGTGAATACAGAGGCTCAGAGAGGTTAAGAGAGTTGCCCAGTGGGTGATGGCTAAGCCAGAAACACAAAAGAGATGTTTTGGGGTTTTTTGAAAAGTATTTGTTACTAAAATATCAAGCCAGGCAAAAAGAAGTTACAAAAAGAGTCTGTGGAAGTCTTTTTTTTTTTTTTTTTTTGTGGAAGTCATTTTAAATCTGACCACCATTGTTCAGTGGCTGAGCTTTATTCCAGACATCGTGCTTTGCAAATACAATGTAGAGTGAAGGAGGTTGGAAGTCACTGAAACGGAGAAGGGATAATCCTGGATGCTTTACCCTAAAATCAAACATCAAATTTGTCTCATTTGGATTTAAACAGAAGGAATTGCTGAATTTCAGGGAAATGTCTTATGACCACAAAGGAGCCTGGTTCTCAGATCGTCTCCCTAGACTGGAAGGCACGGACACGAGAGCGCGCAGGGACGGCGGTCCTGTGTCTGCCGCCGTGGTGGGCGCCCACTGAGCCCGCATGGACGCGGGCCCGGCACTGTCCCCGGCTTCCTCCTCTGCTTCCCGAATGCGCGGCACCTGTGGTTCCTCCCGGGACAGGGTCACCGAAGTGGAGCATCTGATGGCACCACCTGAACCGCGCTGTGACCAATGTGCCGAGGGAGGAGCCCGTCCCCCCACCCTGCCCCTGAGCTCCCCTCATTTCCCCTCCTGCCCGCACCCCTACCCAAGGATACCCAAGTGCTATTCGCCCCGTTTGTCTCCTGGGCTTTGGTCTTCCTACAAGGGGGACCTCCAGCGTGAGCTCCCCGGCGTCTGCTTGCTCAGTCCAGCACGAGGTCCGGGGGCTCCTGTGTCGTCTGCGCCATCCCAGTGGGCGGCCGGCCCCCCATGTATTCACCGGTGTTGCCGCTGACGGAGAGGCCTCCAGCTTTTGGCCTCTGCGTTGCCCTGAGCGCTCTAGTACGTGTTGTGGGACACGCGTGTGCCCGTTTCTGCTGCGTGACTCTTAGCTGTGTGTCTGCGTACGTTTAGCTTTAACAGATCGCGCCAAACACGTTTGCCAAAGCGGTTGGTTGTGCCAGCGTTCGCTGTCCCGGAGACGTGCGAGAGCTCCGGTTAATCCACATCTTCAGGGATCCCCGGGTGGCGCAGCGGTTTGGCGCCTGCCTTGGGCCCAGGGCGCGATCCTGGAGACCCGGGATCGAGTCCCACGTCGGGCTCCCTGCATGGAGCCTGCTTCTCCCTCTGCCTGTGTCTCTGCCTCTCCCTCTCTCTGTATGACTATCATAAATAAATAAGTAAAAAATTAATTTAAAAAAATCCACATCTTTACCAATAATTGGAAGGTTTTGTCTTCGTGTTGACCCTTCACGAAGGGTTTGTGGTATGACCCTGTGATTTTTTTTTAAGATTTTATTTATTCCTGAGAGACACACAGAGAGAGGCAGAGACACAGGTAGGGGGAGAAGCAGGCTCCATGCAGGGAGCCCGACGCGGGACTCGATCCCGGGACCCCCAGGATCACACCCTGAGCAGAAGGCAGATGCTCAACCCCTGAGCCCCCCAGGCGTCCCTCATGCCGTGATTTTAATCTGCATTTTCCTCCTGGTTGGTGAAATGAGCGCCTTTTTACATGTTTACTGACTGTGGACGCTCCTACTTTGTGGTGTCGGCTGCCCGTTTCCCTGTGGAGTTGATCTTTCTCCGTCGGTTTGCAGGAGTTCCTCACGTATTTGTACGTCCTGGACGGAGGTCCTCGATGCTTTGCTGCAATCTGTATTGCATATGCCCCCGGCTGTGACGCGCATAGTTTTACTGGTGTTTTAAACTCCGCGAGGTGCCACAGGCACTGTCGTGCGCTGTATCTTTGCTTGAATTTGTCCACAAACGTCATCGTTTCAGGACTTCTTCACCTTTTCCTACATTTTCACGCCTACACCCGGCTCCTTTGCCTCTGGCGTTTGGTCTGGTAGTCCTCTGAGCGCAGGGCCGGGGAGATGATGGACCCTGTTTGTCTCACCTTCTCCTCGGAACGGTGTTTTGGGCTGACCTTTCCCCCCCGCCTGCACCCCGAGGAGCTCCTCCTCGTCTCCCGGCTTCTCCTGGGTGTCAGTCACATTTCCTGCACTTTGCACGTCTAGTGATGTGGGGCTGTGTCCTGCACATCGTGGCTGCTATGTTGCGGGGGCTTGGGGCTCTGTGGGGTTCTCTTTCAGAGCATTCTTCTTTTTTTTTTTTTTTGATGTTGTTGTTTGTTTATTGAGGGGTTAACTGAACGGGACTCAAGCTGTAAACACTGCCCCTCTGTGTAAAATCTCTGTGCTGTGAGCTGAGCTGCTTAGAATCTGTCCCGTGCAAACAGAGCTCACAGAGCAGCCAGGGGCTTGAGCGGAATTCATCAGGGAGGATTCCAGGCTCCCTTTCTGGGGTCGCCCCTCACTTTCCATCTGCTGTGGTTACCCCAACTCCGTCCTCTGGTTCTTGAAGCCAGCAGGACCTGGGCTCCCTCAGGGTTTTGGCCTGCCCTTAGGTGTAGAGGCACATCGTGGGACACTGACCCAGCCAGTCCCGTCTCCTGAGCACCTGAGCACGACAGTCTCTGTCTGGTTGTGGCTGCTCTCCATGCTGTTGGACAGTTGTCTCTGTGTCCAGCAATCGTGGACTTTTCTGCACCAGAGCTGGTCCAATTGGAGCCACTTGGCCATTGAGCAATGCTGGGGCAGTTAGGACAGAGGAGGGCTGGGTCCCAGGCCCAGTCGGGGTGGACCGGGGCAGGATGGGGGCGTCACTTGGTGAGACTCGCTCTTGCTCTGGGTAGCCTTGGTTCGGGGGCTGTTCTCATCAGAGATTTAACCAGGAGCCTGGGTTAAAGCCCAGCCTCCTGCTGGACACAGCACCAACATCTCACAAGTGTTTTGGGGTGGGTGGGACCAACGGTGTGTCCGAGGACCCTGAAGCCTCTAGTTTTGTCACTGTTACCCCGTGGGTGTGGGAAGGTTCTCTGGGTTCTCTTTCTGTCATTGGGGCTCCCTGCCTGGGCCCCGCCCTGTCCTCGGCCTCGTGCCTGTAACCCACAAACACTCCTGGTGAGCAGGATGCCCGCGATCATTGGCTGAGTGGGCTCTCCCCTCTGGGGATGGGTCTCCACGGCCCCACTGCTCTCTGAGACTCAGCCGTGAGGCTCTAGTGTGCGTGGCCCCTCTTATCGCCATCAGGAGTGACACCTTCCACGGGGGACCCACCCATTCCTGCCCCTTCAGGCCCAGCACCGTCAGCCTTCCCAGGTAATAAAGATCAGATGAGAGGCAGGACCAGAAAGTCTGTTGAAATCACCGTTTTCCATATGACATTGAACAACAAGAAAAAGCCCAAACTTTTAAAACATGAGCACCTTTTGCCCCAGTGATACCAATCCTGGGACTTACTGCAAGATGATGATTTATTTTTTTATTTCTTAAAGATTTTTGTTTATTTATTCCTGAGAGAGAGAGACGCAGAGACACAGGCAGAGGGAGAAGCAGGCTCCATGCAGGGAGCCCGACGTGGGACTCGATCCCGGGCCTCCAGGATCGCGCCCTGGGCCGAAGGCAGAGATCCCAAGATGATGATTTAGAATGTGTGTGAAGAATGAGCTCCAGGGGATCCCTGGGTGGCTCAGTGGTTTAGCACCTGCCTTTGGCCCAGGGTGTGATCTCCAGGTCCCAGGATCGAGTCCCACGCCGGGCTCCCTGCATGGAGCCTGCTTCTCCCTCTGCCTGTGTCTCTGCCTCTCACTCTGTGTCTATCATGAATAAATAAATAAAAATCTTAAAAAAAAAAAAAAAAAGAACGAGCTCCAGGAGGTTGATAGCAGTGCTGTTTACAATGTTGAAAGGAAAACCCTAGAAAGAATGATTTCCCCACAGGAGGTTAAGAAAACATTTGGGTTTTTCAAAGGGTATTAAGTCACATGGTTGTTAAAAATATTGCAGCAGGGGCACCTGGGTGACTCAGCAGTTGAGCGCCTGCCTTTGGCCCAGGGCGTGATCCCCGAGTCCCGGGATCGAGTCCCACGTCGGGCTCCCTGCGTGGAGCCTGCTTCTCCCTCTGCCTGGGTCTCTGCCTCTCTCGGTGTCTCTCATAAATAAATAAATAAATAAAATCTTAAAAAAAAAACACATTGCGGCACATTTGGCGGAAATGGGATCATGTTCTGTGGTTGATGGAAGTCAGCAAAACCCAAAGCAGAGGTGTTGACGGCGTCTGTGTCCACATCACACTCTGAGTATTCGCTACCTTTCGGTTGTTCCTATTCTCTGACTTTCTAAGAGAATGACTATTTTTTGGGCCGTGTTTTGAGGTACAACGTATGTGCAGTAAAATGCATCCGCGCAGGTGTGCAGCTTGGCGAGCTCTGACAGCAGCGCGACCCACGCCCAGAACAGGATGGGGAGAATTTCTCCTTCAGGGAGCTCCCCGCCTCCTGCTGGTCCCGGGGTTTGGGGCCAACACACCAATCCGCGGACCGTGTTTCGAGCTAGAAGTCGGCCGCCGTCCCGCGTGGCGGGCCAGGGTCATGGAGGCCGGGCCGGGGGGGACGCCCCACAGGTGCCGAGGAGGGACCCGGGCTGCCAGTCCTGCAGCTGTGAGTCCCGGTCACCTGGCCCGAGGCACAGAAGGCCTTTGTCCTAACTGGGCTGTCACCTGCCCTGCGACCTACTACGGGAGGGAGGGAGAACGGGCCGCATTCCAGGGTGAGGACTCGAGGTCCTCCCTTCTCGGCCGCGCACCTGTCAACCATTCTCAGGATGGAGCTGGGCCTCAGCGGCTGTGGGGTGACACCTCTAACCAGCGGCCCAGGCAGTGGCGGGCGAGGGTGGGGCCCAGTGACGCGGGGCCCGGGGAGGAGCTTGTTCACTTCTGGAAGCTGAGGCTCAAGATCGCAGCGCCGCAGGGCCGGTTCCGGGGACCAGGGCCTCCGTGACTGGCAGAGGCCGCCTCCCTGCGGGGCCGCCCAGGGCGAGCGAGACCCGGGCCTTGTCCTCTTACAGGGGCACCAGCCCAGTTGGGTCAGGACCTCACGACCTCACTTAACCTTTGTCACCACCAACACCACCCCACCTGGCCTGTCCCCAGGTCTAGTCACCCTGGAATTAGGACTTCAACAGGGCAGTTTTGGGGGTGACACAATTCAGCCCCCAGCAACAGCTACCCCGCCTGGTGCTCCCCACCCTCCTCGTCACTTCCTCCCCAGGTGGCCCCAGGTCCGCCCTCCTGGGCTCCTGGCTCCACTCCAGGAATGCCCCGGCTTCTTTCCTCCTGCACCAGCGGGACCTGGGTGGGGGGCTCGGCAGGGAGGGGCCCAGTCCTGGGCCCGGGGACGTGGGGACGTAAGGCATGCGAGCCGCTGGAGGACTGGAAAGCAGCACGCCTGCCCAGCACGATGCTTACTCCTCTGGTCAAAGAGAAATCAAACCCTTCCTGTGAAGCTCCTGGGCTCTAGTTCTTTATGGAGCCTGGTGAATAACTGGGCCTTCTTGACTGAGAGAGCGCCCCTCCCTGGCCTGGATTCCTGCCCAGCTCGCAAAGCCCCTGGAGAAGATGGTGAAGAGAGTGTGTGTGTGTGTGTGTGTGTGTGTGTGTGTGTGTGCACATGTGCCCTGGGAGAGGGTGGTCCCAGCCTCCCCAGTCCCCTGCCCAGGCCCTGCCCAGAGATGAAGGAGTGACCTCATTCAGGTGTGGGCACGTCTCCCAGCGCCCCTGGAACAGCCCCCACTCTCCGAGACGAAGACCTCATCACAGTGACTTTCAGGTGGCAGAGAGGGGAGCAGAGCTTTTCGGGGGGCTGGCTTCCCACCAGGGCACCTCCAGGGCCTGTTTTCTCGGTCCTGTCCCCGTTGGTGGCTACACGAGCTCTTCCCCATTCAACCTGGGGAAGCCACAGGTGCAGGCAAGGTTGGATTTAGGGAACTAGAAAAACCAAACAAGACCCCGGTGGGAAAGCCCGGGCACTGAGATTGTCCTGACGGGAGTGGGGTGTCGTGGGAGGAGAGGGCCTGCAGGGAGGCAGGAAGGGGACACTAGGAGGTGGGGGGTTGGCCCCCAGGGGAGGCTGCAGGGGTGGCGCACCTGCTGGGATGAGGGGTTGTTGAGAACAGGAGGATGGCTGCCCTGGCACCCACCTCCCCCCTCGGCCTCCACGCTGGGTGGGCGAGTGATCAGCAGTTGCGGAGCCCTTGGTGGGGGGGGCAGGTTGAAGGTGAAGCTCTGACGGTGGGGGGGCTTGCTAAGGGCACTTCTGGCGGGATGTGCTTCTGATGCCAGGCCTTCGCTCACCTCCGTCCCACACTCTCCCCCTGGAGCCAGCCTCAGATTGATGGGGGAGCGAAGGCAGGCTGACGACACGGCACAGGAGGGGGTCCCCCCCACCCCGCAGGTGCTCCTGCTTGCCCTGAGGCTAGGGGAATGGTCAGAGACCACAGCCCAGCAGGACAGGAGCCTCCCTCAGTGCACCAGTGTCTTAGGGGTTTACAAGGAAAAACACTCTTATCAATAGCCGATAGCCGAACTTCCTGGAGCCCTAACATCACCCTCCCCTCCATGGTGATGTGGGAAAACAAAGGTGGAAGGGAATGTCAATAAAATAAAATTTCCTTATGACCTGCAGCCCATTGACAAACACAGGAGGCAGGCCTAGTAGAACATTCCTCCAGGAAGCTCCCCACTGTCTCAGTGTTAATGCTTTACTAGAGGGAAAACCACCCGAGCCTGCCAAAGGCCAGGCCCCAGGATCCTGAGAGTCCTCTTTAGCATATCAAAGACCTCCTGGACACCTCCCTCTGTCCTGATCTCTCCCAACTCCTAAGTATGTAATCAGCCACCTCACAGCCAGTCCTGCAGCTATTCCTGCCCAGGGTCGTCCCAGTACTTTAATAAAACCACCTTTTTGCACCAAAGACATCTCAAGAATTCTTTCTTGGCCATCGGCTCTGGACCTCACCCACATTCCAAAATGACATCAAGGCCCTGCAGGCTGGGGGCATCAGAATGCCGGATTTCAGGTTGTACGACAAAGCTGTGGTCATCAAGACAGTGTGGTCCTGGCACAAAAGCAGACACATAGATCAATGGAACAGAATAGAGAACCCAGAAGTGGACCCTCAACTCTATGGTCAACTAATATTCGACAGAGCAGGAAAGACTCTCCACTGGAGAAAGGACAGTGTCTTCAATAAATGGTGCTGGGAACACTGGACAGCCACGCGCAGAGGAGTGAAACCGGACCATTCTCTCACACCAGACACAAAGACTAGTGGGATTAGTGGGACTTCATCAAGATAAGAACCTTCTGCACAGCAAAGGATACAGTCAACAAACCTAAAAGACAACCTCCAGAATGGGAGAAGCTATTTGCAGATGACTAATCAGATGAAGGGCCAGTATCCAAGATCTATAAAGAACTTATTAAGCTCAACAGCAAAGAAACAAACAATCCAATCATGAACTGGGCAAAAGACATGAAGAGAAATCTCACAGAGGAAGCCATGGACATGGCCAACATGCACATGAGAAAATGCTCCGCATCACTGGCCATGGGGGAAATACAAATCAAAACCACAATGAGATCCCACCTCACACCAGTGAGAATGGGGAACATTAACAAGGCAGGAAACCACAAATGTTGGAGAGGATGCGGAGAAAGGGGAACCCTCTTACACTGTTGGTGGGAATGTGACCTGGTGCAGCCACTCTGGGAAACTGTGTGGAGGTTCCTCAAAGAGTTAAAAATAGACCTGCCCTACGACCCAGCAATTGCACTGCTGGGGATTTACCCCAAAGATTCAGATGCAGTGAAACGCCGGGACACCTGCCCCCCGATGTTTCTAGCAGCAATGGCCACAATAGCCAAACTGTGGAGGAGCCTCGGTGTCCATCGAAAGATGATGGATAAGAAGATGTGGTCTATGTATACAATGGAATATTCCTCAGCCATTAGAAACGACAAATACCCACCATCTGACAAATACCCACCATCTGCTTCGACGTGGATGGACCTGGAGGGTATTATGCTGAGTGAAATAACTCAATCGGAGAAGGACAAACAGTGTATGTTCTCATTCATTTGGGGAATATAAATAATAGTGAAAGGGAATATAAGGGAAGGGAAAAGAAATGTTGGGAAATATCAGGAAGGGAGACAGAACATAAAGACTCCTAACTCTGGGAAACGAACAAGGGGTGGTGGAAGGGGAGGTGGGCGGGGGTGGGGGTGACTGGGTGACGGGCACTGAGGGGGGCACTTGACGGGATGAGCACCGGGTTAGTTATGCTGTATGTTGGCAAATCGAATGAAAAAAAAAAAAAAAAAAGAGGCCCTGCAGGTTAAGGCTCCGTCCCACAAGACTGCCCCTCCCACCCTCAAGATGCCAATGGCCAGTTGTCACCTGTGCTTCTGACCAACTGGCTGAGGTCGGAGATTTCAGGGACCCCCTCTGTGGGTTCGATTAATTTGCTCACAGAAGCTGGAGAAACATTTTACTTACTAGATCACCGGTTTATTACAGATGCTATGACCCAGGAGCAGCCGACTGAAGAGGTGCGGAGGGCGAGGGAAGGGAAGGGGCGGGCCTTCGTCAGGCCCCTGAGCTCAGGGCTCTCCCGGAACCTCCAAGACTTCAACCACCAGGAGCTCCCCGACCCCACCTCATCCTTTTCAGCTTCTTATGGAGGCTTCCTTGCACAGCTGTGATTGACTAAATCATTGGCCATTGGTGATTGATACAACCCCCCCCATCCCCACCCATTGCCCCTCCCAGAGGTCAGGGGTGGGACTCCTGAGCAAGCAGTCCCAACCTAGGGGCTTTCCAACATCACCTCATTATCATACAAAAGACAACCTAAGGGCTCTCAGCACTTAGAAAATCCCCGGGGTTTTTAGGAACCCTGTGCCAGAAGTCAGGTGAGAGCACCTGTCATCACCAGGTGGGGACGTGACCTGTCCTCTTCGGACTCTGAGGAAATACCACCAGGCTGGGCAGCTCACAGGAGCCAGAGCCAGAACCAGGGCCAGAGCCAGAGCCAGGACCAGAGCCAGGACCAGAGCCAGGACCAGAGCCAGGACCAGGGCCAGGACCAGAGCCAGGACCAGAGCCAGGACCAGGGCCAGGACCAGGGCCAGGACCAGAGCCAGGACCAGGGCCAGGACCAGAGCCAGGACCAGGGCCAGGACCAGATCCAGAACTGGAACTAGAGCCGGAACCAGGGCCAGAGCCAGCAGCAGAGCCAGGACCAGAGCCAGGGCCAGAGCCAGGACCAGGTCCAGGACCACATCCAGAACCGGAACCAGAGCCGGAACCAGAGCCAGAGCCAGGACCAGGACCAGGGCCAGGACCAGATCCAGAACTGGAACCAGAGCCGGAACCAGAGCCAGAGCCAGGACCAGAAGACACTTCCTCAGGCCAGAGTAGCCGGAGGCGCTGGACCAGAGCCGGGGGAAGGAGGACAGCTACTTCTAACCGCGGCCTGTGAAGCACCATCCCGGGAGCAGACGGCCTGAGCATGTAAACAAGCAAGAAGACATAAAATCAAAATACAGCAAATGGGTTAGATCTATTTAAGTAGGTGCAGGAGAACATTATTGATAAGAAGGAAGAAGGGGCGCCTGGGTGGCTCAGTGGGTTAGGTGTCTGACTTCGGCTCAGGTCAGGATCCTGGGGTCCTAGGAAGGAGCCCAGAGTCTGGCTGCCTGTTTAGCGGGGAGTCTGCTCTTCCTTTGTTCCTTCTCCCTGCGTGTGCTCTTTCATACTTTCTCTCAAATAAAAAAATAAAAATCTTAAAAAAAAAAGAGCAAGAAAAAAATAATAAGAAAAGGGACCTAGTGGAAACATTAGGTTTGATAAGCATGACCATAGATGAGAAATAGCAGGACGGGGACAGCTGGACCAGGGGCAAGTTGTGAGGGCAGAGGGAGCACCGGAGGGGCAGGAGGAAACCACAGCGAGATGAGGCTGGAGATGCAGAAGAGAAGCTGAAAGACGCAGAGGACAAAGTGGAGGTGGCCCTGGACACAGGAGCCCCCAAAGGCAGGGGAAGGTGCCAGTGCCCTGAGCCCTGGCTGTGCGGGGGGCCAGGAGGGCGCCACACTCACAGGGGGGAGTACCAGGGTTGCAGTCAGGCCCCCAGAGCTCTCAGCGGGGATAGAATCCACCTGGGAAGTGTGGGGTCAGCAGAGTCCAGGAAAACCCTCTGGACAGCAGCGGGGGGGCAGAGGGGCAGGTGCCACGGGGAACAGGCCAGAGGATCTGTGCAAGTCGGCACAGGAGCTGGACTTCACCCTAGAGGGAGCAGGAGAGATGAGTTACAGTCGGATGCTGTACAGAGACGCTGGAAGGAAGAGAGCGGAGTGTAGCGTCCCTGCGGGCAAGGGGGCGCCCAGGCAGAGGCCCACGAACCCCTCCCCGTGTCAGGTACTGGAGGCTGCACAACAGAGCACCCCAGCACTCAGTGGTGCAAAACACACCCACCAGTTGCTTTCTGACACACCCTGCGAGCTTGGGCTTGGCTTTCACTTGGGCTCAGGGGTTGCTTGGGTTACTGTCATCTGAAGGTGCGACTGGGGCTCTGGGTTGGCTTCCACAGAGACAGATTCACATGGTGAGCAAGCCGTGTCCCCTGTGCACCCCTCCCCGTGCGCCCCTCCCCGTGCACCCCTCCCCGTGCGCCCCTCCCCGTGCGCCCCTCCCCGTGTGCGCCTCCCCATGTGTGCTCCTTGTGTGCCCCTTCCCGTGCCTGCCTCCCCTGTGCCTGCCTTCCTCGTGCACCACCCTGTGTGTCCCCCTATGCGCCCCTCCCCTGTGCGTGCCTTCCCGTGCGGCCCTCCTGTTCGCCTCCCCATGTGTGCCCGATGCTTGAGCATCCTCACCACGTGGTGGCTGACTCCCCCAGTGCAAATGCTCCAGGACATCAAGGTGGAGGCTGGAATCCCATTTATGACCTCACCCCAGAAATCAACATTGCGACGTCCCCTGCTGCCGCTGTGAGCCCCGTGAGCATGATGTGATGTGGCTGGGAGCACACAGGGGCAGGAGTGCTGGCGCCAAGGACACCCAGGCCCTCTTGGAGGTTGGCTATCGCTTCAAAACAAGCTTAGAGACAGTCAGATATGACCCATATCAGAATTAGAGAAAAACTGAAAATTATTTTGGAAATGCAGATGAAAGCAGAGGCGATACACATAAACAGAGGTAAATATTTTGAGAAAGAGAAAAGGAAGGTACGGACACGTGGAAAGATTTCGAGAGAACGTGCCAAATACGGAGAAGGCGTAAAGACCTGGTGGATGTTTCTCGGAGAGAAGGTACAGGGGTCACTAGCACAGAAACACACGATCAGCACTTGGGAAGGGCCAGTGCGAACTGCAGGGAGGGGTCACTTCAGGCCCACGAGGATGGTCACACTGAGAGTGGTGAGCAGCCGAGCTGGCGAGGGGGTGAGGCTGGACCCTCGGGCACCGTGATGGGGACGGAGGGGACTGGACCCACGGGACTGTGCTGCGGCCTCCTGGGTAAACAGGCTGGCAGTTCCTCAAACTGTGAAACATGGAGCTTCCGAGTGGCCGGCACTTGCGCCCTTTGGCACACACCAAGAGAACAGAGAGAATCGAAGCTCTGTCCGCACAAGAACTTGTCCGTGACCCTTAATAGCATCACGTACAACAACCGAAAGGAGAAGCAGCCCAGACACGCGTCACGCGATAACAAAATGCGGGGTGTCCCTATAATGATGTTCAGCTGTAACCAGGACTGAAGCGTGACTCGGGGACAGGAGCGGAAGTTAGAAACAGCGCTAGTGGGCGCCTGCGTGGCGGAGTCGCCCAGCCTCTGGCTCTTGCTTTCAGCTCAGGTCATGACCTCAGGGTCGAGGGATGGAGCCCGCATGGGACTCTGTGCCCGGTGGGGAGTCTGCTTGAGATCCCCTCTTCCTCTCCCTCTGCTCCTTCCCCCTTGTGAACTCGCGCTCTCTCTGAGTCTCTCTCAAATCGATAAATAAAATCTTTTAAAAGAAAGAGTCAAAAAAAAAGCCCGCTACGCTAGCTGTGAGAAGCCAGTCCAGCAAGGCCGCGAACTGTACGGCCCATTTATGGGAAAAGTCCAGAGTAGGGGAGTCTGTAGACTCAGATGGAGCATTTGGGTGGCCAGGACCTGGGACTGCTGAGGGGTGTGAGGTTTCTTTCGGTTCGGGGGCGATGAAATGTCCTGAGAGCGGATGGTGGCTACGACTCGGTCGCACAACTTTGCAGATACGCTGGACACCACTGCACTGTGCAGCTGAAACGGGTGACTTTTGTAATATGCAAATTGCGTGTGCACCAAGGTGTTTACACAAGAAAGAAAAGGAGCCAAGAGCCATGGAACAGGACTTCCTGGGGAAAAGCCCAAAGCGCTGGCACAGAGCAGACGCGGAGTCAAGATCCAAGACAGCTTCCCCGGAGCCAACACCTCGGAAGCTTATATATTGAAAGGACGCGTCACGGACTCGGGGAAACTGACCCCGGATGACTAATCCTGAGACGTAGTTTTGTAAAGTGATTAAATCCTGGGACTCTTAGGCCTTAAAACACGTAAGGAAAAGTGTGGAAAACAGGCGCGCAGGTGGATGGGACCGCGACACATGCGGGCGGAGGACACCGCGCCCGCGGGGCCAGGGACCCGCAGGCTCTGGGGCCGAAAGGACTCCTCGCAGACGAGGAGGGCAGACGGGGCTGGGGCTGCCCGCGGCGACTTAGGTCGCTGACCGAGTCACCATCCCCGCCGGGCTGCTGCTCTCCCGGAGGTGGCGGGAGGTGGTGTCTGCCGGAGGCCGTGCAGGTGCACGCGCCCAGGGGTGCTCCCAAGCTCGAGGTCCTGGGACCACCGGGAGAGGCCTCTGGGGACAGGGAAGTCGCCTCCTCAAGGTCCTCAAGGTCAACCCCTGAAGACCGCTGAGGGGGGCCTTGGCTCCATGGGGGTTGCACGCGGGGCCTGCCCTGTGGGGTCCGGCCTGCTCAGGGGACCAACAGCCTGTCGTTGCTGCCAGCGGCGGCCAGCAGTGCTGCTGCCTGCCGGGCGGTGTCCCCGGCTAGTGGAGGGGAGGGCAGGGCGGGAAATGTCCTGTCCTGCGCCCCTACTGCCTACTGCGTGCTGGCACCACGAGGACACTCAGAAGGCACCAGGCGGGAGCCAGTCACACCCCTGCTTTGCAGGAGGAGACCTGAGGCTCCAGGAGGGGCTGGGCCTTGGGAGCCAGGAGGTGAGCGCCCTGGAGGCCAGACCTACCACGTGGAGGAAAGGATGGTCCTCAGGTGTCCCCTGCCCTGGCCTGAGCACCCACACCAGCTGACGGCCATGGCTGCACCCACCCAGCCTTGGACCCCCTGTGTGCCCTCCTTGTTCTGGTCTTTGAGGCTGAGGCTCCGTCTGCCAGCCTGACGTGGGAGGGACGGGGCGCCCAAGGGGACTCGGGCTGTGCCAAGCACACCCTTGCAGGCCGTGTCCACGGGCAGGTCACGCAGCTCTCGGCTGGCCAGTCAGGACCGGCGCTGGGTGACCGCTGGGCCCGGGTCCTCCCTCCACCACGTGGGGCAGCCCAGGATCCCCGAGGGTGCCCGGCACCACCTTCCCTGGAGCTCGGGCGCAGGTGCTGGGGGACCCCAGCTGCGAGGAGCCCTCACCGGTGCCAGAGCCCCATGACATCATCACGTCCCCGTCCATCTGCCGAGGGTGGGGGCCAGCGAAGGGGGCGGTCAGTGCCTCCAGCCAAGCCCCTCAAGGAGCGGATGGGCAGCTGGCGGGGAGGGGGGCTGAGCTAGGACCCTCCACCGCCCCCTCTGCCACCTCACCTCGGCAGGCCTGGGAGCCCCCGCGCCCACCCCTGTCCGTTTGGGGGCGAGGCGCGCCCTCTGGTGTCGACAGGCGGCACCACCCTCCGTTGTCTTGGCTGACGGGTGGTCCAGCTTGGGGCGGGGGCGGGGCGGGTCAGAGGGCCCAGCGGTGGCGGGGGGCACGCAGGTTGGGGAGTGAGGTCCAGTGCCCTGACTTGCAGGGGCGCCTGCGATGGAGGGGCCGCTTCTCCCCGCCCTCCCCTGCCTTTGTGCAGGCGGGTGACGCCACCCCTGGGCCGCTGGCCTGCAGGCAGCTGGCTGCCCCCGCCTCTGAGGATGCAAACGTGCTGCTGTGCCTGCGGGATCAAAGCGCCTCCTGTCCCCCAGGGTGCTGAGGTGGACACAGGTGCTCAGAGATGACGTCTTTGGAACCCCAAGTAGGGGAAGTTGGGCTCTGGACACTATCTCTCCCTTCCTTCCTTCCTCCCTCTCTCTCTCTCTTTTCTTTCTTTCTTTCTTTCTTTCTTTCTTTCTTTCTTTCTTTCTTTTCTTTTTCTTTTTCTTTTTCTTTCTTCTTTCTTTCTTTCTTTCTTTCTTTCTTTCTTTCTTTCTTTCTTTCTTTCTTTCTTTCTTTCTCTTTCTTTTCTATTTATTTATTCATGAGAGACATGCAGAGAGACGCAGAGACAGAGGCAGAGGGGAAGCAGGTCCCTGCGGGGAGCCCGATGCAGGACTCGATCCCAGGACCCTGGGGTCATGCCCTGAGCCTAAGGCAGGTGCTCCACCGCTGAGCCACCCAGGGGCCCCAAGGACACTATCTTTTTCACAATCAGTAATATCTGGAGTGGAAACAGGGATTACGTGGGACCCCCCCCCCCCCTGGTTTCCTCCAGCGATGCATTTCCAATCCCAGTATCCATTTGCTGCCGAAAATCTTATCAAAAAGTATAACATAAATCATTTCTCAGGGGTTTTGTGAGCTAACAGCTGTAAAAATAAATCCGGAGAGAACAAAGGGCCTTCCAAAGTGCAGGAGGAAAAGCGACGCTGCGGGTCACACAGGTACTTTAACCGCGGGGTTGGTGACGGTGACCGCAGGCCTTCCGGGCGCCACGCATCACGTTAGGCGACAGTCCGCGGGCAGAGCGCGCTGCTAGTACAGGTGACGTTGTCCTTCTTGTGTCGATGACGGTGGGCATCGGGAGAGCTGGGTCGTGTGGATATATGGAGGAGGTCCAAGGCGACGTGGGTGAAACCCAAACATGCTGACGGAAGATGCGGTGGAGTCGCTGCTGCGTGACCGCGCTGCGCCGGGTTCTAGGACAGCTGGCCAGAGATCCATCAGCATTTGCACCTGCAGGTGCGGATGGAATGTTCTGGAGTGACAGTGCTGCTCTGTGTCTTGGCCGGGGTGGCTCACACGGCGTCTGCTTTGGTTAGAATCCTCCGTAGGGGAACTGGGACGCTTGGGGGCTCAGCGGGTGAGCATCTGCCTTCAGTGTGACCCTGGGGTCCCGGGATTGAGTCCCGTGTCAGGCTCCCTGCATGGAGCTGCTTCTCCCTCTGCCTGTGTCTCTGCCTCTCTCTCTCTCTCACTCAGTGTCTCTTGTGAATAAATAAATAAAATCTTAAAAAAAAAAAGAATCCACGGTAGGTACCCTAGGATGACGGTCACCCCCTCCCCGCCCGCGTGCCCGAGCCTCCGCACCCCCGAGCTGCTGTCTGTCGGATTTCCCGGGTCTGGACATTTCATATGAACAGGATCTCATGGCAGGTGGCCCTTTGTGACTGGCTTCTGCCCCTGAGCGTCGTGCTTTCGAGGGAGGGTGCCCTGGTCCCTTCGGCGGCTGAGTAATGCGCACGCCAGCACACATCTTTCCTCAAAAGAAAAAGGAACCGTAAACAAATCCCCAAGTCTAGTTAGTGAAGCATCTGTCTGCTGAGGAGCGCCCGGAGGGTGGGCAGGTGCCTGCAGCTTGTTTGGGAATGTGTTCCACCGTGAGGCAGCTGAGGGGGGAGCTGGGGGGAGAGATCCGGGCACGCGGGCGGCCCACCCGGCGGGGAGGGCGTGGGGTGCCCGCCTGCTGCGTGGGGCAGTGTTTGAAGGGTCCTGGGGAAGGAGCCCTGCGCTGCAGGCACAGGCCGGCTGTCCCCCCACATCCCCGGCCTCGAGGACCTGCTGCCTGGGCCCTGGTTCCCCCGTGAGGGTGGACGGTGACGTGGCCGGACACTCGGGCCGTGGAGACCTGGCGTGACCCCCAGCACGTGGAGCGCGGTTTCGAAGTCATGTGCTCGCGGTGAAAACCCAGACGGCACGGCAACAAGTGTCACTCAAATGTCGCACAAGGGCAGGGGGCTGGGGTGGAGGGCGGGGGGCCGGGGCCTGGCTGTGGATCTCGTGTTCCTTCCACGTCCAGCCTCGTGAGGGAGAGCGTAGCCTCACACTTTACCTCTGCCGGAAGTGCTTGCGGCCGCACCGCGGTCTGTAGCACCAGAGTCCTCGACACGAAGCTCATCAGCCTCTGGGATCCCACAGTTCCTTGCCCCTGCAACTCGAAGACCTCGGATTCGCGTGGGCACGAGTCATGGCAGCCGAGCTGTCCAGGGCGGTGTCTGTGGATGCTTCAGGGGCTTTAACCTCAGGTCACAGGTGCGTGGTTCCCCCCACCCCCGCAGCAGCAGCAGCACTGCCCAATGCACGTGCAGGACCCCCAGGTGCACGCGCAGGACCCCCAGGTACACGCGCAGGACCCCCGGGTACATGTGCAGGACCACTTGGTGCATGCTCAGGACTCCCAGGTGCATGCACAGGACCCCTGGGTGCAGGTGCAAGACCACCAGGTGCACGTGTTGGACCCCCAGGTGCATGCTCAGGACCTCCAGGTGCACATGCAGGTCCCTCAGGTGCACACACAGGATCCCCAGGTGCACACCCAGAACCCCCAGGTGCACACACCCAGGACCCCCGGGTACATGCACAGGACCCCCAGGTGCACATGCAGGATCCCAGGGTTCATGCATAGGACTCCCAGGTGCACACTCAGGATCTCTAGGTGCATACGCAGAGCCCCTGGGTGCACACACAGGACCCCCGTGTGCACGCGCAGGACCCCCAGGTGCAGGTGTAGAACCCCCAGGTGCATGTCAGGACCCCCGGGTGCACGCTGCCGGTCCAGGAGGCCGGGAGGTTAGCACCTTCACACCCACATCTGTGCTGTTGGCCTCGGGCTTTGCTGCGCCGGTCAGGGACCACTGCCGGTGTCACCTCCCCTTTGGGGAACCCACGGAGACTTTCTGGGGGTTCCCTCACCTGCGCTTCTTTGTTTGGCATTGAAAGGAACGCAGTCTTTGTTGAATGCCGAGTCCTGCACACCTACTAACTCGCCTTCTGTGACTCTCCTCTTTCCTTCACTCATTTCCTCTGGCACCTGCTGCGCAAGGTACGTCGGCTTCCCGCCGAGACGCCATCCGGGCAGATTCTCCTTGGCTTTCTGGCGGCTTTTCTCCATATGCTCGGGAGCAGAAGGTTAATAACTGTGATGTGGGCTCCGTGGACGTGTCAGTCTGGCTCCGCTGGGGCTTGCGATGCTCTCTGCCAACCCTGGAACCTCATTTCCAAATCTGACTTCCTGCGAGGCTGCGGGGCTCTGCTCCGGAGGGGTTCCGGGGGACGGAATCGACCATCCCAGACCGGACCAGTGGACGGAAACACGAAGACCAGGAAGCAACGGGGCACAGAGGGATGGCTGAGCCGACGTGGGGGGTCCCCTGGCCCCTCCCGGGAGCTGCGGGGCGGGCAGAGAGGTAGGCTCACGGCTCACAGGTCATCAGCCGGGACTCCTTCTTGGGCTGGGACTCTTGATGTGACGACCGGGGTGCTCGCTGCGGCCGAGCCAGGTGGCACGTGTCCCCCCTGAGATGGCACAGGCCGCCGTGGGCTGGGCCTTGGGGGCCTCCAGAGCACGCGGTATCTGCTGGGGTGGCTCTGACGTCGTGATGGGGGATCTGTGGGCCGTAGCCATGATGTTCAGCTTTGCCTCCGCGTCACTCAGGGGTCACAGGCTCGGGGATGAGATGCCAGGAGCTCAGAAGCTGTGAGGCTGATCCCCAGGTGTGTTCTGGGATGGACGCCGGGCCGGTTACCTGTGATGGTTAGCTCGTGTGTGACCGGGCTCCGGGGTCAGTGGGATTCTGGGCATGTCTATGCAGGTGCTTCTGGATGAGATTAACATCTGAACTGGCGGATGGAGGGAAGCCCGGGCCTCCCCACGTGGGTGGGCCTCACCCAATCAGTCGAAGGGCCTGAACACGCCCTCTGCCTGCCTGTCTTCCTTCTGGGACCTCCGTCTTCTCCTGCTTTTGCACTTGGACTCACACCGGGACTTCACCGTCGGCTCCCCCGGTCGTCAGGCCTTCCGACCTGGACTGGAACTCGCTCTTGGCTCTCCTGGTGTCCAGCTTGCGGACTGCCGGCCTCGGACCTGTCCTCCTCTGTAACTGCGGGTAAGTCACTCTGCACACACACACCCCGTATTGGAGAACCCTCCAGAGAACTACTTCTACTCTACCTACACGCGCCACTTGCATTCTGACCCGCTGGTCCCCCTCAGCTTGTCTTCCCGTTCTTTTTTTTTAACTTTTTATTTATTTATTTATTTTTTGAGACGCACGGCCTGGTGCGCGGCACCGGACCCCGTCCCTCTTGAGAAGGACCTCGTGACGGCGTGTGTGCAGGTGCAGGGCACGGCTGCTCAGTCACAAGGGTCCCGGGGGCTTCCGCCTCCCGAGAGGCCGACGCCCCCCGGGACTCGGCAGCGGGTGGAGGACGTTCTTTATCCAAATACGCTGTCCTTAGTTCATCGAGTACTTTTGCCCTGAAATCCTACCTTGTCTGATAACGATACCGCCGCTGGTTCTGCCTTCCTTTAACAACAACAACAACAACAAAACCCCTTCACCTGGTACATCTCGCTCCTCGGAATGGTTTCAAGCTGTGTCATTTTGTGTTGGGTGTGTCTCTTGTGAACACCACAGCAGGACTTAAAAAATGATCCATGTTGAGAGCTTTTGTTTGTTTTAAAGATTTTATGTATTTATTAGAGAGAGAGGGAGAGAGCGAGCGCAGCAGCAGGGGGAGGGGCAGAGGGAGAGGGAGAAGCAGAGCGCCCGATGCGGGGTTTGATCCCAGGACCCCGGGATCGCGCCCTGAGCCAGAGGCAGGCGCTTAGACTGACTGAGCCACCCAGGCGCCCCGAGAGCTTTTGTCTTTTCCCCGGGAGCTCCCCGCACGGACGCTGATGGCACCAGCCGTAGGCGGGTATCTGATCCCAGCCCGTGGCTCCGCGGGCCTCGCCGGTGGCCCCCGACACTGCGGCGAGCGCCCCGCGATGCGTCCCCTCCTGGCGACCATCCTGCAGCCACAGGTTCCTATTCCCAGCTTGGAGAAATGAAGTGAGTTCCCAGGGTCACAGGGCGGGTGAGGGGTAGAGTCGGGACAGACCCCGGCCTGGCAGGGAGTTCGGCATCCCCAGTGTATTTAACTCGTGGTCAGCCCTACATTTTTTTTTTTTAAAGATTTTATTTATTTATTCATGAGAGACACAGAGAGAGAGAGAGGCAGAGACACAGGCAGAGGGAGAAGCAGGCTCCATGCAGGGACCCTGACGTGGGACTCGATCCCAGGACCCGGGGGTCACGAGCTGAGCCAAAGGCAGGCGCTCAACCGCTCAGCCACCCAGGTGCCACCCCCCTCTTTAAAAAGACGTTTTATGGCTTCTTTGTTCATCATGATTTCTTGATTTTCATTTCTCCCCCCACCCCCTTTCTTCAGTTTACACCTCGTCTTTGCTGCTGCACGCACCTGACCGCTTCCTTTTCCCGGAGAGGGTCCAGGGGGCTCGTTTCTCTCCGCATATCGGACAACACGCTTCCCCTTCACGTCTGAACGGTGAGCGCTTGGCCACGGAGCTCCGGGGCCCCAGAGCCTCCCCCGAGAGCTGTCACCGTCTCTGAAGGAGACACCTACGCCCACCTGACGTCCGGCACGTCACAGGCCACCTGCCTGTTCCCAGCGGCAGCTTGTCTTTTTCAACTCTGGAGTTGAGAGTTGTCACCCGCACGTGTGGGGTATGTGACCTTTTGTTTCTTTTAATTGTTCTTCCTGCCTGATGTTCTGTGGTTTGCGACCAGGCCTTTGGTTGGCCGAGCAAGACCTTAAGTCTTTGTTCAGATCAGAAAAATGTTCTGATCTAAAAAATTAAAACATTTATTTTAAATGTGTAATTTTAAAAATAAGACATTTTAAAGTGTAAAACGTATTTTATTTTATTTTTTTAAAGATTTTATTTATTCATGAGAGACAGAGAGAGAGAGAGGCAGAGACACAGGCAGAGGGAGAAGCAGGCTCCATGCACCGGGAGCCCGATGTGGGATTCGATCCCGGGTCTCCAGGATCGCACCCTGGGCCAAAGGCAGGTGCCAAACCACTGCGCCACCCAGGGATCCCTGGATTTTATTTTAAAACGAAATAATACATAAGTGGGGCACCTGGGTGGCTCAGTTGATAGTGTCTGCCTTTGGCTCAGGTCATGATCTCAGGGTCCTGGGATCGAGCCCCGAGTCGGGCTCCTGCTCAGCAGAGAGTCTGCCTCTCTCTGTCCCTCGGCCTCCCCCCCCCCACTTTGTGCTCTCTCCCTCTGTCTCAAATGAATAAAGTTTTTTAAAAAACTATATGTAAGGTGAGCAACATGATGACCCGATGTGTGTAACCCAGGAAGTGATGACTGTGGTTGAGCTCCTCACGCTGTCATGTCGAGGGCACCTGAAGTCTCCTCTTCTAGAATATTCCCAGTACTCAGCACAGGCCCATTAAGTGTAGTCACCAAGCTGTAAAATGAGCTCGGGACGGAATCATGCTACAAGGAAAACTGGTTTTAACAACCTTTCTTCCCTATTTCTTGGTCTCGTCTTCCCCATTTTGTCCTCCTAGCGCGTCTATTGCACAGCTGCTGGACCTTCTCTTGCTGTAGCTTATCTTACTCTTTCCGGAACAGTTTGCCCAGCGACAGGAAATAAGCCTCGAGTGTAAGTGGCCTTAGCCATATGGACACGTGCCATACTACCTCGTGGACACCCGCCACTTATTTACGAAGAAGCCGAAGGACGGTGGCCCCAGCGTGGGTTCAGTGGCTTGTATCCGTGGCTTTTGTATCCTTCTGCCCTGCCATCCTGTGTGTAGACTTGTTGCCTCTTGGTCACAAAGTGGCTGCAGGTCCACGCACACTGTGTTTGAAGGCAGGAAGCAGGGGACGCCCGTGAGGTGTAGAAGATTCCTTGGGAGCCTTACGTCTTTCATGGGAGAGGAAAGCTCTCGGCCAGGGGCCCCTCGGCAGATGTCCGCACGTCACGTGGCAACCGTTGCTTCCAGAGAGACTGGGGAAATGAACTGCTGGCGCTCTTAGGCTCTAGAGTGGGAGGTGGGCAGGGAGAAAGGAACTGGTGACCGTGGGGACAGCGCCTGCAGCCCGTCTCCGCGCTGCCCTCTGTTTGTATTAGTAAGTAAAGGACCAGATCGGTCAGAATTTATTGCTAACGGCATCACGGGTGCGGCTGCCGCGTGGGCTCCCTCCGGCCCTCCCAGAATCATGGCCTGGCCCTGGGGCAGCAAACAGGATCAGGGGCCCGGCAGGTGCACGTAGTTGTCGCTGCCTGTAAGCACAGGGCCTGGGCCCGAAGCGAGGCCTGCCTGGTGCGCCCGCGGCCCCCTCTGTGCCCGGAACCTGGCTGCCCACAGCACGTGCTCCTGTGTCCCGCGGCCCTCGTGTCCTGTCTCACTGGACGGGGCGCAGGACCTCTGGCCTCCCCAGGGCCCTCCCCTGCTGGAGGAAGCGACTTAGCTCTAAAACCAAAGCTAGTGGAACCTAGGTGAAGGGACGGGAACGCGGTTCCAGGCAGGGAACAGCAAGTCAGGAAGCTCTGAGGCCAGAGATGCGCCTGCTTCCAGGAGCCTTCAGAGGGGAGGAGGGGACAGTAGGCTGCCAGGCCGGGCCAGGCGGCCTTGCTGTCTCTCTGGAGACCTGGGAGGCTCAGGTGAGCTTTGAGCAGGGTGGTGCCGGGGTCAGGTTGGCATTTGAGGGGACCTCTGTCACGGTGTGTGCTGCAGGAGCGGCAGGTGTGCGGCAGGGCGGATCCGGGGGACCGGCTGGTGGGTGCAGCAGGGATGCAGCCGTGGAGTCAGAGTGCAGGGATGAGAGGGACAAGGCAGGCCTGATGCTGACCCCTTCCCGGAGACGGGAAGACCCTGGGAAGACCCGCCGTCTCCTGGCGCCTCTCCCTCCCAGGCACTGGTGGCCCAAGGGAGAGGGGCTGGATGCAGGGGTGGGGTGGACCCAGGGGCCAGGGCCGGGGTGGGGCGCTGCGGTCCGGCCTGCATCTACGTGCAAGTCCACAGACCAGGTGCCCCGGGGCCTCAAGGTCCCTCCCGTGGTGACAGTCCCCAGGGCCTGGCCCCCTGGGGATGATGCAGGCGCCTGGGGGGCAGTGACCCCCTGGACTAGGGGGCAGGGGGGCAGGGGGGGGAGCGGAGGGGGCTGGTGGGCGCGGTCCCTGCAGGCATCCCGGGCAGCGGGAGGGGGTCCTGAGCAGGGGCGGCTGCCTGGGGTCCCGTCCGGGTCAGCACCCCCCCCCCACCCCGCCCCACCCCTGCTCTCCATCTCTCCCGCGGGAGGCCGCGCCCACACTGGCCGCGCGAGGGCGCCCGAGCTCCACCCGCCGCCCCGGCCTCCGGGACCCCCCCTCCGCCGCTTCCAGCCGCTAAAACGGGCTCTCGGGGCGCTCCTGGGTCACGCGGGGCGGGGGTGTGGGGGGGGAGGGGTGACGGCCCGGCCCGCCCTGCCCTCGGAGGGGGCCTGTGGGGCGGAGCACAGTCCCCGCGGGGGGAGCGGGCGCACAGGCCTGGAGGGCTTCCTGGGGGAGGCTGGCGAGGAGCTGGGGGCGGGGCTGGGGTGCAGGGTACAGGGTGCAGTGGGGCCTCGCCCGGGGGGCCCGGGGCTGGGGAGCCGCAGGCAGAGCTGGGCAGGCGGGCGGGCACCCTCGCCCCTCGTTAGTATTTATTCAGCCCTCGCCCCGTCATTCAGGAGCCTCCTAAATATTAATTTTCAATTAAACATTTACAGGAAGGAGGCTCCTCCTCCCCCTGCAGGAACCTGTTTGAAGCTGGGGCTGGTGGTGGGTGTGGGCAGTGGGGTCTGCAGGGAGGCCCGGAGCAGAGGCCTGCCCTGCCCTGCCCTGACCTCGGGGTGGTCCCTGCTGACCACTCGCCAGGTCCCGCCGGTCAGGGCTCGGGTGTCCGGCTGCAAAGTCAACATGGTGAGCCACGGCCCGGAGAGCCCCATCAGTCACGTAGGCACCAGGAAGGGTCACTTGGCAGAGAAGGCAGGTGAGGGTCTGCAGGAGCGGCTAAGTAGGCTGACCCCAGGCCCAGGCTGGCGGTGACCTCCCGTGGGCCTGCCGCAGACCCCAGGGGACAGTGGCAGGGCTCTCCAGGCTGCCCTGCGGCCTCCTCCACTCTGGGCTATCATTTTTGCAGCTGTGGGTTGGGTGGGGGGGTCGGTGGTGGTCCTCCAGCAGCCTGGGCACACGTGTCCTTGTCTGTGTCCCTCCTGAGCCCCAGGGTGACCCTGTCCACAGGCAGGGGAGGGGCGTGGTGCGTGTTCACCTGCGGCCGGGCTGCAGGGCCCTGCCTAGGGTTCCCCGGGGCAGGCCCAGGCTGCCCTAACCATCGGGGCCCTGTAATAAGTCTGGGGGCTGAGGACCGCCGGGCCTGCCCTTCTGCGTGGCTGAGGGTTCCTGGGGGTGTCCCCGGGCCCTGGCTCTCAAGTGTGATGCCACCTGACGCCCGGCACAGCGAAGGGTCCCCTCTGCCCGCGTCCTTGCAGACCCTGCACCGGGGAGGGGACGGAGTGGTGGCCCCCGTGTGCACCGGGATTTCTCCGCTCGCCTGGCGAGCCGCTGGCGGGCCTGTGTCCGTGGGCTGCTGGGCTCCTTCCCCACACGCGGGCCACCCCCGCGGCTCCGCTCACACTTCCTTTTACATTTTCTGCCTCCGGTCCATCTGGCGCCAGCTTTTTATAGGGCGTGATGTGGGAACCCAGCTGCACCTCCCGGGAACGCGCTGCCCCCCGGCTCCGCACCCGCGCTGCCTTTCTGAGTCCGCGTGTCCCCGGCCTGCTGGGGCAGCTGGCTCTGTCGTCGCCGTGATTCGCGTGTGGTCCTCCCGGCTCTCCCGTACCGCGCGGGGGCAGCCCGCCTCTTGTCTCCGCTCCCTCTGCAGTCAGCACCCGGCTCCAAGGCCTTGGTCCTCCCTCGGGGACTTCACAACGGGGTTTCCAAGTTTCTTGAAAAGGCCTCTGCTGCGACTGCGATCTGTGTGGTGTTCACCTAGAGGGCGGCCTGGGGACAGCTGTCCGCGCTGAGTCACGTGCGGTGGGCGGTGGCGCGGCGTCCCTGCTGATATTGTCCCTGGCTGCTCGGTGGCCTCGGGGCTGCCGTGAGCGCCGTCCCATTTTCCGGGCACAGAGTCACGCTCTCGATTTCTGTGGGTTCGTCTCCTAAGTCCCGATAGCTCCAGCAGTTGGTTGATCCGGCTGCTGCCACCAGGACGGTCCCATCAGTGCGCGGTGGCCGCTTCTCGGTCTTGCCCTCCAGTCCCTGCACCCATACTTCGTGGTGGGGGTGCTCAGGCGCTTCCGCACTTCTTGTGCGACGGGGGACACCCTGACTCACTGCAGCCCTTGAGGAGATCGGGTCTGGGATTTCTCTCTTAAGTCTGATACTTCAAGAGGATTTTTTTTTTTTGGAAATAGTTTTTATCAAGTGAAGGCTACTCCGGGAGTTTTCAGAAATTATAAACAGGGGTCCCTTCCTGCGTCTGCAGACACTCCCTGGGGGAGCTTTGCCCTTCTGGGCCCCTTAGGGGACCCCGTGAGCCGCAGCAACGGTCGGATGCAGCGCCGGCCGCCCTCCGGGCCGCGCTGTGGCCGTGGGGACCCACGTTTGCGGGAGGCCATCGCTGCTAAGGCCCACGGTCATTTCACGTACCTCTAGGAGGGAAAACACGCCGCCGAGACAGCTCTGACGTAGAGCTTCAGCGCGGGGACGTTCTGTTTCGTGTTCCCCCGAGGGCCCCTCAGGCGTCTGGCATCACAGCGTGTCCCCACGGCGCACTCGGTGCCCACGGAAACATGACAATTAAAGCAAAATAGAGGAGCCGGGCTGTCCCGACGTGCCCTCACTCTCAGGAAGGACTCCTCCGCGTCACTCCGGGACTTGACTCATCCCTGTTCTTGGTTTCTGCACAGAGCTGTCCCCCGTGCCATCAGGAGCGTGGGCAGCGCGGCACCGAGGCTCCGGGTTTCCTTCCCGGCTGCTGTCGCCCATCTGGACCCTTGATGCTGGCGCTTCCCTCCTCCTTCCAGAGCGCTTCAGGGGAAGGCGTCCGGGTGCACTTCTTCCTCAGATGGCCTTTCCGTGTCTTGTGGACAGAAGGCTCGGGCTGTCCCGGCCGCGGGGCACGTGCAGGGGGACTGCCAGGGATGGGCAGCCGCTGTGTCGGGGGGGGGGGGCGCAGAGTGTCCTGAGTCCTGTCCCACCCCAGCTGGGGTACTGAGCTCCGTTCTGTACTGACCCCCTGCAGGTGGCACAGACCCCACTGGGTGCAGGGCAGGGGCCCACCCCAGACACTCGCCGCGTGTTAGGGACACTGAGCCACTGCTCCTCTGACTCTCTGGCTGCAAACCCGGGGTTCCCGTGCTCCCCCCCAGGGCCCCCCACCGCCTGGTTCAGTAATTCCGTGGACAGACTCACAGACCTCATGATGGAAGTGTTGACAGAAAGGGCGGCCTGAACGCCTGTGGCCTCTCTCTGTGGACTCCAGGACGTCACCCCCCGGCACACTCATGGGCACCCAGCCTTTCTCGGGGTCTGATTACGTGGGCATGACGATTGGACGGCTGGCCGAGCTGTCCCAGCCCTCCCTCAGGGCCGCGCTCTGCCCGCGTGGTCTCCGGGTGGAGACCCACCCCTCCCACGAGCTCCGGTGTGGTCCGGGGTCTCCTGAATAACAAGGACCCCCTGCCCGCGGGGACTCCGGGGCCCGACCACCACCGGCAGACGAACTCTTGGTGATCTGTGCAGCCGCCTCATGGATGTGGGAGCGAGGGAGCGGGGATGGCCCCGCGGGGACGTGGGGGGAGGTGGAGGCACGCCGTTGGGGTCTGGTGACGGCCCTTCGTTCAGGGCCCCAGGGCTGTTCAAGGCCCAGTGAGAGAATCGGTGTCCTTTCCTGTCCTGTGCTGGTGGGCGAGCTCGCACGGGGAGCTGGGCACCCAAGCTGCATCGGGGTGCGGGGTGGGGGCCGTGTGGAGCGGGGAGCGGTCCTGGGTGACTGGCCGTGACGTGTGTCGGACCGAGTGTGCCCCAGAATCACCGGTGCGAGGGGGGCCCCGGCTCTGTGTGCGCTGTCCTGTGGGCAGGTCATCTCACAGGCCCCGAGTGGGGGGCGCCTGGGTCCCTGAGCGACCCCCAGGCCCCGTGCGTTCAGCAGAAGCAGGGTGCGTGGTGCAGGTGCAAGGGAACCAGCGTGAGTTGGCTCCTGGGTGAGTCACACGCGGAGACCACACCAGGGCAGTGGTCGCACGAGGGAAACTTGATTTGCAGCAAGTAAGGAGGTCACGGGCAGAAACTTCTGAAGCCGTGACTCCGAGCAAGGGGGGGTGGATGCCTCGTATTTAGGGTGAGGAAGCGTATCCAGAAAGGGGAGCCTCGTCATCGCATGTGGAGGTGGCGTGAAGTCGTGCGCGCGCCTTGACGAAACACGCCTCTCCGTCCAGTGCCTGTTGTGTACGCGAGGCCTGTGCTCCCCCTTCGGCAGGGACTTGGGTGTTGTAAGGAGGGAAAGGTAAGTGTGGTCACTGCGTGGGTCAGTCCACGCACCTGCACAGCCGGAGGCGGGGCTTGAGCTCACGCTGCGCCGGGCCGCCTGGGCGCCGTCCTGCCTGAGGGGCCGCGCCGTCCTGTCCTTGCCCGAGTCAGGACATGGGCTGGGAAGAGCTCCAGGAAGAACGTGGGGTGAAGGTGGGCGGGTACAAGCAGGTGGGCGGTCAGGCTCAGGTCCTGGGGTCTGGCTGGTGGCCCCGAAGCTGGGCGCCCCGGGGAGGCACCTGCACACTCTTTCTCTTCCCTGGAGAGGGAATTTCTACAGGGAAGCCTGGGCCTGTGTCCGCGGTGTGATCCGGTGCCCGTGGCGAGGCAACAGGTGGCCTGAACGTTTGCGTCCCCAGATTCACACGTGGAGGCCCTGCTGCCCGTGCGATGCTGTTGGGGGTGGGCCCTGGGGGGGGTCAGGGTTAGATGGGCCTGGAGGTGGGGCCCCTACGTGGGGTCCGTGCCCTCGTATGGGGGAGACAGGGGTCTGCGTGCCCGTGGCCCTCAGACCTGCAGCCTGCAGAGCTGCCAGAAGGAATGTCCGCGTTTAGGCGCCTGGCCTGTCGTGTTAGGGCAGCTGGAGCGGACTGAGGCGAGGCCCTTCTCGTCCCTGTGCCCTCTCCATCCTCCTCTCCCCGGATTCCCCAACCATCCAGGATCTGCCTCTGGGCCGGGCACATCCCACTGTGGGGGCAGGCCTCTGCTGTCCCCCTGCCCTGGGCCCTGGTCACCCCAGATCACAGCCCTCGCCCCCTGCCTCCCTCCTCAACAGGAGCTGTCAGAGCAGGCTCTGAGCTCAGGCCTGGAGGCTCCCACTGGCCGCTCAGCAGCTTTGTGCCCGGAGTCTCACCAGGGAGGGCTCTGCTGCCCCCGCCATAGGCCTAGGTGTGTGGGGGCAGTGGCAAGGATGGCGCTGGGCTGCACCCCAGGTCTCTGGCTGGACTGGGCACGGAGTCCTGAAGCCCTCCTGAGGCAACGGCAGCAGGTGCCCGGTGGAGGGAGATGCCTGTGGAGCAGGTCAGCCTCCCTCAGCTGGGGCCACTTGGTGTCTAGGGCTGCCTGAGTATCCCCCGTGCTCTGCAGAGGGCCAGCATCAGGGCAGCTGGGTGAGTGAATGGATGGAAGGTGGGGTGAGGGATGGGGGATGGAAGGGTGGAGGGAGAGAGCAATGCAGGGAAGGAGGGGTGGAAGGATGCCGGGATGGATAGAGGGTAAGGTGACGGAGGGGTAGAGAGATAGAGGGATGGAAGGGAGGGGGAATGGAGCGAGGAGGGTGGAGGTGGAGGGTAGAGAGGTAGAGTGTGCAAGGGTGGAGAGAGGAGGCTGGAGGAATGGAGACGGAGTGGAGGAGGTAGGGCGGGGGTGTAGGGTGGAGGAGTGGAGAGTGGAGGGTGGAGCATGGAGGGGTCAAGGGTAGAGGGTGCTCCACGTATATAACATTAACTCACCCCTAAAATAAGAGGCGGTCGGTCCGACAGCCCAGGGTGCGACAGCGGCCCTGGTTGTCCCGTGGGCAGGGCAGGAGGCTCAGAGGCGGGGTGCTCCGCGGCCCCACAACCAAGGGGTGGGCCTCACAAATGGCCTCAATGGGGCCTGAGTGGGAGCTGGCTGGGCAGTGGCATCCCCAGAAGGCAGCAGCCAGGGTGGGCGGATGGGGACCCCCTGTGGGGGGGCCGGGCTCGCTCCCTGCAGGCACCAATTGGCTCATGGGGAAAGCCCCCCCAGCTGGCAGGGTGCCCCCTGGAGCCTGCTGCCTCCTCCAGCGGTGCCTCCCTCCACGTGCAGATCCCGGGGTGCACGGACCTGTGCATGTGCGCTCCTTCCTGCCGGGGGTGGGGGGCCCAGGCCACCAGCTGTCCCGCTGGGTCTGTGCGCCCACCCTGCTTCCCTGCCACACCCCCAGGGCTGGGTGGGGGGGTCCCACAGAGGCACGGGGAGACAGGGGCTGGGGTGACGGATGCTAGGGGCTGAATTGGGTTCCCCAGGATTCTCTGGAAGCCTGACTGCCAGCGTGGCTGTATTTGGAGAGGGGTAAGTTGAGGCTGAGGGAGGTCAGCAGGGCGCGGCCTGGGTCCACTCAGCTCACAGGAGGGTCCGGGCGGGCGCTCAGTCCTGGCTGCGGTTGGCTGGATGGCGTGAGAGGAAGGGAGGCCCCCACCCGGTCCCCACCCTCCCGCAGGCCCAGGCCGGGCACCCCAGCGTGGCTCCGTGGCTCGCCGTGCGTGGGGTCTCCGAGCCGGCCCTGCTCGGCCGTCTCCCTCTGTGGGGCTGCCGTGGAGACCTCAGGCCAGGCGCGCCCTGGGGCGGACCGCGGGGGTGCGGCCACCCTACTCCCGCGGGGCCCCACGGGACGGGCAGATGGATGTTGCCTGTTAGAGGCATTTCCTCAGTGCCAGTGTCCCGCGCGCCCGACCTGGCCGCCGGGAGGAAGACGGGTGGGCCCGAATGTGTCGAGGACCAGGTGGAGGATTTAAGTGCCCAGCGAGTGACAGCAGGTGCACGGCGGGCCACTGAGGGGCCGACAGCTCAGGCCGCGTCTCCTGCCCCGGCAGGGGGTCAAAGGTGACAGCCGGTGGCCCCCTTAACCGTATCCTCGGCTCACTCTTCAAATGGGGATGCGTGTTTTTTTTTTTTTTTCTCCTTAAATTGCTCGGTCGGCAGCGTGTGTGCTCGCTTCCTCCATGCTCTGCGCCGTCGGAGGTCTCAGGTTGAGGCCGGAGCCGGACGAGCTTATCATACGTTCCTTTATTTTATTTTATTATTTTTAAAATATTTTATTTATTTATTCATGAGAGACACAGAGACGGACACAGGCAGAGGGAGAAGCAGACTCCATGCAGGGAGCCCGACGTGGGACTCGATCCCGGGACCCCGGGATCACGCCCTGCGCTGAAGGCGGCGCTAAACCGCTGAGCCACCCGGGGATCCCCAATATGTTCCTTTATTTGTTTATTTTGTGCGGCAAGAAATCTGCGGCTCCACCAACATTATCAGCACATTCTCTGCTTTTCTTCCAGAAGTTTTGCAGCTTTGCTGTTCACCTTCCGGTCTTTGATCCATCTGGAGTTCAGTGTGCGCGGCTGTGGGAATCGGAACCGGCCCTCGCCACGTGGAGGGCACGTGCTCCTGCACCATTTGTTAAACACCCCGCGGTTGATCGCGCTCGGGACCGCACTGGCCGCGGCTGCGTGTGTGGCCGTTCCGAATCGAACTCATTAACGTTGAATAAAATGCAAAACTCAGCTCCGCAGTCCGGTTGGACCGGTCCTATTTCTAAGGCTCCATGGTCGCACGTGACGGGCAAACAATTAGAAAAATGAGCGAGGGACACCCGGGTGGCTCAGCGGTTGGGCATCTGCCTTCAGCCCGGGGCCTGATCCTGGAGTCCCGGGATCGAGTCCCGCGTCGAGCTCTCTGCATGGAGCCTGCTTCTCCCTCTGCCTGTGTCTCCACCTCTCTCTGTGTCTCTCATGAATAAATAAATAAAATCTTAAAAAAGAAAAGAAAAGAAAAATGAGCGAGGACAGGACAGATGGGAGGAGCCGGGAAGCGGCTTACTGGCGCGGGCGCTCGGGGACCTCTGCAGCTGGAGGCCGCGCTCGGGAATGCCCAGACCGCAGGGGGCGGAGAAACCCACGGTCACACACCCCACAGCCTCCAAAGGCTTCAACCTCCAGGAGGGACGCGTGGGGAGAGGGAAGGCCTGGATGCGCACCGTGACCGCCCGCCGGGAACCGTGTGAGGCGCCGCTGGAACCGCCACACGGAGCAGCCGCTGGGCGGACCGAGCAGAAGGCAGGTGCTGGGGTGTGTGTCCCTTGGAGTCTTCGTTTCTGAGTCCTGTGCCCCCGCCCGCACCCCGCGGGGAAGGACTCTCGGGAGCTGGTGCCCGGCGTCCTCACACTTCACCCCGCGCGCCTTTGCGCTCGGCTGCGCTCGCTCTGCATCCTCTCACCGCGGGGGTCATGGCCCTGAGCACAACCAGACCCTCCTGCCAAGTCACCACAACCCGGGGTGGCCCTGGGGACCCCGACCTGGGAGCCCCGGTTAGAGCGCGTCAGATCCATCCTCCTCTCCTTCCAGACGCTTCCACGGTGCAAACGCCTTTCCTTTCCTCCGGCCTGTACCCTGGGCGGCTCCTCGAGCCTCTGCCTGCCCGACAGCGGTCTCCTCTCGCCGCGTCCGCGCGCCTGCTGCATCTGTCCACTGATGTCGAGGTTTTTAATTTTCATAGTTCTTGGCTAATATTTTAATGATTCATACACGTATTCATTAAATGATTGACACCAGTGCTGTAATTCATATTTTATAAATACCGCATGTCCCTGTCAGCCTAAACGCCTGAGTTCTTATTTCTCCACTTTAGCCAATCCTCTTGGCACGGGGGCTCGTCGCAGTTGTCTCACGGGGTCTTCGGAGCGCCTCTGTGTTTCGGGATTGTTCTGTTCTTTCTCTTCCCGGCTCTTTCTCCAAGACGCCCCGGTTCCTTCTATTGATTCTTAATTCACTTATTCGTATTTGGGCGTGCGAGCCATTCACGTGGTCCTCAAGGTCGGCAGCACCCCGGGGCAGGCTTGCTGGGGGGCGCGTCCCCGGGCCGAGCCCCGGGCTCGTCGTTCTCCTCCCCGACCCTGCCAAGCCCCGTGGGGAGCAACCTCCCGCCCTCCTGACTTCCTTCCGTGCCTCTGTTCGCACAGATGAGCAGATCCACGTAGTTCCGGGGAATTTCCTGTTTCCCGCTGACGCAGAAGGTAGCCCGACAGGTGCTCTTCTGCTCTGTGCTTTTACGACTTGCACCCGTCCCCTGGAGGTCCCGCTGCAGCCCCGGGCTCCTCGGAGCCCTCACCCCTCTTTATGAGCTGCGCGCCCCCACGGTGACTCATATTTGTCCCGCTGCTGGCTGGGGGTGCGCCCGTGGACCCCGCAGCCGCCAGCATGGGTGCAGCCAGTAGCTGTGTGCAGGTGTATTGGGGGTGGATCCCTGGACATGGGGTGCTGGGCGGGAAGGGGAGTGCATGGTTCCCTGAGATAACCCCCCCGGGGAACCCTCCAGCAGGACCCGCTTGGCGCCCCACAGCCGCACAGCGCAGGCCGTGGTCACGCCTTCCGGTTTCATCTCTCTGAAGTGCTGTCTCGTGTTCTTGTTTTTATTGTGGTAAAATCCACGTAATATTTACGATCTTTTTTAAAAAATATTTTGTTTATTTATTCATGAGAAACAGAGAGAGAGGCAGAGACCCAGGCAGGAGGAGAAGCAGGTCACATGCAGGGGCGCCCGTTGCAGGACTCGATCCCGGGTCCCCAGGACCATGCCCTGGACCAAAGGCGGCGCAAAGCGGCCGAGGCCCCCAGGCTGCCCAGGAGTTACGATCTTAACCACTTTTAAGTGCCGCGCTCGGGGGCTTCGTGAAGCACACTCACGCTGTCCTGCAGCCGCCACCACCGTCGGCCTCCAGAACCTTCTCTCCTTCCCCGACCTGAACCCTCCCAGCCTCCGGCGCCCCCCGTCTATTTTCTGCCGCCGTGGACATGACCCAATCCGGGGCCCTCGCGTCAGCGGAATCACACAGTCCTTGTCCCCGCGCCGGGCTTACGCCACTGAGCAGCGCGTCCTCCTGAGTCCTCCTGAGTCCTCCCGAGTCCTCCCGCAGTGGCCCGTGTCCGCAGGTCCTGCCTCTCTGAATCCGAGGATCCGATTCTATTTTAGTGTGTGTTGTCTCGTGACCTGCGTTCGAACTCAGCGGTTGGAGACGCCTGTGTGAGGTTGAGCATCGGGCCAAGTTCACTTCTTTTTGGGGGGTTGTCTGTTCACGTCTTCGCTCCATTTCCTAGCGGGTTGCTTTCCTTCCCCCTGCAATTCTAAAGATTGTGAATAGGTGAGGAATATTAACCTTTGCCTATGAAATGACTTGTAAATGTGTATATCGGGACCCCCGGGTGGCTCAGCGGTTGAGCGTCTGCCTTCGGCCCAAGGTGGATCCTGGAGTCCCGGGATCGAGTCCTGCATCGGGCTCCCCGCATGGAGCCTGCTTCTCCCTCTGCCTGTGTCTCTGCCTCTCTCTCGGTGTCTCTCATGAATAAATAAATAAATAAATAAATAAATAAATAAATAAATAAATCTTTAAAAAATAAATATATATACTTTTATACCCGTTTGTCAGTCATCTCTTGACTTTAGAGTGTGTTTTGCATGTAAATTTATTGGCCTTTTATTGCATCTGGAATGTGAGTCGTAGTTAGGAATCCTTTCCCTGCACCACAGTTACAAGGATTCACCCCACGTCCTTCCTGCACTGGGATGGGTTGAGTCTTTGGATCCCTGCACCGTCTCGACCTCGGTCGTGTGTGTGGTGTGAGGTAAGGATCCTATTATGTTTCCCACGTGGCTGCCCAGTTGCCTCAGTGCCTCTCCGCACCTCAGTGCCTCAGACAAAAAAATCTGTCTTTTAGAACAAACTGCAGAGCTTCCAGGGTGTCTACACCATTTTACCTCCCCGCCAGCAATGCGTGTGTGAGGAATGCAGTTTCTCGGCATCATTGTCAGCATTTGGTGTCATCAGAATTTTTAATTTAGCTATTTTGATGGGAATACGGTGGGGCTTTGACTTGCGTTTTCCTAACTACTGGTTGTACTGACCATCTTTCATGTTTAGCTACCATCCGCATATCTTCTTCAGTGAACTGTCTATGTCTTTTGCCCGTTTTCTAGTAGGACCATTATTATTATTTTACTGCTTAGTTTTGACAGTTTTCTTTTCCTTTTTTTTTTTTTTTTTTTTTTTTTTACAAATTCTAGATATAAGCTTATAGACAAATATAGGGTTGCCTGTATTTTCTTCCTGTCTGCAATTTGTCTTATCATCCTCTTAACTGGGTCTTTTGCAGAGAAAAAGGCTTAAATTTTGATGAAGTCCAATTTATCATTTTTTTTGACAGTTTCTTTTAAAGTGAAGAATGCCCTTACCGTGGCCCAACAATTGCACTCTTTGGCTTTTATGTCAGAGACGAACACTTAAGTTCATGCAAAAATCTGTCCATGAATGCTCACAGCCGCCTTGTTTGTAATAACCCCAAATTAGGGGCGACCCAAATGCTCTTCAGAGGGTGAACGGTTTAACAAACTAGTTCACCCCCACCAGGGAGTACTGCTCAGTAATAAAAGGAAACAAGCTACTGATATACATAATAGCTTGGAATCAGGCTGAGTGAAATTCTCAGAAGGTTGCCTACTGTATGAATCCATTTATAGAGCATTTTGGGGTCATGCAGCAGGAGACACAGGGAACAGACTAGTGGTTGTCGGGGGTTAGGGTCTGGAGGTAGAAGGGGTTGGGGGGCTGTAGAGTGAGGAAGCTGGTGGAAGCCCTCTGCAATTTGATCGTGGCGGTGGGTGGGCTTGTGCGTGGAACATGTTAGGACATGCACAGATCTGCCACACACATGCACACGCACGCACGTGCACACACAGCCCATCTCAGTCCTGTGATCTGAGCTGTCATCTTTCTGATACACTAAATTTTCATATATGCACGTGATTCCTTCTGCACTTCCACTCCATTCCACAAGCAGCTTTATATAGTACATTTGAAGCTCGGGTAGAGACACTCTTGCCAGTGTTTTCCTGGCACTGTTTGTATATACATATATTTTTTTTCCCATATGAACTTCAATATTAACTTGTCTTGCTCTATAAATAACCTTGTTGGGATTTTTTTGAGATTCCAATGAACTTATAAATCAACTGAAAGGGAACTGATGTCTTTGTGGTGAGGCATTTTATCCAAGAACTGGGGATGTCTTTCCACTAGTTTAAGTCTTTCAGGAGCATTTTAAAGTTCCCTTCATGTAGGTTTTGCACATTTTTTTTTTTTTTTTGCTGAGTTTTTCCCTAAGTACTTAATCTTCTTTTTTTTTTTTAGACTTATTTATTTATTCATGAGAGACACAGAGAAGGAGAGGCAGAGACACAGGCAGAGAGAGAAGCAGGCTCCCTGTGGAGAACCCAATGTGGGACTTGATCCAGATTCCAGGATCACGCCCTGAGCCAAAGGCAGATGCTCAACCCCTGAGCCACCCAGGCATCCCTAGTTAATCTTCTTTATTGCTACGTAATTGGGGTTTTCTGTCCTATTACATCCTCTAACTGGTTGTGTTTTGTATACACGAAGGCTATGGGTTTCTGTATGTTAATTCTGTATCCTGTCACCTTACTGGAATACTCTCCTGTCTGAGATTAGTTTTACCATGTGTTCTTCAGAAGTGTTAAAAAAAAATATGGTATATCATCTGTACATTGACATAGTTTTACTTCTTTTCTAATCCTTATGCTTCAATCTGATTTTTCTTGTCTAATTGCATTGGCTAATACCACTGGTACAATACTGAACAGCAGCAGAGATACTGGACATCCTCGCATTGTTCCTAATCTTAGAGGATATTCCTTACTGTTTCTGCATTGAGAGAGATACAGGCTTCAGGACCAGGGTTGTGTATAGATGTCTTCACCTGGAGTCTTCTCTCCGACTCAGTGCACAGTGTGTATGCTGTGGTATACATTTTTCTTAATACTGAATCAACTTTGCACACCTGGAGAAACTTCACTTGGCTGTGGTGCATTATTTTCTTTGTGTGGTATTGCATTGTTTATTAATACTTTCCTTAGCACTTTTGCATATTTGTAAGTGTGACCACTCTGTAGTTTCCATTTCTTAAAAATATTTTATTTATTTATTTATTCATGAGAAATGAATAAATAGACAGAGAGAGAGAGAGAGAGAGAGAGAGGCAGAGACACAGGCAGAGGGAGAAGCAGGCTCCACGCAGGGAGCCCTATGTGGGACTCGATCCTGGGACTCCAGGATCAAGCCCTGGGCTGGAGGCAGGCGCTCAACCACTGAGCCACCCAGGCATCCTTATAGTTTCCATTTTTCATACTCTCTGTATAAGATTGAGGTTTCAATGTTACCCTTCCATGTTTTCCTTATTTTTCAGTAATCTGGATCAATTTATGAGACACTGGAACTATATATTTGGTCTTTGAAAAATTGGTAGCAGTTTCCTGCGAAACCATCTGGGTCTGGGGCATTTCACGTAGGGAAGTTCTCAATTTCTTCTCCTGGAATTATTCTGTTTGTTTCGTATCTCCAGCTGGGTCGATTTTGGAAATAGGTATTTCTCTAGGAACTTATCTCTTTAATCACATGTATTGGTTTCCTAGGATCTCTAACAAAGTGCTACAAACCAGGGGGGGAGCTTAAAACAATGGAAACTGGGATCCCTGGGTGGTTCAGTGGTTGAGCGTCTGCCTTCCGCTCAGGGCGTGATCCCGGAGTCCTGGGATCTACTCCTGCACGAGACTCCCTGCGGGGAGCCTGCTTCTCCCTCTGCCTGTGTCTCTGCCTCTCTCTGTGTGTCTCCTATGAATAAATCAATAAGGAAAATCTGTAAAAAACCAAAACAATGGAAACTTGTTGTCTCAGTCTGGAGTCTGGAGTCTGAAACAAGATGTCAACCAGACTGCGCTCCCTCTGAAACCTGTATGGAATCCTTCCTTGCCTCTTCCCAGCTTCTGGTGTTGCTGGCGACCTTTGGCATTCCTTGGCTTGTGGATGCATCACTCTCATCTCTGCCTATTTTCACGTGGCATCTTCCTACTATGTGTGCGTGCCTCAAATTCCCCTATTTTTACCAAAACAGCAGTCATATTAGATTAGGGGCTCCATCTCACCAAGCAGTGTTGAGGGGACCACAACTTAACCAATTTTACTGACAACAATTCAGATTTCCAAATAAGGTCACCATCTGAGACACTGGGGGTTAGGGCCTCAACATATCTTTTTTTGGGACAGGGGACACAATTTAACCCATAATATCAGTGTTTTCAAATTTATTTGCAGAGATGTCTGCAAACCAATCCCACGACTTTAAGCTTTCTTTTTGTCCAATGGTTGCTTTTCTTGTCATTTCTCATTTTGTGTACTCGAGCTTTCTCCTTTTTCATGATCAGGTTAGTTAGCAGTTTGCCTATTTTGTTAATTAAAAAAAATTAGGCTTTTGATTTATTAATTAGGTCGAGTGCTTTTCTGTTCCTCTACCTCATTAATTTCTACTTTTATCTTTATTATTTCATTCCTTGAGCTTTCTTTTGGTTTACTTGGGGTTCTATTTCTAGTTGCATGAGCTGGGAATTTTATTGCTTTTTTTAAAAAAATTCTTTCATGTTTATTGATAAAAGTGTTCACAGTTCTGAATTTTCTTTGATCACTGCTTTAAGTATATCCCATGGAGCCAATACTACATATCTTCCCTGTCATCATTTTTTTTTAAGTAAGTGATTTCAGTGTGCATTTCTACTTTCACCCAAGAATTGTTTTACAGATTAAAAAAAAATTGTTGCCCCCAATTTTTCATTTTGTCAATAGTTTCTAGTTTTATTATATGATGACCACAGACTGTTGATTGCAATAGTTCTACTTTATGGAACTTACTAATTTTTAGTGACTTAATAGATGATCTGTTTTTGTGAATGCTTCGTGAATGCTCGAGCAGGGGCATCTGGGATCCTCCAGGTTTAAAGCTGTGTGTGTGCAAATATTAGCTAAATCCACAAGCTCTGCCTACTGGTCGTGCCGGTAGCTCTTCTATATCCTTACGTGTCGCTCAAAGCTCCCCTCCAGGAGGAGCGTATAGCTCGGCGGGGAGAGCACAGGTGGCTGATGCCCTCTAGCCAGAAGCACCTTCGAGACCACCTTGCTCCTTGTGGGGAGGTCCAGCACCGGGCCGGCTTTGCCCCATGTGCAGGCGTTCAAACCTCCCACGGGCTGCTGGCGACCGTGTCTGACGCGCTTCTCCCAGTCGGAGGCTATTCCTGACCCATCCTGTGTCCTCACCTTTATCCCTGACGGGTGTCCCCCATAAGGCTCCTGTGGTCCCGAGTTCCCCTCCTGCCTTTGCAGGCCCTGCCCCGTCACGTGCCTTCTAGTTCACTTGGTCCGTCCTGCTGTGGGCGTGAGGTGGCCCCGTCTCGGTGGTCGGCGGTGGTCGGCGGTGGTCGGCGGTGGTCGGCGTGCTTCTGCGCCTCCTCCTGAGCGCTGAGTTTTCGTCTCATAAAGGTGGTTGCTGTGTTATTTGTTCCACGACTTTTTCACTTTTGTTGAGGATTGTGTCTTTTTTTTTGTGTTAAAACGTCCTTCTTTGTCATGGTTAGTGATTTTGGTCTTTAATTCTACTTTGGTGTCCCGGGACCACTGCCCTCTTTCTGGGGGCTTCTGTTTGCCTGACATGCCTTTATTCAGTCCTGCTCATTGTAGCTTTTTGACTCACTTCATTTTATGTGTGTCTCTTGTTCACAGCTTGTAGCTGGGTGCTGCTTGTGAGCGAAATTGAAATCTTTTTCTTTTCTTTTTTATTTATTTATTTTTTTTTATTTTTATTTTTTTTTCTTTTCTTTTTTTTTTTTTTTCTTTTCTTTTTTAAAGATTTTATTTATTTATTCATAAGAGACACAGAGAGAAGCAGAGACACAGGCAGAGGGAGAAGCAAGCGCCTTGCCTGGAGCCCGACGCGGGACTCGATCCCAGGACCGCGCCCTGCGCCAAAGGCAGACACTCAACTGCTGAGCCACCCGGGCGTCTCGACATCTTTTTATTTTAATAGACAAGTCAAGCCCATTAATTGTTTTGATTTTTAAAGATTATTTATTTGAAAGAGACAGAGCGAGAGCAGGAGCAGGGGGGAGGGGCAGAGGCAGAGGGAGAACTCGATCCCAGGACCCCGGGATCATGACCTGAGCCGCAGGCAGACACTCAACTGACAGAGCCACCCAGGCGCCTCCCACTAACATTTACAATATGACTTATGGGCAGCCCGGGTGGCTCGGCGGTTTAGCGTGATCCTGGGGTCCTGGGATCGAGTCCCTGCGTGGAGCCTGCTTCTCCCTCTGCTTGTGTCTCTGCCTCTCTCTCTCTCTCTCTGTCTCTGTCTCTGTCTCTGTCTCTCATGAATAAATAAATAAAATCTTAAAAAAATATATGACTTATATGTTTGGTGTTATTCTTGATAATTATATGCATGCGGTAACATTTGCTATGTGATGTGCGTTCTTTGCTCTTTTGTTTTTGTTGTTTTTCTTAAAATATTTGTATTTTTTTTTAAAGATTTTATTTATTTATTCATGAGAGACACACAGAGAGAAGCAGAGACACAGGCAGAGGGAGAAGCAGGCTCCATGCAGGGAGCCCGATGCAGGACTCCAGGATCACGGCCTGGGCTGAAGGCAGGCACCAAACCGCTGAGCCACCCAGGGATCCCTGTATTTTTATTCTTATGATTTTCTCTGTTCTTGTACTTTTTAAATGCTCCTATTTCTGTTTTGTTTTTTTATCCCCCTATTTTTTCATTTGCCACTGCACCCTTGGGTTGCTGATTTTTAATGGTAACTGACACCCGCCGACTGCCTTTCCCTCTGCTGTTTCCCAAGCGCCCCGTTCCCGCTGTGTCCCAGCCCAGACAGGAGTAGGCTACTTCCCGGCCTCCTCCCCACATTCATCCTTTTGCAAAATCTTTCCCTGTCAATTTTTCAGATGGATGCGATGTTGTTTTAGGAAGAACGTGGGTGAGGTGGTTAGTGGTGGGCGAGGTCCGGAGCTGAATTCCTGAGATGTGTCCTTGGTGCAAAATGGTGTTTTATTAAAACCCGAGCACGGGACCGTGGGCAGGAAGAGCTGCTGCTCGGGGCCTGTGGGGGTGGGGGGCTACGTACCTGGTTGTTGGGAGAGGTCAGGACAGCGGGAGGTGGCCAAGCGGAGTTGGTACCCTGACCAGGACTCTGCGGACCCCGGGGGCCTGGCCACCGCCCAGCTAAGGTGTTTTCGCCCCCTGCTAGCAGGGGATTCACGGTAAGACAGTTGGGAACTTCCTTCCCGAAGTCCGACTCTAGATAATACTGTTTTTCCTTGTAAACCCCTAAGACCCTGGGGCCCCGAGGGGGGCTCCTGTCCTGCTGTGGTCTGGACCATTCCCCTAGCCTCAGGGCGGGCAGGAGCGCCTGCGGGGTGGGGGCCCCGAGCCGTGTCCTCAGCCTGCCGCCGTCGCTGCCCCATCACAGGAAGTTGACCTTCTGGTGGATCCCTCAGGAAGGGCTCGTGGTTCGGGACTCCCCGAGCTCCTGTGTGCGTGGACGTGTTCTCTGGGCACTTGGAGGACACCGTGGACACCAGTCCCTTCTGTGTCTCTGCTTGTTTCCCTCATCCTGAGAGCAAGCACAGGGGGTCCGGGTTGGAGGAGGACCCGCCGTGACTCACCCACGGAAGGCCTCCGCGTTGGTCCCTATGACCCGTGTCCACGCGGGCATCGTGGGGGGAAAGCCCCGTGAAACGGGAGCTCCGCATCCCTAGAGGGGTCTCAGGGCTCACATAGGATCTGCTGTCCAGACCTGGCCAGGGGGATCCTTCCCGGGCAAACACATTCTCCGCAGGAGAGGACGGGGCCCCCTGTGCTCAGCCCTCTGGGATGTGGGGCAGGCGCCTGGGCCTTCTCCCCTCCCACGGCACAGGGGCCGGGTGTGGGATCCCCTGTCCTGGGTCTTCACGGTCTCGGACTCCCAGGCTGCTGGCTTTCAGGCCCCTCCGCTCGGGCTTCCAGGGACTGCTGCTCAGAGAGCCACAGTGTCGCAGGAACACACACACTTCCTCTCCCGAAATAGCGAACGCTCCATCGCGACTTCCTCTCGCTGACATTCTGGGGCTGTTGCCGCACTGTCGCTTTGCTGTTATCTTCGAGACCTCGGGCCGGTTCCTCTGCTCCTAGTTGTGTTTGCTTTATCTTGGAAACATCTGAGCTTCCTTGGGGGATGTGATGTCTCAGGTTGGTCATTTCAGGGTACCGACCCCAGATGTCCTCGGGGATACGGACTTGAGCACGTCATCCGTGGGGCGTGCTCCTTCTCCACCCCCCGGCTCTTTTTTTTTTTTTTAAATGTTTTCTAAATCTTTTTTTTTTTTTTTTAATTTTTATTTATTTATGATAGTCACAGAGAGAGAGAGAGAGAGGCAGAGACACAGGCAGAGGGAGAAGCAGGCTCCATGCACCGGGAGCCCGACGTGGGATTTGATCCCGGGTCTCCAAGATCGTGCCCCGGGCCAAAGGCAAGCGCCAAACCACTGCGCCACCCAGGGATCCCCCCCCCCCCCCGGCTCTTTATATTGCCCTCATTGTCTCTTTTTTCATTCTCTTGGGTGCTCCCCAACTTTCTTCTAAGGCCACTTGTGCATTTATTTTAGAGCGAGCATGCGTGAGAGCGAGGTGGGGAGAGCAGAGGGAGGGGGACGGAGAGTCCGAAGCCGACTTCCTGTTAAGCAGAGACCTAGGAGGCTTGGTCCCCCAACCCTGAGAGTCAGATGCGCCCCTGACGGTGGCCCCCCTCAGCCCAGGTGCCCTGGCCCCCTCCCCCCTTTGAAACTTTAAGTCTGTGCCTTCTTGGGTCTCTTGAAACCCGGGTGCACTGCAGACGGACCCTTCCTCCCCGACCTGTGTGGAGGGTCCTCCGGCCACAGCCGTCCTCTGGGAGGATCTGAGTTCGGTTTGGAGCAGGGGCTCACGGTCTCGTGTTGGTCGCTGCTGTTGCTGGCGTGGCCAACATGCCCCTTATCAGGTGTGTCGGTTTTCACATGCTGTTTTCTCTTTTTTAAAAGATTTTATTTATTTATTCATGAAAGACACAGAGAGAGAGGCAGAGACGCAGGCAGAGGGAGAAGCAAGCTCCCTGCAGGGAATCTGATGTGGAACTCGATCCCAGGACCCCGGGGTCACGCCCTGGGCCGAAGGCAGATGCTCCACCGCTGAGCCGCCCGGGCGCCCCTCACATGCTGGTTTTGGTGGTGACTTAGAAGAGACGTAACTTCTTTCCGACGTTGCTGTGGCTTCGGGCGGTTTACAGGCCCCTCTCGATGGGGTCGCCAAGGCTGCTTTCCTCAAGTGGCTCTACTTTCTGGTGGGAGTGGGAGGGACCGTGTGTCCTCTAAATCTGTGGTTCCTTCTTTTTTAACGGGACCTGAAACTTACCCCTTTTACCCCTCTTGCCCCCGCCACCTAGTCCCTGAGGGCACACCCGCCTTCTTTCCTGCTCCGCGGGGCTTCGAAGCTTTGCCCTTCAGAGACCCCGAGCTAGGTTGCACGGGACCCGCATGCAGGGTTGGTGCGCTGAGGGCCCGGGACGTGAGACCAGCGCTCGTGCCCCGCGGCTGCAGCCCTGCACGCCCACCCCGCGCCCTCATGTTCCCTCATCCCCGAAATCAGTGATTATTCCTGGGCTGCCCTTACTCTCTGCAAAGCGTGTGAGCAGCCGCCCGCTGGGATGTCCCCCCTTTCCTCTGTTCCTTCCTCACGTGCAGTGGTGTTGAAGCCCGGCGTTCCTTGGGGTCCCATCGCGCCCGGGAGTGGCTTTCGCGTGGTTTTGTTTGTTCTCCTCCTTGTTCTGCGTGGATTCTGGCGGCCGGGCGGCGGGGGACGCGGGCCCAGGCGGCTTCCGTTCTCTCTGGTGCCCAGAAATCTGTGCAACTCTGAGTGATTCTTTTTTTTTTTTTAATTTTATTTATTTATTCATGAGAGGCACAGGGAGAGAGAGAGGCAGAGACACAGGCAGAGGGAGAAGCAGGCTCCATGCAGGGAGCCCGACGTGGGACTCGATCCCGGGACTCTAGGATCATGCCCTGGGCTGAAGGCAGGTGCCAAACTGCTGAGCCACCCGGGCTGCCCGACTGTGAGTGATCTTAAGGCCTTTCTCATGTGCCGAACAATCAGTCCATTTTATTTTCTGGGATTATTCATCTTGCTCGTGCATTTTCCTCCTTTGGCTGCAGGCCCTTCTCTTACTGATGCTCAAAAGTCTTTCCAGGACGGAGGCTCGAGGCACGCAGGCCCTCCCCGGGTTGGCAGGCTGCTACTGAGCTTGCTGATGGAGGCGCTGTTGTCAGCTCTGAGGCAGGGAGTGTGGCTGGGCCTATATGCGCATCCGGGACCCAAGGGATTTGAGAACAGGGCTTTTGGGAGCTGAAGGCGGACTCTTGGCTGTCTTCCTAGGGCGCTGCGGGAGCGCGGGGGCTCGCAGGGACACAGAGGAAGAAAGTCTGAGCAGCGAGTGCCGTGGGGGGGCCCCTCGCCCGCGGTTCTTCAGATAAAAGGAGGGTGGTGACAAATGTAAATGTGAACGCATAATCTGTGCAGCTTTGCAGAATGTGGGGCCATTTGCATAAATATTGTTTGCAAAAAGCAATTAGCGGTTCATTTACATGCAGCGAAGTAGCAATTTGCACTTTTTTCAGGACAATTTCTTTGCCTGTGTGCACAAATTTGATGCCTTGCAACTGGCCTTCTAATAGTAGGGCATGGTGCTGTTTTATTTTTGGTCCTTCTATTGGTTTCCTGAGATAATAAAATTTTTCATTTTAAAAAGGAAGTGCCGAATGAAAGCAGAAGTTCTCCACACTTGCATCCCCTGCCCTCATCCCTTTACTCGCCCCCTCACTCCCACCCAGAGCCAGATGTTCCCCAGTTGGAGACTGCTCCCACATCTCTCCTGTGAGGGCCGACAGGGATAGGGGGAGGGGGTCATCTGGACCCCAGCTCAAGGGGGAGAGCCCTCCCTGGGTTGTGGGGCACTTGGGGTGCAGATATCTGGGCAGATGTACCACCGGCCTGTCCTTCCCTGGTGAGCACCTACTCCTTCTGACTGTACTCAAGCTTCCACACCTGTGCAAACTGTTTTCTTGACTTCCTTTTTTTTTTAGAAAAAATTTTATTTATTTATTCATGAGAGACACAGAGAGGGAGAGACACAGGCTGAGGGAGAAGCAGGCTCCCTGCGGGGAGCCTGATGTGGGACTCGATCCCACAACCCTGGGATCTTGACCTGAGCTGAAGGCAGATGCTCAACTGCTGAGCAGCCACCCAGGCGTCCTTATTTTCTTGACTTCTTCAATCGGTGCACGTATGTAAGTGACCTGTCTCACCTGCACAGTGACGGGGGCCCCTGTTCCCAGCAGGGAGGCTGGATCCGCCTGAACCGGGAGCATCAACGGTGGGGGCTTAGTTCAAAGAGGCCGGGCATGTGCTGGCATCTGGCAGCCCAGGGGGTGCAGAGCCCCCACACCCAGCCCGTAGCAAGGAACGCCACCCAGGCCTGGCCTGCCCGCCCTGCTCTTACTGAGGAAAGACACAGTGAAGCTGAGTCTTAGCCTAAGCGTTAGCCTTCCTTTTCTGAAAGAAAAATACTTTGCCCTGGATGCTATTAAAAATGGCAAAGAAGGCAGACTTTATTGAAGACTATTGCAGTAGAGGGGACAGCGGGCTTGACTCCGGGTAGGGTCAGACAGTGACAGGCGGGCACCGGAGCCAGTGGGCAGCGGACAGCGGATGAGGGGAGCATTAACAGGAGAAGGGGGCCCTGATTGGCCATGAAAGGTGGGGGGTTCTTGAGAAACTGGCTTAGCAGGATTCTTGGCTAAAACTAGACTATGGAGGCCTAGGTGGCTCAGCAGTCGAGCATCTGCCTTTGACTCAGGGTGTGATCCTGGGTCCTGGGATCAAGTCTTGCATCGGGCTCCCCACAGGGAGCCTGTTTCTCCTTCTGCCTGTGTCTTTGCCTCTGTCTCTGTGTATCTCTCATGAATCAATACATAAAATCTTAAAAAAAAAAAAAAACCCTGGACTCGGCTGGCTGAGGAGGAGGCTGACTGAAGTTTGATCAGGGACCATAGCTTGTGGCAAACAAATACAGCAGGTGCCCTCCCCGGGGAAACGCCACCGCAAAGCTGGGGTCAAAGCCAGGCAGGCATCGCCCAGTTTCCAGGAAAGTCTGCACAGTGAGAGATGTGAGGCTGCGAGGAGAGAAAGCCAATCAGAACCGAAGGATCCTGCAGGAAGGACGCTAGGGGGTGACTGGCACCCGTGACAGGTGTGAGACAGCCAAGCATTTCAGAGACACGAGGAGAGGTCTAGAAATTAAAAAACCCCAGCAACCATGAGAACAGGTCAAATATGTCTCCACAGAGGGGCTCATGGACGATGGCCACGGCGTGGGGAAGGAATGAGCTGGGAGCGGCACGCAGGGACGGCCGAGGCGTGAGGACAGAGCCAGCGTCCCTGCACCTGTGTGCTGGGATTCCGGGAGGACACTGTAGAGGGACGTGGGGGCCACAGTCCAAGCAGCTTTATGGGCTTTTCCAGGGCAAAACGCAGGCGTCTGCCCTGCCAGGTGCCAAGCAGGATAAATACAAACAAGCAAACGCCACACTTGCTCCCTGACCCATCAGAGCACAACGTGGATCATCCCCGATACGGAGGAAATCTCAACGGCTTCTGACACTGAATGGGTGGCGAGGGGCCAGGGGCCACACTGATGCCGGTTCTTCTCAGTGTTGGGGGTGACACATGAGGACAACAGGATGATCTTCCCAGTTCAGAGGTGAAATTCTCAGACAACCTGTTATTCACGTGTGAACAGAAAATGAAGATGTTTAGCTCCCACGGTCCACCGACTCTGAAGGAACCGCTGGAAGGTGTTCCCTGGGAGGAAGACAGGGAGCCCAGGGGCTGAGGGTGACAGCCGTCGTCACCGTGACCTGCTGAGTGCCGTCTGTGGGCTGCTTGCGTCATCTTTAGCGCAGCGCTGCAGGTGGGGCGCCACAGGGACGGGAGCGAACGTGCATGTACGGATTGTGCAAAATGCTTCACGACCTGCACCTACCATCCCGGGTGGGGGCAACACACTGGGACCTGCCTGATGCTCGACACTGTCGGCAGAACTGGAGCTTAAGTCTGTTTGGTGAATCTGTGGGCAGCCAAGAGCAGACTGGAATGAGGAATAAGTGTTTCAAAGCCACTTAAACAAAAGATGGAATAAGATAAACCTCTTCTCAAAAATAAGGTGGAAAAGGGGAAAGGCAAACAAAATAGAAAATATGGAGTAAGATTTTATTTTATCAGAGGCCGTAACACATGCGAATGGGTTAGGCCAACATGTCAAAAGGTAGACTTTCAGATCGAACAGAAATAAAGAACAAGTTGTAACTAAAACTTAGGAAAAGCGTGAGTAAGTAAGCCGGGACGTGAAAGCCTAAAGCACTGAAGACGTTCTAACAAAAATGCCAGCACAAAGTCGGCAGGCCTCGTCATGTTTACATCATGCAAAATAAAGTTCAAGGCAAAATCTTTAAAAGGGACGAAAGGGGGAGTATTTCCTCTTGGCAAGTAGGACAACTCATGAAGAATCCTGGAGGGTTGGGGATCCCTGGGTGGCTCAGCGGTTTAGCGCCTGTCTTTGACCGAGGGCGTGATCCTGGAGTCCCGGGATCGAGTCCCATGTCGGGCTCCCGGCATGGAGCCTGTCTCTGCCTCTGCCTGTGTCTCTGCCTCTCTCTCTCTCTCTCTCTATGTCTATCATAAAAAAAAAAAAAAAAAAAAAAAAAGAATCCTGGAGGGTCATCAACAAGCAGAGTGTGAAGCAAAGGGAAATACGTAAATCTGTAGTCATGGTAGGAGAGCCCCCCTCGACCCACCCGTGGAACCCAAGAGGCAAACAGACTGTAAAAGTGTTATCAAGAGAAAAATGGATAGACGGAAGTCATTTATCAAAATTGAAGGCAGATTATGATTTTTTAACTGAAGAAGCTAGAAAAAGAATAAGCTCAGAGAAGTGAAGTGTTAGCATGAGGGCATCCCTAGAGCCACAGAAGCAGACCCAGCATCCTTGTTGGCTGTGCCCTTCCTGGCATGGTGGAGGGAGACAGAGGGCCCCCCAAGTCCCCATTTGGGGTTCATGCACTTCCAGTCTCCTGGGCAGATGGATACTATCGATACTATTGCAAGATGCAGGCACCACCTCCTTTAGCCCGAGCTCAGTGTTATGCCAGTGAGCTCAGTCCCTGTCTGAGTCCATGCTCTGCAAGATGCCGTCTGAAGACACTTTCCCACGTGGGATTCCTGACCAGCAGCCAACACCCATTGCTGATTGGTGTCTGGTGTTCTCGTCCTGCCGACGGTCACCCGGTCTCGTCCGGGTGTGTAGTAAATTGACACTCTGGTTTACTAGGTCAGTCATCTGAATCTGGTTAGAGTGTGGTTACTGGGTCCACTCATAGGCCCATAAGTAATGCGTTTCTGAGCTGGCAGTGTTGAAGTCCACACCCGAAAATAGCAAACTCAAAAGACTGTGAATATCATTAGAACCAAAATGTAGCTGCAAAGATTTTTTTCCTCATTCTTAATCTCTAATCTCTCCACCCAGATGTCCATCCACCTGCCTATTCACACATCTATCCACTCATCCATCCCTACTGCTTTTTTAAAAATTTTATTTTATGATTGTCACAGAGAGAGAGAGAGAGAGGCAGAGACACAGGCAGAGGGAGAAGCAGGCTCCATGCACCGGGATCCTGACATGGGATTCAACCCCGGGTCTCCAGGATCGCGCCCTGGGCCAAAGGCAGGCACCAAACCGCTGCGCCACCCAGGGATCCCCCTACTGCTTTTTCAATACATTTATTCATCCTTCATCCTTTCTGCCATTCTCCCATCCACCTGTTATCCATCCATCTATCCATCCATCCATCCATCCATCCAGTCATCCATCCATCCATCCATCCATCCATCCATCCATCCAGTCATCCATCCATCCATCCATCCATCCATCCATCCATCCATCCATCCAATCATCCAACCAACCAATCAGTCTTCCATCCATCCATCCATCCATCCATCCATCCATCCATCCAGTCATCCATCCATCCATCCATCCATCCATCCATCCATCCATCCAGTCATCCATCCATCCATCCATCCATCCATCCATCCATCCATCCAGTCATCCATCCATCCATCCATCCAATCATCCAACCAACCAATCAGTCTTCCATCCATCCATCCATCCATCCATCCATCCATCCATCCAGTCATCCATCCATCCATCCAATCATCCAACCAACCAATCAGTCTTCCATCCATCCATCCATCCATCCATCCATCCATCCATCCATCCATCCTACTGCTCTTTCAATACATTCGTTCACCCTTTATCCTTCTTGTCATTCTCCCATCCACCTGCCATTCATCTAACCATCCAACCGTCCATCCATGAACCCATCCATCCACTCATTCATGCATGCATGCATCCATCATCCATTCATTCACCCATCATCCATCTATTTATCCATCATCCACTGACCAATCCAACCACCCTCTGATCCATTTGTCAAACCACTCTACTGATGCATCAGTTAATTTTTTCATCCATGTATCTCCCCATCCCTCCAACCATCCTCCACCCATCCACTCTCTCAGCAGCCCACCCTTTGTTTGGCAGCTGTTGGTCAGTTTTTCCCTCAGCCTAGTCCTGTTGCTCTTGGTCACTTCATGGGTGTTGTTCCCAAGAGGATCTTTCCCCTGGCTTCCAAATCCTCCTGCCCACAGAGATCAAAGCCTGGCTTCTTTTTCCCAGGAACTCGACCTGGGGGCGGTCTCAGGAAGCAGATGCTAACACAGGATTTTGGCGGGACCAACCACTGCTGGGTTGGTTGGCAGTGCCTCCTGTCTTGGTGCTAGTGGAGAGGTGACAGCCCGGGCCACGTCAGGGACACCTCCACTGTGATGTCTGGGGTGGGGCACCAGGGGAAGGAAATGCACTTGCTGCTGCCCCATATTGGGAGCTTGACAGGTGGAGGGAGGCGGTAAGTGCGGAAGTGTGGGATCAGATGCTGGCGTGGGGGCAGGTGCTGCCGGAGAAACACGACTCACCTCCATTTAAGGCCAAGTGTGACAGCAGAGGGCCTCGTTGGCACGAGTGGAAGGCAGAAACAGCCAGGTCCAGACCCCGGCCTGGATTCTTGACCGAGGAGGTTACAGGGTTCTCAAGTTTGGCAAGTCCACCCCGCCAGCATTCCATTCTGTAGCAGCTCTGCTTTGGAGGGGAAGCAGTCATTCCCGAGCATCCATGGAACACTGCCCTCTTCCCAGGCTCCTGGCTGAGGTCAAGGCCCTGTCCCAGGGCAGCTGCTTCTGTGACTGGTCAGCATGTGGCTGTGGTGGCCTCATTTGGAGATAAAGATAATCTTCACAGAGGTGATCAAGTCAAAATGAGGTCACGACAAAACGCTGTGGTGGCCCGAGGCATGCAGGGCCAGCGGAGGCCAGCCCCGAGATTGCATGTTGACCCTCACCCCATCTGGACTTTGTACTTTCTGTTCCCAGCTGCTGGTCACAGCGCCCCTCCCAGAAGCCCTCCCTGCAAGGGCCGGGCTCAGACTGCTTCCCAGGGAGCCAGACCTGGGCACAAGCTCAGAAATCACAGCCCCCAGGTCCTCATAATCCCAGGGCCCACGGAAGTGGCCCGTTCCCCCTTCCCATTCTGGGTTAAAGTCAAGTACTCCCTTGGGGATCAGTATCCTGGGGCTGCCCAAACAAACCCCCCAACACTCAAACAACAGACATTTACTCACTCCCATTTCTGGAGGCTGCATGTCTGAGGTTAGGGTGTGGGCAGGACTGGTTCTTTCTGAGGCTTCGAGAGAGACTCTTGCAGGATCTCATAAATTCCGGAGTTCGCCGCATCTTTGGTGACCCCTCACCTGTGTGCTCTTTGCATGTGGATCTGTCTGCAATCCCTCTTTTTGATAAGGACACCAGTCATGGTTGGTTAGGGCCCACCCCGCAACCTCGTTTTGCCTTGATCACCTCTGTGAAGATTATCCTTATCTCTAAATGAGGTCACATTTTTAGGTACCCGGGGTTAGGACTTCAACATATCTTCTTTTGGTTCAATCCTTAGCATCTTGCTTGAGGGTGACACAGGGATCCCTGTCCCCCGAGAGAACACAACTTCTGGGAAGGGGTCTGCTAGACTCCCCTGCCGGCAATGGGACCAATGACATGGTAAGTCACAGTCAACTGCTGCTGGGAGGGGAGTGAGCATGCCCTGAGGGACCTTCAGGACCTAAAGAACACGCACCTGCATGAGATGGGTGATCAGCCCGGTGTCCCCAGAGGACAGACAGCTTGCTGTCCACTCCAAACTCCAGAGCATCAAGGGAGTGAGTAGTGGATGAGACCCAGAGCAGCCCCTTGGACACATGGAGTCATGATCCCTCGCTGGAAAGGTCCCATTTCCAGACCTGAGCCAGGCTACAGACCCAGAACCCACTGGCTGAAGGACCAGCTGAAGTTCAGGACGAAAGGCCAGCCGCGCTGAGGCACATGTTTGGGGGCTGACCCCCTATGCTTCCCTGAGAGGATCTCAGACATTGCTCAGACACCTTCACGGGGGAACGGGAGATGCCCACTTGTTTCAAGGATGGTTTGGTACAGGGTATGAGTCGAAATCAATCCCCAGGGCATCTGGGTGGCTCAGTTGTTGAGCATCTGCCTTTGGTTCAGGTCCTGATCCCGGGGTTCTGGGACGGAGTCCCACACTGGGCTCCCTGCAGGGAGCCTGCTTCTCTCTCTGCCTCTGTCTGAGTCTAATGAATAAATGAATAAAATCTTAAAAAAAAAAAAAGAAAGAAAATCAATCCCCAGGGGGCACAGGGTCACCTTGGCCTCCTGGCTGTACTAGGTGCCCAGGTAATAAACAGAGCTTTGGGCTCATGATGGGTCACGTGTTGTCATTTACTGGGTTCTCGAATGTTTAAATAGTTGGAAATGTATACACTCGGCTGGAAGAGTCTGTACTTTGTTTCCCCTGAGGGAAAGGCCAGTCAAAGCTTCTGGAAGTACCCCCATACAAAACCGATCTCCAATCCTGGAGGGAGTGGCAGAGATGAGAATCATTTTGAAGACCTAGAGGGTGTAGGGGGTGGTCCCCACCATCGCCATCTGAGTCAGCAGCCTGGCACCTGCATGAGCCGATGTGTTCTACGGGGTGACAGTGGGCCCCCCCCCCAAACACAAGCAAGCAGGAGTCTGAACCACAGCCTCCTTTCTAGATCTGCTGTCTTTGCAGAGCAGAATAATGTGTCCCTCCAGTACACGACATTCAGCCGTTGATCTGGCAAATGTCATTCCCATCCCACCAGAAGCGGTTTGCTTTTGTGTGGGAGGAACGACAGTGTTCACTCAGTCTCGCCCCAGGGCTGTGCTAACTCTCTTGTCCTCTGTCATAATGTAGCTCAAAGGACGGAACCATCTGGACACACTTCCTACTGTCACAGCGGCCCACTGTGTCAGTGACATCATGCTAATCTGACTTGAAGGAACAAGAAGTGGCAAGTATGTTGGAGGCCTCGTTAAGGCGCGTGAGCTCTGCAGGGCTCAGGAGCCCACCGCACTGGCACCTGCTTAGGAGTTCAGTGGTCCATAGCGTGCTGGGACGTCCTCTGTGAAGGAAAGAACAGATTACTGCATCCTGCACCTGCCATCACCAAGGAGGAGGGAGTGCGGTACTTGGAGGCCTCTTGGGGTTCTGAGCTCGCTTACTCCACATGTGAGCATCCTGAGTGACACGGAGGGAAGGCTGCCGTCTCTGATCGGGTCACAGAGCCGGAAAAGACCCTGTAGAAATGCTAAGTATGGTACGCGCATCCCTTGGGACATACACAGGGGCCGAGCTTCTGCCTGTGGTGTTAGAGGCATTTATGGTGGGAAAGATGCGTGTGGGGTTCATGATAAAGCCCAACAGGATCGTCACAATGCAGACGCTCAGGTTCCAGAGCAAGGCCCTGCGTCTACAGAGGAGAATTGGATCCACTTATGCTACAGCTCCTGGCTTGCTGCTGGCTCTGGAGGAGGCGGAGGGCCTAACTGCGAGACATTAGTTGACCACACAGCCAGAATCGACCGACACGACCGGGATTGTCCCTGACCCACCGCATCATAATAGAGTCATGCCCACCCAGCAGCCGTCCACTGTCCACCAGAACAGAGACACGGCACATCTACATCAGGAACGGTCACAGCAAAAAGTCACAGCGGGGATCCCTGGGTGGCGCAGCGGTTTGGCGCCTGCCTTTGGCCCAGGGCGCGATCCTGGAGACCCGGGATCGAATCCCACGTCGGGCTCCCGGTGCATGGAGCCTGCTTCTCCCTCTGCCTGTGTCTCAGCCTCTCTCTCTCTCTCTCTCTCTCTCTCTCTCTGTGACTATCATGAATAAATAAAATCTTAAAAAAAAAAAAAAAAAGTCACAGCGGAGCCGCAGGAGCAGGAGTCTGCTGGACTTAACCTGAGAACACTTACGAGGGGAAAGGTCTGTGGGACAAAGTAGAGCCCCACCTCTGCTTCCGGCCCTGAAGGCAGAGGTGAGAGGAAATCTTCCCAAAGAGCAGAGCTTTGGAGAAGCTGTTCCCAAACTGGGGGAACTTACTATCTGCCGCAGGTGGATCTGGCCCCGAGGGCTGTAGGGGATGCGGGGTGTGTTGGTTACAGCCCCTCAGGACAGAGCTACTTACTCCTCCAGCTGCCAGAAGTGTTGCCTGCTGCCTGCCCAGAGCCACGACTCTCTAGAAATTGCCTTCTGCCAAAGGAAGCTGCCTCACCCAGGATAATTCATCCTCTCCAGGGCGGCACCCCTTGACTGGAAAATGGGGGACAATAGATGTTGCCTCAGCTTGGGGCATCTCCAAGCGACCATCTGACTCTCAGAGCTTCCCACGGTGGTAGCTGAGCCTCCGTTACAGCTTCTCCCTGCACCCAGCTCTGTATCTGGCTTCGCCGCGGGTGTTGCTGCGCGTACATTTCGGAGTCTCCGAGTCTATTAGGGAACTCAACCTAACATGTCAGAGAACGGGCGTTGAGTTTTGTATGTTTATCTTATATCTAGTCATTGTACAATATTGCAAATTTGAATTTTTTTGTATTGTGTGTGGGGGGTTTTTTTTTTTTTTTGAGATTTTATTTATTTATATGAGAGCAAGAGAACACAAGCAGGGGGAGCCGGAGCAGGAGAGGGAGAAGCAGGCTCCCCGTTGAGCAGGGCTCAATGTGGGGCTTCATCCCAGGACCCTGGGGTCATGACCCAAGCCGATGGCAGATGCTTAACTGACTGAGCCACCCAGGTGCCCCTTGAGTGTTCAAGTATATGATCATATTATCCCCCAATAAAAGTGTTTTGCCTCTTTGTTTCTATACATATAGTGTATATTTAAATTTATTGACTTGTTTCATTAGGTAGAATTGCCAAATAAATGGTCAGTTGTAATATTGAAAATGCTCATCTCATCTCTTTTCCTGATTTGAACTTTGATATCTTTTTAAGGTGGCCTTTATCATATTCAGGTAATTTTCTTCCTGGCTTCCACAGTTTTTTTTTTTTTTTAATGATTGGCCATTCAATTGTATGAAATGCCTTTTAGGTATCTGTTGAAAGAGAGAGGCAGAGACACAGGCAGAGGGAGAAACAGGCTCCCTGCCGTGAACCTGACATGGGACTTGATTCTGGGATCCCGCCCTGGCCCGAAAGTGGCGCTAAACCGCTGAGCCACCCGGGCTGCCCTACTAGTGCATGTTTTTGATTATCCTTCTACATTGAGTTGTATCCAACATGCCAATATTTTAAACTTCTTTCTTTCTTTCTTTCTTTCTTTCTTTCTTTCTTTCTTTCTTTCTTTCTTTCTTTCTTTCTTTCTTCTTTTTAAGATTTTGTTTTTATTTATTTATGAGAAACACAGAGAGAGAGAGAAAACAAGAGCAGCAGAGGGAGAAGCAGGCTCCGTGCAGGGAGCCTGACATGGGACTCAATCCTGGGTCTCCAGGATCAGGTCCTGGGCTGAAGGCGGTGCTAAACCGCTAGGCCACACAGGCTGCCCTCTTGCTACTTTCTTTGTCTCATTCTTCTAATGAGGCATTAGCATTAATGTAATGCTGACTTTTACAAAATGAATTGTGGAGTTTTCTGCCTTTTTTTTTTTTTTAATGGACCAGAGGTATTTCAATAACAAGGGAATTCCCTTGACTTTTGAAAGTTAAATAGAACTCATATTTAAAAATGTCAGGGTCGGGATCCCTGGGTGGTGCAGTGGTTTAGCGCCTGCCTTTGGCCCAGGGCGCGATCCTGGAGACCCGGGATCGAATCCCACGTCGGGCTTCCGGTGCATGGAGCCTGCTTCTCCCTCTGCCTGTGTCTCTGCCTCTCTCTCTCTCTGTGTGACTATCATAAATAAATAAAAAATTAAATTATAAAAATGTCAGGGTCAGGGCAGCCTGGGTGGCTTGGCGGTTTGGCACTGCCTTCAGCCCAGGGCCTGATTCTGGAGACCAGGATCGAGTCCCACGTCAGGCTCCCTGCATGGAGTCTGCTTCTCCCTCTGCCCGTGTCTCTGCCTCTCTCTATCTGTGTCTCTCATGAATAAATAAATAAAATCTTAAAAAAAAAAAGTCAGGGTAAAAAAAAATGTCAGGGTCTTGTGCCTTTTAAAATGGTAGAAATTTAATAATCTTTCCAGTTTATTCTGTAGTTTTCCTATTGGCCGCTTCCTTCTTCATTGGCATGGTCTCTTTAGTTTTGGCCAAACCCTCAAATTTAACACCCCCAGATATGTTCAAACTTGTCAGCCTCCGGGATAATGGATGGATGGGATGTTCACTCTTGCCCAAATTGTCTATGGGTGTATGGATGCTGAATTTCCTAGGAGGGCTTCCTTTGGTTGAATTGGGGTACTCAATAATAGCAGAAACTGAGCGAATTCTCCAAGAAAGGGTTGCTGTCACAGACCTATGGGTGGTCTGCGGTGTATGCTTTGAAGTGACTGCAAACTGAAGGTGCAACTTCACAGGAGACTTATTACGATGGCAGCAAGCATAAGAAAAGATGTTCAAGCTCATGATGATAAGGAGAATCCAAGTTTACAATCAATGAGATATTGTCTCCCATGGAAGACTGATAGAATTTTAAAACAACCAATATTTCTCAGTTTCAGAGAAGGTGTCCATGACATGGATATAAGATTAGATTTGTGGAGCATATTTGGAGACCAGTTTGGCAATTTCTGTCAACACTTCACATGTGCATACCCTATGACGCAGCAATTCCTCTTCTAAGAATTTCCTTTATAAGAAATACCTGCACAAGCATCTATGCATAAGGATGTCCACTCAGCAGTATTCAAAATAGCAGATATTGAAAAATTAAACATCCATTCAAAGAGGAATAGTTCAGCAATGGTGGAATCATCATTATTATGGAATGTTATGCAGTTATTAAGGAAACTAAAATAGGGCAGCCCAGGTGGCTCAGCGGTTTAGTGCCGCCTTCCCCGGGGCGTGATCCTGGGGACCCGGGATCGAGTCCTGCATCAGACTCCCTGTGTGAAGTCTGCTTCTTCCTCTGCTTGTGTTTCTGCCTCTTTCTCTCTTTCTGTGTGTCTCTCATGAATAAATAAATAAAATCTTAAAAAAAAAGAAACTAAAATAGATCTGAATTATAGACAGGGGATAACAGCCATGACGTATTGCTAAATACAAGAATCAACCTGCAGGATGGGAGTATAGTATGAAGCATTTGTGTAAATGGTGTATGTGTGTGTGGTTAGGCACTTAGCAAAATGTCTAGAAATGTGGTTACCCCAGATAGTTGGCAGGGTGGTGTGGGAGAATGAGAAGGACACTTTTATCTTTTTATTTAATTTATATCTATACTGCTTGACTTAAAAAAAAAGAGCATGTATTGCTTTGGCAATAAAACAAAAAGGTTTTTTAGTGCTTGCAGCAAAATGCTGATGTAATTTTAAACCAGTTGGCAATTTCTTTTGGAAGGAGCAATACTAGAGCTTCTGCACTGGGAATTGGACTAAACTGTGACTTGGTCTTAAGGGAACTAGACAAGGCATTAATTCTATTAATTAATGCATCAGCAGATTCCATCTCAGCAAAGGCTTGTCTTAATGAGGTGCTCGGGGCATCCATTATTTATCTTACAAATATCAACTCAGGGCCCTACTTGTGTCAGGCAGTATAACAGATGTACCCTCTGAGGGCGCGGTGCTGGAGAAGCGCAAATAGCTCCCAGACTGCTCCCTCTTCCCTGCGCCCACCCCGACCTCTCCGACCTCTCCGCAGATGACCTCCCCAGTCCTGTTGACCCCACCTCCTCCACGCTCCAGGACCCCTGCGGAAGAATCTTAGCGGCCTGGACTGCAGCCTCACCCCCGCGCAGCGCTGTGGGCATGTTGGACAGGGCCCTCCTGGACCCCTCGGCCTCCGGTCCTTCAGGCGCACGGGGGACTGGGGACAGAGGCAGCCCGTGGGAGGCCCGCACAGGTAGCTCCTGGTACCTTAGCGGCGGAGGCGGGGCTCCAAACGCCGGCCTGGCCACCCTCCCGTCCGCGCCTGCGTCCCCACCGCGCGCCTCCTCGGCTGCATCCCTCCCCAGGCGCGCACCCCGCGCCCTGCCCCCGCCCGCCCTCCGGGAGCTGTCCGCGGTGCTGACCGCAGGCGCCGCCCGCGCTCGGCCGCTGCGCACGCGTCCCGGGCGGGGTGCGCGCAGGACCCGCCGGCGCTTCCACTGCGCAGCCTCCCGCGCGGCCCCGGCCCCGCGCCCCGGCCCCATCCCCGCGCCCCGAGCCCCAGCCCCGCGCCCCGAGCCCCAGCCTCGGCCCCAGCCCCGCGCCCTGCGCCCCAGCCCCGGCCCCAGCCCCGCGCCCCGAGCCCCAGCCCCGCGCCCCGAGCCCCAGCCTCGGCCCCAGCCCCGCGCCCCGGCCCCAGCCCCGGCCCCATCCCCGCGCCCCAGCCCCGCGCCCCGGCCTCATCCCCGCGCCCCAGCCCCAGCCTCGGCCCCATCCTCGCGCCCCAGCCCCAGCCTCGGCCCCATCCCCGCGCCCCAGCCCCAGCCCCGGCCCCATCCCCGCGCCCCAGCCTCGGCCCCATCCCCGCGCCCCGTCCCCGGCCCCAGCCCCGGCCCGCCCCGGCCCGGCCAGCCATGGCGCTCAACAATTTCCTCTTCGCGCAGTGCGTGTGCTACTTCCTGGCCTTCCTGTTCAGCTTCGTGGTGGTGGTGCCGCTGTCCGAGAACGGCCACGACTTCCGCGGCCGCTGCCTGCTGTTCACCGAGGGCATGTGGCTGAGCGCCAACCTGACGGTGCAGGAGCGCGAGCGCTTCACGGTGCAGGAGTGGGGCCCGCCGGCCGCCTGCCGCTTCAGCCTCCTGGCCAGCCTCCTGTCCCTGCTGCTCGCCGCCGCGCACGCCTGGCGCACGCTCTTCTTCCTCTGCAAGGGACACGAGGGGTAAGTCGGGGCCTGGGGCCCTTCCCAGCCCGCGGAGCCCCCAGCCGTCCTCCCCGCCCCGGAGGAGCAGGACGCCCTCCCTCTTCCACCCGGGAGCTGCAGGCCCCCAGCATATCAACCCTGGGTGCTCAGCGCCTCCGTGCACGCTGCCCTTTGCGCGCAACCTGGGGACCTTGAGGGTCGCCTGCGCTCCGGACAAGGCCACTACTTGCATCACCTCCCTCCTCCCGAGAGCAAATGTTGCATCGTCATCTCTGAGCCGACCTGGGCCCTCCCTGGGCCCTCCCTGGCCTGCTGACTCAGGCCTACTCCAGGTGCAGGGGAGGGATGGGCCAGGCAGGTGGCTGACAAGGCAAACTGGGGAGTCCTCTCCTCATCCCCACCCCCATCCTCCTGGGAAGGATGAGGATGGTGAGGCCACAGGCTCGGCTGAGGATGCACGATAGGGAGCAGCAAGCAGGTCCAGGAGGCCTCCCTCCTCCCGGCCTCTTGGCCTTTCCTGCCCTGGCACAGTTCTTGAGAGTGGGATGTGGTTCCCCTGGGGGCCTCAGCCTGTAGCATTCTATGGCCTCCACCCCTGGGACCCCTTGTAGACCCACCACAACCTCTCCTGCCCCTCGCCTGCCTCACATCTGCAGGGGAAATCTAGCCTTCTCCCAGACCCCACCCTGCCCTGGCCCCATCCATCAACCACTGGCAGTTTTTAGGGACTTTTCTCTTCTTTTGGGGACATGAGAGATAAGCTATTGCTCTGAGGGTCTCTGTGGGTAGGAGGTCAGGTGGGGACTCCCCAGAGCCCTCAGCTTGGCTTGGGCCTGGACAGAGGGGCCAGAGAGGAGTGACAGGGGTGGCAAGGTGAAGAGGATGGGACAGCCTACTGTGGGGACTGGAACACCCAGCGGAGGGGAGGTCCAGCAGCCCACGTGTGTGAGTTTCCCGGGCTGCTCTAGCAAAGTGCCGTAAGCTGGGGCTTAAAACAATTTATTCAGCCACAGTTCTGGAGGCCAGAAGAAAAAAATCAAGGTGTTGGCAGGGTGGGTTCCCTCTGGAGGGAGAATCCTTACTAGGCCAGCTGCTGGTAGCGGCCTACAACCCTTGACATCCCTCCGCGTGGGGCTCTGTCACTTCTATCACCGTCTCTGTTTTCATGGCCTCTTCTCTGTTTCTTTCCCTCTACTTATAAAGACACCAGTCGTTGGATTTAGGGCCCACCCTAAATCCAGTGTGACCTATCCTGAGATCTTTAGCTGAATGCACCTGCAAAGACCTCAAGCCCAACTAGGGTCACACACACTGGTAGTGGGGTGAGGCCTCGGACGCATGTTGTCGGGGGTGCAGTTCAGTAGCCTACAGTATGGTTCTGGACTGAAGTTCTGCGGGAAGCCACATGTCAGCCTGGGGTGCCTCCAGGTGCTGTGGGGCTGGGGCTCTGCACAGGGTGAGCCCAGGCCAGTCAGGGCGCCATTCTGCCTCCCTTAGGCCTCCTCCTTACACAACTTGCTGGATGGCTGGTGTCCCCGGGAGGCATCTGAGATGTCATCTGCACGCATGTTGCCAAGCCTGGGTGTCACCTAGTCAGTGTCTCTGTGCAGATGGGGACAGGGAGACATCTCTGGGTATGAGACAGGGTCTGAGGAAAAGGATGAACGGTCAGCAGGGTAGGGTAGCTGAGGTCCCTTCAGTCCTGGAAGCTGCCTGAGGCCAGTGGGCACAGGCTATGGGGGGAGCATGGTTTGACCATCAGCTCATGCCCACTGTTCCACCTTGTCCCTATAAGACAAATGGCCTCAAGAGACCCCATCTTACAGCTGTATGATGACACTCCCCTGATTTGCTGCCCAATTTGTGGGGAATGGGCAGTCCTGCATGACCAGGATTCCTTTCTTGAAGGCTCTGGGGCTCTTAGCTCTGTCTTTCTCATGCCCAGTCTCTGGGGGGTGTTTTGGGGCTCTGGAATCTCGCATTGGTCTGAGCCACAGAGGCTGGGCCATACCTAGAGAGCTGCTTATAGGTCCTCACCAGCTAGACATTGGAACACCTCGAGGCCACCTGTCATGTAGGGACAGGGTGCACTGGGCAGCCAGCCAGCTGTGGCCTCCATCGAAGTGCCAAGCCTTCATCCTGGTCTGGTGGTGGGACTGGGTCACAGCTCCCCTGGTTATCCAGGAGTGTCCCTCCACCTGAGGGGCCCTGAGCTGGATGAACCCAAGGCAGGTGTACACCTCATTTCTCTCTGGGTGCTCAGGGCTGAGCTTGAGAGTCATGGGGGGGGATGTGTGTATGTGAGGTCTGCTGCCTCACAGCACCCCTGCCACCCCCAGGCCTGAGATCTGCAGATCCCCAGTCTGGCTGAGGGGTCAACCCTGCAGGCTGGCTGTCTCAGCACGTCCTGGACCCCCAGAAAGGTTGGGCCTGCCTTGTGCAGCCACAGGCAGGATGGGAACCTGGAGAAGCCAGTCCCAGCTCCGCTGTTGGTCAGGCCACACGGAGCAGGCCAGGCAGGCAGGAGGCTGGGCAGGCCATTGGAGTGAGCTCGTGGGATGGCGAGGGCCCCAGGTGTCCAGCCCATTGGGACGTCAGTCCTGCCGCCAGACTTGGAGCTCTAGAGGGCCCTACCTGCTTAGGGCCAGCGTGCACACTGCTCTTGCGTTGGCTGCTGTGACTGCGGAGACCCGCCAGGAGCCCTGCCCTTCATCTGGGAGGGGCTCACGGCCGGGTCCCCAGGGCCTGGGTAAGACCCTGTCTGTGGTCCCCTCCCTCCTCCTGTGGGGTGTGTCCCTGGGCCAAGTGGGGGCCCGGACAGTTGTGCCCAGGAGCGTGCAGGGCCAAGGGGTTGGGGCGGCTTTTGCAGGAGGCTTCATCCCGGTGACTGAAGGAATCTGTGGCACCTGTGGCTTCCTGGGGTGCTTGCTGGTGGGGGGGCACCGGGGTGACCTGAGGGTGGTCACAGGCCTGGGGTCCTGGGGCAGCTTTGCCTGAGCAGAAGCCCTTGGAGAGTGCAGGTGGCAGCAGTTTATGATTGACGGCTGGGGAGCGCTGGGTCAAAACAACCCATCTGCCGGCCCACACTTGTCCCCAGCCTGCAAATCGCTCCCAGGGCTTCCCGGGACCGGGATAGCTGTCACCATGGAGACGGCACATCCGGCGGCACCCTGAGAGGCTGGAGAGAGATGGCGTTAACCCTGTGTGTGCCGGCCTTCCTGGTTTACTATTTTTTTTGGCCACTGCCCTGTGGGTCCTTGGGGAGTGGGCAGGGGGGTGCATTGTGCATTCTGGGGGCCTGGGTGACACACTCAATTCTTCAAAACTCTGTGAAGCCCAGGCAGGTTCCACGGAAACAGACCAGGAATGGACTTGGGGAGTGGGAGGAGGCTGTTGGGGGGATGACCTCAGCCCCCACCGCCACTGTCTTATAGGATGGGCTGCCACCTTCCTGTCGTGGCGGGAGAACCCTACATCCTACCTGTTTAATAGGGATATGGCTGTAGTCTCCAGACAGACAGGTTTCCTGGCTCTCCGAGGTTCTATTGTAAACCCCCTGAGGGCGGGAGGGGGCAGGTCTCAGAATGGAGGTGCGGGGTTCCCTGGGGGTGGCCACGCAGGGACCGACAAGCTGCCGGCGTGCCTCTCTAGAGTTCAGTACAGAGCGTGGAGGATGCCAGGGAGCAGGATTTGAGGTGGGGTTGCCTGCCCGGCATGTCCCCTGCACCCTGGCCCTCCTTCCCTCTAGGAAGGCCTGTTCACCCAGGATGTTGGGGACCTGCTGGGCAGGATGCCTGGCGGGACATGCAAGGCTGTGGGCAGGTGGAGGGCACCCAGGGAACTGGCTGTCCCGGCGATCTGGCCTTCTGTGCTCTGCCTGGGGAAGCTCGGTCCTGGTCCCCCCGGGACCACTCCATTCTCCTTGGTTGGAGTCAAGTGGCCATTTAAAGTCCGGGGGGAGGGACGCCTGGGTGACTCAGCGGTTGGGCGCCTGCCTTCGGCTCAGGGTGTGACCCCGGGGTCCTGGGATCGAGTCCCACATCGGGCTCCCTGCGTGGGGCCTGCTTCTCCCTCTGCCTGTGTCTCGGCCTCTCTCTCTGTCTCTCAGGAATAAATAAAATCTTAAAACAAAAATAAAGTCGGGGTGTAGGCTCTGGGTAACCTCTGCTTTCCTTGGAGCATTAGCTCCTGGGAGTGGACTCCCAGAGCCCGCAGGGGGCACAGCTGGGCCCCAGCCACAGTCTCCAGGTATCTGGTTGCCCGGCCTGCTCCCCCGCTTCCGTGTCCTGTGGCCGCAGGCCCAGCCCCGTGCGCACAGCTCCAGGCAGGCCAGGTCAGGGTTGTGGGGTGGGTGGAGGCCTGTCCTGGGGAGGGAGCGTGTGCTCAGGAGCCAGCACCCTGGCGGTTATTGCCCGGGGTCCCTTGCCCACGTAAGCTCCCTCAGTTTCCACAATGACCCAGTGGGGGGCTCTTGACACCCAATTTACAAAGGGAGAAATTGGGGCTTGGACAGCGACTTGCTGAGGTCACACAGCTGGCCAAGAGGCGGGCGGATTTGACACCCTGCTGTGCCTGGACCTCCTCGGAGCTGGGGCGGCCAGAACCTACCCCTCTTTATAACTATTTATAACCCCCTGACCTCTTATTGGCTTTGCAGGGCCCAGTAGATTTTCGCAGTTTAGGCTTGTCCATCGGGGTCCCAGCTAGAAAGAGATGGCTCGCCCACGTGAGGGGAACCTGAGGAGAGCGGTTGGCAGAGACGAGCATGTGGGCCAGCCGTGGGCCCTGCAATGGCCCTGTCACCTCCTCTGGCCGCAGGGTCCACATGGGGAGGGTTATGTGGATGAGGCCCCCTGGAGAGGCGTGCTGACCTTTGGTAGGGGGACAGCAAGTGGGGCGCCCGCCGGCAGGGCCCTGGGGATGAGCACCTCCCACCTCTCCTTATACCCCAGGCCCCTGCTGGGCCCCCACTGGCTGAGCTCAACCCAATCCAGGGAGAGAGGTCACTGCATGGTCTACTTGGGGCAGCCCCTCTGGCGGAGATGGAGGGGTGAGGATCTGCAGAGTGTGGGGCCCTCGGGTAATCTGCTGTGGGCAGGGGGCCTGGAGCCCACCCACAAACACCGATCAACTCAGGCAGCACAGATAAGTTCGGGCAGCAAACATGTGCGCCCTCGACACTGAGCTGTCTTGAGGGTGGCCCCAGTCAGCTCAGGTGGGGGCCTAGGCCGGGTGCTGAGCGCGCTGGCACGGGGTGGTCACCTTTGCCGCCTCTGGTCGAGGCCCCCGGGCGTCCTTGTGAGTGAGAGTACGAACACGCTGGCTGGCCCCACTCTCCTGCCCTTTTGTTTTGTTTTTTTTTTTTTAAAGACATGATTTTTTTAAAAATTTTTATTTATTTATGATAATCACAGAGAGAGAGAGAGAGGCAGAGACACAGGCGGAGGAAGAAGCAGGCCCCATGCACCGGGAGCCCAATGTGGGATTCAATCCCGGGTCTCCAGGATCGCGCCCTGGGCCAAAGGCAGGCGCCAAACCGCTGCGCCACCCAGGGATCCCTCTCCTGCCCTTTTGGGTGTGATTCTGGAATTGCAGCCTGGTCCCCTCCTGCCTCCCGTTCATGCCCCCAGCCCCTCCTGCCCCTGCGCCTGTGCAGCAGCGTGGCCTGCTGGCGCCTGCTTCCACCTGGGTGCCGCTGATCTCGGTTTATCGCCTGCCCGTGGCTGGGAGGCCTCCGGGGCCGGGACTGGGGCATGGTTCATGGTTATTTCCCTGTCCTCAGGGCCCAGCACGGGGGGGGCGGATGCTCGGAGAGTGCTTGGCGAGTGAACAGGTGGACAAGGACCAGTGCGTGGATCTGTGCTTCGCGCCGGCCGCAGTTCCGGCCCCTGACAGCAGCCGCACTGCTTTCCTGGCTGGTGTGATCGTGCCCCTCAGACCTGATGGGTTGATGGCAAAGATGTCCACTGCGGCGAGGGTGGCCGGTGCTGCCGCCCCTCCCGAGGACGCCCTCGGGTCCCCCCGCACGCACCCAGGCTCAGCCAGGCCTGACCGAGGCTCCCGTGCAGGACTCTGAGTCTCCAGGGGATGATTCGGAGATGGCGGGTGGTGGGGTGGGCTCGTGTGTTGTGACCCCAGGCCCCGTGCCGCCAGAGGGCAAACACTGGTGTCCGTGTAGGCACCCGGGTCCGTGTGGACCTGCCTGTCCTCTTGGCCCTGCCTCCGGTGCTCTCCACACCCCCACCCCATCACAGCTGGGCCTTTTAGATGAGAGCAGGGTCACACCACAAGGCCGTGACGCAGGTCCAGGCCAGCAGTGTTGGTGACCATGTGGGCACAGGGCCTCAGGGCAGCCAGGTGGGGCAATGGCCTGGAAAGGGTGTCCTGCTTTTCAGCTTGTGCTGGTCCTAACGTGCTGGAAGCAAACACCACTGGGTTGGGATCTTGGCTCTGCTTCCTCTGTAGGGCAGGGTTGACATGCGCTTCCACTCCAGGCCTTGGGGAGGCTGGGATGGGGCTTCGAGGTGCGGGACAGCAAGGCAGGGGAAGGTGGCCCCGGTGGTCCCGTATGGCCCATTACCCCATCCAGCCCAGGCCCGAGCTGTCTCCTGGCCCTGCTGGGCTGTTGTGGGGACCCCGGGGTGGTGGCGCACGGTGACTGTCCTCTCCTGTCCTCTGCCGAAGCTCCTTCCTCTATGCCTTCCTGAACCTCCTGGTCAGTGCTTCCGTGGTCTTCCTCGTCTTCATCGCCAGCACCATCGTGAGCGTGGGCTTCACCATGTGGTGTGACGCCATCACTGAGAAGGGCACCGTGCCCCACAGGTGGGCCTGGGCCCTGCCCCACCCCTGCTACCCCCAGACGACGTCCTGGTGCAATAAATACATCCTAAAAAAAGAAACATAAATGGATTATGGGGGAGCCTTATACTACAGTATAAAACCCATAAGTTTTCCCTTAATATTTTTGTTATTTCCTCATGAAAACCAGTGCAGTAGAGGCCACCCCCTGCCTTCTCTGTGGCAAATATAGGAGAATCCCGTTGGAGCCCGAGGTTTCCTGCCTGGGCCCCCACCTGTGCACACCCGGCCAGAGCCTTTCCTGGACCTGCCTCCTTCATGTCAATGCCCCTTCACAAGAGAAGAGGGCCTGGCACACCCGGGGTGGACCCGGGCTGGGGGACGGAGGCCCAGTGCGCTCTGATGTGGCCACACAGCAAGGCCCAGGGACCCCACTCTGGGCTGCCTGCAGAGGGGCCTGGGGAGTGCTGAGCCGGGTTTGCTGCTGGAGGGTTGGCAGGCAGCGATAGCAACGGGAGAGGAGCGTGAGCAGCCCCTTTTGGGCCGGAGGGGGTCAGGGATGAGGCCTTTGGGGCCAGGACAGCTGCGTCACTGTTTGGGGGTGCTGCGTGCGGCTCCCTGTGCTCCATGTCCGTGTCACCTGCCACCCCACGTCTTGCTGTTTCAGCTGTGAAGAGCTCCAGGACATCAATTTGGAGCTAAACGTGGACAACTCTGCCTTCTACGACCAGTTTGCCATCGCCCAGGTAGGCGGGGCTGCTAGGTAGGCGGGGCCCTTCTGGTGGGGGCTTCCAGGTGGGCGGGGCCATTCTGGTGGGCGGGGCTTCCAGGCAGGTGGGGCCAATCTAGTGGGAGGGGCTTCCAGGTGGGCGGGGCCATTCTGGTGGGGGGCTTCCAGGTGGGCGGAGCCATTCCGATAGGAGGGGCTTCCAGTGGGCGGAGCCATTCTGGTGGGAGGGGAGCTGCTAGGTGGGCGTGGCTGTTCTGGTGGGAGGGGCTTCCAGGTGGGCGGGGCCATTCTGATAGGGGGCTTCCAGTGGGCGGAGCCATTCTGGTGGGAGGGGAGCTGCCAGGTGGGCGTGGCTGTTCTGGTGGGAGGGGCTTCCAGGTGGGCGGGGCCATTCTGATTGGAGGGGCTTCCAGTGGGCGGAGCCATTCTGGTGGGGGGAGCTGCCAGGTGGGCGTGGCTGTTCTGGTGGGAGGGGCTTCCAGGTGGGCGGGGCCGTTCTGGTGGGAGGGGCTTCCAGTGGGCGGGGCGTTCCGGTGGGAGGGGCTTCCAGGTGTGTGAGGCCGTTCTGGTGGGGGGCTGCCTGGTGCTCGGTGAGGCATGCACTTTGGGGAGGGGTCCATTCCTCTGGACGTTCACTGGGCGCGCAGCCCTCCCCCAGGGGAGGTTGAGGATGGGGCCAGGCAGAGGAGATAGAGCTGAGTGAGCCGTATAGCCTGGAAGGCTTCCCGGAAGGGGATGGGAGTCTGGATCTCCGAGACTGAAGCAGGGGGTCTTGCAGGTGGCAGTGGAGAGGGGGTGAGGCAGGGGCATCCTGGGAGAGCGGGCACCTGAGCTCGCTGCAGGAGTGAGGTCCGGGGGCTCAGGCAGTGGCTGCAGGCCAGGTGGAAAGGAAATGAGGCATCAGATCCTGGATCTGTAGCGCCGGGTCGGGAGCTTGGTGCCAGGTGGGCACCCTCCGAAAATGCTGGGGCGCTCGTGGGTATTCCCGGGCCGGGGAAGCTGATGCGGTGTCTGAGGAGGGGCATAGGGGTCCAGCCTGTGATGTGGGGGGACAGCCTGTGTAAGCTGCATGCCCTGCCCTCCGGTACATCTCTGGGGACCCCGCGGGCTGGGATGCAGGAGCGTCAGGGTTTGTTAGTGGTCAGTGAGGGTCTGTTTCTCAAATCTGCATCTGTGTCCAGGCAGATGACGCTGGTGACGGGTGCCTGGGTGGGACTGGCTCCTTCCAGCGCTGAGCAGGGCTCCCTGGCATCCAGGTCCATTACCGGACCCCAGACCCGCCTCTCAGGGCTCACGGTGGCCAGTGGCTGGTCTGAGGACCCTTCCTTCAGGGGAGGAGCCTCTAGGGGTTGGACATCCAGTGGGTCCGAAGGTTCTTTGCTGAGAGGAGCTGAAACTGCCAGAGACACCTGCACGAACATTTATGGAGACCGCTTCAGCCTCATTTACACCAATTAGATTAGGAAGGCGTGAGCTGAGGCTGGTGACAAGTAACCCCCAAGGAGAATCTGCTTGATGTGGCTCAGGCCTGGTTCTGATTGAATTGTTTCTCCTTCAGTGTTTGGTGACGGCAGCTAAAGGTCGCTTTGCCCTAGCGGTGGGGGAGGCCGTGTTTGGACGGGCTCTCTGCGGAGCCGGGGCCGGAGTCCCCCCGAGCGTCGCGCAGCTTGGGGTTCAGAGGGCTGGCCGCCACGAACAGGAGGGGTGGTGGTGCGAGGCAGGAGGCGAGGCGGACCCCGGAGCTCGCCCCGGTCCTGTCCCTGAAGCGGTCGCGCCTTTGCCCGGGCAGGCGGGTGGGCGCACCGGGCGGTGGATGGCGGGTCCGGCCGGCCTCCTGACCCTGCCTCTGCCCTCTGCGTAGTTCGGCCTCTGGGCCTCGTGGCTGGCCTGGCTGGCCATCACCATCCTGGCTTTCCTGAAAGTCTACCACAACTACCGCCAGGAGGACCTGCTAGACAACCTGGTCCATGAGAAGGAGCTGCTGCTGGCCAGGCCGACCCCCCGCGCGTCCTTCCAGGAGGAGAAGAGCGCTGTCATCTAGGTGTGGCCAGGGGAGCCCGGCCCTGGATGCCCCCTCGCCCCGCCCAGGGCCCTCGGGCCAACCCCGGGGACGGTCTGCCTGGCCCTGCCTGCCCCTTGCCTTGCATGTCGCCCCTCGGCTCTGTGCGACGTGAGCGACCCCACTCATCCAAGCACCCCATTCCCGCCCTGAGTGTGGTGGTGAGTGGGGCGGGCGCCAGCCCTCACACGGGGACACACAGAGACCGCGGGACCTCCTCCGGGCTTCCCGCACACGCAGCGCACCTGTCCAGGGGGCACGGGCTGGGCGAGCCTCGGTGCGGGGAGCGCCCACCCCCTTGGATGCCTCTGGCCGCAGGGCTTGCAGCTCGTGCCTCAGCCGGATGCCGTCTCTACACTGGCTTGCCCGATTCTGTGGCAGCAGCCGTGTCCCCAGGGTGACCCCAGCCCGCGATGGCCGCACGCCACTCTTGTCCCTTGCTCCTGAGCAGCGCGTGGGAGCAGGGGCCCACTGCAGGAACGAGCTCTCTGCCCTGTGTCTCGACCTCCTGGCTCTGCACTTCCCCCACCACCTCCGCAGGGCCGAGTGCCCGGGTGGCTGGGCCTGGGTCTCGGCATCACAGGGCCAGTCAGGTGGTGGCCGGGTGGCCATCCTGGGAAGCGGCTGTGCTGCCAGAGCTGGGAGCCCGCACCCCGTGCCACAGGACTTGCTGGGGGAGCCACGTGTGCCCCTGCCTGGGAGGAACCTGGGCCCCAGCGTGTGTCTCACAGTGTAGGGGGGTGGGGGGTGGGGACGTGGGCTGGGGCTGTCCTACCTCCTAGGGAGGGAGGGACGAGGCAGGTGCCACGGCGCTGTCTGTATGTGCGTGTGAGGGTGTGTGTGATGTGTGTGTGCGTGCGTGTGGGTCTGCACGGGGAGGGTGTGTGAGCCTCTGAATGTGCTAACTGCACACACGAGTGCAGCTCTTTGTGAGTGCCTGTGTACGGGTGTGAGTGCATGTGCACCTACGCACGCACACGTACAAGTGTGGGAGCGAGCTGTGTGAGCATGCATGTCCACGGGTGAGTGTGAGCATGAGTGCGCATGAGACGTGAGTGCATGTGAGCGTGCGCATGCTTACGTTTGTGAGCCTGAGCGGAAATGTGTGTGCAATGTGAGTATGAGTGTGTATGTGTGAGTGTGTGTGCAGCGGAAGGTGTGAGCAGAGCTCTGTATCCCCACCCACGGGGGTGCCCCAGTGCCCCTGGCACCCCAACGAGGGGATGCCTTCCCATCTGATGTGTGCACAGCACCGAGGCCCCCAGAGGGCACAACCCCATCCACACATCATCCGGAGGGGGAGCTGGGGTAGGGAACTGGGACCAGAGCTCAGTGGTGAGCGACCTGGGGCTGCTTGGCTATCGGCCCCCCCTCACAGGGCTCCCCGACTTCTGCATCTGCACACAGTCCTCCGAGTACTGTCCAGGAGCGGGGCCCCCTGCCCCGGGCTCAGTGAGCCATTCTGCTTTCCCCGGGCTGACCCTCCTGCGGCTCCCACCCTCCAGGGAAGGAGAGACCCGGCGGCCCACGTCCATGCCTCGTGCTGCTGGAGGCCGGTTTGGTCTCCCAGATGGGGGCACAGGATGTCCGGAGGCCACGGGGGTCTGGACTGAGGCGCTGAGTAGGGCAGGCACTGGGCCAGGCAAGGGGGCCCGCAGGTCGCCTGTACGGATGCTGCTCGGCTGGTGCCTGACCGTGGAGGAGATCGGGGCGCGAGGATGAGGCTCCTGGTGTCTCGGAGGCCCTCGGCCGAGGACGCCAGGCAGAGCCGCTGGGTCCTTGCGGGACTTGTTTTGGCATAACTGAGGCGCCCAGCAGATCGGGTCTCACCCCAGCCCTCATGCACAGACTGTGGGGACCCTCCAGTCCCCGAGAGCTCCGGTCTGTTCCCACCGGCCAGGCCCCGGGAAGGAGGAGCAGGGGCAGGACGTGGGCTTCTGGAGCCGAGGGTCCACGGCAGCCTGGGGTCTGCCCTGGCAGCTGCCACTCATGGGTTGTTCGGAGCCGGCCTGGGGCAGCCCCTCGCTCAGGCTGGCAGGGACGTCACCTACGTGTCACTTGCAGAGCGGGGTGGTCACTGGCACAGGCCTGTCCCAGGCCGGGGGTACCCGGCACCTCCCGACGTCCATTCCCGGGGGGCTGCCGGGAAGGGACAGCTGAGCCCCTGGATGGGTAGTGGGACTGAGCTGTGTGCCTTGCAGCGGGCGGGGGACGGGGGCCCCGGGGCAGGACAGGAAAGGCAGGGGCCCGCCCCAGGCTTCCTGAGAGCGCCACGGATCGCTTCTGGGGTGCCTTGCTTCTCCCAGCTGGGGGGCCGCGCGGCTTTAATTCTGCTGAGGAAACCGACAGTAGCGAGTCTTCCCCTTAAATGTGTGTTTGTCAAAGTCAAAATAAACGCAGAGGTCCTGAGCCCGGGTGTGGCCTCGGGCGCCGCCCCCCCACGTCCCCGCCCCCCCTCGCCTCCCCGCTTCTAGGTTTCCTCCGTTTCTGAGATTTGAAAACCTGCCCGCGTGTGTTCCCGTGGCTTCAGGGGCTGGCCGGGGTTAGGGGCCTTCCCGTGGCGGGGCCCTCCCCTGTGCACGTGTCCTGGGGGCTCCATTCTCGCCCGGCCCGTCTCGGCTGCCCCAGGTGTGAGGACGGACGTCTCGGGGTCCTGGCGCACCTGCTGAGCAGCGTCTCCCCGAAGCCGTGGCTCATAGTCTTGCAGACCCTCCAGAGCTGCGGTGTCGTTGCAGAGACGGGGCAGTGGCGGGGCTTCCCCCGGTCGGGACCGGGCTGGACGGGGCCGAGCCTGAGGCCTGGGCCTGCCCCACGGTTTGGGCACGTGACCCAACCTCTCCGAGCCTGTTTCCCCACCTGGAACAGGGGACAGTAACCTGCCTGTCCTCTTCGGGGGGTGGGGTGAGACGAGGTGGGGTCCTGCGGGGACGTCTGGGCAGGTGCTGGAGGTGGCAGTCACCACCGTGGTCACGCTGGAACCAGCTGGTGACCCTGGAGGGTCTGCGAGGGCGGGGACCTGGACGCCCCTCATGGCCCCCTGAAGGCTGCCGCTCCTGGAGGCGGGCCCCTCCTCTCCACTGGGCTCCCCAAACCCCGAGCCCTGGAAAGCACCTCCCCAGCCCCGAGGCCCAGAAGGACAGGCTCCCTCTGTGCCCCCACCTCTACTTTAGCTGAGGCAGCGGACTCCCCATATCCGCCCTTGGGGTAAGAACGCCCGGACCAGTAAGAGAGGTGGCAGCGTGTGCTTTAATAGAAAATCAGTGTGTCCCCACTGAGGTCGAGGGGACAGGCGCTCAGGGCATAAGCCCCTGGAGGGGGCGGGACTGGCCGTCCCGTGGGCACTTGTCTGAAGGTCGCTGGGCGGGATGGTGTCTTCCTGGCAGTCCCTCCCGCTGTCTGACCGTGGGCCTCCCCACTTTGTTCAGGGGTCCCCCTCCACGCAGGGTCTGCAGTTTGTCACCACATGCCTCCCCATGGCCTTACAACGCCGGTGGGGGCACGCTGTCTGCCTACGGTCATGGGACCCAGAGGGCCTGCAGCTGGTGTGCGGCGCAGCCCGGGGTCCGGGCGCAGACGACCGTGTTCTGAAGGTGGCGGGGTCCGGGCAGAGCCAGGTCCCTCTCAGCCACTGCCTGGTGGACAGCTGAGGAGGAGGGGGGCAGCACATTTCCCCACCGGGGCATGAGGGGGTCCCGGAGGCCTTGGGGTGCAGGGGAGGGGCCAGAGCTGGGCTCAGAGCCTGGCACCCCAATACCACCTACAAGAGGAGATGCCAGGCCCTGCCCTGCGTGCAGCTTCAGGAGGGGGGGGCACCACCCCAACAGCCGGACCCGTCTGTCTCCACGGGGTTCCGAGGTCCAGGTCCCGCAAGCCCGGAGCAGCAAAGGCCACTTTCATCTCCGAGGGGTCCCACAGGTACAGGCTCCATGTCCCTGTCTTCAGGAGGCTCCGCGTGGCCACATCCAGGCCCCACCCAAGGATATGGAGGAGGGTGCCCACGGGGGTGAGGGAGGGTCTGGGGGGCCCCCGGAGGGGCTGAAGCAGGTGTGTAATTCTAATAAAACTTCACGGGGGACCCCGACAGGTGCAACAAGAGGGGCTCTGAGTGGAGGGGGTGGGGCCCTCTGGAAGCCCCCAGACCTGACCTGGGCTCTCGCCCTCCTGCCCTGCACACGGGAAGCCCTGGGGTGGGGGGCGGCCGTCACAGCTGCAGCAGGCAGTGCCAGCAGCTCAGGGCTGTATGCCTCAGGCGCAGGGCGAGGACGAGGAGCCGGGCCCGGAGGTCCTCCAGGGCCAGCGCCACCGGCTGGGCCCGGCCGCAGTATAGACCGAGCACCAGCACCAGCAGGACGCACACGGACAGCCGCAGGAACAGGGAGCCACGTGGGGGCCGGGGCCGGCTGGGCGCTGCGGGGAGGGGCACCCGGGTGAGCCCCCTCCCGCGGGGCTGGGGGGTGGCTCCAGGGAGAGCGAGGCTCACCCTGGTGGGGGGCACCTTCGGGGTGGGTCCTTGGGGTGCCCCCTGTGGTCCCCATGCGGCCCGGAGCACCCCCATCCCTGCCTGGGGCCTCTGCGGGTGTCAGGTGGCTTCCTGGCCAAAGAGCCCCCCGTTGGCTCTGCCCCGGCAGCCTCCCTTGGGGACGGAGTAACGGGGAGTGACCCCAGAGGGTCTGCCTATGGAGTGTGTCAGGGACCCTGGCGGAGGGAGTGACCTTGTCAGGGTGGGGAAGGGGGGGCGGCTGGAGCCACAGGGGCGTGTATGGGGAGGGTGCTGGGCACGGCGTGGGGGCGGGGGCGAGGGTTCACACTCACCCTTGGTGGTGGTGCCAGGCTCCCTGCTGGCGATGTCTGGGAACGAGAGCCACAAGTGGGCTTGGGCAGGGAGGGCCCCTGGCCTGGGGGTGCACAGGGGGGCGCACGGGGGCGCACGCACCCTCAGCCTGCACGGTGCCCTCGGGACCCCACAAAGCACCCTGGGACGGGCCAACTCAGATACACCTGCCCCACCTGGTTCGCAAGTGGGCAGCCCAGGGTCTGGCAGGCCCGCATCCCGCCTAGCGCCACCCAGCCCTGCCAGGGGTCCAGCCCCACGGCTTCGGGTTCAGGCTGCCAGAACTCGGGGATCCCAAGAGGCGCTGCTGTCAGAGCCTGTGGGAGCTGGCAGGACCCTCCCTCCCATCCACAGTGCCCTGGGGGGCCGCGCACCCCGCCACCTGGGCCCCCTGCCCCGCCTGCGGTCTGTGCCTCTCGGGCTGCTGGGAAGCTCCCGGGGGAGTGCAGGGCTGTGTGTGGGGGGCAGCGCTGAGCCGGGAGGGACGAGCAGGTGTGAGCAGCCTAGGGATCGGCGGCCGCGGGGAGAGGGGTTGAGGCCCGGACTGGACCTTTAGGGCAGGCCATCCAGGGAGACCCTAACAGGTGCCGGGCCTGAGTTTTACCCATAACTCGGCAGGTGTCAGGAGTGCCCGGCTAGGTGCGCAGAATCTAAGATGCCCCGTGAGCCCCACCCCTCCGTGTCCTCAGCTCTGTCGTCCCCTCCCCGTAGTGCGGGGGCCTGTGACTTGCTGCTTCCCCGCAGAATAAGGCAAAGCAGAAGATGCAAACCCCAATCAGCTGACTTTGAGTCAATCAAAGGGTCTCCAGGTTATCTGGGGTGGGCCTGCCCTAATCAGGCAAGCTGCCTAGAACCGGCGGTCTGCGAGTTCTGCAGCAGCTCTGTGTGCTTGGAAGAGGGCCCCAGGCCTCGGCTGAGAGGCGGCCCGGCCCGCACCAGACGCAGCCCCGCGGGACCTGAGCAGACGACCGGCTACACCGTGCCTACACCCCTGCCCACGGGGTCGCTGTGATAATAAATGGGGGTTGCTCGGAGCTTCTAAATCTGTGCTAATTTGTTACGTGGCGTAGCTAGAGGTTACAGGGGCCGGTCCCATGGGAAAGGCCAGAGCAGGAGCCAAGGGGCCAGGGGAGGAGAAGGCAGGTGGCCTGAGGGGCTCCGGGGCAGGGGGACCCCCAGGACCTGCGGCGGGGGCTGGGAGAATCTGGGAGGGGGCAGTGAAGGATGCAGGTGTGGGAGGAGCCGAGGGGCAGTGCTGGGGGGAAGAGTGGGTGGGCGCCGGGGGCCCTGCCCACCGGCCTTCCCTCGATCGACAGGGATTTGGGCAGCTCTGGATTCGCTGTTTCCTGCCAGTGGCTGTCGTGTTGACCGTTACTGTGTCCAGACTGACCCACCGGCCCGGGTATTATTGGGGTTATGTCTGTGAGACAGGACGGGTGGCTGCGGGCCGTCCGGGTGGCCTTCTGGGGTCCTGGGACGCATGTCCCCCTGCCCCACCTGGCCCCGGGTCTGCTCCCCGGGTTCCCTTCTTACAGTGCACGGCCACCTCCAGGGGTTCCCGGAACCGCACCCGCCTCGAGGTCCTCTGTGGCTCCACGCCGCGGCGCTCTGTCCGGCTCCGCCTCAGGATGGACGGGGGGCACCTCCTGTCGCCCTCCTGGGGCGGGGGTGGGAGGCAGAGGGAAGCGGGCCGAGGTGAGCCCCCAGGGGCTGGAGATGAGGCGCCCCGGCCAGGATCCCCACCGCCGCCTCTGGGTTTATGCAGAGCGACGCCTGTGGGGGGCCCGACGGGCAGGGGGTGTGGAGACCCCGTGGACCTGCCCCACCCGCAGCACCAGCCTGGCAGGGTGACCCTGGGGCTGCTCCCGAGTGCCCGGGGCTGGAACAGAGCCGCTGGGGCCGTCACAACCGGACGGCAGTGTTCGTGGTGCCGCGGCTGTGGTCAGTGGCCGCACGGGCCTGTGTCTCCCGCCCAGGCTGTGCCCCCACCCACGGTGTCCGTGATAATGATGGTGAGGGTGACGGTAACTGTGACTCTCCACCGAGGCCATCTTCACGTCCGAGCCGCCTGCACAGAACCTCACCGAATCCCAGCACCCGGGGCCCCTGGCTCTCCTCTGGGCCTGGGTGCGGGGGGCAGGTGGGCCTGAGCCGGGCCATCCGAGGTCAGGGCCTGGCTTGTGCCCCACAGTGGGCCTCTGTCACTCACCACGGACAAGGCGGGGATCTGAACCTGAGACCCAGGCTGGGGAGGGACGGAGCCTGGACACAGGGGCCTGCCCAGGGGCTGCCCTCCCACCCACGCTGGAATGTGCAGTTACCAGGCCGCTCTGAGCCTCAGCGTCCCCGTCTGTAAAATGGGGACAACAGGCTGTTCTGAGTGTGAGTACACCCATGTGGAACGGCTCCTGGCTGGGAGGCCTTGCTGCTGGCCTCCTGGGGGGCCGGAGACCCACCGAGTCCTGGGGTGGGCCCTGCTCACGGCTGCCCCTCCCCCTGGCTGGGACACCTGCGCCTGTGGCCTGCTCTGGCTGGGCGGTGAGCACACATGCTAGGTGGGGACTCAGGTCTGAAGTCGGGCCCCCCTTTGGCCTGGCCTGGGCCCTTCCCAGCTGTACCCTCACAGGATGTCCTGGCCGTCCTGTCTCCACCCCCCACCCCCCCTCCCCCGGCTGCAAGGCGACCTGCGACCTTGCTAGGGCAGCATCCAGACTTGTTGCTGCCCTGTTCCAGAGCACCCCCCTCCTGCCCCCTCTGCCTTGCCCGCCCACGCTCTCCCAGGGGCTCAGACTTCCTGGGCCACCCTCCCTGCGGTCTCACTCGCTGTACCCCCGCCCTGGGCCCTGGCTTTGCACCTTTGAGTGTACCGTCTCCCTCCCCTCCCAGGGCCCTTGCACCCTCTCTGTGAGACCAAACCGGCCCAGGGCCACCAGCCACCAGCCACGAGCCCGCAGCTCCCCACCTGGTGATTCCCTCTCCCGGGGTTCCTGGGGCCGTGCTGCTCAGGGAAGAACAGGGACCATGCGTCCTGCCTCTGCTCCCCTTTCCCTGCCCCCAGTGGGCACCCAGATCGCCGACCCTGGTGCACTTGGCTTTGGGACCCCAGGGTGGAGGCTTGTGCAGACCCCTGCCTCACCCTCCCCGCCCTGGGCATCGGCGAGCCCGGAGCGGCCTCTCCATTCGTCCTGGTCTGATGTCGCGTCTCTGGCCGGGAGTCGGGGCTCAAGGCTCGCCCTGCAGTCCTCATTTATTGGAACATGGTCCTAAGAGAAGCGGAGATGGTATGTGTTGTTGGGGCAGCCTGGTCGGAGGAGAGGGAGGGAGAATTCTCCAGTCGGGCCTGTCCCCGAGGAGACGCGCTGTCCTCCTCCCAGCACGGAGCCCCCTGCACCTCCCCGGCGGCCAGTGTCCCTGTCATCAGCTTTCGGGGCTGCCGTCTTAAGGCACGACCACCACTCAGGAAGTGTGTGTTATGTCACTCGCAGTGTTTTGAGGCCATGATGGGGAGACCCCGGGGTGGGAGGGAGGGGGTCCCGGGCCGGGCCTTGCTGGGGCGCCCCTGGGGCTTGCCCGGACTCTCTGATCTCCGTCTCTCCATCTCCATCCAGTCCTGTGCCACGCTTGCCTCGATTACTTAGTGGGTGTGAGGTGGCCCCTCCCCACTTCCGCCCATGGGCCCGTGATTGCTCACCCCCTTCAGTGTCCACGTGGGGACACTGAGGCTGGGGCTTCCCCTCTGCCCCTCCCCCTGGATAATGAGAGGACTTGGCGGGGGGCATGGGGGCCACCTCCCCCTCCTATCCCCAGTCCCAGGCTCCTCCCGGACTCTCTGCTCTGGGGTCCTCGGGGACATCCCTGCTCCCACCCACTGTACATGGTGAATGTTTGGGTTTTGTGAGGAGCGTCCTGCTCGTATCCTCCAAGGATGTCCACCCCCCGCCCAGGGCTGAGCAGGGCTGCTGGGGAGGCTCCCTCAGTGTCCTCAGCATGGTGCCGTCAGGGTCCCCCAGGGGGCGGGCTGCCCTGAGGAGTGAGCAGGGCCCCCCCCCATGCAGTCTCCCCCGGGGCATGTGACAGGACAGGGTGGCTGCAGCCCTCGGACCCCGCAGGCGTCCACATTGCAGCCGCGCAGAACCCCATAATGATGTCTGCCCTCCACGGCCGGGGCAGCTTCAACTGTTTCTAAATGGAGCAGTTTTCTCCTTCTCAGCATCGGGTGTTTATTGCAAATAGAGTCAGGGACGGAGCCGTGGGCCCAGGGAGGGGGACACAGAGGGAGGACGGCTTCTCTTAAGAACTTGCTGGCCTCCCAGGTAAGGAAACAGGCCCAGAGGCTCGCAGAGCAGCACCCAGCTGGGGGCCCTGCAGCACCTTGCCCTTCTGCCCGGCACTGGGGACAGCAGTGAGTGTGCATGCGTGTGTGTGTGTGTGTGTGTGTGTGTGTGAGCATGAGGGTGTGCATGTGTGCATATGCATACCTGTGTGAGCATGTGTGCGCACCAGTGTGAGCATGAGTGTGCATATGCATAGATGTGAGCATGCGTGTGCACACGTATGTGCCTGTGTGAGCACGAGAGTGTGCATATGCATAGACATGTGAGCATGAGTGTGCACATATGTGTGCACATGTGAGAACGAGTGTGCATATGCATAGACGTGTGAGCATGCATGTGCACATGTGTGTGCACGTGAGCATGAGTCTGAGCATTGTGCATGTGCATGTGTGTGAGCATGAGTGTGTGCATGTGTCCATATGTATATATGTGCAAGTACGTGTGTGCACTGTGTGTGCGACGGTGACTGCACATACTCCTTAGTATGTGTGTGCATGCTTGTGCACGCTATTTGTATGCATGTACATGAGCGTGCACATGTAAGTGTGTAGTGTGGGGACGTGTGATCGCACAAGCCTGTGGTGCCTGCCCTGTGCACGTGAGCACATGTATGAGTGCGTCTGTATGACTGTGCCTGTGCGCATGTGTGTGTGCAGCGTGTGCAGTGTGTCCGTGCATGTCCTGGCAGGGACTGGGTGGGTCCCACCAGCTTCATCGCGTGCCCGTGTGACTGTGCGTGACCTTGGACAGGCCCCCTAGGCTCTCCGTGCCTCGGTCTACCCAGCTGAAAGTGGGGTCACAGCAGCCACGTGCTCCGTGGGCCTGGTGAGGGCAGCTCGCCATGCGTGTCGGGGGCTCAGGGTGAGCCCGAGGTGGTGCCGGGGCTCCGTCTCTCAGGGAAACAGTGGCTCTGCTGGGGCGCCGAGCCCAGGGCCCCTCTGCCCCTGTGAGGACGTCCCCCCTCCCCGGGGCCTTCTCTGGCCATGCCTTTGCCTGGGCCTCAGTTTCCCCAGCAGTTGCACAGCAGGAGGTGAGCACTGCTGCTGGCGGGCGAGGGCAGGGCCGTGCGGGGGAGCGGGGAGGCCCCAGGGCCTCTGGCAGCGAGCGTGTAACAGGAGTGTCCGCGGACAGATGGGTGATAACGGGTGGAAAATAGCTCAGGCCTGGGGCCTGCAGAGTGTCACCACCGCCCTGGGCCCCGAGGACACGCCCCGAGGGCCCGCCTCCCCATGACAGTCACCTCCGTGGAGGGGACACTCGCTTCCCCCTGGGGGAGGGACACTGAGCCTGCCGGTCCCTGGAGCTGGAGCCCGGAGCACAGGGCTGCCCAGCGTCGTCTCTGGGTGGGGGCCCCCCGGCCGTCCCCGGAGATCCTGCTCTAGGCCGGCGGGTCAGGGGTGCTGAGCGGGGAGCCCCACGCTCACCCGCCGTCCTTCAGGGGCACAGGGCTGGCCGAGGCCGTGCATCCACAAGAGCCCCGACGGTCTCTGGGGTGTGGCCCGCCGACGCTGAGCCTCTGTCCCCCCGCTCTCCAGCCCAGCCGCGCCCCCCGCCCCCCGGCCCCCAGCTCTGCACACGGGGACCACCAGGCTCCCCGCCTCCGAAAGCGCAAGCCCCAGGGCTGGGCCGCTGTCCTGCCTTTGCTGTGTGGTGCCACCCGGTGGGGTCGTCGCCTCCGCCCGGGCCAGGCCCACCATGCCTTTGCGCCCCGCTCGCGCCCATGCCCACCGACCACCACCGCCGCTGGCGCGTCTCCATCCTCACCGGGGTCCCTCGGACACCCCCGAGTAGTGCAGCCCTGCATGGGGAGGGGGCCTTCCTCAGCCCCGACGGTGGCCGGCAGCGGCTTCGGCACCCACGCCTGCCCCCGTCACCCCTCACACCCTGCACCGTGCCTGTTCACCCCCGGGACCCCGGGGCTCAGGGGATGGGGAGCCTGCCGGGCGTCCTGTAGCCCTGGGGAGGCGGAGGGTCTCCTCCCGGCCGGCGGCTCTGGAGGCTGAGCCAGCAGAGCCACAGCCCGGGATCCTCCCACTCACCTGTCCTGGTGACACCTCCTCCCCGGGCTGGTGCAGGTGGGAGAAGCACGTCAGGGGCTGGAGAGGCTGGAGCTAGGACCCCACGGTCCACACACCACATACGTGCACGGCGCCCCCATGCACACGCACACACCCTCACACACAGACCCCGGCCCACCTGGGCTCCTGCAGGTGCTGCACCCCTGCGTGGCCTTGCCCACCTGCTGGGCCCCCAGTCCGCGGGCGATCAGAGCCTCGAGCGGAGTGGGAACCGGAGCCTTCGGCTCACAGGCCCGCTGGGAAGTTTCCATTACAGCCGCGGGGCCGCGGCCTCGGGTGGCCGTGGAGGAAGCTGTCAGCGCGGGCTCCGTGCCTTGGGCCGTTTGCCCTCCCCCTCCCCCAGCAGCTTGGCTGAGTTGGGGGGGCGCTGAGGCCTTCCTGCAGCTGGACGAGGGGACAGGAGGCCTTGAGCACTCCCAAGCCGGCCTCCCCTCAGGAGGATGGGGACGCCCGGGGGGGGGGCCGGCCGGAGCAGGCTGGCAGCTGCCCAGATAACACACGTTTCTGATTTAAGCAGGAGGAGAGCCCCCGGGGACACCCCGGCTGACCGCTCGCTCACGGGCTAGCCCAGGCGCCTGCCTGGAGATGGGGACGCGGGGACGGAGCTGTCCTGGCAGCCTCCAAGGACACTCCCCCACATCTCTGGACATGCATCTAGGACACGGGTCAGGGGCATGGCTGGGTGTCTGCTGGGTGCAGGGGGGTGCCCCAGAGTGCGGCGCGGCCGGCCTTGGCCTCCAGCCCCCAGGCAGGAGGGAGGGAGGAGGTGGACCCTAGCCTAGACCCTGGCCACAGTGAGACCCAGGTGGGCCCCTCACCCCGCGTCCCAGGCCCTCGTGTAGAATGGACGTTGTTTGCCAACCGCCCAGCACGCTGCCAAGACGGAGAGAACGTGCTGACCCCCCTGGAGGGACCTGCACGCAGTGGGTGCCCGATAAATGCTGTGTTCTGAGGTGAAAGGGTGACCCAGGTGCGCGGTGGGCCGGGTCAGCTCAGGAGAGGGCCATGCTGCGGCCGGGCTGAGTGACCGGGCCCGACTCCAGGGTGCCTGCGCGGACCCACCTCAGCGGGACGCCTCCCCCCCCGCGGCCTCGGCCCCTGCAAAATGACGGGAACCCCGTCTGTCGGCAGCTTCCGAGGAGACCGCGCTTGGCTCCGATTTGTGGAGTCGCGTCCCACTTCACCCGAGGACGGCCAGGCCTCAGCAGGAGCATGCACGGACCCTCGGCCCGGGCCAGGCCGCTGAGGAAGGGCGCAGAGTGCCAGGCCCCTCAGGCGTCTCCGTGAGCACCCGCCACCCCCACTTTTCAGACAAGATGTGAGGTTCAGAGGGGCCTGGGTCTTCTGGGGTCACTGACCACGCTGGCTGGCTTGGGAATGTGCCCATTTTAGCACCAAAGGCCACGTCCCCGGTGAATGGGATGGGAGCCCTCCCCCGCAGTCCTTGTCCAGGGCCTCACAGTGTGGCCCGCCCTCTGCCCACCTGTGCACCTGCCCACCTGCCCACCTGCTCGCCTGCCCGTGGCAGGTTCTCTGCCTGCATCTCTGCTGGGAATCTCCACTCTGGAAGCTTCGTTCCCAAATGGGAAGTGAGTTTCTACCTATGCCCCTGAGCTGGGCTCTCACCTGGCTCCCTCCTGGGTCCGCGAAGCCAGGCTCTGTGGCGTCGTCCCCTAAGAGGGGTTCAGTGTGGTCCTGGCCCGATCTTGGCCGCAGCACCCCCCCCACCCCCCTGGAGGGGCGGTCCCTTGCCTGTCCAGTCCCTTGCTGCTCCGGTCTGGAGCTGCTGCCGGGCCGCCCGTGGGGCCAATCTGTGGCCAGCCTGCGTCCCCGCCCCAGGCCCCTCTGCAGGGCTGTGGAGCCTGGCCAGCTGGCAAGAGCTGAGCTATAATTACCTCTCCCCTTTGGCAGAAATAGCAGTGACCCTGCGGATAGGCCGCTGGCCCGGGCGCAGAAGAGGAGCTACTGGTTTCCCAGGCCCTGAACACAGACAAGAGACGGGGTCAGTGCCCCCTCCCTGCCCTCCTGCGTTCTGGGTCCAGAGCTCTGCGGCCTTGGAAGCCCATGGCTGGAACCAGAGGCAGAGCGGGGGTCGGGGAGGCAGAAGGGTGGGGTGATGTGGGGGCTGTAAGAGGCCCAGTGAGCGGAGAGTCCAGCCTGGCTCGACCCTGCCCCAGAGAGGAGCCCCGGGGAGGGAGGGGCCACCCTGCTTCTCACCCCTGCACCCCCTACATCCTGCTCCGGGGTCCCAGGTGGAAAATCCAAAGCGTGGATCCCATGCTGCTGATTAGGGGTGCAGGGCTGAGCCCCACATGGGCCTGGCAGGCGGAGCTGGCATTCGGGTCAGAGGGGGCGGCAGGGCAAAGGGACCAGCATTTCCAGGGTCCCCTCTGGGCTGGGGCTCCTTGTGTCTGAATGGCAGCTGCTCTGCTGCGCAGGTGCTGAGCTGGCCTGCATCCGGGGCTGAGGACAGTGCCCCCCGCCCGCTCCCGACCCGCTGGCACACGGGGCAGCCCGATGGGGCGAGGCCCGAGAAAGGACAAGGAGGTCAGGTGTGGGTGTATCCCAGAGGGGTCAACCCGTCCTGGGGAGCCCGAGGAGGTGTGGAGAGACTCCCCACCTGGGCACTCAGGCAGCGCTGCAGGGTCACCGGGGCATCCGGGGAGGACCAGGGCCAGGAGGGGCAGTGGGAGCCGAGGGGTGACTGCCTCTCCGGGTCCTGGGGCCCCCTGCGGGCCACGAAGCCACGGCACCTGGAACGCAGCGCTGGCGCACGGTGTGTGCGGAGGTTGGCGAGGTGTCATGTGGGGGCGCGGCCCCCACACAGTCTCCGTGCTGGGGGAGCAGACCCCCTTGTAAAGGGTCAGATGGCCAATGTGGCAGGTTCCCTGGGCTTGACTCCGCCTCCTGGGGCAGGAGCAGCCGAGGCGCGGACGGAGGATGCACAGGCATGGCCTGTTCCACGGAAGCTCTTTCCACCTTCATTTATCAAAGGGACACAGTTTGGTGTCCCCTGTTCTGGGGATACCGCCCGGGAGGGCTGGGTAGAGGGGGGGTCCTGCCTGCAGCTTGGCTTCCTGAGGTCCTGGAGCTACAGGAGCCCTGCCCCCACCCTGCACCCGCCGGGCTCCGGGGCCGCTCTCTTGTGGCCCTCCTGGCCGGGGCCGGGGTGGCCCAGCGCCTGCTGCCCGGGAGCCCCGTCGCCTGCCCCTGCAGCCGCTAGCTCCAGGTGATTTACTGGCGAGCCCCAGGCCCAGCGGCCCGAGACCCGCCCCGGCCTGGTAACGTGTCCGGCCTCATCTGGTCAGACGCGGCGCCCTCTGCTCGCCCCTGCATCGACTGAGCTTCAGACCCGCCCGGCGTCTACAGGGCGAGATAAGGCAGGCCCAGGGGAGTCCTCAGACACTCCTTGGTCCCTGTGCCCCTGGGGAGGTGCCGCGGGGGCCAGGAGCCTGGGTTAGGTCCTGGCTCGGTTGCAGACCAGCGAGGGGACCCCAGGCAACACGCCGCGACTCCCCCGGACGCCGGCAGCGCCGAGACCCGCTGCAGCCCGCCAGGCCTTCCATCTGCGGATCTTCACTGTGCCCCTGCCCTGTGCGGGCCCTGGGCACGCAGCGCTGTGCTCGCTTGGCCGCGGGTTCTCGGGGAGGCAGCACATCCCAGAACCCATGTGGTTCCAAGAGCTGGGAGGCCTAGAAGAGAAAAGGCTGGGGGTCCTTATTAGGGTTCCCCAGAGAGGCAGGCGGGTCCGAATACGAGTGTGTGCGCGTAGACGTCACCCTGGTGGACCGGTCACCCCGGCCTCGTGCGGGCTGCGAGGTCCCACGGCCGGCGGGCGGCCAGCTGCAGGCCCGGGGCCACCGCGGGTTCCGCTCCAAGCCCATGGGCCGGGCAGACCCGGGTCCCGGCTGGAGGACGGTGGAGGGCGCGGCTCTCTCCCCTCCACACGCTGCCCGGGCCCCACGGATCGGACGAGGACCCCCACACTGGGCCGGAGTCTGCTTTACTGGGCTCGCTGGGTCGGGTGGCCGTCCCACCCGGGGACGCCGGAGTTGTGTCCCGCTGCAGCCGGGGCGCCCGCGGCCCCCCACACCGACAGTCCGGTGATCCAGGGCAGGGCTGACATCGTTGGAGGCCGGGGGGGCCGTGGGGCTCTGTAATGGGGTCCCAGTGACTCAGGGTGGCCTGGGAGCGTCACAGAGGCCTCCGTGCTGGCCCAGCTCTGGCCGGTCCACCAGGCGACCCGGGACCAGGACCGAAGTCCTGCTGGATGAGGGAGCCTGAGGTCGGCGCTGGGAGCCGAGGCCCGGATGCGGCCCCTCCCTCGCCGTGGCCGGGCTCCAGGGCCAGGTCCAGCGTGGGCAGGTGGCCCAGCCAGGCTTGAGGGGAAACTGCCGAGGGCACTTGGCAGCTCACCCCTGTGTGGCCCCCGTGCGACCCCCGTGCGACCTGGGTCACAGGGCTGCGTCCCCGCGGGGAGTAAATTAATTTCCCTTGTTTGCTATTGCTCCAGTCACCCTGTTTGTGGCACCTGGTTACGGCAGCTGCAGCCAACGGCCAGGCCGTTCTCAGGGAGGAGAGCTGTGGGGCTGGCGGAGCCACCCTGGGGTGCCCGGGACAGGGGCACGGAGGGGCCCGAGGATGGGCCCCGGACCCTCCAGGGTGAGCACGGGGCCTGTGGGTCCCGACGGGTGTGGGCAGAAGCGAGAGGGCTCTCGGCGCCACTGCGGGGCCAGGAGGGACGAGGAGTGGGACGTCCCCCCCGGACTTGGCCGGAGCCCTTTGGTGGATCGGAGAGTGAAGGCTGTGGCTGGGTGGGGGGCTCGGGAGAAAGGAGTGGGGGGTGGGAGAGCACGAGCCTTACACTGGAGGGGCTGGTGCACACGCTGGGTGGGACCCAGAAGGGGGCCGAGGCTGAGGTCCACAGGCCGCCCTTTGTGGGAGACATGGGGGGGGGGGCGGCAGGATTTTCAACCAGGCAGAGGAACAGCTGACAGTGAGGTAGTGAGTCCTCCACAACTGGAGGCAACCAAAGGATGGTTCCTGCCCTTGGGGTCTCTGAAAGGCTCCCCTCGATTCTGCGGCCCCGGGGTCGGAGGCGCAGAGGGAGGGAGAGCTGGCAACGTCGAGCGCGGCGTCTGGCCTGCGTGTCCAGCAAGGTGCTCGCGACCTGCAGCTGCCGGGAGACGCCTCCCTGCTGGCCCGCAGGTGTGGGCGGAGGGTCCTGCCTGAGGTGACAGGCCAGCTGCGCCTGGCCATGCCCGCGGCGCGTCGTTCCCGGGCTAAAGCACGGACCCACTGGCCCTTGGGGCCACGCCCGGCCACCCGCCACCCAGCCGGAGCCCCCAAGCAGAAGCCGGGCTGCCGGGTGGTGCCCCCCGCCCCGAGGCCGGGGGCCCGCGCCAGTCGGAACCGCGGGGCGCGGGGCCCCAGTCATCTGTCTCCAACAGCTGCGATAATGGGAACCGCTGGGCCCCATTGTGCACTAACAGAAGCGGCCCCTTCTCCCATCTCCTAAATTATTCATGACCTCCAAGAGGCTGTAAAAGTCCTCAGCTCTCTACAGGAGCCATAATTACAATGATAAATTTTATTTATAAAGCCGGTCCCTCCCGCGAGCCAGCTGCCTGGGGGGCCGTACATAAGCCATAACTGAGCGAGGGGCCGCGGAAAGCTGCCTGTCACAGCTGGCTTTCCGGCGGGGTCGGGGGGCTGGCTGGGGAGGCGGGGGACGCCGAGTGGGGGAGCTCCCCGGCTCGCCCAGCCCCCCGGGCCGTCTGTTTGGGCTTTAATGGGGTGGCCGCGTGGCCCCAGGGCTCTGCTGTTGGGGGCCTGGCTCTGCCGTGTGGGTGCCCCGGTGTCTTGTCCTTGGGCTGGGGGCCCTGAGGACCCGTCGCAGGCACACGGGGACGTGGCACGGGCCCCAGGGCCTCCCCCTCACTCAGGTGTGGGCACGTGCTGGGTCCACAGAAGTGATGGGCGTTCGCGGAGTGTTCTTGCCTCCTTGTCCCCCTCACCGAGGCCGGTGGGGAGGCGCCAGTGTCACCCCCTGGGCTGACAGGTTCTCGGGTGTTGCAGGGGTGCGCCCCACACAGGGCCCTGAGGTGAGCTCCGGGAGTGAAGGTTTGCACCAGGGCCTTGGCGGCCTCCTTTGCAGCCTGCACCTCACGGCTCCTGGACACTTGGCACTGGGGGGCCCTGCTTCCCGTCTCCTGACTGCATGACCTGCAGCCCGGCACCGCCCTGCCCGAGAGCGGCTGCCCCCCACCCCCGCGGGGGCTGCTGGGGCACCAGGGGACTGGTGATGCCCGCGTCGGAGCTGGCCTGGCAGTGGCCCAGCAGCCCGGGACCCGATGCCCACCACCCGCATGGCCCAGGCGCGCTTGTCACTGAGTGCGCCCTCCCCGGGTGTCTGGGTGCTGCTGACCCTCCTGCCGTGCGCAGGTCGGCGTGTCCCCAGGCCGGTCTGTTGGTTAGAGAGCTGGCCTCGGTGCTGGCATTGCTGCGAGGGGACCCAGACGCGGCCACGGTCAGCGTGAGGGCGTACGGGGACACATGCACCCGGGCGCAAGCCTCCTTGCCGGGGGCCTGGGCGTGGGCCTCCCATCGTGATGTTAGAGCCCCCGGCGCACACCTGGGCTGCACACTAGCCGCTGGCAGGGCCCTTCAGTGCTTCCCTGGCTTGTGCAGTGAAAGTCATTACGGTCGACAAAGCCAAAGAAACCTGTGGAAGCTTCTAAACCACCCACCCTGGCCGAGAGTCATTCCATACCCCCTGAGTGGTTGCAGAAGTCGGGACGATCCCCAAAGACTCACAGGACACAGGGTTGGGGGTCTCGCCCCGTCCCCACTCAATTCACCACGTGGCCCCTTCCAAAACCAGACACCAGGTGGAGACCTCCCGTGAAGCCCCCCGCCGTGGGCCGGGGGCCAGCTGTGGCGCTGGAGGTACCCGTGGCAGATCGTGGTGACGGGGGTCTCCGGCAGGCTCTACGGGAGGACCTGGGCAGTGCATGCCTGCCGGGCACAGAGGTGCCACTCTGTCAAGCCGTGGTGGTGGCCGCGGCCCCCAGGAGACCCCACCCTGGGACGCCTCCCGTGGAGGGCCAGCAATGGGCACCTGGTCAGCCCGCGCAAGCCGGAGGGCATCGGTAGGTCACGCTAACAGGTGGCCCAGACCCATTAGCCTCTGTCACCCCAACACCGCCCCCTCAGCTCACATGTAGGGCCTCACGGGGTAGGTCCTCTGTGATTACCTGACTGTGGAGAGTCCTGCCCTGGTCCCAGGAGCCGCCCACGTGTGTCCGTGCAACAGGAGAACTAACAGCGGCCCTGCTGTTGTCCCCAGACAGGCATGGGGGACATCCCAGAGGCCAGAGCTGGAAGCACGGCCCTTGTGTCCACTCTGCATGGGAGGGCGGCCGGAGGCTCCTGCACAGTGGGAGTGGCCGTGCTCGTGGGTCAGGGGCCTGGGAGGGGGCCTGGGAGGGGCTGGGAGCGGCGGGGGGAGCCTGAGGCCCAGGGGTCCCGATCCGGGGTCAGGCACTCGGTGTGGGGACCTGGGGAGGTGAGAGCACACAGGCTAGTTGAGGAGTTGAGGCTGGTCATGGGAAACAGGGAGACGGCTCCCCTTTGGGGCAGAGGGGCTGCTTCCTGGGCTCCTGGCTCAGTCTGTGGAGGTGTGTGCAGCTGGGGGTACAGCTGGGGGTACAGCTGGGGGTACAGCTGGGGGAATGGCTGGGGTGCAGCTGGGGGTACAACTGGGGTGCAGCTGGGGGTGCAGCTGGGGGTACGGCTGGGGTACAGCTGGGGTGCAGCTGGGGGTGCAGCTGGGGATACAGCTGGGGGTGCTGCTAGGGTGCAGCTAGGGATACAGCTAGGGTACAGCTGGGGTGCAGCTGGGGGTGCAGCTGGGGGTGCAGCTGGGGGTGCTGCTAGGGTGCAGCTAGGGGTACAGCTATAGTGAAGCCATGGTGCAGCTGGGGATACGGCTGGGGGTGCGGCTGGGGGCCAGGCACAGGCTGAGCCCTCGGGGAGGGGTCCCCCTCCCTGGCAGCCAGACAGGAACCTGTGGCTCCCACGGCCTGGGGGTTGTGCTGAGGCCTTCAGAGCAGAATCGGAGGAAGCCAGATGCCGGAATCCTGCTTTTCCTTGTGGCTCCTATTTCCATTTCTTATTAGTAACAAAATTGATTGGATGTGCCAGAGGCGCTGCCATTTGCATTTCAATGACAACTTCCCTGGGCTTCTGGGCTTTTCTGTCTCTATTGATGAGACCAGCCACAAAGTTTCAGTGAAAAAGTAATTTAAAAAGTAGCCCTTGAAAAATCACGGTGAGGAGCTGGGCCCCGGCGGGCCCCCGGGGTCACCAGTGCCGGCTCTGGAGGGGGGCACGGAGCGCGGGGCGCGGGTGAAGCTGCGGGTGGCGGGCCCCTCCCGCTGGCCAGGCCTCTCCACCGCTGGCTGCGGGGGCCACTCAGCTCCCCCAGGAGCATCGTGGGGACACGGGGAGGGTGTCAGAGGGAAGGTCGGGGGCAGGACCCTCTCAGGCCTGGGCCAAAGGGCAGAGGTCGCAGTTAAGGAGAGCAGAGAGGTATTTAAAGTCTGGAAGGAAGCGCGAAGTCTTTGTGGGGTCGGGGTCGGTGGCGGGGTTACAGTCCACGCAGGGGGGTGAACTTGTGCCTGAGAGCATGGGTGTCCCCCTGTCACGCCTGCGGAGCCCTCAGCCTGGAGAGCCTCACGGGACGCCCTGGACTGCGTGGCCGCGGGTGGCGTGGCCGGCGAGCACCCCCGGCTCCTCCAGCGGAAGCCCACACTGACCACTGGCGGGGTCTCCCCGGAGCCGAGCCCCCATCACTGCAGAGCGAGGACTGCCGGGTCCCCACCTCTGCGGGCAGCCCCAGGCCGGGCATCCCGGTGGCCACGGCCCATGTGGGCTTCACCTCAAGGAGGCCTGGGCCAGGGTGTGAGCGCTACGGAACCGCCGCGCCGCCTCTGCCCACAAACACTGTGCTCAGGCCGGACGTGCCCGAGGCCGCCTCCGGGGCACCGCCCGCCGGGTCGCTGGTGACTCCGCTGGGCGCCCAGGGCTCCCAGGTGGGTCTTGCAGGTGCGCCCCCCACGTGGGGTGTCCCAGCGGTTACGCCCCGGCTCCCGCTCTCCTGCCCCTGATGCTCCTGCCTGCGCCGGCGCCCCCTGACGGCAAGGTCACTTACCAGGTGACGGGGGTGCCGTGCACTGGCGCTGCCAGGGTGAGCGGGTGTGGGCCGGGCGTGCACAGCCAGGTGGAGCAGGAGGGGCGAGCTCGGGCCCAGTCAGGGCACACGGCTCTGGTGCCCCACTTGCAAGGAGGTTTGTTTTGGGGGCCCCTGGGTGGTGGCCACGTGCTGTTGTTCAGGTTGTGAAACGAGAAACCAACTTAGTTCTCCTGGAGGAGGGCAGAGGCGCCTCGGGGGCGCGTGACGGCCCTGCCCGTCCTCCAGGGTGCGCGGGTGGCAGGGGAGACTCGGGAGGTGGAAGGGTGGGTGAGGACTCTCACGAAGGGGGCCTGCTCAGCGGGACTCAGCGGGGCTCCAGGTCCCTTCTGCACGCGCCACCCCCCCCCCCCCCCCTTTCCCTCACCTGCAGGCTCAGAGCACAGGCGGGCCCTGTGTCTCTGGGGACACACCGTCAAGGTGGCCTCCAGGCCTCTTCCTTGAAGACTCGACTGTGGCTCCGCGGCCCCCAGATGTCACCTCCCTCCTTGGTGCTGAGCCGCGCAGTCGGCACGTCCGCCTCCCCCACTGACCCTGCCCCGCGTGTCCTGCCGCCGCCTCACGCGGGCCAGCCTGAAGCCCGCGGGCCTGGGAAGGGGTGACGGAAGCGCCCCGGTCAGCTGGGCCGGCCCCCGCTGTCCCTCGGCACCCCGCCAGCGGCCGTTCCCGGGATCCCCGGCTCACTCTCAGGGATCACGCGCACACATGCTTGCACACGTGTGTGCTCGGGTGTGGCTGGAACAAAGACATCTTGGGTGGGGGGCAGGCAGCCTCGGTCCCCTGGCGGGAAGGACGTCAGGGAGCTGCTGGGGGCAGGACGCGGGGCGCCCGCTCCAGGTCCCCGCTCTGCTGGCGGCTCTGCGTTGCTCCGGCTCCGTGTTTGGGGGCTGACGGGGCAGGAAGGCGGCTCATGGTGTGTGCAGTCGGCCCGCGCGCACACGCCCACGCCCACGCCCACGCCGAGCCAGCCTACGAGCTGATGGAGGCTAATTAAGTGCTAGACTTTCTATTAACTGAAACAGTGGAATCTTCTATAAAAATCAGCCCGCAGTGAGGGTTGGCCGTAAACGCTCGGAGCCCCGCTCCCCCGGCAGGGAGGAAGGCGGGCAGGCCAGGAACGAGGGGGCTGCTGCTCGCCGTATGGTAAAATAATGGGGTCATTAAGATAAAATACCTTTCCAGAGCATTAAAATTAGAGGTGAATTGATTCAGTGGTAAAACAGTCTTATTTTCCTTTTTGGGGTTTATTTAGAGCATTTACGCAGCCTTCTCTGTATCACACGGTGTAAGGGGCTGCAGCGACTCCAGGTGCCCACGGGGGCCCCGAGGCAGGTGCGGGCGGGGAGCGGGGCCCGAGGCCTGCAGGCGCCTTCCCGCAGGAGGCCTTAGCGGGGTCACGCGGACCACCCCTCGCGCAGGCCCGCCTGCCGTCCACCCAGCACCGTGGCACCCAGTGGGGACCTCGTGCTCCATGCTTGGGGGGTGGAGTCCAGGCAGGGTCCCCATAGCCCAGGTGGGGGCTGGAGACGATAGTGAGGACCCTCCCCACCCAGCGGTCGCTGGATCCGGGGCCGTGGGGCCGTGGCTCTGAAGTTGGGCAGCGGCCCTGGTGGGGGGTGGCCGGCGTGGGGGCAATGTGAGGCTGGAGCCGGGAAGTGTGGGGTGGGGAGCCTGGCAGGGACTTTGTGGGGATGGAGGGGCTCTCCTGAGCAACCAGGACCCCACGTCACACTCGGGAACCCAGGC